>NC_056056.1:14478000-15724500 GCF_016772045.2 Ovis aries | reverse complement strand
GAGTAACAATATATGTTGTTTTCCTCTGAGCATTGAACTTGCTAATGTTTAGTTTTTCAGTGTGTATATGTCTCTCTTAGTGTATGAAGTAGGGCAATTTTTTAAAAAGTAAATACCCCTCATAGCAAATTAAGGAAATACAAGATTGTACAGTCAGAATTAAAACCAATTTTGGGGATCTTAGAGAAACCTCTCTTGCTGCAGTCCATGGGGCTGCAAAGAGTAGGACATGACTGAGCGACTGAAAAACAACAAAGGTTGTATGGTTAAAATTAAAACCAGTTTGGAGGACTTAAACAGTCTTTGAATTTTTGTGAAATCTCCCAACTTCAGTAGTCATCTTTAAATATCATTTTTAGGCATGACCTCTTTTTTTCTTTCTCAGTCTAACACTCTACTTCATCCTTCTCAGTTTAAAGCCAAAATAAACCTTTCAGTTCTGCTAAAATATCATCTTTTCCCTCAAGTACTTTGGGATCATTCTTACTGGGAAGATATCTCTCCTCCTTCTGAGGTTTGATGTTTTGAATTTAGGACTTTAGTAAAGCTTTATAGCTGGACTTCCCTGTTGCTCAAATGGTAAAGAATCGGCCTGCTTTGCAGAAGCCCTGGGTTTGATCCCTGGGTGAGGAAGATCCTCTGGAGAAGGGAATGGCAATTCACTCCAGTATTCCTGCCTGGAGAGTCCCATAGACAAAGAAACCTGCAGGGCTACAGTTCATGGGGTTATAAAGAGTCCTGGGAACATAATTTCTTGCTGAGTTCTAACCTTTGCGCGATAAGGACAACTGTGCCTTATCAGGTCCCCCTACGGTGCCCTGCTGATGGCAAGGTGCGTGGCAGCCTTAGTCCGCACAGGCTGCCATAGCAAAATACACAGACTGGGTGGGTTAGACAGCAGACCTTGCTTCTCTTCTCACTTCTCTGAGAGTTCTGGAGAAAGGAAGAGTAAGATCACCATGCTGGAGGCACGGTTCCTGGGGAGGACACTCTTCCTGGGTGGCAGGCGGCTGTTCTCTCACTGTGGCTTCACGTGGTGGGGCAGGAGAGACTGAGAGAGAGCTTTCTGGCGTCTCTGCTTGTAAGGGCACTAAGTTGATCATGAGGGCGCCACCCTCATGACCTCATCTAAACCAGCTCATCTCCTAAAGATCCCATCACATAGAGAGTTAGGGCTTCAATATATGAATTTGGGTATTCAGTCTGTAATAAGGTTAGTATTCAGGTACTTATTGAATTTTTGAATAATGAGCCTGGTTTTACTGTTAATGGTGTCAGTGAGAGTACTGACTAGTAACCCCTACACTCCTAGGATAGTAGAGTTTTGGAGACTTTCTGGAATCTTAGTCTCTGCCGTAGCCTGGCTGTTCCATGTTTACAGGTGATGTTGCTGGTGTCTAGATGGTTACGTGACTGTTTCAGGATGGTGGGGGTGAGTCTAGAGCCCAAGGTTCATCTTGCATCTCATAGCCCAGTGCTGGTCCCTCTATGACCTTCTTCTTCCTTCAGTGCAAACCTTTCAAACTGTAAAGCTGCTATGATGCTTTGGTGAATAAGTGACTATTTTGTAGACTTGAACAAAGTCCAGAAACTTTGAATTAAAAAAAGTTAAAGTATAGAATGTATGGAAACTACTATTAAAATCTTGATAAATCATGGAGTTATCCAGCTAATGAGAGGCTCACTTTTTGACACAGGAAGACCTTGTTTCATTGCACTTCGTGTTTTTGCATTTCCCTGATATTGTGTTTTTAGTGAGTTTAAAAAATTATTTATCTATTTCATTGCCTTAGAGAGTGTGACTTAACTGCTCTGCAGCATGTGGAATCTTTCCCATTCTATTGTTTTCCTCTATTTCTTTGCACTGATCACTGAGGAAGGCTTTCTTATCTCTCCTTGCTATTCTTTGGAACTCTGCATTCAAATGGGTGTATCTTTACTATTCTCCTTTGCCTTTTGCTTCTCTTCTTTTCACAGCTATTTGTAAGGCCTCCTCAGACAGTCATTTTGGCTTTTTGCATTTCATTTTCTTGGGGAAAAAAGAAAGAAGACAGGGAGCAAGATGGTCTTGCTCCCTGTCTCCTGTACAATGTCATGAACCCCCATCCATAGTTCATCAAGCACTCTATCAGATCTAGTCCCTTAAATCTATTTCTCACTTCCACTGTATAATCATAAGGGATTTGATTTAGTCATTCCTGAATGGTCTAGTGTTTTTCCCTGCTTTCTTCAATTTAAGTCTGAATTTGGAAGTAAGGAGTTCATGATCTGAGCCACAGTCAGCTCCTGGTCTTGTTTTTGCTGACTGCATAGAGCTTCTCCATCTTTTGCTGCAAAGAATATAATCAATCTGATTTCAGTATTGACCATCTGGTGATGTCCATGTGTAGAGTCTTCTCTTGTGTTATTGGAAGACAATGTTTGCTACGACCAGTGCATTCTCTTGGCAAAACTCTATTAGCCTTTGCCCTACTTCATTCTGTACTCCAAGGCCAAATTTTTAGAAAAGGCATAGGAACCAGAGATCAAAATGCCAACATCTGCTGGATTATTGAAAAAGCAAGAGAATTCCAGAAAAACATCTATTTCTGCTTTATTGACTATGTCAAAGCCTTTGACTGTGTGGATCACAATAAACTGTGGAAAATTCTGAAAGGGATGGAAATACCAGACCACCTGACCTACCTCCTGAGAAATCTGTATTCATGTCAAGAAGCAACAGTTAGAATCAGATATGGAACAACAGACTGGAAATCAGGAAAGGAGTATGTCAAGGCTGTATATTGTCACCCTGTTTATTTAAATTATATGCAGAGCACATCATGAGAAACGCTGGGCTGGAGGAAGCACAAGCTGAAATCAAGGTTGCCTGGAGAAATATCAATAACCTCAGATATGCAGATGACACCACCCTTATGGCAGAAAGTGAAGAAGAACGAAAGAGCCTCTTGATGGAAGTGAAAGAGGAGAGTGAAAAAGTTGGCTTAAAGCTCAACATTCAGAAAACAAGGTTCATGGCATCCGGTCTCATCACTTCATGGCAAATAGATTGACAAACAGTGGAAGCAGTGGCAGACTTTATTTTGGGGGGCTCCAAAAAAGACGCTTACTCCTTGGAAGAAAAGTTATGGCAAACTTGGACAGCATATTAAAAAGCAGAGACATTAGTTTGCCAACAAAAGTCTGGCTAGTCAAGGCTATGGTTTCTCCAGTGGTCATGTGTGGATGTGAGAGTTGGACTACAAAGAAAGCTGAGCACCAAAGAATTGATGATTTTGCACTGTGATGTTGGAGAAGACTCTTGAGAGTCCCTTGGACTGCAAGGAGATCCAATCAGTCCATCCAAAGGAAATCAGTCCTGAATACTCATTGGAAGGACTGATGTTGAAGCTAAAACTCCAATACTTTGGCAGCTTGATGCAAAGAACTGACTCATTGGAAAAGACCCTGAGGCTGGGAAAGGCTGAAGGCAGGAGGAGAAGGGGACAAAAGAGGATGAGATGGTTGGATGACATCACCAACTCAATGGGCATAAGTTTGAGTAAACTCTGGGAGTTGGTAATGGACAGGGAGGCCTGGCATGCTGCAGTGCATGGGGTCGCAGAGTCTGACACTACTGAGTGACTGAACTGAACAGAGCTGAACTTAATGTGGGATCTTAGTTACCCGACCAGGGATCAAATTCATGTCCCCTGCATTGCAAAGTGGATTCTTAACCACTGGACAACCAGAGAAGTCCCCCCAGATACTGTGTCTGTTATTAGTTGAAGACTTGTGGCAACTCTGTAGCAAGCAAGTCTGACGTATTGGCCCCATTTTTCCAACAGCATCTGCTCACTTTGTGTCTCTGTGTCATGTTTGGTATTATCACAATATTTCAAATGTTTTCGTCATTGTTGTATTTATTATGGTGATCTATGATCAGTGATCTTTGATGTTACTACTGCTGCTGCTGCTGCTAAGTCGCTTCAGTCGTGTCCGAATCTGTGCAACCCTATAGATAGCAGCCCACCAGTCTCCCCCGTCCCTGGGATTCTCCAGGCAGGAAAACTGGAGTGGGTTGCTATTTCCGTCTCCAAAGCATGAAAGTGAAAAGTGAAAGTGAAGTCGCTCAGTCGTGTCCAACTCTTAGTGACCCCATGGACTGCTCTCTAAAGGCTCAGATGATGGCATTTTTTTTTTTTTTTAGCAATACAGTACTTTTTAATTAAGGGAAGCACTTGTTTTAAAGCCATAATACAATTGCACACTTAATAGACTAACGCCTTGTGTAAACATTACTTTAATATGCACTGCTGCTGATGCTGCTGCTAAGTCGCTTCAGTCGTTTCCAACTCTGTGTGAACTCATAGATGGCAGCCCACCAGGCTCCCCCATCCCTGGGATTCTCCAGGCAAGAATACTGGAGTGGGTTGCCATTTCCTTTTCCTAGGAAACCAAAAAAATTGTGTGACTGGTTTGTTTCAGTGGCCTGGAAATTAACTGAACAAGGGTCTGCCTGTGTTAATTTACTGCACTGTCAAAATACTAGAGAAGAAGTAAAATGGTAACTATTCTATATTGTGGACCCATGACATGCAAAATGACTTCCCCAATGGACAAGGGGTAAAGCATCTGCCTTCAATGCAAGAGATTCAGGAGACGACTGTTTGACCCCTGTGTCAGGAAGATTCCCTAGAGGAGGGCATAGCAACGCACTCCAATGTTCTTGCCTAAATAATCTCATGGGCAGAGGAGCGTGGTGGGCTACAGTCCATCAGCTCACAAAGAGTTGGACACGACTGAAGCGAGTGCGCACTCACTCCCTCAATGTGCAAAATACCATTTAGGATCTTGCATTTAAAATCTCTGTTAATCCCACAACTGTCCTAGAAGTCATGGGCATTTCCTCCATAATGCAGAAAGAACTCAGACAAACAGTGAAACTTGCCTGTGATCAATGAGCACTTTACTGTACAGCCTGGATTTGAGTTTGAAGTTTCTAATCTATAATAAACACTGAGATGCACACAAACCACATCAGGTGTGTGGGAGTGGAGCTCGGTGGGGTCACCACAATGTCCCCCACTCTGTAGACCAAGAAAGAAAGCGAGAGGCAAGGTGATTTGCTTTCATTCTTTCTTTGGTTACCCTTTTTTTCTTCCCTACTTACTCTTGACGCCATGTCTTTTATTGCCCCTTAAAATTCGCCAAGCCAGGCTTCAGCAATACATGAGCCGTGAACTTCCAGATGTTCAAGCTGGTTTTAAGGCAGAGGAACCAGAGATCAAATCGCCAACACCCACTGGATCACCAAAAAAGCAAGAGAGTTCCAGAAAAACATCTATTTTTGCTTTATTGACTATGCCAAAGCCTTTGACTGTGTGGATCACAATAAACTGTGGAAAGTTCTGAAAGAGATGGGAATACCAGACCACCTGACTTGCCTCTTGAGAAACCTGTATGCAGGCCAATCAAGAAACAACAGTTAGAACTGGACATGGAACAACAGACTGGTTCCAAACAGGAAAAGGAGTACATCAAGGCTGTGTATTGTCATCCTGCTTATTTAACTTATATGCAGAGTACATCATGAGAAACACTGGGCTGGAAGAAGCACAAGCTGAAATCAAGTTTGCCAGGAGAAATAACAATAACCTCAGATATGCAGATGACACCACCCCTATGGCAGAAAGTGAAGAAGAACTAAAGAGCCTCTTGATGAAAGCGAAAGAGGAGAGTGACAAAGTTGGCTTAAAGCTCAACATTCAGAAAACGAAGATCATGGCATCGGTCCCATTACTTCATGGCAAATAGATGGGGAAACAGTGGAAACAATGGCTGACTTTATTTTTTGGGGCTCCAAAATCACTGCAGATGGTGATTGCAGCCATGAAATTAAAAGACGCTTGCTCCTTGGAAGGAAAATTATGACCAACCTAGATAGCAAATTAAAAAGCAGAGACATTACTTTGTCAACAAAGGTCCAAATAGTCAAGGCTATAGTTTTTCCAGTGGTCATGTATGCATGTGAGAGTTGGAGTACAAAGAAAGCTGAGAACCGAAGAATTGATGCTTTTGAACTGTGGTGTTGGAGAAGACTCTTGAGAGTCCCTTGGACAGCAAGGAGATCCAACCAGTCCATCCTAAAGATCAGTCCTGGGTGTTCTTTGGTAGGACTGATGTAGAAGCTGAAAATCCAGTACTTTGGCCACCTCATGCAAAGAGGTGACTTATTTGAAAAGACCCTGATGCTGGGAGGGATTGATGGCGGGAGATGAAGGGGACATCAGAGGATGAGATGGTTGGATGGCATCACCGACTCAATGGACTTGGGTTTGGGTGAACTCCAGGAGCTGGTGATGGACAGGGAGGCTTGGCATGCTCTGGTTCATGGGGTCGCAAAGAGTTGGACATGACTGAGTGACTGAACTGAACTGAACTTCCCCCCTTGAGAAACAAGGATTTTTTTTTTCTTTTCATACAATTAAGGGGAAATATTTATGTATTAAAAGATGTGCTAGTCTGTCATAAGATGAAGGCCACATGGATTCATAACAGAGGTATAAAAGCAGATGTTAGATGCAGGTATTTTGATTATTGAGAGTAATAAATGTGATCATTGTTGTTTGCTAAGCTCAGGATCTCAGGCTCTTGGTACAAACATCAAGTCATCTCTAAACTTCAACTGTCCTTACCAATTTTTCTGGCATCTTCATTGATTCTGAATTAGAGCAAAAGGAACTTTCTAGTGACCCTTGAGAATTTAAATAACTTTAAATAAACGAGGCTGGGCTCTGTTAGGGTCTGGTGTTTGGCCTTGTGGGGCTGGTTTTATTACCTTGGGCACAGCCTCAGATAAACTGCAATGCTGAGTGGAGTCAGCCAGTCGCTTTTGTGCCCCGTACCCCTGCAAACCCAGCCAGCTCCCCAAATCTCAAACCATGGGTGTAGAAAACTAAATGGGTCTGCAGAAAGGATTCTTGAGATGATGATGGGGGCTTTGACTTTGCAGGAATTTTGGCTGACTAGATCACTTTTCACGTAGGTACTTTTGCTTCCTATTTTCTTGAATTACTGCACAGACATATGAAATGATACATTTGTGTCAATCATTCAGGGGAACTCTCCAAGAAGCCAGCATACCACTCTACCTGTTTTGCAACAGATATGAGCAAAACCAATCACTTTATTTAAAAACAACTGAGATACTACAATTTCTTATATCAAGGTTTGATTTCCCCTGATTTTTATGCAAATGTGTTTCAGTTGAGTTGCTCAATTGTGTCCAACTCTGCAACCTCATAAACTGCAGCACACCAGACTCCCCTGTCCATCACCAAATCCCAGAACTTGCTCAAACTCATTTCCATCAAGTCGGTGATGCCATCCAACCATCTCATCCTCTGTTGTCCCCTTATCCTCCTGCCTTCAATCTTTCCCAGCATCAGGGTCTTTTCTAAGGAGTCAGTTCTTCGCATCAGGTGGCCAAAGTACTGGAACTTCAGATTCAGTATGAGTCTTTCCAGTGAATATTCAGGGCTGATTTCTTTTAGGATCAACTTGTTTGATCTCCTTGAAGTCCAAGGAACTCTCAAGAGTCGTCTTCAACACCACAGTTCAAAAGCATCAGTTCTTCAGCACTCAACCTTCTTTATAGTCCAACTCTTTCATCCATACATAACTACTGGAAAAACCATAGCTTTAATTTTGTTGGCAATGTAATGTCTCTGCTTTTTAATATGCTGTCTAGGTTGGTCATAGCTTTTCTTCCAAGAAGCAAGTGTATTTTAATTTCATGGCTTCAGTCACCATCTACAGTGATTTTGGAGCCAAAGAAATAGTCTGTCACTGTTTCCATTGTTTCTCCATCTATTTGCCATGAAGTGATGGGACCAGAAGCCATGATCTTAGTTTTTTGAATGTTGAATTTTAAGCCAACTTTTTCACTCTTCTCTTTCACTTTCATCAAGAGGCCCTTTAGTTCCTCTTCACTTTCTGCCATAAGGGTGGTATCATCTGCATATCTGAGGTTACTGATATTTCTCCAGGCAACCTTGATTCCAGCTTGTGCTTCCTCCAGCCCGGCATTTCGCGTAATGTACTCTGCATACAAGTTAAACAAACAGGGTGACAATATACAGTCCTGACATACTCCTTTCCCAATTTGGAACCTGTTTGTTTTTGTTCCATGTTCAGTTCTAATTGTTGCTTCTTTACCTGCACACAGATTTCTCAGGAGGCAGGTAAGGTGGACTGGTATTTCCATCTCTAAGGTTTTCCACAATTTGTTGTGATCCCTGATAGCTCAGTTGGTAAAGAATCTACCTGCAAAGAAGGAAACCTGGTTCAATTCCTGGGTTGGGAAGATCTCCTAGAGAAGGGATAGGCTACCTACTTCAGTGTTCTTGGGCTTCTCTTGTGGCTCAGCTGGTAAAAAATCCGCCTGTAATGCGGGAAACTTAGGTTGGATCCCTGGGTTGGGAAGATCCCCTGAAGAAGAGAAAGGCTACCCATGCCAGTATTTTGTCCTAGGGAATTCCATATACTGTGTAGTCTATGGGGTCTCAAGGAGTTGGACACGACTCAGCAACTTTCACTTTCACAGAGTCAAAGGCTTTAGCATAGTCAGTGAAGCTGAAGTAGATGTTTTTCTGGAATTCTCTTGCTTTTTCTATGATCCAACAGATGTTGGCAATTTGATCTCTGGTTCCTCTGCCTTTTTTAATCTCAGCTTGAACATCTGGAAGTTCTTGGTTCACGTACTGTTGAAGCCTTGCTTGGAGAATTTTGAGCATTTCTTTGCTAGGGTGTGAGATGAGTGCAATTGTGCGGTTGTTTGAACATTCTTTGACATTGCCTTTCTTTGGGATTAGAATGAAAACTGACCTTTTTCAGTCCAGTGTCCACTGCTGAATTTTCCAAATTTGCTGGCATATTGTGAGTATACAGATGACACCACCCCTATGGCAGAAAGTGAAGATCAACTAAAAAGCCTCTTGATGAAAGTGAAAGAGGAAAGTGGAAAAGTTGGCTTAAAGCTCAACATTCAGAAAATGAAGATCATGGCATCTGGTCCCATCACTTCATGGCAAATAGATGGGGAAACAGTGGAAACAGTGTTAGAATTTATTTTTTGGGGCTCCAAAATCACTGCAGATGGTTATTGCAGCCATGAAATTAAAAGACGCTTACTTCTTGGAAGAAAAGTTATGACCAAACTAGATAGCGTATTGAAAAGCAGAGACATTACTTTACCGACTAAGGTCCGTCTAGTCAAGGCTATGGTTTTTCCAGTGGTAATGTATGGATGTGAGAGTTGGGCTGTGAAGAAGGCTGAGTGCTGAAGAATTGATGCTTTTGAACTGTGGTGTTGGAGAAGACTCTTGAAAGTCCCTTGGACTGCAAGGAGATCCAACTAGTCCATTCTGAAGGAGATCAGCCCTGGGATTTCTTTGGAAGGAATGATGCTAAAGCTGAAACTCCAGTACTTCAGCCACCTCATGCGAAGAGTTGACTCACTGGAAAAGACTCTGATGCTGGGAGGGATTGGGGGCAGGAGGAGAAGGGGACGACAGAGGATGAGATGGCTGGATGGCATCACCGACTCGATGGACGTGAGTCTGAGTGAACTCCAGGAGTTGGTGATGGACAGGGAGGCCTGGTGTGCTGCAGTTCATGGGGTCACAAAGAGTCGGACACGACTGAGCGACTGAACTGAACTGAACAGAGTGTAGCACTGTAATAGCATCATCTTTTAGGATTTGAAGTAGCTCAACTGGAATTCCATCACTTTCGCTAGCTTTGTTCTGATCTCTATATTAATAAATTTGGAATTGAGGTCTCACTCAAGGTATTCATATTGCTTTTTTTTAAGGCAAAACACACAAATAAAGGGAAAAAAGCCTAAAACAAACAAAAGTGCCGGGAGGGGAGGCGGGGGGAACTTCCAGTTTTACTGAGGCAAGAATCTTGATTTATTAAAAAAAAAAAAGATGTAAGAATCTCATCTCTATCATATGACATCACTCCTACAAAATAGCAATATAAAAGGTTCTCTTAGGTTACTTTAACGAATAAATGAAAGAATGTGTAAAGTGATGAGCACACAGTGAGGGCTAAGGATCCATGCCTTGATTCGCCCAGAAAAGTAATGAGGAGTCACAAATCCATCTTCCCCATTCACTGTAGTTGGCTGCCCTCCTGGACCATGTTAGGTATTTTGTTCATCAGCCAGTTTTAAAGTTTGTGAGCAGTGTTCTGTCACTTGGAGGTTGTCTTTGGAAAGCAAACTGAACAAGGAAGCACACATACCAGTAACTGGATGAGTAACCCTCTAGTCCAGGGACAACTCTTCCACCACCATCTGAAACATAAACACAAGCAGAAGATTCCCCTGGGGCTGGAGGAGAGCTGGGATAAACACACTGGCATCCCCCTCCAGTCTGTGCCCCGTCCTGCCTGTTTCCTGGCTGCCTGTGAAGTTCAACAGTCTCTCCCCTGTAGAGCCAGTGCATTGGGAGACCCACAGCCCTGACCTAAACCTTGCTTTGCCTGTGTGTGTTCAATCCCTCAGGCATGTCCAAATCTTTGTGACTCTATGAATTGTAGCCCTCCAGGCTCCTCTGTAAATGGGATTTCCCAGGCATGATTCTTGGAGTGGGTTGTCATTTCCTTTTCCAGGGCATCATCCTGACCCAAAGATCAAACCCATGTCTCCTGCATTGACAGGAGGATTCTTTACCAATGAGTCACTGGGGAAGTCCCCAAATCTTGCCACCAGGATCTCAAGTCTTCTTCTGCGAAAGAACTTGACCTTCTGTGAGCAGCCCAAGGGCACTGGAGCACTTCCCTAAGCAGAGCACCCAGCATCACCTGGAGCCTGTGGTCTGGTCCTGGGGACCCAACCTCTGTGAATAAGGGAGTTTTAAGAACTGCCTATAAAACCACTTTTTGTAAATGGTGTCCCCTGTTCCCATCACCTCCTTGGATCACCCCTCTGAGCCCTTTATCTGATGGCTTTGCCTCGGGATGCCTGATTGTTTTGACTTGATTTCTCCTGTGGTCAGGGACAGGGGTCAGGAGATGGCCCTTGCTTTCGAGTAGCTTTTCTCAGCTGGCAGTGAACTAGCTCCTTCAGGAATTGAACTTGTGACCTCGCCTCTGTTGCCACCAGAGTTTAACCACTTGAACTAACCAATCGGGAAGAACTAAAGGCAATTCTATCTTGTGTTCTGCCAAGTTTCGAAAGCCAAAGAGGCCAGGACCCTCCTTGCACCCAAAGTTGACTCCCACACTCTCTTCTGTTGCCATGTGGGTGACCTTGGGGTTGTATTAAATTTTCAACTTTAGGCAGAACTTAGAGAAAGAAGTGGATGGGGCTGTGCCTAGACCTGGAAGAAGAAGCATCTGGGGATCTGGGAGTCCATCCCCAGTGGGGCTGGGAGTAGTGGGTGGTGGATGTGTGTGTCTCCCTTAGAATTCAAGAGGCTGCAGCAGGACAGGCAGCTGCCTGCACAGACAGAGCGTGTCCTATTCCCTGGATCAGGGTGCTCCAGTTCCTGTGGGCGTGGCTTGCCCTCTCTTTGCAGGAAATGGGCTTGTGAAACATGTGGTGGCTCAGCTCTACACTAGACTTCCTGTGGCAGCCCTGGGTCCACACTGTTGGCTGGTAAACCAGCTCCAAGCACAAGCAGCTGTTCCTGGCTCTCGGTCAATGGGTCAGGGGTCAGGGGTCAGCCCCGCTTTCTCTCTGGGACCACCTGATCTGCAGGACCTTGCCAGGAAGGGAGGGCATCCAGATTCCAGACTCTGACCCGCAGCCCACATGGGTGACTCCCTAGTACAGTGGGGGAGGCTGCTGACCCCTCTTGGCCATGTCTAATGAAAGACTGACCACTCTGTGTTCTCTTATGACAAATTATATATTAGAAGACAGGAGATTTAGAAATTAATTCAAGATTAATTTGGGGTGAGTTGTACATGGAATTGTTTGGCCAACAGATGAAAAAATGAAATGTGTTCTACAGAGAAGGAAGACTGTAGACACGTCACATTTTAATCCCATTTCCTGTGAAGAATTATCATGTCCTAAGACTCTTCCTGAAACTCCAATTAATCACCCAAGCATCAGCCTTGCCCACACCTTCCAGGAGCAGAAGCCAGGGTGCCACTAGTGTCTGGTAAAAGAGCCCATTTGAGGGCAGAAAAACACCCAAATAGGTCCATACCAGCCTTAAGAGGAAAACCAGAACAAAACAATAGGCAGAGTGCATCCAGACCAAGAAAAACTTTTGTCTTTTTAAGTAAATGAGAAATAATTAAAAAAAAAAAAACAAACTTCTTTTATTTGAAGTTCTGTTAAAATTTAATGGCAGCTGAAACAATGCAGACCTCACCATCTCAGTAAAAGAAAAAAAATGGCAAATGACGGAGGTTCCATCTTACACATGTGAAGCCTCTTTTGGTGGTGGATTGTGAGCGACTGAACTGAACTGAACTGTGGCTGAATACAGTTCAAATGCACATACACTAATGGAATCTACTAGGATCAGGCCCTAACTTCACGTGGTGCTGTGACCTGGAGGAAAACATACATTTTAAAGAAAGGCATGCTGCTATCTATAAAGCCCAAGCTGCACAAATAGCAAATCCTGAGATGAAATCACCCCGGAGAGGTGGTGCTCCATTCTGAAATATTAAAAGCTGAACTTTCTCTGCACATCTCTGAGTTTCAGGATGCAGAATGCATCTGGACGGCTTTTTATGGCTTGGTTTTTCTCCTCACTCCGGTTTTCTACGTGAGTGCACATTTGAGCGAGGATATATGTGAACAAGTAGACTAACCTTCAATAATGCATTTTATTTAATGCCCTATTTGGTCCGGTCATTTCCTGAAAACTACTCATGTGATACCTTATTTTCAAAGCCCTGGGGAAAAAAAAAAATCAAGCGAATTACGGTGAAACTTTGAAAGAACTGGAATGAAATGTAATTGAATATGCTTTCTGAGCAGTACACAGTACATTAAAAGGCCCCGCCATTAGGGAACTCACAGTGAACCCTCACACCAGGGCTGTGTGCAAATGGGGTTGGGCCACGGTCAGCGAGGATGGAAGTTATGCCAGACCCTGTGGGAGAGAGTCCTTCTCTACACTGCGCTCCCCTCCTGGTCCACCTTGCACATCCCTATTGCTGCTTCCTCATTAAGGGAAACCATTTACAAGGGACTTGGGACAATGGCCCTTTTTTTTCTTCCCCCTGAAACATGAAGCTTATTGTTGAAGCAGTTGCTATACCTTCTACCTTCTGAAAGCCAGAAGATGTAGTTATCTGAAACATGACCTTAATTTGCAGAAAATGTGAAGACAGAGGAAAGGAGAAGCAGATGATGGAAAGGATGCCTTTTGTTGTTGTTCTTTTTTTAAATTTATCTTTTTAATTGAAAGATAATTGCTTTACAATATTGGTTTGATTTCTGCCATACATCAACATGAATTAGCCATAGGTGTACATATGTCCCCTCCCTCTTGAACCTGCCTCTTAACTCTCACCCTTTCCCACCCCTCTAGGTTGTTACAGAGCCCCAGTTTGAGTTTCGAGTCATACAGCAAATTTCCACTGGGTCTCTGTTTTTCAAATGGTAGTGTACATGTGTCCAAGCTACTTTCTCCATTAGTCCCACCCTCTCCTTCCTACTCCCTACGTCCAGAAGTCTGTTCTCTATGTCTGGGTCTCCACTGCTGCCCTGCAAATAGGTTTATCAGTTCCGTCTTTCTAGATCCCACATATATGTGTTAATAGATGATATTTGTTCATCTCTTCCTGACTTACTCCACTCTGTATAATAGGCGCTAGGTCCATCCACCTCATCAGAACTGAGTCAAATGTGTTCTTTTATATGGCTGAGTAGTATTCCATTGCATATGTGCACCACAGCTTTTTTATCCATTCATCGAGACAGGATGTTTTCATGTATATAAGTGACCAGGGTTGAGCTTATATTTTCTTGTTCAATTATTGTTATAAGTTTTCACACTCATATTTTCAAAATAGAGTAAGAGATTGAAAACCACATAGACTGACATGAAATCTTTTTAAGAACAGTTTTCCTCCCAACATAAAAGTGATTAAAGAGAAAGCACTCTGACCATGATGACTCATGAAAACCTGGGATTCTGCAGAAGAGAGCCTCAAGCCCAGCTTCCTCATTCTCTCAAGGGTCTGCTCTGTGCAGCCAGCAAAGTGCAGTGATTCACACTCGGTAAGGACCATACTGCATCTGGTGTTTCTTTGATTCGGTAAGGACCACCCTGTGTCTTGAATCTCTCCTCTGAGACGGAAGCACAGAAAGAGGACTAGGTATTGTGAGGAGGAAAGACAAGTTTCTGTTTGGAATCTACGGGATTTGAAGTGTCTTTGGGACACTTTCAGTGTGGGCCTGCCTAGTCCCAGAGCCGATATGGGACCCAAAGTCTTAGGAGAGATGGAATAGGGGGCTGTTGGCTCATGCATGGTAACTAAAGTTAGCTGAGTACACGACAACCCCCCAGGAGAAGTGTGTTCGGAGAAAGAGGAAGAGCAAAAGTGCGACTCCCGAATGTATTTCACAATGCAACGTTTTGGCAGAGGAGAAAACCAAGCCCAAGATGGAGTAGCTAAAAGTCAGTGTAAGAACCAGGAGTGGACAGAATCAAAGAAGCCAGGAAGAACATGTTCAAGAACCAGCCAGGGAGAAGGGGAAAGGTCAAGATGAAGGAGAAGACCCCGGACCCACAGAATGAGTAGGACTGGCCAGCTCATCCTAACCTCTGAGAGGCAGCAGCATCTTTTTCACTTGAATAGCAAAGATGCTGTTTGGGTTGGTGTTTATCCAGCCTTGAGGTAAGATGGCTGCATGCCACAAATCCTCAGACTTTGAGATTTTGGCTATTTCCAAATTGTAACCATTCAGGAATTTTGAAAATTTTAATAAAGTATAGACAGTGGTAATATGAAGTGCTGGTCTCCAAAGGGAAGGACCAAAAGGGATTCTTTTCTCTGTTTCTAGCAAAATGTTTGCATTGAGAACATAGGCAGTGTATAGTTCATGTCTGTGACATGGAGGAATTCCTTTCTTATTCTCCAGGGGTTATGCCTTGTTGTTCCAGTTCCAAACAAGTTAAAAGTGCTTTGAAGGGAGAAAGCAATGAAAAGTGCTCTTTTTATGAAGCCCACAAACAAGGGCTCCAAAAATCCTATTAATCCAGTGTCTGGTTCATTCAGGATAATTGATAATAATACATCCACTAGGCTGAAACAACAAACAAGCAGAATCTCAAAGATGGGATCTGTGATTATTGTCAGATGGTGAAACTTCCCCACGTACATCTTTCAGGAACTTCCCAACTACCCTGAGGTTTGACCTTTGCCAGGGAAGCCCTTATGGCTCAGTGGGTAAAGAATCCTCCCGCAATGCAGGAGACACGGGAGATGTGTGTTCAGTCCCTGGGTTGTGAAGATCCCCTGGAGGAGGAAATGGCAACTTACTCCAATATTCTTGCCTGGAAAATCACACGGACAGAGGAGCCTAGTGGGCTACAGTCCAAAGGGTCACAAAGAGTCGGACATGACTAAAACAACTAAACACACACACGTGATCCTTGCATTAGGAGTCTTCCCAGCCAACAGACCTCAGATGAGAAGGGGCCCTGGAAACTTGTTGTCTTACCATCCTGCCCACTGGGCACCTTCACATCCAGATGTTAGATGTTTATGGTTGGTAGAAAGGGCACACAGTTTAGAGTAAAAAGACCAAGGTCTGAATTCCCATTTCACCCAGCGATGCGAAATCCAGCAATCATCTCTTAGAGATGTCGTTTAGATTTTTATTAAATTGGTGATGATCATACCCATTTCTTGATGTCTTTGTGAGGATCTAATATGTCAATATGTATGGAAATTCTTTGTAAGTGATAAAATTTAGTGTCTCCAGATCGCAGTGAAGAGTTTAAGCTCTCATGGGTGGGGAAACCCACCCATCACAGTAAAAGGGTGCTGTCTGAGATGTATTTCAGTCCTGGGGGGATGCGGTGTGTTCCTAAAGATGGAATTTGTGGTGTGGAAGGTAAAGGGGTTTCAAGTATACCTTACACTGGAAATCCACGTGGTAGGTTGCTCCTCACTCTTGGAAAGGTCTCCTTTCTTCTTGCTTCTCTGGGATTTATTTTGCTTGAAGAATGGGGAGAGCTGAAAAACAGAATGGGTACCAGGGCTGGGTTCAAGAGAAAGAACGATGGAAGAGGTACCACAGTGCACCTAGCCAGTAGATCCCCTGTACTAATCATCCCTTTTCATAATAGATGCCCAACTAGGGTCTCTTGAGAGTCCCTTGGATTGTAAGGAGATCCAACCATTCAGTTCTAAAGGCAATCAACCCTGAATATTCATTGGAGGACTGATGCTAAAACTGAAACTCCAATACTTTGGCCACCTAATGATGCAAAAAGCTGACTCATTGGAAAAGACCCTAATGCTGGGAAAGATTGAAGGCAAAAAGAGAAGGGTGCAACAGAAGATGAGATGGTCAGATAACATCACCAACTCAGTGGACATAAATTTGAGAAAACTCCAGGAGAGCGTGAAGAACAGGGAACCCTGTCTTGTGGCAGTCTATGGGGTTGCAAAGAGTTGGACACAACTTATCAACTGAACAATACCTAGCATCTACTTTTCCCAGCCTGACTTGCAACTTTCCCATTTGGCAAGTGTCCCCCAATGGGATTGAACTCATATAGAAGGGACCACTGGAAGTGGCTAATGTTTCTGGAAGCCCTTGAGCCTCTTCCAGGCTTCCTTCCTTCCTTCTTCACCACCTAGATACAGGTGACAGTGACATCCTTAACATGAAAGAAGCTTGGGTCTCTGAGTCTCCTCAAGGAAAAGACCCACCTCAACCAGGAATACCCACATTGGATGACTACATGGATGAGATATAAAGTTTACTTTTATCTTTGTACATTTTGGGCGATCTATTGGCCTAGCCCAGCTAATTTCCAGTCTTTGTCCTGAGCTAGAGGTCCATCTAGTCAAGGCTATGGTTTTTCCAGCGGTCATGTATGGATGTGAGAGTTGGACTGTGAAGAAGGCTGAGTGCTGAAGAATTGATGCTTTTAAACTGTGGTGTTGGAGAAGACTCCTGAGAGTCCCTTAGACTGCAAGGACATCCAACCAGTCCATCCTAAAGGAGATCAGCCCCGGGTGTTCTTTGGAAGGACTGATGCTAAAGCTGAAACTCCAATACTTTGGCCACCTCATGTGAAGAGTTGACTCATTGGAAAAGACTCTGATGCTGGGAGGGATCGGGAGCAGGAGGAGAAGGGGACGACAGAGGATGAGATGGCTGAATGGCATCACCAACTTGATGGACATGAGTTTGGGTGAACTCTGGGAGTTGGTGATGGACAGGGAGGCCTGGTGTGCTGCAATGCATGGGGTCGCAAAGAGTCGGACATGACTGAGCGACTGAACTGAACTGAACTGAACTGAGAGGGACAGAACTAACTTCCTGGTTTCACATATATTCCAGACCAATCCAAGTGTATGGAGTTTTCAATACTGATTCAGGACCAAAGTCTTTAAAAACTGCAGAGGATCCATCCATTTGCCAGCTGTTATTATTTAGTCACTCATTCATGTCCAAAACTTTTGTGACCCCATGGACTATAGCCTGACAGATTCCTCTGTCCATGGGATTTTCTAGGCAAGAATACTGGGGTAGGTTGCCATCTCCTTCTCCAAGGGATCTTCCTGACCCAGGTCTTGAGCTCATGTCTCCTGCGTTGGTAGAAGGATTTTACCACTGAGCCAATAGGGAAGCCCCCATTTTCCAGTAGCTTCTCTTTTATCTTTAAGGTATTTGACTCAGTGACAAAAAGCAGCTGGCTGGAGCCAAAGCGGGCAGCTGTTGTCTTTTGCCTAGGATTTGTGCCACCTGCTACCACCAGATGTGCTCTGGTTAGGACTCCATGGCTCCAGGCTACAAAGACGCAGTCAAGGTAGTCCAGGGAGGTCAAGACAATGGCACAGATGTGGAGGGATGTAGCCACAGCACCCAAGCCTCGGGCAACTTGGAACTGACCCTGAGTTAGGCGGCAACAGGGCCTCTTTTATGCCATATCAGTTTCTTTCTGCCCATGTGCTCTTTCACCCTGTTTTTACCAGGCTTGCCCTCACTCACTCGTCATTCCTTTTCCGCTGTAATTAAACGAGCCCATGGAAGCCATTCCTTTCAAGTTTTGACTTCTTGTGACCTTTGGGCTGCAATACCCAACCAGCAACAGATAATGTTGCTCTTTTCTTTACATCAAGTTCCTAAGGACTGCTTTTCCTGTTTTTCTTTTTAAGTTAGACCTTGGGACACAGGTGAGTCTCGGGGTCCTGCCTCCCCGACCAGTCTAGCCAGACCTTTGGTATTTGAAATATGGCTTTTGGGGGCAGCCGCAGTTGGGGCAAAGCAGATGTTATCTGTGAGAAATGTGAAATGGCAGCTTGGGAGTAGCATCTTTGACACAACAGCCAACAGTAAAGTGCTAAATAAAATTGGCTGTTCTTACATATTACAAATATAAATATACACATAATAATTTTTCTGCCAACTAGGTTTTAGGCACTGTGTTAAGATGTTTATGGAGAAGGAAATGGCAACCCACTCCAGTATTCTTGCCTGGAGAAACCCATGGACGGAGGAGCCTGGTGGGCTACAGTCCACTGGGTTGCAAAGAGTTGGACAAGACTGAGAGAATAGTCTAGTCTTGTTAAGATGTTTAGAAAACAAATTATAAATAGCCCTTATTTCATCAGCTAAACTGTTTATTATTAGAGTTAGATTAAATCATGCATAATTATAATGAAATTATTGTTACTCTCTGCTGCTTCTGCTAAGTTGCATCAGTCGTGTCTGACTCTGTGCAACCTCAGAGACAGCAGCCCACCAGGCTCCCCCGTCCCTGGGATTCTCCTGGCAAGAACACTGGAGTGGGTTGCCATTTCCTTCTCCAATGCATGAAAGTGAAAAGTGAAAGTGAAGTCACTCAGTCGTGTCTGACTCTTGGGGACCCCATGGACTGCAGCCTACCAGGCTCCTCCGCCCATGGGATTTTCCAGGCAAGAGGACTGGAGTGGGGTGCCATTGCCTTCTCCATGTTATTCTCTAGATAAGGACTTTCTTATATGAATTTCTGGCATGGCTTCTGGGGTATTTTGTTTAAATACCATCTGATGTGGCTGTTGAACACGTGACTGCTGACCACTTGAAATGCTGGTGTCATGGAGGAATGCAATTTTAATCTAATTTGATTTAAGTTTAAACAATCACACATGTAGCCAGTGACTTCTGTATTGGATAGGACAACATTACACAATTAATTGATGCTTTTGAGCTGTGGTGTTGGAGAAGACTCTTGAGAGTCCCTTGGACTGCAAGGAGATCCAACTAGTCCATTCTGAAGGAGATCAGCCCTGGGATTTCTTTGGAAGGAATGATGCTAAAGCTGAAACTCCAATACTTTGGCCACCTCATGTGAAGAGTTGACTCATTGGAAAAGACTCTGATGCTGGGAGCGATTGGGGGCAGGAGAAGCAGGGGATGACAGAGGATGAGATGGTTGGATAGCATCACTGACTCGATGGATGTGAGTCTGAGTGAACTCTGGGAGTTGGTGATGGACAGGGATGCCTGGTGTGCTGCGATTCATGGGGTCACAAAGAGTCTGACACGACTGAGCGACTGAACTGAACTGAACTGATTCTTGTCTTTTCTACCCAGATCACCCAAAGAGATGCTTAGGTAAATAGGTAATAGGACTCATTCCAAGGAAAGCCACTCAATATATCCTATTTGCTGCTGCTGCTAAGTCGCTTCAGTCGTGTCCAACTCTGTGCGACCCCAAAGACAGCCGCCCACCAGGCTCCCCCATCCCTGGGATTCTCCAGGCAAGAACACTGGAGTGGGTTGCCATTTCCTTCTCTCTTTCCTACCTGCTCTCAAACTAACCTTAACCAGCACCCGAACCCCAGGCTGCAAATCAATCAGCCAGCCACAGTGGCAAAACAGAGCATCCTGTTCCATCTTGAAGAAGCCCGGCCACTCTGGGTAATCTATCCATGGACCATCATACTGCTCAAGATGACATTCCTCAAAACTGGATCTGAAGTCTGATTTGCTAAGAGGAAAGTGTGTATATCCACATCTTGCTTGGGGTAAAGGGAACCAACAGTGCAAAGTGGTCATCATGGGGCGTGGGCTGAGGTGGGTGGGCAGGGAGGAGGGGCAGGGCTGGCCACGCGGCGACAGGAAGACTCAGCATTACTCGGCATCTGAGGCTCTGCCCACGGGTGCGGTGATCCCAGACGGCCGAGGTGTTGCCTGCCATCTGGTAGCAGTTGGATGGAGAGTTCACTCTGATGAAACCAAGCCAGACAGCTGGCATCAGATATCAGAAAATGCGAAGTCCAAAGTCCACAGTAGCTTTTAACAGAGTTGCCTCTGAGCCCAGGGTTCTGTGAACGGGGGCTAGGGACTCATCCACAGAGCTCACCAGGGAGGTGAGGGCTCACTGAATTTATTAGTGTGCTGTTAATAACCCTATTTTGTGCTCATATGGGAGTACATGGCATGTTCATTATGAAACTGGTGTTAGCTTGTGGGCCAACCGTGTGTCAGCACGCAGAACACCACTCTGGGTTTTTTCCAAAATGATTGGAAAATCCTTTCTCCAGTAGTGCATCTCAACTTTGTGAAACATCCCGCTATTGGCCCTAATAATAATAATAATGGTTAATCAGAGAGAAATTACCAAACACAGGTTTTCTCAGAAATGATCACCAGAGATGAAAATTCCCTAGTGATGCCCTGGAGGAAGCCCCATGCTCCAGTCAGTTGGGATCCTTGAAACAGCATCACTTCTCTGACATTCATCACAGAAGCTTTGTTTCGGTTCATCACTCTTTGTGACTCCATGAACTGTAGCACACCAGGCCTTCCTGTCCATCACCAACTCTCAGAGTTCACCCAAATTCATGTCCATTGAGTCGGTGATGCCATCCAACCATCTCATCCTCTGTGTCCCCTCTTCCTGCCCTCAATCTTTCCCAGCATCAGGGTCTTTTCAAATGAGTCAGCTCTCCAAATTAGGTGGCTAAAGTATGGGAGTTTCAGCTTCAACATCAGTCCTACCAATGAACACCCAGGACTGATCTCCTTTAGGATGGACTGGTTGGATCTCCTTGCAGTCCAAGGGACTCTCAAGCGTCTTCTCCAACGCCACAGTTCAGAAGCATCAATTCTTCGGCTCTCAGACTTCTTTACAGTCCAACCCTCACATCCATACATGACTACTGGAAAACCATAGCCTTAACTAGACGGACCTTTGTCGGCAAAGTAATGTCTCTGCTTTTTAAAATGCTGTCTAGGTTGGTCATAACTTTCCTTCCAAGGAGTAAGCGTCTTTATCTGCCACCAAAATTCCACTGACCAAAATGGACAGAAAGGGCACAGCTCCTTGGGATGTTTGCAGCAATGATTTTGTGAACTGAGCAGAGGTCACTAAGCTGCAAACAGAATTCTTTTCATTAAAAATGACGGTTCCCATGCTCAGATGTAAAGAAAAAAGCTGTCATTCTGTCTCCATCCTACCCTTCTTTGGCATGAGTTACTAAGCCCCGTCCTGGAAAGAAGCCAACAGTGCATATCATTAAACCCCACTTCTGAGGAGCTGTGAATTTTTCAGTGTGATATCACACACATGCAAATGAAAATCCGTGTCTGCCAGACTCCACTGTAATAAGAACATTTTTAGGAAGGTGAGGATGTGTAAGACACGGTGATAATCCTGAGACATAGCGGAAAAGGAACAGAGAAGCTGTGCTTTCTCCCAGAAGGTGGTTTCCGCCAGGCCCATGTTGAAAAGACATTAGCGGGGAGATCCAGGGACCAGAAGACATGGCAGCAGGAAGCGCAGCCCAGTGGATTTATGAGGCCTGGGGTTGGACACCTCGGAGCTGCTGGCCCGGCTGGGCTCCTGAGCCTCTCAGTTCAATGGCTGGAAGGTTTCCAAACCTTTTAATTGATTGGTTTCTCTGATCAAAAACATTGAAACATCCGGAGGCTGTGAGTTCTTTTGCAGTTCTGTTCCAGTTACAAAGTGGACTTGAACAATACCAACAATGACTTTGTTCCAACCCTAAATCCATAAGGGATTATAATCTTAGGATATTTTGTGCTCAGTCGCTCAGTCGTGTCCAACTCTTTGCAACCCTATGAACTGTAGCCCGCCAGGCTCCTCCGTCCATGGGATTTCCCAGGCAAGAATACTGGAGTGAGCTGCCATTTCCTTCTCCAGGGGATTTTCCTGACCCAGAAATGGAAGCTGCATCTCCTGCGTCTCCTGCGTTGCAGGCAAAGTCTTTACTCACTGAGCCACTGGGGAAGCCCACTGCTAGATAGTTTTATTTCAGAAATACCCAAGGGCAGTGTGATGAGCTTCCTGGTTCTAGGGTGTCCCTAGTTATAGAAAGTGTCCTAGTATAAAGGTGTGAGGAAAAACTTCTGATTCTTCAAATATAAGGGGAAAAGGAATAAATGAAAAACAAGGAACATAAATGTTGAAAGGATAAAAGAATATTCAAAAAGAAATTAAAGTACCAAGAGGCCCTTCCATGACTGCAGACTATAAGCATCCTATAAGCAATGCAATTTGTTAATGATCACGGGCTACGTACCTTCCTGTCTGGCCATGTGTCTACTGGTCCATACCCCTCATCCTCCTCCTAGCTGGGCAATACCAATGTTCTCTTCATTGATTCCATCCTCTTCCAGCCCCATGAAGGCCCAGGGGTTGGGATGGGAGAAGGGGGCAGGGCAGTGGCTTCTTGCTCATCATTTCTCTGGGGGTGGAAATCATACATTTGGGCCGGGGAGATCCCCTGGAGGAGGGAATGGCAACCCACTCCAGTATTCTTGCCTGGGAAATCCCATGGATGGAGGAGGCTGGTGGGCTACAGTCCATGGGGTCACAAAGAGTTGGACACAACTTAGCAACCAAACAACACCACCATCCATTGACCACGAGGGCTTGACTCAGGTGAGCAGCTCTGAAAACAGTAAACCTGTGGAGCAGCGCATCCTGTCCTGTAAACCCTTCAGTCCTTTAGGTTTAACATCCTCGTTCTTTACCTGCATCATGCCAGTTGCAAGGATGTCCCTTCAGGCAGTAGAATCCATTATCTGGAAGCATGACGATAAAACTGAATCAAAGAGCCAGAGACGTTAAAAGAGTAAATGAGACACCTCCCATTCTTCTGGGATTCCAGCTGAGCATGTCAGGCTGGAGATTCCAGACCACGGTGCCTATGCAGACAAGCTGGGCACGTCCCTACGGGGCTTGCAGGCAGGTGATCGAAACTGCCCCTTCCCCTAGTTTCCACCTCTAGTGTATTTATTAGACTCCTTGAAATTGATCGGGGATGTGATTTTTCTAAAGGAATTTGTGTAAGTTTAGATCACTACTTTGTATCTGGTCCTTTCTCCTCAAGAGAAGTGGGAGGGCTTTGGGACCCCCACCTCTTGAGATTGGGGTTACCAGCCAGGACGTGAAGCTCATCTCCACACCCCACCCTGCCTCACCTGTACAACCACCAAGCTGCAGAAGCCACAGACCAGCCAAGGATGAGCCAGAGAGTTCTCAGGAGAACCTGACGTGTCTAGAGTGTGTGGACAGCAGGGCTGGTGCCCGACTCCCACCTGGAGAAAAGTGTCAGATGATGACGGGCATCCGGGGGGCCTCCCAGGGGAGACATACCAGCCAGGAGAGGGGCCTGCACACCCAGCATCACGCAGGGTGAGGATCTAGAGAAGTCCGCACAGGCCGAGCGGACTCAGGACAAATTCCATCTAGAAGCTGTTTACTAAAACTCTGAGTACTGCTATTAGGAAGAAAGCAGAGAATTGCCTGGTGGTCCAGTGGTTAAGACTCCAAGCTACTGATGCAAGGGTTCCATCCTCAATTGAGAGCTGAGATACCACATGCCATGAAGCATGGTCAAAAGATAACAACAACAACAACAACAACAACAACAACAACAACAAAATTGTACACTCAAGAAAACAATTTGGACCTGGGAAACTGAGATCATCAAACTGATACTGACTGCAGAGAATATCAAGGAAAGGGTACAGGGAATATACACCGTTGTTAGCACTGGTTAAGTCAGGTGAGAAAATTTTCAAATAATTTTTACTTTATTAAGTATACTTTTTGTGTTTCACCAGTGCTTTGAGAAGGGTGTGTATCATCCTCTGTGACTAACTCCAACAATAAAGTTACCTCATTCTGTAATAAAAAGTAGGGAAAGCAAGATTTTTATGCTATTTTCAATTTCTTATGCCTTACTATCAAAATATCTGGTCTTGGGTGACAACTGCTGTGTTTCCAAAAGAGAGAAACTTCAGAAACGGAATGGTTTTCAGTCTTTGAAAAAAGATGCATTGATGTTCAGAACTTAAACTTCTCTTAGCTAGAAAGGCAGGTGCGTGTTTTAAGAGCACTTGTACCAAGACATTTTGCATCAGTAAAGTTCTGACGGCATAGAATATTAAATTAACCAGTGTCCCGTTCAAATCCATTTCGATTTATTGGTCCATTGAACTTTGGCGTTTCTTCTGGCATACGTGCAGTAAGTTCGGAAGAAATGGGAAGACCTCTATTTCCTGCTTTTCCCCCTTGGTCTCCTGTTTTCCTCTTTGTCTCATCTGCTGTATAAATTGATATCTGTATCTCTGGAAAGAATAATAAAATCTCGTGATTTTCATAGATGGAAATCTTGCTTTTTTGCTCAAATTGTGAAAATAATAAAGCTGTTAGTGGACACTTCAACATTGCTCTTGGAAGCTCTAACTATGAGCTCTCCATCCTAGGTTTGTCCAGTCTCAAGTCAAGGAGATCATTTTTGTGTTTATTTTCACCGGCTGAGCCAAGTGAGAGGTGGCCTAATTGATATTTCTTCTCCACAACCTGAGGAAAGAAATTCTCTCTGCTGATCTGGGCTAAACATGACGCGGAAAGTGGTTCAGTGGTTTAAGCGATGGGGCGAGTCAGTAGGGTCTGGTTTGTCTCTTCTCTCTGTAGATGGTACCTCCTCCAGGCACTGGGATAGCGTCCCTTCTATAGCTCAGAACTCCTGGCCCCCACAGGTCTCTTGTACTTTTCTCTTGTAAATGGTGTACTTTACATTAGGGGTACTCTGTGCTATAAATCAAACCTTTATGCCTGTTTTAAATTAGGATTTACTATTTGGCATTTTAAGGAGGCCCAAAGAAATATTTCCATGGAATTAGACTGGGATATTAGCAGCTTTCTTGCCAAAAGTCAAAAGACAAGATAGCCACCTGCATATTTTAATATTAAGTACTAATTCTGATGAGGTGGTGCCCATGTTTTAATAATTACTACATGTGTGATTTATTGGATTTAATCAGAGCCTTATTTGCAGCATGCTTGGCCAGAAATCAGTTGAGTAAATATTTAAGACCTGTATCAGCTCCAGTTCCTACCCTTGTTTTTAAAGGTATCGGTGAAGATAAATTAGCCTTTGTTATGAATGCCTTTAATGATGCCGTGGTGACATAAAAAAAGATAATACATATTAACCCACTTTGTAGCTGTTTTCCTTTGCACTGCTGACATGTCAGCCTGATGCCTTATGCTATTTAAAATATGAAAAACTGGAGCTTGCCTCCAAAGTCGTTTATAGTTGGAAAAAAGGCTCGAATTAATAAATCGGTATGATGCTGGGGACCCAAGGAGCCATTCCAGCTATAAAATAACAGGTCTGGGGGCCTCTCTATTTCCGGGTAGTTAAGAAGCAGTAATGAAATGGGCCTCTCCAGGAGGCAGCTGGTTTTCAATCAGTCTGTCTGTGTTTCTGTGCTCACAAGCCACCTGCAACACTGGAGAAGATCTGAGCATCCCCTTGCCCTGAGGGGGCCCACATCCACTCCAAAGAGGAAGCGATGGAAAGGCTGCCTGCGAGATGGAAGCTGTCACCTTTGCACCATGACGATAGCTCAAGAAGACTTTGAGACGGAAGTCCCATTCCCTTTCTCACCAAATCCCCCAAGGATGATGAGACAAAGGCTCTGCTTACTGCTCACACAACATTGAAAAGACAATAACAGCAAAAATCATGGCTCATTTTCAGTGCAAATGATCCCACTCAACTCAACGGGAAAAAAGTTAGACATCGGGGTGGTAGGGTCTATTTTTTTGGCCTTATCTACCTGAACATCATTAAATGCTGGGGTGAATCTAACAAGACAAGAAAAACCAAGTGGGCTTGGGTGGTGATGGAATTGTCTTTAAAAATTATTTCAAAATATGCAGAATCCAATGTTGACCATTCTTTTTTTTTTTTTTGTAATATTTTGTTGTTGTCGTTCAGTTGCTTAGTCGTGTCCAACTCTTGTGCCTCCATGGACTGTAGCCTGCCAGGCTCCTCTGTCCATGGGGTTTCAGCAAATGAAATATAAATATAACTGAAATCACTGCAAAATTCCAAATGTTACAATTTGGGCTCCAACATGAGAAAGTAATTAAAGAAATTGCTTTGAAAATTCAGCTGACTTTCAGATGAGGACTGGTATGGAATAGTTAACGATCTAATAGATCATCTTTTTAAAAGCTGCCTTTACAGCCCATAAAGCATCATCGCTCAGTCTAAAAGGTGAGCTGCAGGCTTAGTTCTCCAGGGGGCTGTGCCCTGGGCTGGAAACAATCAGGGAAAAGCCCAATTTCAAGACTCCTCACTCTTTGACTTCTCAGAGACTCTCAGAAATGGTACCAAGGAGGCTAGGATGACAGCAGTTTGAAGAGATGGGCGTGCTCATGTGTGAGGCCCCTGGACAGAGGTGATTAATGTCTAGCATGCAAACCCTGGAGCAAGCAGAGGGAAACGGTTTTGAGCAGCCCCTGGTTGTCCATTCATTCACTGAGTGCAGCAGTGAAGGAGGGAAGGACCCTTCCCTCATGGAGCTTAGGTTCCAGTGGGGAGGCAGGTGGGCACGTGCTTCGGTCCAGTGGGCTGTGTGGCAGGTGGTGGCTCAGGGAAGGAGGGGAGTACAAGAAGCACAGGGCCACAGAAGAGGCAGGAGGCCAGCGGGAGACGCTGTGTGTGTGCCTGGAGGGACACACGGCAAGTAACTCAGGGGAAGGGAGCCAGCCAGAGATGCGGGTATTTGGGGCCAAATCTCATCATGGGGGTTGGAAGACGGGAAAGAGAGTTCTCGGCAGAGGGAAGAGCAAGTATGAAGCCCTGATGTGCAGTCGTCTTGGAAATGTTCCCGGCAGAGCAGAGATGAGACTGATGCAGCTGGAACCGTGTCTGAGCCCAAGGGTGACGGGGGTGAAACCTGCGGGATGGGCCGAAGGAGGTCCCGTGTCCTCAGTTAGAAAGATTTTGACCATTCTGCAGGGCACGGCAGGGGTGAGTTGCATTTGAGAACTGTAGTGATGCCACCTGGCAAAGTTCTAAACGATGGTTCAGGTGGCATCTGAAGAATAAACTGGAGGAGCAGTTTAATAAACTGGGTAAGAGGTGTTGGCTGGTTTCCAGGCTGTGGTGCAGGGCAGCAGCCACGGAGCTGAAGGTGAGAAGTGGTCCCACTTTGCAGGTGTGTTGGATGTGGGTGGACAAGAGGACAAGTCTGAGGGGTCTGGCACAGAGCAGCTGGAAGGACAGAGTTTCCATCCTCATTTGCTTCCTCTGGCTGCGTAACAAAGCCCCACAGACTGTCCAGTTCTCCCAGCCGGCTTCTGCTGTCACCCACAAGCATTGGTGTCCTCGGTCTCTGCTGCACCAGCCAGTCTCTGCCTTCATCTTCACGTGGTCTTCTCTCCGTGTGCCTGTGTCCAAATGCCCCTCTTCTTAAAAGGACACCAGTTATGTTGGATTAAGGGCCCACCTACTCCAGTATAACTTCACTTCAACTAAACTAATCTGCTATGAGCCCATCTCCAAGTACAGTCACATATTCTGAAGTCCCAGGGGTTAGCACTTCAACACAGGAATTTGGGAGAGACATAAGTTAAACCATAGCACTCTTTCCATGTGAGAAAGACTATGAGAGTATTTAACCCATTGCACTCAATTGATGTGAGAAAGACTCGAGAGTATTTAACCCATAGCACTCTATTGGTGTGAGAAAGACTCAGGAGTAGCAGGTTTGGACCTAAGGCCTGCTTATGTTCTAAGGGGAGACGTTAAGTACAAAGCTGAGATATAAATCTGGAATTCAGAGGAGATGTTCAGACGAAATATAGAAGTCCATCAGTTAAGCACAGGTGTATTTAAAGTCAGGCTCTGGGTAATATTGCTTATAGAGGGACTATGTGCGGAAGAGGGAAGGGATGTGAGAACTAAACTCTGGGGCACACTTTTAGAAATAAAGAGGGGAGGAGGGATCAGAAAAAGAGTGTTCAGTAAGGAAGGAAGGAAACAGACCAGAGCACGTGACACCTGGATGCAGGTGAAGGCTGTGGTCTAATGCAGAGGAGCGATGGAGCAGATGCTTCTGCCCACACTGAGAACTGGATTCAGCATCAGACTTGTGTACACAGTTTTCTTGGAGCTCTTAGGGTGAAAGGTTAGTGGAAGTGAGTTCAAGACAGAATGGGGTGAGAGTAACTGGAGATGATAAATATAGAAAAAAATATTTGTGAAGTTTTGCTGTGAAGGCAAATAGAGAAATGAAACAGTTGTTGTTGGAGCTGTTTTTTTTTTTTTACAACAATATAAATTTGTTGAGCTCTTCACACAGATGGCACCACCCTTATGGCAGAAAGCAAAGAAGAACTATAGAACCTCTTGATGAAAGTGAAAGAAGAGAGTGAAAAAGTTGGCTTAAAACTTGACATTCAGAAAACTAAGATCACGGCATCTGGTCCCATCCCTTCATGGCAAATAGACGGGGAAACAGTGGAAAAACAGTGAGAGACTATTTTTTGGACTTCAAAATCACTGCAGATGGTGATTACAGCCATGAAATTAAGAGATGCTCGCTCCTTGGAAGAAAAGCTATGACCAATAGACAGCATATTAAAAAGCAGAGACATTACTTTGTCAACAAAGGTCCATCTAGTTAAAGCTATGGTTTTTCCAGTAGTCATGTATGGATGTGAGATTTGGACTATAAAGAAAGCTGAGCACCAAAGAATTGATGCTTTTGAACCGTGGTGTTGGAGAAGACTCTTGAGAGTCCCTTGGACTGCAAGGAGATCCAACCAGTCAATACTAAAGGAAATCAGTCCTGAATATTCATTGGAAGCACTGATGCTAAAGCTGAAACTCTAATACTTTGGCCACCTGATGTGAAGAATTGACTCATTTGAAAAGGCCCTGATGCTGGGAAAGACTGAAGGCGGGAGGAGAAGGGGAATAACAGAGGATGAGATGGTTGGATGGCATCACTGATGCAATGGACATGAGTGTGAGTAAACTCTGGGAATTGGTGATGGACAGGGAAGCCTGGTGTGCTGCAGTCCATGTGGTCACAAAGAGTTGGACATGACTGAGCTACTGAGCTGAGCTCTTCACATGGCTCCTCCACTGTCCCGTGATCACTTAGCTCTTGCTCTTACTTGGAAGAGTACCTTGCTCCTCTTTCATATTAAGCCTCTAGAACTTCCTCCTCTACCCTCATCCTCAGCTACTGACCTCATCTCTCTCCTGCATCCTTGAGAAAAAGACAGCCCACCCTTGAACTGTATGGGTTTGGGCTGCACTGGTCGAGTTATATGCAGACTGTTTTCAATCTAAATATAGCGCTACAGGGTCTATGGTTGATTTAATCCACTGATGTGGTGTGGAGGATACAGAGGAAAAAGCCAACTTTAGGACTTGAGCACCTGTGGATTTTGGTACCCATGGTGGGTCCCGGAACAAAAGCCCCAGGGAAACCAAGGGGTGGGGGGCAAACAGAAGAGAGTTTCCACGTCCTTCTGACACACATCCAGGGAACTGCACATTTACCTTTGTTCCTCTTCCAATGAGTGATCTGTCCATCTCCTAGAGCAAGCCCTGTGGAATTGGAACCACTGTTCTGTTGTCTACTTGTGAATATCGTTGTATTTTGACTAAATCATCCACTTTTTCTCTCCTCTGTATCATTCCACTCATGTACAAACACGCTATAATTTCTCTCACCTTAAAAAAATCTCTTGATCCCCACACCCCTCCAGCTACCACTCTACTTCTTTTGCCGCCAGCTCCCCCCACCCCCCGCCACTTTACTGCAAACCCTTCAGCTACTATCCACCTTCCCTTGACGTCCAGAGTCTCTTCTTATGGCCCATCTGGAGTCACCGAGGTCAAACTATTGCTCCCATCACTCTAAGGAAATAGTTCTCAAAGTTATCAACGCCCTTCTTGTTGCAAACTCCAGTGACCAATTTCCCATCGAATAAGTAGCATTTTATGTGGGCCTTCCCCAGTAAAGAACTACCCTGCCAATACAGGAGCTATAACAGAGGCAGGGTTGATCCCTGGGTTGGGAAGATCTCTTGGAGGAGGGCATGGCAACCCACCCCAGTATTCTTGCCTGCAGAGTCCCACGGAGCCGGGCGGGGCACAGTCTCTAGTGTCACAGACAGTTGGACATGACTGAAGTGACTTAGCACACTTGCATGCAGCGTTTTATACAGCATCCTTCATTCCTGTCTGAGATATTTTCCTCACCTGCATCTCTATGTATATGTAATATTTCTTACAACTGTTCTGCGCTTGGCATACTCTTACTTGTGTTGTGATAAGCCATCGTGGTTGTGACAGTAGGCACACTAAGGGCGATTGACTACAGGAAGTCACAGCAATTGTTCACTTCCTCAGGGAGCTCCCCATGTGGGTGGGGAGGCCAAGGGCGCAGATTCAGGTGAGGGCAGCATCCTGAGTGCTCTGGGCTGGTCGAGGTGCCCAAGATGGTCCACTGTGCTGATTTCAGGGAAGATTTCAGAGAACAGGAGGAAAGCAGGCGAGCACACTTTCCTGGAGCCACAGATCTGGTGAGGAGGGTGGTGTGACGTTGACGTGCAGGCAGAAGAAATCGAAGAGGTAGGATGTTTAAGCAGTTTCCTCTGAGCTGGAAGTTACCCTTGGGCAGCAGTAAGTGATAACCCTGGAAACATCCTTTACTTATTTTAGAAGAACTTACGTTGCTGGCTGAAAAGCTGACTTCATTCTGTGTAGGGGAAGAGACAGGAACATCTCAAAGCAGGACCCACCAAAGCAGACGTCGAGAGGAAGCCGCTCAGAAGCAGATGAAATCCGCGTCCCTGAGAAGCAAACTGAATGATGTTGATGGAAGCAGGAAGACTATGTGTGAGGATGACTTCACCAGGATAAGCTTATTTCTGAGCCTTTGTGCTTCTGATGGGGAAGAGACTTCGGCATCACATAGTCCTGTGGGAACACTTCCAGCCTAGATGGTGATGGTGAACGCCGTCCTTTATAAACTCAGTCCTCTCAGGTGACAGGCAGGGAAGGCTTGCTTCTGCATCAGAAGAGTTATTAATACATCATTAACAGCTTCCGTGGCGGAGCTCACAGAATCTGAGTGGCAAGCCTGCTTTGGGAGACAGGGTAGGCGGAGAAAAATATGCTGCTCACGTGGGGGCTGGGAGGTTCTGGAAAATCCCAAAGGGTGCACATGCAGGGACCAGAGTATTAACTGCTGGAGAGGGGAGCCAGGGCTCTCTGGGTATTCCCTCTGCCAACAGACACGCTCACTCTCTATTGCACACACACACAACATCACTCACACTGCATCACAAACACACATACACTGCATCACACACATACACACAGACATATATGTTCTGCACCACATACAAATACTCTGCACCACACGTACACACACATCCTGCATCCCACACAGCATCACACATACACACACTCCATCAGACACACACACGACATCACACACATCACATACGGTGCATCACACACACACATATATTGCATCACACCTACATCACACACGCACTCCATCACATGCACACAGCATCACATATACACACTCATGGCATCACACGCACAGCATCACACATACACACACTCCATCAGACACACACACGACATCACACACACCACATACAGTGGATCACACACACACGTATATTGCATCACACCTACATCACACACACACTCCATCACACACACAGCATCACATATACACACTCAAACCACATCATGCACACACTTGTATCACACTTAAACACACATTTTATGTTAGATACACATATCTCTGGTGGTGTCATGTTCCTGAACAAATAAATGCATGAATACCTTAAATAATCAGAAAATAGCTGAATTTCTTGATCACTTTGTTGTGAAAATTACATTTCCTCTTAAAACTAAAAGTCCTCTTAGGGGGTGAAAAACAAAAGTTAATGGAAGATAGAATAATAAAGTTGGAAAAGAAACATTTATTGAAATATTTAGAGTTCCTATTTTACAATGTTCTCTTTCTCTACAGGAGTGAGAAATAGTTATCTTTAAACTAGCAAACTAAAACAATAACAATTACAAAACTTATGTCTTGATATGTGTCCTTTAAAACTAGATCGTTCTTAAAATAATTTATAGCATTTTGGATATTACAATGTTTTCGTGATGCTTTTGTGCATCACAAACATATATATAATGAAAGAATTGTTTAAAATACATCTTAAGGATCTTGACATCAATGTAAACGGTCACCACACAAAGTAAAACTGTTCCACAATCAAGGATGCAGAAACCACTGGGGGTTTGTTTTGGGTTTCATCTGTCTACTGTTACTGGTTTGCTATGCTATACCTCACCTCAAAGAGATCTTGCAGGGAAAGAAAGTGCTCTTAAGAATTAGGGGAAACAAAAAAAAAAAACAAAACAAAACATGATCCAAGCTTTAAATTAATGCCAGAACATTAGCTGTATTCCTTTGCATTCAACGTACACAGGCACCTATTTATAAACCCGGCAGCGGGTGGAAGTGGTGCCCGCAGCTGTCACGAGGCAGATGCGTGGATGGTCCTCGTCCATCTCCCGGAGATGGACGCGCCTCCATCAGCCCCACCAGAAAACCGCCTCCAGACCAGCGGAGTCACGGCTGCTCCCGCCTCGAGTCCTGGAATTCCTCCCGTTCCCCAGCGAGCCGGCCTCCCCCGCGCAACAGCTGTAACACATTTATTTCTTTGGAGCGCGGAGCCGGGCTGAATAGACTACTGTTCAAAAGTGTTTCGACTTGAATCTCCTCGGGAAGGCTGGCCCCAGAGAAGCCGGCCCAAACGCTGATGCCTTTGAGCTCGCGGGGCTGTGCCCGCCGAGGGGTCAGATTTCAGGAGGTCAGCTCCAGCCCGGAGAGGCGCACAGAGGTGCACACACTCGAGCGTGGGGGAGGCCCAGGCCTGAGGTCCGCTGCTTCCTCATCTTGTCCTCTGGAACCGTTTTGGACTTGAAGCCTCCGCGACGGAGCCAACTCGAGTGGCCTGGACTCTCTGGACCACTCTGCCCCTCTTTATCTTCCTCTCTCCCTCTCCACCTCCTAGGCTCTAAAGGGCTCTCCCCAACGTCAAAGCAGCACAAACAAATGGTCTCCTTTTTCTTTCTGAGACGTTAGAATGATGGCTGTCCTGGGTCTCAGAGTATTTTCAGCCCTCCCACTAGAGGGGAAGCCGGATGGTAGATCCCAGAGGTTGCCCGGAACAGCCGCCCTGCTAGCAAAAGTTCAGGGATCCCTGCTGGAAAGTCTGGCCGCTCCAGGAGGCAGCTGGGAGGCGGCAGCAAACAGCAGCCCCACCCGGTGACGGCACGGCAGTCCTTGTGTTTCTGCCACCCACCTCTTAGGAGTTTTGGGTACTGTGAAGTGAAACGAGGCCGGTGACAAAATTGTACGAAAATAGTAAGTTTTTCTTTGGTTGGTTTATTTGTCAATAAGTAGGACAGTCAATTGTATTTCTAGAAAGAAGTGGGGGAAAAGAATAAAGACAGAAATACACTAAAGTGTCAGCAGTGATTTTCTGGGTGGTGAATAGTGTATTTGTGTATATATATATATATATGTGTATATATATATATATATATATATATATACACATATACTTCCCTGGTGGCTCAGACAGTAAAGAATCTGCCTGCAAAACAGGAGACCTGGGTTCAATCCCTGGGTGGGGAAGATTCCCTGGAGAAGGGCATGACTACCCACTCCCCTGTTCTTGCCTGGGGAATTCTGTGGACAGAAGAGCCTCAGGCTACAGTCCATGGAATCACAGTCGGACATGACTGAGCAATTAAAACATATACACACACACACACACATATTTTTCGTATGTTTTCAGTAAAGTATATATGCTACTTTTTTAATGGAAATATATAAGACTTACTAATGTTGGCTTTTGATTCAGGAGCTGTGGGAAGAAAAGAGATGGAAAAATTCCCCGCCCCCCTCTTTAAGCAGACTTGTCTTGGAGTTTAAGAGACCCTTCAAACCAGGAATGAGGGCTGATAACCCAGCGGCTAGTGGAGGACCTGCACTTTTGTTTCCAGGTAAGCTCCTCCATTAAAATCACAATGTCGTCTTCCTGGGAAAGCAAGATCCTAAAGTCCTGGACTGAATAACAAACGCAGAGCACACCTCCCCCCCTTCCACCAAAAAGTCGTGAAAAAGAAGAAAGTCTTGCCAGCAAATGCCAATTAACATAAGTTAGCATCATAAACGGACATTAAAATGCTCTAAACCTTTATTATTGAACGAATTATTTCTGATGGAATTGACGAAGCTTTTCTTTCTTCTCTGACATCTTTTCTCTCTTTCCTCCCTACATCTGGAAAACCTTGGTGGAGCCTAAGCAAATGAAGGAATGACTTACCATTGCAACTGAATGTATGTGAACGTCTACAAGTCTAAGAAGATACACATTCTGTGATAAGACACTTATTAGTTCAATGTGTTACTGCAAGCTGTTGTTTCATTTGAGGTATTTGTAAGGATCAATATGGAAAACTTTCTTTTAAGTGAAATGTTTTTTGTTCCAGAGAGTCAAATTTAGCAGACTATATATATTTTCAATATATTAAGTATTGCATATAGAAATACATAAATCTAATTTAATATATGCTAATATATAAGTACATATATATTTATCATATGGTGTATATTCTTGATACATTATTTCAAGGTGGTGCTGTGGTAAAGAATCTGCCTGCCAATGCAGGAGACAAGAATTCTATCCCTGGATTGGGAGGATCTCTTGTAGAAGGGAATGGCAAGAGAATCCCATGGACAGAGGAGCCTGGAGGGCTACAGTTCATGAGATCTCAAAGAGCTGGCCACAGCTAAACATGCACGCACAAAGACACACATACGTATCAAGAAAAGCTGTCATGGTATAACAGGCTTTTCTACCTTTAACTTGAGGTTTTAGTCAGAGTCATTATCTATACCCTAAGAAATGCATTACAGTTTAAAAAATAAAATCTGTTACTCAAAAAGTTGGCAGCTTTGTTTTCATAAATTGAGAGCCACAAGCACACACTGTGACCATCACCTAGCTTTGAATAGAAATCAGTTATAGTACTGATAAATACGATGGCCAAGATCTCTAAATTTATTTTAGCTTCCATGTATGGTATTTTAAAAGTCAGCCCTGGAAAATGACTAAACGACTCTTCCTTGGGCAAGGTGAAAGCAGCATTTGAAAATCCAAACAAAAACAAAACAAAACAAGAGTATGTTTTCTTAGCTTCACTCACTTGTTGGCTACATCTTTTGAGATCACCTGCAGGAGAGATTCTTGCATCATTTACTTTGATAAGAGCAGTTTTCTCATCAAGATGGCAAAGTTTATTCACGGAGCAAAGGCTGGTCAATGTGCCCGAAAGGAGTTTTACTTAGATGGCCTTGCTAAGAAGCTCCATCTTCTTTTATTGTTTCTGTTTGTTTGTTTGCTTTCTAACTTTAAATTCTATAGAACATCTCTTTGCATCTGAAATGTATCTAACTTTGAGTAGCTTTCACATTCCCTAGACCTTCCCCTTGTGTCTTTCAGAGGTTTCTCCTGCCTTGAGTGTGGTTTGATCGCAGTAAGAACAGCCACATTGAGCCATACAGTAGAACCTAGATTCAAAAAGAAGAGCCATGCTCATCACAACAAAAATAGGAGCACATTTGGATTTCTGGGTTAATCCTCCTTTCTGAAGAATTGATGCTTTTGAAGTGTGGTGTTGAAGAAGACTCTTGAGAGTCCCTTGTACTACAAGGAGAACAAACCTGTCCATCCTAAAGGAAATCAGTCCTGAATAGTCATTGGAAGGACTGATGCTGAAGCTGAAACTCCAGTACTTAGGCCACCTGATGAGAAGAGCAGACTCCTTGGAAGAGACCCTGATGCTGGGAAAGATTGAAGGCAGGGGGAGAAGGGGACGACAGAGGATGAGATGGTTGGATGGCATCATTGACTCAATGATCATGAGTTTGAGCAAACTCTGGGAGATGGTGATGGACAAGGAAGCCTGATGTGCTGCAGTCCATGGGGGTCACAAAGAATTGGACATGACTGAGAGACTGAACAACAACGCTGTGTTCAGGGGGTTTTGTGGATTCTTAGATTTGAAAGGCAACCTACAAATGTTTCCCTTTTTGATCTCACGTGGCCTTGGCCTGCAACAGCTCGGACTGGGGCTTGGGTTCCCAGCTGGAGACTGGGCTGGGTCGCGGCAGTAAGAGCACCAGATCCTAGCCATTAGACCAGTGGCCAGTGACAAGGGTCCTGGCCCTTCAACCTTGCAGAAAAGAATAAACAAGTAAAGTATTTATTAAGAGGAAAAAGAGTATGATACTTGTGGATTGACACAGGGGCAGACTCAGATAGGGAGCGTCGCTGAGACTCACCCTTGTGGCAGTTTGAATTACTTTAACGGGATATTTCTTCCAATTTTCTTTCGGCCAATTATTCTGATTTGCCTGGTTCACAGTCCATATTTGGTATATCTCAGGATCCTCCCATGTGTGCTCCTGTATCTCTTAGCCAAGATGGATCCTACCGGAAAGGCATCTGGGGAGAACATACCTTGACATAACTCCCCTTTGGCATCCTAGGAGCTTTTCTGCGCATGTGTGGTTGGGCAGGTCTCCTGAGTTTGCAACAAGAAATATGTAGTCTGTGCAAGGCCCAGCCTCCTCCCTGAATTGTCCTGCTGTTCTTGTCTTGGAATTGCAGTCAATAGAGAATAAAATCTCCAATGGCCTTACCCTGGGTGGGTGCCGGGGGCATCTCCCTCCTGCCTCATCTTTTTCCTGCAGAAACTGAGACCCAGATTGGTGAAAAGAGTAACCAATGGCACTAGGACAGATCAAAATGGTCCAGACTTCAACCCTGCTGCCATTTGGCTGCCTCTTGCAAACAGATTCCTTGGACTAAAACATGGTTTCCAAGCGGGTCTGTTTTTCATTAGCAGGCCGTGGCAACAACTCTAACTGGGGACCCTGCTTTTAAAATTATTCCAGCTCTGTGGACTCAAGTCTTAAAGCCTGAGGCCTCTGCTCAGGCTCTAACCTTTGCTCTACCCAATATAAACTTTATTATGTGGTGTAGAAAAAACCCTAGCCCTGATAAAAAGCTTTCTTTCAGTTTAAGTCGAAAAGACCTGGGATAAGAAAGTGAGAATTGGAAATGTGGAAGCAGACAGTTCCGGATCTTGGGGAAGTCACAGCCTCAGGCCCGAGAGTCCCCAGGAACAAGAAGATGAAAGGCTTTGAGAAGGGGGGTAAAGGTGGATGAGATTATATACAGTGTCCAGAAGAGATGGCACTGTCTGGGCAGATTCCATTAGAACTAGCTGGTGTAGAAAAGTTAGTAATGATTTCTGTCTTCGAAAAACAAGATGAATGATATAAACTAACTTAAGTGGTCATATAAAGTCGTTATAACAAGGAAGAAAAAGACATATTTCTGACTCAGAAGAAACTTAAAAGAAATTGTATTGTTTACCTAATTGATCAAGGTTCTCTTTCTCGCCTTCTTTATGGGTCCAGTGGAGACTATGTCTATAAAAGCATTCAATTCTTCTCTATAAGCAATAAATTCTATTGTTGTTATCATTAGTATTACTGTTATTATAAATTAAAATCACTGTGAACAGTGACTGCAGCCATGAAACTAAAAGATGCTTGCTTCTTGGAAGACAAGCTATGACAAAGCTAGATAGCATATAAAAAGCAGAGATATCACTTTGCCAATGGAGGCCCCTATAGTCAAAGCTACGTTTTTCCAGTAGTCATGTATGGATGTGAGACTTGGACCATAAAGAAAGTTGAGTGCTGAACAATTAATGCTTTTGAACTGTGGTGTTAGATAAGACTCTTGAGAGTTCCTTGGACTGCAAGGAGATCCAACCAGTCCATTCTAAAGGAAATCAACCCTGAATATTCACTGGAAGGACTGATGCTGAAGATGAAGCGCCCATATTTTGGCCACCTGATGCAAAGAACTGACTCATAGGAAAAGACCCTGATGCTGGGAAAGATTGAGGGCAGGAGTAAAAGGGGGCATCAGAGGATGAGATGGTTGAATGGCATCACCGACTCAATGGACATAGTATTAGAAAACTCTGGGAAACAGCAAAGGACAGGGAAGCCTGGAGTACTGCAGTCCATGGGGTCACAAAGAGCTGAACATGACTGAGAGACTGAACAACATAAATTAAAATGGAATTACAAGGGCTCCTATGGGCCTGGGGATGTGGCTTATTTCAGTGTATCCTAAAACTTGCTTGGAGGTGGTAAGATGGTATGGTTTAGTAGAACAGGTCACGGGATAGTGCAAAATATTGCCTTTTGTCTTTGGGGAGAGATTAAGGCTCCAACACAAAGTAAATGGGCTAAACTCTAAGGTCACAAATACAGAAGCTGGCTTAACAGGGACGGGGGATCAGTCACCAGTGACAGATCCATGTGGCTGTGATCTATTTGGGGGGAAAATGAGTTAAATTTCAGCCACATAAAGTTTCAGTGATGACAAAAACCCTTTCATGTGTTTTTGTAAAGATAGCCTGTTTTAGTGAGTATAAATCAAATGTTACGGGTGGAGGGAGAAATAGGCAGTGTGTGTTCATGGATCAGAGTGAGTTCCTAACTGCTGAGAAAGAGACTCTTTCTCTGGTTTATTTTCTTAAAGACATTAAAGATAATTAATGTTTTCTTTAAGACAATATTTTCTTGAAGACATTAGCTTAGCGGCAGGGTTAGAACTTCTGGGACAGAAGAAAGAAGAAATCTAGAAGAATCTCTCAGCACTGTGGGCTGATGAGGGGGAGGTAGGAGGTCTCTGTGATGAGGACCCAGGTCAGACCAAGATATGTCTTCCTTCCTGGAAGTCAGAGGAGCCTGGAGCCTACTCGCTCATTTCTGTCCAGCTCTTTGCGACCCCAGGGACTGTAACCCACCAGGCTCCTCTGTCCATAAGATTCTCCAGACAAGATTCCTGGAGTGGGTTGCCATTCCCTTCTCCAGGGGTCTTCCCTACCCAGGGATGGAACCCGTGTCTCCTACATTGCAGATGGATTCTTTACCATCTGAGCTATGATCACAATGTCTAACCCAGACACCTCGGGTTGGTTTCGGTAGAGCAAAGCCTCTAAAGGGCAGGCTCAGAACTCTCCTGTTTAGAAGCTCAGCTCTTAAACTACCCGAAGATATTTTGTAAGTCTTGCTCTGACGGGTGCACAATTTGTTTTCAAGAAAACGCTGTAGTTCTTATGATAGGTCGTTGGCTCATTTTAACACATATCCTTAAGAGATACACAAACAAAGGATTAGGCTCCGCATTCTTCCTTCAACAGATATTTGCGTGCCTTCAGTGTGTATGTGCAATAATCTTACTCTTCCAAGTCATGTAGAGTGAATCTTGTGTGGGAACTGGGGACAGACTTCCCACCTAGCCTGTGGGGTCCTCTGCAGCAGGAGAGTGGGGTCCTCTGCAGCAGGCATTCACTGGGGTCTTGACAAACACACTTGCATAGTTAAAATGGGGCCTGGGCACTGTGTACAAAAAATGCAGAGCTATGCCTCCAGCTCCTGGTAACCCCGGACACTTCTGGGAGGTCCCCTGTCTGCACATTTTGGCAACCAGTGGGGCATCACATGGTATTTTCCAGTGAACCTGAACCTACGCAGCTCTGACTTGCCCAATAATCCTGCCTCTTGAGTCAGGAACTGAATCTGTGGTCTGTTTATTGCTTCCTCTCTTATCACTTCAGACAGCTGAGAATTCACAGGGACAGAGGATGAGGCCTGGGGCTGCGGGGAAATGCAAGGATGGGTGGCGGAGACAGGAAGGGGCTGATGTATAGGCCTGGATCTCAGGACACTTACGATCTAACGCAAGATAGGATGGTGACATGGACACCAATTAAATGGCAATAAAGATCTGTGCATATCATCAAGTGTTAATCGACTGGGCTTTAGTTAAAGAAAAAGCCTGGGAAGGAAGCCGGCACTTAGGGTGTGTCCGCCGCGCACTTCACACATCTCCTTTAAACCTCGTAAGAGAGCCTTGGAGACACAAGCTGTTGGCTTATTTTTCACAGAGGCCAGAGGCCGAGTGCAGTCTCTCTCCTCTGTCTCTGCCTCTTTACAAGCATGAGGAGGGAGCGAATGAGAGAAGTGGGTCCAGACCTACGTTAGTCTGACTTCCAAGCCTGAATTTCTTCCCATCGCACTGTGTCACATATGTATCTAAGGAGACTCTTCCTGAGGTCACGAGGTGACTGCTCAGGTCTGGGGGAAACTTAACGATGCAGGATGAATGGTGCTAATCATGGGGCAACCAGAAGCCCTGCCAACACCATCCTGGGTCCCTGAAAGCAGAATTTCTTCCCATGGGCCTATAGCCTTCACTCAGTGAAGAGTAGGAGTGAAGGATTCTGCACTCACATCTCATAGTTGCCTAGAGGGTGACGTGGTAGCTTTGTGTCACTCCAAGTTCAGGCCATGGATGGTCCATCAGTCACTGGGGCAATGTGGTCCAGATGCAGCTCGAAGGCCCACACAAGACCTTCTGGATCCGACTCTCCCTGGGAAGGTCCGGGAATGATGCCTGTGATGAGCTTCCCAAGTTCGCAAACAGGTGAGTAGGGGCAGTCTTGGTTGATGGGCAGCCTGGTCTCAGTCACAGCTAACATGTGCTCACTGGACGAACGGTCACCTTTAGTCTTCACGACTTTATGATGGAGCTCTGGTTTTATCTCCACTTTACAGATGGGTACATCAAGGCTGGGCAAGGCCACCCGATGTGCCGACTGGAACTGAGGTTCAGAGTCAGGTGTGTGGCTCATTGTCGTCACCCTAGGCTCCCTTCCAAGTGAGGGTTAAACCAGAGAATATCATCCACAGAATAAATTAACAGTTCCCTGAATTATATTAAAACTCCCCGATGTACTTTTCCTTCTGCTCATTTCGTCTCTAGTTGTAGAATTCCACAGACTGGACAGGTCATCTTATCTACCTGGGAACCCCACGTGGAAACATTGGTGGGTCTTGGGGGCTGCAGCAGCAGCCGTGAGCGAGGCACATTCCTCTGTAGATAAGGCTCAGCCATCTAATTAAGAAAAAGGAAGGAAAAAAGCGGAAAAGCTTGACTTTGGCAGACACGTGGTTTGAACTGAAAATGAACTCCCAATAAAATCAAGCTCTTGAAATCTATTATTCCTTGGGGAGAGAGAAACTGGCATTTGCATTGACTTGTAGGGGGAAAAAAAAGAAAGGTATTAAATAAGATTAATTGGAAAATGATGAAAATCACCTATTTTTAATGTTTTACCATGGCTTATGAGTCCATGATGGTCTGTGCTAGAGAAATAAGGGAAAATTCAGGTTCTCATTCATTCAGTGAATAAGCATTGAAGTCCTGCTTCTGACAATTTTAGATGCTACAGATCCAGGTTTCAAAACAAATCAGAAGTTAAAGAAATGTACATGACCAGCTTTGCAAGCAAAAGCTCCAGGATGTAAAACTGTGCTCTATTATTTTTATAATTAGACCAGGGAAATCTTCGCAGATGAAATAGAACCCTTGTACTGGAATGCTGATAAACCCAACACTGGGATGGATCATTGAACTAGGGAGAGTCTTCTCTAATTATAGAACATTTACATGTTAAGAATATAAGAAAGCAATAAAACCAATACAATTCAAATTAGCAAGCCTAATGTTTTACTGTAATAAAAGTTCCAAAGTGGGGTTTCAAAAAGTAAAATTAATATACTTGAAAGCTCATTGGCTGTTCTCTTTATTCTTACTTTTTGGTGTGACAGAGTCTATCAAATCTTACTCAAATTCACACAACTGCCAAGTTTCTTGTGAAGTATGTAAATTGAGAGGTCTAGTTTTGGTAAGATCAGAGGCTAAAGTGATTTGGGGCAGGGCTTGTTGAATCCAACATTATAAATACAAGTAGAAAGCCATTGCCCTGGGAATGGCAGCTCAGATCTGGCAGCTTCCCCATAAACTCATCTCTTTAGGAAATAGGATCACCATGCCTGGCACGTAGTAGGTGGTCACTAGGTATCAGTGTCTGTGGACTTGCCCTTGAAAGCAAGCACGACCTTCACTACAGTGACATTTGAGGAGGTGGAATTTGTCCTGTGCCCTCTCCTTCCAGGGATCCCCCACAGAGCAGGTAGTTGTTGCCCCAGAGTTCTTGTGAGCAGAACAGTGTAACCATTTGAGCAAAATGACCTAGTAACTCAGAGTGGTCAATACAATCTAAAAATCTGCCCATGTTCTCCAGAAATAAGGAATCTGTCCAGTGCCAGAGATTGAGCTGATGTGGTTTGTAGACACAGTCTGTCTTGGAAAAATGCATCCTTGATGTCTTCGTCTGTTTTTCCTAGTGCTGTGACCTTGACTGTCATCAGATATATGCGGATGGATTTATTTTAAGAGCTGTAAACCAGAAGGTGCCAAGACTTGGTATTCATGTTGACATCCACTCGTGATGGGCATGTGTCTGAGAGATGTAGCCCCAGGGCCCTGTTTTAAATTTAATTGTACTGCTTTGGTTATAAATAAAATATGGACTTGTAAATTTTCTCCACTTACTTATTGCCGTCAGTAAGCAGTCAATAGAAGCTGAAGCATACTACCACGGTTACATCATTCCTATTAAAATAAAATCAACTATTTAAATAAAAAACAAATTGCTACACCCTTTAAGCCGTGTCTGAGAAAGCTACACAGCCCCTCAGTAATAAGCTATGCAAACACCTACATCCCAATCAATATTCTAGATACACAGATCAGCCTTATCTCCTCCTGCCCAGCCAGGTCTTCAACAAACAAGGCAGCAAGTCACCACCGTAGGTGGCCCTGGGGGACACAGGAGAAAAGGGTGCTTTTCTGTGTCAGCTTTCCCCCAAAGAAATGCCCTTCAAAGCCACCCTTACAAGTTCACAGACAAGGTACATTTTTTCCAAGGTTCTCTCTTTAAATATTCTAGTCACAGATTATGTAAAAGGAGGACTTTCCCCAGTTGACGGTTAGCACAGAGAAGTATGGAATGCTGGAGGTCTAGCCAGTGCCAGGAGGAGCTGCTGGAATCTAGAAGGATAATAAATATTGCAGACTGACGGTTCTGTACCCAGAAAGGCAAACCGTAGTGCCTGGGGTGCCACTGATGTAGAAAGCCACCGCAGAGCAGACAGGCGCTGAAGTGTCTTAAAATTAAGACAAACAGTTAACTGGTAGGAGAGAGAAGAAAACAAAGGAAAGGAATGAAAAAAGAAAAAAAGAAAAGGGTGGCTCTAAAACAAGCCATCAAGAGAAAATTAGGGGAAAAAATCAACTATAAAAGGTTTTAAACAGGTCTTATCTGGCAATGATGGTAAAATGCAAGAATTCAGAATTAAGTAATTTTTAATAATTGCTTCAGCTCTGACCTGTGTGCTAGGCAGCAGTAGGAATGTTCTTGGAATCAAGCGGTCCGTTATATCAGGGTCTGGCATCTGTTTTCCTTGCGAGGTAAAGGGAGTGCTATGGGGGTAGCAATTGTTTGCTTGCTTGTTTGTTTGTTTTGGGAAAGACATTGGAGAGGAGAGGAGAATGTTGATAGGATTTAATTTAATGGACCTGGGCAGATTAATGCATATCAATTTTTTTTCCTTTGCAATTACTTAAAGATAAAAAAAAAAATTGAAAAGATTCCACACTCTTTCCCACTGATACTCTGAAAGATTAAAGATGAGAGAGATGAATACATCCAGTTCCACCCTGGGAAGAAAAAAAGATCTGCTTTTTGCCTGAAAAATAATGAAACTATTTTATAAAGTATTGAGGTGTCTAATATTGAATGAATATTTAAGGCAATCATTGTTTGTATTGCATATGTAAGCACATATTAAGCACTTATACCCTGGTCCGCTTATGTCCAACATAATCTATGTAATAAATGAGATTTATGGCAGGCAGGCAGGCAGTTATCTACCTGGGTGTGACCACCATTATGCTTGGAAATGTGGCTGCTGGGCCACAGACTTCTGATAATGAACTGCATAAAATAAGGATTAACTCATTGTTCACTGCTTTATCTCAAACCAGACAGGCTGCAGAAGCATTTACATTTCAAAACAGGGATTTACTCAAAATATTCAGATAAGCCTGAGAACACCTGCTTTTCTAGCCTTTGCAAATAATATCTGCGCGTTTTCCCTAGAAGGCAGTCCAGACCTATCTTATCACCCGGTGAATAATGAGCCTGTCTGTAGAGGAAGGAGTGAGCTGCAGTGAGGCAGACGGTGCTACGGGGAAAGAAGACACAGAGAAGTCCAGAGATGACGCTGTTGTGACTTATTGGAGCCTTAGAGTTCTAATTCTCGCTCGGCCACAGTGTGTTTTACCACTTCCGTGGTGGCTTTCCCCGGTGGCACTGTGGTCAAGAATCTGCCTGCTAATGCAGGAGACGAGGGTTTGATCCCGGGTCATGAAGATCCCCTGCAGAAGGAAATGGAAACCCCCTCCAGTATTCTTGCCTGGAGCATCCCATGGACAGAGGAGCCTGGCGGGCTACAAGTCCATGGGATCCCAAAGGGTCAGACACGGCTTAGAGACCTAACAACAGTAACAGCAACCCTGTGTGTTAGCGGATTGACTTCTACATGTTTCTAGAGGCTGTGTGTGTGGCAGAGAGGTGAAGGGAGAAGAAAGTCTGGAGCCCCGGTGGCTGCCGTAAGCTCACTCTTCCTCTTGTTGCCTCCTTCCTGTCCTGTCACCTGCCCCCAGGTGAGCTGGGGCCGAATATGCTGCTGCTGTTTGGCTAGCGAGGCTTCCCCCACCGCACCTGTCTGCTCCAGCTGGATCCTTCCTCCTCTCCTGGTCCCTCGTTCCCATTGCCTAGACATCTTTCTAAAAGAGCCTGGACTTTCCATACAGGCTTGAATTTGAACCTCAGCTCAAACCTGAGAATTTCACTCCCTGCAATCGGATTAACCAGGACCTCAGTTTCTTTGCTTGTAAAGTTAGGCAGTGGAAGCTTCCCGCCAAAGCTTCTGTGATGATGAAATAAGTGAAAACTTAAGAGTGTGATGGGCCGTTTGATATTTAGTTGCTAAGTTGTGTGTGACTCTTTCAAGCCCATGGACTGTAGCCCTCTAGGCTCCTCTGTCCATGGGATTTCCCAGGCACGAATACTGGAGTGGGTTGCCATTTTCTACTTCAGAGGATCTTCCCACCCCAGGGATCGAACCTGCATGTCCTGAATTGGAGGATGGATTCTTTACCACTGAGCCATTGGGGAGATCTTGCGGGCGGTGGGTTGGTCCTGCGCTGCCCGTGGAAGGAAGCCTGAACATCATCTCCTGTCACGGCTGTGCAGGAGTAGGACAGACCACAGAGCCAGTCAGAGTCTGGAGCAGGAGGAAACGGAACTCTCGGAGAGACCAGAAGACTACAGGGAGGGTGGGCTCGGGAGTGAGGTCACTGGAGACCTCATACTGCATCATACCAAGGAATAATCAAGCTAAAGCTGCCTGGATTTCAAGGAAACCCCACTGCTGTGCGCCTACCAAGAGCTTCTCAAATCAATCTGCTGAGACTCAGTGTTCAGGCAAGTGTCTTTGTCCCCATCGGCTTTCCGGAACAGCCCACTCAGGGCTTTCAGAGAAGGCTAATCAGAACTCAGGGCTAGGCCCAGCTGCATTAGAACCCTTGGAAAGCTCTATGTGTCTCCCTGGGGGTTTCTTTGCCAGCAATTGCTTTGTCTGGATTCTGCCAGCCTCCCCTTGGTTATTCCCTTTAAGCTGTAAATGCTGGTATAATTTGATTGAAACCACCGTCAAAGCCAGCCTTGGAGAGACCAGGAGAGGAAATGTCATTAAAAGGTGCAGAGGCCAGGGAGGGTGAGGGTGAGGGGCTGGGAGGGCAGCCCCAGGCGTTGTTTCTGAACCTCCGCCTCCGTCTGGTTACTGAGCCCCCTTCCCCCTCGAGGGAGGCCCGTCCTACACTGGGACCCCCTTAGATGCCAATATGAATCCCTTAGATATGCCTCATGCCTGTTTGATGGAGGAAAACGTTGGGGACATGAGAGATGTTTAAAATGATTCACACTTCTAGAAAGAGGGAGAGGGTTCTTTGGGCCAGGTGGTCTCCTGGCCCTGCAGGACTAGGGTCCCTGTCTGCCTCCCTCTGGCTTCTTCTGGGGTCTTTTGCAGTTGCCCGAGGGCTTAGCATTTGAATGTGTCTGAGCTTCCTTGGTGGCTCAGATGGTAAAGCATCTGCCTGCAATGCAGGAGACCCAGGTTCAATCCCTGGGTTGGGAAGATCTCCTGGAGAAGGAAATGGCAACCCAATCCAGTATTCTTGCCTGGAGAATCCCACGGACGGAGGAGCATGGTAGGCTACAGTCCATGGGGTTGCAAAGAGTCGGACACGACTGAGCGACTTCACTTCACTTCCTGTGACCTTGGAGACCATGAGAGGCATTCCCTCGTTCTCTGAGCTGCTGTGGCAAGTTAGATGGGCCCACATGGGCGCAGGGTACGCGTTTAATTCCCTATCACGCTGTTGCAGTGTGCCACACACCCCAAGGCAAGGAGAGGTGAGTAAATCAGAGACTGCTCTTGAAGCCCGTGAACATTGCCCAGCTCCTTCCTCCACAAAGCGGACAAAGCTGTGAGTTGCAGGGAGTATGAGGTCTATGCCGCGAGGAGGCAGGAATGTTTCAAATTGAACCAAGTCCCACCAGGCTGGGTGTGGGTGTGATGGATCCAGACAAGGTCACAGAGAAGAGGCCTCGGGAGCGCGCTCATGGTGGTTGGGAGATTCTGATGAGCGAATGGGAGTTTTAAGTGCGAATGTTCAAAGGAAGCCAAAACGGAAACAGATTAAGGGCAGAAGGAAGTGTTAGGAGAACAGAAGCCCTGGTAAATTGAATGTCCTATGTATTAGACATTTCCTTTTTTTTTTTTTTTTTCCCAAGAGGAATAGTCTTTTTAAAGAATATTTGCAATTTGCAAAATTTAATGTATCATTGTTATTGAGTCATAGACTTTGATAAGTTTCACACTCATACATATCATCCACATTACTTCTGAATATTAGCATTCAACACCATTCCGTTTTGAATGGTACACACAAACAGCAAATAAACATCCCAGCTCTGTCTTCTTCTGGACCACAAGCTTCAAAACGTGATGCCTTATCGAAGGGCAGAGGCGTTGAGTGGCAGAACTTAATTTAAACAGTGATAAGAAGCATAGGATTTGTATGACCTTTTGTACTGAAAGGAGAAAGGAAAATATTATTCTGCTCTTCTATTAAACCCTGATGGGTTGCGGCACCCAGAGGGCAGGGTCATGTCTGATCCCCACTCCTCCTGTTTATAACACAGGGGACAAGGATCAGAGGTGGCGGTCAGAAGGTCAGCATTATGAGAAGAGACTGAGATTCCTCACACTGGCTTCTTACGTGCCAGGTTTGGTGCCAAGTTCCCTTCGTACAAAACCCCTTCATGCTCAAATAACTCCTGGCAGTTACCTCCTACTGTTACCCTGAATGCCAGGGACAAAAAAGGAAATTTAGGGTTGAGTAATGTCTTACTGTTGGGGCTTCCCAGGTGGCTCAGTGGTAAAGAACCTGCCTGCTAACACAGGCGATACAAAAGATCTGGGTTCAACCCCAGGGTTGAGAAGATCCCCTGGAGAAGGAAACAGAGCTGGAGTGTTTATTTGCTATTTGTGTGTATGTGTGTACCATTCAAAATGGGATGGTGTTGAATGCTAATATTTAGAAATAATGTGGCTGACCTGTATGTGTGTCAACTTTTTCAAACTCTGTGACTCAATAAGAATGATGCATTCAATTTTGCAAATGGCAAAATTCTTGCCTGGAGAATCCCATGGACAGAGGAGCCTGGTGGGCTACAGTTCCTGGGGTTGCAGAGAGTCGGACATGGTTCAGCAACGGAGCACACACACATGCACGACGTCTTGCTGTTGGGGAGCATGGTAGATCTAGAAACGCTTGATCTCAGGCACTGTTTCCAGAAACCACCCTCTACACTCTGTGTCATGTTCCCTCACCTGGCACTACTGTCCTGCGACTCCCTAACAAAGCACCACAAGCTGGGTGGCTCCAGGCCACAGGGATTTATTCTCCAACAGCTCTAGAGACCAGGTCTAAAATTAAGTTCCTGGTGGGGCCACGCGGCCTCTGAAGCCTGCAGGAGACACTCCCTCCTTGCCTCTTTCAGCTCCAGGTGGTTGGCCGACAATCCTTGCCCTCTTTGGTTTACAGCCGTCCGGCTCTGATGTCCACTGCTTCTCCACGTGGCACTCTCTCTGTGTCTCTGACTCCTCTGGGCCATCTTCTCGAAAGGTCACTAGTCACGTGGGATGAGAGGATACCCTTGTCCACCCTGCTCCAATAGGATATGCCCTTTCTGCACCAACCCAATTTTCAACTAAGGTCACGATCTGAGATACTGGAGGTTTGGACTTCTGCATACCATATTTTGGAGGAGACAATTCACCCCACAGAAATAAGGACTACTCATTTGTGACTTGTATTCAGATCCACAGAGCTGATCCAGTCTGAGGAAAACAGATACACACACGTGTAAATTAAATCAATTTTCTGGATGAATAATTTCATGCAGAGGAAAACTCAGATATACAGAGTCTCATTCTCATTCAATACTGGGTAAAAATAACAGGTGCAAAGAAAATTTTTATTTGCTTTAAATTGGTTGACAGTGAGCTTGACACTAAGAGGGCTTTTGTCGCCTCTTCCCAGTTCTACGTGGTCATCCGTTAATCTTTCTCTCTCTGTTCTGTCACCACTTTGAAGTGAAGTGAAAGGTGCTCAGACTTTTTGCGACCCCATGAACTATATAGTCCATGGGATTCTCCAGGCCAGAATACTGGAGTGGGTAGCCTTTCCCTTCTCCAGGGGATCTTCCCAACTCAGGTATCAAATCCAGGTCTCCCGCATTGCAGGCGGATTCTTTACCAGCTGAGCCACCAGAGAAGCCCAAGAATACTGGAGTGGGTAGTCTATCCCTTCTCCAGAGGGATCTTCCCACCCCAGGAATCGAACCGGGGTCTCCTGCATTACAGGCAGATTCTTTACCAACAGAGCTATCAGGGAAGCCCTAAGGGGGCCCACTTTAAGGGGGACAATTATTCCTCCTTGTTATGTCTCACACTTACCTCTGTGCCTGGTGGGCATGGACACTCAATACCCAGAGTTTAGGACTGACTGGTTGGTTTCACAGTGTTAAGAATAAACTTGCAACCTACTTCTGATGTGCTTAAAAAGAATATTTTTCAATTGAAAGACGTGGCCACACAATTACTCCTAGTAATAATGGCAGCTTATTCTGTGCAGCGGGGAATTGTTGGGCAGCCCTGGGAGACCCCCCTTGGGGGCGGAGGCTGACTCACACATGTCCCACAGAGCTGCAGTCTCCTCAGCATCACAGGCTCGGGAGACAGACGTGGAAACTTCTGTGAGATTTTTGGCCTCGGTGCACTCAGAACAACCTTTGTTCTGGACAGGACCTGGATAGTATTCAGGTTCTTGTTGCTCAGTAGCTCAGTCATGTCCATCTCTCCATGAACCCCATGGACTCTCCATGGACTGTGACACACAGGCTCCTCTGTCCTCCACTGTCTCCCGGAGTCTGTTCCAGTTCATGTCTGTTGAATTGGTGATGCCGTCTAGCCTTCTCGTCTTCAGCCACCCTCTTCTGGGGATCTTCCTGACCCAGGGACTGAACCCAGGACTCCTGCATTGCAGGCACGTTCATTGCCACCTGAGCCAGCAGGAAGTCCTTTCATTTCCTTAGGAGTTCTTAGATGTGAGAGTCACTCAAGGGGCTCTTTCTTCCCAATGAAACTATGAAATCCTGATGCACAACTAACTGGCAGGCCCCATAGAATTTGGAACCTATTTTAAAATGATGCCATCAAGGTTAAGACCGTGGCTCTGGTTATTCTGTGGCTTTGGAGCAGAAACCCTGGAAGAGACTCTCATGAACGTCTCAGCAGGACTCATGTGTCCTGGCTTTGGGAGATGCTCTTATGTTCCTTCTCCATTTTGCTGTGCAGACAAGGCTCTTTTATTTTTATCTGTGTGTGGGGTTGGCACTTATTCTGAGCCCTTCTTTTGCCAGATGAGGAAATCTTGCTAGACCTACCCCATACTCAAGTCACTTACAGAGATTCCAAGAATCTCCTAGCACCCATTTAACTTAGTTTCAACACAGTAGTCAGGCATTTATAGATACAGCTGCTTCACCTCACGAGGATAAACCTCTTGTCTCTCTAGGTTCTGGTACCCAGCCATTGATCTGGTTACCATGGTGATGTGACAGATTTCCCCATAGTTTCATTTGGCCCCTGGACACCTGATGAAGGGTGGCTCTGCAGGAACACATCCTCCCTGCTCCACTGGCATCAGCTGGAGAGAGTTGAAAGCTGTGGCACCTGCAGATCTCTCCCTCACTCACCAGGGTTAGCACTGACTGGCTGACTCCTCAGCTCAGGAACAGCTCCACGTGGTCTCTGGGCCATCTGAGCTTCCTCCCAACATGGTGGCTGGTTCCCAGGGCCAGTGCGCTTAGAATAGCTCCAGCAGCTGCAGCCTCATCTTCCGTGACACAACCTCAGCTGTCAGAAGCGTGGCTACCCCAGTGCTGAATTTCCTACTCTGGTCCCAGAGGCCTGCTGGTTTCTGTGGGGGAGCAAGCAGACCCCAGCACCTGGTGGGGCACCTCAAGCTTCTGGAAGATCTTGAGATGGGAAACACTCCCTTGGTCCTGTCAGGGAAACACCATCCACCCGAGGTCTGAGGATTAATTCAAGGTACCAGTGGTGCAGCCCATGCTTTTGGCTCTGCTCACATTTACACACAAGACTCGGCTATGCATGCTTCCTCAGTCATGTCCAACTCTGTGTGACTCCATGGACTACATGCGGCTTCTTTGCCCATGAGATTTCCCAGGCAAGAATACTGGAGTGGCTTGCCATTTCCTTATCCAGGGGATCTTCCCGACCCAGGGATTGAACAAGTGTTTTTTACATCTCGAAGATTGGCAGGCCGGGTGGATTCTTTACCACTCTGCACCCTGGGAAGCACCAGACAAAAGACAGGTGATTTTTTTTACTGATTTTATCTTTATTTCCATTTTCCTTCAGCATGAAAAATGCTTCTTTTTTTACTTTTAATCAACCTCCAATGCCCTACTGCCATCTTTCTTGTTATCTTAATTTGAATATCTAATGTGCATTAACAGAGGATGAGATGGTTGTTGCATAGCATCACTGATTCAACAGACATGAGTTTGAGCAAACGTCAGGAGATAGTGAAGGACAGGGAAGCCTGGCATGCTGTAGTCCATGGGGTCACAAGGGGTCAGACATGACTTAGCCACTGAACAACAATAACAACGTGCATTAACAAAGACCTTCCGAGTTTCTGTTTGACTAACCCCTCTCTTTCATCATCTTCCTTCTCACTTATCCCAGGAAACACTACTGTTACTTACAGATAGAACACAGAGGCTGAGAGAGAAAGGACACACACCTAGTCACGGGGAAGAATTCAGTTAGAATCCCCTTTCTTAACACATTGGTGCTAATCACTAACTTCGTTATTGTAAACCAGTGGTGACCCTGGAATGTTGAAGGCTTCTAAAATCAATCTATCAATTGACCGACCAATGGATCTATAGGAGAACAGTCTATCTTAACTAGCCATTACACTGCAGTTTTCAGGGTGTTAGCCTAGGAACAGACAGACCTCAGGAAGCAGTCTTCCTTTTGCTGATGCAGGAAATGAGTTTTCAATAGTTAAAAACCTGTGGGGTGTACACACACACACACACACACACACACACACACACGGCCAGGCAGGAAACGAGAATTATTTCAGAGATGCCTCATCCTGCAGCTCTGAACACTATCAGATGCCACATTCAGGTCTGCAGGCTGTGATTTCCGAGCCACGGTCTTGTCATTGCATTTCCTGCATGGACTCCGGGAGGGTCCCTAAGTGGATGCTTTTCATCTCCAAGGAAGCAGAAAAAATGGTCTTCTCTGCCCCCTGCCCCTCCCTCCTCAACCTCACAGGAAATGCCCAGGTCTTGGACTGCAAGTCGCAAGGCTTTTGTTTCCCAAGAGCTGCCACAGACCTCATCTGGCCAGCTGAATGGAGCCTGCAGTGTGCTGGAATAAAGCGACTTAAAAATCATTTCCTGGCACAGGGAAAGGTTGCGGTAAGGCTGCTGCAGAAAACTCCTTTGTGCAGCCCACCCTGTGCTCCCTGCAGGGTCAGGTGTCACACTCACAAATTAAAATGTCAGTTTGATAGTCTGTGCTGCTGGCTGGGCTGCAGAATTGCTTCCTTGGCCAGTGAAGTCATACTCAGGGGCTTCTGGGAAGGCCCTGTTCTTAACACAGCTAGATGTGTTCGACCATGGCAGGGAAGCATTTAGTCATACCAGGGTCTCCTTGTGTCTTTCAATTCCAGTCACATAGAGGAGATTAAGCACCTCTGAGGTATCTACCTGGCAGGGTCCTAATGCTGTTTGCATTTCTACAAGTCTTAGCCACATAGACTCTTGTCCAGTGTGCATTTTCCTGATGTTTACAAGTTGTTTTATTTTAGGATACACAGCTCAGTGGGCTTCCCTGGTGGCTTAGCTGGTAAAGAATGTGCCTGCAAGGCAGGAGACCTGGGTTCGATCCTTGGGTTGGGAAGATCCCCTGGAGAAGGGAATGGCTACCCACTCCAGTGTTCTGGCCTGGAGAATCCCATGGACTGTATAGTCCATGGGGTTGCAAAGAGTCAGACACAACTGAGCAACTTACACTTTCACACACCTCAGCTCGGTTGCATGGATGTTGTCTTGCTAACACAGCTGCTTTGGTGACTTGAGTCAGTAGCACTTGAGGGATTTGTCTTGATCTCCTACTTATTAAGGAGGCCAAATGCTGAGGCACCAAAAAGACTTTGTTAAAACCCTCTTCCTCCAAGAGGTAGTTTCTCAAGCCACTTGATCACTTGCCTTGAAACCTTTCCTGGCAGTTGGTGTCTTAAACAGGCTGCTTTCTCTTGCAAGAGTTGCTTCTCATGATCATGGGCTACATGCAGTCTTTGTCAACTGAGCAAAGAAGGATAGTCAGCTATAAAAGAGGGTGAAGGCGAGAAGGGAAGGATAAAATTAGGGGCCTCCAAATCCTACAAAATGTACCCCAGAAATAGAAGAAGTCATCTTACCATCCCATGAAAAAAAATGCTTTTTTTACCTAGGAGTATCTTGAGAAATGTCTAAAAATATCCCTTGAGAGTCCCTTGGACAGCAAGGAAATCAAGCCAGTCCATCTTAAAGGAAATCAACCCTGGATATTCATTGGAAGGATTGATGCTGAAGCTGAAACTACTTTGGCCATCTGATGTGAAGAGCTGACTCAGAAAAGAACCTGATGCTGGGAAGGATGGAAGGCAGGAGAAGGGGATGACAGAGGATGAGATGGTTGGATGGCATCACTGACTCAATGGACATGAGTTTGAGCAAATTCCAGGAGATGGTGAAGGACAGAGAAGCCTGGAGTGCTGCAGTCCATGCGGGTGCAGAGTCGGACATGACTTAGCAACTGCACAACAACAACAACAAAAATGTCAAGTCAAAGTATACACATTTTTCTAAGGCATCAAGCCGGAGTCTTTAGGAAACACTCAGGGGTTTTTCCTGGGCTGCAGTCATCCTCGTAGACACGTAGGCAGTGCCATATGCCGTATGTTCAAAGACCTCTTTGATGCCCGCAGTTTCCAGCTCAGCGTTTCAGTTTTCCACTGCGTTCTACCCTCCTTTCTGTCTCCAATATGTAGTCCAACATTCCAGTTAAGATCTGGATTTCTACAAAGATTGTGTCATCATTGAAAAGTGGGTCCCACCTGCTTTATGATGTCTTTTTAGCTGCTTCGTTCCCCACCTTGCTTCCCAGAGAAAGGGCTTGCTTAGCAAATGGGGGTCCTCCCAGAACCCTCCTTGGTGATGGCACTGGTTAATGTTGCAGCGGAAATGGCAGGTGATATCCTCCATTCAGAGACCAAGACCCGAGTGGAGAAGCTGCCCTCGGAAGGAGATGGAAGCATCACCCACACTCTTGTTGGCCCCAAAGGCCAGCATGGAAGACCCCTTGACAGCATTCCAAGCCTGGGGAGGCACGTTTCATCCAGTTCCATTTCTCCTGATGCGCCTGAAGGCAGAGCCCTGTAGCCCCTACACAGTCAGTCTTCAGGGACAGATCCCATGAGCAGAATAAAATAAAATGCCTGTTGTCTGGCTGGGTGCTTGCCTGCGAGGAGTGCGGTGTTGCTGGCTGACAGCGGAGGGGACTACCTGGTCTTGAACCCCTGAAAATCCCTGAAGACCTTTGTGAGACTGAGACTGTATGGGTGCATTCCTCCATATTTGTTCTTCTTCTCTCCAAAGAGCATCCAAGTTAATGAAAGCCCAGGTAAGGCACAACGGTGATCTAGATCTTGTTCATTCCTGATCCCTGGTGACAGTGAACCTGGATCTCTAAGTACCGAAGGAAGAAGCAGTCTGCCTGGACTCTTAGGCATGGTGGTAAACTCAATGATGCTCTACGGAGCACTTGGTGCATCAAGACCTGTTCCTTAGTTTTTTCTGTGCCCAATAATTCTAATTTTCTTCCTTTCTAGTACCTGTAAACAGTTGATCTCACTCGACCTGCAAGTGAGATCCAGCCAGTCAATCTTAAAGGAAATCAACCCTGAATGTTCACTGGAAAGACTGATGCAAAAGCTGAAACTCTAATACTTTGTGAGAGAGGTGAGAGAGGTCTCCTGGCACAGGGCTGGAAAGGATCTGTAGAAAGATTTGGTCCAGACCCATCTTTTTAAAGAAGAGGAATGCGAGGGGCGCTCCGCAGAAAGAGAGAGGCAGTGGAACTTCCCTCAGCAAAGCCGAGGGGTCCCGAGGAGAGGTGAGCCTGCTGTCCGCCAACCCAGCTCCTCGGCGAGCGAGAGACTATCAGACGCGACACGGGTTCCGTCTGAGCAGTTCGACTTTATGGCCACAAACTCTTGGTTTATATAGGCAAGCAAGGGGGTTCTGCGAGGGATGGCCCATAGTTGCACCAATCACGTTAAAGGTAAAATTATAATATGCCATAGTTGCAGCAATCACGTTAAAGGTCAAATTATAATATGCATATAAGGATAAGTCGTCATGAGCTTAACAGGAGTCTATGGAAATCACGCACTGTCCACGTGTACGGAAGTCAAGAGAGCCAATCAAAAACTTTAACATAGACTACGGCCCTATCTTCCACCGGCCGCCATCTTGGCTTCCAACTGCAAAAGTTAGCCCCCCCTTTTTTTAAGGTTTCCCACGTAGGGCCCCACAGAGGAACAAGATTTGTTTCATGTCATTCAAGCGCTTAATCATCCCACAAGCCCAGGACACGTCGTCACAGGGCTCTCTTCATCCTCCAGTGTGCTGCTCTTTTATTTTCTTACAGACCTCTTTTCTACAAAAAAATGTATGTCTGTACACACATACACCTGGGCTTCTCTGGTGGCTCAGTGGTAAAGAATTTATCTGCATTGCAGGAAACCCAGTAGACTCTGATTCGATCCCTCGGTCAGGAAAATCCCCTGGGGTAGGAAATGGCTACATACTCCAGTATTCGTGCCTGGAGAATCCCATGGACAGAGAAGGCACAGTCCGTGGGGTCACAAAGAGTTAGACATGACTGTAGCGACTGAGAACACAAGCATGCATATTTAAGATATTTAAATACACTTTATTATATGGATTAAATATATTAATATATATTTAAATTCTTTGACCACCTCATGGGAAGAGTTGACTCATTGGAAAAGACCCTGATGCTGGGAGGGATTGGGGGCAGGAGAAGGGGACGACAGAGTATGAGATTGCTGGATGGCATCACCGACTCGATGGACATGAGTTTGAGTAAACTCCGGGAATTGGTGATGGACAGGGAGGCCTGCCTGGCATGCTGCGAGGCAAAGAGTCGGACATGACTGAGCGACTGAACTGAACTGAACTGAAATTTTGTTTTAAATGCAATAAAATTGGAAATAGCCATAGGAAAAAAAAAATATGGTTTGTTTTATTCTGAATGTATATGCCCTACTATACACACACACATACACACACACATATATATATATATTTTTTCTTTTTTTTTTTTTGCCTTTTAGGACCAATTAGTCTCTTATTCCCTGAGGAACTCTGATACAGAAATACTGAGAGAAAATATATTACAAGCCCTGCATTTTGACAATCCTTTAGAGAAAGTACCTCTGCATTTTTGAATCCAATATGCATTTTCCTCACGTAGTATTTACATACACTTTGATTTACAATGGAGTGTGGAAAATACAGTCCTTACAACAAGAAGTAGCTACCCATGCTTCAATTTTCAGGGAGAAAAATGATACTCCAACACCATAACATTTACTGATTTCCCAAATCCTAATCCCTGATTAGGTGAGATCCTATCTCCTAGGAAATATGCAAATGAAGAGGAAAGAAAAAAAATTGTCCTGCAGATTCTAGCCTTAAAAAAATCATAAATGGTTTAGTTTCATGTAAAAAAAGAATGAAAGAGCGAATCTTAGTAACCCATATCCACGAGAGCATTTCCCTTCTTCTTTTCTTATTTATGAACCAGCTTGAGGCCACAGCTCCACCCCTCCTACCTCCCAGGCTCCCCACCCCACGGAGCTCTGAGCTCATGTAATCTGGATTCACCATCAGCATCTCGGACAACAATGGCTGCAACACGACACCTCCCCCATGCCAGGGTATAAAATCTGTCTCACCCCAAAGATGCGCCACTAATTAAGCCGGAGCCTGGTGCTTGTGTGCAGAGAACAGTGAGGTCAACATCCCAGCCCCCAGGGGAGAGAGTTTCAAATCACAGTCAACAAAGGTCCCCCAATTCAGGTCTTAAAGGGAAATGTGTCCAGGGTGGCCCGAGGCCCCCGGCTCAGGCTCAGTTCTCGCTCTGGATTTCAGCAAATGGTTTTCTTTCCTGCTCTTGACTGCTGAACCCGACCACCCTTGTCTGCGTAATTCAGATTGATGGTCACATGCAACATACGTGGGCAAAACCTCTTCCTTAGTTTTCTGACTAAGGTGGAAGAGCCCAGTGGGATTTTTGCGGTTGGTGGAACTAGAGTGGAAAACTGCACTTACTAAAGCTCCTCTTGATGAGGGTGAAAGGGGAGACTGAAAAAACTGGCTTGAAACTAAACACTGAAAAAAAAAAAATTAAGATCATGGCATTGGGTCCCATTACTTCATAGCAAATAGAAGGGGAAAACGTGGAAGCAGTGACAGATTTTATTTTCTTGGGCTCCAAAAGTCACTGCGGATGGTGACTGCAGTCATGAAATACAAAGATGGTCACTCCTTGGAAAGAAAGCTATGACAAATGTAGACAACGTATTAAAAGGCTGAGATATCACTTTGCCAACAAAGGTCCCTATAATCAAAGCTATGGTTTTTCCAGGAGTTATGTAAGGATGGGAGAGTTGGACCATAAGGAAAGTTGAGCACCACAGAATTGATGCTTTTGAACTGTGGTGCTGGAGAAGACTCTTGAGGGTCCCTTGGACAGCAAGCAGATCAAACCGGTCAATCCTAAAGGTTTGGATATTCATTAGACGGACTGGTGCTGAAGCTAAAGCTCCAATACTTTGGCCACCTGATGGGAAGAGGTGACTCACTGGAAAAGACCCTGATGCTGGAAAAGATTGAGGGCAGGAGGAGAAGGGGACGACAGAGGATAAAATGGTTGGATGGCATCACTGACTCAATGGACATGAGTTTCCCCTAGCAGGAAAGTTTTCACCCAAGCCTGAAGCTGGAGGTGGCTCTTACTCACTACTGGTCCACAGATTAGGGGTAACACTTGATCCAGGGTCTATAAAAAGTGCTAAAATTTCCCAGGAAAATGTGTTTGCCAAACAAGGAAGTGTGCAGGGAAGGGCGTGACAAAATTTCAGAGAAGGACCAGGTGCTCAGTCCTGGAGAGGCTGGATCGCTGTGCGTGTGCACCATACCAGCCTGTTTCCAGTCCTTCCCCCTCTGAGAGCAGTTCAGAAAACTCCCAAGGTCAGCTGTGAAAAGATGCCAACCACTGTCTGGATCTGTGAAAGCAAAATCTTGCATTTTTAGTAAAAGTTAGAAATGTATATATTTACCAGTTTCTTAAAACAAAGTAAACCAATTAAAAAAAAAAACAAACATGGCATATATGTTGGTTACTTTCCTGGATTCATCTGATCCCAGTGAGAGAATTTCTTATGCAGATCAAGAGCAGAGCATGGCTCCAAGATATTAAAAAAAATAGCTTAAGTAGTAACATAAAAACACAGGAATAATAGTGAATGTACTACAAGGGCCTAGGGCTCCGAAATGTATCTTTTATTAAACAGTGCTGATATGATGGCAGTATCTGAAACAAGTATCTTCATGGGATAAACTAAGAATGTAATTGGCAGGGCACATGCATTTGTGTATGAACACCACATAGGTTCAACCGTGTACATATGTACTGTTCAAACATATGTGTGTAGTTGCAATTGCTTTTCGCTTGCCTAGGTAATCTTGTGGATTGTGTCATCTAAGGCATCACCCCAAACCAACCTGATGTAATGTTGAACTTCATTCCTTCCTTTTTTCTGCTTTCCCTTCTTCCTTCTACAAAAGCTAATTTCTAATATATACCAGATTTGAGCCAAGTATATTAAGAAGTCTGAAAATAACTGTTCTCATGGAGCCTCTATGGAGCTGAGTTCCAATACTTTGGCTACGTGATTCGAAGGGCTGGCTCCTTGGGAAAGACCCTGATCCTGGGAAAGACTGAAGGCAGGAGGAGAAGGGGTGACAGATGATGAGATGGTTGGATGGCCTCACCAACTCGATGGGCATGAGTTTGAGCAAACTTCTGGAGATAATGAAGGACAGGGAAGCCTGGCGTGCTGCAGTTCATGGGGTCTCAAAGAGCGGGACATGGCTTAGCAACTGAACAACAGCAACAGTGGAGCCTATTTATAAGCAGTGAACAGTAATACAAAGAACATGAAATATATACCTGCATAGATGCTTGGACATTTTAAAGTAATGGCACAAAACAAGTGGTAGCTTGTATGGAATTTGAAATCAAAGTTCTGTGTTCCAATCCCATCTCTGCTGCCAGGTACCTATAGCATGTCAGTGAATTGAATTTTCCTCCAGGAAATGAAAGTAATTATATTTGTGCTATTCTTCAGAGGAATAGTATAAATGATTAAAACTGTCAAAACACTGTAATAAAAGTATACAACATCATATAGCATACATACTTAGGTACACAGACACCTATAGAAAGTCCATCTTTGGTCCAGCCTTGACTGATAAGGAATTTCTGGAAGATGAGCGACATAGATGTTCTAGACTCAGCGAGCACTCTGGGTGTAGCAGGTACACAGACACACAGACAGAAATACAGCATCGCCTCTAAGAGCATCTTCCATCTTTAAGAGCATCGCCAGCATCCCACACCTCCTATATCTACACACTCACAGGTTAAACGGACAGCAGAGTCCAGCTATCACTGCTGACTCTCCTTCAGGAGTTACCAGGAGAAAACGTTTGTCGTCTTCTAAGTACAGAACCCAGCTCTGCAGTCCTCTGCTGTGGCTAAGGGACTGAATGTAAGCATCAGGATGACTGTCCAGACCCACCAATGTGGGTACCAGTAACAAAGGGAGGTTTCAGAGACCTGGCAGATGCCCCAAGACAACTGACGGGCACTGGACTCCTGGCCCCTGCGCCTCCCACTGGCCTCCACTGGTCTCTCAAGAGAATGAATTCTCACCGCTGTCTAGGGAATTTAAATAGAAAAGTTCAGAGATGGGATGAATAAGTGGAAATCGTAAATTAAATCTTGAGTCAGAGAGAAGGCGATAGATGGGAATTGAGTGGAGAGAGGATTAGAGATAAAAGCCAGGGATGGAGCCAGCAGACATCAGAGAAATTTCAGGAGCCAAGATCAAAATAAACAAGCATCGAGACAGCCTGGCTTCGGGAAGCGCCTGGCCTCCGGGGTCTGGATGGCGGAGGCAGGTGTGTGCGGCAGCCGTAGGGACTCTTGCTGCAGGGCTGAGCTAGGACCAAAGTGGAAGAGAAAACTCAAATAGGACTTGGCTGGTCATTCCTTAGGCGATAAGGGTCCTCTCCTAAGAGGAAACATGGGAGCAATCCGACTAGTATATCGGTCCCAAAAGTCAGAGCAACATCTAAACATCTGTGAAAGTGAAAGTGAAGTTGCTCAGTCGTGTCCGACCTTTTGTGACCCCATGGACTGTAGCCTACCAGCCTCCTCTGTCCATGGGATTTTCCAGGCAATAGTACTGTAGTGGATTGCCATTTCCTTCTCCAGGGGATCTTCCTGACCCAGGGAACGAACCCGGGTCTACCGCATTGTAGACAGACGCTTTACCGTCTGAGCCACCAGGGAAGTCCCAAACATCTGTGCAATGTGACCAAAAGAACCCTGGGTGAGGCTGGCTTCAGAAGACCTGACCATCAGCTGGCTTTGTGATTTGAGGCAGGACTGCTTCCTCTGACTGGATATTTCATCTGGGACACCAGGAGGTCATACCAGGAAACCCCCGAGTTCCTTCTGTTGCCACACTTCTACTGTTTAACGAGTGCTTCTAAGAATCTGTCCTTTAGCGTTGCTTTGAGTTACTCTGTTCTGAGCAAGACAATTTCAAAAGAAAACAGGAATCCCAGTAAACACAACGGAGACAGTGCCTGGAAGAATTAAACTTAGCACCAGGAAGCTCTCAGTCCATGTAGGATCAGGGGAGGGGGGTTCTTTGCTTTTTTGCAAATCCAAGTAATCCCACTGGATTTGCAGTAAATCAGGCACACAGTCACCCAGCCCTTGACACCTAGGGTGAGGAAATTATTTGATTTATTTACTGTAGTAGACTTAAAGCATTCCGCTGGCTGGTCTGACAGCAGTTGGCGGCAGGAAGAAAATTCAAATGCAGCACTTGGACTGCGTGTTGTAGGAATCGCCTCCCAGAAGCTGAAATATACATCAGGGCTGGCTGGACACAGGAACCCTTGATATGAACCACATAAGGCTTTAGAGATGAGCAGACCAAAAGTCGAGCTTCCCTGGTGGCTCAGCAGTCCCTGCATCGGGAAGATCCCCTGGAGGAGGAAACAGCAACCCACTCCAGTAGTCTTGCCTGGAGAATCCCATAGACAGAGGAGCCTGGGGGGCTATAGTCCATGGGACCGCAAAGAGTCAGACACGGCAGCAAACATCCAAATGCATGTACGTTTTTTCTGCCTTGTGTCCTTAACCATTTAGTTTCCCTTGCAAACCATTTGGTCACAGAAAGAGCTGAATCCAGGACTGTGGAAACTGGAAACCATTTAAAGTTCTCACCTGTGTCCAAACAAATGTTGATTCCCTGCCAGCCCGCTCTTTGGATGATGCGTTGCATTTTTCTTACACATACACATGTGCTCACGTGCACACCACACCCATGCATGCACATTCACAGACACACATACACACAGGCATGACCCCCACAGACACACTCATACACACACACACACGAACACACACATTTTTATTCCAAAGCACAGCACCGAGCTTCGTCCCCACACTCCACTTCTCTGCTGGGTGCAGGAATTCCTGGCCCTCCTTGTGTGTCTGGGGCTGGTTGGTGCTCCAGGAGCTCCTCGCCCCGGGTGGCACCTGGTGTTATCTGTCCCTCTCCGGCCTGTCTGTTCTGAGGCACCTCCCTGGAGAAGTCACACATTCCGACACCGCAGAGCCAAAGCATCTATTTTCAGTGTCCTTGGAGGCCTCCTGGGTCTTTACCTGATTCCTGCCCTGTGTCCTTCATCTGGAAGCCCTGCTCCTCGGGTGCTTTCCTCCGACCCAGCTCTTGTCATCCTTCTTGAGATTCAGCACCCTTCTGGAGGGAAATGTCAGCGTTCATTCTTTAAAACAAAACTGTAAGTGAGTGTCTGCTCATCGTGGTTCTCTAACATGGCTGGCTCGGGGATCTTCAGAACACAGAGATCCAAACAAAATACGCCTTTGGAAGGAATGCAAATGACCTGTCTGGCTTTTCTGAGACTATTTAAAAATGACTAAACACTTTCTATTTATTAGTTATGCTTTCAATTAATTAATGAGAGATTCTGAAGATGTAAAGATGAATAAAAAATGACTTCAAGAAGTTTAGAAAGTAGCAACTTAACTTATTAAACTCTTAGCAATAACCTGAGTGTATGTACGTATAAGATCTTACAAATGTCGATGCCTACCCATTAGCAGGTGATAGACAGCAGGAGTGTATGATTACTGACAAATTCCTCCCAACTAAGGCCATGTTGAAATGCCCATTCAGCTTGTGTAAGAGAAATGTTTGTGCTTTGACCCTGTTCAAACAACCTTCTTTTACCATCTGGTCTCATGTCTAATCAGTCATGGCAGCAGGTAGGAGACACTGAATACATGATCAATGGTCAGATAGTAGGTGGTTAGGCTCTTGGGGCCATGTGATCTCTTGTGATCTCTCAGCTTTGCTGTAGTTCCAAAGCAGCCGTAAACAAAGCAGAAATGAGAGAGGGTGGCTGCTGACCAATAAGACTTCCTTTACAGAACCAGGTTGCAGGCAGATCTGGCTTGTGGTCAGTCCACTGGCCCCTGCTCTGCCAAGTCTCGGACTGATCAGGGACCACAATGGCCAAGCTGAAATGATCCCTTCTGTACACTGGAATTTTTGTGTCCGTTACAGTGCTTATCATCTCTGCATTTTCTCCACACTCACAATTCAGCTACAGAACCTGCTTACTTTGATAACTCAGACTTTCCCCATTGCTGTGTTTCAGAGCAAATTTTGAAACAATTCCAGGGCACTAGGTTGAAGAAAAAGGGGCTGAGATAGGAAGAAAGAAACACAAGGGGTGAATCACTGAGCTGGATGCTACTTGGTGTTAAGAAAAGTCCAGTGTTCCATCTCAGGGAAACTTCTTCAGAGATGCCACATGGGCTATTGATTTCTCCAGAGCTGCATCTGTGGAGAAGCTGTCTACTGGGTCCTACCTCCCATTGGCCAGAGATTAGGCTGCGTGCACGTGTGCTAAGTTGCTTCAGTCATGTTCGACTCTGTGTGACCCTGTGGACTGCAGCCAGCCAGGCTCCTCTCTCTATGGGATTCTCCAGGTAAGAATGCTGGAGTAGGTTTCCGTGCCTTCCTCCAGGGGACCTTTCCAACCCAGGGATTGAACCTGCATTCTGTTTTATCTCTTGCATTGGCAAGCAGGTCCTTAGCACTAGAGCTGCCTGAGAAGTCCAGAGATTACCGTATGGGGCATTAAGTCCCCATTCTTATAGGCTACACATGCACAAGTGTGTCCCACTGGGTTTCGTGCTCTGCTCTAGGGGGGCCCTTTTCACGGATGAGGTCAGGGCTGTAGTGTTGTACCTTCTGACACCTCTCCATTGGTAAGCAAGTGTCCAAGGGCCCAGCATGTACCTAAGAGGGGGCCCATGTACCCATACCTTCAAATACCCAGAAATCATGGCCTCCACTGTATACAGATCCTGATTTGTTGGGGGTTTTGTCTGAAAGAGCAGAACCGTAGACTCCCCTTCAAAGTGGTGTTTGGCCATGTTTCTGACAAGAGATAGTCAAGAGGAAGGAGACAGCTCTCCACTGAGCAGACCTTGAGACCACACTGCCTTCCTGTTCACAATTCAGAGATGTTAGAGCCCATTGGAATCCCCTTACCCTCCTACATTTACCCTACTGTTGAGCAGCAGCTTGAGTGGTTTGGTTGGTTCTTTGGGGGGGTGATCCCAACCTTCCTCCTGGAAGGAGCTGCTGCCGCTGCCCTTTATTCTCTCACTCTCGACTGCCATCCATCACTTGATCTAGAAGCACCAGAACAGTCATCTTAGACCATCACTCATACTCAGTTGCACCAATAATGCTTTCTGGTCTCTTGGTCCACTGGCCTGAGGAGACCAAAGCAAAGAGAAGGTGCTCAGAACTTCCAGGCAATCTCTACTCACCTCTACTGCAGGAGCTGCCCATTTGGAAATTAGGGTCAATGAAAGCAATGGTGAAGAGGCCAGTCTTACCTCCATCTTTGGACCCTGTGCTCATACATTCTAGCTGTTGAGGGCCCATTTGCTTGTGTTGGTTCAGCATTTATGCTGTATCTTGGAAGCCATTTCCTCAATACCTCTTACCGTCCACCACCAGACTCAGTCTTTGACGAGCCACACACCTCTCCATCAGACTAGGTGCTTCCATGTGATGGATTCGTGGTAAAACCCATGGACACATGCCTATTGACTCACATCATTTGCCTATAAAATTGAGTCTATTGGTCTGGGGAAAAGTTGCAGGTAATCAACCTGTCAACAAAGGGCTCTCTGGTCTCAAGGAACGATGCCATAAATTCAGCATCACAGTCTGCTACTGGCCAGCTGGGGCGGGGGGCGGGGGGGCGGGGTTCAGTCACAGCAGTAACTAGCTTGGCCATGGAGAGAAACCAGGTTCAGGACAATAATATTGGGTCACTTAGTCAACCATTCCCTGAACCCTATTTGTGGACATACTTATGTGACTTAATTTATTTTCTTATTTTTAAAGCCATTTTGTGTATGGGATTGAGCTGAGGAAAGAAAGACAGTTACTGAGAGCCAGTGGCAATCAGCTTAATTAACTCTATTATTATTATAAATGGAGCCAAACCAGCTGTCCAATAAAATCAAATGTAAAACAGAGGCTGCCTAAGAATGAGTAAAAAAATGCCCATTATATCTGGCCACATTAATTCTAGTTTAGTCCACTGTGGAGGTGTCATCAGCATTTTTTGGTGCTGGGCATTCTCTCATGCTCTTGATATATTGAGTGGGTGTAGTTAAATTGAAAGGATGGACTTCATTCTGAAATTTCCAGTGAAGTTCACAGATGAGGCCAGATTTCAAAGTTTGTAAAGCATTACTTTAGTGATTTCTAACCAGGGTACTTGCTGAAAAGACAGACTCTCTCACCCTACTGTACATCAAGTAATTAATGATCTCCGAGAGTGAAGCTTAGGGATCTGTATTTTCAACAAACTCTCTGGATAATTTTCATTACTGCCAAGACGGAGAGCAAATGTCTAGAGAACATTGGCTCAGATCAGAGTAAGAGTAAGAGTGGGCCAATTTAGCTACTTGGGATGAAAAAGTCCTCCTCACTAATCCAGGCTCAACGTTTCACATGTCTATTTAAACTTTTAATGTTGAGCTGGAAAGGGCTGCAGCTTCCTGGCCTGAACTGACTACACTTTTATTCAGTCAACCTCTAACACTAAGTAACCTTGGAGAAATGACTATTTTGTGGGGCAGGGGGTGAGGGGCTCCATTTACTCATCTGGCAAGAAGATTACATAAGATTATATATAAGTTCCTCTCTTCATAAGAAATTCTAAAAAAACTCAATGACATCAACCTTGGGGAGTGGTTACATAACTTTTATATCCTTAGGCAGATTTACGTAATTTCATTTTCATTTACTGATTTTGACTTTTCTATTCCCACCATGACATTTTTATGGGTAAGCAAGAGGGCAGTGGGAAGGATGTGGTGAACAGTAAATGGCACCCCAGAGATACCAATCAGGAGGAAACCATCTCTGAGTTAAGAGTCCTCTTTCTGAAACTGAAGTTAAACATCTTGAAAAGAACTTAACATGCTCTTATGGTACACAACCCTATGACATAGTTGAAAAGTTGTTCACCAGGTGAAATTTCATCTGACTTCGATTTTCCACTTCTAGAACTCACACAATTTGAAAGTAGATTAGACAAAAATCTTTTAGAAAGCACACTTGTGTACTCAAATGATCATAGAAGATGCTCGGTGTTATTCAAGAATATAAAGTTATAACCATATGGGCTTTATTCTCTGTGTGGTCCTACAGGCATCTCCCATTTCACCTACAGCATGAGATTTGGCAAGATTCTGCTTTAGCCTCTAAGCATTTGCTTCTAACCTTGTAAATCTGATGTGAATATTCATCACATTTTCCTGCTTCAGTCAAATCCCTGGTCAAAACTCTGTGACCTCAGTGCCTATAAAAACAACCCCAATCAACGTGTTGAGATTGCTTTCCTCGAAACCATCATCCTCTCCCCAGGCTCTGCAGTAGGTAATGAAGTCCTAAAAGCCCTAAAACCCAGCATTGTGATGAGACACATTCCAGCAGCTTAGGCGGAATTCCAGGCCTCTCTATGCTGCTGGCCAGATGCTGGGCCATCTACAGCTCGGGACTGCCTAACCATCCAATCAAACTTGATATACACAGTTTACATCTTCCATGCTCTATCACTGTGTCTTTGAACAATTCCATCAACAAATCAAGTAACAGAATCGGTTTCCCCACTAGCCCAAGGAGTTTGTTCAGGTCTAACTTATTTTAACAGCATTCAGGAAGGATGAAGTTTCCTGTATCTGTGTCTTCAACCTGGAGGGCTCCACAGGGCAGGGCAGTGCCCAACAGGAAAACCGCCTCTTCACCTTCAGGCAAACAGGGCCGGGATGCGGGAGAACAGCTCAGGGACGCAGGTGAAAAGCGCAAGGATGCAGCCAGGTGTAATCTACATGGGCACGAGCAATGGTACTGCACCACTTGCTTCTCATCAACAGTCATAGGAACAGCACGTCCAAGGCCCATCCTGTGTGCTGAAAACACGCTCCTTCACCTTCAGCACCACCAAATCCACTCCATTCAAACGCGGTCTCCTCGTCACACATTTTGAGCACTTTGAATGGCCTTCCATTTGCCGTCAACCCCCTAATGAAATGCATGTGCGTGACAGCAGTGCGTGTCCTGTGCACGCAGTGCTGGGGTTAATGGAAGGGCTTTCCGACTTTCTCAAGGTGTGAATTCATAACAAGAGCTGGTGTGTGCAGAATTTAACAGCCTGTCAACTGTGTGAGTGGAAGATAATGAATTCAAGTCCAGTTGGGTTTTTCTCTGGTTTGCAGGTTTATTAACAAGGAAAATACAGACGCAGGAGCCACCTGGAAAAAATACAGCATGCTTTCTGAGGGCCTGCAGTGGGAATGGTCTTTTGCTAAAGGCCGACCTGACTGTTGGGAATAGCTAAGTCCATCTACCTGCCTCCTCTTTCCTACAAAATTAAATAGACTTCACTTGCACTAACTCCAAACTTGGTGAAGAATAACCCCAAATGAGCCATTTTGAAATATGGGCATGATTTTATCGGAAACCTAAACTGTACCTTCTGATAAGGCAACCACTGGCTGTAGTATGTAACTTCTGAGCATGTGCTGGTCCAAACTGAAATGTGCTGTAAGGGTACAAGGCATACTAGATTTTAAACATTCACTACAAAAATATATCATTTACTATAAAATATATCATTGATATTTTAATGTAAGCTATACATAGAAAGGGCTTCCCTGGGGCTCAGTGGTAAAGAACCCATCCGCCAATGCAAGAGATGCAGGTTCAATCCCTGGGTCAGGAAGATCCCCCTGGAGAAGGAAATGGCAACCTACTCCAGTATTCTTGTCTGGGAAATCCCATGGACAGAGGAGCCTGGTGCGCTACAGTTCATGGGGTCACAAAGAGTCAGACATGGCTGAGCAACTAAGCAACAACAACAACAAATACATAGAAATGATAATATTTTTGATATATTTAGTTTAATAAAATATCTTATTTGCATTTCTTCTTTTTTACTTTCTTTGGCATGGTTACCAGAAAACTTAGTTATGTGATGGCCTCATGTTATCTGTCTGCTGGACAATGCTACCTTACACTGTTTTCATCTAACTTGAACACTGAATAAGTAAGTTTTTTTTTTTAGGTGTCCAAATAATCCCTTGACCTTTGTATACCGCATTTTTTGAGATTATATCTGCTTTTCTCCGTTTCTAAAATGTAGCTAATATAGCTAAGTCGCTTGTCTTTGGCATTGATCACATGCTTTTTCAATGGTTGGTTTGCTTTTCCCAATCATGGTTCCCATCTTCTCAACAATAGTATCATCTCCTAAAGAGAGGAACCCCAGCTTGAGTTCAACTCGGTTTGTTCAAAAATCAAAAAGCATTCACTGAGTGTCAGGTGTTCAGCTAGGCTGTAAATAAAATGAGGAGCAGCACAAAAACAGACAGACACCAGCAGAGTCGAAAACACCCAGTTCTCATGACACTAAATTTTAAGAATCTTGCAGCATCACGAGCTTGTCTGAGCCCTCGACCCTGAAAGAAATCCACAATATCACAATATCTATTTGATTATTTCAAGTGAGAGCTGAGACTGTAAATAAAGCATGTTCTACTGATCATAGGTCTACTTTCAAGAATATATGTGATTCAAAAGATGATATAAATAATATACAATTACCTAAACAATTATTTCAGAAACAAAAATATGCATGAATAGAAGAAAAAACATTTAAATGCTTCTTAAAGGTCACATTAGATACATTTACTGTACCAGCAATTTAGCTTTCCAATGCTGACACTACCCAGCCCGCAGGCTTGCCATGGTGCAGTAGACCTCACTGCGGGAGCCGACTGCACGGGTATTTTGGGGAGCACGAACAGAGCTAAAAATATCTCCCCTGTTTTATCTTCTCCAGTAAGCTCTTGCAGAGTTGAATTTCCTCCCGTTGGAGTCTCTTCCTATTAAATGGCAGGTGTGTTTCAGGGAAAAGGTAGTTAGCTAAGCCCCAAGAGCCCAGATTTTCTGTCTCAGGTTGCATCCGGGAATGAGACCAACAAGCAAGTTAAAGTTGGCAGAGAATGGGTCATTGGGGTTTCTCGCCCCAAGAAGGGGAGATTCAAGTTAAGCAGCACCAGGGGAGAAGACAGTTCTGGGTCTGGGGGGTGGCAGAGTGAATGAATGCCCAGCAGGGATCAAGCTTTGGTTGGTGCACAGCAGAAATAAAAGAGAGCCCCCAAAGCCCCAGAACGGAGCTTCCTTCTTCCTCCCAGCTTCGTGCGCTGCTTTCGTGGCTCTGGGCACCTCGCCCTCCCGAATGAGCTGGAGGGTAATTTGGGTGGAGCCGTGAGGTGAGCTCCCCAGTGGCACAATTAGCATGGCTCTTTCTGTCAGTCCCCCGGGGGGGTGTCTAGCCAGAGCGCAGCCATGACGTGGATACAGTTTAGTGACTGTCAGCTGTTTGCAATCTGCAGTCCCGTTGAACTTCTGGCCAGATTCCTTGTTTTGAATGCTCTCCAGACTTTTAATAACATGTATTAGCTTTTCTTTGCTCTATTGAAATTTTATAAATATGAGACAGTACAAAGAAAAGTACAATAGCTCATAATCCCATCACCCACAGATAACCAGAGCTAATATTTCTGTGCATTATTTTCCAGGCTTTCTTTGAATATATTGAACAAATTATTTCCTCAGTTCTAAGATTTTATAGATTACAAAATGCCCTGTCATGATAAGAGGGCTTTTTGGAAAAAAAGGAGAATGGAAAGGAAAGGACGTAAACACCATCTCATTCAGTGTGGACATGATTTGTAAGGTACATATCAGTTTACACCTGATAAGGGTGCCTATCAGAATACAAAGTAATGTAAATGTAGATCCTATGATGCAAATGTATCAAATTTCAGGGATATTACTCTGTTAAATAGGAGGAGGGATGGCAACCCACTCCGCTGTTCTTGCCTGGAGAATCCCGTGGACAGAGGAGCCTGGCGGGCTGCAGTCAGTATGGTTGCAAAGAGCTGGACACGACTGAAGTGACTTAGTATGCGCGTACTCTGTTTAAATACCCACGGGACAATACACCGAACTCCACCAAGTGGCTGTATGTTGTTTGGTCTGTTTCTATCTCCCAGGTCTCTCTGGGAATCTCCAGGTGACATCGTCCTGTTCCCTAAGCATACACAGAGGGCACCTTCTGCCTCTGCACTCCAGCTGCCGACCACTGGCTCCTTTTCTGGAGCTAAGCTGTGGCTCTCTTAGTTAGTGTTAGTCGCTCAGTCGTGCCCGACTCTTTGCGACCCCATGGACTGCAGCCTACCAGGCTTCCCTGTCCATGAGATTTTCCAGGCAAGGATGCTGGAATGGGTTGCCATTTCCTTCTCCAGGGGATCTTCCCAACCCAGGGATCGAACCTGGGTCTCCTGCACTGCAGGCAGATTCTTGACCGACTGAGCTACAGGGGAAGCGCTGCTGCTGCTGCTGCTGCTGCTGCTGCTGCTGCTGCTAAGTCGCTTCAGCCATGTCCGACTCTGTGCGACCCCATAGAAAGCAGCCAACCAGGCTCCTCCGTTCCTGGGATTCTCCAGGCAAGAATACTGGAGTGGGCCCTACTGAAAGCAAATACTAACCAGCGTTTAAGGTTTGACCAACACCCCAGGTTTTCCCTGGCGGCTCAGGCAGTAAAGAACCTGCCTGCCATGCAGGAGACCTGGGTTTGATCCCTGGGTCGGGAAGGTCCGTGAGGAATCCCGCAGACACAGAAGCCTGGCTGCTACAGGGGGTCACTCTTTGTGACGATGGGGGTCACAGATAGTTGGACATGACTGTGTGACTAACACTTTCACACTTAACATCCTCCACTTCCCTCAGATGACTAGAAGAAAATAGAATTCTAAAATAAGAGAAAAAAAATCCAGAAAATATGTTTTATCAAGGATGATACATTTTGGGGGGCACATGCATTTTTGGAGAATATAAAATAGCAGTTTTGAGGGGTGAGGAATTCTATTCCTTCCTTTTTTTACTTCCATTTAATCAGCCTACCCACATTCTGGCCGCTTCTTGACTTCTTTCTCACTAATTCTTTTAAATTTTTACCCTAAGCTGATATAAGTTACCCCAAGCTGATAGAAATTTATATCTTGGTTCCTTATCTAACTGTTAACTTCAGGTAACATATTTCAGAAAATTAAGAAACAAAACAGTTTCTTTACATTTTGAACTGCTTTCATTTGTTTATCTTTATTTTTTAATAAATGAATGTCTTATGGAAGTACAGTTGCTTTACAACATTTCAGGTATAGAGCAAAGCGATTCAGTTATGCATACATATATACTTATTTATTTTTTTTCAGATTCTTTTCCATTATAGGCTATTTCACGATATTGACTCTTTGAATCATGTTTAAATTGAGTTTGCTGTGGCTGCCGCCTACCTAGCTTGGTTGAAAGTCCAATCTCAGTCTGGGGTTTTGCACCTGCTCCCTTGAGAGCACACGAAAATCCTTGGCTTATGCAATCTAATACCTCTGACTGTGCGTTTCCAGAAACCCCCTGAAATCTAAAGAAACATTTGATTCCGCTGGTGTGAGGAAGCCAGGGCCCAGAAGGAGGACACTGTTGACTGGGGAGGTGGGGACGCCTTTCTTCCTCCTCTGCTGGCAGGGGAGCCAGGGCAAGTAGCGAGCTGACATCCCACAAGGGGGCTGTCCCCAAAACCTGGACACACAGGAAGCCAAGAGTTCTCAGGGTCTCTGTCAGTGTGGCCCGGTGACGGGACCCACAGAAGGTCAGCAGAAGTTAGGGGCCCCCCTCCTGCCTAGGCCCATGCAGGTGGCTGGGTGTATCTTTCAAGGCTGGACGCAGCGCTCTGAGACCCTGCACCGTGACAGACAGGAAGGTGGGTGATGGCTCCCTCAACCAGTGAAGGAAGAACTTCTGCTCCCAGAAACTCCTGCTCCCCTGGGGCGTTATGGGAGAATGACTTCCATATGTTGAAGCTTTGAATTGATAGGGTGTGTTTGTTACATGGCCGACATTACCTTAATGAATACATCTCTCAGTTATCTGGTGAATATAAATCAGGCACACTATACCATATTTAAGTTTCCCTAGTTTAGATATTTTCGTTCATTAAACTTTACTTGCTAGAAATAATGCCATAAGAAACATTTATCAAGTATCTTTGCATGCCTGGAGGAATAGCTACGACAATATTTTCTCGAGTGGAGTCTGAAGTCAAAGTGTACTGAGAATTTTACATGTCAGCTCAGTTTGACGGAATTAACAAATTGCCCTGAAATACGTGCCAAATCAGACTCCCAGATACGTTAGGAAAACACCGTTTTCCTACCTTTTCTAACCATGTGTATAAGCAATCATTTTAAAGTTTGTCACGCTGACAGAAAAAAATAACTTAAAAAAAACCTTTTAACTTATTTATTACACGTGATACCAAGTTTCCATTCCTTTTCACACCTGTAAAATCTGTTGACATCTCTTATGTGAATTACTTTTTCAGGTGCTTTCTGTAAGATTTTATTGAATTGTTTATATTTTTTCTTATTGATGTGTAGAAGATTGCTTACATATGAGGAAGTGTGTTTTATCTCTTATTTGTCTTGAAAATACTGTGTCTCTATTAAAACATACTGTCACTAGTTTAACTTTATTCATAATATCTTTTGAATATGAGACATATATATATTTGAATTTTACATAGACAAATTGTTGACCTATGCTTTATGACAACTAGGTATTACTGTTGCTTGTAAGGTTATGATCACATTTCATGAAATTACAAAAATATTAATATTTTCTTCTAATTAATGAAAAGTTACAAATGTATATATACATATATAAGTTTTTGTATATAAAATGCAGTAATTTATGTGTATATATGTATGTACAATTAACTTTATTTGTGTATATATACAGTTGAATATATACATAAATGTGTGTGTGTATATAATCCATCTGGAAAAAGTATGGTGTAAGAACTTTATTATTTCCATCTCTATAGCAAATTATATCAACATAGCTAATCTTTATTTGACATAAATTCAACATTTATAATACACTAAACTTATATATATATATATATATATCTGTATCAGCCTCTGATGTTTTCATTTACCTGTTTGCATATTGAATGAACAATTTGGAATCCAACTTTTAGTGATCGCAAGCAATTTCATCATGTGAATGTATACTAATACATTTAGTTTATTTACAGCTGCTGAAAATTGTTTGATTTTTATTATTTGTCATATGCACAGCTTTGTGTATGAAACTATGAGCTGTAATTTTCGCATTAAATTTTCAAGATCAATTCCTTGAGTAATACAATGTGAATATTTTTAAGAATCTTGAAATATATTTTCCGCATTATTTCAGAAAAGAATTATGACAATTTAAACTTTCACTAGCAGTGGATGAGCATGCCTTTTTTTATAACATCCTCACCGTCATTTATATTTTTAAGAATGTTGGCTAATTAAAGGAGCTGAAATAACATGATGCCTTAATTGTGCTTTGATTATAACTTGATCATTTTTAATTACTGTTAGCGCCCAGCACCATCATGCAAATTTAGCTCAACAAGAAGGATGTAGCCTGGTAAGAGTTAACCCAGGTGTCTTAAAAGTTCAAAATAATTCTCATGAATGGCCTTGAGAGGTAGAAAAAAAAATTACTTGGTTCTCAGCCTGACACTTTATTTTTCTGGGGGAAGTGAAACTGTCAGTCGCTCAGTTGTGTTCAACTCTGTGTGACCTCATGGATTATATCCCGCCAGGCTCCTCTGTCCATGGAATTTTCTGGTTGGGGCCCTCAAATCACCATACATGTTCTTAAGGCATACATAGAGCAGAGCTGCCTTCTGGCCGGGATTCAAATAAACAAACACCCACGTGGAGGCCTGGTTCTGCTCTGGCCCAGGCGGCCGAGCACCCAGGACTTACGTCATCACCACGAGATGCGCAGGTACACCCCTCACATCACCGCACCCCGAGGAACAGGAGCTCTGCGCTGGGGGAGGTTAACCCTCTCCCTGAACTTGGAGACCACCCTGCTCAAGGCCTGTCTGTCCCCAGGCGCAGGTGCCCATGGGAAACCACCCACCCGCTCCATCCCTGGAAGGAAGCCTTTGTGGGCAGCCCGTGACTGTGAAGGTGAGTCAAGGCACTGCTGGCTCCCACTGACCCTGTGTTCCAGCCCAAGCACATGGGGCATGCAGATATTTATTGTTGTGAAACTGAATTTCAGAAGCAGATCAGATCAGCACTAGGCCATGTTTGCTGTCGGAAATGAACTAGAGCCGGTTACTGACCTGCTGGTGTTGGGTCAGGGAGGGGCGCTGAGGGCTGGGGAGGCATGTCCACGCCTGCTCCACTGCCACTGGACCCTTCTTGAAGAGTGAGCGGTGGTTCCTAAAGGTGGGTGATTCCTAAAGCATCCCCAGAGGCTGGCGGATGCTTTTCTAATTCATTGCCAGCAGCTAGAGGTGCTTCCCCAAGGATGGAAGGTAGCTAATAATTGCCAGGTCTGAGGAAAGGCAGGAAAAGAGGATCACTACGACTGTCAACTCTGGCTATGAACAGGAGAACCCCCACCAAGAAGAGGGAAAACCAGAGGCAGAGAGCAGCTGGACTCACCAGTAGCCCTGGATGAGATGTGATTTGAGGGTCATGTTTGCAGCTCAGCGTCCCTAGAGCTTAAGGAAGAGGATATTAGAAGGAGGGTAGGTGGTGATGTGTGAGCAAGTGTGTAAGCTAAGGATGCAGTGAGTTTGTCAGCCTGGCCCCCACAGCCAAGTAAAATCACCTTCTAATGACCCCAGGACAGGCCACAGAGGAACAGAAAGTAGGCCCCTTCCACTTGAAAGCCCAAAGCCCCCAAACAAAACCCAGAACAAAAAAACTCTGGATGTATCCCTATTTCAAACACACCGTAACGCCCTGTTACAAATCAGCCAAAAATGGAATGTGAATTAAAGATTTAAGATACCAACTGCACAAAGTGCTGTACTGAATCAGTTAATCAATTACTTTTGAGGGCATAGAATGGTTTACATAGCCATTTTCATTGAGCAACAGAAAGCTGGAGGAATAAATGTTTTAGAGGTCAGTATAAACCTTCACCCCCCTTAACAAATGGATGCGTGTAAAGACAGAGGGAAGAGATTGTCCAAGGGTAAGTTACAGGATGCAGGTTGTTCCACGTCAAATGAGATTTTCTAAAAATAGGTCTGATGGAGCTCCCTCTAATATACTGTAGAGCCTGAGAGGAAAGGGAGGGACAGAACTGGGGAGAGGGGCAGCTACTTGTCTTAAATATTGTCCCCTGAGTTACACGATTGCCGATGTTCCTAAGTGAAACACATAATGGAAACACAACTGAAAAATCCTACTTTCAATTCAACTAATTTTAAACGACAAGGGTTCTTCTTTTTCACTCTGGGATATCAGTAACATCAAACGTAAAAAGAACCCTGAGAGTTTTGACCAGTGATTTCCGTTTCATAAAAATGTTGTAAATCGTGTTTTCATTCACAAGGTATTGAGGGCCTGATCTGTGTTACGCTTTCCACTCATCTGGTCCAGAAATTCCTACCTGACAGCTCTGGGTATTGTGGGGGAGAAATAATGGTGAGGGGTGGGGAGTAGAGCCCACCGAAGGGAAAGTCCTTATTTATAGTTGGGGCACAGAAACCACACCAGCAATAGAGGAGAGATGGTAGCGTGGATTCTTTTTAATGTATTTATTTTTACTTTTGGCTGGCCTGGGTCTTCATTACTGCACACGGGTCTTCTCTAGTTGCAGCGAGCAGGGGCTACTCTCTAGTTGTGGTGTGTGGACTTCTGAGATAGCTTTTCTTGTCGCTGAGCGTGGGCTCTAGAACGTGGGCTCAGTATAGTTGTGGTGCATGGGCTTAGCTGCCCAACAGCATGAGGAATCTTCCCGGAGCAGCGATTGAACTCAGGTCTTTTGTATTGGCAGACGTATTCTTTACCACTGAGCCACCAGGGAAGTCCTGTCCTTGTTGTTGTTCAGTTGCTAAGTTGTGTCCAACTCTGCGACCCCATGGACTGCAGCACACTATCCCTGTCCTTGGCTATCTCATGGAGTTTTCATGTCCACTGAGTCCACGATCCATCCACCCTCCTTCTGTAAGTGTGATCTCAGAAAACTCCTTGACTCATTCATCCTCTGTCACCCCCCCTTTTCTTCCTGCCCTCAATGTTTCCCAGCATCAGGGTCTTTTCCAATGAGTTGACTGTTCACATCAGGTTAGGGAAGTCCTGCTATTGCCTATTCTTGCTCTCTGGGTAGCAAAGGTAAGAGATAATAGTATGTGTTGGACCACAGTATTTTTTATTCAAGCTCTTTGGTGTGCATTCATTCACCCAGTCACTCAGGCCAGAGAGAGTATTTTTTATCTTGGACTCAGTAACTTGAATCCCTTGGCATCACCCTGGGAGGTGGATGTGGTAGAAGCACTGCTCTGTCCTCAGTTTCTTTAGAGATGAGTATCAGGGCACTGGGATTGGCTCCCACCGTAGGTGTGGACACCAGCAGGCAAAATGGAACACACACACTTCTGCCTGGCTTTGCCACAGGGTCCCAGGGGAAAACAGAGTCTACGATGCAGAAGTCAAGTTCTCTGCTTCGAATCAGCCTGCTCTGAACTTCTGTAGGTGCTGTGGTTTCTGGGCCAAAGCATCCTGAATTCAGCTCTTCCAGCTAGCTCTTGCCACACTCTAAGCTGCGAAGATGATGCTGGGGCCTTTGGGGCAATGTGATACACAGTCTCGATTGCCACACTTGCTTGCAACACCCCTGATGTATCGCTTATTTGATATTTATAAATTTCCAACTTTCAGATTTAAAATGCCAGACTCATTTGTATTTCCGAGAGGGTTTTGAATTGATTGGTCTCTCTTCTGGGCCTGCATCTTCAGCATGCCTCATGCCTCCTTCTGTAAGTGTGATCTCAGAAAACCTTTTCTTGACTCACCAGTCTGCTTCAAAATGACTTTATTTTGGTGATTTTTATTTAGTGATTTTGGGCTCCAAACTCACTGCAGATGGTGACTGCAGCCACAAAATTAAGACACTTGCTCCTTGGAAGAAAAACTATGACCAATCTAGACAGCATATTAAAAAGCAGAGATATGACTTCGCTGGCAAAGATCCATCTAGTCAAAGCTATGGTTTTCCAGTGGTCATGTATGGATGTAAGAGTTGGATCATAAAGACAGTCCAGAGAGTTGATGCTTCTGAACTGTGGCATTGGAAAAGATTCTTGAGAGTCTCTTGGACTGCAAGATCAAGCCCTAGTCCATCCTAAAGGAAATCAGTCCTGAATGTTCATCGGAAGGACTGATGCTAAAGCTGAAGCTCCGATACTTTGACCACCTGATGCGATGCACTGACTCATTTGAAAAGACCCTGATGTTGGGAAAGATTGAAAGCGGAAGGAGAAGGGGACAACAGAGGAAGAGATGGTTGGATGACATCACTGACTCAATGGACATGAGTTTGAGCAAGCTCCCGGAGTTGGTGATGGACAGGGAGGCCTGGCCTGCTCCAGTCCTTAGGGTCACAACGAGTCGGGCACAACTGAGCAAGTCAGCAACAACAAAGACGTCTATATAAACTGTAATCAAGTCTCAGTGATTAATGATGTTATGTGCGTGTGTTCAGCCTTTCAGTTATGTCTGACTGTGTTTGACCCCATGGCCAGTAGCCGGCCAGACTTCTCTGTCCAAGAAATGTTCCAGGAAAGAATACTGGAGTGGAGTGCCATTTCCTACTCCAGGGATTCTTCCTGACCCAGGAATTGAACCCGAGTGCCTTGAGCCTCCTGCATTGGCAGGCAGATTCTTTAGTGCCACCTGGGAGGCCTGATGATGTTACGAAATAGATATAAATGGCATACTGCCTGCTTTTAGAAAAAGTTTCCCAATTAAGTTTGCCAGGGAAGATGCCCTGGTGGATACAGGAGTCAAGATGCATCTGGAAATGTGAGTAAGATTTTATTAATTCAGTAATTAATATGTTAATTAGTAACTAATTAATCAGTAATTATTAGGCACAGCTCTGCCTGTGTTTGCAGTGATCTGTTCAGAACAAGCAGAAGACAACTCGAGTAGTCTAGAGATCTGGGAGAATAGTCTAGTAAAGTTTGGCTAAAGAGAGCTTCAACGAGCTTTAAATGGCAGGCTGAGAAATTTGGAATACCTCCTCCAGACAAAATAAAGTCTTAGGATTTAGAACAAAACAACTCTTTTCACGGACACCATGATAGCCTGGCTTGCCAAATTTAATGCTGCTGTTTCGTCAACTGACCATGTCTGTGGGCCTCCTTCGATGTTTCTGTCTGATGCAGCTAATTACGTCACCTAGGTTTACCGTATTATTCCTCTGAGTGGTGCCTTGGGCCCACTAAACAAATGTAGTCTCTCTCTTTCTATGCATGCACCTCTAAACCAAACCAAATATGCAAATATACTCTCTTTTTGAGTAGTAACAGTTACCAAAAAAAAAATTTTACCTTAAAATTTTTGAAATAGTAAATAACTGTCTTCCTTAATTAAGAGCTGAAAAACTGTCTAGAGGCTCTGAAAGTGGATATGAAGATATTATTTTGAACAGATAGAAGAAAACTGATATAATGAAGTCTAGTGAAGATCCTTGAGAAACGATTCATCTTGGGCAAAATATTTTGTAAACAACTCTCTTTCTATTGGCCTAAAAGCCTTTAAGAAGCTTTTGTAAATTAGTATGTCTGCCTGAACAGACGATCTTTTCCACACCCTTAATATTCATGCCCTGATCTGCGCTGACAAATCTGTCATTACATCATCCTTATTTTACAAATGAGAGCAGCTTGCCTGCTCTCTCATGTGGCTGAAAATATATGAGTTTGAAATTCAAGAACCTCTATTAAAAATAATAGTGGAAGGTATGGTAGGCTGCTATCTAAAAAGCAAAAAATAATCTGATGTATAGAAACCAGATTCTAAAATGATGGTTTGTCCAAACATTTAGTACTCACAGTCCATTGCTAGGGTCCTCTTATTGGAGCCAGGAAAAGTGGCCGAGCTCTGAAAAGGCATGCTATGGGTTCAGTCACTCATATGCATTTTAATGGATTTATAATTGCATTCAGGATTCCAGATGGAAAGCTGGAGTGGGAAGTGAGGAAAATGGCTCCCTGGGTATTTCCTTTACAGGGATCATTGAGAAGCAAGCCGCAGACTGCAACAAGAGAGAAGTGGGGACTGGCATCCCTAAAGTGAAGACTACATGCAACCCAAGGCCTTTCAGAAGTTGTACTTAAACAGCTAAGCATCTGGGATTTCGACGGAGAAGCTGACGATTTTGACATCCCAAGTTGGATCATTAATACGATTATTCATTCCAACCAGGACTAAGTCATTTTATTTGCATTAACTAAATATATTATGAGGAGAAATCAAGCTGGCCATGGCAATAAATGGAATATGGAGATTCCATTTAGTTCCCTGGCAGAAACCCAGTATCTTTTCATTTTCCCTTTTCTCCTTTCACAATGAACACAGCTGGGAACCTGCATATATAAACGGGAAGGGCTGGGGGGTTGTGTTTTCTTCCTCTTACATTAGGCAGCTTAAATGATTATAACTTTTGCTAATTTCAAAGTGATTCCCGCATAGTTCCTCATGTTGTTAAAACAAAAATTGCAATTTATTCCAGGAAGATGCATAGAAATGTTGCCTCTCCTCCTCCTTGCTTTTTTATAGATATCTATGCAAATTTGATAATAAAACAGAGCTTGAAGTATTAAATGATCACCACGGTTGGGTAAGCTCTATGTAGTCATTAAACAAAAATTGAATTATTAAAGCATGTACTAAGCCAGCAATAATTAACAGAATTGGTTATTAGCAGCTGCCTAAAAGCTGTGTTCTTTAGGTTCTTTGCTTTTCAGGAAGAATCAGTGACTTCAAAGGCACTATTTTTATTTCCTCTGATATTCTTGATAAAGTCTACTCCAGCCATATCCATTTATTAGAGCCAGGCAGTATAAATAGGAGATTTAAATTGTTTTTCTAGAGGGTTCTTGATTCCAGTTATCCCTCTTCACCTTGACGTTAGCAGTCCTTAACAGCTATGGCTGCCCTCTCTCTTGCTTCACTCTGGACTTGCTCTCCATGGAAACTTCCAGGTGTTACTGCTGACTCTTCCCTCTCTCCCTGCAATCCTGCTCTCCTGGACTGGAATATCCTTCCTCAATCACCTTTCATCACGTGACTCTCTTATCAACATGCAGACTCTCTCCCAAGCCCAGTTGGCATCTCATTCCCATCCTTCCTGTGAATCAGTGCCTGCGTCCTCCTTCAACACACACACATACACACACACACTCTCAGTCACTCACTCATGCTTCTCAAGCCAGAGATTAATTATGCCCCCTGCCAATCTTTCCTTTACTATGTCCCAGCAATACTTCCATGATCCTTATTTTGACTTACATTACTTTGCATTTGCTACCAGGTCCTTGCAATTGCATACATGACTCCCCAGGGTCAACGCTTCCAATAGATGAACCATCACCTTCTTGAGGAGCTTCTCTGATTCTTCTGCCTGGTTTACACCATCTAGCAAAGAAGATGGGTACCATGGACACCCGATCTAATGGTTCTAGATTAATTAATACTTCAATGATTGGGTACACTCAATCATGGACTTTTAATTAGCAGTTTTAGTCCAGAGCCAGACTTCACCGTGTTTTTCATTGATTGCCTGGTTACCTAATGACAGCAGTCTTTACAGCCCAGATGATATTCTCAATACCTCCCTGGCCCTTGGCAGGCCATAACTGTCATGTCACTGGTTCTACTCTTGCTATGGGTGTTGTTGGCTTCTGTACACCAGGTAAGGGCACTCTCTGTGTGCTTGGGGCAGGCTTTGCACACACACTGCTCTATGAGAAGGCTCTCTAGAGAAACAAAACCATGCTTGAGTGTACTCAGCACATTCTTGTCAAGTACCTGCTTCCCATGCTATTGCAGGATTTTTCTTGTAATGGCTTTTGGGGGAAAGATATCATAAATATAATGCAACCACAGAAAGGCACACAAGATGTATGCGCAATGCAATGAGCTGTATAAGGTCAACATCCAGACCACCTGACCTGCCTCTTGAGAAACCTGTATGCAGCTCAGGAAGCAGCAGTTAGAATTGGACATGGAAGAACAGGCTGGTTCCAAAGAGGAAAAGGAGTACATCAAGGCTGTATATTGTCACCCTGCTTATTTAACTGATGCAGAGTACATCGTGAGAAACGCTGGGCTGGAAGAAGCACCAGCTGAGATGAAGATTGTCTGGAGAAATATCAATAACCTCAGATATGCAGATGATACCACCCTTATGGCAGAAAGTGAAGAACTAAAGAGCCTCTTGATGAAAGTGAAAGAGGAGAGTAAAAAAGCTGGCTTAAAGCTCAACATTCAGAAAACTAAGATCACAGCATCGGGTCCCATCACTTCATGGCAAATAGATGGGAAAACAGTGGAAACAGTGGCTGACTTTACTTTTTTGGACTCCAAATTCACTGCAGATGGTGACTGCAGCCATGAAATTAAAAGACACTTACTCCTTGGAAGAAAAGTTATGACCAACCTAGACAGCGTGTGAAAAAGCAGAGACATTACTTTGTCCACAAATGTCCATCTAGTCAAGGGTACGGTTTTTCCAGTGGTCTTGTATGGATATGAGAGTTGGACTATAAAGAAAGCTGAACACAGAAGAATTGATGCGTTTGAACTGTGGTGTTGGAGAAGACTCTTGAGAGTCCCTTGGACAGCAAGGAGATCCTACCAGTCCATCCTAAAAGAGATCAGTCCTGGGTGTTCATTGGAAGGATTGATGTTGAAACTGAAGCTCCAATATTTTGGCCACCTGATGCAAAAATCTGACTCGTTTGAAGTGACCCTGATGCTGGGAATGACTGAGGGCAGGAGGAGAAGGGGATGACAGAGGATGAGATGGTTGGATGGCATCACTGACTCAATGGACATGAGTTTGAGTAAACTCCGAGTGTTGGTGATGGACAGGGAGGCCTGGTGTGCTGTGGTTCATGGGGTCACAAACAGTCGGGTACGACTGAGTAACTGAACTAAACTGAACACCCCGGTAATGACTGCCCAGGTTAAGGGCTAGAAAGACATCTCCGAAGGGCAACAGACGTCCTGTACCCTCCTTTCATGGTTTTATATCTTTTTTATCCAAGTGTGCTACACTCCACACTATAACTTAGGTTGCCCATTTATTTTTATCTTGTGATAATAAAAAAAAACTCAAGACTGATTGCTTTTTAAGGATTAGCTCCATGTGATTGCTGCAGTAAGCTCTCTTTTTTGTGTGTGTTTTGATGTCAGCTTGCATATACTATATCTGTGTGTGTGTCTTACTATGGCCCACATCCAACTGCAGACCTGTATTCTTATCTCACCTCCATCGCTCTGTCCCACATCCATCTCTGAATCTATTTAACCACACATGTCATCCAAACACAAAAATCTTCACTTCTTAATTGTCATCTTGATTTTTGAGCCTTTAAGCATAATAAAATCTCTGTTATTTTCAGATCTTTAAATTCTGGAATAAATGAGTAATGGTGACAATGAAGTTAGGGAGAATGTCAACATAAAATATATTCAGATATGTTAATACTTATGGATCTAATGGGATGTGAGTTGGGAAAGCTTTTATTAAAGGGTTGTTCTAATATCTATGAGGATAATGTTCAGAAAGATTATTTTTCATGCCAGGAAGTGCTTTTAAAGATAATATTAAGTACAATCCAGACAGTAATTTTCTTCAACGGTGTTAAGTGATTTGCAACCATGATCTTCTTGTTCTTTATAGAGCCTTTTGAGGGTGTTGACTAGTGGCAAAGTCATCATGATCTTGTTTTGAACCAAGCAACAAAGGCAGATGGGAAAAAGACCCATAACACATTAATATATTAAACAAGAGTGTCGGCTAACACAGAACCCTAGAATCCCAGTAAGAACTTACTGGCTCTGACACAGGATACTTGACTGTCCAACGCCCAACAAGCCAGGATGTGAAAAAGGGCAAAAAGCTTTGCAAACTGACCAAGTCCGTCTCTCTACATCTGACCTCAAAATAGGACAAAGGCATGGAAACGGGCCAAGAGACTTAGTGCGGGTTTTATGTGGAGTTTTGACTGGGAGTCTGTTTCCCTGGTATGGCCAGCTGAGGGTTAAATAATTTCTTACTCTATTGAAAAAAGATCACAGAAATGTCAGGGAGCTGAGCTACTTCCACAGGGATGGCTGGGTCCGCACTTGTAGCCTCAGCCCTGAGGGCAGATGGCACGTGGTGATGAAGTCAGTACAAGGAAAGAGGTAGGGACCACTCGGAAAATCCTGGTGTCCATCCTGTGAAGCCCCTTCCTCATGCTTTTCTGCATCCGCAATGACATGAAGTCCTAGGGTGATCCAGATTTAGGCTGGACCTTGGTGTTTCTAGTAATGACATCTCAGTGTTAAGAGCGTCTCTGCACACGTGTCCTCTGTTAGAGCAAGGTCAGTGATGCACCCTCTCGTTGAAGCACAGTGACTGTGACACTTGGTCTCAATATTAACTCTCTGGCTCACATTCCACGCTTCAGAACTATGATCAGAGACGGAACCCTTTGAATTAAAAAGATGCTGCAGTCCTGCTGGCCATGAAGTTGACTTCGGTCACATAAAATTGGGTTTCAAGTACCAAAAAGACCTATCTAGGCGCTAATGGACAATATTAAAAAAACGAGGTCAATAAAATCTTCAAATACACATCTATCCTTCTTGCTCATAATGGAGTTTATTAAGCAGAATAATGGTGACCTATGGGTGAGTAAATATGAATTTATTTCACAATTCAGAGTCCATAAAAACTCCCAAAGTTGTTTCTACTTATAATAAAGGTTTTTCTTCTCCACTTAGAAAACGATCTGGTAGTTAAGCTTACTTGGCATTTACTTGATAATTTGTTTAGTTATTGGCTTGTTGATGGCTCTCTTACACATTAAATGCTACTTAATCTATTTAGGTCACCTCAAAGCCATGACGAAATGATTGTCTCAGGACTATGAACTCACAGAGCTATCTACGTTGCAGTTTCTTAATGTACACAGACAGTACGGTGGGTTATTTTTGAAAATAGAGAGGTAAAAAGTTTATGGATATTTTGCATATGTGATTGTGGATGGTGAGAAAAGAGAAAAGTCTAGAGTCTAGATATACATTTCAGGGCTTAAGTTTTCTTATTACTGCTGTGACTTCACAACAGTTTTTAGAAGCACACTGTCACATGATGATTAGACTACTTTTCAAGAGGTGAAGGATGTTCTGAGAAACTGCATGTGACTTGTCTGAGACGTTAAGCTCCTCATAGTCACAGATGCAATGTTGTCCTCATCAAATTATCAGTTCTCTAAAGAAGAAAAGATGCTTCTCATGTCAGTACTTCTCTTTGGTTTGCATCAGTGATGAACCGAATCGAAGAGAGTGGAATTAAGCAGGTGCGAAGTATATCCACACCTAGATCTATTCAAGCTGGGCCTGCAAAACGACTCTCCAAAACTAAATAAGTTCTAAACCACCCACTAAATAACGAGATGAGCTGACAGCTTTACAGGGTTGCAGAGAAGATGCAGTGATATCATGGAAGGTCCTCTCAGGGTGCTTAACACCAGGACCCGTTGATCCTATTGGAAGAGTCTTTCTAATCTGCCCACTCCATCCTTCTCCATAGAAGCATCTTCGGTTCTTTATCACTTGTATCTGAGACACAGAAACCCCTGGCTGGTCTTCTGCCTCAGTCTTATACCATTTGAATACATTCTCCCCTCTTCAGCCAGGAGGGCCTTTGCAAAACCAATGTGAACATGATCATCTTCTATTTAAAACCCTTTGGTGGTGTCTCAAAGCTTCCAAGTGAAAGTCAAATTCCTTAATCTGGCTCATGAAGCCACCCCTGATCTGGATGCCCAGGTCTGCAGTGTGGTTTCTTAGGTCTCTTTCTTCAGCCCTCTGTGCTTCAAAAAAAAAAAAAAAAAAGTAGTACTTATGGGAGAATAGATGCAAAAGTGGATTTCATTAGTTTCATAAATGTACAGCTAACATTTTCATAACTTGTAGGCTATAAATTCTGCAAGCCTGAGGCCAGAAAAAAACAGGAAATGTATGCAGGTGAAAGACTAGAATTTAGTAACAGCTAGTAATAGGACTCCAGCAAATCACTGCAGCTCCACGGCATGGGTCCTCATGTGCAATGTGGACAGAGTCATTTCTCTGGTCTTGGGAGACACAGCCTGGTGTGCAATCCAGCTGAACAAAACGTCAACAGAGCCCAAGCCTTTACTTACACAGTAACTCATATTTTAGGAGTTGAAGTCTATAGTTGGGCCCATATGTCTGCATTGTCAATGAGAATTATCCATTAATATGCCAAGGTGAAAGTCGCTCAGTCATGTTTGACTCTTTGCGACCCCATGGACTATACAGCCCATGGAATTCTCAAGGCCAGAATACTGGAGTGGGTTGCCATCCCCTTCTCCAGGGGATCTTGTAAACCCAGGGATTGAACCCAGGTCTCCCACATTGCAGGTAGATTCTTTACCAGCTGAGCCACAAGGGAAGCTCAAAGCCCCTAATAAATCTTCATTTATTAAGTTATTTCTACCAGACACTTTACATATATCTGGCAGAAAACAGAAGCACCTTACATGTGTCTTCTGATATAATTCTTACACTGCTCCATACAGTGGATACCTTTAGACTGATGTTGCAGAAAAGAAAACTGAGCCTTACAGATGAAAAATCTTGCTTCTCAGATGGAAAATTAAAACACACACACACACACACACACACACACACAATTAGGATTCTAACTCTAGTCTGTTAAAATCTCAAAGTCTGAACCTTTATGGCGCACTCTTTCCTAAGATCCTACCTACCTCCTTTGCTGGAAGGGTAAATTCACTTCTAAATTTTATATTATCTCTGACTCTCAGGAAAAGGGTGGCCTGAGATTAAAAGGATTTGAGAGCAGAAGGCAACTGGTTGCTCCTGTGACTCTGAGAGGTCTGAGGGAGGTTCCTGGAAGGGATGGACATGGGGTCTGGCTGGGAGGGGGAGGGGACACCACCCTGGTTTCTCACCCTCTGCCTGGGCTGGAACCCTGCTCAGTGGTGGTGTGCTTGGGATCAGTCTTGAAGGATCTCAGCATTAAAGCCAAATTCAAGCTATTTCCTATGTCATAACATATATGATGACAAAGACAATCACAGTGTCCCAGGCACTGGGGCTGGGTTTTCATGTATCCCAAGTGTCAACATTTTTCAAACATCAGTCTTCCCACAGGACCCTGATATGCTTTCTCTCCATACCCCGGTACCCCTGAGTGATAAACTCACTCTTTCATTGAAAGGGATTCATGAAAAAAGAAATCTTTCACTCTAAATAAAACAAAATGAGAAAATCAATATCATTGGTCATAAATGCAAGGTGAAAAGATACGTGCATGACCAAATGCATGAGTACAATTTTATAAAGTTAATGTCTGTGTCACCTAAAATCGTCAGTTCTGCCACCAATATTATATTATACAAACCAAACCACTCCTTAGGAAAGCTAGATCATTTCATCACTGATTCGTACAATCCTATAAGATTAGATATAGCATTTCCATTTCACAGGTCAGAGATTGAGACAGCCTAAGTAATTTGCCAGAAATCCTACACATTTTTTTCTGACTCCCAAGCGCCTGATTCCCCCATGATCAGTCTTTGTTGTTGTTGCTCAGTTGCTAAGTCATGTCCAATTCTGTGACCCCATGGACTGTAGCTTGCCAGCCTCCTCTGTCCATGGAATTTCCCAGGCAAGAATACTGGAATGGGTTGCCCTTTCTTTTTCCAGGGGACCTTTCCCACACAGGGATCAAACCCACATCTCCTGCATTGACAGGTGGATTCTTTACCACTGAGCCACCTGGGAAGCCCATGGTCAGTCAAGAGTCTGGTTAATTAGATCCATCTCATCCACTGTAGGCATATATTTTTGTGTCTGATATTCTCTCTCACCTCAGCAGTTATGGCAAGCAAAGGAGAAAGCCCTTAACATTTTCATACCAGAATTTAGGTCATTGTGCACCTCAAAAAAAAATTCTCCTTAAAGAAAAGGACTATGTTGTTCAAGTCGCTAAACTGAAAAACACTGATGTTAAAGACTGTGTCATCTTCTCTGTTGTTCATAAAAACTCCAGTATCCTGGGTCAGAAAAACACTCCCCAAAGATCCCAACAAGGTGGGATGGACTCTGAGTGACCTGGTTCCATTTAGGATGGTGATGAAACATCACACTTATTTGGGAGCCCTTTGGTCCTATTCACATAGTGCATAGATCTCTGCACCTGGAGGGAAGGAACCACAGAGACAGCGCAGTCCGTGAGGCTGCCGCTTGTCGTGGTTCATGTTGGGTTTCATTCCACGGTGTAATGGCATGCTACAGCGTGACATTTGAATGAGAACGTGAAAGACTTCACATCTGTCACTGTCAACTCTTGTGGAGGTGGGGGGTGGTGGTGGGAAGTTATTGCAGATACTGTGAAAAACAATGACAGAACATGAGAAAGACAAGGATACACAAAGAGAGAGATTTCCTTGTCCGAGTCATCTGTTCCTGACCACACGGCTCCTTAGGGTTGTAACTGCACTGGAGGCAGGGAGGGGAGCTGAGATGTTTGTCTGCAGGAGAGGCCACCCTTGGGTCCCTGGCTCTTCCCCTGGTTTTCAGCTCCAGGACAACTGCTTGACTCAAACTTCCCATCATGTCATGTAAAAGAGAGAGCGAATCCACCTCCATCTAAGGAACCTCAGTTTCACCTGCAAAACTCTATTTACAACAAAGATTTGGAAAACTGATCAGAAGCCTGAAAGATAAGAATGCAAAGCCTGTGAGCAGAGAGCAACATCCTGGAAGCACTTTGTCTCAGAAGAAGCTCTGCGAGAGCTCAGAGGTTTTTCTTACAATGCATTGACCTGTCAGAATTCACAGCGACATTTTCAGCAGCAAACAGAAGAATGCATTTTTTTTCACCAACATTGTGCCTATGGAAAGAAAAGGGCCAGAGTGTTTCTCTGACCATGTGCCATCATGCTGTGTGGTGACAGGTTGCAGCAGAATCGATAAACAAACGGCAGGCCATCCCTCGGGGTGATGATGTCATAGGGACCTTGGTCAGGACTTGGGGGCGGGGGAGGGGCCAAGCCATGCCATCTGGTTGGAAGGGAAAAATAATGGGTTTGCCATGTTCTTCACGGTGTTGTATTTTGTGTTTTCATTTGTATTTGCTTCCAAATGATTTCTAAAACCAGGTCACTAATCTCTTGATATTTTCACACATGCATTGACATCATGTAGCAACATTTGGGTTTTTTTTTTTTTCAATTTGTTTTCTGTATTATGTGATGTCATTTAAACCATTTACAATTTCTCTTACTCTCTTCTTTTCCAAGTCAATATCAATCTTTGAATGGTAAAGGGATTTTTCACTGAGAGATTACATCTTAAAGAAAATTTTCCATAAGCATCTCTAACTCATTAGATTTTCCACTAGGACTACTATCCATGCTACAATTGATAATAGTATTTGGCACCTACACTTTGCCAAGCACTATTTTGATACTTTAGATATCTCACTTTTTACTCTGAGGACCAGGCAAAGAGAGCATCATTACAGTGTTTCCTAGGTTTAAAACAAAGAATAAGAGAAGGAAAGACATGTTCCGAATGCCACACAGTTAAGAAGCTGCGGAGCTAATTTGTCCCACCCTTTCCTTCCCTCACTGTGTCCACATATCTGTTCACTGTGTGTCTCTGTTCCTATAAATAGGTTCATCTGTATCATTTTTCTAAGTTCCACACACATGCATTAATATACTGTGTTTGTTTTTCTCTTTCTGACCTACTTCACTCTGTATGACAGACTCTAGGTCCATTCACATCTCTGCAAATGACCTATTTTGTTCCTTTATATGGTTGAGTAATATTCCATTGTCTATATGTACTACGTCTTCTTTATCCATTCATCTGTGGATGGACACTTAGGTTGCTTTCATGGTGCGGCTGTTGTAAACAGTGCTTTATTGTTGTTGCTCAGTTGCTCTGCTGCTGCTGCTAAGTCGCTTCAGTCGTGTCCAACTCTGTGTGACCCCATAAATGATAGCCCACCAGGCTCCCCTGTCCCTGGGATTCTCCAGGCAAGAACACTGGAGTGGGTTGCTATTTCCGCTCAGTCGCTTAGTCATGTCCAGCTCTGCAATACCATGAAGTGCAACACAGCAGGCTTCCCTGTCCTTCACCATCTTCCAGAGTTTGCTCAAATTTATATTCATTGAGTCAGTGATGCCATCCACCCATCTCATCCTCTGTCGCCTCCATCTCCTCTTGTACTCAACCTTTCCCTGCATCAGGGTCTTTTCAAATGAGCCCATTCTTCACATAGGATAGCCAAAGCATTGGAGTTTTAGCTTCAGCATCAGTCCTTCCAATGAATATTCAGGGTTGAGGTCCTTTATAATTGATTGATTGGATCTCCTTGCAGTCCAAGGGACTCTCAAGAGTCTTCTCCAGCACCAAAGTTTGAAAGCATCAATTCTTTGGTGTTCAACTTTCTTTATGGTCCAACTCTCACATCTGTTCACGAGTTCCGAAAAGTCATAGTTTTGCCTGTATGGACCTTTGTCGGCAAAGTGATGTCTCTACTCTTTAATAAATTGTCTGGTTTGGCCATAGATTTCTTTCCAAGGGTCAAGGGTCTTTTAATTTCATGGCTGCAGTCACCATCCACAGTGATTTTGGAGCCCAAGAAAGTAAAGCCTATCAGTGTTTCCACTTTTCCCCCTTCTTTTTGCCATGAAACTGTGATGAGCTACAGGAAATGCTACAGGAAATCCTGAAGAGAAAGAGGTAAGTAGTCAAGGTTCCTGAGCATAAGAGGCAAACTGGTTGATCCCTTGAACTGGCCACTACCAGTTAAATGCTGCGGAGTGATCTGAGTGTCTATATGTGGGAAAAGGTCTCTCTTAGTGGAAAGTTCACAATACATACAGTCTAGTCTGTGGTCTCCTTGGAACGCTTCTGTACATAGAACTCTGCCCACCGGCTCTAAACAGACATGGTTAAGCTCAATGTTGTACAGATTCTTTTCTGAGGTCCTCTCCACTGTAACCTCAGCCATAAAAAGGAGGGATAAATAAAGCATTTCTCATGTGCAGCACATATAAGCAACTGGGGAAAAATTGCTACAAAGCACAAATCCTCTACTCTTGAAGGCTGTCGTTTAGTTCTTACAATACATTTCATTATTTTTAATTTTTTTTAGTGCCGCACCATGCGGTTTGTGGGATCTTAGATCCCCAAACAGAGATCAAACTAGTTCTCTGTGCAGGGGAAGCATGGAGTCCTCACCACTGGACTACCAGGCAATTTCCTTAAAGCTTGTAATTTAAATTATCTGCTTCTGCTGATTTTAATGACCCTCTTCAATGAATTCATACTCTACAGAGCATCAGAGAGAATAGATGAAACTGAAATCTGACCACATTTCTTTCTTTTGCTTGAAATCCTTCTTAGCTCCCATCGCTTATCTGTGTTTTCCAGTATGGTACCACTAGACACAAAGACTGGGCACTTAAAATGGTTGAGTCCAAAAGGGGATGTGCTATAAGTATGAAACATACATTAGACTTGAAAGACTTAATAGAAAAACAAGAATGTAGATTAACTCATTAGTAACTTCTGTATTGTATTATATATGTTGTAGTGGCAGTATTTTGGGATATATTGTGTAAAACAAAATGTTATTAAAGTTTAGTCCAGCAACAAAACCGAAAAAGAACAAATGGGACAATATCAAACTAAACAGCTTCTGTATAACAAAGAAAAAAATGAACAAATTGAGAAGCCAACCTATAAAACAGGCGAAAATACTTACAAACCCTACATCTGATAAGAGGCTAATCTCCAAAAAATATTAAAAAAAGAAAAACTTTTGTAACTCAATAGAAAACTAAATGATTTGATTTTAAAAATGGGTTAGGGGCTTGTAAGTTGCTTTAAAGAGGTGCATAACTGGGTAACTCCTAGAATGGCTAAAAGGAGGGAGAGTTAGGGAGTTTGGGACTGACAGGTACACACTGCTATATTTAAAAGGGATAACCGACAAGGACCTACTGTACAGCAGAGGGACTTGGCTTAATAATAACCTAAATGGGAAAATAATTTGAAAAAGAATAATACATGTATATATATAACAGAATCATTCTTCTGTACACTTGAAATGAACACAATATCGTCAATCAACTATATCCCAGTGTAAAACAAGATCTATACTCCAATATAAAATAAGGTCACCCCTAAGACAATCCACAGACCTCTGCCCTGTGTAAAAATAAAAGATAATGCTAAAATTAAATAGCTCCATAAAGGACATCTCCCCAGATGTGTAGCCCTGGAAGATAATAGACAAAGGTGATTCTCCCAGAGAACAAAATCAGACCAGCCAAAAAGACTGATGAGGAAATGTGGCCCATGGAACCCCGGTCCTGCCTTCCATCAGGAGGTGAGTTCTCTTGTGGAACGGTTACCTCTGAGCTTTGTTTTTGTTCTCCAAAGGGAAGTGTTCCCTTGGCCCCGCACAGTAAGCCTGGTTCTATTTTTGTGTATCAGGTGCATTGGGAGTTGTTTAATTCATCCTTTAGCCATAGATCACCAAACAAGTCTTCCCTGGTGGCTCAGTTGGTAAAGAATCCTCCTGCAATGCAGGAGATCCAGCTTCAATCCCTGGGTCAGGAAGATTCCCTGGAGAAGGAAATGCCAACCCACTCCAGGATTCTTGCCTGGGAAATCCCATGGACAGAGGAGCCTGGTGGGCTACAGTCCATAGGTTGCAAAGAGCCAGACTCAACTGAATGACTAAACCACAACTAGCACCAAACATGAGAATCTGGGTTAAGACTACCCTCAAGAACTGCAGGGATCCTTAGTCTTGACCCAGAGTGAATTAACAGGGTGGTAAAACTTGGTCATAACTTAGGACATGGTGTGTTTCACAAGAACAGGGCATTTTGCTGGATGCAAATGGATGGGAAGCAGCAGCTGCAAAAAGCTGGACTTGACCCTGGATGATATATTCTTTTGGCCGCATAGCATCACCCCACCACTCCTCCTGAAATAACCATGCACAAAAGTCCCCAGGAAGCAATCCTTCTCTTACCATCAATCAATGCAAATATCAGGTTGTAGAGATAGGGCATTTGTGCTAATGAACATGTTTAGCTCCCTCACCAAGCATAGTGTCCAGACAGAAACACAAGATCAAATCCAGCCTCTCAGGGCCAGTGAGACTCCACCCCAGTATTGCCCCCTGGACAGTGAACTCTTGTTCTTTTCAGAACATGCAGTGGGGACACAGGAGACTTGCTCCAGCTTCTTTGCGGGGACGGGACTTCAGATCTTCACTCAAATGCAATAGTGCTGAGAGTTGGGGAGAGCTCTGCCCTGTTTATGTTGTTGAAGACTAGGGTCCCGTCCCCCCAGGACTCTTTTTCACTTGTTTCTAAGCTAATTTCAGCTAGATTTCTTATCGATGGCAACAGAAATCATCAAATCAAACTGCTGGCAAAATTCTTGGCGAGAGATGTATGGTAGCTACTGAAAATTCTGCAAAACGCTCTGAGTGCCTTTCATAATGGTATAGGTAACTGATTAATGTTTCCAGAATAAAAATATGCAAGGCTAGCCCAGATTACATTACACAAGAGCAGGAAAGAGGTAGTGCTATTTTATCTTCAAATTTATGTGACATAAAATTAAACAAATCTGGCTTAAATTCTTCTGGGAGCTATTATTTATTAGCTTTAAATCCAATGTATATTTTTAGACTTGAATCTGGTATTTGTAGTACTATGACGATTTCCAAACTTCTTTGGGGAGGAGTAAAAGAATTTAAACGTATATGATTTTGAATTCGTGCATGCAAACACATACACACACACAAACTTGTACAAAGCACAAGGTTTAGATTTGAAAGTGACATCTCAGGAATTTTTTTCTCAGGGAGAAACTAACTTTAGAAGTTCTCAACTTACAGGCACTGACCAAAATCAAAATGCATATTGATAAGGGGAATTCCTTGTCCTTCCAGTGGTTAAACTTTCGTGTTCCCACTGCAAGGGGTATAGGTTCAATCCCTTATGGGGGAACTAAGATCTTGTATACCCTGTGGTGGGGCATAAGTCAATAAATAAATATTTAAAGAATGCATATTTATAATACAGAAATTCAGTCGACCGCAGCATTAAAGTCATTTTAAACTTTTAAAAATTTTTTTCTCATGTGGCCTAGCTTCACTGGATTTTACCATTCTTTCCTAAGTGAAACTGTGATGATTTGGCTAAAACATAAAAATGTTTATAATAATGCATTTGTGCTCCATCACTAAGTCATGTCTGACTACTTGCAACCCGATGGAATGTAGCCCACCAGGCTGCTCTGTCCATTGGTTTCTCCAGATAAGAATACTGGAGTGGGTTGCCATTTCCTTCTCCAGGGCATCTTCCCAGCCTAGAGATTGAACCCGCCTCTCCTGTGTCTCCTTGATTGGCAGGCAGATTCTTTATCACTTGAGCCACCTGGGAAGTGTTTGTAATAATATTATTAGAATTTTTATTATAACCTTGGTATTTCACCATTCCTCATCTGAACAAACGTCTGTTTTACACCTAAGAGTCTGGTGAATGTCTGCTGCTTAAACAAATGTGCTATTATTAGTCTGGCTTAATATTTGGGAACTACAATTAAGTGCATATATTTAGGATTTGCTCAAAAATAAAATTAAGTGTTGCAAGGTTAGACTTTGGTGATATTTTCCAAAGAGATATAAGTTGGGCTTTTCAAAAAGTGTGTGTGTGTGTGTGTGTGTCTGTGTGTCTGTGTGTGTGTGCTTGGTTGGCTTTAGGTATGAAGAAAGCATTTAAATAGATCCTGAAATACTGGTCTGGGAACAGTCATTAAAGAATGTTGTGTATTGGATTATCAGTAGTATCACCAATAGCAGAGTACCCAGTGTCACATTCATCTAGCCTCTCCTGTGAAATAATGAAACTGTTTGTGAGACTTCCCATGGCCCTGGGTTTACTCTCAGAATAAACTACACTTTTTTTTTTTTTCCCTATTGGTTTGAAAAATGTTTTCAGAAAAAAAAAAATTCTGGTGATGACTACATATTTTAGATTCTCTTGAATCATGAAATAATTCCGGCTCACATATTGGATGAATGTTCTCAAGCTCTATCAGTTTCTATCACTGACCGCAAAAATTAAGAGACCTCATTTTTAGTTTTTGCAGTCGGAGTGGAAATTAACGCAAGCTGGCATAGTGTCCAGACATTGAACAACTTGAAGCTTTAAGAGACCAATTGTCAATTGAGGGCTTGTGAAATCGACTCGGTGTATGAAGTCTGTGCTGAATTACTTCCTGTCCCCCAGGCACACCCATTCAGCTACACAGCAATTGACTGTTTATCTGGAATGGCTGTGTTACTTGTTTTGTGTTTTCTTCTTCCGGCTGCACATTGTTAGATAGAAATGGCTTCTCCTGCCTCCTTTAAAACTATGCTTTTCAATTGCTGATGTTTTGATTAAAATATTTATTGTTCCTAATATAATTTAGTGTCTCATTCAACTTCATTTATCTATCATCTCCTAACTATGAAAGCCTGAGGAGGGTAAGGGCTGATATATTCTATTCTAGGAAGACATTTCCTGTAAGCAGTTATTTCACCTGAGTCAACTATGAACAGTGATTTCACTAGAGTTGCCCTTTTCTACACCATATTTCAATTTATTTGTCTCGGTTCTTCAAAAAGAAAGTCAGCAGTGAATGAATATTGTAAAAAATCCTGTACAGATTTTTTTTTCTGCTTAACTCAAATTTCTCATTACTTGAGATAAATCATGTCTGATAAATTTAGTAAAAACCAAACATTTCAATTAAATGCAAGAACTAAAAACTAGAGACTCTAGTTAAAAGTACAAATGAAGTGACCATAATAAAATTCAAGCTATATGCAATTTATGAGAAATAATACCTAAAACATAATGTATATGTAAAATATAAGGCTAAAATGAAGGGTCAGAAACAAAGATATACCAAGGAAATACCAACCAAAAGAAATCTGTGTAACTATTTTATTATCAGATAAAATTGGCTTTATGACAAAGCATCACTAGAAATAGAGAGGTAGTAATGAAAGTTTCAACTGATAAAGGTTGCAATTAACTAGGAAGATACAACAATTCATCGGCTTCATGCAATTTTATGACCTTAAAACATGAAAAGAGAAAAAACAACCTGACACAATCAGAGGAGAAAACAGAATAATTCATAATCACTGTGGGAGATTTTGCAATTCCACTCTCAATAATTGAAAGAATAAGCAGATAAAAGTTCAGGAAGGAGATAGAGATTTAAACAAAGAAATCTAATGTAATGGAGAAAGAGAGAAAGAGTGAAAGAAAAAGGGAGGAAGGAAGGGAAAAAACCAAACTCAACCGTAGAATGCCTAGTTTTTGACAGCATGCTTAGGAATATTTTTCCATAATTGAATGCATCCTAGTCCATAAAGCAACTCTCAATACATTTCAAAAGTTTCAAGTTATACAGAGTATGTTTTTGACAACCATACAATTAAGTTGAAAATAAATAACAAAGAACATGTAACAAAATATGCTTGTGTTTGTAAATTAAGAAAGATGCTTCTAAGTAACCCATTGATCAAAGTGGAAATTATAATGAAAATAAAATATTTTGAATTGGATTATAATAAAAATTCTATATATCAGAGCTTATGGGATACAACTCCAGCAGTATTTAGATAAAACTTCATAATGTTAAATATGTAAATAAAAATATATAAATCAATGTACTAAACATCTATCTCAAAAATTTAAAAGAAAAAGACCTGGCAAAATAAACCCAAACAAGGAAGAAAGTAGAGGAAAACACAAAAAATTAAAACCAGAACAGAGGTTATTAAAGTTGAAAACACATTCAGAGATAAACAAATCCAAACACTGGTTCTTTAAAATGACCAAAATTGATAAATTTCTGGTGAGATTGGTGGAGAATAGAAAAAAGAAGTCTCAAATAACTAATATCATGGATGAAAACAATCAGCCTCTATAGACCAGGCAGCCATCAGAAAAATAATAAAGTGAATTATAAACAACTGTAAGCCAACAGAATAGACAATGCACTTGTTATGGACAAAATATCCTAGAAAAATCTAACTCACCCAAACTGCCCTCTTCTTAGCATAGAAAATGTGAGTAAGCCTTACTAAAAGGAACAAAATTTCTGAAGCACAAACAGAAAGTCCATTTTGCTAAGCAAATTTTAAATCCAGATGATTTTGCAACCAAGCTTTCCCTAAATATTTAATATAGTTTCAACTATATACATTGCTTCTAGAATTTATTTTTTGAACTAATTAATCTGTTTAAGAAGGTAAAGGAGATAAAAGCACATGCCACGTCTCTGATAAATACAGCTTTAAAAAAAAATCTTTAAAAGGATATTAACCAGCTAAATCTAAACTCTAAAACATGTCCCTTTTGAATTTACAACAAAATTCAAGATTGGTCTATCTTTAGAAAATCTGTCAATGTGTTTCAATTTTTTTTAAAAAATGGTTATTAAAGGAGAACACTAATACATTCACTGGAATAGATGCATAAAGGCATTCAATGAAATTTGAAATCCACTCATAAACATCACTTGGCAGATTAAGATTAGAAAAATATTTTCTTTACTAGTAAAAAGTGTGCTACAAAGCAGCAGCAGATATCTTATTTAACAGTGAGATGTTAGTGGCTCCCTTTAGATTCTAACAGAAAAAGACCTGTACTCCATCACCATTCTGTTCAGTACAATATGGAGCAGCTATCCAGCTCATTAAACATCCTAAGTCAATACTATCTAGTGTGTTACGTAAATAAAAAAGGTACAAGAACTGGAAAATAAATAGTTCAAAAGGAAGAAACAAAACTGTAATTATTTATAGATGCTATGAAGGAAATTCTCCAAAAGGATCTAGAGATGGGGAATGGAGGTTTACAATGATTTGTCAAACTATGTCCTTACATCCATATATTATTTCACAATTTTTTTTTTAAAGTACATGATACCTTTTCTGCAGAAACCTGTTTTTTACACATCAGAATTCTTATGGGAGAAAATATGAAACATTAGCTTTGTTTTCAGGACCTTAAAAATGCCAGTTTTACTTCTCACAGGCAGGCAACGTGATGTGCATGCTATCTCTACGTCTGTGTGTGGACTCAGATGAAGGTATAGATACAGGCGGAGATGCATCGAGAAAGCAGCATAAGGACATTTGTAATATTATGTTGTTAAATTCATATTCCTTGTGATTCCAAAGTGATTCACGTCACATTTTTCTGAAACAAGATAAAATTAATAAACTTGAATTTTCTCTGTGCTCAAATAAATATCCAAAAGTGGGCTGTCATCGCACTTCACATAGAAGTAAAACATTCTGGATCATTCTCATATTGGAATGTATCCTTGTCCTCAGCACTGGGAAGGTGCTCTGAACACATTTGCCTGTTGAGGTGGATTCAGTCGAGGTGAAAGTTCATGTACAAGAGCACTCCAGCTTCCTAGAAGATTATTTCTGACTATGCACAGTTCATGGGTGATGCTTTAATACTGACTGAGAGGTAGAGTTTTTGAAACACTGGATTTCAGTTTTATTTTGAAATAAAAGCTGCGTTTTCCAGGGAAGCGCAAGGCTGTGTTCCACTTGATCATGTAGGAATGGATTTGAGACTTTCAGGACTTTAGACTCTGCAGAATATTCTTTTCGCTTGCAAATGGGTGCTAGGATGTGCTATAGCCCATTGACAGAGAAAAGCTGTCCATTTGCCTTGAATTTGAAGGACTTGGCCCCTTGGCTAAATGAAGTTCGATTGCTTGTTTTAGTTATTTTCCACTGTAAAAGTGAATGCTATTAAGTTAATGGAGTGGATGTTTGTAATTTTAGTTGTACAAATAAGAATTTATGGTTCTCTTTCAGACTCAATCCTTTCATTTTGGGAAGGTGGGGACTCATTCCTATACATATATAAAGAAAAGCTTATACTTTGGTGCAAATTTATTGGCCATACGGATCAGCACCAAATCTTATGAAAAGAAGGGATAACTGGTTAAATTCAGAGAGTTGCAAAAGCTACATTTTCACTACTAAGGACTGAGAATGCAAATGGAAGTAATTATCAGTTGACTCAAAATTGAGAATCTAATCTGATTTGACTAAAGGACTCTGTATTTTGATAAAAACATCTTGGCTTACAATGGAGGCGGGAAGGCTCATCTCTGACAGTGAAGAGTCATGTCTAGACTGTGACTGCCACTTGAGTCTAAGCTACTTTCTGTATTTAGGAAGGAATGCTTACCTCCACAGTGCATGTCTGGCAAAATCGGCCTACTTCCCAACAGAATACACCAACAATGCCAGGATATACTCCTTTTCCATTTTTTTCTGCTTAGTGATCTTGCCAGAGAGAGTAATAGTACCTGAGAAACTCACTCCAAGTTCTGCTTGAAGTTCATCTCCTGTTACTCCAGTGGATAGAAGCAATGCACAGCCTAAAAGGAGAGAAGTACGTTTTATCGAGTGAACCATCGAGGGTTTCCCTGGTGGCTCAGAAGGCAAAGAATCTGCCTGCAGTTCAGGAGACCTGGGTTCAGTTCCTGGGTCCATAAGATCCCCTAGAAGAGAGCATGGCTACCTACTCCAGTATTCTTGTTCGGAGAATCCCAAGGACAGAAAAGCCTGGGGGGCTACAGTCCATAGGACTGGGGAGAGTCAGATACGACTGAAGTGACTGAAGTGACTAAAGTCTAGCATGCACACATAGCTAGAAATATTTTGAAAGAACATTGATTTTGAAACCACCGAACTCTCAGGCATGACAGCAAATCTGGTAGAACTTTGAGCAAGATGTTAGAAATGACAAGACTTCTGCTGTTCAGCACAAGGGCATAAACTCTGGATTTAACATCAGAAATGCTGGATTTGAGCCCCTCCCTATTATGTGATCTACTGGCTATTTGGCCTTGAGAAAACCATCTGTCTTCCCTAAATTCAAAAGAATCAAGGCAGAATTATTGCGAGGGTCAGTGACAAAATGCATTTGGGTATGGAAAGAAGTATCCTTCAGCAGGTTGACAGGAGCTCTTATTTAGCCTCAAGTCCCAGGTCGGGAACCAGGGCTGAACTCTCATACTTTGGTCATTAGCCCTTTAATGAAAGTGGTCACCACTCAGTTTTAGGTGTGTTTTAAATTCAATGCATATTTAAAAAAATAAATAAATAAAAATAAATTCAATGCATATTAAGTGCCATCTCTTCTGTATGTTTTACATACTACCTCTCAATCTGTCTCTCTCTCTCTTTTTCTTTTTTTAGTTTGGCAGTCAGTTCAGCTTCTTTCTTTATTGGTCCTGGATTTTGTTTTCCGTTTAAGGAGATTCTTCCACCTCAATAATTAAAACCCACCATTTTTAGGATGATATTCAGTCCTTTATCTGATTCACTTTGTAGATTTTGAGTGAGAAGTCAGCCTGGAATTTGTCTCCCATTTCCCCAGAAAGCACATGATATATATGCCCTTGCAGTGTAAAAAACAGACAGATTCCTGGGACGTCTTACTGATCCAGAAGGAAATCCCACTCCGGTATCCTCCAGGTCAAACTGCACCTAGAAAATGATGTGTAAGTGAATTTGCCAAAACATGTTTAACACAGACTTTGCACTTTAAAAGCCATCCTCCCAACAATTGCTTACAAAGAAATTGACAGTTTCGTCCAGTTTGTACTTGTCCTTAGACAAGGAAATTGCCAGGAAATGGGAACTAGGTCATTATGTAGAAAATCATGGAAGTACTCAAAATGGTTTCATAGGAGAAAAGAAAACTCTGCAAGGAACTGGCTGAAAAATTTATTTTAGATTCAACTTTGAGAAGTGACAACCACACCTTAGTTTACACTAACGCCAGAATCACAGTCAAGTTCTAGCGGCACGTCGTTCATTATAGTCTATGCATTTATGACTTCTTGTTACTAAGGACATTGTGAAACTTCACTTCTCCACTGACACGCTATTGTATATGCATTATAAACCTAGTGAGAAATGGAGTCATTTTAAGAACCGTTGCAGAGAGGAACAAAAAGGAGCTGACCCTTGGTCAAGGTTCTGATGCCCAGGGTGCCCAGACTGGAAGGGCAATCCTCTTTCCACTGCACAAAGTCCCTCTCTGCTTCCATAGGCACATGGTGGCAACTGACTGAGTGACTGATCTCTATTTACAGTACTCAAGCCTTGGGTATTCTATAGGAAATGATAGTACTCTATAGGAAAAGGCAGCAGGCACGCATTGTTAATCGGGACATAGCTATGTAAACACTGTGATTTCTGCCGTCATCGGTTCATGTGAGATCACAGGAGAAGTCCTCTCAGAATGAGGTATCTTAGAACTTAGCATCTCTTGTGGAGGCCAACCTCCACCTATGAAAAGAGGTGATGGTGTAAGCAAATAATGCATCTTTCGTGGGTAGCATGTTCTTCATGGGAAGAGAACCGTTTGACAGGACCTGGAGTTAAACATCAGCCTCATTACTGATGTTGACCAACTTGGTTAAGGTAACTCTCTTTCCTTTCAGTTTCTTAATTAGTGATCACCATTTCTCACCAGGATGTGGTTAGAACAAATAGGATTAAAAAAAGCTGAGATAACATGAGGTGGTAGATTAGTTCAAATCATGGCTGTTAATTATGTAGGCTATTATTAATAACCTGTAAAGAAAATCTAAATATGACTCTACACCAATTCATCTCACTATGAACTGAGAGCAATTGAGCATTAGAATAAAAATATACGATTTCCATAGTCTTTCCCTAGCAAAAATTGTTTGCAGAACACCATACACTTTCAGGGACTTCACTGATTAGGAAAAAAAAATTAAAACCAGTTATTTGATAGACACAAACCCTTTCATTATACAGATAAACTAGAACAACACAAATTCTGAATCCTGGGAGTATGTGCATTTCATATTACTACTAGAGGTTAGTTATAAATATTTTCTTAGGAGCAAAACAAAAAGAGATAATAGTTTATTTAGATTTATTTCCTCAATCACAGCTTTGGGGAAAGCTGCAAACATTTCTAGTTTTTTGAATGATGCTCTTAGACTCAAATGTTTAACAATAAACCAATGTGTAAATGAGACCAATGGGGCAGTAAGACTATTGTACCACATGCAGGAAAGTCCCTGCTGTTCTGTTCATGGGCAGGTCATTAACATTTTGAGATTGTTGAAATAGAAAGGGAATTTAGAGGTCATCTTGGTCAATTTTACACTAACTACATTTTGCTGTTGTTTAGCTGCTAAGTCTTGTCCAACTCTTTTGGGACCTCATGGACTGTAGTCCACCAGGCTTGTGGCTCAGTGGTAAAGAATCTGCCTGCCAAGCAGAAGGCCCAGGTTTGATCCCTCAGTCAGAAAGATCCCCTGGATGAGGAAATGTTAACTCACTGGAGTATTCTTGCCTGGGAAATCCCATGAACAGTGGAGCCTGGTGGGCTACAGTCCACGGAGTTGCAAAGAACTGGATACGACTTAGTGGCTAACCAATACACCAACTTGATCAATACCATCTTTTTTCAAGATTTAAAAGTCTTTGGGATGTACTTGGTGAAAATCTTTGCATAAGCGTTTCTGAAATGAAAATATCTTAGAGCTTGCTGTTACCTCACCAGGGAAAACCATCTTCCTTGTTCTTTTTGTCCTTAACATAGGGGCTGTATCTTGTAGCCACTGTTTACCTTTTGTATCCCCACCTTCACTGTGGATTCCTGCAGGATTGAACCTCATGTCCCTCCATCACCTCACGTGGGATCTGAACCCTAGTTGACACTGGATGTGAAGTCGGTCAGAGAAACACTTGACAGAGGTTTTCTGGTCTTTAGCTGCCTTGTGGTTTCCGCGCATGTGACCCAACAGAAAGAAGCTATTTCAGATTAAAAGTATGAGTCTGATGCCTTAGACTACTCCATGGGCTTGCTCTGAAAAGGATTGCTAATTCTCTTTCTCTAATCGGAAACATTTCAAAAACCACAGGACACCTGAATAGGTAAGGTTTCTCAACTTATCGTGTAATATTTCTCTTCTGGTTTTCTACATGATTCTGGGAAATGTTAAAGAAAAAACCAAAACACCCTATTGTTCCATTTAGTTATTTGCAGATTTGAGCTCCATTTTTGTATTAGAATGCAGTGAGGAGGGGCACCAATGCAGACTGCATCATTGTTGGAGTATCCTGGGATCTCTACTGCAGCAGTGTCATGGGAAGACCTTATAAATAAAGAGAGAAAGTAAAGGCTTAAGGAGAAATGGAAGAGCCATATTTTGGAAACATTTTCAATGATGGAATCATGGTACTATAAAACAAATCACATAATTCAATCACTTTTTATTTAGTTATTAATATTTACAGAATGCTACTGTATTCCAGGCATTGTAATGGGTGTTAAATATTCCATGGTAATTTGGTTATGATCTCCACCCTCACTGAGCAAACACAGAGAGCAGGAGAGAGTTCCAGCAGAGGTTTTGGGGTCCTTGTTAGAAGAAAGACGTGGGTGATCTGGTGCCTAAACTCAAATAAGAGGACATGTATCTGTGAGTGGACATGAAGTCTAACATTATAGCATCTCCATATACAGTTCTGTACTTTGATTGATGGCTGTTTTTAATGTACATACCTTAAAAACCTCAGATATGCAGATGACACTAAGAAGAAAGTAAAGAAGAACTAAAGAGCCTCTTGATGAAAGTGAAAGAGGAGAGTGAAAAAGTTGGTTTAAAGCTCAACATTCAGAAAACTAAGATCATGGCATCCGGTCCCATCACTTCATGGCAAATAGATGGGGAAACAGTAGAAATAGTGCCTGACTTTATTTTTTTGGGCTCCCAAATCACTGCAGATGGTGATTGCAGCCATGAAATTAAAAGACACTCACTTCTTGGAAGGAATGTTATGACCAACCTAGACAGCATATTAAAAAGCAGAGATTACTTTGTCAACAAAGGTCTGTTTAGTCAAGGCTATGCTTTTTCCAGTAGTCATATGAATGTGAGAGTTGGACTATAAAGAAAACTGAGCACAGAAGAATTGATGCTTTTGAACTGTGCTGTTGGAGAAGACTCTTGAGAGTCCCTTGGACTGCAAGGAGATCCAACCATTCCATCCTAAAGGAAATCAGTCCTGACTATCATTGGAAAGACTGATGTTGAAGCTGAAACTCCAATCCTTTGGCCACCTGATGTGAAGAGCTGAATCATTTGGAAAGACCCTAATGCTGGGAAAGATTGAGGGCAGTAGGAGAAGGGGACAACAGAGGATGGGATGGTTGGATGGCATCACTGACTCGATGGACATGGGTTTGGGTGGACTCTGGGAGTTGATGATGGACAGGGAGGCCTGGCGTGCTGTGGTTCATGGGGTCGCAAAAAGTCAGACACGACTGAGCAACTGAGCTGAACTGAACCCTAAAAACACATCTATATGACTTACAAGTCAAATGAGGGATGTTTGAAGAAACTGTTTTATTTTTTTATTTTTATTTTTTTTTGGAGAGTAATCTGCTTTATTTGAAGCCTATGAATTATATATATTAATCATATTTTAAAAGTACCTTCACAGCAATATCTAGACTAGTGTTTGACCAAAACTGGGCACAGTTGCCTAGCTCAGTTGACATATAAAATTGCCTATCACACTTATTTAAGAAATTCTAAAAAAGAAATTTTAAAGAAATTAGAAAAAAAAGCCAAAACTGAAAATGATGTTAGAAAAGCACTTTATTTTTTTATTTTAAGAAGTGAAAGTGGCATTTTCCTCAAACATGAGAATAGTAGAGTACGAGTTATTTACTTCTCTTCTCTGTGGTACCAAGGTGTAGAAGTTCAGCTGATTAACAAAAAGTTTGGAAGATTCCAGGTTAGAAATAAAATAATCTTGACTTTCCTTAAGGAATGGTAAGTTATTCATCACTATAAATGTTCATACATAAATCAAAGGATCAGTTTTGAAAGTTTTGAAATAATTGGTTAAAGTTTTTGATGTATGACTGATGCAGATAAACTTTGCATCCATTTTATATCAAAAGTTTTATGAATTAAATGTGTGCAAGACACTTACTGCCTTTTAACATTGGAAAGAAGTCATATTCATCACGATTTTAAATAATGATTCTATTGTATGGTAATTGTCTGAAGTTATGGAATAGATATGGAATAGGTCTTTCTGTCTATGGCCTGTTTCCCCTTTTATCACAAAGTTACTATACTTTTACAGATATAATCGGCTCTTATTGGATATGTACTAATCACCAATTTTGGTATATTTCCATAATATGGTCTAGTAAGAATACCACATGTATTGGTAGTGTTTTGTGATTTCAAAAAATTGAATTAGAAAATCAAATTTTGGAGATTTCCCTGGTGGTCCAGTGGCTAAGACTCCATGGCTCGACAGCAGGGAGCGCAAGTTCAATCCCTAGTCTGTGAACTAAGATCCCACAAGCCGTGTGGCACTGCCAAAGAAAAAAATTCGATTTTTGGTTGGCATTTATCTGAATGAATAGGCACTTAATTGTTTAAGATGGCAGTTAAGTGCACTTTGTTATTCTGAGGCATACATTGTGTTCTAAGTCGCTTCAGTCATGTCTGACTCCCTGCAACCCTATGGACTGTAGCCCTTCAGATTGCTCTATCCATGGGATTCTCCAGTATTCTCCAGAATAATGGAGTGGGTTGCCATGCTCTCCTCCAGGGGACTTTCCCAACCCAGAGATCCAACTCAGGTCTCCCGCATTGTAGGGGGAATTTTTACCATCTGAGCCACCAGGGAAGCGAAGAATACCGGAGTGGGTAGTATTCTCCAGTCCTGGAGATCCCTTCTCCAGGGGATCCTCCGCACCCAGGAATTGAACTGGGGTCTCCTGCACTGCAGGTGGATTCTTTATCAGCTGAGCCACCAAGGAAGCCCACCGTGTCATAGAGATCATGCTAAATGCCACACAAAAAAGGAAAGATCAGGGTCGACTGGTATTTGTTCTCAACTGTAACTTGAAAGAAATGGAGATATGTATGGATCAGAGCTAGTCCTCAGATTGCTACATGTAACTTTGTATCTAATTACCACAGAGTCAAGAAAACAAATGCAAGTGTTCGTATATGCCATGAGGATAAAGGAGAAGCAGCAGTGGTACTCTAAGATTTGCATACATGAATGGATCATGCATAGATGCATAGATAAATTATGCACATACTCATCTGTGCATGTACACTGGGGGATACATTTTTTTGTTAACTTGAATATAACACATCCTCTGGAAGTGCTATAGATAATGGCTTCCAAAAGTTTTAAAATATCATATTACTAAAGTATATCTCACAGAAAGCAACTTGCTAACAGTCTTCATCATATGTATAAAAAATATACTTCACACATTTAACAGGTTTTCAGAGCAAGTATATTCAACTATATTGGGTGTTAGTTTTTCTGAATTTTGTAAAGCTAACCAATGAATGGAAAAGCCTCAGAGTATGATGTGATTAAAAACAACAATCAAATGCAGAAGGAAATGATGAGAAGGTTGAAGGCCTGACTTGGGGTGTGTGTATAGTGGATTTCACGAGCAATACATTTATTTGCTCACTCTTTTCAGCTAATATGTACCTTTTACTTAACTGGTGTTAATTAGAATTAGAGCATTAGAATTCCTCCTGAATGTGAACACAGGAAGAATTTTTATCTTCCTGTCTCACAATTTATTTAAAGGTTTGATACATTATTATTCATAGATATTTATCATATGTTCATTTCATAATCTTTTCAGGCTTGGAATGATTGACTAAAATCAAACTATAGTTTGTTAAAAATGAAAATTAACTGCAGCATGTTTGCAATCTGGAAACTAGATTTTCTGATGAAAATTTTGAGACTCAATGAACCTGAGTCACTCATATTGTAATATCTCCACTGTCTCTAATTCTATGAACAAAAACGTGGATGGTCATTCAGTTTTTTAAAAGAATAACTGAAAATGCAATGTTGGTTATGACAAAATTCACATTACTGATGGTTACGCTTTTGGTTTAATTAAAAGTGTTTTTTTTCTTATAATGAGTATATACGGCATAGAGAATTTTGAATAATAGTCAATAGGATGTTTTGAATCAGTACATATTAGTGCTGATCAGTTTGTTTCTTTCATTCTACTAAAGCCAAACTCTTCAAATAATAAAGTTATAAATTGCCTTAGAGGATTTAAAAACTAAATTTGACTCACACCCTAACAGTTTGCAGAGACTTCCTTCTGGTCCAAACATCCGAGATCAGTATTTGCTCCTGATTACGACGGCGCTTCCCTGAACATCAAATCAGAAACTCTGCTGTCTGCAGACTCAGTGATCTCCACAATGGGTGTTCATTTGAGCCCAAGCTGTGTGTTCTCCACAAAGTCACTTGTATTTAAATCAGAGACACAAACCTCTTTCTTCAGTCCACCGCCCCTCCCCCTCAGCTGGCTGGCAGGGGATATTTTCCTGAGCTTTCGTGATGTTAATTGGACTTACATGTGTGCAGTTGAGGCTGAACATACTTCCAGATGTGACTTTTGTAAGCAAGCTCTTTCAGAATAAAACCCCTTCATATTTCAAATGAAATTGCCCCTCACAAAGTATCTTCCATTAAAAAAAAATTCCAAAGGACACAGCCATTAGGATGATTAAACACAATGCAAAAAAATATATAAAATTACACCTATATTCTGAATTAGGTCATCTGATTTTGATTCTTGCTTTTCTCTTATTTTTGACTTTAAAGCATTGCAAAGGTCCTGGGGATGTGATCTTCATTTAAAGAATAAATCTCTGGTTTTCACTTTAAAACGTCATCTAATCTCACTTGGCTTTGTAGAAAATTGAGGACAGCACTAGAAATTCTAGAAGGTAAATGATATATACAGTGTAATGTCAGTTGCCTGAAAACTAGTTTTGTTTGTGCCTTTACCTAATATTTTAGTTATTCTATAATGATGGCAGATTTGATATCCAGGAAAAGAAGTGACTTTGGGCATATCCTGGAGTGTCGCTGGAGAAGAAAGCATGAAATGCAATATGAAGATGAATGCAGGGTCAAGCAGTCTCTCTTCCTGAGAGGTCTAAGCAGAAGCACAGCAGTGTTTCCAGGCTGGTGTGGCCATGTCTGATTTTATTTGGCAGGATTCTCTTATCGCTTAAGTCAATGAACCTTACATTCTTCAATAGAATTAACGGAGAGCTAAATCTCATTAACAAAGAATAGATTGGTGTTTCAGAAATGTATCCACTACTGGGTCATATAGTGAAAGGAGAAAATATATTTAAAACGGGCTATGTTTTATGAAAAATCCTAGTCAATAACCCTACAGAGCAAAGCATCTCAAATTAAAATCCAAAGAGGCAACAACATGGGGAGGCATTGGTTACACTCCATCAAAGAAACTGAGGGCGGACCTTCAGTGAGCCATGCTGTGTCCCTCCAATAACACTCTGCTTAATTCTCAGCCATTTATGCAAGGCTCATTTATAACTCTGCCTGGTTCTACTTCATTGGCAAAGGCAGACACCAAAACAAGTCATTACCATAATCATTCTGGTCCAAGATGGAATCCTTTTACAGAGTACACATTTTATTTTGCATTGGATTTTTATTGGCCCTTACATTTGAGCAAAAATTCTATGATGAATAATTATAAATACCAAAATGAACCCATGGTGGGATGGGCTGATAATGTAACGCATTCTTATCTCTTTCTGACTCTTTCTCATTTTGTCTCCACCTTCGTTTCCATGTATCTACTTTGGGAAATACAGCAAATAACATACATAATTTAATTCTGAACATTTTAGAGCAGAGAAGTAGATTTAGTTTTCCCCCAGAGCATTTTATTAAGGAAATATTCTCACAGCTAAGAAAAATCCAATATGAAATACAAAAATGAAATAAATATGTGTGGTGGTATATTTTATTATGTGGGATTTATTTTGATCAATCAATCACACTGAGACGAAAAATTCTTTAGATCCATATTTCAATGCAAATATTGGTGGGGGAGGTGAAACCTAAGTCTTCAATGTTTAATGAGATGTCTACTCCATTCTTCTTAACTGAAATACTTTGAAAACCACAGTGGTTAAACTTAATAATTTTATTAGGCTGTAATAGTTATTTTATTAACATTTTTCTCCAAGGATTTTTCTGTCTGATTATGAGTACTTTGCAATTTCAGACAGTATGATGGATGTTACTTTTCTATGACAAGAATTTTAACAGCCCTCCTTCAGCACTCAATGCACACCCAATTATGCATCTGAGCTAGTAACCTTGAATTTATGTTGCCATGGTGACAAACTGGTCATGCATTATGGATTATCATTGAAATTCTACACCCCTACCTAGCATAATGAGAGTTGGGGACTTAATCAAATCAGCCATTCTGTGTGACACAAAGTGAAGAACTAGCTCTCATTGTTCCTCGCCGGGAAGGAAGCAGCCCGGTGGGGACGCAGCTGTGGGCTGCAGGCTGATAGATGGCTCTTCTATACATCTGTGAACGTATAGACAGATGGTGCTCAATGCCTGGAATTTCCAGCTTAGGCAGCAGCTGTTCGGATAACCTCTGCCGTCTCACCTTGTTGTCATGGAACACTGAGCAGAGACTGAGAATGTGTACGGATACATTGACAATCCGCCTGAATGTACCCTGCGTGGCATCCTTCTTTTATCATAAGACGGCTGGGCTAGAATGAATGCAGAGTGATGGTAGAGGAGATGGGCGCGGGGGCACCCGGGGGGAGGGGCGGGTGGCCAAGGGTACAGGCTTTTCAGAAAGCCAGAGCCTGAGGATCGGACCATGTCTCATTTCCATTTTACGGGAAGAAAGCCAGAAACCCTTGCTAGCGTGGTCATCTCTTTGCCTTGGAGAGATCCAGCTTGCTGCTCTCTCAAAGCCCAGAAATCACAGGGAGAGCCAGCCCACCCTTGCACTCACTTCCTCCTCCCCGTGGGTAATAGGTGTCTTTGTGGTCCCTCTGCCTGTTTCTGAGTCTGAATCCTGGCTCCTGAGGTCAAGGAGCAGGTTGAATGTCAGGGGAAGCATCTGAGCAGAGAGAGAAGATGGCGGATGGGGCTTGGTCTCTCTTCAGAGAACACGGTGAGTATAAACTAGAGAATCACCTTCTCGGCCCTTCCTGCTTGGCAGTGGTTTTCACAAAGATGGGCTTGTCAAACTATATATTTTTTTTTCTCCTTTAGAAATTGCTGCACAAATGCAATGGTTCAGAAAGGTGTATTTTTGAACAGATCTTCAGGTTCCCTAAGTCTCAGGGTCCATGCAAATATTTCTCCACCAAAAAGCGAAGACTTGTACGTGTGCTTGTATACACACCTCACTTCCTCTCACCCAGCTCATCCCCTGATGGTTAAAGCTGTATCACTAATACCTCTGTAAGCCCCACACTCACAGGGTTATTACCCATCCACAGTCTACCCATTTCTTTCATCTGAAATGCTCTGTTTGCATGATTTTGTCGTTCTGTCTTATTATCTGTTTCTTACCTTCCCAATCCCAACATGTACAGCTGCCTCAGCCATTTGGTTGGTAAGACTGATTGGTGTTGGCATGGAGAAAGCCCTTTCTTAAATATTTCATTAGGCTTTGGGTGTCTCGCCTGATCCACAGACCTGCCTGACTGTAAAATAAAGCAAAATTGTCTCATCGATGAAGCACGCTTTGACCCAACAGATCACAACAGCTTCAAAAAAGCCACTACACTTTCCCATGGTAATGCTTAACAGACCACCGACCATTCTAGTGAGGCCTAGGAGGCAGCAAAGACCCGACCCCAAGCCAGCAGTGCCCATATGTGTGGCCAGTAAGAAAACAGATTTTTAGATGTCTTCAAATCAGGTCAATGTTACTCATTCAAAACCTCCCCGGGGTCTATGACTGACATTCAGGGAACTAGATGTGCAAATGGACAGAGGACTTTTTGGTGTTTCCTAAATGGCATTGCACGGTATCTATCTACAAATGCATAGAAAGACTTAATGTAGAATTGTATTGGAGAATATGAAAATTGCCATTAAGATACTGGCATTCTATTAAAAACTAGACAATGATACTTCCATAAAGATTAGACACCTGAATGGAAAGTAGACACAAAGGCATCTGCAGTCACCAAAATATATTTTTAAGCATCTGTTTTATATGCGTATGTCTTGTGTTCACGTGAGGGGTTGTTTGCTTCAAATGGATGGAAAGCAACAGTCATTTGAAGGCTGTATCTTTGTGCTTATGCACAAGCGACAGTTTTCAACTATTATCAATACTATTTTGCTTAATTTTTCATTTTTCTGTGAAATAGCACTTAATGAGTAGTTCTGTTTTTTTTTAAAAATGTTACAAATAAGCACAATAAGAACATCCATCTGAATAGTATTGAAAGCTCTAAATATGCATTTTAAATGTTCAACAAGTTGAAGACAAAAATGGTGTATTTTCCATTAATTATTCAAATCTATTCATTTTTAAATACACTCTAGACAGATATACATTAGATCTAAAATGTCCACAATTAAAAGTAAGATTGTTTACTTTCTGTAAAAATAATCATCAAATCATAAGCCTAGATATCAAGAAGCTTTTCTAAATAAAACTGTTATTCATATTTTGTGGAAAAACTGTCTTATTTTTAAAGGTTTTTGGCAAAGTGTCAAATATATACTAAATACATAGAGAAACAAAATAAATATATAATGAATATAAAAGTAATTTAAAATTTCTAGTAGCACCATGACTCATTGACTAGGTCTTAGTATCACCTCAACACTTAAAAGCATATTGTCAATTGCAAAGGTTTAGCCAGGGAAATCTGACAGCTAGTTAGCTCCAAAAGAACCTCTTACTCGTCTAAAGGTGACTTATTAGGTTGCATTTTTCCAACCAATTCTACCGATGGTCCAATAAGAATTCTCTAATTTGTTTTAGTTAACTTAAAATAATTCTCAAATGAGTTATCACTGCAAAATATTTACTATAAACAGAGCTGCACATAAATAAATATATATATATATAAATAACATACTAATTCCTATTTTTTAATGATTTCACCTTGTCAAATGTACTGGACCTCTTTGACTACCTCTCGTTAAACCTATTAACAGCGCAGGTATGCGCACTGGTATACACTGACAGCTTACTTACTTATATTTATTAAATGCATTAAAATTCATACAAGTTGGGAATGGCAATTGTGAGAAGAGAAAAAATTCCTGAAAGAGAATCTATGAAAATGTGTTTTCTCATCCTTAGGTGACTCGAGATTTAGGAGAGGTGTTGGGGCGTGTGCATTTGTGTGAGAGTTATGCTTGCTGCTCTGCTCTGCAGGGGCCTCACTGGGGAACAAAAATATACCCGGGACCACTAGCACACACACTTCGTTCCCAGTGCTGTGAATTCCCTAGTTTCTTCTCCAGCATGACCCGCACTAGGAGACACACACGACACCCAACCACTGGTTTCTACCTGATCTGTCTGTCAGAAATTGACCCAGATGCCACTTGTCACACAGAAGGCAATGGCACCCCACTCCAGTACTCTTGCCTGGAAAATCCCATGGATGGAGGAGCCTGGTAGGCTGCAGTCCATGGGGTCGCTAGGAGTTGGACACGACTGAGCGACTTCACTTTCACTTTTCACTTTCATGCATTGGGGAAGGAAATCGCAACCCACTCCAGTATTCTTGCCTGGAGAATCCCAGGGACAAGGGAGCCTGGTGGGCTGCCCGCTGTGGGGTTGCACAGAGTTGGACACGACTGAAGCGACTTAGTAGCAGCAGCAGCAGCAGCAGCCACTTGTCAATGTGAGGACTATCGACCATTAAGGAACCATGATCCTGAATTTTCCGAGTTAAACATCTTATTCTAGGATCCCTTCCTTCACTGCGTGCCCTCTGGGATGCTCTTGCAGATTGTGGAACAGTTACATATGGCTCAGAGGGTAAAGAATCTGCCTGCAGTGTGGGAGACCTGGGTTGGGAAATGCCCTGGAGGAGAGCATGGCAACTCACTCCGGTATCCTTGCCTGGAGAATCCCATGGACAGAGGAGCCTGGCGGGATATAGTCCATGGTCTTGCAAAGAGTTGGGCACAATTGAGTGGCTAACACTTTCACTTTCACATATATTCCAAGCTAGTTGGTTACATTCCCTTTCTGTCCTGCATGAGGTGATGTAGTCTCAGTGCAACATTAGTTTTAGGGCTCTTTGTACAGGTCTTTTTTTTCTTTTGTGAGAAAAGTGAAAATGAAAGTCGTTCAGTCGTGTCCTATTCTTTGTGATCCCATGGACTCTCTAGCCTGCCAGGCTCCTCTGTCTGTGAAATTCTCCGGGTAAGAAAACTGAAACGGGTAGCTGTACCCTTCAACAGGGCATCTTCCTAACCCTGGGATCGAACAGGGGTCTCCTGCATTGCAGGCGGATTCTTTACCAGCTGAGCAAATCCCTTTGGCTTATATCCTGGCCCTCCTGTGCTGCCGAGGCCTTGGTCTACTCTGAAAACAAAGGTAAACTCAACCATCCTGTTCAACCTGATCCTCTCCCGCCTTGGGAGCTCCTCGGGGGTCAGTGAAGAATGGCCAGGGCTGCTTCTACGGCGCGTGGCTTCCTAGAAGGGAAGTCAACACTGTTACAGAATCAGGTCAGGAAGCCAGACGGAGAGGCTGAAACTGTTCACAGCTTCCCATGGCCAGAATCAGACCAGCCTGGCTTCTAGTGTTTCCTTCTCTTTTCCTGCTGCAGCCCAGCCTCTGCTGACCCCCAAACAACCCACCTCAGCCCCGTGTGTCACTAAGAGGCAACTTGAGATGCTCCGCAGGAACACCTCTACCTGTCACACCTGCCACGCCCGCCCACACCCGCCCATACCCGCCCACACCCGCCCATACCCGCCCACCCCTCGGTGCTGCAGCCCAGGCTTTAGCTGTTCAGCGTTAATGAGGCTGAGAAGGTGGGAAACTGATGTCCCCCTTGGTTCTTACATTTCCCCTTCTTCCTTATTCTGTGGAAAAGAAAGCACTGACCCTGAGTTGCCCTGGCAGAGCTGGGCCCCACGTGTGGCCCTGGAGGCTCAGGGAGGCGGTGGTGGCAGGGTATGGTGAAGAGGCCTAGCTCTCTGAGAAGATGCTCCACAGGGCACAGGGTGGCCTGGGATTGATCCCCTGGAATCGCGCTGACCTCCCTTCTCTCGCAGTCTGGGTATGTGGGTAGACGTGTGTGCTTGCGAGTCTGCCAGGGGGACATGGAACCAGCATGGCTGAAGGCACTTGTCTCCCTCCATCCCATTGCACCTGTCATGATTTGAAGAGTCCTTAAAACTCAGGAACGCAGTGTGAAAAATCACTGGTTTAGCAGAGAGTGTACAGGACTTGGATTGACAAGACATCCGTCTGTGAGGAGCTCCACCCTATGGAGTCTCAGGCAGTTCTCTCTGCATCTTGGTTCCCTTATCAGCAGCAAGGAGAAACAGCGCCCCATGTGCAAAAGACTTTCAGAACAAAGACCTCCAACAGGTCTGAGAATACACATAGGGTATGAACAAAACAATGAAACTGTTGTTTGACTTTGCCTGATTTCTGGAAAAAATGGCCCTGTTGCACCTTGAAAGACCAAAGATATTCTCTAGGAAATTTTAGAAATATGAAATACGTAGGGGCAGCTATCTGTGAAAAAACTTAACCTTCAGTGCATCCTTATAATTTCCCCTTATACCCCACATACCAATCGAGATAGATCAAAGTTAAATACAATCAGAGTTGCAAATTTTCTAACCTCATTATTTCATATCAAAGTAGAGATCAAACCATAAGGTATGTCTTCATTCACTTATTAATCTCATTTGGTCAATTACAATCAGCTTGATTACAAATTGTTGTCAGACTGACAAAATATGAACTGCAGGATGAGTTGAAACAGGAAACTTGTCTTTTAGGATACATTTTACATTTCACTTTCATATACTCTAACATCCTTTCCAGGTTTTTGTTTTCTGATGAGATTTGTAGCATCTTTTGATTCCTTATTTTCTAATTGAACTCTGGGTACTTCAATATTCCAAACCTTTTAAAAGGCAAGCTACTGCTTAGTAACCTGTATTTTTTTTTAATTTTATAATTTTTGATTCTAGATGTGATTTAGATCAGCCTAACAGAAAGCTGTTTTAAGTACTGAGAAACTGATTTCATAAAAGACAATCAGTTGTTCAGAACTTGAAAAAGTGCATAAGAGACTTTAGGACCGTATAGGGTTTTTTTTTTTAATTTAAGTTTTTCTAAGAAATTGTGAATCAAGACAGGACTGAGCTATTCACAAGAAAGAGTAATAGACATAATGTGTGAAACCAAAATGACTGCTACTTCTATCTTCCAAAGAAATGATCACGATTAAATCAATACATTATCTTAAACTTGGAATGCAAATGTATGATTATTTACAATTGTACATTATATGAATTATGTACTATGTGTCAAGAATACATGGATTATCTCCCTCAAATTGCACTGCAGACACATTTTAACAAACCAGTTTAATTTGCAGATGAAGTAGTTGAGGCTCAGAGGAGAAAAAGAATTCATTCAAGTTCAAAACTAGCTTATCGTCAAAATGATGAGTGCTTGCTTAATTTTTCATCACTGAATTCAACATTCTCCTTGCCTCATGCATTTGGAGCACTGTGCAGTGGCCGTGGGGAAGGAGCTCCAGCTAAATGGAGGAGCAGCCTTGTCAGGCTACGTCTCCTCACAAGATCCTGATAGAAGAAGCAAAACCATCCACAAACTACCTCCTGCTCCGCAGTGATGCTTCTAATGGTTGCAACATAGCCAAGCAGAAAAGTGTCCTTCTCTGCTCCGTGTTATTCTCAGACTTAAAGAACAGCCGTTCATTACAAAGTAAGGGAAAGTTGATGTGATTTTCCTGCTCCATGGCCAAGTCAGTCTTGGGGCGTTTAGAACACAATTCAGTCAATTGTGCTTTCTTCAACAATAACACTCTTCATAAAAGCATGGCCAATTGTTGCCATTCTCCCAAGATAGTCCTGGTTTATTCCAGTTGACCCTGTGTAACTATTGATAGCATATTCTTTCACTCTCAAAGAATGTTAAGCTGGATAATAAATATTATGATCAACCTACTGATACACATCATTATGTATTTTATTTAATTTATACTACAATTGTACGTCAAGACAAAATAGATCAACTATTTAAATAACTAGATCAACAGGTATTATATAACAGCTTTATTAACTGAATTTAAATTATTATTAGTAACTACCCAAGTTTTATTCTAATATTTCTTACCAGGGCTACATAGAAGCAGCCTCTGTCAGACTTTTTTCAGTGAAGTCAAAACAGCTTTGTCTTCTGTGATGCTCTCAATCATGGCAGGTCTCCTGGTGCCCAGAGCCCTGAGACATGTTCTTTAGAGCTTCTGATTAAAAAGAAGGAAAATCTAACCAGTTCACTCTCTCCCTACCAACCAATGTTTGATTTGGTAATGCTACATAAATACAGTTGAAATTTATTACAAACTAAGGAAATAAAACTATATTTTGTTTATAATAAACATTATATTTTATATAATATAAAATATTAAACATATATATTATATATAATATATGTTAAACAAAATATAAAATTTAAAAATGGTTTATAAACCACTACCAGTTTAGTTTTGAAAAAAAACTGCTCCTCTGAGGCTGCAGTTGTACAATTAAGGGAGAAAGAAAAGATATAAACATTAGCCAAAGGATGAATGGTGAGCAAGTCTGGTGCAAAACATCTGAAAGTCATAATGGGTGATAAAAGAAACACTTATTAGCTCACCGTGCTACCACACTGAGTCAGGAATTCTAGAAGTCTCGTAGAGAAACTGATGGCTTTATGAGATTTCTAACCCAAGATGAAGCAGAACAAGAATTAGTTCACAGAACTCTATGAATTGATAGAGCAAGAGTGTGGGTTTTGTCAGGAATATTGTTGATGCTTTAACCCTCTTTTTCTTTGATATAAAGAACCCCGTTCTCTTTTCTTTTAAGCTATCTATAATTCAAAAAAATCATTAAATTATGTTTCGAAAGCTGAAAAAAATAAATACTCATTAACAATACCTGGGGCAACAATAAGTTAAGATGCAAAAATAGCAATAAATATGTGGTGAATGTGAGTGGCGGATAGCCTGGTGGGTCAGCTTATGCCTGCGACCTTAGCATAGGTAAGGCATTACCAACTTAAGAAGTGGCACAGACAGCTTGGGGAGGTTGAGCGGGGAAAAAAAATCGAGATGAAGCAAAACCTGGAAGTAAGAACCAGGATGTATTAAGGATATTTACTCTTCATTTATCAGAGAGACAATGCAGAGACCTAATAACAGGCTTTATGTAATCAACAGACTATATATATAAAGAGAAGACACTGGCTGCTGAGCAAACTAGATGCCTTGAGTTTGTGCATGAATACTTTTACTTAAACAGAAGGAGGAATTTTTTCTGACAAGATAGATTTTAAAAGAGTAGGGTGTGACTGAGGAAATCTAGAATTTTCTTTGCAAGAGAACTTATTTATTTATTATTTTTTGCCAGGTGCTGGAGGAGGGAGGAGCCCCCCCCTCCAACTCCCCCACTGTCACACTGAAGGGTGGTCCTCCCTGGGAGCAAAGGAAATCTATCTCATAGGAACAGCACCTGTTTTCCTCCCTGAGCAGCTTAGCAGCAGGGTAACCTCCTTCTGAGCCAGGTGGATATTCAAGAGGATCGGTTCTCTTTGGTGACCACACCCCTCTAATCTGACGTACTTAGAAGGCTTCTCTCTTTCTTTCTAAATGCGTACTCTTGATTCTTTTCCTAGGACAGTTGCACTTATTCCCTATTATAAAACATTAAAAATGAGATTATCTTCTCCAGGTAAAAATGACCACAGGAATACACGCATCTCCTTTTTGCTCCCTTGCCAAACACTATGAAAACTAGAGTAAAAGCTGGTTATAGATACACCAGGGCATTGATTGAGTCCAAGGGGAACAATATTCAGGAGCTGGAAACAAGTTGAGAAGTTGAAAAAGACCTCAGGACTCAAAAGAGTGGTGTCCTGAGTCCACAGTGAGGAGCCTGGGAAAGTCATCTTGACCATGACCATCTCCATAGCTGGCAGCCCTGGGCACTGAGGAATGCGGGCAAATTCAGGGGCAGAAATCAAGAAGAAGGGCTGAGAGCAGGTTAAGACAGTTGGATCAGGGCTACTCTCTCTGCCTGTGCATCAGGACCACTTGAAATCCCCCACGTGCAGGAGCCCAGGGGTCTCATCACACAAGTGTCACAACTTCCTGCCTTCCTGCCAGATTGGATCCACCCTGATGGCTGGGTAACCAGGGAACATAGGAGCCTGGATGCTGATGTCCTGGGAACCCTTCCCGCTGGTTCCCACCAGGCAGGCAGGCAGGCAGGCACGAGAGCCAGTCTTCTCTGCGGAATGTGACAGGCTCCAGTGGAGAGCATGAAGATATTGATACTGGGGTTTTGCCAGATCCCTAACCTCAAGATTAAAGCATTATTTCTGAGGCTTATATGCTTCAGTTTCTTGCTTTTAGCGTTTCCATCTTTAATCCATCTGGGATTTATTTGGGTGTTTAGACATGTTTTTATAGTGTTATCGTGTTCACGAGGTATCCTCTGGTAAGCACTGTGGTGAAGGTAGTGGGGAAGGTAAATGAAATATCGTGTTTGCAGAAGAGAATGAGTCTTGATGTGAGGCTGGTGCAAATTAATTCTCATTACCAACTCCTGGGGGATCACCAGAGTTTCCCAAAAGCCTAGACAAAAAGTAGCCGAGTTGACACAAAGCTTTGTTTTCAGAAAGGCTTCTGCAGCTACAAGCCTTCTGAGAAACACGTCCTGGAAAACAAGGTCACAGACACAGAGGCGAATTGAAGGAAGTTCCAGGAGGTTGTGATGAAGGAATCTATCTCAAACTGAGATGACCCAGAATCTCTGGATTTTGTAGAAACATCCCCTATGACATGTAGAAGTCAATGGTTTTCTCTCTGCTCAAGATATTTCTATCTCATGTTCTTTGGGGGTGCAAGGCAGTTATTTCTAAACACAGCTGTTCCAAATGACTTGAAATTCTTATAAAAACGGGGTTTCTATGTCCACCAGATCTGCTTGATTGGAATGTAGCACTCACTAATTAACTGATGGTAAAACAAGATGGTGCTCCTGTTTAAGAGGGGATGAAAGGTTTTGCACAAGTGTGATAATTATTTACTGTATCTTGTTATTGTTCAGTCGCTCAGTTATGTCCAACTCTTTGCAACCCCACAGACTGCAGTTCACCAAGCTTCCCTGTCCTCCACTATCTCCTGAAGTTTGCTCAAACTCATTTCAATTGAGTTGGTGATGCCATCCAACCATCTCATCCTTCTTAGGACATTTTAAGGTTTCTGAAAAGCAGGCTACGCTCGGACCAGTTAACTCACAGTCTCCAGGGGTGACAAGGGCAGTCCTGCTTGCTTTGAAGTTCTTATGTGATTCCAGTGGACAGAAAAAATTGAGAACCACTGAATAAAGATATCCAGGACATAAAATGAGTCTCTGTGTGTGTGTGTGCACACGCATGTAGTCACTGAGTCATGGCTGACTGTGACCCCATGGACTGTAGCCTGCCAGGCTCCTCTGTCCATGGAATTCTCCAGGCAAGAATAAGAGTCTAAATTCTGTTAATAGTTTATAGCGTTAGTATTGATAGATCAGGACAGGGATTCTCAAGTGGGGTTTCAGTGTTTTTTTGGCTACCCTGCATAGCAAGTGGGATCTCAGTTCCCTAACCAGGGGTCAAACCTACCCTCCAGCATTGGAAGCACAGAGTCTTAATCACTGAACCACCAGGATGTGTGTGTTAGTCACTCAGCTGTGTCTGAATCTTTGTGGTCCTATGGACTGTAGCCCACCTGGCTCCTCTATCCTTGGAATTTTCCAGGCAAGAATACTGGACTGGATTGCCATTTCTGCCTCCAGGGGATCTTCCTGACCCAGGGATCAAAACCAGGTCTTGACTGCAGGCAGATTCTTTACCATTTGAGGCATCAGAGAAACCCAAATTTCCTCAAATGAGATTCCCAGTTCTATAGTTCTTGGCAGGCCCAAAGAATTGCATTTTTAGCAAGGAGCTGCTGTGGGTCTGGAAAGCACATCTGGAGACCCCTTTGATTAGAGAATGCGATTCTGAGGAATAAGATGCAATGAATATATTCTGTATCTGTGAACACAGGGTCAACTTGAAGATCTTCACCTGCAGGATGAGCTTGGAACTTCCAACAGCAGGTTCCACAGAATATCTGGGTCTCCAGGAATGACTTTCACAAATTTAAGCAACACTCCTTAAGTCTCCCGAGGAAAGGATGACATCTAATGTGGTTCCTAACCACTTCCCAAGGTAAGCTGCCTACCTGAGGTCGACTCGGCCTTATTCTCAGGTAAAACTTAAATGGTTAAGGTACATGATGGAAAGGAAACAGCCTACCAGCATTTAATATTCAAAAACAACCTCAGAAAATGGAGGCAGTTTCCCTATTCCTCCCACTATATGACACTAAAATCCTGATCAAGCTAAATAAGACAAACACTAGCAACTCTGAAAAATGTTTCCTTCTGAAAAGAGAAGGCAGACCAGTGAGAAGACTTGGAACTAAGGGTGGAGAGTGTCCTGGTTAGGCCTGTATATTCCAGATGTGGAGCTGGAGACTTTGTGGCAACTTAGCAAAATGGCTGTCTGGGGAGGCCTTACGAATAGCTGTGAAAAGAAGAGAAGCGAAAAGCAAAGAAGAAAAGCAAAGATATAAGCATCTGAATGCAGAGTTCCAAAGAATAGCAAGAAGAGATAAGAAAGCCTCCTTCAGTGATCAATACAAAGAAATAGAGGAAAACAACAGAATGGGAAAGACTAGAGATCTCTTCAAGAAAATTAGAGATACCAAGGGAACATTTCATGCAAAGATGGGCACAATAAAGGACAGAAATGGTTTGGACCTAACAGAAACAGAAGATATTAAGAAGAGGTGGCAAGAATACACAGAAGAACTGTACAAAAAGATCTTCATGACCCAGATAATCACGGTGGTGTGATCACTCATCTAGAGCCAGATATCCTGGAATGTGAAGTCAAGTGGGCCTTAGAAAGCATCAACGAACAAAGCTAGTGGAGGTGATGGAATTCCAGTTGAGCTGTTTCAAATCCTGAAAGATGATGCTGTGAAAGTGCTACACTCAATATGCCAGCAAGTTTGGAAAACTCAGCAGTGGCCACAGGACTGGAAAATGTCAGTTTTCATTCCAATCCCAAAGAAAGGCAATGCCAAAGAATGCTCAAACTACCAAACAATTGCACTCATCTCACACGCTAGTAAAGTAATGCTCAAAATTCTCCAAGCCAGGCTTCAGCAATACGTGAACTGTGAAATTCCTGATGTTCAAGCTGGTTTTAGAAAAGGCAGAGGAACCAGAGATCAAATTGCCAACATCCGCTGGATCATGGAAAAAGCAAGAGAGTTCCAGAAAAACATCTATTTCTGCTTTATTGACTATGCCAAAGCCTTTAACTGTGTGGATCACAATAAACTGTGGAAAATTCTGAGAGAGATGGGAATACCAGACCACCTAACCTGCCTCTTGAGAAATCTGTATGCAGGTCAGGAAGCAACAGCTAGAACAGGACATGGAACAACAGACTGGTTCCAAATAGGAAAAGGACTGTATCAAGGCTGTATATTGTCACCCTGCTTATTTAACTTATACGCAGAGTACATCATGAGAAACGCTGGACTGGAAGAAACACAAGCTGGAATCAAGATTTCCCGGAGAAATATCAGTACCCTCAGATAGGTAGATGACACCACTCTTATGGCAGAAAGTGAAGAGGAACTCAAAAGTCTCATGATGAAAGTGAAAGACAAGAGTGAAAAAGTTGGCTTAAAGCTCAACATTCAGAAAATGAAGATCATGGCATCCAGTCCCATCACTCCATGGGAAATAGATGGAGAAACAGTGGAAACAGTGTCAGACTTGATTTTTGGGGGCTCCAAAATCACTGCAGATGGTGACTGCAGCCATCAAATTAAAAGACGCTTACTCCTTGGAAGAAAAGTTATGACCAACCTAGACAGCATATTCAAAAGCAGAGACATTACTTTGCCAACAAAAGTCCATCTAGTCAAGGCTATGGTTTTTCCTGTGGTCATGTATGGATGTGAGAGTTGGACTGTAAAGAAGGCTGAGTGAGCGCCAAAGAATAGATGCTTTTGAACTGTGATGTTGGAGAAGACTCTTGAGAGTCCCTTGGACTGCAAGGAGATCCAACCAGTCCATCCTAAAGGAGATTAGCCCTGGGACTTCTTTGGAAGGAATGATGCTAAAGCTGAACCTCCAGTACTTTGGCCACCTCATGTGAAGAGTTTACTCATTGGAAAAGACTTTGATGCTGGGAAGGTTTGGGGGCAGGAGGAGAAGGGGACAACAGAGGATGAGATGGCTGGATGGCATCACTGACTCAATGGATGCGAATCTGAGTGCACTCTGGGAGTTGGTGAAGGACAGGGAGGCCTGGCGTGCTGCGATTCATGGGGTCTTGAAGAGTCGGACACGACTGAGCGACTGAACTGAACTGATCTGAACAGATGCCAAGGAGCGAAGACAAAGAAACAAAACAGCAGAAAACAAAACGACAACAGCAGCAGAAAGACCAGGTGTTCTGTCTCTAGCCAAAGAACCAGGAAAGGGACAGCTGAGCCCGACACCAGATCTTTAGACGGTACCTGCTTCATTCCAGGCAAACAGAACAGGACGCTGTGCGGTTCGATCCCAGCAACAGCAGTAAACTCTGAGCAGATGCCCACTCTTGCCCCTCACCAGGCTGCAACGAGGTGTCCCAGCTGCTCTCTGGGGGATCAGAGGAGGCTGATAGGGAACCGAAACCATCACCCAGACTAGATGAGTGGACAAGGAGCCTGGACTTACTGCCCCAGCCAGCCCACCCCCAGCCCCCCAGAGATAAAATGGTTGAATTGATATGAGTGTGACTTGGGGATGAGGATTTTAAAATCTTCCTCAGAGATTCTAGGATGGAGCCAAGTTTGAAAACTTCTGACCTAGAACAGTCGTCAGCATACTCTGGTCAGTGGGTCAAGCCTGCCCAGTGGCCTGGCTGGTTCTTATAAATATGGTGTTGGAAGCCAGCCTCACACAGGCATTTCCATCTGGTCTGTGGTTGCTTGTCTACCAGACACAGAGTGGAGTGGTTTCCTCAGAGACTGTCTGGTTCACATAACCTAAAATATTTACTATATGGTTCTTTACAGAAGAATATTGCTGATTTCTGACTTAGAGGATGTCATGGTTATCAAAGTCCATCTGATCTGCTCTATGACATGATGACTTTAAAAACATAAAAAAAATTAAAAAAATAAAAGAATAAAAATAAAAACATGAGTCTTTCGTTATTTAATTAAGGGATTAATTCTGGAACTAGGTTCTTTGTATGTAAAATAAATGTCATCCCAGGAGTACTTCCTTCAGCTCTTGGCAGCTCAGTTTATAAAGAGCACCCTCAACTAGTGACCATGCAGAGGAGACAGCCAACATGAATCCTGGATTCAGAAGACTGATGTAAAGGAACTGAGGGTCTGGGGTCCAGTAGAGAGAAAAAAAAAAAAAAAAAAACAACAGTGGAGAGGAATATGACAACGGCTTTCAAATGTTTGCCGGACTATTGTGCCTGAGGGTTTCAATGTATTCTACGTAACCTCATAGAGTAGATGCCCAGTGGATAGAAGATGTAGGAAATTAGATTTGACACAGTAATAGATAGAATTGCTAACAGTAAAAAAAATTTCCATGAGATTGTTAGCTTCCTCTCATTGAATATTCATGTGAGCTAATCCCTTTCAGCATCTGGGATATTCTGTACTTCTTCCTCACTCCATTTCTTAAAGTCTGTATTGGTTAGGGTGGAAAAAATTATGTAGCAAACAGATCCCAAAGTACCTTTTTTGATGTATTCCATTTGCCGAAGATTTCCTCTTCAACCCTGCCTTAGCTCTGGGAGACTGACTTATAAATCTCAAGTCCCCCAGCCCCCTTTTTGATTTTCCCATAACAGGGAGCCCCTGGGGGACCAGAGGGAAGGAGTAGATGGAGGTCCAGGTATCATGCTCCAGGTCCCTCTCTGGGGAGTCATCCTGGGTTAGTCATATCCTTAACAGGACATCACTTCTGTTAGGAAACTGGCTCCAGGCCTTCTTCTTGGTTTCCAACAGCCTCTTCTCTCCTTATCCTTTCAGACCTCTGCCAGTCAGTCAGTCAGTTCAGTCGCTCAGTCGTGTCTTTGGGATAGTATTTTAGATGGTTCAAAATATAGAATGTATGCCATACTCCAAAGCCCACTGAGAATCATGTTTGTCCTTTCCATTAAAAAAAGAGAAGCTACCAACCTATAAACTGGGCCATTAAATATATATATATATATATATATATATATATATATATAGGTACATATATATTTTCTACAATTTAATACTCATATATGTACACACACATACACAAGACCATCTAGGTATCTTCCTCTGTGGGTAGCCACAGCAGAATGTACCGTTTAAATCACATTCACTGGCTACACATTCTCACACTTTATTATGAAAATCAAACAAACAAATGATGTTTATTCTTTCAGAATGTGAGTGTTAGAGTAAACCAAAGCAGGCTTCCATAGGTATTAGGTCCCAGGACAAGGGGTGTAGGCCATGACCCCAGGCTTATTTGGCCACAGTGGGTCATGAGAGCAGAAAGGGCCCTAAAGTCATCACTCATGTTAACTTAAGGTGTCAGTTTCCCCTGTACTCTGCCCTTACTCTTCCCTTTTCCTTGGGTTTTCCCCCTATCATCTAACCAGAAAGCTGGTTGCGAATTGCATCATCTCAGTTCAGTTCAGTCACAACAGTGACTGACAGTTTTGTTCAGTCGGGTCCAACTCTTTGCAGCCCCATGGATTGCAGAACACCAGGCTTCCCCGTCCATCACCAACCACCAGACCTTACTCAAACTCATGTGCATAGAGTCGGTGATGCCAACCAACCAGCTCATTCTCTGTCATCCCCTTCTCCTCCCACTCTCAATCTTTCCCAGCATCAGGGTCTTTTCCAGTGAGTCCGTTCTTCACATCAAGTGGCCAAAGTATTGGAGTTTCAACTTCAGCATCAGTCCTTCCAATGAATATTCAGAACTGATCTCCTTTAGGATGGACTGGTTGGATCTCCTTGCAGTCCAAGGGACTCTCAAGAGTCTTCTCCAATACCACAGTCCAAAAGCATCAGTTCTTTGGCGCTTGGCTTTCTTTGTAGTCCAATGTTCACATCCATACATGACTGGAAAAACGATAGCTTTGACTAGACGGACCTTTGCTGGCAAAGTAATGTCTCTGCTTTTGAATATGCTGTCTAGGTTGGTCATAACTTTTCTTCCAAGGAGTAAGCGTCTTTTAATTTCATGGCTGCAATCACTATCTGCAGTGATTTTGGACCCCCCCCCCCCCAAAAAAAAAGTCTGTCCCCAGACTTGAGCTACCCCAGGGTGTCACCATCCTGCCCAGACCAATGTCTTTGGTCCCTTTCCAATAGACTATCCTTAAGTTACCCAAATTTGAGTGTGCTATCTCATTTCTATTATTAATACTATGATGAGTGATACGGGGATATTGGCTCAAGCATAAAGTTTCTTTCTCACTCAAAAAAGAGTACAAGGTGGGCACACTTGCCATCCCAGAATCTAGGATGATATGGGCCCTGCAACCTTCAGTGTGCCCAGGAGTATGGCCTGGAAGACAATTAAAGTGTGAACAAACACACCGGAAATGACGCAGCTCACATCACATTCCTTAGAGCTTGGTCACATGGTCTCTCTAGACTCTGAGAAAAGTGGTCAGATGGGGTGGGGACACTGTCGTGCTTTGGGCTCAGGAAGCAGAGGAAGTCAAGTTGGTAAGAGGCTCGAGACTCTGCCAGGGCACTTACTCTAGGTTGGTCATGTGTGGTCGGTTTCTATCAGAAGTCAACTATAGTAGGTCAGCCTACTTTACTTTTAAAAGTAAGCCTCTGCCATGTCACCCTGCAAATATCAGTAAAACCTCTGGTAGTTAGCTACTAATTGTCATCATTTATTTGTATATTTTGTATAGAAATAGCAATTATATTACAATTCAGACCTTTCTACATATGCAAAGAAGTGAGCATCTGACACTTTTTGACTCCTTCCTTGGATTTAAGACCTCCTTGTAAATTAGCAGTGCTAATACATCCCTTGGTTTGTGTGGGACCATGGGTTTCCCATGGGATAAAAATCAAAACCAGCCTGTGAATGCAAATTGACTAAAAAGCACCATTCCAATGTACTGGCAGAGACATAAAAATGCTATTGCACAGATATAAGATGAGATAAACAGGAAAAGGATTATGTCAAGGCTGTATATTGTCACCCTGCTTATTTAACTTATATGCAGAGTACATCATGAGAAATGCTGGGCTGAAAGAAGCACAAGCTGGAATCAAGATTGCCGGGAGAGATATCAATAACCTCAGATATGCAGATGACACCACCCTTATGGCAGAAAGTGAAGAGGAACTTAACAGCCTCTTGATGAAAGTGAAAGAGGAGAGTGACAAAGTTGGCTTAAAGCTCAACATTCAGAAAACGAAGATCATGGCATCTGGTCCCATCACTTCACGGGAAATAGATGGGGAAACAGTGGAAACAGTGTCAGACTTTAGTTTTTGGGGCTCCGAAATCACGGCTGATGGTGACTGCAGCCATGAAATTAAAAGACACTTACTCTTTGGAAGGAAAGTTATGACCAACCTAGATAGCATATTCAAATACAGAGACATTACTTTGCCAACAAAGGTCCATCTAGTCAAGGCTATGGTTTTTCTGGGGGTCATGTACGGATGTCAGAGTTGGACTGTGAAGAAAGCTGAGTGCCGAAGAATTGATGCTTCTGAACTGTGGTGTTGGAGAAGACTCTTGAGAGTCCCTTGGACTGCAAGGAGATCCAACCAGTCCATTGTGTAGGAGATCAGCCCTGGGATTTCTCTGGAAGGACTGATGCTAAAGCTGAAACTCCAGTACTTTGGCCACCTCATGAGAAGAGTTGACTCATTGGAAAAGACTCTGATGCTGGGAGGGATTGGGAGCAGGAGGAGAAGGGGACGACAGAGGATGAGATGGCTGGATGGCATCACTGACTTAATGGACATGCGTTTGGGTGAACTCCGGAAGTTGGTGATGGACAGGGAGGCCTGGCGTGCTGCGATTCATGGGGTCGCAAAGAGTCTGACACAACTGAGCGACTGAACTGAACTGAACTGAACTGAATGAGAGAGAGCCTAACCAAACAGTCATATTAAAGTGGAAATTACATGCTATTTCTGCCTAGTGGAGTGGGAGCTGGGCGTAAATGTGCCCTATACCAGGCCCTAGAGGCGCCTGTGGTGGTAGAAAGTCTATATAATGAGCTGCTGGTGCTCTGCCCAGAGCTCCTCTACCAACTGGTGTCCAAGAGTATTGGCAAGCTAGCCTGTAGATACATGGCCGGTGATCCCACGCTCAAAGACCATCAGTGACTGAAAAGCACAAGCCCAGATTCTGTTGCCTAACGATAAAATACCATCGATTTCCTTGGTGCAGCTCGGTTCCCTGCAGAATCACCCTGAATATAAACTCATCAGATGCTACCTCTTTCTCTAGTTTCATTTGTTGTTTTCTATGCACTCCCTCTCCTGGGAAAGCTTCCCCTGTAAATCACAATTTGCGCAAGAATACCAAGCCTCAGCTCTGTCTCTGAGGAAGCTGCTCGAAGGTAGCTAGGACTATGGCACCAAGAATTCAGACTCCTGGCAGGTGGGCTCCATCCTTAACTCTAACACTGACCCCATTCCAGATGCTTCTAGAGTCAGGTGATGGTGATGCTTCAGAGCCACCAGCGACCAGGGGAGTTTCAGTGTCACCTTATGTGTAACCCAAACATGGGATCTGCAACACCAGTGATCGTAAATGCAGGGGACTGGGGGCCTGGGAGGGTGAACATGCTGGTGATTGGTGATCGAGACTGAAGACGGAGACGGTGCTCTGGAAGCAGTAGGCAGGATGTTGACTTAGGCAGCCAATGTGGGTGAAAAGGGCACATGCTGCCCCAAAGGTAGCATCCGTGAGGTCCACACCTGGAAGGAGAGGGTGATGGAGGAGCCAGTAACTGAAACCACTTGAGGGTCTCCCTGGCTATCAGGCCACCAGAAACCAGCAGACGGCATAGAACTGAGGTCCCCTCACTGGGCAGGTAGGGGCTCTCTTTCCAGGGAAGCCAGGTGTAAACTATTAAACTGACCTTCTTAGGGTCCAGGAACTCATGGGCTTGGGGCAGGCAGACATAGGATACACGTCAGGTAGGCAAACTGAGACAGAGAAGGCGATGGCACTCCACTCCAGTACTCTTGCCTGGAAAATCCCATGGATGGAGGAGCCTGATAGGCTGCAGTCCATGGGGTTGCAAAGAGTCGGACACGACTGAGCAACTTCACTTTCACTTTTCACTTTCATGCATTGGAGAGGGAAATGGCAACCCACTCCAGTGTTCTTGCCTGGAGAATCCCAGGGACGGGGGAGCCTGGTGGGCTGCCGTCTATGGTGTCGCACAGAGTTGGACACGACTGAAGTGACTTAGCAGCACTAGCAGTATCAGGCAAACTGAGAAGAACGTGTGGACCCCACCTCTGAAAATGAGGCCAGTGATGCTCTGGTTACATCTTCTTCCCGGAGAACAACCAGAGTTGAGAGAGACATTGAGACCATTCCCATGGAGCTGGTTCTACGGCTTTAATTCTGAAACTGGAACTAACGTCTTTCCTCTCCCACCATCTGACACAGTATCGCTGAAGTCCAAGCTCCAGTGAATTACATGTTGTAAGAACAGAGCAATGAAGTTCTACTTGCAACCTGGACCAACTTTAGGCCTTTCTCATGTTTTAATTTTACAGTGCTTTGCAATATGAAGGATTTGGGCTTGTTTACTTGATAGGAGTGAGAGGGTTTAAAAAGGACCAGATTTACAATTTGAGAGCAACTCATGCTTGTTTGGAATGCACATGAATTTACATCCTTTTCCCTTTGGGCAGGAATTATGTAGGCTTAGAAACAATATCAAAATGAGGTAAAGGGAATCAGTAACTCACTGTTGGATGAAAACCATTATTTCTACTTCTGTTACATATTTAGTAACGTTTAAGTCAGGCTATATGAGGCTTCCAGAGGTTCAAAAATATCAGAAATAAAAAGAAATGCATCTGAAGGCCGCAGTGAACAACTTGGGGTTTATTTTGTCAAGACTGAGCTATGCACAATTTGGTAACTTAAAAAGTCAATTCCTGATGTTTGAATGTGTTCTATAAAGAGCCTGGTTTAGGACTATGTACATAATACCACTTTTCCCTGCTCTCTGTCACTTGGTCATTTAAGTTTTATTTGAGAAATTATCTGGCCACACCTGTTCAAACACACTGCATACCTTTGTACATTTCTGCGCTGCTACAAAGGTTTACAGTTTTTAAGTGTCTTCCTCATTCATCTGTAAACTCCTTGAGGGCATGGGGTGAATCTATTAATATCGATTTTTGATCCATCAAACTTTGCATAATATCTGAGATGTAATCCATGTTAAATGTGCTCATTAAGTAAGGAAAGGAAAGAATGAACAAGGAAAGACGAGAGAATAAGCTGAGAGAAAATATATGTAACCTCGAGAATTGCAATTTTTACCTTCAGAATAATTTCACTGCTTCCACTCACTTAAAAACAAAAAATAATAATATGAAAGTATAATCTCTCTATATGGGCATCTAAATTCACATATAGAATAAGAATTTCTGTATATTTTAAAACTATATTTCACCTCACAAGGGCCCTTTCATGTCTAGAAGACAATTATACATATATACATATATATACACACATACATACATATATGTATATATATGCGCACACATAAATACACATTACATATACATATAATATATGTGTATATATGCATATGTATATACATATATTGTACATATATATGTAGTTTATATGGGCTTCCCAGGTGGCACCAGTGGTAAAGGATTCACCTGCCAGTTCAGGAGACATAAGAGACATAGGTTCAATCCCTGGGTTGGGAAGATGCGCTGGAAGAGGGCATGACAACCTGCTCCAGTATTCTTGCCTGGAAAATCCCATGGACAGAGAAGCCTGGTGGTCTATAGTCCATAGGGTCACAAAGAGTCAGACATGACTGAAGAGACTTAGAACACACACATATGGTTTATATATATATATATATATATATATGGTTTATCATATATATATATATAGCTTATCAAATATACATTACATGCATTACAAATATATATTCCTCGATGGTGCAAAGGCAAAGAAACTTCCTGCAGTGCAGGACATGCAGGTTTGATCCCTGGGTTGGGAAGATCCCCTGGAGAAGGAAATGACAACCCACTCCAGTATTCTTGCCTGAGAAATTCCAGGACCGAGGAGCCTGGCGAGGTACAGTCCTTGGAGTCTGAGAGAGTCAGCTGTGACTAAGTGCACACACACAGACATACACACACACACGCCACTGTTGCTTTTGTAATTCAGTCACTAAGTTGTGTCGGACTCTTTGCGACCCTATGAACTGCCCCATGCCAGGCTTCCATGTCCTTCACTAGCTCTCAGAGTCTGCTCAGACTCAGGTCCACTGAGCCAGTGATGTGGATAAATGTTTAAGGGAAATTAACAGCACCAAGTTTTTCGGGCATAAAAAATGAGCTATATTTAAAAATAAAAGTAAATGCCTCGATAAGAAGTACAAGAGTAAATGCTCTACCATGGATGCAGGCTGGTAGGCTGACCAAGAGAACAGAAGAAAAGGGTGGATATTGAGGAAAAGGAGGGGTAAGGGGCGAAAACTGTGCAGGCAGAAGAGAGGAACCACCAAGGTGTCTGCAGATGAGCTGGGAGGGGAAGGGACTAGCGCTCAGGTCCCGGGCACCGCTGTCTCCCAGCTGGGTTGCTCTGTCAGCATCCCGAGCACCCGCCTTCGGTCCTGATTCACCGTCCACTGAGTCCCAGCGGGGCAGCCGTGGGATCCTTTGAAAACCAAGTCTGACCCTGTCTCTCCTCTTCCTCCAACGACTTGCACCTCACAGAAAGCAAAGCACGAGAGCTCGTGTCTCCCCTAACTACCCTGCCTGTCTGAGTTCAGCCTCTGGTACCCGGTCAGCCCCAGGCTCACAGCATCCTCTGTGGTCCAGCTCAGCGCACACGTGGTAGGAGCTGAGTACCTTACGTGGGGAAGAGCGGGCGAGAACTCTTCGCGTCGGTTCCTTCCTGCACACCGGCCACCACGAGGGAGGCCAGCCCCTCTGTGTTCCTGTTCTTCCTCACTTTAAATTAATTTTTATTGAAGGATAGTTGCTTAACAACGTCGTGTCAGTTTTCATCGTACAGCAAAGTGAATATATATCCCTATGTGAGTGCTCAGTTCGGGGCATCTTCCCCACCCAGGGATCAAACCCGCGTCTCCCACGGCTCCTGCACTGTAGGTGGACTCTTTACTGCTAAGCCACCGGGAGAGCCCCACATGTACATCTGTCCCCTCTTTCTTGGTTTCTTTCCCATTGAGGTCACCGTAGGGCACTGGGTTTCCTATGCTATTCAATAGGTTCTCATTAGTGATCCATTTCATACAAAGTATCAGCAGTGTGCACCTGTCACTCCAAACCTCCCCATCCACCCACCCTTGTTTTCCTTCTTAGATTAGTGGTCAGAGAAGTCACAGATCTCATCCGTGACTCTGGGTCCCAGATGAGCGAGCGCTCCAACCCAGCACTGAAGCAAGAGGGCTCGGATTTCTCATGTGTCACTCAGAGAGGACCAGTGAGGGGGTCTGGACGCAGGCAGTCCTAGGTCTTGACCCTAACACTCTCCTGATACTGCCCAGAACTCACCCCTCCCCTCTAACGGAAAGGAGTGAACCACATTCTGCCTTCTCTCTCACTATTGACATCCTCTGAACACTCCTCACATCCCCTTGATATGTCTCCATTGGAGCTTTTTCTTCTTTACAGAAAAAAAAAAATACAAATAAGGTAAAAGGAAGAAGACCATGATTACAGTCCCACACGGGAAACTCAGAGACACTTTCATTTTGTTCTTTGTAGGTAGCCAGTAAGGAGGACAAGTCTTTCCAACCAAAATGTATTCCACACAGTAGGTCCGTTAAGAATAAAACAAGAAACGAGAGCCATTTATTTGTAATTTTATTTTTCTCCTCTTATGCACCATTGTGATTTAATTAATAGTTTCTCTGAGGTGAAGTTTAAGGAAAAGATGTCTATTTCATTATTTGAAAAGTATTGAGTATAAATTATTTTCTTAACGAAGCTACAGTGATCTCTTTGGCTTTTTCTTGGACATATTCCCACCATCACTCTCTCCTTCTATGTCCACATAGAGACAGGCTTCTTCACTTTTCCCCGAGTCCTGCCGGCTGTGCTGTGGTTAGCTAATTTATTTTCATCTTCCAGCAAGGTCAAGAACACATTGATATTTGTGGGTGAGCCAGACATCACGTCTCTGTAAGCTCCCAGAGAAGGTTCATCATCTTGTTGGGAGTTCTTTTCTGCAGCAAATGTTGGAGTTGACTTGGAGGAGGAACTTGCTTAGTTCTTAAGTCCCCAGGTTAGTTACATCAGGGGCGCCTTAATAAATTAACTGGGGTCCTTCCTTTGATGAGAGAGTGAATGTCAAGGCTGGCTGACTGCCAGCACCCCATGTGTCTCCTCTTCTCCCTCCCTGATGCAGGGAACCAACGAAGCCAATATTCAGTCACTCCTTGCCCTGACAGTTCATTGGCACCAGGACAATCACAGCAGAAGACCAGCTGTTTAACACTGAGTGTCTATGATAAAGGTCCTATCCTATCTGATTTGAGAGCTGCTTTTAAAAAAAGCAATCATTAATCAAGTGTTGCGTTTGTGCTTAACTATGATTGAGAGATGGAGAAGGCAATGGCACCCCACTCCAGTACTGTTGCCTGGAAACTCCCATGGATGGAGGAGCCTGGTAGGCTTCAGTCCACGGGGTTGCTAAGGGTTGGATACGACTGAGCGACTTTACTTCCACTTTTCACTTCCATGCATTGGAGAAGGAAATGGCAACCCACGCCAGTGTTCTTGCCTGGAGAACCTCAGGGATGGGGGAGCCTGGTGGGCTGCCGTCTATGGGGTCGCACAGAGTTGGACATGACTGAAGCGTCTTACCAGCAGCAGCAGCAGCAGCAGCATGTTTGAGAGAGACAGGAATCTATTTTGATAGGCCCCTCTGTCAAATGGTTATCATTTGGAATTGTTTTACAAGGATATAATATCTAGACAGACAATACTTGGGTCAATTCTACATGCTGGTTTGAAAAAAAAAAAAGTCATCTAGTATACTACAAAGAAAAAGTCATGTTAGTTCCTTGTAGAAAGGTGAAAATTTTTTGTTTTCTACAGCTCAGCTACCCTTTCAGGAAATTTTGGGTAATTGTGGGTTCTTTTTTAAACATAATCATGTGGGAATACTTCGCAACAGAGAATAATAATCAATGTGGCTGTTGCCTTTATGAGGCTGTTTGAAGACCCAAATCTGGTTGGAGCACCAGGGAAGGAACCCTCCCTGACGCTTGATGCTTTGAGAAGCACTTTCCAAGGTCATTGCCAGGTGCCCTGAAGTGGGTTTGTCTTTGGGAAGCTGAGCACAGTTAGCTTTGGCCTTTCCTTTACTTCATTGGGGAATGAGATGAACAGAGAGTCCCAGAGTCCAGCGTGCCGTTTCTCCTCCCAACATCGCGGAGACTTAGCACCACAGTCCTTTCCTGCTGCTTCCACGGTGCTGGCATTTCTCCTCCCATAAACTTCATTCCATTGGATTTGCTGAAGAACAGGGGAGTTCAGCAGGTCTGACAGTGAAACTGATCCTGCCCCGGCTGGTAGAAAAGTCCACTGGCTGGATGTTCCTCAAAGTCAGTTTGTTCTTTCAACCAAATGAAATTTGTTCTTTCATTCATATACTTCCTGAGAATCCATAAAATACTAGTTGCAGTTCAAGGTACCAGAGATATAACAATGCACAAAGCAGATGAAATTCCTGCCCTTGGGTTGTTTATATTCAAAGGCAGAGAGACAAGCAATAACATAACGTAAACAAGTAGTGGATAGACATCAGACATAATTAATTCTTTGGAAAAAAGAGAAGCAGAGAAAGGGGTTGGAGACTGTAGGGGGTGGGGCAGAATTACATTTTGAAGAGAATGTCTGAAAGGTTATATAAGTTTTTATACATTTAATATTTACAATATCTTATACATATTTTAAAACACTTAATATATGCTTTAAAGCTTTAAAATACACTATAGAAGGTTTTTGCTTGTTTTTTTCCTTGGTTTGCTTGTTTTCAGCAGTTGCAAAGAGAAGTTTATTCCATAAAAAAAAAAAAGTGGTGATACATCCCGCATTTATTCCTTGTCAATCTAGAAATTCACAGAGGAGCTATTTACATGAATGCTATGCTAAGTCACTTCAGTCGTGTCCGACTCTATGCGACCCCATAGACGGCAGCCCACCAGGCTCCCCCGTCCCTGGGATTCTCCAGGCAAGAACACTGGAGTGGGTTGCCATTTCCTTCTCCAGCGCAGGAAAGTGAAAACTGAAAGGGAAGTCACTTAGTCGTGTCCCACTCTTTGCGACCCCAGGGACTGCAGCCTACCAGGCTCTTCCGTCCATGGGATTTTCCAGGCAAGAGCACTGGAGTGGGGTGCCATTGCATGAAACGAGTAGGTAATAAGTGAATGAACTAATGAATGAATGAATGATATCCACCAAGGAGAGTTTTCAGAACAGGAGAGAGAGAGAAGCTCACATCCTCAGGAAAGTCAGACTCACGGGTAAGCCCTGGTCAGAGGTTGTGTCGTCCATGAGGGGGACCAAAGGGCAGATGGTGCCTCAGTTGGTAAAGAATCTGCCTGCAATACAGGAGACCTGGGTTTGATCCCTGGGTCAGGAAGATCCCCTGGAGGAGGAAACAGCAACCCACTCCAGTTTTCTGGCCTGGGAAATCTCAAGGGCAGAGGAGCCTGGTGAGCTATATAGTCCGTGGGGTTGCAAAAGTCGGACTTGACTGAGTGGCTAAACCACCACCCAGGGAAGTGGGATGTTGGATGCAAATCGGCCAACTCAGCTCTGAAAGCGAAGGAACCAGCCCCGCCTCAAGAAGAGGAAATGGAGATGTGACTAGCTTTAAAGGCTGCGGAGATCAAAGGGGTGGGAACAGAGAAAAGGCCCCTGGATCTGATCTCCAGGGGGTTATCAGTTGCTGAAAGCACAGGATGAAAGCCAGGCTTCCAGGGCTAAGTGAAGGGTGCAGGGTGGGAGAGGAGAGCCCCCTGCAGAGGGAAAGCAATGCTCATCAGCCTGGAGACTCTTCTCTCGGACAGCTCTAGGTTCTCAGCCATTTCAAACTTCACTCTGACCTTCTGGGTGCACCTTTATGCAAGGAAGGTAATGGCAGCCCACTCCAGTATTCTTGCCTGGGTAATTCCATGGACAGAGGAACCCTGGCAGGCTATTGGTCCATGGGGTTGCAGAGCTGGACACAAGTGAATGACTATCACTATCATGCAAATAAATAAATGCATAAATATACATAATTTTTGAGATTTAATATATATTGGAAAGATCACTGGACTTGGTCTACAAAACCTGCTTCTAATCAAGTCAGAAAACTCATAAAGGCACAGTTTGTTTATCTTTACAATTAAAATAATACTTGTTCCACTCCCAGAGAAAATGAGAAGGTCAAATGAAATGCTATGCATGATCTTGATTGGTAATCTAGAAAGTGTAACAAAAAATAAGTATCTTTCAGTTCAGTTCAGTTCAGTTGCTCAGTCATGCCCAACTTTTTGTGACCCCACAGACCAGGCGCAGCATGCCAGGCCTCCTACTCCATCACCAACTCTCAGATTTTACTCAAACTCATGTCCATTGTGTCGGTGATGCCATTCAACCATCTCATCCTCTGTCATCCCCTTCTCCTCCGCCTTCAATCTTTCCCAGCATCAGGGTCTTTTCCAATGAGGCAGCTCTTCGCATCAGGTGGCCACAGTATCTGCATCAGTATGCTATTCTTTGTGATGGTGGAGCACCCTCTACATCTTGGCTTTTTTCCTGTTTTACCAGTGAAACCGTCTTATTATACAAAAATTCGTGAAAGCCCCCTCCAGACTAGTAAACAGCTTTGAAATACCTGGCAGGCTCTGCTGTGCTCCTAACAACTCTTCTAACCAAACTGGTTGAAAAGATTTTGCCACCTGGTGACTTTTCACTCTTGGCCACTTTACTCTCCACCATGCCCCTCCGTGGCATGTGCCCAAGGCCATCTTTTCTCTGTGTCTTGCATGCTGGGACCTCGGTCCACCCTGTGCTCTTGTTTGCCTTCTCCCATCATCGCCGTTCCACTCAGGCTCTCAGTTTCCACTGAACCTCCAAATTTCTGTCTCTCTCCCCTTCGCCGTGAGTTGCTCTTCCTGCTGTCCCATGACACTTCACTCATAGCACTTGTGTTTTCTGTCTCCAGTATAATCGGTTGTTTACATATTGGAGTTTCCTGCTACACTGAAAGCTATTTGAGAATGAGAACCAAGCTGCATTCATCAGCATAACCCTATCACTAATTGTGCCCTACAGTTAGTATGTGAGGGGATCAAACACATGATTGCAACTTCTCATCATTTATCATCTCTAGGTCTTAATTTCATCACCCATGAAAGAGGGATGCTAGAGAAGATGACTCCAAGACCCCACCTGAGTTCTGACGTCTGCAATTCCATTTACCTACACTTTTCCCAATCTCTATTCTTTTCATTGCAATCCATGTTCACATATTTTGAGAAAGCACATTGAGTATAATAGTTATACATATAAAATTGAAGGAGAAATATCCCTTTGTGCCACGAATACACACAATCTGACCTGCATGCAGCTATAAAGTGTAAAAGACTTCTCTGAGAGTCTGGTGTCTATTACTAGGACCAGTAAAAATTCATTCTATAGTCAGATGTTTCAAAGATGGTTTTGATACATTTATCCATAAATTCAAACTCTTTGTGCTTCGAAAAGGGTAGCCTGAAAAAAAAAAATATAATGCCTAGTTTATCACTGGGTTACGAAGATTTACACATTGCTTTTTATATAAAAAACCATTTTAATTTACTATTTAAAAACTGTTATTTACCCTCTCTCTTCTAAATGAGGAAGCTATAAAATTAGTTGACATTCTATAATATGAAGAAAAGGCATTTTCTCTGATATTTCCTAATGCCATCTTGTCAGTGTGGCATTGTGCTGGTGGCTGCACTGTGATATTGGTTTGCAGTTTCTTGTTACAGTAAAAGTTAATGCTGTACTGAAATTCTGCTTAATATTCACACTTGTGTGAGCCATGGAGATGATGCATTATCTTAAGTGCATTACCTCACCGTGTCTGTGAATCAGCATCATTAGATCAGGATGAGATCATTTTTGAAGAAAGATTGAAAAGAAATCAGGGTTCTGGGAATTGACTGGGAAGAAGGAGAGACCCTGCTAATGACACTTAGCGTTTATTCAAGCCTTTTGACACAGACAGCTTTGTGTCTCTCTTAGCGTGCTGTTCCATATGTGGAATTTGCATGATAATGGGTGCAAAGTCGTTATCAGATCAAACCTTGGAGCATACATGGGGAGACATCAAAGTAACGGAATGCCATATCATGGGCTACCCTCGAAGGAAGGGTCTCTATTAGCAAAATTTCATGTACTTTGCTCCCAAAGAAACTTCTTGAAGAAATTAAAAGCAAAGATCTCCAGCACTGTTGAACCCTATAGCAATTTTAGTTTGCGTATTTGGCATCTAGCAGGTCCTGAAAGGTCTCACTTACCTTGGCTCTATGACAGATGTTCCCTAGTGAGCCGGTCTTGGGTAATTTCGGTGCATTAATCAACGTGAAGTGGATTTTAGCAACCTCAAGCAGGCAGATCTGACTTCCTTTCTAACTTTCTCTTATTGTAAGCATGCATTGCCAGAAAAGTGATCACTTTTGTATAGTCTTGGCTTTTTGCTAAGAAAATGTAAGTCTGAGGATGAAATGGATATTTCTGTTGGTGAAGGAGAGGGCAGAAGAGAAGTACTTATTTTCAGAATTCACCAACCATGGAGTAATATACGAGTGTTGATACTTAACAGAATTAATGAGATACTTGATGGTTGTGTGCATGTGTGCTAAGTTGCTTCAGTCGTGTCCAACTCTTTGCGACCCTATAGACTGTAGCCAATCAGGGCCCTCTGTCCATGGGATTCTTCAGGCAAGAATACTGGAGTGGGTTGCCATTCCCTCCTCCAGGGGATCTTCCTGACCCAGGGATCAAATCTGAGTCTCTTACGTCTCCTGCATCGGCGGGCAGGTTCTTTACCACTAGAGCCACCTGGGAGCCCACTTAATGGTTATAAGGTGTCTTTCTCTAACTTTTCCTGTTGCTCCTTCTTTAGCTTCTGCTCATAACTAACTGAATCTTCCCTGCAACCCCAGCTCAGATCTGCAGAGGTTTTAATAGTGCCTTTTCCCTATTGTTCATCTATGTCTTTGAACTAGCTTTACGTAATCATTTGGGGATATAGACACAGCGGAGTTTCCAAGTATTAGATATGTTAGTGATTAAAAGGCCGGAGGATATATTTCACTCTAGTTAAATATGTCTACTCATGTAAATGTAATTTCACAGTAATTGCACTTATTTCTAGACCTCAGAGTTATAAGGCCACTGAGTCCAGCACCAAAGGGGCCTTCCTCTCCAGGATGCCCCTCATCAGCAGCTGTCCCAGGAGACAGCTCACCCCCACCCCCACCCCGGGCCATGCACGCACAAGCTGCTCTGGGGACAGGATGTGTCCTGAAGACATTTTTCTCTCTTTCATGTTCAAATCTTGGTGTCTGTGACTTTTCACTCCCAGGAAGAGTTACCTTGAACTCCATCTGTCTTTAAGTTTTACTTTCTCCCTACATTTTCATACCAGTGTGAAAATAACTTGGCATGACCTAAACTGGTTGAGATGTCCTATCCAAAGAGCTTGTCATGGTGGTCTACGGTCACCTTAAGATGACGACATTTTAAGAAGTGAACATCTTTACCTGGAAAAGAGAAAACCCGGGGGAAAAGTGCTTACTAAGTGATTTGACTCATCCAATGTGGCTCTGCATGACAGAACTGTTCAAAATGTGGAAGAAGAGATAAACCCAGTGACTTTAAAGGTCTTTTGTAGTGTAGCATAGGGAAGGAGGTAGCTAGTTTAAATATCCCAGTGTAAAATAAAAGTGGGACGGCTGTTTAAAACAGGAAAAAACTGAGAAATTAGAGGTACTAAAATATATTTTCTTTGTTTTCTGGTAGCTCTCTCTTGACCTGATGTGGAATTCTTCATTTGTAATTTAATGCTGTTCTTCCTTTAGGAGTGGGCATTTTGTGAGGTGAGGGCAGACTCTGGGGGTGCCTGAGACCTCCACTCTGCCACCTGGGGTTCACAGACAGCAGGCTGTCTCCCACCACCTCCGATCCCCGGCAGTGTGGTCTCACGCTCTGTGCCCCTCAAGGGACTGTACCTGCCCCCTGCCTTCTGTGATGGGTCAGGGTGCATGACTGGCAAGTTGCCTCCAAAAGCAGTGAGCGGGGCAGCCCCCAGGTGGGACGGCTCCCACCTGTGACCCTCCCTGGGCTCCCGGAGCAGTGAAGTCTGGACCGGGGCTGTGGGGGAGCCAGGCTGGGTCCAGTGAGCCAGGGGTCAGGGTCAGACAGCCAGGAGCCTTTCTCAAGCGCTTCAAAAGTGGCTGAAGTAGGACACACCTGAGCCAAGGCTCCAAGACCCTGGCAGATGCTCTGCTGGACCAACTTGTCTCTCAAAGCTCACATTCCCAGAAAAATAGGTAAGAATTTCAGGGCAAGAAGAGCAGAGCATTAAGCCCCGAGCATCGGGTCCTTGTGAGGTCGGGGCCACAAGCATGGCTGTGGGCATCCCAGTTCCAGCAGGTGTGGGGTGAGCCCTCTGAGGTGCGGGGTGAGCCCTCGGCCGGATGAGGACGCCAGCACCTGCTACAGTGCTGCCGTGCGGACGGACTGCCTGGAACACCCGTAAGTGCTACACCGGCATTTGTTCTGATGGTCAGCGGTGCTGTTGTCACGAACCCTTTTATAATTGTTGTCCAAGGGCTAGGTTTTGTGGGATATGGCTCCTCTGAGACTCACTGAGAACACCTGGTCTGCAGTCAATCTTTGCAGATTTTGTCATTACCAGATGATAATTCATTAAAAGAGGGACACAGACAGTTCATGGATACAAAATATCTGCAATGGAGAAAATACATGGAAACTTACAAAAAGTTGTGTGCTTAGTCGCTCAGTCGTGTCCAATTCATTGCGATCCCACGGACTGTAGCCCACTTGGCTCCTCTGTCCATGGAATTCTCCAGGTAAGAATACTGGCGTGGGTTGCCATTCCCTGCTCCAGGGGATCTTCCTGACCCAGGGGTAAAACCCGAGTCTCCTGCCTTGCAGGCAGATTCTTTACCGTTGAGCCACCAGGGAAGCCCTATGAAAAGTTACATAGAGTAAAATTAAGATTGAAAAAAAAGCACAGCTTCCTGCACCTGGCAGGACCCTCACCCAAGGTGGCTGCTTCACCGAACACTGGGCACATCTGTGCCCTCCGAAGACCTGGGCGGCTTTATCCTCACAAGTGGAGCACTGTGCTGGCTGCATCTTCTCACTTCTACACCAGCTTTAGACTAGTGCCAGCCTCTGTGAATTTATGTTGGCACCTTTAATTAACAGATTAATGGTCAAAATTGCTAGAACTGTTTTTGCTGTTGTTCAGTCGCTAAGTTGTGTCTGACTCTTTGTGACCCCGTGGACTGCAGCATGCCAGGCTCCTCTGTCCTCTGCTACCGCCCAGACTTTGCTCAAAGTTATGTCCATTGAGTTGGTGATTCTATCCAGCCAGCTCATCCTCTGTCGTCCCCTTCTGCTGTCTTCATTCTTTCCCAGCATCAGGATCTTTCCCAATGAGTCGGCTCTTTGCATCAGTTGGTCAAAGTATTGGAGCTTAAACTTTAGCACCAGTCCTTCCAATGAATAGTCAGGGTTGATTTTGTTTAGGATTGATTGGTAGAACTTTTAGAATCATACAGTTCTGTGTCAATCAGGAAAGAAAGTAAGGAGCTAAATTTTTAGACTTGACAAACTTTTGTTGACTCTCTTGGCTTTTCATTTCAGATTAAGCTATGCTAAAATCTCCTCCTATAATTATAATTCACTTTTTTATGCTTTATATATTTTGACATTGTGGTATCAGGGACATAAAACATATGACTGTACAAATTCTTGGTAGTGGAATGTTAATTTCATTATTACACAGGATTCATTTTTAATCTAATTTTCCTAATATTGATATTTTTATATCACTGTACATGTGCCTAATATTTATGTAGCAAAACTTATCATTTGGTATTTTGTGTTTTAATTTTATCAGTCATGCAATTTGGTCATCTCTCTTCCAGTAGCTTAGTTTAGGACCATTACATTTATTGTTGCTGTGGATTCATGCACTTGGAATTATTTCTACTGTCTTTCTGTTTGCTTTCTATTTTTATCTTTTTCTTTTTTGCACTGCTGTTTCCTGGATTGATGGCTTGCTACAGCATCTTTTCCCCGCTTAAGATAGACTTCTCCTCTTTCAAAGAGACCTGTGTATCACTGACATATGTAACTCTATTTTTTGCTTATGAATAAAGTTATTTGGTATTTCCTCCTGACCTTGCTTGCTTTACTCACTGAATATTTCTTCTGACCATATCATTGTTGTTTAGAGGTTTATTTTTGGCCCTTTACAATGAGAGGTGGTTTTCTTTGAAGGATGAATTGAGCACAAGTATACTCAGCGTATCAGAGAAGGCAATGGCACCCCACTCCAGTACTCTTGCCTGGAAAATCCCATGGATGGAGGAGCCTGGTGGGTTGCAGTCCATGGGGTCGCTAGGAGTTGGACACACTGAACAACTTCATTTTCACTTCTCACTTTCATGCATTGGAGAAGGAAATGGCAACCCACTCCAGTGTTCTTGCCTGGAGAATCCCAGGGACGGGGGAGCCTGGTGGGCTGCCATCTATGGGGTCGCACAGAGTTGGACACGACTGAAGTGACTTAGCAGCATACTCAGCGTATGTCCTTACTCCGTTTGGCCACACACTCTGCCTGGTTGTCTTTCCCACGTGCTGACCTGTACACTTTCCCAGCCCCTCGGATGAGGCTGTGAGTCCTGGGGGTGGGAAGCTCCCGTAGTGAGTGTGTGTAAGAAAATACCTTTATTTTGCACTTTTAAAAAATTTCATGTGTAAATTTTGACACTGCTGATGGACAAGTAAGGTAAACATACTATTGTTCTTGAACTCCTTTCCTCCTGATGTTTATTCATCATATTACTTTCAAGTGTTCAAAGTTGCTAATGTCAAATGCGTCCTCTGATGTGAACACACCCGCTTTGGGTTCCACATTTCAATAGGTCCCTGGCTCCTCAGCACTGATTCTTTGATCACAGTTCCCTTCCCTGTGTTATTTTGTCCCCTTCTTGGTTGCTCACCTTAATTAGACATTTCCAGAAGCTGTTACTTTTGCTTGAGCGTTTAATTGAACACACTGGTCTAGACCAATGTATGAGGCCTCTGCCCAGGTGTACTCTCTGACATCTATTATTCCTAATAGGGAGTATGCTATCAGTCTAATTGTAGTTCTTTGGAGGTAATTTATTTTTATTTATTATACTAAGTATACTTTCTAAATAAAAATTGTACATTTCTTGACATCCCTATAAAAATCAAGAATTATTTCTTTTCTCTCTCTGACATTCCCTTCATTCTCTTCTGGGATTATTATTAAAAGAATGTTAGAGACATTATTCCATTGTTGGGAGAATAAGTGGGAAATGTTTTTGATTTCTCAAGTATTCATTACAAAATAATAAACTATGGGTGTGTGTGTGCTATGTTCTCAAATGAATTGTTCATCCTGTCTTCCACTTCACTAATTGTCTTTCCAACCTCAAGTCTGACCCGTATTTGGGATGCAGAGTTCTAACAAAGGCCCACAATGACCCTTCACCCTTGTGAAATCCTCTCCTCTTTGACTGTGGGTGGAGCCTCTGAAAAGGATGTAAGTTGTGAATGACTGAGTGAAATGGCGATTATCTGAATGGACCGAATGGCATTGTTTGAGTCCTTTCAAAGCACAGAGCTTCTCTCTGGTGTTAGCAGGATAGGAAGTCAGAGATATTTGAGGCATGAGAGGGGCTTGCTCTACAATCACTGGTGTGGAGGAAGGAGGAAGGCTAGTGGCCTCCACAAGGACACAGCGGCCTCAGCTGATGGCCGGCAGGTAGACAGGACTTTTACCAATGAGGACCAGGAATAGGACTCTGCCAACAACCCCAGTGAGCTTGGATGGGGATTCTTTTCCAAATGCCTTGTTTTTGCTGTGAGATACCCCGAGCAGAGAATCAGCAGAGATACCCCCTCCCCAGTCTTCAGACATGTAAGTAACAAGGTGTGGTTTTAAGCAGATAAATTGGTGATAATTTTTATGCAGCAAAAAGAAATCAATACTGCATCTACTACATTCAAAAAAAAAAAAAAAGCAGCATCTATATTTTTCTTCCTCAAATTTGTAATTGGCTCTTTTATATAGCAATTTAGTATCTAGTGGTTTAGAAAGTCTGCAATTTAGGCTTGTTTTGTTTAAGAATACCTTTGCAAGGAAAGTTGAATTTTTATCCTGTAGAACATCTTGTCCATATTCACCTGAAAGTCACAGTCTGCAGAATGAACTCTGTCTTAAGTCAGCATCCCTTCCGATCATGTACTTCCTGTGCCTCACCATCAAATGATGCTTAACTTCTTCTGATAATTTGCTCTGCAGTCATTTTGAATGCTTTTTCATTGTTCTCTCTTTCCATCCCTTTCTGATTATTCTCCCCAGCCTGTGGAGCTTCCACTGCCTTCTCCTGGCCTACTGCGCTGCCCTGTCCAGAACCAGACCTTACAACTGTCATTTAGGGGCTCTGTCTGCATGCTCTTGGTGACATTGCTGCTCCGATTACAACGAGCTCGTGGGCCTCTTGGTGCAGTTTCTTGTCACAGACTGTTCTGTGTCCTCTCCCTCTTTTTAAAAGTCATGGTGGAAGATGGAATTGGCAACCGTTTTTGGTTTTCAGGCTCCTTTTTAGACAAGAAAAGACTTCATCTGGCCTCTGGCATCGACACACAAGACTGGAGGGGGCACCTGACTCCTTTCACCTCTGGAGGTGGACCTGTTTCCAAACCCAGCTGGTGTCCTGCTCCCGCTGCTCTTGCCAGTTGAATTCCACATCTGGCTCACAAGAATGCAAGAGCCCCGAAGAAAGCGGCATCTTACTGCTCTTCTCTGCTAATCTTTTACCCATCACAGTGCCTTGAGCAGAGGGGTAGGTCGAAGGAGAGCTCTGCCTCCGTCTGAGAGAGAAGTTGTAGTTATTTCACCTTGCTTGTTTCATTTTTCTCTTCTTCAGTGCAGAGAGGATGCTAGCTGCTCTGCTTACTTCAGAAGTTTGTCAAAAGAGTCAAGAGGGATGAGGTATTTGAAATGCTTTGAAAGCAGTAACCTTTAATACAAATGTTAAACTGTAGCGTTGGAAGCCCTGTGCATTACTTGTATCTATCACCAAACGCTGGGAATGTTGGCACATGGAAGGAGACTTAGCGATCTTAATGCCTTTTACTTTAGAAGATTCAACTAGGACTCTGAAAGAATCAGGCAGCTAACACAGACTTCCTGATGGTTGAAGGTCTCAATCTATAGGATTTGTGCTCTTCATGACATTTGTCAAAATGCAGACACCAATTTCAGGTACTAGAGGAGTTTTTTGGTTCAAGTCTGTGAAATGTCCCTTGAATATTCAGAATGGATTCAGACAAGTTGGGAAATAGTTTCAGATCATTTTCAGTGAAGAATTACATGAAAGAGCGTGTCTACTTCTCATGTGGGTTTGCAGCTGGAAAAGAAAAAATAAAGAAAAATTAAAAGAATTCTCAGGATACACGTTGGATACAAATAGACTTGTTGCCAGACAGCCAAGTGGTAGGTTTTCATTAAAAGGGACCAGATGTTTTTAGGCAGTGGGTGAATTTATTCTGTTCATTTTTTATCCAAATAATCCAGAACTTTGAATATGCAGCGTTCCCAGATGGACTGAGACCAATATTCTTTATGTTCAAAAAGCTTAAAATGAACTAGAGTCTGGGGCTCAGAAATGCACTCTGTAGGAACAGGGTCAGCCCAGGCAGGAGAGGCCAGGACGCTGAAGTCAGGCAGGTCCCAAAGGGAGGAACCATGCTTCTCTCTGTGATGATAAAAGGGACTGACAGCCCACGGGCAGACAGACAGAGCAGAGAGCACAGCCATGTGTGAGAGTCACAGGAAGGGGACGGCACTAGACAGAGGGACACAGAGGTGCCAGTTTCCCAGATGGCACTACTGGTAAAGAACCTGCCTGCCAGGATAGGAGCTACAGGAGACACCGGTTCGATCCCTGGGTCGGGAAGATCCCCTGGAGGAGGGCATGGCAACCCACTCCAGGATTCTTGCCTGGAGAATCCCGTGGACAGAGGAGCCTGGCGGGCTACAGCCCAGAGGGCTGCAAAAAGCTGGACAGAACTGAAGCGACTTAGCTTCAAACATACACAAATGCTACATGGCCAGCTCATAGAGGGATGTGGTTTGTGTTAAATATTTTTAGAAACAGAAGTAGAACTATAACTTATAAACTATATATTTATTCACATATAAAATATATAATATTTCTTGCTGTTCAATTATATCTGACTCTTTGCAATCCCATGGGCTGTAGTGCGCCAGGCTCCCCTGTCCTTGACTACCTCCTGGAGTTTGCTCAAACTCATGTCAATTTATATATAAAATATATAACATTTATACACGTATGCATATATATCATATAACTAATATATAATATAATTATCTAATATCTAATAGATAGTATAATTATATATTATATAATGAATTTAGATTCTATCTTTATAATTATGCATAACATATGGTGATTAATGTATTTATATTATCATTGTATTTTGATAACAATATATTACACATTACATATAATATTCCATATACTAAGTACATATATTTTATATATTATATAGACACACACACCTTATGAATACACCCACGTACACACATATGAACAAACACACACACCTGAAATTTAAACTGAGATATTTTGCATTTTAACTTGCTGTTCTAATTTAACCCATGCTTAACGACCGCTCCGAGCCTTCCTTATGGGACCTGAGGGATGCAAGTTTGAAGTTGAAGTGAATTCTAGGATCCTATCTGAAAACAAAGTTGAGTAAAAATAGAAACTCTTGTCTGGGCCGCCGAGCCGGTGGGCTTCCTGCTTCAATCAGAATTTGCACAGGTCCCTCAATGGGGGGAAGGAAGTGCATGGTGACTGGGATGTGGAGGTCACAGATCTGTGTGCACAAGTGTGAGGTCACACACGCACACACACGTGCATGGCCTCCAGCAGGGCGGGAGGAGCCGAGTGGGCCCCAGCCAGGCGGTCAGCGGGAGCCCCTGGGACCAGGACCAGGGATTGGCAAGGATGAGCTATTTTCTCTTTCTCTCTGGGTTGGAAGCTGCTGACAAGCTTCGCTTTCTGCACTAGGTCCTTTGCTGGAGAGCTGAGCTGTCACAGAGCCCTGAGAGCTGATGGCCCCACGGGAGAGAGGACCAGATGCTTCAGAAGGACGTCGGCGTCTCGAGACCCGCGAGGGTCACCCTGCAGAGGACGGGCTGTCCTGCCTCCAGAAGTCAGGAGTCCTCCCGCAGCTTCTTGAAGGCAGCCTGCAACAGGGAAAGAGCGTGCAGCTGTGGCCACACGGTCTGGATCCCGTTTGTCAGGATCTCTTCTCTGACTTTAGACATCTTCATCTGTCGAATGACTTAAAAGTAATTTCCTGGTCTGTTCTGCAGGGCTACCTAGAGGAACAAAGAGGAGGAAAACATTTGAAAGTGTTTTAAAAACAGTTTTTAAAAAGTGAATTAAGCCTCTTCATGTATTTCTCTGTGTGTATTTCTACCCCTTGTATTTGAAGGTCTGTAAGGCCCAGGGTGGGGAGCTGCCATTCCTTCTGGGTCCCTGGGGTGTCTGCGCTGGTGCCTTGCACAAGAAACAAACAGGTGAGTACCTGCTAAGTCACAAATGAGCACCACCCTGGAACATCAGCTAGAAAGTCACATGTTCACCTCAGGGACGGTCCTCAAATTCCTCAGTGAACAGGCTTGCCATTGACTGCTTTCTCCTGAGAAACACTTTAGAAGTCCAGCTCTTTCCAAAAATAATTTTTGGGAAGGAGTGAGTGCTACAGTTTCAACCCCATTATGTTCTGAAATCTGGCATTTCTGAGGCCCCTTACTTTCAACTTTTACTGGTCCTGAATAGGTGGTGGTTGCATTTGATTTCAGCAGAGCTCCAGACAAAATAATACCCTATATTTGTAAAACATTAAGCCTATTATTCTAAAATATTTTTGCAAAACAGATAACTAAGGGAAGAATCTTGTCTTAAAAAGTCAGGAACATTGTAATAATCCTAAAGTAAATAAAACACATTTCCTAAAGAGAATTTTTTTTAACTTTCCTTATATTCATGCTTGTCTTCTAATTGGATATGATAAATCATCTTCATGTAGCAAGATAAGGACAATTTAATCCTACCCATCTTTTCCAACATTTGGGAAGCAATATATAACTTTCTGTAGCTTTAAAATTCCAAATGTGGTTTCCAAGAAATTATGTAAGTATGATCTTCTCCTTAAAAACAAGTTTAAGGGGAAAGAATCTCTATGCATTCGTTGTTTATTTACGAACTCATTTTTCGTCCACTGACAGCTCATCTCCTGCTCTCTGTCCTGAGTTTTGTCTCCTGTTGTCCTGTCCACCTTGAAGTCAGGAAGGTGAACTAGGTTTCTTACCTGGGTTAGCATGTCTGTCTATAACTTGGACTACAGACTGAAGGGCAGGGTAGCCTTTGGGGTTCATGTTTGGAAATACTAGGTAGGGCTCCTGAAACCTAGTTTCTAAGTGAACTACAGGCCCTTCGCGTCTAGATCCAGGCCAGGATTTGGAGGGAACCGGGTCCCTGCAGGAGGTTTTTAAGGGCACAAAAGCTGGTGCCTGGTCTCCCAGGGGAGCTTGATAGGGACTTGAAGGCTCTGATGGTGTCCTGCGGGGTCCACCAGGGGCCTTCCAGCCCAGCTGCAGAATGGCAGGGAAAGGTACATTTTCAACCCAGCTTGAGAGCTCTGGGAGGATCTTTACAGTGAGGGAAAAAAAAAAGAAAAATCATTAGGGGCTTGTAGCAAGAGCCACACTCAGGAACTCCTGGCTCTGCAGGCTGTGGGGGGAGATGGAGATGGGTGGTGTTTCCAGGTCCCCTTTCTCCTCGTATGGACACAAGCACACGGCTCACAACTCAAAGGTCTCTCCAGCACAGACACGATTTTTGGTCTTTGTTGTTGGAATTTTAACCTCTTTGCTTGGCAGTATTTTCTATTTCCCTATTGACTTTGCTGCATGAATGCAAGAGATTAAACCTGTGGGGTATTCTTTCTTTTTAGGGGGAAAGTTTGCTTTAATTTTTCATTATAACTTTACCCAATAATAATATTATGTAGAAAACATTCTTTTAAATATTATTAACTACACAGGTTGCTGTTGATAAAAATAGTTTCATACACTTGTTAACCTCTATCTCTTGTGAGAACTTGTTGTTCATAAATGCATATTAATAAGAGACATAAATGCCACTAAGACACCAAGTCTGTAAACTCTGCCTCAAGCCCTCTCCCTGACACTTCCCTCTGCTCATGTAGCTTTCTAAGATCATTTGGAGAAACTTCAGATGCAGTCATAACACTCTGGATGTAATGTACTCAGTTCAGTTCAGTTCAGTCGCTCAGTCGTGTCCGACTCTTTGCGACCCTATGAACCGCAGCACACCAGGCCTCCTTGTCCATCACCAACTCCCGGAGTTCACTCAGACTCATGTCCATCGAGTTGGTGATGCCATCCAGCCATCTCATCCTCTGTTGTCCCCTTCTCCTCCTGTCCCCAATCCCTCCCAGCATCAGAGTCTTTTCCAATGAATCAACTCTTCGCATGAGGTGGTCAAAGTATTTGAGTTTCAGCTTTAGCATCAGTCCTTCCAAAGAACACCCAGGACTGATCTCCTTTAGAATGGACTGGTTGGATCTCCTTGCAGTCCAAGGGACTCTCAAGAGTCTTCTCCAACACCACAGTTCAAAAGCATCAATTCTTCGGTGCTCGGCTTTCTTCACAGTCCAACTCTCACATCCATACATGACCGCTGGAAAAACCATAGCCTTGACTAAATGTACTAATAGATGTTAAAATAATCTTATCATTGTAGGGATCATAAATTCCAGAGAGAATCTGAATTCTAGAATCCAAATTCCAAATATGGTTTTTACAAGTGCTTTCCTTTGTGATTGCCAAAGTGTTCAGACTTTTAGTTAAGGAAATGCCATCACTATCTGTCTATCAATTGAGATTTTCTGAGTGTGATCAATTTAGGTATTAATTTAAAAGCCTAGCATTCAGGACAACTTTACAAACTCGTCTTTTTCTGCAAAAAAAAGCCTGCATTTTCTGAAGTGACACTTGACATCATGCCCAGAAGTATGGATTGACATGAAACAGTGAAAGACAGGCTTCAATTCTGCTCTCATTGCTTACAACTTTTTTTTTTTTTTTTTAAATTTCTTATTTAGACTCTACAAGAGTTGTAGCCAATTAACAAAACAATCATTGACTGCCACACTCTTGCTCCAAAAGGGTTTTCCTTCTGGTCCAGCCAAATCCACAGGAAATGCCATTTGCTATCATAGACGGTATTTATAAAGCTATAACCAAAACATAAAAGAAAATTTCAAAACTGATTAAACAACTGGAAAGTCGTATTAAAGGAATGACATTTTAGGGATGCAAAGAATTATCATGAAAGGGCCAGGATTACCTCATACCTTACATATAATTAAAAGAAGGTTAGCTTTCAATGCAACTTTGAAGTCTACCACAGTCGTCATTTACCCAGCCAGCAAGTATTTTTTAATCACTTACACATGTTATTTTTTCTTCTGTGGTTCTCTGTCTTTCCTACTGAAATGTGGACTATCATAATAATCCGAGTATTTAAAAACTTGAAGGCAATGCCATGTTCAGGGGTTCGATATTCTGATTGTATTAAGAGGAAACTGAAGCCCTGGGAAATAATTTTGGAGATTCATAATTGGCAAAGCTAGTGCTTTCTCATTATACATCTTTTCATTAGTCACTAACATGTCCTAATCAATACTATCTCTATTGTATGCCCCCTTCCCCTCCACCCCCCACCAGGTTTTCTATCTCTAGAAAGATTTTGAGTAAACAAACATTTCCATTAAATTCTAGAATATGAAATAATAAGATGGTAGACAGCTAGATAGGAAAGGGAGGCTCTGTCATCTTAATAATACGTATGTTTCAATTGCATAAGAGTTTCCAGCTTTGTGGCTCATCCTTTGTTCTTGTTCTTCAGTCCCCAGGTCGTGTCCAACTCTTTGCAACCCTAAGCAGCACGCCAGGCTTCCCTGTCCCTCACCATCTCTCGGAGTCTGCCCAAGTTCATGTCCATTGAATTGGTGGTAGCATCCAACCATTTCATCCTCGGTCACCCTCTTCTCCTTCTGCTTCAATCTTTCCCAGCATCAGGGTCTTTTCCAACGAGTCAGCTCTTCGCATCAATCAGTCGGTTCAGTGACTCAGCCGTGTTTGACTCTTTGCAATCCCATGGACTGCAGCACACCAGGCTTTTCTGTCCATCATCAACACCCACAGCTTGGTCAAACTCATGTCCCTCAAGTCGGTGATGCCATCAGGTGGCCAAAGTACTGGAGTTTCAGCTTCAGCATCATTCCTTCCAAAGAAATCCCAGGGCTGATCTCCTTCAGAATGGACTGGTTTGATCTTGCAGTTCAAGGGATTGTCAAGAGTCTTCTCTAACACCACAATTCAAAAGCAACAATTCTTTGGTGCTCTGCCTTATTTATAGTCCAACTCTCACATCGTACATGACTACTGAAAAGACCATAGCCTTCATCCTTATGCTAATGGTGGTAAGTCTAATGTTGTAATGGAAGGCTGTGTGTGTGTGTAAACATATCACCATGGCTGCCTTATCTGATGAAAATTTGAGGTAATTACTGCCTTATAGTAATCATCAAATCATGTTTAGATATTTAGCTAGAACTAGAGTGGCTTCCCTCATAGCTCAGTTAGTAAATCATCTGCCTGCAGTGCAGGAGACCTGGGTTCGATTCCTGTGATGGGAAGATGCCCTGGAGAAGGGAATGGCAGCCCACTCCAGTATTCTTGCCTGGAAAACATCACGGACAGAGGAGCCTGGTGGGTTACAGTCCTTGGGGTTGCAAGAGTTGGACATGACCTAGCGACTAAACCACCACCACCACCAGAGTGGTGTCCAGCAGAAGGATGGGTGACCCCATTTGCAGGACAGGCTACAGAGGGGTCACTGTATATATATAAACCACCAGGGGTCACAGCACGATGAGTGAACTTGAACTACAGCAAATACCACGGTTTGATCATCTCTATATATTTGAAGGAGTTAAGTTTTGTAAACTTACCTTGCACAGGTAGGTAGTTTAATTTAAGAGAATACTTTTCTAGTATTTAAAATTTTATAAAAACAAATGAGCTTTCTTGTGGAACCGTGAATGTGGCACCCTCAAAGCTTCTGAATGCAAGAAAAGCTTGGATTTGGGGACATTGTATAAGAGCTTTCTGTACTAGGGGGCAGCTGTCATCTGACAACTCCTATGAAGCTGCCATGGGTCCAGGGGTAAAGCTGTCTGCTGCCCGGATGCAGCAAAGCCAGCCTTAGGCCACTGTGCAGAGGTCACCCCCCTGAGGGACTGGGGGCAGGCAGGAAGACCCCTGCCCTCTGGGTGTTCTCAAGGAGCTCTGCTAACCAGCGAGAAGAGACGTCCAACTCATGAACATTCCTCCCCGCTCAGGGTGACAAGCCGTGGCAGAAGGTCAGAAGGGGTGTGTCCGATGTGCAAATGATTTCCAGCAGGGCCATGGACAGAATGAGAACTGGGGTGAGTCTAGATGTTATCACTCTGGAACGGTATTCTTCAAGAAGCCACAGGAGGTGACCTTCTCAGCCATGTATCAAGATTCTTCCTACTGAGTTGGGCACTGTGGAAAAGTGGTCATAACACCCACAGCAGTCATCCCAGCACACAACGTCCCTGCCAGAATGGCTGCCCTCGTAGATAGAGATACAGCTCCGATATGTTGCTGAGCTACGGACCATCGGAGACTGCGGCAGGTGCAGGTGAGCCTTGGTAAGGGACCCACTTGGTTCGAGATCTGTCAAGATCCACAAGTGCTCAAACCTCTTTGAGAGCACCTTCTGCTCTCTGCTTCTCTCCTGTTTTATTATGACATTGTACGTCATGTACTTAGTCACTCAGTTGCGTCCAAATCTTTAAGACCCCATGGTTTGTAGCTCTCCAGGCTTCTCTGTCCATGGGGATTCTCCAGGCAAGAATACTGGAGTGGGCTGCCATGCCCTCCACCAAGGGATCTTCCTGACCCAGGGATTGAACCCAGGTCTCTTGCATTGCAGGCGGATTCTTTGCCATCTGAGTCACCAGGGAAGCCCATTGTACATCTTATCTATATTATATTATTGTTATCTGTGGTCATATATTATTATAATGTTTCTATATTATGCATTCTCATTGTAATATTAAGTTATTTTATGATGTGATTGGAACTACCCAAAGAATGGGGAAGTGCCATGATAAAAAGTTAGCTGGCATATGAAAGCAAAAGTCACTCAGTCATGTCTGACTCTTAATGACTCCATGGACTATACAGTCCATGGAATTCTCCAGGTCAGAATGCTGAAGGGGGTAGCCTTTTCATTCTCCAGAGGATCTTCCCAACCCAGAGATCAAGCCCAGGTCTCCCGCATGGCAGGTGGATTCTTTACCGGCTGAGCCACAAGGGAAATCCATGTACGTGCTGGCATATACATGCTACTATATAGAAAACAGATAACCAACAGGGACCTACTCTACAGCACCAGGAACTCTACTCAATATTTTGTAATAACCAATAAGGGACAAGAATGTGGAAAAGAATATGTATGTATACATATGTGTGTGTGTGCACGCTTAGTCTCAGATGAGCCAGAGACGGTGGAGTTTGGGGACCAGGTTGCTGACCCACCTTCAAGCTGGCGGCTACTGACATGTTCATCAGTGGCTGACGGAAGGCTGCAGGGGCCAGGGCAGGGAGGGATGTCTCAGATTTGTGCTTTGTTTTAAAATGAGAAAGCCTGCACCCTGACAAATTTAATTTACCTTCTTTTGACCTCTTCTTCTTACTTCTTCTTTGCCTTTTCCTTTGCTCTCTATCTTCCCTTTCCTTTGTTTTTTTTTTTTTTTTTTGTTTGTTTAAACAGATTGCATGTTTTGGAGCAGAGTTGAGAGGAAAGTACAGAGATTTCCAGCACACCTCCTGCCCCGTCCCCTAACATGGACATCCTGCAGCCCTCAACACCAGAGCAGAGCATCGGCTCCAAAGGATGAACCTACTCAGACACGTGGTCCCCATCCACAGCCTGCTCTAGCGCTCAGCCTGCATGCTGCAGGGTCCAGGGCTTAGTACCCTGTCCTTTTCATCTCCCCTGCTCAACACCTGCCTTCTCTCTCCCCTTCTTTTCTCTGTTCCTTGTCATCTCCTTTTGAGGACCTGCCTCAGCCCGTGTGCTTCGGGAGCCTGAGATAATTGTTTTTGTGCACAACTAGTGTCTCATTCTGAAAAGGCACACACTTTCCAGAAGAGTCTCTTTGGCTCCTACGATTCTCACAGTGTAAGTCTTCATACTGTGTGTGCCTCCCCCATCGAAGGTAACCCAGGGCTCACTCGCACAGGACCTTCATCAGACCATCTTTATCTGCCATACTGCATGGTGGCTATGTGTCAGAGAGATGGAGAGAGAGGAGAACTTTCTAATGAATTTTTAGTTCACCTTGAGCCTGAAGAGTGCCAGGAAATATGTTCTTACAGCCTGGCACTGCAGGGTCGGACTTGGGCCAGCAAAACGTTGTCCTGGAAATCTTCGCGGGGCTGATACAAAGATGGTATATTTCCTCAGGAGACTCGATGGCCAAACTGTACAGCCTGGGATCTACTTACTCTGATGTCTTTTACCTTGACAGAGGCTTTAGTCCTTCTTGATTGGAGGGTAACTTCCCATCACTTTATAAATACATTTTTCTTTAGGCTGCTTTCTAAAGTATCAGAGAATGTCTCTTCCCCAAACAATAAGTGAGCAGGTAAGGGCATGCAACCCAGCCATAGCTGACGAGGGAAGAATGCAAATTGGAATTCTCCTTTAGTAGACGGATTTGCAGCTTATTTGGAGAAATATGAGATCCTAGAAGAGGAGACAGACCTCCGGTTATTCAGAAGTCTCCAAAAGTCTGTGAGAAAAAGAGGTAGAAATGGAACAGGGATGCTTTTGAACTGTGGTGTTGGAGAAGACTCTAGAGAGTCCCTTGGACTGCAAGGAGATCAAACCAGTCCATCCTAAAGGAAATCAGTCCTGAATATTCATTGGAAGGACTGATGCTGAAGTTCCAATACTTTGGCCACCTGATGGGAAGAACTGACTCTTTGGAAAAGACCCTGATGCTGGGAAAGATTGAAGGCAGGAGGAGAAGGGGATGACAGAGGATGAGATGGTTGGATGGCATCACTGACTCAATGGACATGAGTCTGAGCAAGTTCTGTGAGATGGTGAAGGGCAGGGAAGCCTGGCGTGCTGCAGTCCATGGGGTTGCAAAGAGTCGGACACGACTGAGCGACTGAACAACAACAAGCAGTCACCCTCCATCCAGGAGAAGTGCAGGGACGCTCAGGGCACCAGGTGAACCCAGTTTCTGCTGATTTAGCACAGGTCAGGGTCAGCAGAGACCCACAGCCCTTTCCTGTCTGTCTCAGGGTTTGGTCTTTAAGACCCTTGTACACTGAAGACAACACTTGAAACATCACAACACCTTTCTAAGAACTACTGTTAGTTTCTTTATCTTCCTACTTACATTCTCTTCTTTCAAAATATCTTCCTAAATAATATGTATTTTAATTTCCTCAAAAATATTTAATCAGCGACACCCTCCTACAATTCTTTGAACTCAAGAAAAAAACAAAACACTGTTGAGGGGGCATCTATCCCTTAAAGCTTACTCATTCTCAGATTTCTATATTAACAAATCAGAGCATTCCTTATACTTTTCCCCCAGGGGTATTAAAAAATTACAGATTAAAAAAAAGTTCTTCAGTATCCTAGTCAATTCAGCCCTGCCCGCTGTATCATGCATTCAACTCCTTTTCAAAAGGAATATACCATTGTATTTTCAGATACTCAATTTTCCTTTTTGGTTGGGCAGTATAGAATAACAAAGTTTATGTTGTCGCGTAACACAGAAAACTTCTTTCAGTTCAACAATCTTTACTTTTTCTCTTAGAGTAAATAAAACCTGCCCAAAGCTCAGCAGAAGAGCAAACTAACCTGGAAACTCATTTTAGGGGAAAAGGCAGGCAGACCCAGGCCCTTGCCCTCTCCCAAATCCTAGCCTAGGGGTTTCTTCTGAACAGAATCCTGCTGATTGTTTCCTGGGGAGGAGGAGGGACCGCTGCATTCCTCCTGAAGCTTCTGGGCTCTCCCCTCTAATCCTGTCTCAGATGGCGCAAGTCAGCACCCTCCCTGCCCCATCTGCAGAAGGGCACGCATCTGCTTGTCCCAGAGCAACGCCTCCCAGGACAGTGACTGGGGGCTCAGAGGGCAGGGCGCCCAGTGTCCTTGATCACACAGAGCACCCTGATTCCAGGTGCAGTGCCCCCCTGGCAAACAGTGTGTCCCGATCTGATGTTTACAGATGTAGTCTTCTGGGGGGAAACATGCCATTTCAATGAGCTTATTTCAATGTTTGATCTTCTCTTCGCCAAACTGTACAGCCAAAGCAGGGCCCCCTCCCCTCCCTTGCTGCAGAGGACATGAAGCCATCAGCATTCTCCTCCAGAGAGAAGTGAAAAATCTGGGTGATAGATTCTCAAAGAAACTTCTGTGGACTTTTATCTTTTTTTTTTTTTTTTTTCCAAAAGAAAATAAAATCGAGCTAAATCTAACAGGGAACCCATAATCATGTTGTCATTCCTGGACTCTGAGCACTTTTTTTTCATGCCCTGTCTCGTTGTCAAAACCAGAAATACCTTGTATTCTGTCTGGGCCTTGGTTTTTCTCACCTCTGAAAGAGACTGCTGCTGCTGCTGCTACTGCTAAGTCACTTCAGTCGTGTCCGACTCTGTGCGACCCCATAGACGGCAGCCCACCAGGCTCCTCCGTCCCTGGGATTCTTCAGGCAAGAATACTGGAGTGGGTTGCCATTTCCTTCTCCAATGCATGAAAGTGAAAAGTCAAAGTGAAGTCGCTCTGTTGTGTCTGACACTTAGCAACCTCATGGACTGCAGCCTACCAGGCTCCTCTGTCCATGGGATTTTCCAGGCAAGAGTACTGGAGTGGAGCGCCATTGCCTTCTCCCTGCAAGAGACTAGGCAAGATAAAATCCAAGTTCTTGAATCATTTTATCTCCTGCAGATGACATTTGAGTGAGTGAGTGAGTGAAAGTCGCTCAGTCATATTGGACTTTTTGTGACCCCATGCACTGCATGGAATTCTCCAGGCCAGAATACTGGAGCGGGTAGCCTTTCTCTTCTCCAAGGTATCTTCCCAACCCAGGGATCCAACTCAGGTCTGCCTCATTGCGGGCTGATTCTCTACCAGCTGAGCCACAAGGGAAGCCCTAAGCTGGGCTTTACCAGCAGATGGAACTTGGTCATTTTGAAAACATTAAACTTTCTGCTGTTTTGGAGAATGGGCGTGAAGGGCGGTCCTCTCGAAGCTCACTGGTGAGTCTCTCAAGGTTGGGTCTCGGGGATGGGGTTTCCTTACAACCTGAAGAAGTTCAGGTTGGTCTCTCATCACCTTCCCTCCTAACTCCTTGTCACAAAGCCCACAAAGTCTGTTAGCTTTTCACACCGATGAGCCAATAAATTACATTGGATTGAATCCCAATTAACAGTTTGCAGTTTTCATTTTGGAGACCAGCGATTTCAGATATAGGAACGTTTCTGTGTGGTCCTGCCACACGATTTGCATCTATAAAGACAAGAATAAAAATGCAGGCGTAGGGGAAAGCTCTTTCTCACCACCATCCTTACAACTAAAACGTTCAAGACGGTTTGTGCAGATCCACCAGGGGGCGCTCAGCCCACTGACTGTCCAGGGTGGAGGCGTGCTAAGCCCCTTGACTTCACAGTCGAATGGAAGACACTAGACTCAATGAGGAGCCCCACAATCTTCCCCAAATGCCATTATTATGGCTATGTCCAGAAAATCACATTTTTAAAAGAGTGCAAATATAACTCTTTGCTTTAAAAATTGCTGCTTGTGAATACATAATGTTTCATAGCTATAAAAATAGTAATAGAGTCAAATATATTATATCATTTCAGATATTCCTGCATCAAGCTTCATTAACTTAAAGAGATCTAAAGAATAGAAAAAACATTGACTTAAGAAATGTGTTCAATCTTGAACATTCTTTGTTAGCTATTTTTCCGGAAAAGTCCATCAAATTAACACATGCCAGTGGACAGTACATAATGATCCTGGCTTTAAAAATCTTTTTAATGATAGCATTTGCTCATGATTATGAAAAAGAATACAGTCAAGTTTAATGTCACTCTAAAGCCTGCAGATTCTAAATTTGGAATCATAAAAACACTGTGATTTTCCACAATTTTTGTTTATAATGAAAGATTGATTGGTACAAAGAAAAATGAATATTCTCCATGGATTCTGGGAGATATGATAGGGAATGGCTAAAACAGAAGGGCACTTTTGAAAGCACATAAATGAATAGTATCCCTCAATCTCAATTTTGATGTGCTTTAGAAAAAAGTATATATATATATATATATATATGTACATATATATATATATATGTACATATACACACTTTTCCCATCAGTAAAAGATTTCAAATAAACATTTAAGCCCTATTAGAAAATGATCTAGTTGGTCTGTTGCTTTTAAAGCACTAGTTTTTTCAAGAATGATTTGTGCTCTGCACCTTGTTCCCCACCGAATGTTTGTGGTTCATGTTTAATGTAAGAAAATTGAACTTAGTTTATCAGAATAACACACAGAACTTAGTTTGGAAAGCTTAGATTTGGATAAGAGAAACTTTATTATTATTTTCTTAATTTTGGTGACCAATTAATATGGAACCAAGATGATGCTTTTAAAAATGAAAAAAAAATCTTATAAAAACTTTTAAGATGATTTTTTGCCTCTCTTTTGTCCTTCAGCTTCTGTGATTGTGATCTATCACCCCCTGACACACCCTCTAATTGTCTGAGATGTTTCTCTTCCTGCCTTATTTAGGCAACTGGGCTTAGTATGTGAATGGGTGGTATGTGTCAGGGGGAAGAGGGGCACAAGGGCAAGATCTAAGGAAAGAGAAAGGAGAGTTGGATTTATTTTTGGCTTTGGCTTAGAACTTCTTAATCTTCGTTTTCCCGGTATAAAGGGGTTGGGCCAGTTGTTGTGTAACATTCCTTCCGAAGCTTAAACTTAATGGATCTATGAAAATCAATGTTGTTGTATAATTGCAGGACTTCTCCTCTGTTCCCTTAGAGACAGCTAGCATGTTGCCCTCTCGCTGGTCTAGCTGCTAGCATACGGACATTGCCTAGTAAGTTATCTATCATCTGTCTATCTGTTTATCATCTATTTTATGTCCTATAAGGTATTTATCATTATATAACCTCAGATATGCAGATGACACCACCCTTGTGGCAGAAAGTGAAGAAGAACTAAAGAGCCTCTAGATGAAAGTGAAAGAGGAGAGTGAAAAGTTGGCTTAACGCTCAACATTCAGAAAACTAAGATTATGGCATCTGGTCCCATCACTTTATGGCAAATAGTTGGGAAAACAGTGGAAACAGTGGCTGACTTTATTTTGAGGGGCTCCAAAATCACTGCAGATGGTGACTGCAGCCATGAAATTAAAAGACACTTGCTCTTTGGAAGGAAAGTTATGACCAACCTAGATAGCATATTAAAAAGCAGAGACATTACTTTGCCAACAAAGGGCTGTCTAATCAAGGCTATGGTTTTTCCAGTGGTCATGTATGGATGTGAGAATTGGACTGTAAAGAAAGCTGAGTGCCGAAGAATTGGTGCTTCTGAACTGTGGTGTTGGAGAAGACTCTTGAGAGTCTCTTGGGCTGCAAGGAGATGAAACCAGTCAATCTTAAAGAAAATCAACCCCGGATATTCATTGGAAGGACTGGTGCTGAAGCTGAAGCTCCAGTACTTTGGTCACCTGATGCGAAGAGAGGATTCATTGGAAAAGACCCTGATGCTGGGAAAGACTGAGGGCAGGAGAAGGGGATGACAGAAGACGATATGGTTGGACAGCATCACTGACTCAATGGACATGAGTTTGAGCAGCTCCAGGAGATGGTGAAGGACAGGGAAGCCTGGCTTGCTGCAGACCATGGGGTCACAAAGACACAACTTAGTGACTGAACAACAATAATTGTTATCTACCTGTCTATCTATCCATCTATCTATCTAAACTGTTCCTACTTATCATCTCTCTATCCATCTATATATCTACCATCTACCACATCTGTTTACGTGTCCTTATCATTATCATCTTCTATAAAACTAATAAATACTATTCCCTTGGTTCATCTGTTCACAGAAGACCTTAAGCTTTGTTCATTCTTGCTGTCTACCACCATTACTTCTCTTAAACACCATCTGTATATGTTAAAATGAAGTCTTTAGTAACCTTATTAGAAAGATGTGAGGAGAAGGCAGACATGATTTACTATGTGAACGTGTGTGAGTCTCTGGAGACCTCACCCCCCTTCCCCAAATAACACAGGACACTATCTTTGCCTTCTTCTCAAGGCAACACATGCTGGTCGATAGAGAGCCAATCTTTCATGGGAGATTTGGCGCTAAGCAAAAGGGAACAGTTCTGGGTCATTTATTCCTGGTCGTTTTTGTTATTTCTTAAAAGGAATGTATTTTTTTAAATGAAGATAACAACTAAGGATATTGTTCTAAAAATGAAAAGATCTTTTCACAATTTTATCTCTGTTGTCCAGAAAATCTCTTGTGTTTGAAAGGCCACATAAATATCAGATGCTAAATGTCAACTTATTAATTTTGTCATTCTTTGGGGTAGTATTTTAGATAGTTCAAAATAGAAAAGGTATGCCATACTTTATACCATACTTCAAGGCCCATTGAGAATCATGTTTGTCCTTTCCATTAAAAAAAGAGAAGCTACCAACCTATAAATTTGGCCATTAAAATATATATAGGTACATATATATTGTATACATTTTAATACTCATATATGTACGCACACATACACACACATACACAAGACCATTTAGGTATCTTTCTCTGTGGGTAGCCACAGCAGAATGTACCGTTAAAATCACATTCACTGGCTACACATTCTCACACTTTATTATGAAAAATCAAACAAACGAATGATCCTTATTCTTTCAGAATTTGAGTGTTAGAGTAAACCAAAGCAGGCTTCCATAGGTATTAGGTCCCAGGACAAGGGCCGTAGGCCATGACCTCAGGCTGACTTGGCCGCAGTGGGTCACGAGAGCAGAAAGGGCCCTAAAGTCATAATTCATGTTAACTTAGGGTGTCAGTTTCCCCTGTATTCTGCCCTTACTCTTCCCTTTCCCTTGGGTTTTCGCCTATCATCTAACCAGAAAGCTGGTTGTGAATTGCATCATCTCAGTTCAATTCAGTTCAGTCACAACAGTTCAGTTCAGTTCAGTCTTGTCTGACTCTTTGCAACCCCATGGACTGGGCCTCCTTGTCCATCACCAACTCCTGGAGCTTACTGAAACTCGTGTCCATTGAGCCGGTGATGCCATCCAACCATCTCATCCTTTGTCATCCCCTTCTCCTCCTGCCTTCAATCTTTCCCAGCATCAGGGTCTTTTCTAATGAGTCAGTTCTATGCATCAGGTGGCCAAAGGATTGGAGTTTCAACTTCAGCATCAGTCTTTCCAGTGAATATTCAGGACTGATTTCCTTTAGGATGGCATCATCTCAGAGCCAAGAAAAGAAGTACTAGGCATCTTTTTGGTGTGAATATCTCCAAGTCCCAAGACTTCAGAGGAAGGCAGAGAGTGTGGGGAGGAGGTGAATATGACAGAGAAAGAGATTCACAAGGACAAGGGATGTGTTTTCATGTAAAATCTGAACCTTCCCTGTGATGGAGGAGTCTTCCTATGTGTGTCTTAGTAGGATGTGAGGCCTGTTTCCTATCACACCATAAAAAAGGGCAGAATAGCTACTTTTCTGACTTTCTGGTCAGCAATATTGGATACCTGGCTCCCGCTTAGGGAATTCCATGCTCACATACAGGGCTTGTCACCCAAGAAAGCCGGACACAGGAACCGGGCTTATGTATCTCCACAGGAGCCCAGGCTCCAGCCGTGACAGTTAACGGCAGAGGTGTTTTCTCCTGCCCACTTCTGCCCCAGGTCTCCTGCCTGCATCTGTGCCTGCCTTGCCTCTTGTCCATCAGAGTCTGGCTCTATACAATCCCGGATATTCTGGGACCTAGCTAAACTCATTTTAGACTCAAATTCATGAATATGAATTTTGTGTCTTGCAGCTAAATGTCACGATGGATACAGATATTAACGATGGAGTCTATGAGAAAAGCAAATCCTATTTATCTCCCACTTACACTTGAAAATACGACAACACAACAGCCCAAGGAGCAACACACCCATCCCTGTCTGGGTCTTTCCATGAACCATCGATTCTCAATGATGTTGACCACAACGATGTTAACTCCTCGTGTCCTTAAGTATTACTGAGGACAGCAAAGAGTGAGTGTTTATGTGGGTCGTATCTGTTGATGTATACTCTGTTAGTAATTAAAAGTGAGACATTTTAGAATATTTATTAATGCACGCATAATAAAATTTCATGGTACGAATAACATATTTTTATGAAAACTTATCAAGAAGAGGAGCGACTGTTTTTGCAAATTATATCAGTGTCAGGTTTAATGAAAGGAGCTGGATCTTCGTCTCTCTTCCTGCATCGACTTGCTGCAGTCAGTTATCAGGTTACAGTAGGTTCAGACAGAGCTGAGTGCTTTACCAGCCTTCTGAGGTGGTTGTATACATTGGCCTCTGACAGTGCATAGAAACTTGAACAGAGGTTGTTCCTGTTAGTGAACAGTGTCGCTAAGAGTGGTTGTGCGGAATCTGGACCTACATCCTCAAGTGCTTTCGACTCTGTTGCATTGATTTATCTTGTACTTGGGATCTTTGACTCACCCAGGAATTTTTTTAACATCATGCATTGCTTTGTTTGGGAAAACAGATTCACAGAGTTATCCAGATTTTCCATATGTGAACATATATCATTGTGCTCAGTCGCTCAGTCGTGTCCCACTCTTTGTGACCCCATGTGCTGTAGCCCACCAAGCTCCTCTGTCCATGCAATTTTCCAGGCAAGGATACTGGGAGTGAGTTGCCATTCCCTCCTCCAAGGGATTCTCTCGACCCAGGAATCAAACCCACGTCTCTTGTGTCTCCTGCATTGGTAGGCAGATTCTTTACCACCGAGCCTGCTGGGAAGCTCCCCTTATATCCTTACATAATAGCGAAAAAAAAATAAAATCACATTTGTTATCATCACCACCCATCTCATTAGAACTGTCTCTAGGTACTGAGAAGCTGTCAAGCCCAGACTAATAGATATAAGTTTGCCATATTTCTAATTTTCACTGGAAAGTTTTAACGTTATCATTGGCAACAAATACAGTCTGCTGTTTTCCTTATAGTGACAGGCTCATTTCATTTATTTTCTAGGAAATGTCTTCCAAGCACCCCAGCTCTGAATGATCAGTTTATCTGTCAGTCACTCTTTCAAATAAAACTGCTACCCCATGAAGAAAGCAGCCGGTTCAGCCGGCAGCTCAAATGCTTGACAAGTTCTTTTCCTTGACACATGCTTGATAAGCACTGTCCCAGGGTATGCTGCAGACAAGCCTTGTGTGCCCTGAGCTTACCACACAGAAGATGGAGGAGATGCATACATGAGGCCTGAAATTTAATAATGTTGATCTTATTTATAGCTTTATCAAGGTCATTCTCCAGTGTGTGTGCACAAAGACCCATAACCAAGCTGCAAGGGCACAGCATAAATAGAGAATACTCGGGTTACTAGTCCATTTTAGTGCCACGGTCTTGCCTTCTGCTTGGACAGCCTTCTTGCACATCACTGCTTTTCACCTTCAGTGCAAACATAAGCATAGTGAAAAAAAGCAAGCAGCATCTTAATTTTACAAGGAAAATAGTTTTGACCTTGCTGATATCCTGCAGCTGTCTTGGCGCCCAGGGGTCTGTAGACCATGGAGAATGGCCAGTCTAGTCACTTTCAAGGCTCTGAGAGACTATTTTCCATCTGCCCCGCTCCTAAAGCTTCAGGTACCTCCCTCTTTTTGTATTCTTATAAATTTAGAAGCAGTCTGCAGAGCCCCTCCCCCTGTACCCACGGGCCTATCACCTCCCCTAGCCTCCCTGGATCGGTGCCACAGGCAAAGCCTCCTGTCTTTTCCCAATGGATAGCTCGTGCTCCTGTCTAAGGACCCACCACTGGGGCTTCCATCTTTGTCTACTCAGGTATAAACCTGCAGCTCTTGTCTCCAAAGAGCTGACTCATTGGGAAAGACCCTGATACGAGGAAAAATTGAGGGCAGGAGAAGAAGGGGGCAATAGAGGATGAGATGATTGGATGGCATCACCGACTCGATGGACATGAGTTTGAGCAAACTCAGGGAGATGGTGAAGAACGGGGAAGCCGGGTGCGCTGCAGTCCACTGGGGTCACAAAGAGTCGGGTACGACTTAGTGACCGGACAACAACAATGGTTCCTTCTAGAAGCATAATGAAGATGCAGTTTGTGTTCATGCTGAATTCTACCCTTTAGATTGCCTTTGGGGCAGGGTTACTAATAGTCACACATCAGCAATGATTTTTTTTTGTTTATAATAAAAAGCATAATAAATAAAAGAACTTCCCAGGTGGCACGGTGGTAAAGGGTTCGCCTGCCAATGCAAGAAATGGGGGTTTGATCTCTGGTCAGGGAAGATCCCCTGGAGAAGAAAATGGCAACCCGCTCTAGTACTCTTGCCTGGGAAACCCCATGGACAGAGGAGCCTGGCAGGCTACAGTCCATGTGCTTACAAAAGAGTCAGACACGATTGAGCATGCACACAGATAAAATTAATAAATAAAATAGATTTATAATAAAATATAAATGACTATAAATGCACATTTTGTATTTTATGCATTTTAGATTTATCAATTTGTTAAAAGACATAAATTATTATATATAAGATTTGTATATAAGATTAAATATAACATCTTTTTAACAAATGGCTATTGGTAGAGATCATAGTTTAAGTATGTCTGAGCTGAAGCTTTTAAAAAATAAGATTTTTTTTATCATATAATATTTTTTTCATAAAAGTTGAACTTCTCTAAGCTAGAGTATTGTTAGAAAGACTCACATTTTAATCAAATTGTTTTCAATTTTTTGGCACACATTACTGCTCACTTTGGCTTTTTTTTTTTTTTTTTTCAAATTGGTCATCCCAGATGGAATTTTTAATCTCAGTGGGGATTGTTAATCCCAGTGCAGGAGACCAGGAAAATCTGGTGAGAAAGCAAGGCCACAATTGGCTTGTACCTTCCACCTCTTCGGTGGGTTTTGATTTGTGAGCAGGCAGGACATGGCCACCTAACCTTCAGCCAGGGCCTGACAGGCAGACTCACTGGCTAACCTCTCTTAGCATCACTGGATTGTTTGGTGCTGGTGAAACATATGAGGAAGAGAGCCAGTGTGGTCAAGGGTGAAATTGAAAGCCTTGGAGATCCCAGTCTGCCCCGAATCACTAATCCCACATTTTAAAAGCCTTTCTGCACCTGCAGCAGTGTGGAGACTGAGGGTGGAGCAGGCTTTCTCTTTACCTTTAGGCTTCATTGCCCTTGGAGAGCTCACGTGTCTGGGAAGATGCTGGCGTAGGACTCCATCTACAAGAAGTGTATTTTCCCTGGGGAGCATCAGAGTTTTCAATGAGCTTTGAAAGCACCCAGGGTGCACCAAGCATGTTCACTCTGCTAAACCTCCCTCCACCTATCAGTTTTCCACGGTTTTATCACTTTGCAGTAGTTACAGTTCACGAATCCACACCTCGTTACGTGGGATCTGTTCCTTTTATTCTGTTCTGTCAGCCATACGGGTCATTCAATAAATGTCCCATAACTTGGGGGATGTGTTTCCTAGTCAGTTTGGGCTTACAGAGACTTCACTTAGATCAAGTCCCCTGTGGGAAGGAGAAGAAAAAACAGACTTCATCATGTAATGTGAGCCTCCTTGAAATGGTCTAGAGCAACATGACTGTCTACCTGGTATAATTTTCTAAAATTTTGAAATAATAAGTAACACAGATTTTATGAAGGAAAAAAAAAAAGCATGAGCAGTTTTGTAAAGAAAGGCACTGCAGGAATGCGGAAGCTGTGTTGCACACACGTGTGCCCGACTCACACATGTGGCTGGGGAGCCAGCAAAAAGCAACACACAACTACGCTTGTCTCTGCAATTCCACGGCTCCTAAAGGCAGAATCATCTGCTCCGCACCATCTGCCAGCTGAGGAGGGAGCAAACATAGCACGTGCAGGTACTGTAACAGACAATCTAATTAGTGTACTAAACCCTAATTTATTGGGGAAATTGTAAATATAAAAACAATTATAATTTAACAAATCTATTCCTTCGCCGCTCTAATGAGCGCTCTGCCTGTGCTGAGTTATTATGCACAGTTGTCTGTACTCCGTGGCAAGGTACCCTTTCTCACTGCATCACAGGGACGGTAAAATTGCACTCCACTACCTGTCTGCACATTTCATTCATATCTGCAATCATGATTGGAACTCACCCAAAAACAGAACTGCTTTGTGGCCAATATTGGAGCTGAATTGGGAAGATCTGTGCCAACCTGTCGTCAGTTCCGGGGGAAGCTTAAGGACTTCCCAGAGGTGCGACTCCTCTGGTGACTTTTCAGCCTGGGAATGAAGCAATCGGAAACCATTTCTGTCTCGTGACTGCTTCCACCAGCTTCTTCATCCTCCTCTCCTGCACTCTTGTTTTCCTAGTTTCTGTTCACCTCCCCTTCCTCCTCCTTCTCCTCCTTTTCTTCTCCCTCTTAATCTTTATCTTTTTTGTAAACCTGGGCACCTGGGCCCTTGTTTTCCATCTGAACGAGAGATGAGTGAAGAGTCATAGGCTGTTGAATGGACCACATCCTACCTTTGTATCTCAGTAACGAAACAAGCTCTTGGTTAACAGGGGTGCCTTTAAAAGATGAGATTTAATCATTCCACACAGGTGTATTTGGAGACTATCAGACACTGAAATTACACAGGAGAAATTGAGCTGGATTTTGCATCACATGTGAGCTAGGATGTTTATGCTATAAATTCTAAATACACTCTAAAATGTGTTGCTAACCAGTCCAAACTGACGTTGATCATGGAGCATGTTTGGCAGGTTTGTCTCCCTCTGTTATCTACAGAAGTTTCACAGGTTCATCGCATCACATGGCTTCACGGAAAAGCTTACACACAGGCAGGGCAGGTGGGTGCCTGTGATTTATTGTCACAGTTTGGGGAATGCTGTGAAATTCAGCAAACATGGACAGGTTGCACTTTTGCCGGGACTGGCTTAAGTTTGGACTCCTGGACATAGCTCTCCGATGACAGTAGTTTTGACGTGGTTGTTGCTTGATGCTCCTTCTTTAAGGAGATAGAGACTAAAAGCCCCCACCTCCAGAGAGGCAGGATCGATGGAGCATCGCTGCTAAGGCTTGTTCATGACCAAAGGTGCCCTCCCTCAAGGCTGTCCCCTAGTCCCCCCATTCCTCGGCTCAGGAACCCATCTGTGTGACATTTCCTTTGGAACCTGTGGCCAGAAAAGGTCCTGCTTGTTCCAAGAAACACGCTTTCCCTTTCTCTCTGACAGCTAAGAATTATACACTTCACAATTTACCTTGCCAGCAAGCAGGATTACCATCGAGCATAACGCTCCACTGGGCCAGACACTGTGTCCCTCCTCATCTGCATGTTTGAGCATTTCTTTTCCAAGATCTCATCATCTATCCCTGTTTGCTTGAGTTGTATTAATTTGTTAGATGTGCTCTCTGTTTGAGGAACTTGAGCTGTATACCTATTTCTCCCTCATCTATCTGATTGCCTTTTATTTGTCAGATGTGGAGCCAAGGACCACACAGCCATTCTGATATTCATGTCTCTGCCCCTCAAGTGTCTAACTGAACGTGAGGGAAACCAATACAATCAGACAATTGTGATGCTCACCGTAGCAGCTGTGATGGAGAGTGGTACAAGAGAGAGAGGGGGGAGAAGGAGATAGAAGTGTGAGCCGGGTATCAGGGAAGGGATGGAGCAAAGGGTGAACTAAATTAGAAGAAAGAGTTTCTCAGGGAGACAATCACAAAAAGGATACTTCAGCAGAGAACCCCAGAAGCAAAGGCAACATCGTAGGAAGCAAATGGCCACGGTGAGAGAAACGCCTCTAGGACAGACCTGATGGCCTCAGAGCTAGACCCAGAGATGCCTCCAATAGGATGTACCCACCAAAGATTTCACTATTAAAAAAAAAACACGAAGGAATTTTAGGCTGGGGGTGACATCATTGCATGCTCATGTTGGTGCTGTGTAAAAATAAAATAAAATCTGCAAATGTCAGCCGAATTAAAGTGCATTTTAAAATAACCCCAGTAACATTTATGGTAGAATTCGAAGGCATACCCACATGTATTCATAAAATGAAGATCCAACCACGTGACGCAAGCTGGTGTGATCATCTGATGCCCCTTCCTAGAGTACAAGGTATAAATAGCCTCTACTTAGGCACAGCTTAGTTATGTTTCTTTGATGGTCAGTTTATAAAAGTTCGATTTCGCTAATCTTGGCTACAAATTTTAGAGTGCTTTGAAATCTGCTCTTGCTGTGTTTGGTGGCCAACACATACTGAATGGTTCCTGGAGGAGGTAGCATTTGGGTCTAGGCAGATTATACTCTCCTTGGAATCAGTCTATCTTGACAGCCCATGGAGATGGATTTGATCATCTCTAGTGATACCCAGGAGTGCCCCATTCATATTTCAAGGGGACAGTAACCTTTTGGTTACTTACTGTCCAGCTGCAAGGAGAAGGCCACATCATCAAAATGACATGAACTATGGAGCCACAGATTACTTGGCACAGACATTACAAAGATGCGCTCAGTCCTGGCCATTCCAGAGCACATCAGATGTGCAAACAAATGTTCAGGCAGCCTGGATGTGGGCCCCAGCCTTTGCTGTCCCCATGCTTTGCCTGCCCGTGGCTTAGGAAGTGAGGCATTGATTTGCCTTTTGGACAAATCTTTCTGCCACTCTGCTCTAGTTATTCAGTTCAGCTTCAGGAAACGTTGGCTTCACTGTTTTATCCTCTGAACTTGTTTTCAGCAGAATTCACCGTGTGATAGAGCTGAGAATGTACCCTTGCCCTTGGTATAAATCCTCTCATACCCAGTATAAAGTGCCTGTATTCTCATGTCCATTTTGTTGTTGTTGTTTGGTTGCTAAGTTGTGTCTGACTGTGATGCCATGCACTGCAGTGTGCCAAGCATCCCTGTCCTTCACCATCTCCCAATTGCTCAAGCTCATGTCCATTGAGTCGGTGATGCCATCCAACCATCTCATCCTCTGTTGCCCCCTTTTCCTCCTGCCTTCAATCTTTCCCAACATCAGGGTCCTTTCAATGAGCCGGCTCTTCCCATCTGGCGGCCAAAGTATTGGCACTTTAGCTTAAGCATCAGTCCTTCCAATGAATATTCAGGGTTGATTTCCTTTCGCATTAACTGGTTTGATCTTCTTGCTGTCCAAGGGACTCTCAACAGTCTTCTCTAGCACCACAATTTGAAAGCATCATGTCTTTTTACTTCATTCATTTGTTATTGTGGTCAACCAGCCAGTAAACATTTACTGAGAAAATAGAATTTTCTAGGCACTCTGCTGGGCTCCAGGTACATACGTCTGGGTAAGATGTAGCCCTGTCTTTGCAGAGCCCACAGTCTGGTAAAGACAAGCAAGTGGGTAATCCCAGTGCCATGAACTTCATGTACTGACATAGTTGGTATTTGAGAAGAACAGAAACAGTGAATAGCTTCCAAGGTGTGTGTGTAGTCATGGTGGTGAATGAAAAGTTGCTTTCACCTGTTTCAGTAATGTCTGGAATTATGGGGAAAGTTAATCACAATGTCTTCAAATGCTTTTCCAAGTTCCATGAATTGCCCTGCGAATACTCCCCAACAAAGATGGAAAGTCATTGCTGCAAAGCTGTAGTTCTCACCTGAGGGTTATTTTGGGTCCCCATTTTCCCTGTGCCCAGGAACATGAGCAGTGTCTAAACATATTTTTGCTTATCATATCTGGATGGGGCTGGCAATCTGTTGGCATCTAGTGGGTACAGGTTGGGGATGGTGTTAGATATCCCTCAGCATACAGATTGGCCCCCACAGCAAGTCATCACTTGGGGGCCTAAAGGATATTCATTGGAAGGACTGTTGGTGAAGCTGAAACTCCAGTACTGGCCACCTGATGTGAAGAGCTGACTCATTGGAAAAGACCCTGATGCTGGGAAAGATGGAGGGCAAAAGAAGAAGGGAGAGGCAGAGGAGGAGATGATTGGATGGCATCACTGACTCCATGGACATGAATTTGAGCAAACTCCAGGAGACGGTGAAGGACAGGGAAGCCTGGCATGCTGCAGTCCATGGGTCACAAAGAGTCAGACATAACAACTGAACAGCAACAACAATAAAAGCATCAGTGTGCCAAGAACATAATTTATTTTAAAGTAATAAGAGCACACACAGAAGATGGTTATGCTAGCCACAGTATGTGGCCAATGGCAGTGAAGTACATTCTGTTATATGAAAGAAATCTCCATTTATATTCGCTATACTCCCCTGTGCCCCAATCATTTCTTGGGCCCCAGATAAATGACTTTCTTTATTGGACCAGTTTTTGAATGTAGATAGACATTTTCTTTCCCCACGGTTCTTCCACGTGAAAGTTGCTTAGCCATGTCTGACTCTTTGCGACCCTGTGTATTTTACAGTCCATGGAATTCTCCAGGCCAGAATACTGGAGTGGGTAGCTGATCCCTTCTCCAGGGGATCTTCCCAACCCAGGGATCGAACCCAGGTCTGCCGCATTGCAGGCGGATTCTTTACCAGCTGAGCCACCAGGGAAGCCCTAACCAGGAGACAAACGGCTTCTGTGGCCAGCCAGTGGGCTTCCTGAGCTCGTCCCCGCTCTCTCCCCAGGCACCCCGGAACTGAGGCCTGGCCTCTCAGGGCCCATCTGTCCGCCCTCCAGCAGCTGCCCTTCTCCGGCTCTGGTCATGATGTGCTGACCCCAGTCTCTGCCTCCCCCATCCTGCCACCAACTGGTCACGGTCCTGAAACCAGTCTTTGATGGTTTCCTTTTAGCGACCATAGATAACTCTTGGAGGAACTCAACAGATGAGCCTTTCTTGCAAATTTTCCCCTTTTATTTAAAAAGCATCTACAAATGTTTCAAGTCCTGGAGTCTAAGCACCCATGCCTTGCTCACAACAGTGCATTGTTTTCAGATGAGGCAAAGCAAGAAGGCTTTGGTTCCTCTTCTCAAGGGTGACTCCCTGCTTCTCCAGACCAGGCTTTGCTGATGGTTGGGTGACTGGAAAGCTCCTTTGGAATGGCTAAGCTGACCATCTTAACGTTTACTTAATAATGCATTTTTTAATACAAATTCTAGTTCACATGAATAATTGGATGTTCTTGGCCATTATAAAAATCAGGTCCTCATGGGCTGCTCTGATGCATCAGGTATTTGGAAACTCAGATTTGGTCTTCACTATTCTCTTAAACACAGCTTTTGTGCCTTATAATGATTTTCAGTTCAGTTGAGTTCAGTTCCTCAGTGGTATACAACTCTGAGACCCCATGGACTACAGCACACCAGGCCTCCTTATCACCAACTTCCAGTGTTTACTCAAACTCATGCCCGCTGAGTCAGTGATGCCATCCAACCATCTCATCTTCTGTCATCTCCTTCTCCTCCTGCCTTCAATCTTTCCCAGCATCAGGGTCTTTTCAAATGAAAATACTTTTCTTTGCATCAGGTGGCCAAAGTATTGGAGTTTCAGCTTCAACATCAGTCCTTCCAATGAATATGATCTTAGATGTAACCATTTCATTCAACTGAATAGTAACTATGATGATAGTGGCAAACTTGTATTAGCCTCTTACTAAATACCAGTCATTTTGCTAAATAGCCACATGACTTGTTAACTTTTCAATATCACAAAAGCCCTATGAGAAGAATCTTATAGTCTCTTCATTTGGCTGATGAGGACACTGTACCTTTGAAAACCTGTTTTGTTTCCTGAGGTCAGATGTGAACCTACCACTGACACCCAGTGGGAGACTTGGTTAGAATGAAAATCATCTTTCTTTTAATTTTGTCATATAATGAATCATATTCCCAAATGTTATTATAGCTTGGCCATGGTCATGATTATTGTAGAAAGTAATACACAAGAATGCTGAATTGATGCTGTAATCTTCTAAAAATCTTTGCTAATGAAAATGTCATGTATCTTGACTGTATTTTACAAACAGAGAAAGGGCTTTCTGACATATGCATGGGTTCTGCAACCAGCCACCTCTCCCAAATTTATTTGTATCCTTTACTTACGGCTGTCGTTATAACTTTATTTTATCCCCTGTCACAATATATATGCCTCAATATCAAATATTCACTGGGAAATTTGCACGTCGCATTTAGAGCTGCTATGTAGATTCATTTTGTTGTTGTTCATAAAAATATTGCACATAGATGTTTGAAAATTTAGCAGTGTCAGTGTTTGTATAAAAACAAATTAACTGGAAATCACAGCTGAGTGAACTAAATCAATGGTTTAAAACTGTTGTGGAAAAAGGGAGCCCAATAGATACCCAGAATCTTGGAAAAGCCACCTGCTGTTCACCTCTGCTCCCAAGCCTGCATCACCCTGGGTCCCAGCAGGGCACACCAGGGTCTTGTGAATCTGAGTATCTCTCTATCCTCACCCTCTCATATCTCCACTGCCAGCTCAAACTCCTGCCACTTTGAACTAACAAAGAGGCCTCAACACAATGCAAACCAGAGTGGCAATTAGTCAATTGAAAAATTCAGAGTACACAGGGAGTCAGAAAACTTATACAATGTGCCTTCAGTATTTTATTATAACATTAAAGATACACTTTTACACTCATTTATCAACGTTCTGATGTAAGGCCCAAACGCTTTCTTTGAGTGAAGAGTGGCAAACTCCAGACTGGCTGGAGTTAGGTGTCATTTTTCTTGGATAAACCACAATCATAATGCCTTCTATATAATTTCCAGATTTAGTACTTCAAAATGGAATGCATGAAATTTTGAGTGCATCATCTTTAAGTTTTGTAGACTTCTCCCAAACTTATACAGATGTTTTACTCACACTTAATTTGTGTCTTTCCTTTTCATATTTACTTGGTTTGTTTGATATTTAATACCATCACAGTATCAAAAGAACCCTCCATGTAAGCAGGCTTGTGAGTAACAAGAAGGACTTGGTGAGTCAATAAACCAACTGAGAAGTGTATTCGGTGCTTGAGAGAGGCCTGCAGGTTGGAAGAAGGCGCTCTGTGAACTTTGGGATCTGTATTTGCTGTGGGTCTTGGAGACCCACAGTGAGCTGGAGGAATGTAGTTCATGGCCCAGGTTTTATCGGTCCTGCAGCTTCCAAGGTGCATTAGCCTGCCAGTCATCTCTGAACATTTCCTTTGTCTGGAATGCTCTATAGCAAGCGCTGAACGTATGAACTTTCAAGCTGAGAACTTTCAAAGATGTAGACATGCATTCCACCAACGTCAGGCGAGAGTGACGCTGCAGCTGGACCTCCGTCTCCTGTTGCTGACGGTCCTTCAGCTCTGCCAGCTCCCACCTCCTTTCCTTCCTTCAGCCAGTAACTCTTCTTGCCTGTTCGCTGGATGCCAGCCCCTGTGTGCCAGCTGTTGTACTGTACTGCTCTACTTCTCAAGGTACAAAACTGTAAGATTAAAAATGTTTATTTTTTGTGTTTGTTTTTTAGGTATTACTTGTGTGAAAAGGTATTATAAACCTACTATAGCATAGTACCGTGTAGCTGGGGCTTCCCAAGTAGCTCAGTGGTAAAAAACCTGCCTTCTAATACAGGGTATGTGGATCCAATCCCTGAGTCAGAAAGATCCCCTGGAGAAGGAAATGGCAATCCACTCCAGTATTCTTGCCTGAAAAATCCCATGAACTATAGTCCATGGGATAGAAAAGAGTCAGACATGACTTAGCGACTAAACGGCAACTAGAGAGCTGATGATGTTAGTTAGGTACCTAGGCTAACTTTGTTGGACTTAAAAACATGCTCTCGGAATGAAACTTGTTCCCTCATTTGCCAAACGCCTACTCACCTTTCAAGACTTAAATCAGTCCTTTCTCAGCAAAGCCTGTTCCCAAATCCCACCACCCACTCACCTCTCTTAATTCTTTAGAGACCTCTGTATGTCTTTCATTCTGTATTTACACTTTTTCATGAAAACCTGCACTGTATTTGCTTTTCCTTCCTACTAGACTCTAAACTCTCAATGGCAGAACATTTTTCTGTCTTTTATCTCTGAGTCCTGGTACAGAGCATGGTGGCTAGCATGTCCGGTGTATTCTGCTCAGCTGAATGAATGCATGGGCATCCAGCTGATGGGAGACATCTCCTGTCTCCTAAGGCTCCTGTGACCATGATCGAGCATGGGCTCTGCAAGCTGTGCGTGGCTGTTGACACTTAGATTAATTAAAATTGCTGTGAAATGAACACTTGACTTCCTTGGCGGCTCTGGTCACAGTCCCGTGAGTCTGCTGACACAGAGCCTGCCCGGCCCTGAAGTGAGTTCCGATAGAGGTGGCTCCTGGTCTTTTTGAAAGCTCCAGTTGTCACGCCAAGGAAGAAGCATTGTCTCTGCTCCTTCCCCAGAGAATGGGCTGTTCTTGATTTTTTTTTTTTTCCTGCTTCTTATCACAGCGGTTCCTTCCTTCCGACAACTTTGCTGATAAATTTAGTCCTTCCTATTGGGCTGTGGTTCCAAGCTTTCTTAACACATTTTTATGGAAAGTGGTGTGCTTTAATAGCTTTGATGTTGAGGGCTATTTGAGATAAAGGCTGCAGTTTGCTGGTCTAAATCCCATTCACACAATCTCAGTTGCAAACACCCTTATCCATGGTCATCTAGAATGTAATAACACACAGTTTCACAGCTGATTTCTTCCCATCCCAGCTCTTCAAGGTTGTGGCTCTGGTTTGGGGCAGCTCAGAGGGATTTGAGTGTGTGTGATACTCTAGTGAGACTCTAGGATAACTGACCAAATGGTGCTTCTAAAAACATTCAGCTTTTAAGAAATATTCCATACATAGTATCTTATTTGTCTCTCTCGGCTGCCTCTTTAAAGGCATCATATTTGAAGCCGCTGGTCTGAAGGTAGCAAAATAACAGCAAAATAACAGCTACTTTCATCCATCCTGTGCCTCGTGGTGTGTAAAACACTTTCAAAGAGCAGTGGCTCTTTTCTAGGCTGAGTTGTGGCAATTTTCTGATCAGTTGAAACATGAGCCAGTGGATATGTCGTTCAGCTAAAGCCAGAGATATTCCTTTTACTGTGCTTTTATCAGTTCATATTCAACAAATTAAGTCATCTTTAATGATTTCATTGTATCATAATTTATGCTAATTTATGTTGGAGCTTGAGATGGCAATAGCTCCTATAACTTTTACTGTCTGTTTTTAAGCCCTTTTCTCCCATCTAGTCTTTCCCTTGGTTAAAAACATGTATGACTGACTCATGTTGCTATATGGTAGAGACCGCCACTACATCGTAAAGCAATTGTCTTCCAGTGGGGGGGAAAAAAAAAGTTGATTATAAAGATAGCCATCAGAAAACCAAGTATTAACAGAAACCATTTTTTAAGTAAGCCTTACTTACACTTGCATGGATCAGTTCTGGAGCTCGGATTTTTGTGGACAGTTTTGGTTCCATGGATTTGTAGAGCTGGGGGAGCCCAGGAGCGCACAGCCAGCGGGTTCCCTCCCCGACTCCACCTCCCTGGCCCAAGCCGGGGCAATTCCTTTCTCCCTGCTCCCTCCCAATGATGCTTCCCTCTGCTCCTCTCTTCCTTCTCCTCCAGGCCTCTGTCAATCTCTTTTATTCCCAACATCTCCAAACAAACAAACATTAAACACACACACACAGATGCACATGTCTGGGCTGGAGTTTGTGAGCCCGGTGTTCACGTGTGAAATTGGGGCACCCAGCCCACCCGTCACCAGTATTATTCTGGGCACCTGTTGCTGGAGTGATGATGATACAGGATGAGATTCAAAGTGTTCCCAGTGTTGTCCCCACAGATGCGTGATTCACTCCAGCTACAGAAAAAGGGCATTTCTTCAGTTATAAGCAAAAACCCTATTTCCCTTGATAGTAGTCAGTGAAACAGTGAAGCCTGAAGGACAGGACATGGGAGGGATCTGGGCCCCCAGGGTCCCACCCCGGCTCTGCCTGGAGTGGCCACATACTCCACGTGGGACCCTGGTCCCCCTTACTCTTTCTGATGCTTTTCGAATGAGGATGCTTGGAGTTGTCTGGTTGTCACTATGATTAGGGGATTCTGTCTTCAGGGGACTGGATTCCCCATGTCCTGAAATCCACAGTCCTACCTGGGAAGGACCCAAATGTCAATGGCCTCCATGTTGAAAAATATTGGGCAGAGTACCTCTAGGTTTCTTTCTAAACTTAAAATTCTGTGATTATCCTGCATCGAACATAGACTGGTGATTCGTTTCTGGATACAGGATGCTTGGGGCTGGTGCACGGGGATGATCCAGAGAGATGATATGGGGTGGGAGGTGGGAGGGGGGTTCATGTTTGGGAACTCATGTACACCTGTGGTGTGGATTCATGTCAATGTATGGCAAAACCAATACAGTATTGTAAAGTAAAATAAAGTAAAAAAAAATTCTGTGATTAGAAATTAGGGATACTTCTTGAACAATGAAAATGAGAAATGATTAAGCTAAGTATAAATATTTCCCAAGTTTAAAAGCCAATGTATTTATATGTTTATTCATTAAAGGATGTATTTAAAAATTATCACTCTCAAGTTAAAAATTAAAGAGCAAAAAGTTAAAGGATGAAAAATAATAAGATCTATGGAAGTGAATGAATGATACACTGAGAGAAGATATACCATCTGAGGTCCCAGAAAGATTCTACTGAATGGGCACATACTACATATATCCACCTTTTGGGTGCAAAGCATGACTTATCCCATCGAAGGGGCACAGTCTAGATGGAAAAGAGCCAACCTACAGAAAATGCAACAATCAGGGCAGGACAAAGGCAGGGACGGAGATGCGCATAGTGTTAATATAAGCCATGGAAGGACTTGAGGGCAAGGCCACCAGAGAAGCAGTGAATGGAAAGAAAGGGGAGCAAGGGCGTTTGAAAGACAGGAACAGAAACGGGAGAGAGGAATGAAAACATCTGTGGGTCTCCGTCAGGGGCAGGAATAAACATTCTGCCCTACTTTATCCCACTTAATCCTCATCGTGGTCCTGGGATGGAAGAGTTATCATCACCATCTTACAGACAAATATACTGAGGTTTTATGAATTGGTGAAAAGCTATACAAACAAGTAAATGATGGTAGGTCCAGGAGAGGAGAGTGTTTCAGGAATTGTGTGGTTTGCTGCTCTGTACCGGGTCCCTATTTTCCTAGGAGAGTACTTATCTTTTTACTTTTTAATGACTTTTTAAAAAATATTGTGCTAAAATACACATCGCACAAAGTTCACTAGCATGAGCACTTTATCGTGTAAATTCCATGATGTTAAGTACATTCACACCGTTGTGAAGCCATTGCCACCATCATCTCCAGGAGATTCTCATCCTGCAAAACTCTGACCCTTTGCACCTGTTAAACACCACTTCTCATTCCCCTTCCCCAAGCCCTTGGTAACCACCAGCCTACTTTCTGCCTCTGTATTCACTGCTCTTGGGACCTCACATAGGTGGATTCACAGTACTTTTCCTTCTAGGTTCACACATGAGTCCAGATTTTGCTTAGGCAGTCATCTGCCAGTGGATGCTTGGGCTGCTTCCACTCCAATCTATTGTGAATGACACTGCTGTTAACATAGGGGTGCAAGCATCTGTTTGAATCTCCACTTTCAATTCTTGTGGGTACCCAGAAGCAAAATCGATGGATCATAGGGAATTCTATATTTAATTTTTAGAGGAACTGTCATATCACTGTCCACAGTGGCTGCACCGATTTACAGTCCTACCAGCAAGGCACCAGGGTTCCAGTTTCTCCATAATGGTTTTGGTGTTTTTTTTGGTTGTTGTTGTTTGGTTGGTTGCATATTTGAAAATGGTCATAGTGATGGGTGTGAAGAACTATCTCATCGTGGTTTGAGTTTCATGATTTTTAAAAACTCCTTATATGGGGAGGCTGTTAGTTCTGGCTTATTTTCTCTCTCATCTTCTTCTCTCTTAGGTCTCCTGGGTCCTCCCATTCAGCTTTGATCAACACCCCCAGATTGACCACCTCTTGGATTCCATGCTCCTGTCTTCATTTCCTGTGACCTTCCTGGCATATTCCAATTCTCTCTGATATCAAGGGAATAAACCTTTTGTGCACACAACAATTCTACTCTTTAATCTACATCTAGATCAATCCTAAAAGCCCCACACAGGACCCATGGAAATAACATCAGAGTTTAAATCACAAGTCTCAGTATAAGGTCAGACATAGCAGATTTTCCTGTACACCCACCAAGTTTTCAGTATTTATAAAACAGATATGTAATGCCCATAAAAATTAGGTCACATTTCACCTATTGCAGAGGGAAAGAAAAAGAAAACCCTTTCTGATGGCCTCTCTATGAGTTGCTGCAGGAAGAATTAGCCATCAAGTTGAGTATTACACATAAAACAGCAATAAATATGATATTCATAACCCGAAATGAATCTCATCAACCATTTACGAAGAACACCCAGTTTATTTAATGGAGTTGTATTAATACATTGCTGGGAAGATAATGGCTCCAGACTGCTTGTTTTAATGAGATGTCTGCCATTGGGTAGACATTCAGCCTTACTTTCATAAGCCTACTGAGAAGATGGGATATTTCAGTCCTTTTCCTTCCTTGTGTGAAATAAAAGAAATAAGTCAGAAACCTCCATGCTGAAAGGTGCTGGATATGATTTATTTAGAGAATTGAGTCACACATAGCTACCCATGTTTTTCTGTGAAACCCAGTTCATTCTGCGTACTCCTACCTTCCAGTCTTCAGCAGAGAAGGGTCTGTCGTAAGGGACCAGCGGTGTTAAGAAATCCTGCCTACTGAGACGCATGAAGGTGAAAGTATTAGTCGCTCAGTCGTGTCTGACGCTTCGTGACCCCATGGACTATATAGCTCACCAGGCTCCTCTGTACTGGAGTGGGTTGTCATTTCCTTCTCCAGTGAGACACTGAGATACATACCTGTGAGGGATTTACTACCTCAATGGCTCTGAGCTCTTCCAGGGAGCCAGCTTCCACCCAGAAGTGACATTTTCACCAAAGCTCTGCTTATACACCAAACAAATATCAACTGTGTCAGTCAGTCAGTTCAGTCGCTCAGTCATGTCTGACTGTTTGCGACCCCATGAATCGCAGCACGCCAGGCCTTCCTGTTCATCACCGGAGTTCAGTCAGACTCACGTCCATCAAGTAGGTAATGCCATCCAGCCATCTCATCCTCTGTCGTCCCCTTCTTCTCCTGCCCCCAATCCCTCCCAGCATCAAACTCTTTTCCAATGAGTCAACGCTTAGCATGAGATGGCCAAAGTACTGGAGTTTCAGCTTTAGCATCATTCCTTCCAAAGAACACCCAGGTTGATCTCCTTCAGAATGGACTGGTTGGATCTCCTTGCAGTCCAAGGGACTCTCAAGAGTCTTCTCCAACACCACAGTCCAAAAACATCAATTCTTCAGCGCTCAGCCTTCTTCACAGTCTAACTCTGACATCCATACATGACCACTGGAAAAAACCATAGCCTTGCCTAGACAGGCCTTTGTTGGCAAAGTCTCTGCTTTTGAATATGCTATCTAGTTTGGTCTTAACTTTCCTTCCAAGGAGTAAGCGTCTTTTAATTTCATGGCTGCAATCACCATCTGCAGTGATTTTGGAGCCCCCCACAATAAAGTCTGATGCTTTTCCCCCATCTATTTGCCATGAAATGATGGGACCAGATGCCATGATCCTAGTTTTCTGAATGTTGAGCTTTAAGCCAACTTTTTCACTCTCCTCTTTCACTTTCATCAAGAGGCTTTTTAGTTTCTCTTCACATTCTGCCATAAGGGTGGTATCATCTGCATATCTGAGGTTATTGGTATTTCTCCCGGCTATCTTGATTCCAGCTTGTGCTTCTTGCAGCCCAGTGTTTCTCATGATGTACCTGCATATAAGTTAAATAAGCAGGGTGACAATATACAGCCTTGGCATACTCCTTTTCCTATTTGGAACCAGTCTGTTGTAGCTCCTCCCAAATACCCTGGGGTGCATTTTCAAGATTCAGGAACCCTTGAATCTGGTTACTGTCAAAAGCTTGGCTTTTTCCCGCCTGGAATTATGAAGGCCAGAGCTTGAAAAGCCAGCAAAAACAAACAAACAAGAAAACTGCAGTGAATATTAGATTATCGTGTTGATCTCTCGATAGTCAGTGAAGGTTTTGTTCTCTGGACATAGTTTTGTTTTGACTAAATTTTTGCTCCATGTCATCTCCATATCTTTCTGACTTTCTAGAATGCCATGTCTTCCTAGAATGCCATTCCATTATTATCCCAAATGTATTCTGGAGGGAAAACTAATCTCTAGTTACTTTCGATTTTTGGAAGGACAGCCTCCAGAATGGTCAGAAATAAGTTCCTTTGGTTTTATAAGCTATCAGCCTATGTTGTTCTGTTACAGACACGTTCCAATGGCTTCCCTTGCTTCAGATTTGTTCTCTGCAACTGGAATGACCTTCTTAACGGACAAAATGCTCCCCTCCTTCCCTCCAGCATCCTCCCTCTCTTTCAAAGTCCTCCAGTAGGTGACCATCCACAGAGAACCAAGCCCTTTCTTCTCCCTGGGGCCTCCAAGAGTCTCAGGAGCTGCCCTCTTTCCACCTCTGCAGTGTCCTGTCTCCCTAGGCCGTGGCATCTAGATCAGTTTGTCTCTAGCAGCCCCATCGCCACACATTTTCTTCCTTGCAGAAAGCTCAGCTGAAATCATCTTGTTCATTTATATGTTGATTGCTTTCTCTCTCTCTTTCCATTAAAAATAGAAGCCCAACCTTGACTGAGTTGTTTACAACTCATGTCCAGAATAGAAACTGGTGCATGAAAGGTCATCAGTAAATAATTCTTGAATGAATGGTTAAACAAGTGCCGAACTGGCTGGTTTGGTTTGGTTTGCAGAGTCACTGGGCTGAGGTATGAGGAATGGAGAAATTTCCCAAACGTTCCTTGGAACTCACTCTTGCAAATTTAATGGCCACCATGCTTTCTCTCTTTCTTGACCTCGGTGTTAAAGGTCTTACATGGACTCAGTGGGGATCACTGCTCTACATCAAGTTGAAATTGGGCTCCAGGCTTATGATGTTGAGGTCAGAGGAGACATGCCCACCCTTCTTTTCCACAGACTTTATCTGAGAGTGTTGATCAGGGGAGATGATCAGCTTTTCCCTGGTTGTGGACTGGTGGTTTGGGTACCATACTCACCTGTGCAGGGACCCCAGCCCTGTGAAAGGTGAGCAATGCTGGAAAAGGATCCAGGTTCCAGAAACTTTGAAGGACCTCAAACACACTTCACCTGAGACCATCTCCTTGCTCACATTCCCTGCTTGGGAAAGAGGTTCTTTCCCTCTGAGTTAGGAATAAGAATCGCCAGCCATACAGGAGACTTGGGTTTAATCCCTGGGTCAAGAAGATCCCTTGCAGAAGGAAATGGCAACCCACTCCAGTATTCTTGACTGAAAAAAATCTCTTGGACAGAGGAGTCTCTCGGGCTACAGTCTATGTGGTCGCAAAAGAGTCGGACACAACTTAGCAACTACTCACACACACACAGAAATTAAGATGCTTCTCCACTGACTCTGAAAGCAGATGTGTATAAGTTGATGGGGACAGTTGATACAACATACTAACAATTAGGCTGAGAGCCAATAAAATATAGATCTCAAAAACCACACTGACAAATGTCTAACCTACCATGGTTTTCTATAAAGAGAGAAAATCTGTCTGTTTCTGGGACCTGCATCTCTCGAGAGAATTGCAGCTTTCCTTGTAATCTGAATTCTCTCACATTGCTGCATGCTTGTTTTATTTTATTTTGAGTCTCTTGGAAATCTGGAACGTGCTAAGTCATGATGACCACTGGCGTATTTGGAGCAGTTATGAGAAAAAGGTGAAGTTGTATCTTACTGAATCAGGAGTTGTGGATTTGGGGTGACTCTACAAATTGTCCCTCAGAAAGGGACACATTTTTGGACCAGAGAGGTAATATTAGTATATACCCCAATGCCCCAGTCCTGGGCAAATCACTGTATAGGGCTGCCCTGTAACAATAGGCTAGTTAGTGCACACTGGCAAGCCACTGTCAGAATTGAGGAGTGTCTCAGATGCAAAGCAAGAATTCTAATTGAATGGAAGAAAGTTTAGAACTATGGCATTAGATAACATTATTGCTATTTGTCAGGACTTCCCTGGTGGCTCAGTTAGTAAAGAATCTGCCTGCAATGCAGTAGACCCAGGTTCGATCCCTGGATTGTGGAGATCCCCTGGAGAAGGGAACGGCAACCCACTCCAGTAATCTTGTCCAGAGAATTCCATGGACAGAGGAGCCTGGCAAGCTACAGCCCATGGCATCGCAAAGAGTCAGATAGAACTGAGCGACTAATACGCACAGGGTTTTTTGTCAAGTGACTTTTATTTATTTGTGTCTCTGTTAAGTAAATTTCTTTTATATTTTTTATTTTAAAACTTTTGTCTATATTTAGATACAGTCCCCGTGAAGCACGAGGGGACTGGTTTTCCAGAAAATTGAGCTCCTTTTTAACATCTCAGGACTGTGTGTTTGGAGTCAGGCTGCCTCAGGCTCTAACCCTCATGCTACAAGTTGTGCCATTTATTTTAAACTCCCGGCCACACTTACATTGCTGGGGAAACAACTCATTCCTACGTCAGTACAGGGGCTTGGATGGAACAGCCCTGGCAGGCGTTAATTAATGCAGCCCCTGCCCTCTGTGTAGCATTAGGAAATGTTCGTGTCTTCTCTTTTCCTCCTTTCCCCAACACTTTTCTCTGCTCATGAGCTGGCTCACCCGGCTAGACTCTGTTTGTTCTCACCACGCAGGCTTTGGAGAATTCTGTACTGTCATTGGCCTAGGTGACTGTTCTAGAACTTTACTTTCTTTTCCAACTTTCATTTTCATCCCTCTGAAATCCACCCCAATGCTGCTGTCACAGTTCAGCATTCTAAAGTTTAAGTTTTGCTGCTTGCTAGATTTGGAAACTTGTCTGTTAGTTCTCAGCTGTCCTGGTGAAGATCCAAACTCCTCCACATAGCTGTTCAGACCCTTCCAGGCTCCTTCTACCCGTTCAACATAATTTTCAGTCTCTCCTTCCACATTCACCAAGTTCAGTCTTCACCCGCAGTTCTGACCAGAAGGTTCTTCTCTTCCTTCTTTTTGTTTTTGACATCAAACACATGTATCCTGCGAGGTAAGACTGGGGTTCTTTTGCCTTTGTGCCCTCCATGCATTTCAGTTCAGTTCAGTTCAGTCACTCAGTCATGTCAGACTCTGTGACCCCATGGACCACAGCACGCCAGGCCTCCCTGTCCATCACCAACTCTCAGAGTTTACTCAAACTCATGTCCATTGAGTTGGTGATGCCATCCAACCATCTCATCCTCTGTAATCCCCTTCTCCTCCTGCCTTCAATCTTTCCCAGCATCAGGGTCTTTTCAAATGAGTCAGTTCTTTGCATCAGGTGGCCAAAGTACTGGAACTTCAGCTTCTGCATCAATCCTTCCAATGAACACTCAGGACTGATTTCCTTTAGGATGCACTGATTGGATCTCCTTACAGACCAAGGGACTCTCAAGAGTCTTCTCCAAAACCACAATTCAAAAGCATCAATCCTTTGGCATTGAGCTTTCTTTGTAGTACAACTCTCACATCCATACATGACTAATGGAAAAACCATAGCCTTGACTAGATGGACATTTGCTGGCAAAGTAATATCTCTGCTTTTTAATATGCTGTCTAGGTTGGTCATAACTTTTCTTCCAAGGAGCAAGTGTCTTTTAATTTAATGGCTGAAGTCACCATCTGCAGTGATTTTGGAACCCAAGAAAATAATGTCTGTCACTGTTTCCATTGTTTCCCCATTCCCCACCTATCTCCCATGCAGTGATGGGACCAAATGCCATAATCTTCATTTTTTGAATATTGAGCTTTAAGCCAGTTTTTTCACTCTCCTCTTTTACCCTCATCAAGAAGCTCTTTAGTTCCTCTTCACTCTCTGCCATTAGAGTGGTGTCATCTGCATGTCTGAGGGTATTGATATTTCTCCAGACAATCTTGATTCCAGCTTGTGCTTCATCCAGCTCAGCGTTTCTCATGATGTACTCTGCATATAAGTTAAATAAGCAGGGTGACGATATACAGCCTTGATGTACTCCTTTCCCGATTTGGAGCCAGTCTGTTGTTCCATGTCCAGTTCTAACTGTTGCTTCCTGACCTGCATATAGGTTTCTCAAGAGGCAGTTTAGGTGGTCTGGTATTCCTATCTCTTTCACAATTTTCCAGTTTGTTGTGATCCACACAGTCAAAGGCTTTGGCATAGTCAAGAAAGCAAAAATGGATGTTTTTCTGGAACTCTCTTGCTTTTCTGATGATCCAGCAGATGTTGACAATTTGATCTCTGGTTCCTCTGCCTTTTCTAAAACCAGCTTGAACATCTGGAAGTTCACAGATCATGTACTGTTGAAGCCTGGCTTGGAAAATTTTGAGCATTACTTTACTAGTGTGTGAGATGAGTACAATTGTGCGGTAGTTTGAGCATTCTTTGGCATTGCCTTTCTTTGGGATTAGACCGAAAACTAACCTTTTCCAGTTCTGTGGCCACTGCTGAGTTTTCCAAAGTTGCTGGCATATTGAGTGCAACACTTTCACAGCATCATCTTTCAGGATTTGAAAGAGTGCGACTGGAATTCCATCACCTCCACTAGCTTTGTTCGTAGTGATGCTTCCTAAGGCCCACTTGACTTCACCTTCCAGGATGTCTGGTTCTAGGTGAGTGATCACACCATTGTGATTATCTGGGTCATGAAGATCTTTTTTGTGTAGTTCTTCTGTGTATTCTTGCCACCTCTTCTTAATGTCTTCTGCTTCTGTTAGGTCTATACCATTTCTGTTCTTTGATGTACCCATTTTTGCATGAAATAGTCCCTTGGTATCTCAATTTTCTTGAAGAGGCCTCTAGTATTTCCCATTCTGTTGTTTTCCTGTATTTTTTTCCCATTGATCAGTGAGGAAAGCTTTCTTATCTCTCCTTGCTATTCTTTGGAACTGTGTATTCAAATGGGTATATCTTTCCGTTTCTCCTTTGCTTTTTGCTTCTCTTCTTTTCACAGCTATTTGTAAAGCTTCCTCAGTCAGCCATCTTGCTTTTTTGCATTTCTTTTTCTTGGAGATGATCTTGATCCCTGCCTCCTGTACAATATCATGAACCTCCAACCATAATTCTTCAGGCACTCTATCATATCTAATCCCTTGAATCTATTTCTCACTTCCACTGTATAATCGTAAGGGATTTGACTTAGGTCATACCTGAATGGTCTAGTGGTTTTCCCTTCTTTCCTCAATTTAAGTCTGAATTTGGCAATAAGAAGTTCATGATCTGAGCCACAATCAGCTCCCAGTCTTGTTTTTGCTGATTGTATAGAGCTTCTCCATCTTTGGCTGCAAAGAATATAATAAATCTGATCTTGGTATTGATGATCTATTGGTGTCCATGTGTAGAGTCTTCTCTTGTGTTGTTGGAAGAGGGTATTTGCTAGGACCAGTGCATTCTCTTGGCAAAACTCTATTAGCCTTTGCCCTGTTTCATTCTGTATTCCAAGGCCAAATTTGCCTATTACTCCAGGTGTTTCTTGACTTCTTATTTTTGCATTCCAGTCTCCTAAAATGAAAAGAACATCTTTTTTGAATGTCAGTTCTAGAAGGTCTTGTAGGTTTTCATAGAACCATTGAACTTCAGCTTCCTCATAGACTTGGATTACTGTGATATTGAGTGGTTTGCCTTGGAAATGAACAGAGATCATTCTGTCATTTTTGAGGCTGCATCCAAGTACTGCATTTTGAACTCTTTTTTTTTTTTTATTATAATGGCTACTCCATTTCTTCTAAGGGATTCTGGCCCACAGTAGTAGATATAATGGTTATCTGAGTTAAATTCACCCATTCCAGTCCATTTTAGTTCATTAGTCTTTACACCCCAGATTTTACCTCCTAAGCACTACTCTCTCTTCTACTAATCTTGTGAGCTCCTTGATGGCAAGGACTAAGTTTTCTTTTTTGTTTTTTCACTCACTCCTGTACAGAGCAAACATCACCCCAAAACAGGCATGAACCACTGAAAGAGTTGACATGGAACCCGCTATTATCCTGGTCCAGAACAAAGCCACGCTGGCAGGCTGGAGGAGCAGACCCTACCTGCTGTGCCCTTGCAGCCCTTTCACTTTATTTCCACCTCTTCTCTTTGTGGTCACACCATAGTTTTGACCCCCTTTTTCATTTAATATGTTGTTGGCAGGAAAATCACATCATCAGCTTTATTTTCACCTACCGCAAATATTTCTTTGGTGTCTACTATGTGCTACTAAGGAAGCCTGCATTAACAAAACCTGTTCCAAAGCATTGCTTCGTGGTACTTGTGTGGCATCATTAGACTGGTGCGTAGAGTGTGTTATGTGGCTTTGGAGGAGCAGATTGGCTTATAGGCAAAGTGAATGACCTTGAGTGACCGTATAATATTTGCTTTTATTTCTCCGAGTTACTGTTTAGCTTCTTTCTTTTTTTTTAAAGGTTATTTTTTGATGTGAACAATGTTTAATGTCTTTTATTGAATTCATTACAGTATGGCTTCTGTTTTATGTTTTGAATTTTTGGTGCCAAGGCTTGTGGGATCTCAGCCCCCTGACCAGGGGTTGAATCTGCAGCCCCTGCTTTGGAAGGTGATGTCTTAACCACTGGACCCCCAGGGAAGTCCTGGCTTATTTCTTTATCCTGCTTTTTAAACTGGTCAAAAATGTTTGCCAAATTGCCGAGTCTACACAATCACGGTAATAGCAGGCTTACAACAGCAAACAAGCTCTGGGATAGATATCAGTATCTCCACACAGCAAAGGTTTATTTCTTGCTCATCTCCTGGTCTGGGAAGAGTTGAGATTCTCCTGCGGGCTCTCCTCTGAGCAGAAGAGTCCCACTGTGGATCCTCTTGCAGTTAAGTCATCGGAGCCCTTAGCTCCCCAGGATGAAAGTGTGGTGAAGAAGGCCAACCTTGTAAGTGGCTGGCTTTGTTTCTGCTCACTTCCCACTGGCCTGACCCCAGTCTCCTGGACCCAACCTAACTGAGAGGGGCCCCAAGAAGCCAAGAGCACATGGCTATTTGGTAAACACCAAGAGTAACTCCTGCACTGAGATATTGTGAATTTAGCCAGAAGAAATAATCAGGTGTGTGCTTTGCAGATTGTGGAACACTATGCCAGATTCTAAAGGTAGCAAGATAGGATATTAAAAGGGAGGAGAAAGAACTTCCATTTCAGCCTCTACCACTAAATGGTGAATGTATTAGGTAGGTCACACAGCACGTGTAGATTTCAGCTTTCTCACTGGCAAAGGGAAGATGTTGGACTTAATGAAGTACAAAGTCCAGTTTAGCTTTAAAACTCTTCTTTCTAGGAGCTTGCAATTCAGTTGGAAATATGAAATGAAACAAAGCAACACTCTGTTAAAACATTTAGAATTCCTAAGTGCAGATACAATCAGAACAGAGCTGGTTTCACCAGCTGGTGGGGTACCATTTATTATAAACAAAAGGGCTTCATGCTCCCTCTGCCAAATCACAGTGGTGTGTTTAAATACTAGCAGTATTTCACACTCTCATGTTTCATTTATTTTATTTTCCCAGAGCTTGACTTTTTCCTTTATGCTTGCAGTAGGATGATTTTCTTCATTTGTAACATGTGCAGCTTCTTTGAATAAGTTTAAGCTATGGTAGGAGTCAGCAATTGTGTGTGTGTGTGTGTGTGTGTGTGAGAGAGAGAGAGAAGGGCCAGCCATTTCAATAACCATTTTAGTCTTTACAGTGCACACAATCTCTTTGCAATCTCTTTACAGTGCATGTAATCTCAGAGATAGGTACTTATCTCTGTGGTTTCCGTCAAAGGCATCTGAGAACAACATGTAAATATATGGTCATGGTTGTTTTAAATAAAACTTTATTTACAAAAACAGAATATGGGCTAGTGTGGCCACAGTTTACACACTGCTGATCTAGGGTCTTGGATATTAAACTCTTCAGCTTTCATCTACATAGAAAATTATATGCTATTTCCATCCTTGCTCTGTGTATTAACAATGAAATGTATATTTTAGGATGACTTTCAGACAGTGTCAGTTTGGAAGTTCTTTAGGATACTTTGCTACCAATTCTATCACCCAAAGTATGAAACAAATAAGTGGCTTAAAGCAACACACACTTTTTAACTCACAGTTTCTGAGGTCAGGAAATGTGACAGGTCTTGGCTGGATGTCCTAGCACAGGAGCCCTGATGGGGTGCAGTCAAATCTGCTGTATCACCTGGGCCTAGTCCTCCTAGGGTCCGCCTTGGACAAGTTCTGCGGTGGCTGTTGGCAGAACTCAATTCCTGGGGACAGCTAGACAGAGGCCTTAGCTTCTTGCCAGGTGTGCGGCTCACGGCGCTCTTGCTGGCCTCACCTCAGTGGGGCCAGAGCAAGAAGATGCAAGTGCCAGTGCTGGCACCTCTGCCCAGAAAGGCAACCCTCCTGCAGGAGAGGGGTCTTATCAATGTGACCACCGTAGGTGAGGACCGCTGGGGCACCTTCGGCAGCTGACCATCATGAGGACCAACCTATTCTTAGGGTAGTTTAAAGCGAGGCTCTACTCGGTGAGCATGAATTTTTCAAGGGCCAGTTTATACAACTCCTGAAGGTGCAAACAACCAAGACACCCCCTTGTCCAATCACTGGTGTAACTGACTTTCTATGTGAAAAGAATTTTTGAATTCTAAAATGTAGCGTGTTTCTGTGATAAAAATCACTTAATTAAATGCTTCCCTAGAAAGGCATAAATAAACTTTTTTTCCTAGAGTGGGTTCTTCTGCCAATAGTTTTCTGTGATCAGCTAGCTGGCGTACAGCTACATGTATAAAGGAGACAGAACACTACACCTGACAAACAGCAGGCAACTTTTCATTACCTCCACTGATCAATTTTTCCAGTGTGCCAAGGGACACTTAGCCCGCGTGAGAGACTGGATTCCATCCTAGCCTTTCATAATCAAAGGGACATTCATTTCTTACACGTTAAATGCCAAAACATCATCTCAGAAAATAAAGCCAAAGAAGGAAAAACAGAAAAAAAGGCTGGCTACAGAAATCTTGCAGCCAGATTGTGAGATAAAGCTAACCTTATACAGTTTGCAAAACACTGGCATTTCATCATCTTTTATTTATGGAATTCATTAAAGTGGGATGCTAATCTATCATGCACTAAAAGAGATGCTGTAACCAGTCCTCAGGAACATCTGGGCCATGAACCCTGAGGAAGCAGGTGAATCAGCTGCCTCAGCATGAAGCTTACCAGCCGGGGGTGACTGGTGAGTGTTTCCCTTTCATTTCCAGATTCTGCCGGGACCTACCCCCGGCGCAGAAGACACTCAGCTGGTATGAATAGAAGCCCTTATTTCTTCTATGACTGTACACTCCTGTGGAAACAATGATTATTTTTATTAGACCCTGAAGGAGTCCGTTTCCTCAGACATGGCAGAGGCACCTGTTAAATCATTCAGCATCAGAAAGGTTAAATATTTATCTCTGGATGTATTATGATAATATGCCTCCCAGATTCAGCTCCTCTAGGCAGAATTGGCTCCCACAGGTCAACCGATGAAGCCTTTGGAAATCTGAATGGCATTCCCATGATGGCAGCATTTTCTTTGGTCAAAGACCTGCAGGCTGGACACGCAGCTGTCTGGTGGGGAGGGTGGTCAGAGCAAACCAGAGGCTCTCTCCCATCACTGGCGGGGATGCAGCCTCAGGAGGCTTTATGCTGCCCTTACCACCCATGAGTGAACATTCTGGACCCCACACAAGACTAGGCTGTCTGTAGCTCTGTGTCCTGTCAAAGATGAAGTCCAAGTTCGCTTGGAACGCAAGGTTCTCCATCATCCAACTCTCATCTACTTTCTCCTGGGGTCTTCCTCCACCTCACTGCTTGTGATCTGGGAAGACAGCCCACTTAAATTCTTCTCACACATTCCTTTGTCTTTCAGCTCTTAGTCTCTGCCAAGAATGAGCTCTCATTTCTCCTCAAAGCAATCAACTTTTGGTCGGCATTTAAAACTGACTCAAATCTCAGGTTCTCTGTCCACATTTCCTAGAAGATGCACCCCCTCCAATGACCTTCTGCTCTTTTTTTAATATGTATTTATGTGCATATCTTACCTGATGGACTTCCAGGGTTAGGACTCTCTTCTTTGTCTCTGACCACAGAGCCTGGAACAGAGTAGAAGCTCAATAAATATGCATTGAGTGAATGAGTTAATATGATCAGTGGAAATGGCACAGAGACACTCAGCAACATTAAAGGCAATAATGAACTTAATGATGATAACGATATTGAATAACAGTGGTGAAAAGTGTGAGAAATTCCACTGAGGACAGATGATTTCATATATCTGTGATGTCATCTAGCTGCAGGAGATTTTGCCTCAACTGCAGTGAATGAAGTTATGCATCAGAAAAGTGATACTGATCATCTATACTGGGCTCTGAGGGGACTGAGAAACACCTTTACAATCAGATTTTGCCCCTGCACTCTCGGCTGGCAGATCTGTGACGTCTTCCCATCACACTCTTCTACCATCATTTGCTCTTAATTTCTCTTGCTTTTTGCTCTGACTTTTATTTTCTAATTTTAATTGTAGTGTAGTTGATTTACAACATTGTGCAAGTCTCAGGTGTTTAGCAAAGTGACTCAGATATATGTCTCCATACATATTTTCCATTATAAACTTTTACAAAATTTTGAATATAGTTCCCTGTGCGATACAGTAAATCCTTGCTGTTTATTTTATGTGTAGTGGTTTGTGTCTGTACATTTCATGCTTCTAATTTATCCACCACCATTTCCCCTTTGGTAACCAAAAGTTTGATTTCTATGTCTGTAAGTCTATTTCTGTTTTGTACATAGATACATTTGTATTGTAGTTCAGATTCTACATATAAGTTTCTCTGTCTGACTTCATACTACATTCTTTAGAGTCATTCATTTGTTGCAAATAACAATATTTCATTCTTTTCTATGGCCAATATTTCATTATATATGCATATATATATGTGTATATGTATATGCTGCTGCTACTGCTGCTGCTGCTAGGTCACTTCAGTCGCGTCCAACTCTGTGCGACCCCGTAGACGGCAGCCCACCAGGCTCCCCTGTCCCTGGGATTCTCCAGGCAAGAACACTGGAGTGGGTTGCCATTTCCTTCTCCAATGCATGAAACTGAAAAGTGAAAGTGGAGTCGCTCAGTCGTGCCCGACTCTTAGCGACCCCATGGACTGAGGCCCACCAGGCTTCTCCGTCCATGGGATTTTCCAGGCAAGAGTGCTGGAGTGGGGTGTCATTGCCTTCTCCGGAAAAGCTGAGCATTTCCCTCTTAAACTTTCACATGAGAAACATTGGTGGTAGTGGGGGGGGGGCGCCGGGTAAAAGTGTTTGCCAGGCAATGAGTCACCTTGCAGTGCAATTTAAGACAAGCAATGCTGGACCTTTTCAGTAACCTGCCCCAGTGGCAGAACTTCCTTTTTTTTTCATGCCAGAGAAAGCAAAATTAAACTTCTGCTTCTTTGTACCATCAAAAATTCTGGAGAATGGCACATGAGAAGAATATGTATACACACACACACACACATTATATGGGGCTTACCTGGTGGCTCAGCAGTAAAGAATCCCCCTGCAATTTGGGAGCTGCAGGAGATGTGGGTTAGATCCCTGGGTGAGGAAGATCCCCTGGAGGATGGCATGGCAACCCGCCCCAGTATTCTTGCCTGGAGAATCCCATGGTCAGAGGAACCTGGTGGGCTACAGTCCATAGGGTCACAAGGAGTCAGACATGACTGAAGTGACTTAGCACACAGGCAGACATACACTATATCTATCTATCTATCTATCTATCTATCTATCTATCTATCTATCTATAATGTATACATATATACATATATGTATAATATATACATATACGCCATAGCTTCTCAAACCAACCATCTCTCCTTGGGCATTTGAGTTGTTTCTATAAACATTTGAGCTGTCTTCTGCTACCGTAAGTCTCCTAGTACTGGCATCACATCATGTAGTGAAGATGCGGTGGCCACACCAGGCTTGTGGGCTGGAGCCCAGACCCAGTGCTTCCTGCACCCTTTGCATCTGGGTGAGGCAGCGCGTCTGTCCTCCTGTGACTCAGAGGACAAGGCAAGAAGTGACTCATCCTAGAGGAGAAGGGACTTGGGCAGAGCTTTGGACACATACGCCTTCCTACACATCACTCCCGCTGAGCTCCCTGGAGGCCGTGTGATGTTGGTCTGTGACAGGGAGCCGCAGCAGGGCTGTTCCCATCGCTGTTGTGGGCATTCAGGTGCCTTTATGAGCAGAGCACGCCAGGAACTACTGGGGCGTCTGCCTGCTGTCACACTCCATTAGCTCCAGCGATCACCCCTGTTTGTACACTGACATGTCTATATGAGGGGCTCACAGGGGTGGGGTGTGCCAGATGTGGGGACCATGGCTCCCTCCTAGCCTCGCCCACCTGCCCTCTCTGGGACTTGGGTTCTTGTGCTCTACATGCCGTGATCAAACTGGAAAGTCTGTGGGTCCCAGGGGTTGGTGATTCTAAGGTGTTCCCTGCATTGATGTGCCTGTGAGCAAGAAGAGAAGTCAGTGTGTGTGTGTGGGATCTTTATAAAGGCAGTCCATGTATGTATTCTTTTTCAGATTCTTTTCCTTGATTGGTTGCTGCAAGATATTGAGTGTAGTTCCCTGTGCTGAACACACAGTGGGTCCTGGTTGGTTGTCTATTCTCTATATAGTGGTGGATATGTTCATCTCAAACTCCTGATATATCCCTTCCCCTACCTTTCTCCTTTTGGTAACCATAGGTTTGTTTCCTAGGTCTGTGAGTCCATTTCTGCTTTGTAAATATGTTCATTTGTATCTTTTTGGAAGTTTTCTTAAAGATCCATTGGATAACTTTTCACTAAACCTGGAAGGCTTCCAGTTTCAATATTTTCTGATCTGGGTCTTATCTGAAGACTTGATCAATGATGGTTACTAGATTTATCGTGGTGATCCTTTCATAGTGCATGCGAATGTCAAATAATTAAGCAATACACCCTAAACTAACATAGTAGTGTACATCAACTATATTTCAATTAAAAAGACTTGATTAAGACAAAAAAGAAAGGCAGTTCAAGTTCTAGAGCCCTATGGAAGGCCATGAAATTCAGGGTTTCCCTGGTCACTCCTCTTAGAAACAGGCTTGGCAAAGTCAGGGTTGAGGTTGCCTCACCTTTGCCAGCTCAGGATGGAGAACCCCTGCCTCATTCCTGAGAAATTCTCCAGCCACCTCAGGCTTCTCCCTGAAACCATTCAGACGCTAGCTTCTCCCATGAATTGTCCTTCAGGATCTTACTCCTTGCAGAGGAAGGAGAATGTGCCCACAACTTGGGTGAGCTCCTGAGCAAATTTAGGTGCTAAGAAACACAGAATATCCACAACTTAAGCTCCAGGAACTGGGGGCAATTGTAGAACTTCAGAGAATCATGGCAGCTCAGTAGAACCAAGGATACTTTGTGGACCCTGTCACTCTGCAGAGCACCTAAAACAAGATGAGGAACTTCCCCAGTGGTCCAGTGGTTAAGTCTCTCTGACTCCAATGAAGGGGAACATGATTCAAAAGTCATTGTCAGATCTTAGGTGATCTATTTATGGAGAAAAAGACATTCCACTTAATATACAGATTCATCTAAGAAGGGTTTCATTTTGTTTTTTATTTTTGCCCTGAGCATACATCTTAGTCTCCAAAAACACTGGAATGTTTCCTAGCAATAAAGCATGTACTAAATGTACTATTATTTGAGGGACAGGTATCACAACTATCAAACCTGATATAAAAATAATAAAAGTAATTTTTTGCTCTGTCGCAAAAACATATTCACCCTGAGAAAACTCTGAGCAACATGTCCTCTTAGTGAGTCTAATAATTTAAAAGAAAATATTCACTCAAATAGAAGGGAATTAAGTTTAGTTCAGTTTAGTTCAGTTCAGTCAGTCGTGTTCGACTCTGGGACCCCATGGACTGCAGCATGCCAGGCCTCCATCACCGACTCCCAGAGTTTACCCAAGCTCATGTTTATTGAGTCTGTGACGCCATCCAACCATCTCATTCTCTGTCATCTCCTTCTCCTCCTGCCTTTAATCTTTTCCAGCATCAGGGTCTTTTCAAATGAGTCAGCTTTTCACATCAGGTGGCCAAAGTATTGGAGTTTCAGCATCAGTCCTTCCAATGAATATTCAGGACTGATTTCCTTTAGGATGGACTGGTTGGATCTTCTTGCTGTCCAAGGGACTCTCAAGCGTCTTCTCCAACCACAGTTCAAAAGCATCAATACTTTGGTGATAAGTTTTCTTTATAGTCCTACTCTCACAACCATATATGAGTATGTATTTAACACTTGGGCTTCCCTGGTGGCTAAATGGTAAAGAATTTACTTGCCAAGCAGGAAACGTGTGTTAGATCCTTGAGTTGGGAAGATGCCCTGGAGAAGGAAATGGCAGCCCACTCCAGTGTTCTTGCCTGGAGTATCCCATGGACAGAGGAGCCTGGCGGGCTACAGTCCATAGCTGTAGCCATCGGACATGACTGAATGGCTAAGCAACAAACAAGAAATACTTGTAGGTAACAGTGCTTCCACTGGAAGAAATCAGCTTTCCCTTGCCTCTTTTCAATTATCTGCCTTCATTAAACTACTACCCGCATGCACGCACGCGCAGAAACACACACACACACACACACACACACACACACACACACACACACACACACACACACACACACACTGACTCACTCTATACCCTGTCTAAGGAAGTGAATGGTTTCAGCTGATTTCAGGCCATTTTGGAGGGAGAACCAACTTGACTCCTGACATGAGCACAGTGAGAGCTTCTCTCCCGGCCATCTGCTACTGACCATTCATCCCTAGTCGCCAGCTCCATTCCTCTTCCTGACTGGGATCAATGGCCTGTGACAAGAATTCAATGCTGTCTTCAGCTTCCAGATTGAGTGATTTCAGGGCTTTTCCTCCAGAGAGCACCTTCAGGACTGCTCCCTGACCTTGAATTTCAGTCTCCCAGCTGTCACTGGTGCGGGCACGTGAGAACTCGGTCCCCAGTCTTGTCTCTGGGTTTCCCCTGAGTTGCCTGCTCCCCAGCTCCTCCCAGCCAGGAGAATACCCTAGGATACATGGAAAATCTTGTGTCATAAAGCTGGCTCCTCTTATCCTGTGATGTCATGCTCAGTCTCATGCCCTTGGGTTTTCATTGCAGTTCTGACATTAGATACTGGTGTTCCATAACAAAAAAACAACTAGTTGAAAAATTAATAGAATGAACAGAGAGAAAAGTAGAAGGATAGATTCATTCTTTTAATTTTTGACAGTTTGATATTGAAAGTGAAGTCGTGTCCAACTCTTAGTGACCCCAAGGGCTGTAGCCTGGCAAGCTCCTCTGTCCATGGGGTTTTCCAGGCAAGAATACTGGAGTGGGTTGCCATTTCCTTCTCCATTTGATATTGAAATTCTAGCTAAAAATCTTAATTTATTTACCTAAAGAATATTTGAAACATACAGTGGAACTGTATGCAATTTTGTTCTGTATTTCCCGTCTCCTGTAAATGTATTATCATACTTTCATAATTTAAAAAAGAGGAATAGCTACTTGAATATGAAACAGCTATATTAAATCAGATTAGAATAAGGACTAACTCAATTCTGACTTCATTTTTTTTCTTTGTTAAAAAAAGAAAGCCCTCTGCAAAATATTAGGCACCAAATATACTCAGCAATAATCACTATTTCTCAGGCTAGACAAGTGAGTAAACCTAAGTTTCCATGGGTTCAGAAATCTATTCAATAATTCATGTTCTTGGACCAAAGAAATCTTGGGACATGGAAAAGCACTTTGTTTCTTCTATGCTCAACTCTGTACAAAAGGGTATGTTGCTGGATCTCCAGAATGTCAGTTTATTTCAATTTGCGTCATTAGGCAACAGTCAGGGCCACATAAATTATATGTGTTGCACATTTTCGTGTTGATTCTAACTTTAAGGATATTTCAATTGCTTTCTATCAATCCTGTATAATGACTTTTATTAATAAACAGCCTGAAATCAGATTTACTCATTTAAATCACCTGTGTAACTTTGCCTAGTTACACATTTCAATCTCTGTGATATTATTGCATAAATATGTGAAAATCATACCCAGTTGCATTATAATTTGCTGTATGTTCTTATATAAACAAGGGATCACATTCATGGAAGCATTCACTTCCTTGCTGAAATCTTGAGACAGAAATATCATGCCTCACAGAACTAAGGTCAAAAATCAGTAGACCAAGCAAAACCTTCATTTTACTTCTAGTGGGTCCTTTAATCAATGGTATGGATTCAATTTTCCAGCTGCATTTTCAAAGACCCATTTTTACCTAAGCCTAGCTCAAATGCTCAATCAATAATCATTTAAATGTACAGCTAATTTCAACCAGATAGTCATCTTACTTTTGAGTGAGCTTTTGGATGAAAGGAACCACTGACAGTTATATTTGGTTTGCAATTTGAAAAATTAATCTTTACTGAAAGTTTTCCTTTTAATATCGAGAAGAATTAAATGATATTTTTCTTGCAGCAAGCCTGAGTCTCCTTCACATAAATTTCATCTCTCCCAAATATCTGTCACACAAACAAGCTATTATTTTCCATTAATAGGACTTTTGAAAATATGAAGGCAGACTCTTGCTGTTACAACTCCTGGACTCTTGCCTTGGAGGTCCTTTTCTCTGGACCACTCTCCTGACTCACATTACCGTTACAGCACATTTCAAACATACACAGGGAAATGTGCCTGTAGGTACTAGGAAGGGAAAGGAGAACCAAATATATAAGCCTTTTAAACACTAAGCTTAACAATTTCACATGGAGAGAACGCATATCTTTAACAAATTGAATCCTCTGAAATACCTGCAGAATAGTCAAGGTTTATGAAAGCCAGTATTAGGAATGTTATTCTTTGGCCACCTCATGCGAGGAGCTGACTTGTTGAACAAGTCCATGAGGCCGGGAAAGATTGAGGGCAGGAGATGGGGACAACAGAGGATGAGATGGTTAGGTGACATAATCGACTCAATTGACATGAATGTGAGCACACTCTGGGAGATAATGAGGGACAGAGACTCCTGGTGTGCTGCAGTCCGTGGGGTCATGAAGAGCTGGACATGACCTAGGGACTGAGCAACAACAACAATCTGTTTAATGAATCATAGAAGGGTGTAAACTATAGTGGGGAAACTGTGTGTGTGGAAAGCGCTTGTAGGTATTAACAACAAGACCTAAACTTGAATTTTACCCTGCTGCTCATTGGCATAGATGCCTCTAAATGCTGGAGATGCTGCTGAGTTTCTCTTGTTTATCACGACATTCACAGAATGACAGTTCTCTAGGGTGTCTCTCTATTTAACCACTTATCTGGGTTACTGTCTGCCAGGCGCCATGCAAGGAAATGGGGATGAGCCAGAAGAAGCTCCTGTCATGGAATCTGCAGACTCACGGGATTAAAGGAAAGAGGACAACTGTGAAAAAGGCTACACGAGGCACACACAGGTCAAAGAGAATAAGGTGAGACGTGAATCAGACGGGAGGTAGAGAAGACTCCCCTAGGGAGTGAAGATTACGCTAAGGCCTGCTGAAGGAGCAGGAAGACAGGGGGAGCTCTGATACAATGGGGTCCAGGAGGCAGAGAGAGTGATGAGCAGCATGAAGGGGTGGACACAGGTGAGGAGGAAATAACGAGGCACAGCGCTTGGGGTGTGTGGGGGGAAATGTAGACTTACCTTTCATTAAGTGTGTATATAGATACAGATACAGACAGATATAGATGTGTGTGTGTGTGTGTGTGTGTGTATCTCATCTAATTTCACAGCAACCTCCCATGTAATGACTGCCTCATTTTTCATGAAACTGAAACTCAGAGAGCTTGAGACAATTATTCAAAGTTCCACAGCTGTTTATTAGAGAAGCTAGGATCAGAACCCTGATATATTTGAGTCTTCTCTGCAGAGGTCTGAATGGAGCACAGAACTGTAGAAGAAACACAATCGTAGATTTAGAGGGATTTAGGTGAAAGTATAAATAGTGCAAAGAATGTGGAGGATGGAGACAGAAGAAGAAGGTGAAATGTAGGGTGAGTAAGTCTATGAAATTTCTGATAAGCTATGGAAATCCTGGGCCCATGTCCTCACATGGGTGGGGAGGTGTTCACAGAGGAATCAGTAAGTGTAAACCACTCGGGTATTACCTAAGCTGTACCTCTCCAGTTCTTATTTTCGGTTTTGCTTTCCTTAGTAGAAATACACCCATAAGGCAAAACTTTGTCCACTGATCTGCAGGAAAACCTAGATTAAAAAATAAATCAAAGATAATAAAATATTTTAAGTCTATTTCTCTCTTGACTCCTTTGGTTTGAATTTGCTATCATTTTTTCATAGATGATTAGATTAGTCCAACTGGAGTCATAGCAGCTCTGACCATCACCTGCTAGATCCTCCTTAGCTAAGGGCTTATAAACTATGCTTTTGATTTCATTCGGTATTTCCCTGGTGGCTCAGAGGGCAAAGCATCTGCCTGCAACGCAGGAGACATGGGTTTGGTCCCTGGTTTGGGAAGATCCTCTGGAGGAGAAAATGGCTACCCACTCCAGTATTCTTGTCTAGAGGATTCCATGGACTGAGGAGCCTGGTGGGCTACAGTCTGTGGGGTCACAGAGTCAGATAGAACTGAGTGACTAAGTGCGCAGTCTGTTTCTCTTGCTCTCACTCTCTATATATCCTTTGAAAAAGTTGGGATGCAGCTTCCAAATAACTAAATTCAGATGTGCTTCTGCTTCTGATGTTTCCTCTGAGTAAGAAGGTAAACAAGTCACTTCTCATCAGCAAGCACAGTGTCATGGTGGGGTTCAACATATTTTAAAAGTAATTTAAACATTCTCTTCCTAACAGTTCTTACTACATCATTGCCAGATTAAAACAACAACAACAAAGATTTAGTAACAAGTCTATAATTACACTGCAGGAAAAATGGAATTAGGAGATAGAATTCTCCATAAGCAGTAATCAGATCCCTGTTCTTGGTGATCAGGGCTCACAGCTTTCTCCCCATCTGTGTCTTTTTAAAGATTAAGTAACCAGATGGGAGGTTTCCAAAGAAAACCAAGCTGCCACCTCCCATGATCGGGGTGGTGGTCCTCTCTCTATGACCCACGAAAAACTAAACTCAGACACTCGTCTGCATAACATGAGGGCTATAATTCCCCAATTATTAGTCATTTCATTCCCAAGATTTAAGTAAGAATGTACACGGGGCATGTCAGGAAATATCGATGAGAGACTAGAGTGAGAAAAGACTTGCAGGTTTTAAATCCTGCAGAGACAGCTGAGAAGTCCTTTTAAACTGTCTGCATTTTCCATGACTGAATGAGATCTCTCATCTATAAATAAATGCACACTTCCATATTTAGCATGTGAAGACTGGAGAAAGGAGGTATAGGCAGGCATTGCCCAGAATATAATCGAGGGAGCACTAGCCTGGAGAGCTGCCCAGGGATAAGTCTCCCTGACTCAGGTAAATGTGAGTAAGGCTGTGTGTATTCTCTCTTCCTTAGACATTCACAACAAACATTAGCACCAAGAAGGCTTAATGGATTGTATTAATAATATTAAGAATTCTGTTTTAATTCTTAACTCAGTGTTTTCCAGATAGCTGCTCAAACAATTTTTTGGGATGGGGGTGGGGTGGGAGGGAGGCTTACAGGGAGAGGATATATATATAAACATTTAGCTGATTCACCTCAATATACAGCAGAAACTAACACATGGTAATATAATTATACTCCAATAAAAAAAAATAAAAATAGGAAAAAAAGTTCAAATCACACATGCATGGACAAACAATAAGATCCTACTGTATAGCACAGGGAACCATATTTGGTATCCTGGGATAAACTATAATGGAAAAGAATATGAAAAAATGTAGATAGTTATATAACAGAATCACACAGCTGTACAGGGGAAATCAACACAGCTCTATAAATCAACTATAATTGAATAAAATAAGTTTTAAAATATTCATGCATATGAGTAAAAAGACAAAAGTATAAGAAAAGGCAGCCATCGGAGAGAATTAAAGAACTACAAACCAATATCAATATTGGGCTGTGCACACGACAGGCAGATCTTAGACATAGAAAGCCTGGCTTATTTTCAGGGTGTTGAGTTTCTTTTGGGCTCCTAAAGATGCAGACTGATTGGAGAGGGTCCAGACTGCAAGGATAATGATTAAGGAGATGGAAGGGTTGGCTTAAAGAGGAGTAAACTTAGCAGGAGCAAGGCCTCAGCTTGGCTAAGGTCTGGCTGAGGGAGGGGGTTGCAGCTTAAACACAAGGGTGGGAAGAGCCTTGAGTGAGAAGAGTTAATTATCATGAAATCATGGGGGTGAAACCTAAAATAATAAGAATGAAGGGGAAATTATCTCCAAGTGTTCAGAGATGGTGCCAACATGCTGGCAGTTAACCCAGCAGAGCCCCAGACATCCCATTTTGAGGAGCAGAGTTTTGGAGGAAAGGAGCAGTCCATCGTCTTTGGTCCTAAATGTTAGAATGTGGCCCACAAGGTTAGGAAATGGGCATCTGAATCCAGAGCTGCAGAAGGAGGAGACAAAGTTAGATTGGGAGCATCACTTCAGGCAAGGATGGCTTGGCTGTGAGTTTCGATTACAGATGATCTGCAAACTCCAAGAGCCTGCTCTGCTGGAAAGAGGCCTCCCAGATCTGCAGGCTTGGTTTTAGTGCAAGTTCAATCTGAGGGTGATCTGGGAGGAATTGCATCACTTTTCTGGATATCTGATCAGCAAACTAACAAGCTACTTTTTCCCACTAAATCCTAAAGGAAATCATCCTGAAATATTCACTAGAAGGACTGATGCTGATGCTGAATCTCCAATACTTTGGCCACCTGATGTGGAGAACTGATTCATTGGAAAAGACCCTGATGTTGGGAAAGACTGAAGGCAAAAGGAGGAAGGGGAAGCAGAGAATGAGATGGTTAGATAGCATTATTGATTCAATGGACCTGAGTTTGAGTAAACTCTGGGAGATAGTGAAGGACAGAGGAGCTTGGTGGGCTGCAGTCCGTGCATGCATGCTAAGTTGCTTCAGTCATGTCCGACTCTTTGCAGCCCTACAGACTGTAGCCTGCCAGGTTCCTCTGTCCATGGGATTCTCCAGCAAGAATACTGGAGAGGGTTGCCATCTCATACGCCAGTGTTGCAGTCCATGGGGTTGCAAAGAGTCGGACGCAGTTAAGCGACTGAACAACAGCAAGAAATGTTTATCATCTCATCTCAAAGGGGTTTTCTGTCTAAAGTTTTAATTTTTCCTCTTAAAATTAAAAAAAATAAAGACCAGTCAAAGCAAGAACTTCCTTTTAGTCAGACGTGAGCTGTATTTTCTCATATTCATGTTTGGTCTAAGAAATCTCCTTAGAAGATTCTTTACTGTCTGAGCCACCAGGGAAATCCTAAAGTTATCCAAAAGAGATAGCGTTATTCACCATCCAAACATGAAAATCTCAAGTCAGAGTTCTCACTCAGAGCAACATACTTGTCCATGAAGGCAAGCATGAGTAAAAAAACAAGTGATAAGAAAGGCCCTCGCGGGAGGAGCCTATGGGGGCTTCTCTGGTGGTTCAGATGGTAGAGAATCTGCCTACAATGCAGGAGACCTGAGTTCAATCCCTGGGTCAGGAAGATCCCCTGGAGAAGGGAATGCAACACACTCCAGTATACTTGCCTAGAGAATTCCATGGACAGGAGAGCCTAGCGGGGTACAATCCATGGGGTCTCAAAGAGTCAGACATGACTGAGCACAGACTCTAAGCACAGACAAAGCAACCAACACTTCCACTTTGGGTGCCTACAGGCTTCATTCTTCTCTTGAGCCTCTACACTGATTCCAACAATCTTTTGCAGAAGTGGCTTGTCTTCGTGTGTAGAACTCACCCAGGATACGCGTGAAGAGCACAGACTCTGGGAACCTTCTTCCAGAGGTTCTGATTGAACTGGTCCAGTGAGGCTCATTGTTGTTGCTCAGTCACTAAGTTGTGTTGGACTCTTCATGACCCCTTAGACTGCAGCATGCCAGGCTTCCTTGTCCTCTACTATCTCCCAGAATTTGCTCAAACTCATATCCACTAAGTTGGGGATGCCATCCAACCATCTCATCCTCTGTCTCTCCCTTCTCCTCCTGCCCTCACTTTTTCCCAGCATCACGGTCTTTTCCAGTTAGTTGGCTCTTCACATTAAATGGCCAAAGTATTGGAGTTTTAGCTTCAGCAGCAGTCTTTCCAATGAATATTCAGGATTGATTTCCTTCAGGATTGACTGGTTTGATCTCCTTGCAGTCCAAGAGACTCCCAAGAGTCTTCTCCAGCACTACAGTTCAAAAGAATTAATTCTTTGGCACTCAGCCTTCTTTATGGTCCAACTCTCACATCAGTACATGACTACTGGAAACACTGTAGCTTTGACTAGATGGACCTCTGTCAGCAAAATGATAGCTCTGCTTTTTAATACACTGTCAGGGTTTGTCATAAGTTTTCTTCCAGGGACCAAGCATCTTTCACCGGACTTTGCTTTTTTCACCAGCTTCCCACATGTGTTGTCACAGGCAGCAAATGAGGGCCATGGCCCAAATTTGGAGGATGTGCTGTGTTTTGTTTTTGTTGTGTATTTATCTCATGGAGCCTGCCAGTCTGAGAGACCATGTGACATTCTTCCTTATGTTTTTCTCCCCAGCAAGACCATTATGGAGTTTGTCACTCCGGATCTTTGATTTATGAATCCTTCAGGCTTGCTGAGCAAAGCTTGATTTGAAGGGGCTTTCGGGGTAATCAGGTTTAGCTTTTATTTTTGTTTTCCAAATGAAGTCAGGAAGTATCCGCTGAGATGAATAAAAATATGAATGGGGTCTCCTCTGCCTGGATCAAGGAGAAAAGACACCGAACACAGCCTGCCCTTCAGTGGGAGGGGACATCTTCCTTTCCTCAGAGGACTGACCTTCCTGACCACAGTTATGGCATTTTGGTCCTTCCCATCAAGTCATTGCTGCTTCATCAAGATGCTTGGAAAGAAATGCCTGCAGGATTCCTGGAGCAACAGTGATGCTTCATGAGAAGGTATGCTTTTAAGTCGTAATAGCAACTCTAAAGGAAATATCTCTGAAAAACCAAGTCCAGTGCATGGGATTCAAGTTGTGCTCCAGGATACTTGCCAATGGGCAAGGCAACACCTGGTTCCAGTTGATGCAATGCATTGTCTTGCTGACCTCATCACTATGTTCAGGCTAGTCTCCAGTGAGTGTGTGGTTCTCCACTTTCAGTTCAGTTCAGTCACTCAGTTGTGTCCGACTCTTTGTGACCCCAGTGACTGCAGCACACCAGGTTTCCCTGTCCATCACCAATGCCTGGAGCTTGCTCAAACTCATATCCATCGAGTCAGTGATACGATCCAACCACCTCATCCTCTGTCATCCCCTTGTCCTCCTGCCTTCAATCTTTCCCAGCATCAGGGTCTTTTCCAATGAGTTAGTTCTTCACATCAGGTGGCCAAAGTATTGGAGTTTCATCTTCAAAATCAGTCCTTCCAATGCATATTCAGGACTGATTTCCTTTAGGATTGACTGGTTGGATCTTCTTGCAGTCCAAGGGACTCTCAAGCATCTTCTCCAACACTACAGTTCAAAAGCATCAATTCTTCAGCGCTCAGCTTTCTTTACATTTCAACTCTCACATCCATACATGACTACTGGAAAAACCATAGCTTTGACTAGATGGAACTTTGCCAAAAAGTAATACTTTTTAATAATGCTGTCTAGGTTGGTCATAGCTTTTCTTCCAAGGAGCAAGGATCTTTTAATTTCATGGCTGCAGTCACCATGTGCAGTGATTTTGGAGCCCAAGGGGGAAAAAAAATTCTGTCACTGTTCCACTTTAAAGGCAACCAGACACAAAAAGAAAAAAAAATATGTAAGGAAAATTTACCAAAACACACTGGTTGAGAAAACTCATGGAAATGACCATTTTTCTATAAAATAAGCAGAAGCAAAAGCAGTTGGCACAAATCTCCCCAAAACAGCTCAGGATGAATGGCAGATGTTGTGAACGCCTGGCGACAGGATTAAAATCTCAGGACGAGTTATAGGACGTTTGCAGTTTCATCCTGGGCTGGCCATCCCACAGGCCCATAGAGCCTCCCTAATGAGGCAAACCCCAGGCTTGAGTGAAGCTTTGCCACTTCACAGAGAGCAGGGTCCCGGGAGAAAGGCTCCGAGCAGCACAGATGGGGCTTGATGGATCCTAAAAGGAAGGCATTACCTGCCTAAGTCACTGGGCAGCCACAATTATCGCAGGCCTCTGAGTTCATTGTCAATTAGAGTGGCAGTTAGAGCAGGCAGCAGCTGTGACAGATGGCTCGTCTCCAGCTAGTTGTTCTAACGGGATTCAAGCCAACTCAAATCTTTTCTTTCCCCTGGAAAGGAAAAAAAAAGAACAAGACCCACATAGTCATCAATTAGTCAATGCAAAAGGGGAGAAATCTTCATTTCTACAAAAGCATCATTTTTCTGTTTCCTTCTAACCCCTGCTTCTAACTTTTTGAAGCAGAGGTTATGTTTATTTATTGCTTACTTCAAACGTGTTTCAGCAGAATATTCAACCTTAGCAGACATTCTGTGCTGAAGCCATGTTCCACGTGAACAGACAATATGGTCTTCTCATGAAGGAGCCATTTCAATCCAGTGGTTAGCTTTCTTATTGGCCTCCTCTTGTCTTCTGGCTGGAATCTGTAGGCGGTTCTCCTAGTTACATAGCGCATGGGATCAAAACACCAAGGGATGATGGTGCATGGAAGTGCGTGCATGCTAAATCACTTCAGTCATGTCTGACTCTTTGCTTCCCCATGGACTGTACCCACCAGGCTCCTCTGTCCATGGGGTTCTCCAGGCAAGAATTCTGGAGTGGGTTGCCATGCCTTCCTCCAGGGGATCTTCCCAACCCAGGGATCGAATCCAAATCTCTTATATCTCCTGCACTGGCAGGTTAGTTCTTTACCACTAGGGTCACCTGGGAAGCTGCATGGAGGGGCTCACCCCAAATAAAATATAGCCCAAAGGATGCGGCTAACACACATCAAGAAAAAGGACCGCTGCAGAGAAGCAAACAGCAAGGCCTGACGAGCGCGTGCTTGAGCATAAAGCAGTCAGAATGCTGCATTGATGAGAAGGATGCATTCAGTTCCTGGGGCTCTGGCAGGGTGCATCTCTGTCACAGGAGCTCCAGCAGTGGGCTTGGCCAAATAGGCCCATCACCGTTCTTATGAAACTTGTGACTGCCTTTCTTGCAGAAACAAGACTTCTAGACGCTAAGGTCATGGAGCTTTCATTTTCTTTAACACTGATCTCCTTCTGACCCTTAGCTTTTGCTGTGCGGAAGGGGCACTCCGCCACTCTGGTGAGCAGTCAGCGGACAAAGGAGGCTCTGTTCCTCTTCTCCGTTATCCACCAGGCTTGTGCACGTGAACACAGGTGCCCGGGCCATGCTCAATTTTCACACGCAGTGCACAAATATGACTTTTAAAAGGCCAACACAACCCCAAACCCAGAAATGCAAAAAAATTAATATACTTTAATTCCCAATAAGCCGATTTGGGGACAAAATTACTGTTTTTCTATTCAAGACAGTTGTAGTTCATCTGCGAAGTTTGACTTTAAAAATGACTCACATCTTTGCTCACAGCTCTTTTTTGTAAGCATAGAATCAACATCAAAAAATACACCTCAGTGGTACCTACACATAGTGTTCAGAGAAACGGCAGAGACTGCCAAACTCATTGACTCTGTTGGTAATTTAGGGGTTAAGTTCATCAGACTAGATCATTGGATCTTAAAGTTCATGCTTTTCCCATTGTTGAAGACATGCCCTTCTTATACAGACAAATCTGTAATCTTATTCATATAAAAATGGACTTTTGGTAAGTTAGCAGAGAAACTCATTTTTCCTAACTTAGTCTGCATGTAAGGATAGAATTCCAAGTCCCTAAAGCAAGAGACAAAGTACACGACATAGTTTTCTTTTAGGGGAAACTTACTTAAATCTGAGAATTCACTTGAGATTAAGCTTTTCATCAGTAGCTTAAGTCCTTTGTAAATACTTAGCTCACCCTTCACAGATATACATTGCCCAGAAAGCAGCTCTCTCAGAAGACTCTGTTTTTCTCAGAGTTAGTCAAAGCTTATCTACTTTTAGAGACCAAATTCACACGTAGGAGTCCAAATCTGCAGAATTTCTTGTGCTGGGTACTTCTGTATGAGAAGCTCACAGAAAAGAAGAATTGCACCAGATTGTTCTTTCTTCATGTCATGCAACTGAGGAAGGGTGGAGATGGTGAGGAAAAGCACTGAAAAGTGACCACTTGGGAAATAAAAGGATTCCACATAAAAAGAGACTCCTCAGATCCCCTGTGGACACTCACCCAGACTCCAGGGGAGCTGAGGTAGGATCTCTTTAAGACACTGAACAGTAAAGAACATTCTCAATTCCCTGGAAAGTCAAAATGTAGCCTTTCCCCACCCCCTCTTTGTTGTCTTTACTGGCTGCCTATCCCTGTGACTTAAAAGAAAAGAACTTGACCTAAGTAAAAAAAAACAGAAGACAAAATAAGCTTTCACCTTTGCAGCTTGAAGAACCCTTCTGACATGAAATGGATCCTTGATGAATAAGTGTGAATGTGTGGTTATTTCCTTGATGTTTGACCTCAGAGGAACTATTTCTTGTGTGTTGTGTTGTTTTTCTGTTCAGTCCCTAAGTCCTGTCCCACTCTTTGCAACTCTATCAACTATAGCGAGCCAAGCCCCTCTCTCCGTGGGGTTTTCCAGGCAAAAATATTGGAGTGGGTTGTTATTTCTATAGGATAATCTTGAAATTCATAAAACAACATTCAGCTCAACATTCAGCTCAACACTGAAAAAACAAAGATCATGGCATCTGGTCCCATCACTCCATGGCAAATAGATGGAGAAACAGTGAAAGCAGTGGCAGACATTATTTTGGGGGGCTCCAAAATCACTGCAGATAGTGACTGCAGCTATGAAATTAAAAGACACTTACTTCTTAGAAGAAAAGTATGACCAACCTAGATAGCATATTAAAAAGCAGAGACATTACTTTGCCAACAAAGGTCCATCTAGTTAAGGTTATGGATTTTCCAGTAGTCACATACAGATGTGAGAGTTGGACTATGAAGAAAGCTGAGCACCGAAGAATTGATACTTTTGAACTGTGATGTTGGAGAAGACTCTTGAGAGTCCCTTGAATTGTAAGAAGATCCAACCAGTCCATCCTAAAGGAAATCAGTCCTGAATGTTCATTGGAAGGACTGATGTTGAAGCTGAAGCTCCAATACTTTGGCCACCTGATGTGAAGAACTGACTCATTGGAAAAGACAGTGATGCTGGGAAAGATTGAAGGCGGGAGGAGAAGGGGACGACAGAGGATGAGATGGTTGGGTCGCGTCACCAACTCAATGGACATGAGCTTGAGTAAGTTCCGGGAGTTGGTGATGAACAGGGAGGCCTGGCATGCTGCTGTCCATGGAGTGGCAAAAAGTCAGACATGACTGAGCGACTGAACTGAATTGAATCTTGGAATTCTTGGTAACTGTTGGTAGAAAAAAAAAGTATCTAAGCTCCTTATGTCTGAGTAAAACTGTCAAGATGACATTGTACAAGTTGTGTCATTGATACTATCCCCAGTGCCTCACTGAGGCACTGGGTGTGGCACTTTCTCTCCGATCCCAGGTTCCTCTCCTCTGGAAAGAGCAGTCACGGTTCTGTCCTCCTGTGGCTAGTGCAGGGTCAGATCCAGAGTCCAGCTGATTAGCTGAATCCTGACAGGTAAAAGATGGAGCATGCACCATCCAGTGATGTGGGTACCAGTTCAGCCTCTTCATTCTTACTCTGTGTGAAGATTAATGTGCCGTGGATGCAGAGAAGGAGAGCACACCCCTGTGTCCCAGCTTTTAGGCTGCAGTGCCAGGAATGGGAAACAGCACAGCAGTGTGGCAGCTGGAGCCGGCAAGGCGTGGGGGTCACGAGAAGGGCTCTGCAGTCAGACAGCCCGAGTCCCAGGTCCTGCTCCATTGCTGCCGCCCCCAGAGCATTACCAGCATCACTGTGAATCATCTTTATCATCCTGGAAATGAGACAGTAATAGTTTCTACTTCAGGGTAGCTCTAAGATAATCAACAATCATAACATAGTCCCTTATCATATAATGTGGGCTTCATAAAAGGACAAGCTGGCTGAAAGAGCATTAATTATGAAGTCATTTTAATATTTCTTATGGGAAAGTTATGAAGATCTAAATGAAGACTTCATATTAGGGGTAGAAATGACAAGGTAGTCAAGACTTAACGTTTCTGGAAATGATAGATAATTTAGACCAAATTTCCTAAATAAAAGAATGAAATTTTTTTAAAAAGCTAAAAATATATCCCAGGGTTAACCAAATAGTGAAAAATTATAGGCTCCCCCCTCAAAAAATGAGAAGACACCTAGAACACAGATAAAGCTCATATCCACTTAGATCTTGAAAGCATTTGAGAAGCTGCGAGAACCTAAGTTGCATTTTTGGCCACTTAGGAGAGCAAGTAGGTTAAGTTAAATTTACAGAGATCTCCAATGTTGGTGCTCTCATAAGCACAATCTACTTTAGGCTAGTCTTGTCCAGATAAGAGGAACTTGACCTGACATAAAAGCAGCAATCAGCAGAAACACCTGATTGTCCAGGAACATTTAGACCAGAAGACTCTCACTTGCCTGCCAGATAGATGCAGATAAATACTATCTGTTGGAAAAAGCGACAGTATTATAACCCTCAAATTATACCTTCAACTAATTTTGAACAGACAATCACAACACAAGTCAAAGATAACTAATATACAAAGAAACAAGAACCATGATTAAGAATCAAGAAAACAAGACACCAAGAAATATCTTATCAAGTTCTGATGTATTAGGATGATTAGCCAGAGAATAAAAAAATAACCATATTTACTATGTTTAAAGAAATAACATACAAGCTTGAAATATCTTATGTTCCATCTTGCATAATTCCAAGAACTGGCCTCAAGTAAATGGGAACATATTGACCCTGGAGTTGAGGACTGTGTGCTCATGTGTGCTGAGTCACTTCAGTCATGTCCATCTCTGTGATTCTATGGACTGTAGACGGCCAGGCTCCTCTGTCCATGGGATTCTTCAGGCAAGAACACGAGTGGGTTGTCATGCTCTCCTCCAGGGTATATTTCCAACCCAGAGATCAAACCCACATTGCCTGCCACTCCTGCATTGTAGGTGGATTCTTTACCACTGAACCACTAGGGAAGCCCAGAGTTGAGGGTTCAGTTCACTCAGTCACTCAGTCACTCATTCGTGTCCACTCTTTGCAACCCTATGAACTGCAGCACGCCAGGCCTCCCTGTCCATCACCAACTCCCGGAGTTCACCCAAACTCATGTCTATTGAGTCAGTGATGTCATCCAGCCATCTCATCCTCTATCTCCTTTTCCTCCTCCCCTCAATCCTTCCCAGCATCATGGTCTTTTCAAATGAGTCAGCTCTTTGTATCAGGTAGCCAAATTATAGGAGTCTCAGCTTCAACATCAGTCCTTCCAATGAACACCCAGGACTGATCTCCTTTAGGATGGACTGGTTGGATCCCCTTGCAGTCCAAGGGACTCTCAAGAGTCTTCTCCAACACCACAGTTCAAAAGCATCAATTCTTCGGCACTCAGCCTTCTTCACAGTCCAACTCTCACATTCATACATGACTACTGGAAAAACCATAGCTTTGACTAGACAGACCTTTCTTGGCAAAGTAATGTCTCTGCTTTTTGATATGCTGTCTAGGTTGGCCATAACTTTCTTTCCAAGTAAGCGTCTTTAATTTCATGGCTGCAATTACCATCTGCAATGACTTTGGAGCCTAGAAAAATAAAGTCTGATACGGTTTCCACTGTTTCCCCATCTATTTCCCATGAAGTGATGGGACTGGATGCCATGATCTTAGTTTCTTGAATGTTGAGCTTTAAGCCAATTTTTTCACTCTCCTCTTTCACTTTCATCAAGAGATTCTTTAGTTTTTCTTCACTTTCTGCCATTAGGGTGGTGTCATCTGCATATCTGAGGTTATTGATATTTCTCCCAGCAACCTTGATTCCAGTTTGTGCTTCCTCCAGCCTAGCGTTTCTCATCATGTACTCTGAATATGTTAAATAAGCAGGGTGACAAAATACAGCCTTGATGTACTCCTTTTCCTATTTGGAACCAGTCTGTTGTTCCATGTCCAGTTCTAACTGTTGCTTCCTGACCTGCATACAGGTTTCTCACGAGGCAGGTCAGGTGGTCTGGTATTCCCATCTCTTTCAGAATTTTCCACAGTTTATTGTGATCCACTCAGTCAAAGGCTTTGGCATAGTCAATAAAGCAGAAGTATATGTTTTTCTGGAATTCTCTTGCTTTTTCAATGATCCAGTGGATGTTGGCAATTTGATCTCTGGTTCCTCTGCCTTTTCTAAAACCAGCTTGAACATCTGGAAATTCTCGGTTCATGTATTGCTGAAGCCTGGCTTGGAGAATTTTGAGCATTACTTTACTAATGTGTGAGATGAGTGCAATTGAGCAGTAGTTTGAGCATTCTTTGGCACTGCCTTTCTTTGGGATTGAAATGAAAACTGACCTTTTCCCGTCCTGTGGCCACTGCTGAGTTTTCCAAACTTGCTGGCATATTGAGTGCAGCACTTTCACAGCAGCATCCTTTAGGTTTTAAAATAGCTCAACTGGAATCCCATCACATCCTCTAGCTTTGTTCATAGTGATGCTTCCTAAGGCCCATTTGACTTCACATTCCAGGATGTCTGGCTGTAGGTGAGGGATCACACCATCATGATTATCTGAGTCATGAAGATCTTTTTTGTACAGTTCTTCTGTGCATTCCTGCTACTTCTTCTTAATATCTCCTGCTTCTGTTAGGTCCATACCATTTCCGTCCTTTATTGAGCCCATCTTTGCATGAAATGTTCCCTTGGTATCTCTAATTTTCTTGAAGAGATCTCTAGCCTTTCCCATTCTATTGTGCTCCTCTATTTCTCTGCGCTGATCCCTGAGGAAGGCTTTCTTATCTCTCCTTGCTATTCTTTGGAACTCTGCATTCAGATGCTTATATCTTTCCTTTCTCCTTTGCTTTTCACTTCTCTTCTTTTCACAGCTATTTGTAAGACCTCCTCCGACAGCCATTTTGCTTTTTTGCATTTCTTTTCCTTGGGGATGGTCTTGATCCCTGTCTCCTGTACAATGTCACAAACCTCTGTCTGTAGTTCATCAGGCACTCTGTCTATCAGATCTAGTCCCTTATATCTGTTTCTCACTTCCACTGTATAATTGTAAAGGATTTGATTTCCATCATACCTGAATGGTCTAGTGGTTTCCCCCACTTTCAATTTAAGTCTGAATTTGGCAATAAGGAGTTCATGATCTGAGCCACAGTCAGCTCCTGGTCTTGTTTTTCCTGACTGTATAGAGCTTCTCCATCTTTGGCTGCAGAGAATATAATCAATTTGATTTTGGTGTTGACCATCTGGTGATGTCCATGTGTAGAGTCTTCTCTTGTGTTGTTGGAAGAGGGTGTTTGCTAGAACCAGTGCGTTCTCTTGGCAAAGCTCTATTAGCCTTTGCCCTCCTTCATTCTGTACTCCAAGGCCAAATTGCCTGTTACTCCCGGTGTTTCTTGATTTCCTACTTTTGCACTCCAGTCCCCAATGAGAAAAAGGACATCGTTTTTCTGTGTTAGTTCTAAAAGGTCTTGTAGGTCTTCACAGAACCATTCAACTTCAGCTTCTTCAGCATTACTGGTCAGAGCATAGACTTGGGTTACTGTGATATTGAATGGTTTGCCTTGGAAATGAACAGAGACTATTGTGTCATTTTTGAGACTGCATCCAAGTACTGCATTTTAGACTCTCTTGTTGACTATGATGGCTACTCGATTCCCCCTAAGGGATTCCTGCCCACAGTAGTAGATATGATGGTCATTTGAGTTAAATTCACCCATTCCAGTCCATTTTAGTTTGCTGATTCCTAGAATGGCAACATTCACTTTTGCCATCTCCTGTTTGACCACTTCCAATTTGCCTTGATTCATGGACCTAACATTTCAGATTTCTATGCAATATTGCTCTTTACAGCATTGGACCTTGCTTGTATCACCAGTCACATCCACCACCACGTCCATGGTCAGGAGCAGCAGCCATGAGGAGATACCCCGCATCCAAGGTAAGGAGCAGTGGCTGCACTTGGCTGGAGCAGCTGTGAAGAGATGACCCACGTCCAAGGTAAGAGAAACCCAAGTAAGATGGCAGGCACTGAAAGAGGGCATCAGAGGGCAGACAGACTGAAACCAAAATCACCAACAACTAGCCAGTCTGACCACATGGACCACAGCCTTGTCTAACTCAATTAAACTAAGCCATGCCGTGTGGGGCCACCCAAGATGGACAGGTCATGGTGGAGAGGTCTGACAGAATGTGGTCCACCTGAGAAGGGAATGGCAAATGACTTCAGTATTCTTACCTTTAGAACCCCATGAACAGTATGAACAGAGTTGAGGGTTAACTGTGCTTAAAACAATCAGGATGACACTGATAAGACTGCAGAATGACCAGCATCAAGATGACTGTCAGAGCTGACTATTGCGCACACGACCCCCTCCCTCTACCTGTACGCTCCTGAAACTCCTCTTTAAAACCTCTTGCCCCCTAATCAGTAGCTGGAAGTTCTCCTTGGACACAAGTCTACCTTCTCCTCAGGATGCTAGTCTCTCCAGTCTCTTGAAAAAGCAATCTTTTATTTCCTACCAACACTCATCTCTCAAGTAGTGGCTTTTGAGTGGCAAGCAGCTGACCTGAGTTTATTAACACCATGACAATAAATTCTGGCACAATTCCAGGCTGTTTCATATATAGTTGTGCAAAGGAAAGTTACCTAAACTCTGGTGTTCAGTCAAAAATTACCAAGCATGAAAAGAAAGCATGGGATATAACAAGGAAAGAAGCAGTCAAAGCCCAGAAGTGACACAGATGCTGGGATTAGCAGACAAGCACACTGCACAGTTACTAGAGCTGTGTTCCACAGGTTCAAGCTCAGTAGAAACATGGAAGATATAAGCTCTAATAGCAGAGAGCAAAGAGGAACTAGAGAGCCTCTTGATGAGGGTGAAAGAGGGGAGTGAAAAAGCTGGCTTAAAGCGCAACATTTAAAAAACGAAGATCATGGCATCTGGTCCCAACACTTCATGGCAAATAGATGGGGAAACAGTGGAAACAGTGACAGATGTTATTTTCTTTATTTTTCCAAAATCCCTGCAAACAGTGACTGCAGCCATGAAATTAAAAGACATTTGCTCCTTAGAAGAAAAGCCATGACCAACCTAGACAGCATACTAAAAAGCAGAGATATTACTTTGCTGACAAAGGTGCATGTAGTCAAAGCTATGATTTTTCCAGTAGTCATATATGGATATGAGAATTGGACCATAAAGAAGACTGAGTGCTAAAGAATTGATGATTTTGAATTGTGGTGCTGGAGAAGACGCTTGAGAGTCCCTTGGACTACCAGCAGATCAAACCAGTCAATCTTAAAGGAAATCAACCCTGAATATTCATTGGAAGGACTGATGCTGAAGCTCCAATTCTTTGGCTACCTGATGCAAAGAGCCAACTCATCAAAAAATACCCTGATGCTGGGGAAGATTGAGGGCAAGAGAAGGGGAAGGCAGAGGATGAGATGGTTAGATAACATCACCAACTCAGTGGGCATGAGTTTGAGTAAGCTCATGGAGATAGTAAAGGACAGGAAAGTCTGGTGTGCTACAGTCTAAAGCATCAGCCACAATTTAGTGACTGAACAAGAAATATTGAATATCTAGAAAGAAAACTATAATGTTTGTGATAAAAACAATTGATGGGATTACTAGCAGATTAGAGGTTTAAGAAAAAATAGTGATCTTGAATATACAGCAAAAGATACAATTGAAAATGAAGCAACAAGAGAAAAGGAATGTTGGGAAAAAAAAATTAACACCTGGGAGTAGTGGACAAACTCTTAATAGGCATATAATTGGTGTCACTGAAGGAGAGCCAAGAATAGGAGGAATAAAAATATTTGCATAATTAATAACTAAATGTTTTAAGGTTTGGTAAAAACTCTATAATCCACAGACCCAAAAGTCTGATGAATCCCAGGGCAAAGAAAAGTGAAAGTTAGTCACTTAGTCATGTCCAAGTTTTTGTGACCCCATGGACTGTAGCCCACCAGGCTCCTCTGTCCATGGGATTCTCCAGACAAGAATACTGGAGTCGGTTGCCATTTCCTTCTCCAGTCCCAGGGCAAGAGGTATTTAAAAACCCACACAGATTCAGCTTATCATCAAACTGTTCAAGCCAGTGAGAAAAACAGTATCTTAACATCAACCAGAGGAAAAATATACGCATTGCAAAGAGAGAAAATGTAAAAATGTTAGAAGCTTTCTTGTTAGGAATGATGAAGTTTGTGTTTGCTATTTGCTCAGTCGTGTCCGACTCTATGCAACACCACAGATTGTAGCCTGCCACACTCCTCTGTCCATGTGATTTTCCAGGTGAGAATACTGGAGTGGGTAGCCATTTCCTTCTCCAGGGGATCTGCCCAACCCAGAGATCGAACTCGGGTCTCCTGCATTGCAGGTAGACTCGTTACAGTCTGAGCCACCAGGGAAGCCTCTGAAATGATGAAGGGGAGAGACAATGAAGCAACATCTCTGACATTTTAGATGTAAAATGCTCTCAACCAAAATTCTGTGCAAGCGAACACACACATAATGGGAGTCCCAGAGAAAGAGGAAAAGAAAGAGGCAGAAAGAACATTTGTAGAAACACATTTTTCTTGAATAAACACTCCTTGGATGGTTATAAGCTTATTATTAATTTCCAGAGATCTGAAAAATTGATATCAACATTTTTGCTGTATTTCTCATTGCTTTAAAAGAGGAGCCAATTTTGGAGAATTATTTTTACTCCACCAGAGGAGGGGAGTTCTATATTGCCTTTATAAAATCTCTATTTTTTTTAAACTACTGAAATACCTAAATAGCATTTGAAATAATAAGACATCCGTTTAAAACAGACTGTTCAGGGAAAGAAAAAAATTGTTCTTAAACTGTCATATACGTTATGAATAGTGTATTCTCAGAAAAGCAACTTATATGATTGGAGTTAAAAAATGGATTTCTTGGGATGAAGCATATTTGAGACACGACTTTTGCTCTCATTTTAGGCTAAATTTGTTTACTTTTAATGAGTGTATATGTCTTTAACATCTAGCATTCATATTTCTCACAGCATTTGTCCTTGTTAATGATAAGTAAATATATATATGTATATCATTGTATTATTATACATATTATATTACATATTATTATATATATTTTGCAATTGTCAAATTACATTTTACTAGTGGAAGAGAAGATCTTTGACAATATATAGTAATTTTATATGTGACCTCTAAGAAATTTTGGCTTTTCTAGGGTCACATAACTTCTCAGCCAAACCAGAACTAATCTCTGACTTTTTATACCAAAATGCATAACTTAGGTAGAGGAAATCTGTACTTTGTCCTTGCAATATGATTTCAATTATGTAAAACTACTTGAGTGGGTAGGAACAGATTTTAGAATTTCAGAGAAAAAAGTGCTTTTATCATACTGCTAAGGTTCTAATTTCTTAGTGCGATGTTTATTGTTTGTTTCCAAAGAATCACCTGCTTTAAGTAGGAAGAGTCTGAGCTAAAGCAAAGTCCTTGTCCCCTTTGTTGCCTGCCTAAGGGAAGTCCTATGTGACTTTAGAAGTGCCCTTGAACTTCAGGACAGGTGGTACCTCTTTCCTCAGGAGATCCTGGGACTCAGACAGCGGCTTAGAGGTGAGAACCCCGGGGAAGAGGTTTTACACCTGCACTTGAGGACCTGGGATTGGTGCCCATCCATGAAATCTGCTGAGAATCCCCTCAAAACACTTGTCCTTGAACCACTCTGTGTCAGCTCTCTGAGAGCAAATGCAGCCTCGTTCTGGATATCATGAAGTCTTATTGCTTTTGCCTAATCAAGGACAAAGGTGCCTTTGTTTTGCCCTTTTTGTCAGGGATTCTAAAAGGGAGAAAATGGTCATTAACTCCTTCACTTTGTGTGATTAAAACCAAATAGCAGAGCCATTGCCTTTCCACGGGATAAATAATGAATTTTACAAACATGAGGAGAAATGCTATCTCAGTTGGTAAGGATCTGCCTGCAGTGCAGGAGACTCAGTTTCAGCCCCTGAGTCGGGAAGATCTCCTGGAATAGGAAATGGCAACCCACCCCAATATTGTTGCCTGGAGAATTCCATGAACAGGGGAGCCTGGCTGGTTACAGTCCCTGGGGTCACAAACAGTCAGACATGACTGAGCAACAACAAGGTACACACACATATGTATCTAATTATTATTCTTGTGTTTCTACATAATAGCCAACTATGCCAACTTAGAATGTGTAACCAAGATATACTATCATTTACTAGGTAACCAACATGTAAATCAGAAAAAAATATAAAGTTAGGAGTATAGAGGTTCAGGTTGTATTTCTGGTTGGACATAAATAATAATATGACAACATAATATCAGCTTATCAAATGCAAATATTATGAAAGGTGCTTTATATACATTAAATCTTCATTTTCAAGACAACTTCATAAATCAGATGCTATTGTATTGCTGTGATGAAGCTGCATCTCAGAGGCTGCTTGTACCGTCTGACTTTGTGCAGCGGGTTTTGGGGAGAACCCCGAGGCTGAGGTCAGGGCTCCTGCACAGTGCACCACCTCCCAGCCATCACTGCGGGGCTTGCTATTTGCCCTCTGCCACCTCAGGTTCTCAGCTGCCAAATCAGAAAACAACACCTGTCCAGCCTCCTGCAGAGCACAAGGTAAAGCAAATGACGTAATGGGTTTTGCAAGTACGGTTTTTTAATGCAGTGCCCGCTTTGTGATTTTAATTTTTCTAGCAGGCTGTGATCTCCCAAGGACAGTTGAATCACAATTTGATTCCTTTAATTACAAACAATTCCTCCAAAGTGACATATGTGATGACAAGAGAGAAACAATTTTCCAGTTCAGTCTTTAACATCCACCCAAAATAACACCCTGGGGTTTGAGTCTTTCTCCTGTCCATCAGTGGATATAGCTGAAATGGTTTCCACTGAACTCTGAGGACTATGTTTCTCCCTAAGGTGGCATTTTCGCCATTAGGAAAGTTCTTCAGGGACCTTGCAGGGAGATGGGTGTGGGGAAGGTCACCACGACAGTCACCTGACCCTGGGTCAGCCTCAGCCCACTCCCCCTATTGTAGCTCTGATGGGAACCTCAGAGATCTGCTGTCTGCTGAGCCAGTTTCACACATGTGGAGATGCAAAGGGCATCTCAACTCTGCTCATCCTCTGCTAAGTTTTTGCTGAAATTAGTTTCTAGGAAGGGGGCTAGAGCATGCTGCCTTGTCCCTAGATTTGTCAGCATCACAAATGTAAATAGCTCTGCCTCCTTGGCCTGTCTGTGTGTTCTCTTAAAGCCAATGCAAGTATCATCACCACCAATCCTTCTATGGAATAAGACTGTAAAGAAAGAATAAAACTACGTTACTTTGTAAATCTTACTCATGAAGTCATTCATCTGTTTTCTTTTTATTTAATTCCTCTTTCTCCTGATGCTGAATGAGGGGACCTGAGATGCTCATAGTCTTGGAAGATAGAAGCCTCAGATACACATTTACCTCAGCACTTCAGCTTTACAGGGTGGTAATCAGTGCTGTTGTTGGTTTCTCAGTAAACAGTGGCAAAAATCAAAACAGAAAACAACCATCTGGCTTATAAAGCTTTGTGCCTATGTCTGGTAGAGTCTAGTAAATTCTGACCCTTCACAACCTCAAGAAAAAGCAAGCTCCGAGCAAATAAACATTCTGAGCTCCTAAATGAGCACTGAATATTCAATATTGTATGAAGCAATAACAGGAAATGAAAGCAGCCCGAGGCCAGTGAGTCAGAGAAGGGTCAGAGAGAAAAGCCTGCAACCAGTAGGACCACTGAGAGTCCAGCTGCCCCCGTATTTCTGGGCCTGAGGATGCAACCCTTCATAAGAACTTGAGTAAGGAGGGGTCTAACTGCAACAAAACCTCCTCTGACCGCAGCAGGCTCCAGGAAATGGATGACAGTGAAGAAAGAAAATAAGCGTGAAACCGTCTCCCATGAATGCATTCATACTTCCAGGGGCCATTCGTGATCCATGTCTTAAGATACAATGTGCTGAGGGGGGAAAGGAGGGGTCGGGGGGATGAACAGGGAAACTGGGCTTGACATATGTACACAATGGATATTATGCATAAAATAGGTAACTAAAGAGAACCTCCTGTACAGCACAGGAAACTCTTCTCAGTTGTTCTCTGTGATGACCTAAACGGGAAGAGGATGAGATGGTTGGATGGCATCACCGATTCAATGGACATGAGTCTGAATAAACTCCAGGAGTTGGTGATGCACAGGGAGTCCTGGCGTGCTGTGGTGCATGGGGTTGCAAAGACTTGGACACGACTGAATGACTGAACTGAACTGAAGTGAAATGGGAAGATAATCCAAAAGAGAGGGGATATATGTATACTTATAGCTTATTCATTCTGCTGTACAGTAGAGACTAATGCAATGTTGAAAAGCAACTATAAGTCAATAAAAGTTTAAAAAAAAGATGCCGTAGTCCAAAGTCCACGATAAACATTAAATTTGCACAAACATATTCTCATAGTGAGCAGGAGCATCTCTAGTCTTTCCTCTAAGATTTTAATTCTGAGGGATGCATGAACCCAATTAGAAAAAGATAGGGGAACATACTACTTGCTGTATTGTTGTTACTGGCAGGTCCACAGATCTGGAGCCCCTGAACCTAGTTATGTCCTATTGGCTGCCTCCTGGAGCCTGAGGTCTGGGAGGCTCACGTGACATCCCTGAGTTTCATTTTGCTCCATGTTCCTCATCTAACATATCAAGTGTAGAACAGATCTGTCCCCAGCCTTGTGACCTTGGGCTTTGAAGGTGAAGTGATGCTCATCCTCACACTCCTCTCAATACTTCAGGAAGCCCAAGAAAGACTTCAGTTAGAATAGGATCGCAGACAGAAGAGAATATCACTGTGTTTGCTGTTATGTAGAATTCATTTAGGAGAAGGCAGTGGCACCCCACTCCAGTACTCTTGCCTGGAAAATCCCATGGATGGAGGAGTGTGGTAGGCTGCAGTCCATGGGGTCGAGAAGAGTCAGACAGGACTGAGTGACTTCACTTTCACTTTTCACTTTCATGCATTGGAGAAGGAAATGGCAACCCACTCCAGTGTTCTTGCCTGGAGAATCCCAGGGACGATGGAGCCTGGTGGGCTGCTGTCTATGGAGTTGCACAGAGTCAGACACGACTGAAGCGACTTAGTAGCAGCAGCAGCAGCAGCATTCATTTAGGTCAATGTGATGATAACTAAGAAAGTGGAGAAAACCACTATACCATTCAGTTCAGTTCAGTCACTCAATCGTGTCTGACTCTTTGTGACCCCATGAATTGCAACACGCCAGGCTTCCCTGTCCATTCCCATCTCCCAGAGTCTACCCAAACTCATGTCCATCAAGTCAGTGATGCCATCCAGCCATCTCATGATCTGTTGTCCCCTTCTCCTCCTGCCCCCAATCCTTCCCAGCATTAGGGTCTTTTCCAATGAGTCAAATCTTCTCATGAGGTGGCCAAAGTATTGGAGTTTCAGCTTCAACATCAGTCCTTCCAATGAACACTCAGGACTGATCTCTTTTAGGATGGACTGGCTGAATCTTCTCGCAGTCCAAGGGACTGTCAAGAGTCTTCTCAAACACCACAAAACACTGGGCTGGAAGAGGCACAAGCTGTAATCAAGATTGCCGGGAGAAATTTTAATAACCTCAGATACACAGATGACACCACCCTAATGGCAGAAAGTGAAGAGGAACTAAAAAGCCTCTTGATGAAAGTGAAGGAGGAAAGTGAAAAAGTTGGCTTAAACCTCAACATTCAGAAAACTAAGATCATGGCTTCTGGTCTTATCACTTCATGGGAAATAGATGGGGAAAGAATGTCAGATTTTATTTTTGGGGGGCTCCAAAAAAAACTGCAGATGGTGATTGCAGCCATGAAATTAAAAGATGCTTACTCCTTGGAAGGAAAGTTATGATTAATCTAGATAGCATATTTAAAAGCAGAGACATTACTTTGCCAACAAAGGTCCATCTAGTCAAGACTATGTTTTGTTCAGTAGTCATGTATGGATGTTAGAGCTGGATGGTGAAGAAAGCTGAGCGCCAAAAAATTGATGCTTTTGAACTGTGGTTGACTTAAATCAAATCTCTTATAACTATACAGTGGAAGTGAGAAATAGATTTAAGGGACTAAATCTGATAGACAGAGTGCCTGATGAACTATGGATGGAGGTTCCTGACATCGTACAGGAGACAGGAATCATCCTCAATAAAAAGAATGCAAGAAAGCAAAATGGCCATCTGAGGAGGCCTTTCAAATAGCTGTGAAAAGAAGAGAAGTGAAAAGCAAAGGAGAAATGAAAAGATATACCCATTTGAATAAAGAATTCCAAAGAATAGCAAGGAGACGTAAGAAAGCCTTCCTCAGCCACCAATGCAAAGAAATAGAGGAATGGGAAAGACTAGAGATCTCTTCAAGAAAATTAGAGATACCAAGGGAACATTTCATGCAAAGATGGGCTCGATAAAGGACAGAATAGAAGCAGAAGATATTAAGAAGAGGTGGCAAGAATACACAGAAAAACTGTACAAAAGGATCTTCATGACCCAGATAATCACGATGGTGTGATCACTCACCTAGAGCCAGATATCCTGAAATGTGAAGTCAAGTGGACCTTAGGAAGCATCACTATAAACAAAGCTAGTGGAGGAGATGGAATTCCAGTTGAGCTATTTCAAATCCTGAAAGATGATGCTGTGAAAGTGCTGCACTCAATATGCCAGCACATTTGGAAAACTCAGCAGTGGCCACAGGACAGGAAAAGGTCAGTTTTCATTCCAATCCCAAAGAAAGGCAATGCCAAAGATTGCTCAAACTACCGCACAATAGTACTCATCTCACATGCTAGTAAAGTTCAAAATTCTCCAAGCCAGGCTTCAGCAATACGTGAACTGTGAACTTCCTGATGTTCAAGCTGGTTTTAGAAAAGGCAGAGGAACCAGAGATCAAATTGTCAACATCCGTTGGATCATTGAAAAAGCAAGAGAGTTCCAGAAAAACATCTGTCTCTGCTTTATTGACTATGCCAAAGCATTTGACTGTGTGGATCACAATAAACTGTCGAAAATTCTGAAAGAGATGGGAATACCAGACCACCTGACCTGCCTCTTGAGAAACCTGTATGCAGGTCAGGAAGCAACAGTTAGAACTGGACATGGAACAACGGACTGGTTCCAAATAGGAAAAGGAGTACATCACGGCTGTATATTGTCACCCTGCTTATTTAACTTCTATGCAGAGTACATCATGAGAAACGCTGGGCTTGAGGAAGCCCAGGCTGAAATCAAGATTGCCAGGAGAAATATCAGTAACCTCAGATACGCAGATGGCACCACCCTTATGGCAGAAAGTGAAGAAGAACTAAAGAACCTCTTGATGAAAGTGAAAGAGAAGAGTGACAAAGTTGGCTTAAAGCTCAACATTCAGAAAATAAGATCATGGCATCTGGTCCCATCACTTCATGGGAAATAGATGGGGAAACAGTGGAAACAGTGGCTGACTTTATATTTCTGGGCTGCAAAGTCACTGAGATGGTGATTGCAGCCATGAAATTAAAAGACACTTACTTTTTGGAAGGAAAGTTATGACCAACCTAGACAGCATAATAAAAAGCAGAGACATTACTTTGCCAAGAAAGGTCTGTCTAGTCAAAGCTATGGTCTTTCCAGTGGTCATGTATGGATGTGAGAGTTGGACTATAAAGAAAGCTAAGTGCTGAAGAATTGATGCTTTTGAACTATGATGTTGGAGAAGACTCTTGAGAGTCCCTTGGACTGCAAGGAGATCCAACCAGTCCATTCTAAAAGAGATCAGTCCTGAGTGTTCATTGGAAGGACTGATGCTGAAGCTGAAATTCCAATACTTTGGCTAACTCATGCAAATTGCTGACTCATTTGAAAAGACCCTGATGCTGGCAAAGATTAAGGGCAGGAGGAAGGGGACGACAGAGGATGAGATGGTTCGATGGCATCACCAACTCCATGGACATGAGTTTGTGCGGACTCTGGGAGTTGGTGATGGACAGGGAGGCCTGGCGTGCTGCAATTCATTGGGTCACAAAGAGTCAGATATGACTGAGCGACTGAACTGAACTGAACTGATGATAACTAAATTCACCAGGTGTCTATTGTATATTGAGAAGTTTTCACACACACACACACACACACATACACACACACACACAACTGAAATCTCATGTGAGTCATCATTTTACTACCAGGTAGCTTGAGACCTAGGAAAAAGGCATGACCTTCCAAGGCCAGGGCCCAGCACAGGGTCTGCATCTGCTGGTGAGCACGTACTTAGTGTAGATGCAGGATCAGCATGAAGGGGATCTCCTGTACCTCTGTCATCATGCCTGGTAGAGTTATCTCAGGATCAGAAAGAACTTTGTCTGGCATATGTGTGTATGCATATATATGTATGATGGACAGCAAGGAGATCAAACCAGTCCATCCTAAATTATATCAACCCTGAATATTCATTGGAAGGACTGATGCTGAAGCTGAAGCTTCAATAATTTGGTGAACTGAAATGAAGAGCCAACTCAATAGAAAAGATCCTGATGCTGGCAAAGATTAAGGGCAGCAGAAGGGGATGACAGAGGATGAGATGAAGGCATAGCATCACCAGATCAAAGAACATGACTTTGAGCAAGCTCCGGGAGATGGTGGAGGACTGGGAAGCCTGGTGTGCTGCAGCCCATGGGGTTGCAGACAGTGGGACACGACTGAGAGACTGAACAAGAACAACAGCTGCGAATTCATACAAGATTTGATTTAAGTCATATCTGGCTGGTCTATTATTTTTCCCAGTTTTCTGTACTTTAAGCCTGAATTTTGATATGAGAAGCTGATAATCTGAGCCACAGTCAACTCTAGGTTTTATTTTTGCTGATTGTATACAGCTTCTCCATCTTCAGCTACAAAGAATGTAATCAATTTGATTTCAGTATTGACCATTTGGTGATGTTCATGTGTAAAGCCATCTCTTGTGTTGCTGAAAAAGGGTATTTGCTATGGCTAGTGTATTCTCTTGGCAGAATTCAGTTATCCTTTGCTCTACTTCATTTTGTTCTTCAAGGCCAAACTTGCCTTTTATTCCAGGTATATCTTGACTTTCTACTTTTGCATTCCAATCCCCAATGATGAATAAAACATTTTTTGGGGGTGTTAGTTCTAGGAATCAGAGAAGGCAATGGCATCCCACTCCAGTACTCTTGCCTGGAAAATCCCATGGATGGAGGAGCCTGGTAGGCTGCAGTCCATGGGGTCACGAAGTCAGACACGACTGAGCGGCTTCACTTTCACTTTTCACTTTCATGCATTGGAGAAGGAAATGGCAACCCACTCCAGTGTTCTTGCCTGGAGAGTCCCAGGGACGGGGGAGCCTGGTGGGCTGCTGTCTATGGGGTAGCACAGAGTCGGACACGACTGAAGCGCCTTAGCAGCAGCAGCAGCAGTTCTAAGAATAGACTTAATAATGAATAGATTCAAGGGACTAGATCTAGTTAACTGTGTGCCTGAAGAACTATGGACAGAGGTTCATAATATTGTACAGGAGGTGGTAAACAAAACCATCCCAAAGAAATAGAAAAGCAAGAAGGCAAATGGTTATCTAAGGAGACTTTGCAAATAGCAGAAGGAAGAAGAGAAGCAAAAAGCAAGGTAGAGAGGGAAATGTACATCCAATTAAATGCAGACTTCCAAAAAAAAAAAAAAAAGCTAGAAGAGACAAGAAGGTCTTCTTCAATGAACAATGCTTAATAATAGAAGAAAAGAACAAAAGGGGAAAGACTAGAGATCGCTTCAGAAAAATTGGAAACATCAAGGAAGCATTCCACCAAAAAAGGGGCACAAAAAAGGACAATGGTAGAGACCTAGTAGAGGCTGAAGAGACTGAGGAGAGATGAAAAGAGTAAATGGAAGAACCGTATAGAAAAGATCTCAATGAAGCGGATTTCTATGATGGTGCAGTTGGTCACACAGAGCCGGACATTCTGGAGTGTGAAGTCAAGTGGGCCTTAGGAAGCACTACTGTTCATAAAGCTAGTAGATATGATGAAATTCCAGCAGAACTATTCAGATCCCTAAAGGATGATGCCATCAAGGTTATGCATTCATTTTGTCAGCTAATCTGGGAGACCGAGAGTGGCCATAAGACTGGAAAATGTCAACCGTCATCCCAGTCTCCAAGAAGGGTAGTACCAAAGAATGTGCTAACCATCAGGCAATCTCACTCATCTGCCGGGCTGGTAAGGTCATGCTTAAAATCTTGCACTCTAGGCTTCAGCATTATGTGAACCAAAAACTTCCAGATGTCCAAGCTGGGTTTAGAAAAGGAAGATGAACTAGACATCAGGTTGCGAACATTCGCTGGATTATAGAGAGAGCAAGGGAGTTTCAGAAAAACATCTATCTCTGTTTCATGAACTACACTAAAGACTTTGACTGTGTGGATCATGACAAACTATGGAAAGCTCTTAGATGGGAATACCAGACCATCTTACCTGTCCCCTTACAAGCCTGTATGTGGATCAAGAAGCAACAGTTGGAACCCTCTATGGAACAACTGTTTGGTTCAAGATCGAGAAAGGTGGACAACAGGGCTGTCTGCTGTCACCCTGTTTATTTAACCTACATGCTGAGCACATCTTGAGAAATGCCAGGCTGGATGAGTTACAGGCTGGAATCAAGACAGAGGGGAAAACATCAACAACCTCAGATATGCAGATGATACCACTTTAATGGAAGAAAGCAAAGAGGAATTAAAGAGTATCTTGATGAGGGTGAAGGAGGAAAGTGAAAGAGCTGGCTTAGGACTAAATATTTAAAAAAATAAGATCATGGAATACGGTCCCATTCAGCTCAGTTTAGTTCAGTCACTCAGTCATAGCCGACTCTTTGTAACCCTATGGACATCATCAGCACGCCAGGCTTCCCTTTCCATCACCAACTCCTAGAGCTTGCTCAAACTCACGTCGGAGTCTGTGATGCCATCCAACCATCTCATCCTCTGTCATCCCCTTCTCCTCCTGCCTTCAGTCTTTCCCAGCACCAGGGTCTTTTCCAATGAGTCAGTTCTTCACATCAGATGGCCAAAATACTGGAGCTTCAGCTTCAGTCCTTCAATGAGTATTCAGGACTGATCTCCTTCAGAATGGACTGGTTGGATCTTCTTGCAGTCCAGGGACTCTCAGGGGTCTTCTCCAACACCACAGTTCAAAGCATCAATTCTTCAGCACTCGGCTTTCTTTATAGCCTAGCTCTCATATCCGTACATGGCTACTGGAAAAACCATAGCTTTGACTAGGTGAACCTTTGTTGGCAAACTAATGTATCTGCTTTTTAATATGCTATCTAGATTGGTCGTAGCTTTTCTTCCATGGAGCCAGCGTCTTTTAATTTCATGGCTGCAGTCACCATCTCCAGTGATTTTGGAGCCCAAGAAAATTAAGTCTGTCACTGTTTGCATTGTTTGCTCACATATTTGCCATGCAGTGATGGGACCAGATGCCATGATCTTCATTTTTTGAATGTTGAAGTTTAAGCCAGCTTTTTCACCCTTCTCTTTCACTTAGAGGCCCCATCACTTCATGGCAAATAGAAGGGGAAAAGGTGGAAGTGGTGACAGATTTCCTCTTCTTGGGTTCCAAAATCACTGAAGATGGTGACTGCAGCCATGAAATCAGAAGACTATTGCTTTTTGGCAGGAAAGTGATGACAAACCTAGACAATGTGTTGAAAAGTAGAGACATTACTCTGCCGACAAAGGTCCATATGGTCAAAGGTATGGTCTTCCCAGTGGTCATGTCTGGTTGTGAGAGCAGGATGGTAAAGGAGGAAGAGAGCCGAAAAATTAATGCTTTCAACTGTGGTGTTGGAAAAGACTCCTGAAAGTCCCTTGGACAGCAAGGAGATCAAACCAGTCAATCTTAAGAGAGATCAACCCTGAATATTCACGGGAAGGATTGATACTTGAGCTGAAGCTCCAGTATTTTTGTCATCTGATGCAAACAGATGACTCATTGCAAAGGTCCCAGATGCTGGGAAAGACTGAGGGCAGAAGGAGAAGAAGGCTTCAGAGGATAAGATGGCTGGACGGCATGTTGATGTAGTGGATGTGAACTTGAGCAGACTCTGGGAGATGGTGAGGGACAGGGAGGCCTAGTGTGCTGTAGTACATGGGGTCACAAAGAGTCAGACATGACTGGCTGTTTGAATAAAAACAACAATTGATTTCCCAGTGGTAAAGAATCTGCCTGCCAAGCAGGAAATGCGGGTTTGATTGCTGGGTTGAGAAGATCACCTGGAGAAGGAGATGGCAACCCACTGCAGTATTCTTGCCTGGAAAATCCCATGAACAGAGGAGCCTGGTGGGCTACAGTCACAAAGAATCAGACATTACTAAGCAACTAAGACAACAACAACTATAATTATAGTTTATAAATAGTGTAAATATATAATCACAATTGTATTTGTAAAAATATAATTGAAAATATATAATTACAATTATATAGGTATATATAATTATAATACAAATATGAAAGTGAAAGTGTTAGTTGTTCAGTCATGTCCAACTCTTTGCAACTCCATGGAGTGCTGATCGCCAGGTTCCTCTGTCCATGGAATTTTCCAACAACAATACTAGAGTGGGTTGCTTTCTCCTTCTCCAGGCTGTCTTCCCAATCCAAGGACTGAACCAGGGTCTCCTGCATGGCAGGCAGATTCTTTTACCCTTTGAGCCACCAGGGAAGCCCCCAACATATAATTATATCAGTTCAGTTCAGTCACTCAGTCATATCCAACTCTTCGCAACTCCATGGACTGCAGCACACCAGGCCTACCTGTCCATCACCAACTCCCGGAGTTTACCCAAACTCATGTCCATTAGTTGGTGATACCATCTAACCATCTCATCCTCTGTCATTCCCTTCTCCTCCTACCTTCAATCTTTTCCAGCATCAGGGTCTTTTTAAATGAGTCAGCTCTTCACATTAGGTGGCCAAAATATTGGAGTTTTGGCTTCAACATCAGTCCTTCTAGTGAACACTTAGGACTGATCTCCTTTAGGATAGACTGGATGGATCTCCTTGCAGTCCAAGGGACTCTCAAGGGTCTTCTCCAGCACCACAGTTCAAAAGGATCAGTTCTTTGGCACTCAGCTTTCTTTACAGTCCAACTCTCACATCCTTACATAACTACTGGAAAAACCATAGCCTTGACTAGACAGACCTTTGTTGGCAAAGTAATGTCTCTGATTTTTAATAAGCTGTCTAGGTTGGTCATAACTTTCCTTCCAAGGAGCCAGCATCTTTTAATTTCATGGTTGCAGTCACCATCTGCAGTGATTTTGGAGCCCCTAAAAATAAAGTATCTCACTGTTTCTGCTGTTTCCCCATCTATTTGCCATGAAGTGATGGGACCAGATGCCATGATCCTTGCTTTCTAAATGTTGAGTTTTAAGCCAACTTTTTCACTCTCCTCTTTCACTTTCATCAAGAGGCTCTTTAGTTCTTCTTCACTTTCGACCATAAGGGTGGTGTCATCTGCATTTCTGAAGTTATTGGTATTTCTCCCAGCAATCTTGATTCCAGATTGACTTCATCCAGCCTAGTGTTTCTCATGATGTACTTTGCATATAAATTAAATAAGTAGGCTGACAATATACAGCCTTAATGTAATCCTTTCCTGATTTGGAGCCAGTCTGTTGTTCCATGTCCAGTTCTAACTGTTGCCTCCTGACCTGCATACAAGTTTCTCAAGAGGCAGGTCAGGTGGTCTGGTATTCCATCTCTTTCAGAATTTTCCAGTTTGTTGTGATCCACACAGTCAAAGGTTTTAGTGTAGACAATAAAGTAGATGTTTTTCTGGCACTCTCTTGCTCTTCGATGATCCAGAGGATTTTGGATGTTGGCAATTTGATCTCTGATTCCTCTCCCTTTTCTAAAACCAGCTTGAACATCTGGAAGTTCATGGTTCATGTACTGTTGAAGCCTCACTTGGAGAATTTTGAGAATTACTTTGCTAGCATGTGAGATGAGTGCAATTGTGTGGTAGTTTGAGCATTCTTTGGCATTGCCTTTCTTTGAGATTGGAAACTGACCTTTTCCAGTCCTGTATCCACTGCTGCATTTTCCAGATTTGCTGGCAAATTGAGTGCAGCACTTTCACAGCATCAACTTTTAGGTTTGGAAGAGCTCAACTGGAGTTCCATCCCATCCACTAGCTTTGTTCATAGTGATGCTTCCTAAGGCCCAGTTGACTTCACATTCCAGGATATCTGGCTCTAGGCGAATGATCACACCATTGTGATTATCTTGGTCATGAAGATCTCTTTTACACAGTTCTTCTGTGTATTCTTGCCACCTCTTCTTAATATCTTCTGCTTCTGTTAGGTCCTTACCATTTCTGTCCTTTATTGAGCCCATCTTTGCATAAAATGTTCCCTTGGTATCTCTAATTTTCTTGAAGAGATCTCTAGTCTTCCCCATTCTATTGTTTTCCTCTATTTCTTTGCACTGATCACTGAGGAAGCTTTCTTATCTCTCCCTGTTATTTCTTTGGATCTCTGGATTCAAATGGATATATGTTTCCTTTTCTCCTTTGCTTTTCGCTTCTCTTCGTTTCACAGCTATCTGTAAGGCCTCCTCAGACAGCCATTTTGCTTTTTTGCATTTCTTTTTCTTGGGGATGGTCTTTATAGCTCATACTTGAATGGTCTAGTGGTTTTCCCTACTTCTGTTAATTTAAGTCTAAATTTGGCAATAAGGAGTTCATGATCTGAATCACAGTCAGCTCCTGGTCTTGTTTTTGCTGACTGTATAGAGTTTCTCCATCTTTGGCTGCAAAGAATATAATCAATCTGATTTCAGTGTTGGCCATCTGGTGAAGTTCATGGGCAGAGCCTTCTTTTGTGCTATTGGAAGGGGGTGTTTGCTCTGACCAGTGCATTCTCTTGACAGAACTCTATTAGCATTTTCTCTGCTTCATTCTATACTCCAAGGCCAAATTTGCCGGTTAATCCAGGTGTTTCTTGACTTCCTACTTTTGCATTCCAATCTCCTCTGATAAAAAGGACATCTTTTTTCAGTGTTCATTCTTAAAGGTCTTGTAGGTCTTCATAGAACCATTCAACTTATTTTCATATAATTGCAATACAAACCAAATTATTATTTAGCAAGTCTAGCCTGCTAAACACTGTCCTGCCATAAGGATCCCTGGGCCTGAGGAAGTAGCAGAGATTCTTAGAACTGATAGGATCCCCCCACCTGATCTAAATGATCTCTCTTCGTCTCTGGCTCTGAGTTTCTAAAATTCTTGAATTCAGGTCAAAGATAGATCAAGAATGGATTTGTTCTCTCACTTCTGATTGATCCCCATTTCCTTCACTATTCTTTCCTCTGACAGGATTCAACTCACAGACTGTGATCTTTTGGTAGCTGCTGATTAAACTGACACACAATAGATAACACTGAAACACATTTCCTAATGTAGTAAACAAAGTAGTCCTTGGATAATGAAGCCTTATCTTTAATCAAGTGGTCTTTTTATTTAGAAAGGAAGAAAATGTCCTGAATCTGCAGACACCGTGATTGCTGGGCTGTGGTGGGTCTGAGATGGACATGCTGGTACTTTGGTTTTTCTTTAGAGATGTGTCCTGTTGCACTGAGGTGAGGTTCATTTTGTCTCACTCGAAGTTCCTTCAACTTCATGACAGTCTGCATTGAAGCTGAGCGTCAGGGGACAAAGTAAACAAATCAATCCGGTCCCATCATTCCATGGGAAATAGATGGAGAAACAGTGGAAACAGTGTCAGACTTTATTTTTTGGGGCTCCAAAATCACTGCAGATGGTGATTGCAGCCATGAAATTAAAAGACGCTTACTTCTTGGAAGAAAAGTTATGACCAACCTAGATAGCATATTCAAAAGCAGAGACATTACTTTGCCGACTAAGGTCCGTCTAGTCAAGGCTATGGTTTTTCCAGTAGTCATGTATGGATGTGAGAGTTGGACTGTGAAGAAGGCTGAGTGCTTTTGACCTGTGGTGTTGGAGAAGACTCTTGAGAGTCCCTTGGACTACAAGGAGATCCAACCAGTCCATTCTGAAGGAGATCAACCCTGGGATTTCTTTGGAAGGAATGATGCTAAAGCTGAAACTCCAGTACTTTGGCCACCTCATGTGAAGAGTTGACTCATTGGAAAGGACTCTGATGCTGGGAAGGATTGGGGGCAGGAGAAGAATGGGACGACCGAGGATGACATGGCTGGATGGCATCACTGACTCAATGGATGTGAGTCTGGGTGAACTCCGGGAGTTGGTGATGGACAGGGAGGCCTGGTGTGCTGCGATTCATGGGGTCACAAAGAGTCGGACACGACTGAGCGACTGAACTGAACTGAACTGAACTGAACACCCTATTTCCTCACTCAAATGACACTTCAAATACAGCATCAAAATATGAAAAATTGTTACTCTTTTCATGTGAGGGACAACTAAGGAGTGGGGTTTCCTCCTAGGGAGTGAATTGACTTTAGTTTACAAACCCTATTTTGTAAGACTTACAGCTGGGCTGCTACTGCTGCTGCTGCTAAGTTGCTTCAGTCGTGTCTGACTCTGTGCAACCCCATAGACAGCAGCCCACCAGGCTTCCTCGTCTCTGGGATTTTCCAGGCAAGAACACTGGAGTGGGTTGCCATTTCCTTCTCCAATGCATGAAAGTGAAAAGTGAAAGTGAAGTTGCTCAGTCGAGTCCGACCCTCAGCAACCCCATGGACTGTAGCCTACCAGGCTCCTCCGTCCATGGGATTTTCCAGGCAAGAGTACTGGAGTGGGGTGCCATTGCTTTCTCCACAGCTGGGCAGCTACTGCTCTAATGCTAGAATCTGCCTCCTGGAAAGGACAGGAAACTAGCTTCTATGTGACAACCAGATACGGCAGCAGGATGTCCATCCTGAGTGGAAATGGTTTAACGAGGAGTTATTAGTTTTTATGTTGTCTGTCAGATCCTATGGACTAGAGATTTTTTGAAACACTGATCTGAATCTGAGTTATCATTTTCAGTATTCTCCTTCCCGTGGGTTCGATTCCTGAGTCACAACTATCCCCTGGAGTAAGGTATGGCAACCCATTCCAGTATTTTTGCTTGGAGAATCCCGTGGACAGAGGAACCTGGTGGCCTAGAGTCCATGGAGTTGTACAGAGTCAGACAGGACTGAAGCAACTTAGCACGTACAAGCAAGCATCCTCCTTCTAAATTCCAAATAAGGCTGTTCCAGCATTCCATATTTTAAATTATCTTCAAAATATGAACTTATACTAAATGAAAACATGCATCTGATTTGGACACAGTGAAGTGAGGGAGAAAGAAAAACATTAATTTATCCCTGTGTAAGTCAGGAGGAATCCCTGGATCTGTAGATTTGCAGGAGCAATCAGGACAAAAATATGAGACTCTGAATCAAGGAAGGAGCACCAGGGACTTAAGAGAGAGACCCCCAGGAGAGACACAATGACAGGAAACTTGGGACTTAGCAAAGCAAAAGAATAGGCACTTTAGCGTTTCTTTAAAAGGGCAACTTTGCAGGCTTGACCCAGGAGCCAGGGTTAGACCTCTGTCCAGCAGGAAGCAGCACCTCTGAGTGTTCTGAAACCCACCTTGGGGAAGTTATGACCATTTGAGGTCAAGTGCGCTTGCTTTGGTCAGAAGGTCATGGGATCCAAACTCTTTCTTAATACAAACATGGTTCCCAATTGCAGTTGCCAAGTAATTGACCTCAGTCGGCCCCTGCTCAAGCAAATGCCCAGGGAGACAAGATTTCTCTGCTGCCCACACCAGTGGGCTCCCTCCACTGCCTATGCCTCCAGGGCACACCCACTCTTCTAGTGTTTTTTGGAAGGAAGAAGGAGGGAAACAATACATTTGGATCGTCTGTCCTTTTCTTAAGTGAATGTGCACTTATATTGAGATGCTTTCAGTTCAGTTCAGTTCAGTCGCTCAGTCCTGTCTGACTCTTCCCGACCCCATAGAATCACAGCACTCCAGGCCTCCTTGTCCATTACGAACTCCCGGAGTTCACTGAGACTCATGTCCATCGAGTCCATGATGCCATCCAGCCATCTCATCCTCTGTCGTCCCCTTCTCCTCCTGCCTCCAATCCCTCCCAGCATCAGACTTTTTTCCAATGAGTCAACTCTTTGCCTGAGGTGGCCAAAGTACTGGAGCTTCAGCTTTAGCATCAGTCCTTCCAAAGAAATCCCAGGGCTGATCTCCTTCAGAATGGACTGGTTGCATCTCCTTGCAGTCCAAGGGACTCTCAAGAGTCTTCTCCAACACCACGGTTCAAAAGCATCAATTCTTTGGCACTCAGCCTTCTTCATAGTCCAACTTTCACATCCATACATGACCACAGGAAAAACCATAGCCTTGACTAGATGCACCTTAGTCGGCAAAGTAATGTCTCTGCTTCTGAATATACTATCTAGGTTGGTCATAACTTTTCTTCCAAGGAGCAAGCGTCTTTTAATTTCATGGCTGCAGTCACCATCTGCAGTGATTTTGGAACCCCCCAAAAAAGTCTGACACTGTTTCCACTGTTTCCCCATCTATTTCCCATGAAGTGATGGGACCGGATGCCATGATCTTCGTTTTCTGAATGTTGAGCTTTAAGCCAACGTTTTCACTCTCCTCTTTCATTTTCATCAAGAGGCTTTTTAGCTCCTCTTCACTTTCTGCCATAAGGGTGCTGTCATCTGCATATCTGAGGTTATTGATATTTCTCCCGGCAATCTTGATTCCAGCTTGTGCTTCTTCCAGTCCAGCGTTTCTCATGATGTACTCTGCATAAAAGTTAAATAAGCAGGGTGACAATATACAGCCGTGATGTACTCCTTTTCCTATTTGGAACCAGTCCGTTGTTCCATGTCCAGTTCTAACTGTTGCTTCCTGACCTGCATACATATTTCTCAAGAGGCAGGTCAGGTGGTCTGGTATTCCCATCTCTCTCAGACTTTTCCATAGTTTATTGTGATCCACACAGTCAAAGGCTTTGGCATAGTCAATAAAGAAGAAATAGATGTTTTTCTGGAACTCTCTTGGTTTTTCCATGATCCAGCAGATATTGGCAATTTGATCTCTGGTTCCTCTGCCTTTTCTAAAACCAGCCTGAACATCAGGGAGTTCACGGTTCACGTATTGCTGAATCCTGGCTTGGAGAATTTTGAGCATTACTTTACTAGCATGTGAGATGAGTGCAATTGAGCAGTAGTTTGAGCATTCTTTGTCACTGCCTTTCTTTGGAATTGGAATGAAAACTGACCTTTTCCAGTCCTGTGGTCACTGCTGAGTTTTCCAAATTTGCTGGCATATTGAGTGCAGCATTTTCATAGCATCATCTTTCAGGATTTGAAACAGCTCCACTGGAATTCTATCACCTCCACTAGCTTTGTTCGTAGTGATGCTTTCTAAGGCCCACTTGACTTCACATTCCAAGATGTCTGGCTCTAGATTAGTGATCACATCATCATGATTATCTGGGTTATGAAGATCTTTTCTGTACAGTTCTTCCATGTATTCTTGCCACCTCTTCTTAATATCTTCTGCTTCTGTTAGGTCCATACCATTTCAGTCCTTTATCGAGCCCATCTTTTCATGAAATGTTCCCTTGGTATCCCTAATTTTCTTGAAGAGATCTCTAGTCTTTCCCATTCTGTTCTTTTCCTCTATTTCTTTGCATTGATCACTGAAGAAGGCTTTCTTATCTCTTCTTGCTATTCTTTGGAACTCGCATTCAGATGCTTATATCTTTCCTTTTCTCCTTTGCTTTTCACCTCTCTTCTTTTCACAGCTATTTGTAAGGCCTCCTCAGACAGCCGTTTTGCTTTTTTGCATTTCTTTTCCATGGGGATGGTCTTGATCCCTGTCTCCTGTACAATGTCACGAACCTCATTCCATAGTTCATCAGGCACTCTACCTATCAGATCTAGACCCTTAAATCTATTTCTCACTTCCACTGCATAATCATTAGGGATTTGATTTAGGTCATACCTGAATGGTCTAGCGGTTTTCCCTACTTTCTTCAATTTGAGTCTGAATTTGGTAATAAGGAATTCATGATCTGAGCCACAGTCAGCTCCTGGTCTTGTTTTTGTTGACTGTATAGAGCTTCTCCATCTTTGGCTGCAAAGAATATAATCAATCTGATTTCGGTGTTGACCATATGGTGATGTCCATGTGTAGCGTCTTCTCTTGTGTTGTTGGAAGAAGGTGTTTGCTATGACCAGTACATTTTCTTGGCAAAACTCTATTAGTCTTTGCCCTGCTTCATTCCGCATTCCAAGGCCAAATTTGCCTGTTACTCCAGGTGATTCTTGACTTCTGCATTCCAGTTCCCTATAATGAAAAGGACATCTCTTTTGGGTGTTAGTTCTAAAAGGTTTTATAGATCTTCATAAAACCATTCAACTTCTGTTTCTTCAGCATTACTGGTTGGGGCATAGACTTGGATAACTATGATATTGAATGGTTTGCCTCAGAGACAAACAGAGATCATTGTGTCCTTTTTGAGATTGTATCCAAGTACTGCATTTCGGACTCTTTTGTTGACCGTGATGGCTACTCCATTTCTTCTGAGGGATTCCTGCCCGCAATAGTAGATATAATTGAGATGCTTTAAAAGAACTTAATTCTAAATAAGACTGAGAAATAGTAGAGTATGGAATGTTTGTGAGTGCCTACCTAAAATGTGCAATAAATTTGTTACATGGCATCTCTCAGAACAATGCACTTTTGAAGATGCTCATAGTGTATCTGTCCCTTTGCCTTTGTCTTGTAGTTTGTTTACATTGGACAAATCCATGTTTCCGTTCATCTTCACTACAGACATACTGATCTCACCAACCTTACAATCTATGCTTCTAAGATGTAGTTTCCTCACCTTCAAAAGAGGCAAAATATTTGCTCTTAGGATAGTAGTCAGGATTTGGTGGGTAATGTATGGGAAAGCACAATCTTGAGAGTACATTAGTCCCCTAATAAATGATTTTTTGAGTGAAGATAGATTTTGCATTTTTGAAAGAGCTGGCAGTCAGAACATTTATCATTTTTGCTCTTTTTAAATTAAAATATAGTTGATTTGGAAATTTATAGTATAGCAAATTTGGAAAATTTAGCAGTGGCCACAGTACTGGAAAAGGTCAGTTTTCATTTCAATCCCAAAGAAAGGCAATGCCAAAGAATGCTCAAACTGGAGGGAGGGAAAGATGGCGGAGGAATAGGACGGGAAGATCACGTTCTCCCTCACAAATTCCTCAAAAGAACATTTCAACGCCGAGCAAACTCCGCAAAACAACTTCTGTAGGCTGGCAGAGGACATCAGGCAACCAGAAAAGCAGACCATTGTCTTCAAAATCAGGTAGGAAAAAATATAAAAGACGAAAAAGGAGACAAAGGAGGTGGGAGGAGCTCTGTCCCGGAAGGGAAGCCCGTCCCGGGAAGGGAATTTTAAGAAGAGAGGTTTCCAAACACCAGGAAACACTCTCCCTGCCGAGTCTGTGGCGAGCCTTGGAAACACAGAGGGCAACATAACAGGAAGGAAAAATAGATAAATAATTAAAACCAAGAGATTACAAGCCCACCAGTAACTCCCCCAGCGGAAAAGCAGCACAGACGCCTGCATCCGCCATTGGGAAGTGGGGGCAGGGCAGGGACGCGCGGGAGGCGCGGGCTGCAGTGCTTTGTAAGAATCGGGCACGAACGCCCCACGCTCCACCAGAACGATCTAACTTGGGCTAGCAAACCAGACTGTGGGATAGCTACCACGCGAAAAGCTCGAACATAAGACACCGCCAGGACCCAGCACAGAACAAAGGACGGAACGGAAAAAGCCGGCTGCAGACCATTCCCCACCGGGGACAGGCAGCCAGAGCCGTAAGGCCTGGAAAGGGGCAATTGCAGACCCGGAGAGACTTTACTTACCTAACTGCAAGCAGGCTCCTTTGCTAAGACTTCTGGGGGTGCTGGACAGTCACAGTCTGCCTCACGGGGTGCGCCAGCGGTCCAACCAGAGAGCTGAGCGGCAGCGGCGGAAAAGGTGACAAGCCGCGGCAATTGCGCTCGCCAAACTCCTGAGCTACTCGGACCTGGGAAGGGCACAAAGCGCAGTCCCAGCTGCATTTATGCCTCTGAGGGCTGCCTGAGGGCCGAACCTGAGCGGCTTGGACCGGGGAAGTGCACGCAGCCTAGGGCCGCCCCCAGACGGTTCCCGGCTGAGCATCGTAGAGCCGGAGTGGTTTGTGCGCCGCGAGGAAGGACAGGTCAAGCGGGGCAGAGATACTGTGTACACACGACAGTGCTATTTGTTTGCAGCATCCCCCCTCCCCACAGCGCGACTGAACTAGTGAGCCTAAAAACCAGCAAACAGAAGAAGTTAAACAGAGGGAACCACCTTGGAAGTGAGCCCACACGGCCCATAACATCAGAGAAGAGCCAGATATATTTTTAATTTTTTAATATTTTTAAAATCATTCTTTTTTTTTTTTTTGCCTTTTGCATTTTTTTTTCTTTTTTTTCCGAGCTTTTTTTAATTGTTAAATCTTCTTTTTCTCCTCTAATTTTTATTTCTATAACCTAGCATTACTATTTAAAAAAAAAAAAGACTTTTTTTTTTTTAAGGCAAACACCATATATACTCTTTGGATGGTTGTTGGTGTTTTGTTTTGTTTTGTTTTGTTTGTTTGTTTTTAATAATTCTTTTTTTCTTTCTTCCTTTTTCCTTCTGCTTTTCTTTAATATTGTATCTTTGAAAATCCAACCTCTACTCCAGATTTTTAATCTTTGTTGTCAATTTTGTACATTTAAAAACCCAAACTTCACTACCCAAGTTTACCTGAGAGCGAGATTACTGGCTTGTCCACTCTCTCCTCCTCTGGCCTCTCCTTTTTCTCCACCAGGTGGCCTCTGTCTCTTTTCTCCCCCATCTCTTCTATATCCAACTCTGTGAATCTCTGTGTGTTCCAGACGGTAGAGAACACCTAAGGAACTGGTTACTGGCAGGATTTGTCTCTCCTACTCATTCCTCTCTCTTATCCTCCTGGTCACCTCTGTCTACTTCCTCCCTCTCCTCTTCCCCGTATAACTCTGTAAATACCTCTGAGCGGTCCAGACTATAGAGCGCACATAAGGAAGTGACTACTGGCTAGCTTGCTCTCTCCTCTCTTGATCTCACCACATCTCATTCCACTTACCTCTAACTACCCCCTCCATCTTCTCTTCTCCTTGTAACTCAGTGAACCTCTCTGAGTGTCCCTCAAGGTGGAGAAACTTTTCATCTTTAACCTAGATGTTTTATCATCGGTGCTGTATAGATGGAGAAGTCTAGAGGCTACTGTGAAAATAAAACTGAAAACCAGAAGCAGGAAGCTTAAACCCAAAGCCTGAAAACATTAGAGAACTCTTGAATTCAGGGAACATTAAGCAATAGGAGCTCATCAAAAGCCTTCATACCTACACTGAAACCAAGCTCCACCCAAGGGCCAACAAGTTCCAAAACAAGACATACCACGCAAATTCTCCAGCAACACAGGAACACTCCCCTGAGCCTCAATATACAGGCAGCTCAAAATTATCCCAATACCTTTGATGTCTCATAACCCATTACGGGTCACTCCACTGCACTCCAGAGAGAAGAAACCCAGCTCCACCCACCAAAACTCCAACACAAGCCTCCCTAACCAGGAAACCTTGACAAGCCACTGATAGAACCCCACCCAAAGTGAGGAAGCTCCATAATAAAGAGAACTCCACAAATTATCAGAATATAAAAGGCCACCCCAAACGCAGCAATATAACCAAGATGAAGAGACAGAGGAATACTCAGCAGGTAAAGGAACAGGAGAGTTGCCCACCAAATCAAACAAAAGAGGAAGAAGTAGGGAATCTACCGGAGAAGGAATTCCGAATATTGATAGTAAAATGATCCAAAATCTTGAAATCAAAATGGAAACACAGATAAATAGCCTAGAGACAAGGATTGAGAAGATGCAAGAAAGGTTTAACAAGGACCTAGAAGAAATAAAAAGAGTCAAAATATAATGAATAACACAATAAATGAGATCAGAAACACTCTGGAGGCAACAAATAGCAGAATAACAGAGGCAGAAGATAGGATTAGTGAAATAGAAGATAGAATGGTAGAAATAAATGAATCAGAGAGGAAACAAGAAAAACGAATTAAAAGAAATGAGGACAATCTCAGAGACCTCCAGGACAATATGAAACGCTCCAACATTCGAATTATAGGAGTCCCAGAAGAAGAAGACAGAAAGAAAGATCATGAGAAAATCCTTGAGGAGATAATAGTTGAAAACTTCCTAAAATGGGGAAGGAAATAATCACCCAAGTCCAAGAAACACAGAGAGTCCCAAATAGGATAAACCCAAGGCGAAACACCCCAAGACACATATTAATCAAATTAACAAAGATCAAACACAAAGAACAAATATTAAAGGCAGCAAGGGAAAAACAACAAATAACACACAAGGGGATTCCCATAAGGATAACAGCTGATCTGTCAATAGAAACTCTTCAGGCCAGGAGGAATGGCAGGACATACTTAAAGTGATGAAAGACAATAACCTACAGCCCAGATTACTGTACCCAGCAAGGATCTCATTCAAATACGAAGGAGAAATCAAAGCTTTACAGACAAGCAAAAGCTGAGAGAATTCAGCACCACCAAACCAGCTCTCCAACAAATTCTAAAGGATATCCTCTAGACAGGAAACACAAAAAAGGGTGTATAAACCCGAACCCAAAACAATAAAGTAAATGGCAACGGGATCATACTTATCAATAATTACCTTAAACGTAAATGGGTTGAACGCCCCAACCAAAAGACAAAGACTGGCCGAATGGATACAAAAACAAGACCCCTCTATATGCTGCTTACAAGAGACCCACCTCAAAACAAGGGACACATACAGACTGAAAGTGAAGGGCTGGAAAAAGATATACCACGCGAATAGAGACCAAAAGAAAGCAGGAGTGGCAATACTCATATCCGATAAAATAGACTTTAAAACAAAGTCTGTGAAAAGAGACAAAGAAGGCCACTACATAATGATCAAAGGAACAATCCAAGAAGAAGATATAACAATTATAAATATATACGCACCCAATATAGGAGCACCACAATATGTAAGACAAATGCTAACAAGTATGAAAGGGAAATCAACAATAACACAATAATAGTGGGAGACTTTAATACCCCACTCACACCTATGGACAGATCAACTAAACAGAAAATTAACAAAGAAACGCAAACTTTAAATGATACATTAGATCAGTTAGACCTAATTGATATCTATAGGACATTTCACCCCAAAACAACGAATTTCACCTTTTTTTCAAGTGCTCATGGAACCTTCTCCAGGATAGATCACATCCTGGGCCATAAATCTAAACTTGATAAATTCAAAAAATCGAAATCATTCCAAGCATCTTTTCTGACCATAATGCATTAAGATTAGATCTCAATTACAGGAGAAAAACTATTAAAAATTCCAACATATGGAGGTTGAACAACACACTTCTGAATAACCAACAAATCACAGAAGAAATCAAAAAGAAATCAAAATATGCATAGAAACTAATGAAAATGAAAACACAACAACCCAAAACCTGTGGGACACTATAAAAGCAGTGCTAAGAGGAAAGTTCATAGCAATACAGGCATACCTCAAGAAACAAGAAAAAGTCAAATAAATAACCTAACTCTACAACTAAAGCAACTAGAAAAGGAAGAGTTGGAGAACCCCAGAGTGAGTAGAAGGAAAGAAATCTTAAAAATTAGGGCAGAAATAAATGCAAAAGAAACAAAAGAGACCATAGCAAAAATCAACAAAGCCAAAAGCTGGTTCTTTGAAAGGATAAATAAAATTGACAAACCATTAGCCAGACTCATCAAGAAGCAAAGAGAGAAAAATCAAATCAATAAAATTAGAAATGAAAATGGAGAGATCACAACAGACAACACAGAAATACAAAGGATCATAAGAGACTACTATCAGCAGTTGTATGCCAATAAAATGGACAACGTGGAAGAAATGGACAAATTCTTAGAAAGTACAATCTTCCAAAACTGAACCAGGAAGAAATCGAAAATCTTAACAGACCCATCACAAGCACGGAAATTGATACTGTAATCAGAAATCTTCCAGCAAACAAAAGCCCAGGTCCAGATGGCTTCACAGCTGAATTCTACCAAAAATTTCGAGAAGAGCTAACACCTATCCTACTCAAACTCTTCCAGAAATTGCAGAGGAAGGTAAACTTCCAAACTCATTCTATGAGGCCACCATCACCCTAATACCAAAACCTGACAAAGATGTCACAAAAAGAAAACTACAGGCCAATATCTCTGATGAACATAGATGCAAAAATCCTCAACAAAATTCTAGCAATCAGAATCCAACAACACATTAAAAGATCATACACCATGACCAAGTGGGCTTTATCCCAGGGATGCAAGGATTCTTCAATATCCGCAAATCAATCAATGTAATTCACCACATTAACAAATTGAAAATAAAAACCATATGATTATCTCAATAGATGCAGAGAAGGCCTTTGACAAAATTCAACATCCATTTATGATAAAAACTCTCCAGAAAGCAGGAATAGAAGGAACATACCTCAACATAATAAAAGCTATCTATGACAAACCCACAGCAAACATTATCCTCAATGGTGAAAAATTGAAAGCATTTCCCTAAAGTCAGGAACAAGACAAGGGTGTCCACTTTCACCGCTACTATTCAACATAGTTCTGGAAGTTTTGGCCACAGCAATCAGAGCAGAAAAGAAATAAAAGGAATCCAAATTGGAAAGAAGAAGTAAAACTCACTGTTTGCAGATGACATGATCCTCTACATGGAAAACCCTAAAGACTCCACCAGAAATTACTAGAGCTCATCAATGAATATAGTAAAGTTGCAGGATATAAAATCAACACACAGAAATCCCTTGCATTCCTATACACGAATAATGAGAAAGTAGAAAAGAAATTAAGGAAGCAATTCCATTCACCATTGCAACGAAAAGAATAAAATACTTAGGAATATATCTACCTAAAGAAACTAAAGACCTATATATAGAAAACTATAAACCACTGATGAAAGAAATCAAAGAGGACACTAATAGATGGAGAAATATACCATGTTCATGGATTGGAAGAATCAATATAGTGAAAATGAGTATACTACCCAAAGCAATTTACAAATTCAATGCAATCCCTATCAAGCTACCAGCCACATTTTTCACAGAACTAGAACAAATAATTTCAAGATTTGTATGGAAATACAAAAACCTCGAATAGCCAAAGCAATCTTGAGAAAGAAGAATGGAACTGGAGGAATCAACTTGCCTGACTTCAGGCTCTACTACAAAGCCACAGTCATCAAGACAGTATGGTACTGGCACAAAGACAGACATATAGATCAATGGAACAAAATAGAAAGCCCAGAGATAAATCCACACACATATGGACACCTTATCTTTGACAAAGGAGGCAAGAATATACAATGGAGTAAAGACAATCTCTTTAACAAGTGGTGCTGGGAAAACTGGTCAACCACTTGTAAAAGAATGAAACTAGATCACTTTCTAACACCGCACACAAAAATAAACTCAAAATGGATTAAAGATCTAAATGTAAGATCAGAAACTATAAAACTCCTAGAGGAGAACATAGGCAAAACACTCTCAGACATAAATCACAGCAGGATCCTCTATGATCCACCTCCAGAATGCTGGAAATAAAAGCAAAAATAAACCAATGGGATCTAATTAAAATTAAAAGCTTCTGCACAACAAAGGAAAATATAAGCAAGGTGAAAAGACAGCCATCTGAATGGGAGAAAATAATAGCAAATGAAGCAACTGACAAACAACTAATCTCAAAAATATACAAGCAACTTCTGCAGCTCAACTCCAGAAAATAAACGACCCAATCAAAAAATGGGCCAAAGAACTAAATAGACATTTCTCCAAAGAAGACATACGGATGGCTAACAAACACATGAAAAGATGCTCATCATCACTCATTATTAGAGAAATGCAAATCAAAACCACAATGAGGTACCACTTCACACCAGTCAGAATGGTTGCGATCCAAAAATCTGCAAGCAGTAAATGCTGGAGAGGGTGTGGAGAAAGGAACCCTCCTACACTGTTGGTGGGAATGCAAACTAGTACAGCCACTATGGAAAACAGTGTGAGATTCCTTAAAAATTGCAAATAGAACTACCTTATGACCCAGCAATCCCACTTCTGGGCATACACACCGAGGAAACCAGAATTGAAAGAGACACATGTACCCCAATGTTCATCGCAGCACTGTTTATAATAGCCAGGACATGGAAACAACCTAGATGTCCATCAGTAGATGAATGGATAAGCAAGCTGTGGTACATATACACAATGGAGTATTACTCAGCGGTTAAAAAGAATTCATTTGAATCAGTCCTGATGAGATGGATGAAACTGGAGCCGATTATACAGAGTGAAGTAAGCCAGAAAGAAAAACACCAATACAGTATACTAACACATATATATGGAATTTAGGAAGATGGCAATGACGACCCTGTATGCAAGACAGGGAAAGAGACACAGATGTGTATAACGGACTTTTGGACTCAGAGGAGAGGAGAGGTGGGATGATTTGGGAGAATGACATTCTAACATGTATACTATCATGTGAATTGAATCGCCAGTCTATGTCTGACGCAGGATGCAGCATGCTTGGGGCTGGTGCATGGGGATGACCCAGAAAGATGTTATGGGGAGGGAGGTGGGAGGGGGGTTCATGTTTGGGAATGCATGTAAGAATTAAAGATTGTAAAATTTAAAAAATAAAAAACTAAAAAAAAAAAAAAAAAAAGAATGCTCAAACTACCTCACAATTGCACTCATCTCACACACTAGCACAGTAGTGCTCAAAATTCTCCAAGCTAGGCTTCAGCAGTATGTGGACTGTGAACTAACTTCCATATGTTCAAGCTGGATTTAGAAAAGGCAGAGGAAACAGAAATCAAACTGCCAACATCCGTTGGATCATCAGAAAAGCAAGAGAGTTCCAGAAAACATCTACCTCTGCTTTATTGTCTACACCAAAGCCTTTGACTGTGTGGATAACAATGAACTATAGAAAATTCTTCAAGAGATGGGAATACCAGACCACCAGACCTGCCTCTTGAGAAATCTGTATGCAGGTTAAGAAGCAACAGTTAGAACTGGACGTGGAACAATAGACTGGCTCCAAATAGGGAAAGGAGTACATCAAGGCTGTATATTGTCACTCTGCTTATTTAACTTATATTCAGAGTACATCATGAGAAACGCTGGGCTGGATGAAGCATAAGCTGGAATCAAGATTGTCTGGAGAAATATCAAGAACCTCAGATATGCAGATGACACCACCCTAATGGCAGAAAGCAAAGAAGAACTAAAGAGCATCTTGTTGAAAGTGAAAGAAGAGAATGAAAATGTTGGCTTAAAACTCAACATTCAGAAAACTAAGATCATAGCATCTGGTACCATCACTTCATGGCAAATGATGGGCAAACAATGGAAACAGTGACAGCTTTTATTCTGGGGGGCTCCCAAATCACTGCAGATGGTGACTACAGCCATGAAATTAAAAGATGCTTGCTCCTTGAAAGAAAAGCTATGACCAACCTAGATGGCATATTAAAAAGCAGAGCCTACTTTACTGACAAAAGTCCATCTACTTGAAGCTATGGTTTTTCCAGTAGTCATGTATAGATGTCAGAGTTGGACTATAAAGAAAGTTCAATACTGAAGAATTGATGCTTTTGAACTGTGGTGTTGGAGAATGCTCTTGAGAGTCCCTTGGACTGAAAGGAGATCAAACTAGTCAATCCTAAAGGAAATCAGTCTTGAATATCCATTGGAAGGACTGATGCTGAAGCTCAAACTTTAATACTTTAGCCACCTAATGCAAAGAACTGACTCACTGGAAAAGACCTGGATGCTGGGAAAGATTGAAGGCAGGAGGAGAAGGGGATGACAGAGGATGAGATAGTTGGATGACATCACCGATACGATGGACATGCATTTGAGCAAGCTTCAGGGGTTGGTGATGTACAGGGAAGCCTGGTATGCTGCAGTCCATGGGTCGCAAAGAGTTGGACATGGCTGAGAGATTGAACTGAATAGTTGATTTAAAATGCTCTGTTAGTTTCTGGTGTACAGCAAAGAATTTCATCATATACGTACATATGTACAGCTTCTTAAGTGGCTTGGTGGTAGAGAATCACCTGCCAATATAGGAGATACAAGTTTGACCCTTTGGTTGGGAAGATCCTTTGGAGTAGGAAATGGCAACCTGCTCCAGTATTATTTCCTGTAAAACTCCATGAACAGAGGAGCTTGGCAGGCTACATTCCATGGGTTCACAAAGAGTCAGACACGAGTTAGTGATTGATCATGCACACACGCACACACACATATTAATATATATTTATATATACACACGCCCTGGCTCACACTGTAAAGAATCTGCCTGCAATGCAAGAGACTCAGGTTTGAGCCCTGGGTTGGGAAGATCCCCTGGAGAAGGGAATGCAACTCACTCCAGCATACTTGCTTGGAGGTTTCCATGGACAGAGGAGCCTGGCACGCTACATTCCATGGGGTTGCAAAGAGGCAGACATGACTGAGGGATTAACACTTTCATATTTCTATATATTTCCTCATATCCTTTTCCATTGTAGCTTATTGCAGAGTATTGAATGCAGTCCCCAGTGCTATCAGTAGGTCCTTGTTGTCTATCTAGTCTATATATAGTAGTTTGTGTCTGCTAGGTGCAAACTCCTCATTTATCCCTCCCCGAGTCTTTTCCCTTTGGCAACCATTTTTGTTTTCTATGTCTGTGAATTTCTTCCTGGTTTGTAAACAAGTTCATTTGCATCATATTTTAGATTTCACATATAAGTGATACTGTATGGTATTCTTGATCTGACTTACTTTACGTAGTATAATAATCTCTAAGTTCATTCATGTTGCTGCAAATAGCATTATTTCATTCTTTCTTATGGCTGAGTAGTATTCCATTGTATATTTGTAACACATCTTCTTTATCAGTTCATCCATTGATGGACACTTAGGTTGCTTCCATGTCTTGGCTATTGTGAACCCTGCTACTATGAACACAGGGGTGCATGTATCTAAGTGAATTAAAGCTTCTGAACATTTCTCATTTTTGAATGTCATTGGTGACCTTTCTCTAAACTAGCAAATACATATATCTCTGACCAGATCTCTTCGAGTTGTAGTGAGGAGGAAGGAATCCTCTGGGTCCACTTACTGTGGAAGTGATATAAATTTTTTTTATCTAAGATTATTCCTTTAGGATAGACTGGTTGAATTTCCTTTAGGATTGATTCCTAAATCCTAAAGGAAATCAGTCCTGAATATTCTTTGGAAAGACTGATGTCAAAGCTGAAACTCCAATACTGTGGCTGTCTGATGTGAAGAGCTGACTCATTGGAAAAGACCCTGATGCTGGGAAAGATTGAAGGCGAGAGGAGAAGGGGACGACAGAGGATGAGACGGTTGAATGACATCACCGACTCAATGGACATGAGTCTGAGTAGACTCAGGGAGTTGGTGATGGACAGGGAGGTCTGGCGTGCTGCAGTCTATGGGGTCGCAAAGAGTCAGGACACGACTGAGTGACTGAACTGAACTGAACTGAACTGAAGATTATTCATGCTACCTCCTCCTACTTGGGGGTTTGAAAGGAGACCTTAACTAACAACAATGTGGAAAGAATGGAGGCAAGTGGTAACGAGAGTGGAACTGCTGCCTAACTGAGGCAACGTAGGAAGAGGTGGATGTTGACCACATTAACGTCACAGGCTTGGAGAACAAATAGAACTGGGGTTTGGCCAACCATCCAGGAATCAGCTCTATAAACCTGAGGGCATTCATTCAGCATTTGCTTCCTCAGCTGTGAGAGGGAGCACAGGCAACTGCGGTCCTCTATGAGGCTGACGCCATGCTGACCTTGAAGTTCATGGTGCAGGACCAGGAAGGCGGGCACTGGGCTGTGTGCGGCACCCAGGAGGGTGAGGACCTGAAGTAGCATCATGGCAGGTGCCAGAGACCAGACACATGCAAACGGGAAGAGGGATGTCTCCACAAGCCAGCAAGGCTGTCAGAGTGAGCCCTGAGATTGTAATTTGGTGCAGTCGCGGGAGTTGTGACAGTTGTATTTAGAAGTCTCAGGGTGAACAAACACCATTCTTCACATAAAATGAAACTGTGGAAAACTCTCAGAATCTGAGTAGATGCTTTCAATTATCTTCTCAGAAGGCAAGTTGGCTTTACACAAATTCATTATGTGATAATCCTTAGATTCACTATTTACATATGTGTGCACATGGAGTGCAAGGAGTGATTAAATCATATTATTCCAGTCATATTATTATATTATTATTATTATTCCAATCCTAATCCACTGTTGTTGTTCAATCACTAAGTCATGTCTGACTCTTTGTGATCCCATGGACTGCAGCACACTAGGCTTCCCTGTCCTTCACTATCTCCCAGAGTTTGCTCAAACTCATGTTCATTGAGTTGGTGATGTCATCCAACCATCTCATCCTCTGTTGCCTCCTTCTTCCCTCAGTCTTTCCCGGCATCAGGAATGAGTTGGCTCTTTCCAATGAGTTGGCTCTTCAGGTGGCCAGAGTATTGCAGTTTCAGCATCAGTCCTTCCAGTGAATATTTAGGGTTGACTTGTTTGATCTCCTTGCAGTCCAAGGGACTCTCCAAGAGTCTACTCCAGCACTACAATCTGAAAGTATCAATTGCTAGTTTATGCTGAAGTATTAATATTGATTCTCTCAGTCTTCGGGGGGCAGACAAGTCCAGGGCTAACTTAGTGATCTGTGCAAATACTTTAATCTTTCATGGGTATCAGAGTGTGGAAAGTTAGGGAAGTGCTAAGTCTGCCAAGGGCAGTCTGTGGGTCAGAGTAAAGCATATTTGCAGCACTGGCCAAGCAGCACACAGCACTCTGTCTTCACTACTAAGATGCTCAACAGATGCGATGCTGTGTAATCTATCCATCAGGCAAAAAATGAACTCCATCCTCTGCATTTTCACCAATAATATGTTATTTTTCCCTCTGTGTTTCTGGAGGTATACCTATTCTGCAGGTGTGCCCCTCCCCCTACTTTGCTTGTAAATGTTAGAAAATTTGATTAACGCTTTCATCTCTGACTCCCATTCACAGAGTTGATCTGGGCAAGATTTATCTTCTGAAATGGATCAGCATGAATTAGAAGTGGGTGGGAGAAGCTGATAAGAAAATCGTCCCAACAGGGCAGCTTCCAAGCCATTTCTCGCTAATAACCCAGCCTATTGTCAGCGCTGCCACTGGGGCCAACACCTCTGCCTTTGGGAAAAAAGGCATACATCCTCTGGAGCAAGCAGCATACAGGGTAGGATCTGTATCTAAAATTCAAGCTAAAATGAACAGTTAGATCTTGATGGAGAGGACATTGATGGAGTGGCTTAAAATACACATTCGGAGTACAGAAATCATAAACATGGAGATGCTTCAGGCTTTTCCTCTGCGCCTCATGCATGGGAACTGGGATGTGTTGAGCTACTCTTGCAGTAGTAACTCATCAGAGATTCTCTGGATTCCTAATAACAAATCACGCTCCAAGCAGTAGTGATTTTTCTTTCTTCGATGGCTCAGATGGTAAAGAATCTGGCTGCAGTGTAGGAGACCAGGGTTCAATCCCTGGATCAAGATGATTCCCTGGAGGAGGATATGCTTCAGTTCAGTTTAGTTCAGTTGCTGAGTCGTGTCCGACTCTTTACGACCCCATGGATTGCAGCATGCCAGGCCTCCCTGTCCATCACCATCTTATCTCCCGGAGTTCACTCAGACTCATATCCATCGAGTCCGTGATGCGATCCAGCCATCTCATCCTCTGTCATCCCCTTCTCCTCCTGCCCCTAATCCCTCCCAGCATCAGCATCATTGACTCTTTTCCAATGAGTCAACTCTTCGCATGAGGTGGCCAAAGTACTGGAGCTTCAGCTTTAGCATTATTCCTTCCAAAGAAATCCCAGGGCTGATCTCCTTCAGAATGGACTGGTTGCATCTCCTTGCAGTCCAAGGGACTCTCAAGAGTCTTCTCCAACACTATGGTTCAAAAGCATCAATTCTTCAGCGCTCAGCCTTCTTCACAGTCCAACTCTCACATCCATACATGACCACTGGAAAAACCATAGCCTTGACTAGATGGACCTTAGTCGGCAAAGTAATGTCTCTGCTTTTGAATATACTATCTAGGTTGGTCATAACTTTTCTTCCAAGGAGTAAGCGTCTTTCAATTTCATGGCTGCAGTCACCATCCGCAGTGATTTTGGAGCCCCCAAAAATAAAGTCTGACACTGTTTCCACTGTTTCCCCATCTATTTCCCATGAAGTGATGGGACCGGATGCCATGATCTTCGTTTTCTGAATGTTGAGCTTTAATCCAATGTTTTCACTCTCCTCTTTCACTTCATCAGGAGACTTTTTAGTTCCTCTTCACTTTCTGCCATAAGGGTGGTGACATCTGCATATCTGAGGTTATTGATATTTCTCCCTGAAATCTTGATTCCAGCCTGTGTTTCTTCCAGTCCAGCGTTTCTCATGATGTACTCTACATAGAAGTTAAATAAGCAGGGTGACAATATACAGCCTTGATACAGTCCTTTTCCTATTTGGAACCAGTCCGTTGTTCCATGTCCAGTTCTAACTGTTGCTTCCTGACCTGCATACAGATTTCTCAAGAGGCAGGTTAGGTGGTCTGGTATTCCCATCTCTCTCAGACTTTTCCACAGTTTATTGTAATTCACACAGTCAAAGGCTTTGGCATAGTCAATAAAGCAGAAATAGATGTTTTTCTGGAACTCTCTTGCCTTTTCAATGATCCAGCGGATATTGACAATTTGATCTTTGTTCCTCTGCCTTTTCTAAAACCAGCTTGAACATCAGGGAGTTCATAGTTCACGTATTGCTGAAGCCTGGCTTGGACAATTTTGAGCATTACTTTACTAGCATGTGAGATGAGTGCAATTGAGCAGTAGTTTGAGCATTCTTTGGCATTGCCTTTCTTTGGGATCAGAATGAAAACTGACCTTTTCCAGTCCTGTGGTCACTGCTGAGTTTTCCAAATTTGCTGGCATATTGAGTGCAGCACTTTCATAGCATCATCTTTCAGGATTTGAAACAGCTCCACTGGAATTCCATCACCTCCTCTAGCTTTGTTCGTAGTGATGCTTTCTAAGGCCCATGTGACTTCACTTTTCAGGATGTCTGGCTGTAGGTGAGTGATCACACCATCGTGATTATCTGGGTCATGAAGTTCTTTTTTTGTACAGTTCTTCTGTGTATTCTTGCCACCTCTTCTTAATATCTTCTGCTTCTGTTAGGTCCATACCATTTCTGTCTTTTATCGAGCCCATCTTTTCATGAAATGTTCCCTTGGTATCTCTAATTTTCTTGAAGAGATCTCTAGTCTTTCCCATTCTGTTCTTTTCCTCTATTTCTCTGCATTGATCGCTGAAGAAGGCTTTCTTATCTCTTCTTGCTATTCTCTGGAACTCTGCATTAGATGCATATATCTTTCCTTTCCTCCTTTGCTTTTCACCTCTCTTCTTTTCACAGCTGTTTGTAAGGCCTCCCCAGATAGCCATTTTGCTTTTTGCATTTCTTTTCCATGGGGATGGTCTTGATCCCTGTCTCCTGTACAATGTCATGAACCTCATTCCATAGTTCATCAGGCACTCTGTCTATCAGATCTAGGCCCTTAAATCTATTTTCTACTTCCACTGCATAATCATAAGGGATTTGATTTAGGCCATACCTAAATGTTCCTGTGATTTTCCCTGCTTTCTTCAATTTGAGTCTGAATTTGGTAATGACTTCATTATCTGAGCCACAGTCAGCTCCCGGTTTTGTTTTCGCTGACTTTATAGAGCTTCTCCATCTTTGGCTGCAAAGAATATAATCAGTCTGATTTCGGTGTTGACCATCTGGTGATGTCCATGTGTAGAGTCTTCTCTTGTGTTGTTGGAAGAGGGTGTTTGCTATGACCAGTGCATTTTCTTGGCAAAACTCTACTAGTCTTTGCCCTGCTTCATTCCGCATTCCAAGGCCAAATTTGCCTGTTACTCCAGGAGTTTCTTGACTTCCTACTTTTGCATTCCAGTCCCCTATAATGAAAAGGACATATTTTTTGGGTGTTAGCTCTAAAAGGTCTTGTAGGTCTTCATAGAACCGTTCAACTTCAGCCTCTTCAGCATTACTGGTTGGGGCATAGACTTGGATTACGGTGATATTGAATGGTTTGCCTTGGAAACGAACAGAGATCATTCTGTTGTCTTTGAGATTGTATCCAAGTACTGCATTTCGGACTCTTTTGCTGATCATGATGGCTACTCCATTTCTTCTGAGGGATTCCTGCCCACAGTAGTAGATATAATGGTCATCTGAGTTAAATTCACCCATTTCAGTCCATTTTAGTTCGCTGATTCCTAGAATGTTGACGTTCACCCTTGCCATCTCTTGTTTGACCACTTCTAATTTGCCTTGATTCATGGACCTGACATTCCAGGTTCCTATGCAATATTGCTCTTTACAGCATTGGACCTTGCTTCTATCACCAGTCACATCCACAGCTGGGTATTGTTTTTGTTTTGGCTCCATCCCTTCTTTCTTTCTGGAGTTATTTCTTCACTGATCTCCAATAGCATATTGGACACCTACTGACCTGGGGAGTTCCTCATTCAGTATCCTATTATTTTGCCTTTTCATAGTGTTCATGGGGTTCTCAAGGCAAGAATACTGAAGTGGTTTGCCATCCCCTTCTCCAGTGGACCACATTCTGTCAGACCTCTCCAGTATGACCCGCCCGTCTTGGGTTGCCCCACGGGCATGGCTTGGTTTAGACAAGGCTGTGGTCCTAGTGTGATTAGATTGACTAGTTTTCTGTGAGTATGGTTTCAGTGTGTCTGCCCTCTCATGCCCTCTTGCAACACCTACCATCTTACTTGGGTTTCTCTTACCTTGGGCATGGGGTATCTCTTTACGGCTGCTCCAGCAATGTGCAGCTGCTGCTCCTTACCTTGGACGAAGGGTATTTCCTCACCGCCGCCCTTCCTGACCTTCATCGTGGGATAGCTCCTCTAGGCCCTCCTGAGCCAGCGCAGCCACTGCTCCTTGGATGTGGGTTGATCTTCCTGGCTGCCGCCCCTGACCTCGGATGTGGGGTAGCTTCTCTCGGCAGCGCTGAGTGCGCCGGCTATCGCAGCTGCTTGCGCTGAGGAGGATATGGTAACCCACTCCAAAACTCTCGCCAGGAGAATCCCAGGGACAAAGGAGTTTGGCAGGCTACAGCACATGGGGTCGCAAAGAGTCGGATGTGACTGAGCGACTAACACACTTGGGTTGTTTTATAGCTATCCCAGGTGAAGATATCTCTTCTTGGTAATGGAAAACAAGTACTAACTAATTTTCATGTTTATACTATTAGATTCTACAATTTTTGCTATGCAATGAAATACAGAGGGTAATTTAATGAAACGTTGGTAAGTCATATGTGTGCTTTCAAAGCATTTAAGCACAATTCAGAATAATTGACAAGGTATCATTCTGTTTCTGTTAAACGTAATAATTAAAGTTTTCTCATCAAATTAAACCTATCATTCAGAAACCTTTGTAAATGCTCTGACATACCTATTTGCAGGATTTCCCAGATGGCTCAGTGGGTAAAGAATTTGCCTGCAATGCAGGAGACACGAGTTCGATCCCTGGGTCAGAGAGATCCCCTGGAGGAGGAAATGACAACCCACTCCAGTATTCTTGCCTGGGAAATCCCATGGACAAAGGAGCCTGGTAGGCTACAGTCCATAGGGTTGCAAAGTCAGACAGGACTTATCGGCTAAACAACAACAGCATCATCTATTTGTAATTACAAAAAGTGAAGTCGAAGATGTAATGAACATTGGCCCAAACTAGACAAAATAGTACCGAGTCCCCTTGAAGCTCAAGTCCTTGATCCAAGCTTCTTGTGATGGCCAGCTGCCCCAGGTGGCACCTACTAGGCTCTGGTCCTCTGACATATCTCCTATCTTGTTCATTCCTTTTTGTTACTACCTTTCTTGAACCTACCTGCAGTTTGTACTACTTTTTATGTTTATTAATGAAGAAATATTACAGTATTAAAAGAGTTGACCCTCTCCTTTCCTCCATGTTGAACACTGGCCACCTGGATGCATGGAGGAGAAGGCCAGGTCTGCAGGTGCCATGGAATAAACTAGACTCCAGACCTCCTCCCAGTGCCCAGGCCTGGACTGTGCAGGACTAAAGTCCTACATGATCCCACACTTCTGGGAGGAGCCAACTTTTCAGTCCCCAGCTTCATGAAGTCAGTTACTCTCAGCAGGCGGTGTGCAGGGAAGTGGAAGGGTAGGGGTATCAGTGCAGTGGATTTGGGAGCTTTGCTCACATTCTCAGAGGCCTTATCAGCCATGAGGCTGCCACACATCCGAGTGGACCCAGAGCTGTGATTTCTGACCCTGTATCCCTATTAGTTTCTCATTTCTCTCCTGACGGGCTTGTCCATAGCTTGCCTTAACCAAATCAGAAGATCAATGTCAGAAGATCCATGTGTCGAAATGAATCATAAAATCTTAAAATATGGTGAAAAAATAATAAAAAAATAAAGTCTTTACATTGTAAAATATGAGTTAGGATACAACTGAAGATCAGAGTGAGCCCCAAATAAACTTTTCTCCATCTGCAGTGGCTAAATCACATCTTAGTAGATTAAATTGCATATTTGTTGCTTTTTTAAAGTTGCTAAGTCATGCCCTACCCTTTTGCCCGGTCGATCACAAATCTGTGTTTGTAGTTTATGGTCTTTTGTGGAAATCACGGTGCTAGACCTTCCCGGGGAGGAAGGGGAGCCGTGGAGCAGATCTGATCTTCAGGACTCTGTTCAGAGATTTCATCATCTGTCTAGGTTGGCCGGCAGCTTCTTTATATTTCAGTTCCCTTGCAAAAACAGTTGAAAAGTAATTCAAATACTCAACCCTACATAAATGAATATATGAGATCCCTTTGATCTCAAAGGACTTCCCAGGTGGTGCCTGTGTAAAGAACCCACCTGCCAGTGGAGGAGACATAAGAGACGTGGGTTCAATCCTTAGTCTATAAAAACATTACTATGATGGAGATAATGACAAACACTCAGATTTAAAAAATCCAAGGGTTTCAAAAGGAAAATATTGTAAGACTGGTTCAAAATAACAACAAAATACCCAGGGTTGGGAAGACTGCCTTTCGTTAAAGCCTTCAGTGTGGGATCCTGGGTATGGAGAAAAGGGTAGTTTCCCCAGAAGGAGCTAAGCTGTGGTCCAAGACCCCCCAGAGGAGAAGTGGTGTTAACCAGCAATTCTGGTGTTAGCCATAGTGGAGAGAGGTCCCGGGAACACACATCTCTGCTTTGGGTCTTCATCTGAGGATGAAATGGGCAGGTAACAGAGCAGGTAACAGGGTGGGTGGAGAGAATGGGGCAGGAGAACCCCAGGCCTTGCTGAGAGGTTTTTGCTTTTAAAGCGTTTGGGGTAAAGAAGGGGTACAACCGTGATGGAAGTTTCACGCCCTCCTCTAAGTGAAGAATCAACTCTCCATCTGAGTGAACAACCGAGGATGTGAGTTTAACATATCAAAGGGGTAGAAATTGGAACTTGTTTTTATTTGGACTGGCCTCACTTGGGGGGTGGCCTGGAAATAACGTCTGCAGGCATCTAGGGACGTGTCCACACACACAGGCCCCTCTGACTTTGCTGATGGATTCGCTGGCCAGGGAATGGAACAGATACAGGAAAGAAAGCTGCATCAAAGGACCAGGTGAGGAATTCTGGGTTCACACTCTGTTTTCGAGGACAAATTGCCAGCACTCACAGGGCCTCAGATTGCACATACATAAAAAAGAGAACCATCTGAGATGACCTTAGATTTGAGAATTAATTACATCAGTCCAAAAGTACACACATCTGTTTCATCAAAGACTTATTCAAAATTTGATAAAATACATTATGGAAATGAATTTACTTGTGTTTTGATTTAACTATTGTTGATTCAATTTTTTTCGGTGCTGTCAATTTTTTTTTTAATCCAGATTTTTTTTTTTTTAAAGAACAGTTTCAGATTCATAATAAAATGGAGCAGAAGGCACAAAAGTTCCCCTACACCTCCTTCCCCACCTGCCACACAGCTTCCCCCTTTACCATTGTCCCCACCAGAGGATACATTTGTACGATTGATGAACCACATTGACACACAATCATTGCCTAACGTTTATCATTTGCATCAGGGTCCCTCTTAGTTTCACACATTCTATGGGTCTAGACAAATGTATAATGTCACATACTCACCATTGTAATATCATACAGAGTAGTCTTGCTTCCCCAAAGCCCCTCTGAATCCTACTTATTCATTCAATTTTTAGCAAACATTGTTTTGAGGATGTACTCTTGGCCAGGCAGTGTGATAGGCATGGGCTTCAAGGACAATTTAGCTCTTTAAAGGGCACAGTGAAGGGTCAGGAGAGGTGCAAGTTTTATGTTTTCTTCCCTTATGGTAAGCTCCCTAAACTTTATAAAAAATGTCTAGCCAGGGAAGGTGGAGGCTTCAAGTGAGAGCCAGAGATTGATTAATGATTAAAGAAAAGTAACAAGCCTAGCTAGGAAATATTTTAGTTAAATATAAGCAGCAAGATTTTTCCCCCCTTTCAAATTTCTGATAAACTTTCATCTTCCTGACTCTCTATGTGCAAGTTAAAATACCTCTACTAGCATCTTCCCCAATGCCAGGCATTTTTCTGACTTTTCTCTTTGGGGACAAACCATAGTTAAAAGCTGTTTGAATATGTGAACATCCATAAATCCAGCTCTCTGTATATGTTTAAGATCCAACCAAAGCAGGATTTTTTTTAAGCGTGCCATGTTTATAGTTTTAATTTAACATTAGTGGGACATCTGCCAAGCTAATATAGACCCTCCTCTATCACTGGAAAACCCAATTAGGACTTGTTCTGAGTTTGATTATCAGTCAGAAACATGCATTCGGAAACATTCATTAGAGAGCTGCTGAGAGTTGTGATAAAGCAGCAGACGGCTGAATTATGGAGCCGTTGTCCCTCTCCCCCACGGTGTTACATCTGCCTGCTAAAAGGCGAGGGACCTTGCACCCTCAGGGTGCCATGGTGCCCACAGGAGCCTATTGCATGCTGAGGGGCGCCCTTCTGACTCTTCTGATGGTACCCAGCCTTTCAAGACATGCTACAGACAACGGTGGATGGCAGCCTGACCACAGTGCATGACAGCTGCTCTCGGGTGGGCACGCTCCAAGCTTCAGTATTGGACTTGGAGACTGTGTATGCGGTACCTGGAGGGTCCACATATACAGGGGAGGGTCCCAGCATACCGAGAGGGTGGGGGAATCTGAAAGGTGGCATCTTCCTGCCCTTCTGTCATAGAGCTGCAATTCTTACCATGAATTCCCAGATTAATCTGGTACTAGGTGCTAACTCTGGACTGGACTTGTTGAGGTGGCCCTAATCATTCCAAGAGGACTTTGAGAGACTCAGGAACAGGCCCAGGACTGCTCAATAAGGAGAAGAGGAAGAAGGCCTGGGGACTCTCTTTTCTCAGGACCATTTCTTTGATCTGGGTTTTGAGGTTAGAATCTTTTTTTTAATGCTTTACTTTAAAATTCTTGTTTTATATTGGACTATATAGTTAATTAACAATGTTATGTTAGTTTCAAATGTACAGAAAAATGATTCAGTTATACATACATATATCTATTCTTTTCCAATTTAGTTTATTACAGAGCATAGAGTTCCCTGTGCTATACAGCGGGTCCTTGTTGGTTACCTATTTTAAATACAGCAGAGCATACATATCAACCCCAAACTCCCTACCTATCCCTCCTGCTGGTAACTATAAGCTCATTTAGAGTGTTCTTCTAAAACACTATTTTTTAAATAAAACAGTTTGGCGAAAATGAATAGAATCTGGCTAACTCAGCAAACTCGAGGACAGCACTCAACTAAAACAATAAAAGGACGACTTTTCCCCTCTCGTTGGGTGTTGGGATTATGATATAGCTGAGTGCTCCTTTCAGGGCCTCCAGTGGTCTTCTGCTCCCAGAGTGGCTCCAGGCCTCAGGGCATGGGACATGTCAGCAGACCGCCCCCACTCCCTCTTAAGAGGCCCATGCTGGGGCTGCCATTCTGCTGTCAGCTAACAGGATCAAAGACTTCTGAGCAGCTTATTTGAAAAATATTTGAGTAGTTTAGCTCTTAATGGCTTCAGTGTGTTTGCTATTTCAGACGTTAAATCGATCATTTTTAAAGTTTAAAAAAGGGAAAAATTTGTTTTCAGATTGGCTGTTTCATCCATTGAACAATATTCATTCCCTGCATAAACTAAGACACCAAATTAATTAACACAGCCTCCAATGCAGTACAAGAGCATGTATGAAAATGGTTAACCTTGCCTGGAAAAAAAAATTTAACTTTGTATTTTCTAAAGAAAGTAAGTTGGTGTCTATCTATCAGTATAACATTCCTCATAGAGTGTCTGAAATAATGGAGGACTTTACAGTCAGCTGGATTTCCCTGGTGGCTCAGATGGTAAAGAATCTGCCTCCGGTGCAAGACACCTAGGTTCGATCCCTGGGTCGCGAAGATCCCCTGGAGAAGGGAATGGCAACCCACTCCAGGATTCTTGCCTGGAGAATCCCACGGACAGAGGAACCTAGCGGGCTGCAGTCTATGGGGTTGCAAAGAGTCGGACACAGCTGAGCGACTAAACAATAACCCACTTCAGTGTTCTTGCTTAGAGAATTCCATGGACAGAGGAGCCTGGTGGCCTGCAGTCCATGGGGAATCACAAAGAGATAAACATGACTGAGTGACTTTCACACACACATTACAATCTGATGCTTCAAGATGTCAGTTTCAGGATGGGGCCATGTCCATGACATTTAAGTACCTTCATAGGATTGATCACACGATGATGTGATCACTCATCTAGAGCCAGACATCCTGGAATGTGAAGTCAAGCGGGCCTTAGAAGGCATCACTATGAACAAAGCTAGTGGAGGTGATGGAATTCCAGGTGAGCTGTTTCAAATCCTGAAAGATGATGCTCTGAAAGTGCTGCACTCAATATGCCAGCAAATTTGGAGAACTCAGCAGTGGCCACAGGACTGGAAAAGGTCAGTTTTCATTCCAATCCCAAAGAAAGGCAATGTCAAAGAATGCTCAAACTACCATGCAAATTCACTCATCTCACATGCTAGTAAACGAATGCTCAAAATTCTCCAAGCCAGGCTTCAGCAATACATGAATCGTGAACTTCCTGATGTTGGCGATTTAATCTCTGGTTCCTCTGCCTTTTCTAAAACCAGCTTGAATATCTGGAAGTTTATGGTTGGGATTGGCATGAAAACTGACCTTTTCCAGTCCTGTGGCCATGTACCATTTTTTGCCAGTATGCAGACAGGGTCTGCAGACAGACAGTCTTTCTCTTCTGCTGTGTCACGTCTAGGGGTGCACTTCTTGAAGATATTAAGGGCTTTGTCCCATAATGTCCACAAGTATTTGTCCCACTGATGTCACAGAGGAAAAGGAAAGTGAAGGGGAATTTTTGTGAATTAGGTAGACCTTCCTGGCATTGATTGTTGACAATCAAGAAAATTCTTTACCACAAATGATCATTTGAAATTGACTATCAGTGGGCTAAGAGATACTGTCTCATGAGGGTCCTTGATCCAGTATTTGGGGAGTGTTGATAGTTTTGAGGATGTTTGTATGTAGTGAGGATGAATGGCCTCTATTTCAAAATTAGGCTGTGGGTCATGGAAGTCTCTTTCCTTGAATTTGAAAGGAGATTCAAGATGGAGATGAATAAAAACATATGCATTTTAAAGTGCATTCATTCAATTTCATGGTGCTCTTTTTGACTCTTAACATTCTGTTTTCTTCAAATATTCAGTAAAATCTCAGTATTCCAATCCACTGTGTGTGTCTGTGTGTGTGTCTCTGTGTGTGTGTGAATCATTCAATCAAGTACAACTCTTTGTCACCCCATGGACTATAGTCCTCCAGGGTCCTCTGCCATGGGATTCTCCAGGCAAGAATACTAGAGTGGGTTGCCATTTCCATTTCCAGGGGATCTTCCTGACCCAGAGATTGAATCCAGCCCTCCTGCACTGCAGGCAGATTCTTTACTGTCTGAGCCACAAGGTACCAAATGCGAATTAAGGAAAAAGATATGAGTTTCTGTTTGTCTAGAGCACTGGTTTTCACCTGGAAGGAGGAGACACTGTTGACATCTGAAGACATGATTTTCTTGTCACACTTGGAAAAGGGGTTCCTGGCATCTCAGGGGTACAGGAAGGGCTGCTGCTAAGCATCTTAATGCAAGAGACAGCCTCACTGCAAAGAACTGCTCAGCCCCACTTGTCAACAGCATCTGGATGGACAAGTCATGGTCTAGAGTGTTAAGCAGAGGCCAAGGGGCTTCCCTGGTAGCTCAGAGGATAAAGCGTCTGCCTGCAATGCAGGAGGAGAACAGGGGTTCGATCCCTGGGTTGGGAAGATCCCCTGGAGAAGGAAATGACAACCCACTCCAGTATTCTTGCCTGGAGGGACTGATGAGCCTGGTGGGCTACAGTCCACAGGGTCGCAAAGAGTCGGACATGACTGAGCTACTTCACTCACTCAATGTTTGCTGAAGTTAGTTTGATTCTGGTGTTAACAGCAGTTATAAGTAATTAGATATTAACAACTAGTTATTAGCAAATTATTAGTAAAAAAAACTCCGGGAGATATTGAAGGACAGGGAAGGCTAGCATGCTGCAGTCCATGGGGTCACAAAGAGTCAGATACAACATAGCGACTGGACACAGTAAATAATTGCCAAATTCAAGAGTTAAGATGAATACAAACCTTTCTTGCGTCAATATTTTCCCCAAAGGGTTTTGCTGTAAAACTGGAGTATTCACGGTGTTTTGCTTGTTTATTTTCATTGCTGTTGGTTTTAGCAAGGTCATAAATGCCTTCAAAAACAGGCTGGACATACAGGCTTCTCACCACTGGTTATTAACAGGGATCGTACCAGGTTTCTGCCTGTTCTGTGTTGTTGAACTGGCAGAAATTAAATTTATAAAGTTCTTTTGGTTGACATTCAAGGATAATATGTGTAATATAGCTCTGTGTCAGCTTCTGCACGAAGGATGCTCTATGTCTAATCTCATGCAAACCTGCTGGCAAGCCACAAAATAAGTAATTATTTTCTCTTTATTAAGAGGAGGAAGCAAAAATTTGATTTCAGTGATTTTCCCAGGATCTTAAAATTGGTTAGTGTAGACTTGTGACATTTCTTTCTCCCACTCCTCACTTTTTATCATGCTCCACTGTCATTTTTCATCATCACTTGCTGCTGTGACCTCGAAGCCACATGGAATGCCTACATCCCTTCCGACTTGTACATTTTAAGGCAGCTGTGAGGTCAGCCTTGAGGCTGAACACTCCCAGTCTCCCTGCTCATTCTGATGCCAAGGTAGCCAGTCCTATCCTAGCCTGATCGCCCTCTTCTTGAGCTTCTCTCTGACTTGACCTCCTGCAATGGGAAACCACAGAGGCATCAAGTCCCCCTGAGGTGAGGGTGTGGGCATGATGTCCAGCCAGAGCATCACATCCTTTGAGAGCAAACACTGCATCTCTCTTATTTACCCAAGACAGATTCCAGAAGCCTAGCCCTCAGTGGGGCCCCTCGTCTTTAATCATCGCAATACAGTTAAAGTGCTACAAAATCAGGTTGTCATACAAACACACACACAAATAACACAAAAACTAAAATCTTTATACATTGATCAATGCATAAATATGTTGAAATATGTTTTATCTCTAAAATAGCTCATTTTAAACAGATTTAGATATAGACATATACAGGAATCTTGGTTTGTTCTTTAGGTGGAAGGAACAGCCTGAAGAGAAGGATGGAACCTCTGTGGGGAATTCTGATCCTTAAATATTTGGAGTGGAGTTGCTGAGGTTTAGGCTATATGAATCTCCAATGGCAGTCTATTTGTTTGATATCATTTATTATTTCTAAACTTTATTTGGATTTAGTCTGTGGTTCTTATTCAAACCCCTTGAATTGCAGTCTTAGCTCATCAATTTTCAGCCCCTCTTCTCTAATGAAAATGTTTATAATTATAAATTTCCTACTATAAATCTCTTCGGTCACATCATACAGGTTTGGCATTGCAGTACTATCACTATCATTTTTATCACTACTATTTGAAACATTTATTATTTTTACTTTGATCCATGACATTTTTAGAAATACATTTTTAATACTTGCAACTGTATGTTTTTTGGACTTGACTCTATATTATTGATTTTTAATTTAATTACCTTTTTTAAGAGAATGTATTCAGTATGGTATTGATTTTCTTGTCTAAAATGTTATCCTTGTTCAGGATTTTAATTCCATTGTGTTTTCTTAGCCACAGAATTAATTTGTTGCTATTTTAATGTAGTAAAGTCAATATTTATTTATATTTACTCACATTTGCCAGGCTTTTTGACTCACATTTTCTTCTGGTATTACACTCTCCCTTTGGGGATCAATTTTATTTTTCCTGATGTATATTCTTTAAGTGTTGCTCTAATGAAAGTTTGTGGTAAATATTTTTAGAGTTTTAAACTTTGTCAGAAAATGTGATTATTTTGGTATTATGGGTGGCACGCATTCTTTTCCAGTGAAGCAAATATTCTTTATCATAGTAAATATTTTTTATCCAGGAAACTTACACATGTATTTGGGCTTCCCAGGTGGTGTTAGTGGTAAAGAACTCGCCTGACAAAGCAGGAGACACAAGAGACTTGGGTTCAACCCCTGGGTCGGGAAAATCCCCTGGAGGAGGGCGTGGCCACCCACTCCAGTGTTCCTGCATGGGAAATCCCCTGAACAGAGGAACCTGGTGGACTGCAGTCCATGGGTCTCAAAGAACTGGACACTACTGAAGCAACTTAGCATTCATGCACACACATATATGAATGTATGTAAGTGTAAAGATGTACTATATATATATATATATATATATAGAATGATGAAATATATCCCCCTCTAAAAATGCTTTATCAGTATAGGCTTTTTGGAGTGAAACAAATACTAACTTGTTCAGCATATATCTAGTGAGCTCATATTATGGACCGCCTAGGCTCTGGTCTGAAGATTCAGAGATAAAATGCAGTCCTGACGCTCAGGTATTGTACAGAGCCATGTAGGAAATTTCATGAGGGGGATATTCACTTTGGACTCCAAGAGCCACATGAAAGTTTTCTGAGTCAGAAGAGAAGAGACCAAGTAGAAAAGCTTTTTAGAAGATTAACACCAGAACTGAGTCATTAGGAATGAATATGACTTTAATCAGATCTGGTGGAAGTTGCCTGGTATGAAGGACTGAGCTGCTCTGGGACCAGAGGTGCTGCTGGGGAGCCTCCTGCAGAGACGTGGAGACTCTCAGCTGCTACCCCTGCAGCTGCGGATGGTTCTACCTGCCAGGAACTCACTATCCTGTTCCATTAGGTCTCCTAATCTGAGACACATCTATGAGATAGGAAAGGAGACATTTTTACTCCCCACAACTGTCGCAGGAATGAATTCAATGCAACTTGTCACGTGGTCAGTGTTTCCTCAACAAGCCTTGGATCCTCATCAACACCTCCACCCCCCTCCATCCTTTGAGAAAACACACAGCTCTGCCATCCCTTCTCTCTAATGTTTTTGGCAGTGGTTCTCAAAACCACCAGGGAATTTTGATGCTCATTTCAGAGATTCTGATTTTATTGGTTTGCTGTATGACCGAGACATCTGCATTAAAGAAAAAAAAAATTTCCAGGTGACTCTAGTGTGCATCAGCAAAAATAACCACTGGCTTATACTCTCTGTTTGACCGATCGGTTAGCTTTCCTAAACTAGCTGTGCTTAGTCACTCAGTCGTGTTCAACTCTGCGACCCCATGGCCTGTAGCCCACCAGGCTCTTCTGTCCATGGGGATTCTACAGGCAAGACTACTGGAATGGGTTGCCATGCCTTCCTCCAGGGATCTTCCCAACCCAGGGATCAAACCCAGGAATCATCCCCCTTGCAGGAGGATTCTTTACCATCTGAGCCACCAAGGAGGCCCAACAACACTGGAGTGGGTAGCCTATCCCTTCTCCAGGGGAACTTCCTGACCCAGGATTTGAACTGGGATCTTCTGCATTGCAGGAGGATTCTTTAGCAGCTGAGCTACCTAGAAAGCCCCTTCTTCAACTACGGTTATCCAAAAAACAAACAAACAAAAAATTAAGCCTCATCAAAATTGATTTAAATGATTATGTTCTCAATTTTACAGTCGTGACATATAAGTAGTGATTTTTATTTCATGGGAGAGGAATCAGTTCCTTACTTACGGTGGATACTTCACAGCATTAGACTGAATTTTCTCGTGGAGAGAGGTAATGTTTATAATTGTTGAAAGATATGTCAACAACCAGTGGTAAGTTAGTAAAGCAGCTCTCTATGGTAGGGGGAAGAAGCCTTGGGATGGTTGCACCTGCTGCTTTCCATGGTGCAAATACTCCACCATGACTAATGTTAATCCACCAAATACTTAAGAAAAAGTTTACAACATTCCTGAATAGTTAAAAACTAGCTTCCACAACCAGGTGTCACAAATTGTCAGGGCCAGCCTCCAGCACACCGGACATTTCTTGAGAAATTAGTCTACTTAGTATATAGACTAAACCCCATGGACTGTAACCCACCAGACTCCTCTGTCCATGGAATTCTCCAGGCAAGAATATTGGAGTGGGTAGCCATTCCCTTCTCCAAGGGGTCTTCCTGACCCAGGGATTGAACCCAGGTCTCCAGCATTACAGGAAGATCCTTTACCATCTGAGCCACCAGGGAAGGCCCTGTAACACCACAGTCATCAGCTATAAGAGAGTGGGATATGGGTGCAAGAGGAGAAGAAACTATAAGATTACGCAAAGGATTCTTTGAAAGAATTTGCATATCACGTGGTGAGGAAAACCAAATCTCAGAATCAGAAATCATAATACTACTTTTGTTCTTTAAATCTTGGTTCAAAGCAAGGATGAGCATCCAGAGTAGAAACAGTTGGCTCTTCCTCTCTTTTATTGAATAAAAACATTCACATTCAAAAGACCCCATCGTATATTTCTGGACTCAGAACACATGGAAAACTTGTGATTCACCATCACACAACTACAGATATTCTAATAAGGTGGCAACCTGAAAAAATGTCACATGATATTGAAAATAGGAGGGTGGTGCGGGGAGGGGAAGAAACCAGACTCCATGCCTCAGAAATACTAGCATGCCATAAAAGTATTTTAGAAATTTAAGAATATTTACTTGAAAGAAAAGAAGACCCGGGACTTTGCTGACAGTCCAGTGTTTAGGACTCCTCACTACCACGACAAGGGGCATAGGTTCCATCCCTGATTGGGGAACTAAGATTTCACAAGCCGGGTGGCACAGCCAAAACAAAAAAAGAAAAGAAGACCCAAGAATTCATGATTGTTACTTCCAAATAATTGTCTAAGTAGGAGTTCAAATGACATGACATGGTTATGAACACTGGGAAACGTGTTCACGTCTAAACATAAGGATGGACTTTATAAAACAGCTTTGAAAGTGGCAAACATTTTGCCAGAGGCTGGGCGATATCTAGTGATGTTATTGGAAGAAACCACTTATTGAATGAGGAAAAGCCACACTGAATTATCTTTCAGAATCTGACCAATCCTGTTTCCCCAAGATTATATTAACCACGCAACTAGGAAGTGGATGTGCTGGACAAAGGCATGGTCCCCATCCTGGGCCAAGCAGAGCTGGGCTGCACAAGACTTCATCATGACTCAGAATGGCGCTTAGTTTAAAATCTCAATTTTTTGATGCTAGAAATTTCCATTTAGCAATTTCAGACCATGGGTAAGTGAAACTGGGGACAAGAGGAAACTATAAGTTATTCCCTCTTATTTCCTTTGGAAGAAAATGTAAGTTACATCCGACATTTAAAAACATTTACAAACAGGCAGAGTGATCTGAATTTCTTATCACTGATTTTGTCATCAAAACTTGCTTTGCCAAGAAGTTTATGTAAGTGCAGTTTAGATATATCTTCTTTCCATAGTATTCAGTCATCTTCACATTGCCTGTTTTACCTTAATGTAATTAACACTATATTGATCATTTTTTATGGCATAGCATCAAACCTCAAAACCCTTTATGGTTTACTATAAACAAATATTGATTGTCTTTCTCAAGGCTGTGGTTTGCAGGGGCTCGCCTGGTCTCGCCTAGGATGAGCTAGTCTTATTTCAGGCTATGGATTGCTTTCAGGACTGCTACACAATCCCCTATTTTCTTTGGTCTAGCAGTCACATGGGGTGTGTTCCTTTAATAGCAGAGCACAAGGGATGCTTCCATCTAAAACTCACCTGCTAAGACAGGGTAAGTCATAGCCCAGCACCAAAGATGTGGGAGCATATACACCCCAGTGTCATATCATGCAAAATCACACAGCAAAGTTAAACTGAAAAGACTAATTCAATCAAACAAAAACAGTATCTGCCCAAGATTTTGTGGATTTTTCTTTGCTGTAGCTATAAAGTCACTTCTTTTAGAAATCAATTTTTTAAGCCAGATTCAACTAAGAGAGTTAGACCATAAAGAAGCTCGAATGTCGAAGAATGGATGTTTTTGAACTGTGGTGCTGGAGAAGACTCTTAAGAGTTCCTTGGACAGCAAGGAAATCAAATGAGTCAATCTGAAAGGAAATCAGTCCTGAATATTCACTGGAAGGACTGATGCTGAAGCTGAAACTGCAGTACTTGGCCACCTCATGGGAAGAGTCAATTCATTGGAAAAGAGCCTGATGCTGGGAAAGATTGAGGGCAGGAGGAGAAAGGGGCAACAGAGGATGAGATGGTTAGCTAGCAGCATCTGACTCAATAGACATGAATATGAGCAAACTCCGAGAGACAGTGAAGGACAGAGAAGCCTGGCACACTGCAGTCCACCTGTTTGCAAAGAGTTGGACACAACTTAGCGACTGAAAAATAGCAACATTCAACACAGCCTCTGAGTCTGATATATTAACAGCTATGGAACATGCTATATGCCATTATTCATTATGCCTTTACTAAAATGTTGCCAGGATTATAAAGTTATCAAAGGTGAAAGTGAAAGTGTTAGTTGCTAAACTGTCTGACTCTACCATGGGCTGTAGTAAACCAAGCTCCTCTGTCCAGGGGATTTCCCAAGCAAGACACGGGAGTGGGTAGGGTTGTCATTTCCTTCTCCAGGGGATCTTCCCCTTTCAGTGACTGAACCCAGATGTCCTGCATTGCAGGCAGATTCTTTACTGTCTGAGCCACCAGGGACGTCCTAAATTTATCAAAAGGAGATACTATTATTCACCATAGTAGTGAATAGTTTTCAAACGAGGGACTCTCAAGTCAGAGTTCTCACTCAGAGCTACATATTTGTTCATGAAGTTAAATATGAGCAGAAAACAAGTGATAGGAGAGGACCTCATGAATGGAGGTCACTGTTCCACAGGGTTTGGCATTCTGTAGGCATTCCATTGGTATTTTTAGCATATGAAAAACTAGCCCCTCGTACACCTTTTCCCCTCTGAAATCCAATAGAATCCAACACACTCCTGGCCACATAGGTGATACCTAAAGTCTGTTGATACCCCCCCGTCTTGACACCAAGTTTCTCACCAACCTTCATATTTGAATATTTTTAAAAATTATTTTTACTGGAGTATAGTTTCTGCTGTACTGCTGCTACTGCTAAGTCACTTCAGAGGTGTCCGACTCTGTGCGACCCCATAGACGGCAGCCCACCAGGCTCCCCCGTCCCTGGGATTCTCCAGGCAAGAATACTGGAGTGGGTTGCCATTTCCTTCTCTAATACATGAAAGTGAAAAGGGAAAGTGAAGTCGCTCAGTTGTGTCCCACTCTGCAACCCCATGGACTGCAGCCTACCAGGCTCCTCCATCCATGGGATTTTCCAGGTAAGAGTATTGGAGTGGGGTGCCATTGCCTTCTCAGCAAAGTGAATGTTATACATATACATATATCCACTCTTTTTGATATTCTTTTCCCATATAGATCATTACTGGGTATGAAGTAGAATTCCCTGTGCTGTACACTAGGTCTGTATTAGTTTTCTATTTTATATACAGTAGTGTCCATGTGTCAACCCCAATCTACCAAATTATCCCTCCCCTCCCTGTTCCCTCTTGGTAACCATAATTTTTTTTTTCTATTTCTGTGACTAGTTCTATTTTGTAAATAGGCTCATTTGTATCAGTTTGGTTTTTTTTTTTAGATTCTACATATAAGCAGTATCAAATGACATTTATCTTTGACTTACTTTACTCAATATGATAATCTCTAGATCCATGCATGCATCCATAGATCAATCCATGAAAGGACATTATTTCATTCTTTTATACGGCTGAGTAATATTCCATTGTATACATGTACCACATCTTTATCCATTCTTCCATGGAACATTTTAAGCAAGTTCTTCTCACCTGTCTGCTATTCAATTTATTATCCATCACCTCCATCCACTGAAACGTCACTTCTGCCCTTCTGTACTCATCAAGGTCACCGATGGCCTTATTGTCAATTCCAATGTATGGTTCTTAGCCTTTATTTCATAGGATTTATTTGATACCATTGTCCACCTCCTTTGTGAAAGGCTCAGCATTCTGTTTCTGGAATGGCACCTTTTGCTGGTTCTTGGCATATCTCAGCAGTCATTTATTCTGCTCAGTTAGCAGCTCTTCTAGGTCCCGTTATCCTTTTAAATGCGCAGGTTGCTCAGAGTTCTCAGTCCCCTGCTCATCCATCTTATATCCTGTCCTCTGTGATAATAGCCACTGTCGTGCTTGCTTCCTTTGCTGTTTCTTCTCTAATGTGTCTCCAGGCTAGAGTTTTTCCCAGGGCTGCAGACATAGAAGAAACTCTCCTCCCAGCCTCGCCCACTGTATTTTCCTAAGCACTTCACATGTGTCCAGCCCAAATGAAATGCAGTTGTATTTCCCCATAAATGTCTTTCTTTCCTTATGTCATTATGTTAGTCTGTACAATTACCATCTCTCTAGTCTCAAAACGACGTGTTGATGGCCACAGTTGGCTCTGTCCGGTCTTGTTTTCTCCACATTCCATGAATTACAAAGTTTAAGGGCGTTGTCTCGCAAATACTTTTTTTAGATCCTTTTCTCTTTTCTATACTTAGTGCTCTACTAATAATAGCTACAATGTATCAATTACCTAATATGAGCCAGTTCTTATGTTAGCATTTTGCTGTTTATTTTGTGCTTGTTTTCTCAGGCAAATGTTAATTTCTCTATGTTATGGATGATAAGACAATCCAGAGATTTGGAAGATGAGAAAAATTAGACTCCAAAAAATTAAGTTCCTTGCCCTGGGGCTATGATTCAAAAATTTGTCTCAGTTCAAAGTCTAAGCAGGTTCTTTTTCTTATCTCTTCTCCTCTTGTGGGCAAATAGTGTGTATTTGTTTTGAATAATCTACTATATTCCTAATTCTCTTGATTCTATAAAGTTGATAGAACTAATATTTGTTAAATGCTTCAGTATCCCAGGAGCTGGGCCAGATGCTAGAGATAGAAATGTGAATAAGACATCTTTTCTGCCCTCAGTAACCGAAATACTCACCGTTTCTGAATAATAGACATTCATCCATGTTAAGGCACTTCAGTCATGTCCAACTCTTTTTGCAACCCCATGGACTGTAGTCCACCAGGCTCCTCTGTCCATGGAATTCTCCAGGCAAGAATATTGGAGTGGGCTGCCATTTCCTTCTCCAGTTATAAATAAAAAATTCATGCAAGAGATATCAGTTTTGGGTTATTCTACAAATTTGGTGACATTGTATTTTATATTATTAAACCCTAGAATGATCATGTTTGGGGGTATTCCTATAAGTTATTCTGGTGACTCAAGCCAAGAACCACATTGATCCTAAGTAACTAGGTAATAACTAATTATTTTTATCACCGTTACCAAGATAGTTCCTATGTGTTGCTTCAGGCTAGGTTAATATGTCTCATTTAGAAGAACTACACATTTTTAAAAAGATAAGTTTCCGATGTGAAGTTAGATGGTTCAGGATGAAGAGGGGAATTTCATCAGCTTGTCATCTTCCCAACAACACCCGGATCAACGCACCCTGGGGGAGTCCATGTGTTAGAGCCGTTCCTTCTCCGCTACCTTCTGAGATGGAGCTGTACCAGCTCCACTTTTAAGTGGTAATCAGCAATAACGTATAACGTGTTCCTTAATGTCAGGATTGGTGATTTAGTGATTGATTATCTGACTGCTGTGTAGTGCTTAAAATAATCCAAATGCAGGAAGTAAATGAGTTGATGGGGAGGAAATTCTGTCATGCAAATTCACACAGTCCAGACCTTCACTGTCACACTCATTGCTGGCAGCAGAAGTGGGTCACCAGAGTGGCTGGCCCCTGATAATTTATTTTCTCAGACACACCATCCATATTCATGATATCCTGCTGTTTGTCTGTCACCTCCAAGAAGCCCTCTCTAGTTTTAGAATCACAATTAACAGAAAACATGCACATTTAGCCAATGAATATAAGTAGACTAGAACAAGTGTGGATCTGATTTTTTTCCAGGCTTTTACTCTAGATTGGAAACAGCAATTATTTGTCCATATGGTACTCTTACCATGTTAGTTCATGCACACTCAGGTACAATGTTCCTAGGAAAAAGTACTCATGAAAGGAAAATATTTATTCATTCATTTTAGAGTTCTGGGGCTTGCTAAACTGCTAACCATTCTGTTCTAGTCAATATGAACAAATGCAGATTATGCAGATAAATACATGCAGCTAAACACAGAGACACAGCCCAGTTTATGTGTCCACATTTTATCTTTCAGGCATAATTAATGCTGATGGGATCATGACATAGTTGCAACCAGCACAACAGAACTGGGATAAAGGCCTCTGTCAAACAACATTTTGTTCACTATTTTTTTCTCCCTGAGAATATGATGTGATTTATTAGCAGACAGAAGACGGTATAATTGCTTTCTCCAGAGGATTGCACCTTGATCAGTTTCCCTAAGTGACTAAAGATGACTACAACAGGTAGATGCAGACATAGGAATATCGATCAACTGGCGGCAGCATTTATTATTTGCAAAGATTGCTTTCATCAGACGTGTATCTTTTTTTGCAAGAAGTCTTTGCCTTCCAATGCAGGGGGAGCAAGTTAGAACTCTGGTCCAAGAGTTAAGATCCCACGTGCCTCACATGCAAACAAAACAAAACAAAACAAAACAGAATATAAACAACAGAAGCAATATTATAACAAATTAAATAAGGACTTTAAAAATGGCCTAACAAAACCCTATGTGAAATAATTAAAATGGTGAAAAATAATAGAAAGTTTGTCCAAAGCCTCTGCATATCCTTTTTGATACGTACAAAGCAAAGGATTAACTCCATCCATGATATTTGTGTCAGGGAGGCACTGATTAATTTAATATTCTGATTGGATGAGCAGCAGAGCTTTAATGGCTATTAACTCTTTGGCAAATCGCTGTGAGAGGGTGATAATGAGGTTAACATTCCTAGGACCTGATCTGCTTTGTCGCTGTATTTAATTACTACTTTGATGCCAAATAGTGCTCACTCAGAGTTCTCTAGGTGGGGCACTGTGAATCCACATCTGGGTCAGTGAGGGAGCCTGCTTTAGACAATTGTAGAAAATGGGCTGTTTATTAATTGCCCTCCAAAAGGTTCCCACATTCAGGGAAAGGTGTGAGTCACTGCTTGAAATTGACCTGTTCCTCCTCCATCCAGTCTTTGGTGAGATAGAAACATAGAACCGAATCTGTATCTACCCTTCAACTATTTACAAAGCATTTTAACAGTCATCACGTCACTTGATTATTCCTTAAAACCTCATGAAATGAAGTCTCATCATCCCGATTTTATATGTGAGAGAAGTCAAACATGGCCACAGGCTGGCCTGAGTCATGTACCTTTTGTTTAGAAAGTCTGGGCTTAAACTCAGGCCTCTACATAATGTCCTGAAGTACATTTGGCCCAGGACAGATAGAGGTCTAAAGCCAGGTATTCATTTATTATCTTCCAGCTGTCAGGATGGATAAACAGGTCAACTTTCTCAGACAAGTTAGGAAATAAAGAGAAAGAATCCTCTCTGATGTGAAAAGCTCTATGAAAACATGTTCAAAGAATTACAGGACAGGTCTAATTTAAAATACATTAAGGAAACCGAAAAGATGAATCAATGCTATGTCTGGCCGTCTTTGGAGCCAATGGCTTGGAAGGCAGAGAACACAGCACACCTTTTTTCGTCTTCTCTGTTCTCACTGATACAAAGGACTTGCTCTTTTTTTAATATATATTAAGCTTTTAATTAAAACTGAGTCTTTACCATATATTTAAAATTATATATATATATATATATATATATATATATATATTTAAAAAGATACATATACACATCTCCAAATTTATATCAATGATCTGGAACACCTGAGCTTTAAGTTGTTGGTTTTCCAGATAGTGTGAAATACTTTTCATCTACTTTAGAAAAGGATCCAGCCCATTGAGAAAGAATAACTTTGGTGAACAGACATTATCTTCCAAAGATCACATAGAGGTCTTCAATGAGATTACAATGTCTCTTCAGAAACTTCTTCCAAGTGGAGATCTGTCTGTGATGTAAGGAAGGATTCCCATGTAGCAAGACACTGTTCACAACAGAGGATGTTCTCCTCAGCCATAATTGTAAATGCTGCCTTGATATCATTTTGCATGTTTTTAATTGTAAATGCTGACTTGATATCATTTTGCATGTTTTGTTTCCATCTTTCCCAATATGCTTTCAGGGCATTATCAGCACAGTCCACTTTATCTTGCAGTTTTCCAATCTCCTCCGTAAGCAGATCAGTATCTGCCTTTTTGGACGTCAAAGCTTCTGCCTGTATCTGGTCTCTTCTTTTCATGACAGCCATTAACATTTCACTATAAAGCACATACTCATGTACGACAGGAAGCAGGGCTTCTGAAAGTCCAGACATCCGTTTTCAGTGGCCTTACAGCATCTGTCAATGTGGTAACATTGACAAAGCTGGCAACACTTTTTAGAGTATCAGCCGGATCTTCTTCTGATGCCGACCAAAGAATATGAACTGGGTCATATTCTTTCATTTCATCGAAATATTCCCATTCTTCCTTGTAGATTCTCTGAGATATTTTATCTATCAAATTTATTTTCTGGCTAAATATTTCAATGAAGTCCTCAGGGCGAATTTTAACTCCTCTCATTGACAGTGCAACCGCTTTTACTGTCTGTCCCATCCTGCTGAGTAATCCAGGCCCTTGCTTCTTCTGAGAAAACAGTTCCCAAGCTTGTGCAGTAAGAAAACATTTAAAGTCTTCATTAAATGTTAGAGTTCGATGATCAGCAATTCGGTTCAAAAATTTGTGCAATGCCTTCCTGCGTGTCTCAATGAAGTCATCATTAGCGCTTTCCACCATTTCTTTCATATAAACTTCTCTGGCAACCGCGGAATAATCAGAGTCGGGTGTGCTTCTTCGAGTTTTTCTTTCAACCAAAGGAAATCTTGATAACGTCTCCTAACTTCAAATTCACTGGAGTCAAATTCCCCAGGAGATGTCTTAGTAATAATCCTGTAAGTAATAAAAGTTTCCATTGTAGTAACATGGTTTTCAGGTTCATCGACTGTAATAAAAAGAGCCTTCAAATCTGGCTCATCTTCAAACTTGACTTGGTTTATCATTGATGAAGGGGATGTCGGCATCAGGCATCAGCGGGCTGAAGGAATTCGTGTCTATCAATGAGGCATCCTTACTGAACACCTCCAGGTTGTCGTCGTCCTCGTCCAGATCCAGCGCCTAGGGCTGCAGCAGGGCGGAGGAGCTGTTGCTGCCTGAACAGGGCGTCACTGAACCCCGCCCCCTCGCCGCAGGCTGTCCCCGCCATCTGCACTCGCCCTCATCCGCAGAGTGCTCCCCTGAGCACCCGTAGCTGCCAGCCCCGCCTTCCCTGAGCTTGCCCATTGGCTCCCGCGTGCATCCTGTGCCTCCCCAGCTGGCCCCGCTCCAGCCCCACGTCCGCTGCGCAGACGCGGAACTGCTGTAGCCCTGAAATCGAGGACTTGTTCTTTAAAGCTCTTTTTCAAAACTGATACACTATAATGCCACATGTTTTCAGGCTTTCCTATGTTTATAAACTAATATGCAAGTCGATACAAACAGGCGAGTTATAGTTCAAAGTGGACCTAGTTTTCAACCTCCAGATTCCTTCACACCCCCTTATGGTTAGGATGCCTTTCAGGAAGCAAGAGTTAGAACTGGACATGGAACAACAGGCCGGTCCAAATAGGAAAAGGAGTACGTCAAGGCTGTATACTGTCATCCTGCTTACTTAACTTATACGCAGAGTACATCATGAGAAACGCTGGGCTGGAAGAAGCACAAGCTGGAAACAAGATTTCTGGGAGAAATATCAATAACCTCAGATATGCAGATGACACCACCCTTATGGCAGAAAGTGAAGAGGAACTAAAAAGCTTCTTGATGAAAGTGGAAGAGGAGAGTGAAAAAATTAGCTTAAATCTCAACATTCAGAAAACTGAGATCATGGCATCTGGTCCCATCACTTCATGGCAAATAGATGGGGAAACAGTGGAAACAGTGTCAGACTTTATTTTTGGGCCTCCAAAATCACTGCAGATGGTGACTGCAGCCATGAAATTAAAAGGCACTTACTCCTTGGAAGGAAAGTTATGACCAACCTAGATTGCATATTGAAAAGCAGAGACATTACTTTGCCGACTAAGGTCCATCTAGTCAAGCTTATGGTTTTTCCAGTGGTCATGTATGGATGTGAGAGTTGGACTGTGAAGAAAGCTGAGTGCTGAAGAATTGATGCTTTTGAACCGTGGTGTTGGAGAAGACTCTTGAGAGTCCCTTGGACTGCAAGGAGATCCAACCAGTCCATCCTAAAGGAGATCAGTCCTGGGTGTTCCTTGGAAGGACTGATGCTGAAGGTGAAACTCCAATACTTTGGCCACCTCATGCGAAGAGTTGACTCATTGGAAAAGACTCTGATGCTGGGAGGGATTGGGGGCAGGAGTAGAAGGGGACAACAGAGGATGAGATGGCTGGATGGCATCACTGACTCAATGGACGTGAGTTTGAGTGAAGTCCGGGAATTGGTAATGGACAGGGATGCCTGGGGTGCTGCAATTCATGGGATCGCAAAGAGTCGGACACGACTGAGCGACTGAGCTGAACTGAACTGAACTGAACTGAGTAAAGTTTTTGACTGGCAGGTGCAGTTCACTGGTAACTTGTTTTTTCATTATAGAAGTCAATATGATCATTCAGGACTAATCACAGAAATATCGGAGTATGACTTCTTCATTCAATAACTAATTTACCTGACAAAGAAAATTATTAGATACTGCATCTGATGAAATGTGGAAAATTAATTATAGAAGGAAAAGAAAAAAAATCTAAGACACCAGGCACATAAGGCAACATTAGGTTATTTTATTGGCTGTGTTTCCTTTTCATGTGAAAAATCATTTTGCATATTGGCATTAAATGAACAGAGAGAGGAAAGGTCACTTGAAACAATTACTAACTGGTAATGATTTCAGAAGTGTGTAGCTGGTGCTTTCTTGGGCATATTGATGTTCTGTGTGTTCATAAAGCTGGTACCCATTTCACAGCTTACAACATTTAATGTTGTCTTGAAAATGAGATGTACAGTTGGGTAAGTCTGTTATTGGTCAGTCACCCTGCCAACAGCGGGACTAACAAAAGATAGCTGTGAGGTGTAGCATGGACACTTGTCTCCCTGTGGGGTGGCCTGTTTAGAATATTCTCTAAGTGGGCTGGCAAGTTCCTAGCCATCTCCAGAGTGTCAGCTTGATTTCTGTCTCTGATGGACTCTTGCCAGGGGAATGAGATGGTCAAGAAGGCTCACTTGGGTTCGGGTACTATCCTTCAGATAATTGCTAAGCAGAGTTCTCAGCCTGGCATTTCAGAGACAAAGCAATTATCAAAGAATAATTAAATCACAGCATGAGTGAAATAAATTCACATTTCACTAAATGGTTTACCTTAGGCATTTTAACTAATTCCAGCTATCTCTGTAGACACAGGTGTCCAAATTTCACAATTACAGTTCTGCTCCTGATTTAGTGATTGGGGCTCCATTTCTTCCTTTTCAGACAGACATGCAGACAGACAGACAGACACATACACACATGCACACACACACACACACACACACACACACACACTGCTCAATCTATGTACATTATTGCCAAAGAGTTGACTAAACCTTTCACACTATTGTTATTATTGCCAGATTTGCTTTACTTATTTTTCTTCTATTGCTGCATCGCTCATGGGGCTTCTCTGGTGGTTCAGCAGTAAAGAATCCATCTGAAATGCAAGAGATGCAGGAGACACATGTACCATCCCTGCGTCAGGAAGATCCCCTGGAGGAGGAAATGGCAACCCACTCCAGCAGTATTCTTGCCTGGAGAATCCCATAGATAGGAGCCTGGTGGGCCACAGTCCATGGAGCCACAGAAGGTTCAGACAGGACTTAGCAACTAAACAACAACATAACATATATATCATGCTATATATTCCATACGTATATTTGGTTCTAAAATACCAAATAATCTGGGCAGCTTCAAGTGTAGCACCAGCTACACTAGAAACAGGTTTCCTAACAAATTCTCTATGACTAGATACCTACTCGAGGCAGTGATTTTGTAGCAGACAGACTCTGCCTATCTCATGAACAGACAATGGATGGGACCCTCTCTCGCTTCTTCCCAATGCGTGTGTTCTCGTGGAGCTCTGTCCTCCTTCCTGGCTGCCACACGTCAGAACACAGAAAAGCTGGGTGTACCCAGAGAAGGATTAGCATGCTTTAGGAAGGCGAAAGCTTCTGAGACATTTCCCTGGAGAATAGAAGATTCAGCGCTTCAGGAGGGCTGTCCTCAAGCTTGTGAAGGCTGTCACAGGCAGAGGGTTAAAGAGTTCTCTGAAGCCCCTGAGGTTAGTGCCCAACCAGAGGGAGATGGATCGTGTTCCAGGGACATGAATTTCCTAATAGAGATTCCCAAATGGGACCAGACTGTCTCAGGAGGAATCAGGGTCCTGTCACCAACTCTCAGTGATGCTGAGAATGAACTGATTGGTGCTCAGCATAAGTGAGTTCATGGGTGACAGGGAGGAGCAAGCAGAGTTTAACCATCATGTGTCTGAGAAAGTGTGTGCATGCCTCTGTGTGCATGTGTGTGACTGTGTATCAGTCACACAGAAAATGGGGGCTGAAATGGAGGACCTCTTGGGGTTCTTATAATCTGGGTGCTGTAATAATTTCTGTGGACAGGGCTTACTTCTCTATTTCCTATTTTTTCATTCTCTCTATTGAGTCCAGTCCAGTACATCAGTGGGTCTATTTTATTTTTTCCAACCTGTGAGTGTACATACTTTGAAGGAGACCAACGTGGGATTCAGACGAGGGTTTTAGGATTGCCACCTAAAACTCTGAAGGTTTTTCAGCTCATCATTTTCTAAAATAGAATCTTAGAAAAACCCCAATGTGAAACGCTTTCCTCACATTAGTGAGCCTACAAATTTTACATATTTATTAGGCTTCAGTTCAGTTCAGTCGCTCAGTCGTGTCCAAATCTTTACGACCCCATGGACTGCAGCACACCAGGCTTCCCTGTCCATCATCAACTCCCAGAGCTTGCTCAAATTCATGTCCATCGAGTTGATGATGCCATCCAACCATCTCATCCTCTGTCATCCCCTTCTCCTCTTTCAATCTTTCTTAGCATCAGGGTCTTTTCCAAGAAGTCAGTTCTTTGCATCACGTGGCCAAAGTATTGGAGTTTCAGCATCAGCATCAGTCCTTCCAATGAATATTCAGGACTGACTTCTTTTTGGTTCGATCTCCTTGCAATCCAAGGGACTCTCAAGAGTCTTCTCCAACACCACAGTTTAAAAGCATAAATTCTTTGGCGTTCAGCTTTCTTTATTAGGTTTGGTCCATGCTAAACCCCCTGGAACACACCTGCACCAGAATCGCAGTAAAGCTTCCCATCTGGAAGACTATGATATGTTCACACAGACCTTTTGTTTTGTGTTTCACAGGCTCCTGAGATGAGCAGAAGCCACTTATTCTCCAAGCAGCATCTTCTACTTACTGGAAGAAGCTTGGGTGAGGCATTCAAGGAAGAAAAAGCATTTGCCCTTATTTAAAGCTAGGGTTTTATTATCATCCAAGAGGACACATAAAAGCCTCCGGTCTGCATTTGATATGTAACATTTGTTTGTGCTGAGGTGTCCCGGGTTGCTGATTTATATTCCTAACACTGTCTCTGGGAGCAGTCCACTCCTTACACATCTGCCTCCCAATCAGCATCCTGGTTTCCTCCCCCGACTTCACTTCCATGGGAGTTCCAAGGCTTTCTGATTATTAAACTGAAGAGAGCTCATATTTGCTATCAGACAATTGGACCTAATTGTCTGAGACAATTTACATCTATCAGTGCAAGGTTTATGGCTTTTCAGGCTCAGTGGAAGATGAATAAATAACGGAGCTGGAATCATTACTCTGTTTTATTACTTGCACTGTGCAGGGGAATCTGAAAATAATTTGGGCACTGAAGCTTTGTCAAATAGTGGACATCTGTCAAGTTACAGGTTCTGATGGTATTTTGCAAGCTGTCCACTCATACCTTTTACAGCTGCTACCATAAAACCAAGGAATCAAGCTTTTTTTTTTTTTTTTTTAAAGTAAGGAATTCCTTTAAAGATGTGAGAGTGAGTTTCACTTAGGGGATTCACCTTTTGGTAATATGGACTTCTGTTTTCTTTCCTGCTAATCACCTCCTCACCTGACTCACACACTCCATCCTACTTAAAAAATAGATACAGAGGTAATCAATATCACCCTTGACAACTTGTTGCCTTGATTACAAACCAGATGGTGGGGTCTGCCCGCATTCTCCGCCATCTCACTTGCGCTTGAGTTGGTGAGATGGTTCACCAGCTCTGGCTTTGACAAGCTTATTTTAAAGTACTTTAAACTATCTTCAAAATTATATTGTTCACTCCTTCTGGGAAAGCGTTTTCATAGTTAAATGGTTTTTACTGTTTGAAAATTTCCCCAGATTCAGATTTACTTTTGTATTTATTTTTATAGAGCCATTTTAACTTGATATTTTTCTGACCCCATCTTGCACATAGAGCTAGAGAACCGATGTTTGATTCATATATTGAAAATGACCCATCAGCATTGTTTGGTAAATCCATAGCTGTCTTCTGAAAAATTCTTGGATGTATCACCAAACATGAAGGACAGAATCAACATCAAACTCCACCCAGGCTTAGAGAGAAGAAAGTGGGAGCCTGGCTAAACTTCTCCAAGAAAGTAAATCACAAGGACACACATTTCAGGTAAAAGTGTCCTTGTGTCTCCTTCTCCACTATGATTTTCTGTCACCTGCCATTTATCATGAGAAGATAGGCCATCACTGAGCTCAGATGCCACGGACGCATCAGGCGCCTGCCAAAATGAGGATGTGAGATTTAATAAATGTCAAATCAGTACAAATCAGTACCACCGAATGTCTGGTTTGGTAACTGAGTGCTCAGATGTAAGCAAGACAGTGTCACCTGGCTTCAGGAAGCTGCAGTGGATAGTACACATGGACACGTCACAAGGACATACAACTCGGGGTCTGTCACTTCAGCAGGCATACAGAATAGCACAGGAACAGAGGCAAGGGAGCAACTTACTTAGAGGAGGTTTAGGAAAGTGTCCACAGACCTGATCTGCAGCACCAACCCAGAAGGATGAACTAAAGTTTGCTAGAGAACAAAACTAATGAGAGAGCCAACTGTAGAGGGTCCTCTACCCAGTGCTCCATGGTGACTTAACTGGGAACAGGATCTGAAAAAGAGGGGATGAGTGCGTATGTGTAGCTGATTCATTTTGCAGTACAGAGGAAACTAGCACAACATTGTAGAGCAACTTATGCTCAAAAAAAAAAAAAAAAAAAGATGAAGTGTATTCTGATGGAGCCAGACCAGAGTGAGGCTGGCTACTGATTTCTTTTGTCTTCGTCCTTTTCCTCGTCTCCTGTCACTGTTGCTAATCTCTTCTTCACCGTTCTTGATTTTAAAGGTAAACAATGCTGCTGACTTCACAAATTCCTTGTGCTCCCTTAGTCCTGCTCTGCAGGGTCTCATCTGTGGAAAGGCTTCAGCTGTGATGTCAGAGCCCTCTTCTGGAATGCCACTCCCTTCACCCCTCCTACCCTCCACCCCCTGCTGCCCCTCCCACCTACTTCCCCCAAAGCTGGAAGTCCCACAGGCTCCCCTGGGCTGCCCAAAACCTCTCGCAAGAAGAAGCATCAGGGGTGGGATTTTCCTCTTTCTGAGTCCAACTATCTGCTTTGGATTTGAGCTCTTACTTGTATTTCATTTTTCAGGAAATACCTTTATTTTACATAGAAGAACTTTAACTTGAATTTAAAATAAAAATTGTGCTGTTGAGGTCTCCTATTTCCTGTTTATGTGCTAAGTCATGTCCAACTCTTTGTGCCCCCACGGGCTGTAATCTGCCAGGTTCCTCTGTCCATGGGGTTTTCCGGGCATGGAGTGGATCCTTCTCCTGAGGATCTTCCCCATTCAGGGATCAAACCCAAGTCTCCTGTGTCTCCTGAATTGGCAGATGGATTCATTATGGCTTGAGCCACCTCTAGGTAGCTTCAAATGTATGCAAATCAAGTTGTTATGGTGATTCCCACAAGAAAGCCTATACTCAATGTGATAATAGCCATAAGCCTTTAAAACCTTTGGCAAGAGGCAAAAACACAAAATTAAATAACTACCTATAATGTCGGCTTATTCTTTCAAAAGTTGACATCTGTTAGCGTTTGATTTCTTTTTTCAAACCTTGTAATATTGAAAAAAATGCAAGGAAACTAGGGCTAAATGTTAGATTTTCTGTTTCTGTTTATCTTCTGTTTTATTTTATTACCTAAGTCTGAACTTGCTGGATTTCTCAATTATTTCATGTAACTTAAAAATTGAGCTAAATTTTTTCCTAAATCGGAAATAAAAATACTTAGCAAAGATAATTTGTGCAAATGTCAGTTCCTAGTAAAAACCATGGGTGTATAGTACTTGCCTGTATTGTGGATCATGATGCTGATAATGACAGGTAACAAACAATGATTTTGTAAAGGGATTAGGTTACTGTTTACTGTGTACCTACTCTGTGAAAGCAGATAAAGTACTACTAATCAAATACGTCAATTTTTATTGGTCCTGCTTCACCAGGTAGCCATCTTATCGCAGAATTCAAAGAACATTAGTATATAGGCTGGTTACAGATTTGCCTTACCATCTCTCTTTTCTCAACTATCTGCCTGAAACAATTGATTTCTTAGAAGACTCTCTTTCACACTGAAGAAAGTAAATGTATGTTTTTTTAAAATCTGTTAAATGACATTGTTGGAGAAAACTTCCTCCATGATTTCAATATCTCCGTTAGTCTTGCATGAGGCACACCCACTGGAATATTATATACTTTGATATCAGTTTGGTCCCTCAGAAAATGCTTTCACTAAATTTTAGCTTACAAAATTGTTATAAGAAATTGCCATGTGAAATTCCCTATTGCTACCTGTTAAATATCATTTCAGGGGGACAGGATTCAACATAGCCTTTGGCAATAAGTCTGTCAAGTTCAATGGGACTAACTTTTAAAGAAAACTCCAGAGTAAGATTATTATAATTGATTAAAATCAATACATATATAATATAATAAGATGATGACCCAATAGTATCATATTAGTATATCAGATAATTTGTTTGGAAGATATTTCTGTGTACTCAATTTAACAGAATATCAATTAAGGAGGATATAGTAAAAGTAATGCATCTTCTTTTATTTTGACGTTATAATTTGCAATGTAAGTTCTTCAAAATATGTTGTCTCAATTTTCCTTTATGGCAATATCATGAGATTGTCAGGGCATTGTAATTACACACTGTCCAAATTACATATTTTTATGGGTGATGAAGCTTTATTTCAGGGACAGCATGAAGGTTTTTTCCTACGATGATCCATTTGCATAGGAGCAGTTGTATATCAAGAAAGATTGGAACTTGACCTCAGGTTTTCTCCTTACTTGTGCAATATTGTTGCTGCTAAGTCACTTCAGTCATGTTCGACTCTATGTGACCCCATAGACGGCAGCTCACCAGGCTCCCCCATCTCTGGGATTCTCTAGGCAGGAACACTGGAGTGGGTTGCCGTTTCCTTCTCCAACGCATGAAAGTGAAAAATGAAAGTGAAGTTGCTCAGTCGAGTCCGACTCTTTGTGACTCTATGGACTGCAGCCTACCAGGCTCCTCTGTCCGTGGGATTTTCCAGGCAAGAGTACTAGAGTGGGGTGCCATCGCCTTCTCCTGTGTAATATTAGGCATGGTTAAATTTGGAAATATCGATAGAATTATTGTAAATTTTAGTCTTATTTCTGTGCTGGATCCTGAGGGGGTAATAAGCAATGAGAAAGAAAACATGGTATTTATACAGTACAGTGGTAGAAATAGACATTGTGTGCTGGTGTTTGCCCAGAGACACTAAAGTCAGCATAAAGAATGGGCTGACTCTGCCTTTGCTACTCAAAGAAATATTAAAAACTACCAGCAAAAACCCACAAAGATCATGAGGTTCCATTTTATTCCTTGAGCAATGGCTCCTTCAAGTCAAAACTATTAAAATGGAAAATACACAGATTATTATTTTTTTTTGCTTCTACAATAGCGTTTTGGGAAACTGATATAGAACTCATGCAACAGGGTGTCAGGAAGCAGGCACCAGGATGTTTGTTACAGCACTGTTTGTAGAGGCTGAACAGCAGCAACCTTACTATCTGTTGGTAGGGAAATATTTAGAAGATATATGTTTATGCATATTAAATTCATACTGTGGAATCATATGCAGGTGCTTAAAATGGATTATCTCTGTACCTATTGACATCAAGGTATAGCCATATACACTGAGAAAGCAAACTGCAGAATAATGCTTATAGTACTGTATAGTATTGTAGGAATAAATAAAAGCCAAATCAATATATTCATGTATATACGAGTGTATATGTTAGAAAAGGTATGGAGACAACTACTGAATGGTACTCAACGCCAGGCATTGAGTAGGACTGAATCCAGTAGGATTCAATGCCAGCTTCCTTAGGAAAACTGGATTGTAGGATTCAGCAGGGAAGCTTTTTAACCATATCTCTGTGATATTTCATTATTTACAATCCAATATTCATCACTTTTTTTGTAGGAATCTCCTATGTTTTTCCAATGCTTGAGTGCATGCTAAGTCACTTCAGTTGTGTCCAACTCTGTGAGACCCTATGCACTGTAGCCCGCCAATCTCCTCTGTCCGTGGGATTCTCCAGACAAGAATCTTGGAGTGGGTTGCCATGTCCTCCTCCAGAGGATCTTCCTGACCCAGTGATCGAACCTGTGTCTCCTGTGGCTCGTGCATCACAGGCAGATTCTTTACCACTGAGCTGCTGAGGAAGCCCCATATATACACTACCGTGTGTAGAATAGATGGCTAGTGGGAACCTGCTGTATAACATAGGAGGCTCAGCTAGGTGCTCTGTGATCACCTAGAGGGGTGGGATGGGGGTGGGAGGCAGGCTCAGGAGGGAGGAGATATATGTATACATACAGCTGCTTCACTTCACTGTGCAGCAGAAACTAACATAACATCGTAAAGCAATTATGCTTCAATAGAGTATCATTATAATATATGTTTACATCTGTTAGAACTTGTCTCTCTTTCCCCACCACCCCATTATCAATAGAGAATATTACTTTATTTTGTTGTTGTTGCTGCTGTTGTTGTTATTGTTAATGAGTATTTCTGCTATTTTTCTAAGGTCTGGCTATAAATGGATAAAGATTTAACATTTTTAATGGACTCAGTCTTAAGTTCTTGAGTTTTTGTCCAAGAAGTAAGAAACTGTTCATCTTATTCCACCTTGTTTCCACATTGCAAAGTAGTGTCTAGTAACTGCTACTGCTGCTAAGTCACTTCAGTCGTGTCCGACTCTGTGCAACCCCAGAGACAGCAGCCCACCAGGCTCCCCCGTCCCTGGGATTCTCCAGGCAGGAACACTGGAGTGGGTTGCCATTTCCTTCTCCAATGCATGAATGTGAAAAGTGAAAGTGAAGTCGCTCAGTCGTGTCCGACTCCTAGCGACCCCATGGACTGCAGCCCACCAGACAACTCCGTCCATGGGATTTTCCAGGCAAGAGTGCTGGAGTGAGGTGCCATTGCCTTCTCCGAGTGTCTAGTAAAGGCACTTGATAAATGTGTTTGCAAAAATTTAAGAACGAATTCTTCCGAAGATCTAAGATTCAGAGGCAGACTGAGATCTAAACCTCAGCCCCGGGTCTGTTGTAAAGATTAAAGTTGGTCATTTATCTGAGACAACATTATGCAGAGTCGGGCATATAATAGGAAACTGATACTTAAATCATTTTTCTTAATATCTTCCCACTTAGTGAATACTTAAGAGAAGGATATTTTCCTTTACTTTTTTAAAGTTCTGGTAGCAAATCACCTGTAATAGAAATTCTAGCAATTTGGAAATACCCAGTTTCCTCAGATACTTTCTCAGAGACCTAGTTCGTCAACACATTTAAGAGAGCAAAGTGAATGAAATTCACAAGGTAAGTCTTGAAGGCTTGGATCCTACCTGCTAATTCTATGTGGTCCATGGCTGCTGAAATTGCTCTCTATTGATAGGACTTGGGATTCATTGTCTTAGCATTTAATTACTGAGAAAATCAGGGAGCTCTGCCTAGATCAGACATAGATTTTTATAACCCAAGTTCCAAGTTTGCATTTGAGGACAGACCTCTACCATTTTTGGTGGACTACAGTCCACAGGGGGGCAAAGAGTTGGACATGACTGAGCATGCATGCATGGCTATTAGATACAAGCCATGCTTGTTTTTGACTTAATGTTAGTTGAAAATGCATTAAAATGATTTCTATTCTAAGGAAGAATTTTTTTCTCATTTAAGTAGGGGGAATCACTCAAGTCATGAAGAACTTCCTCTTGGATTACAAACCATGTCTGTCTCCAACATTCTTACAATATTCAAGTCAACCTCTTAGAGTAGAGACTGAATTTTTTTTTTTTTTTTTGCTCTGAGATGGAATGTTTCCTTCCTTCTCTGTTTCATGAGGGACTCTCGGTCTCCTGGTTATGAATCACATATTTTACTGCCAGCAACACTTTCGTTGTTGAAATATTCATGCAAGATCCTGGGCTCCTGTTCCAGCAATTCACATGAGGGAAAAAAGAAAGCTGCTATTCTGAGCACAGGGTGAACTTCAACTCAAATAAAGCTTTAGCACTGATTTCAACTTTGAGGATTGCCCGATGTAATAGGATATGCTTTTCCCCATCAATGCGCTGAATTGCAAAGCTGGGCTTTGGGTGAACTGTCCACTTATAGTCCCAGATATGAATGTTTCCTGCAAAAGGCTGCATGGAGTCAGTATTCTAATGAGACCAGGGTCTGAAAGGTGGTGCTCCCAAGAGCAGGTAGTCCTGCTCTGCACCCAGGTCTGGAAGCACCAAGGAGCTGCCCCCCAAGCAGCTGCAACGCACCTGGCGTCTGAGTCCATAAACGACTTTGGCCTCAGTGCTCTTCCCTCCAAGCAGTCCTAGTGCTGGCGGCTGTTTATAGAATGAAAAAGTGAAAGTGTTAGTTGCTCTTCTGACTCTTTGCAACTCCATGGACTATAGCCTGCCACGCTCTTCTGTCCATGGGGATTCTCCAGTCAATTTCATAGAAAGGGATGTCCAAATGCTTTAAGATGCTCAGTGTCTGTTCACACATGCTATGCACAATGTCTGCACCACAGAGTGCATGCTCAGTAGCTCAGTCATGTCTGACTCTTTGGTGACTGTAGCTTGCCAAGGTCTTCTGTCCATGTGATTTTCTAGGCAAAAATACTGGAGCTGATTGCCATTTCCTTCTTCAGGGGATCTTCCCAATCCAGGGATCAAACCTGTGTCTTCTGAGTCTTCTGCATTGACAGGCAGATTCTTTACCACTGAGCCACCTGGGAAACCCACACAACAGAGGGAGTGTGTGTGTGTGTGTGTGTGTATTAGTTGCTCAGTTGCGTCTGACTCTTTGAGACCCCATGGACTGCAACTCGACAGGTTCCTCTGTCCATGGCATTCTCCAGGCAAGAATACTGGAGTGGGTAGCCATGCTCTGCTCCAAGGGATCTTCCTGACTCAGGGACCAAACCCGGGTCTTCTGCACTGCGGGCAGATTCTTTGCCATGTGAGCCACGTGGCAAGCTCCAGACAACAGAGCAATAACCACCTAATGCATGCCTTCATTATGCTGTATGATTCCATTAGCTGTTCTGACTTTTCTGGGAGGATTTTGGAATCAGTTCCTTCTAGAAATTCATCTTTATGCGTAGGTGCTAGGGTTAAGAAACATACCTGAAGCCTGACTGGAGCATTGCTTTAATCTTCCCTATCTTATTATTGAAGGTATCAGAGTAAAAACTTCCCAGGTGGCTCAGTGGTAAAGAACCTACCTGCCAAACAGGAGACACAGGTTCCGTCCCGGGACAGGAAGATCTCCTGGAAAAGGAAATGGCAATCCACTCCAGTATTCTTGCCTGGGAAATCCCATGGACAGAGGAGCCTGACGGGCGACAGTCCAAGGGATCGCAAAGAGGCAGAGCACACACGCATTTGGAGGGTACATGTTGACCACAGAACGTGTGCCGGTGGTGAGCACAGCGCAGAAAAGAGCCACTTGCAAGGAAAGCCAGCCCTTTCCGGGGCGCAGAGGAGTCTGCATCCAATGTGACAGCTCTCATCTTGATCAGAGAGACGCCAGGGCAGCTGCTCTGGCCACAGGCCTTCTTGGCTCTGGATTCTCGGGAAAGAAAACACAGTTCATCACCCAATGCTTCTCTCTCCCCTCCCAGCCCCAGCTGCTCTGGTGTCTTCCATTGAAAACAGGGATGCTGTACGTATGGTGCAAAGATCCCAGATGAGAGATGCGAACGCCTAAAATAAATACTATATGAACCCAGAGAGGCAGAAAGGCCCCTGGGAGTTAACAAATGAAATGCCCTTCAGCCTCTGACAAGTCGGAGCTCCTAGCTGGGCGGCTTCATGCCTCATTATGCTCGGATCAGACGCATGGCTCTGGCCCCAGGCAGGCTTTCTGTTCGTGTCCCCTGGCGGGGCAATGGGAAGAAGGGGTGAAGGAGGGTGGGGCTGATTCGCCACAGATATAGGGAGCGGGGTGCCCACTGCCAGTGGACCCTGAAATCCGTAAGAAGATGCTCTTTCTGCTTTCAGGGTGCGCTCGTTTGTTTTGCAGCATAGTTATTCAGTGTGTGTGTTTCATGAGCAATTATTCTCATCAGGCGGGTTAGAATTTACAGAATACAACAATAAACAAACCCTTCTTCTAAGAAAGGAAGAGCACTGAAAAGCTGAGTGACCTACTGCCGCTCTATGTAAACTCTGATGCTGGCTTTCTGTTTACGGAAGGATCAGCAGATGAAGCTGGTGAAACAGAGCAGAAGCCGTGACATAGCCTTCAATCATGCTAGCCTCCTGGTCTACTGAGGAAGAGAGTCCTCAGCTCAGAAAAAGTGCAGAGGCATTCACGGGTGCACAGGTGATTAAAAGCATGAGCTGGTGGCCTATGGTGAAAATCCAAAATTAATAAAAATTGGAAACTGCAAGGGTTATAAAACTGGAATTGTGGAGGAAAATACTAGTCTATTTGATTTGAGAGAAAATATCAAACATGTCTAAGCAGAAAAGGAATAATCATAGTCCTTTATTTTAATTCTCTTGGACTGAGGAAAGGTGAGGAAACATTTCCAGGCGTGAAAGTGATTCTATTTCAAGATTCTTGTATTCATAAAATTTTCTATGAGGTCACTCAGAGCAAATGGCAAAGCAGAAGGTGAAAAAAGAAACGAATGCTTTTTATTTATTTATTTGTCTGTAATGGTCACAGCAACACTACATGAAATATTCATTCATGTCTGTGTCACAGAATAGAATTTATAGGCTTCAAGCAAAAACCATATTTTTGTTGTAAAGCAAGATGTTCAAGATGTACACATTGCACAGTAGTAAAAAGTAACACCAACTTTCTCAATTCTCTTCCTCTGAATTCAGACAGGATATACTGGGGATTTAAACATTGCATTTTTAAAATGTGCATCTGGTAGTGATTAAGATGTGAATAGGGGGAGAGAATTGCTTATTCTGAGCATAGATTGTGCTGTTACTATAAATAGGGGAAGGGCTGAGTGGTCTTCCACTTTTCTCTTATGTCTAGCTTGTAATTCTTTCATTAAAATATTAATTTGTTTCATTGATGCTTACCTCTGAGTGACATACTTCTAGATTTCCTGAGAAGCTGCTATTTGAATGTTCTTTAATGTGCTCCTTTAAATAATTTATACAACTCAAGCTGTCTCTGTGAGGCAGGGAAAAAATGAATCACTTGGGCCAGATAACCCCTCAAAACATTTTTGGAGATTCTTATTTTGTTGTCAAGCACTGATGATACCGTCTGAGTGTCTGGCAAGGGAATAGGAAGTAAGTCTATCAAGAAGGTGATGAACTCTTAGCAAAATGAATGAAAGCTGCCTTCATGGACTCTGTTTCAACATAAACAGATGCCATTCATAATGACCCTTTTCCCTCAACTTTTCAATTTCATTAAAATCAACCAAGCAATGTTACCACCCTAATTGAGAGAAAAATGTTTAATAGCTCACTATTTCAGTGTAGGATTCTACTGACATTTTTTTCTAAATATCATAGATATTTCAAAAAAGAAACCCAGTAAAAGCACGGCCATCCCTTGTGCACACTGGAGAAAACCTTACAGCCTGATCCTCTTACAGGGCCTGGTTTCTTCAGATGTGTTCATGTCCCACCAAGGTACTGCTTGGCGGTAGACGAGGAGTTGGAACCAAGAGGAACCAAGAGGTCACGGTTCTCCTTGGAGTTGGAGACACTCAAGCTCTCACCATTTCCCCCTCATCTCTATGTCTGAAGAGAACTGAGAATCTGAGGGAGCAGTGCAAGAAGGAAGCCACAAAACACAAGATCGCTAAATCCCTGCGTGACTACCTAGAAACATGGTCCAAACCCCAAACAGCCAGAGGCAAAGACAAGAGGCCTCCCCCTCGAAGGCCCGGGGGAGCCTCTAAGAGAGAACCTTGGAGGCAAAGCGAAGGCATTTTCTAGGCTGCTCTTTGAGCTAGGATTCAGACACCATCCACGGTCCTGGCGGACTCTGGGGGTAGTGGCAGGAAAACCCAATGCAAGTGAGGGCCTGTAGCCAAACCTGCGACCCTCGTCGCTGTGAGAGCAGCGGGCAGAGGTGAGCGTGGAGCAGAACTGAGTGACCAGGCCCCTGAAGAGCCCAGCACCCATCAGTGCTCTTGGCTGGAGCCATTTGTTAATATTTCCAGGCAGCACACAAAGCATCTGGTGAGATGCTGGGTTCATGAATGAGTGCTTGAGCCACAGCCATCTAGTCATGGCCTCCGATCAGTCATGTGAGGACCATTCACGTGAGAATTTCTGTGAATGTAACTTAAGCCTGTGTTTCTCCAACATCAGGCTTTGGTGTATCATCTTCACAATGTGTGCTTTGTTGAAATTATACATACAGCAGAACTGTTCTTTAGAAATGTAACATAATTGACATATGCAATCTTAATAGCTGCATTAAAAAACATAAAATTTTTAAATCAAAAAAGGCCAACAAGAGAAAAAAGATTTTAAAAATTTTAAAGTAAACAAATGGATAGTTGATTTTAATTAGAAACTTTATATCATGCATTGCATCAAAAATATTATTTCAACATAAAACACTACCCACATTTCAAGCACTCATTAATACCACATGGCAACATAACAGAAAGTACAGAATGCTGTGATTTCATTAATATTTTCTTTCATTAGACTGGATTCTTTTTACTTCAAAATTTTCTACTCTGAAATGAAAATTTTATCATCACAAAATATTATATATTCAGGTGGTGAATATGCTTTTCTACTATATATGATTATATGACTACTAAAATTAAACAGAATATCTGCTTATATACTATTTTTAATTAAATAATGGGCTTCTCCAGTGTTTTCAGTAGTAAAAAATCCACCTGCAAAGCAGGAGATGCAGTTTCGATCTCTGGGTCAGGAAGCTCCTCTGAAGGAGGGCACGGCAACCCACTCCAGCGTTCTTGCCTGGAGGATCCCACGGACAGAGGAGCTTGGTGGGCTACGTCCATGGGGTCACAAAGAGTCAGACACAACTGAAGTGACTGAGCACAAATTAAATTATATTAAATGCTTATACTAACCACATACGGCCAGGCTCCTCGGTCCATGGGGATTCTCCAGGCAAGAATGCTGGAGTGGGTTGCCATGCCGTCCTCCAGGGGATCTTTCCAACCTAGGGATCAAACCCAGGTCTCCTGCACTGCAGGCAGATTCTTTACCATCTGAGCTACCAGGGAAGCCCCTAAAGAAAGAAATCTGATTGAAGCAATCAAAATATTGCAAAAGGAGCACTCTTGTATCTCAGAAACATTTTTTTTTTCTGGGAACTTCTTAGAAACTAGGTGAAATGAAATGATTTCTATAATACATTCTGAAAGGTAGAAATAAAAATTTTATTCTGGATGAAAGTTAAACACATCAAAAGTCTAAATGGGAACTTTTGATAAATTCATTTTCGTAAGAGGAAAATGAAGAAAATATTATTTCAAATACAGAACAGGCATTTGACATTCTTTGATGTTATTTTTTAAAATATTGGCTTAAACACTTTTATTTTCAATCCTTTGTCTCTGTTACAGAAGTAATAGTGTTTTTAGTATTTGGCATTGCATCCCACATTCATCCTCAAGTCATTTATTAATTCTATCAGTTTTGGAGACGTCTTAATTTTCTGAATCTACAACTATGCCATCCCTAAACAATGACACTTTTTGGCATTCTTTTTGATGAAAGGCCGTGATGCAGAGATGCAGGAAGTTCAGCAAAGCTGAAGCACAGCAAATGCATGGGTAACACCATCTGGGCACATAATAGTCAAAGTGCTGAGAACCCCAAATAATGAATAAATCTTAAAAGCAACCACAGTGAGGGAGAATATACATCCTGCTCATTCGAGATCAGGAGAGTGATGACTGATTTAATCTAAAAGTCTAGAAGTGAGCTAGAAGTTAATAATAAAAATAACTTCAAGGATAATGGGCACCAAAACATCCTGTCCAGAATACAGCGATTTATTCCTGCTTCTCTCTAACCCTCCATCACGTGCTTCTGCTGCTGTGGAGCTTCCTGTTGAATCCTCAGTTCAATCACCTCACTCACCTCAAGCAGGTAAAAGTCAGGCCCCAAGTGCTGCCAGTTATGCTATTTGAGACCATAATAACTGGGGATCATAGGTGACCACAGGGGGCTTTCTTGATACCAGACTCACAACTGCGCGCACTGTGGCCATCACCGTGAGCACAGGCCCATGATTCAGTGTATGAATCAACATCCAGTTTTTGTCTGGTTCAGAATCAGAAGTTAAAATAGAGCCATCAATTCTTGTTGACACTGACAACTTCCCTCCAGGGCTCTGAACTGCTCCTGTCCAGCTCTGAATTCCATCCAATTTTCTCCTGTACATATGAAACCTTGCTTCCTGCAGACACAGTGTTTTGAAACTTGCAAATATCCAAAGAAAAGCATGTTTTCAAGAATGGATCAAGTGTCTTTCACCTTTTCATCATTCCGACAGAGTATGCCCATAAGAATAAGGCGATAAATGTAAAAGCATGTGTTATGAAAAAGAGTTTACAAGGCCCTTGTCATGAGAGGAGCCTAGATGCTCATCTATTGTGAAGCTTGTCGCTGCGGATCTCTCAGATAACACATCCCCCTGCAAGGGGAGGGCAAATGACAAGCTGGAACCTGAAAAAGCATCACCAGAGGGCATGGCTCACCTTTTATCAGCACCATCGCCATCATTATGATGCTTATCACCATTGTAGACATTGCGAGAACACCACAATTGAAGTGTTTGCACATGTAGAAAACTTAGGCTCTTTTTCTTTCATATTTCATGAGACTTAGAATAATAAATGTCTTTTACTAGAAAAACACATTCAACTCTTGTCAGTTTGATTGTGGGGCTAGAATTATTTTCACCTTTGTTGTGTTACTATTTCAAGCGGGGAACTAAATAAAAGATGACTAAAATCATACTTGTTATCATATTGTTAGCATGTTGCTAGGGTTACCTGGGTATTCAGTAGGTTGATTAAACATTACTTACAGACTTTCCAACATTTTTGGCAATGTCAGAAAATAAAGACATTTCTATAACCCATCCCTTGATGGTGTTTCTATCTATTTCTTGGATTACATTCCCTGTTCTACTGTTCTAACCATCTTAAATCCTGACTGCCAAGTTTTATCTGGTCCCTGATCTAGCTGCCAAGTTCTTGACATCAGGTATTTCTGATCTAGATTTTTGTTAGCTTGTTGTTGTTGTTCAGTCGCTAAGTTATAACTGACTCTTTGGGACCCCATGGACTGCCACATGCTAGGCCTCCCTGTGGTTCACTATCTCCCTGACTTTCCTCAAATTCATGTCCATTGAGTCAGTGATGCTATCCAACCATCTCATCTTTTGCCAACCCTTTCTCCTGTTCTCAATCTTTCCCAGCATCAATGTCTTTTCCAATGAGTTGGCTCTTTGCATCAGGTGGCAAAGGTTTTGGAACTTCAGCTTCAACATCAGTCCTTCCAATGAATACTTAGAATTGATTTCCTTTAGGATTGACTGCTTTGATCTCCTTGCAGTCCAAGGGACTCTTAAGAATCCTCTTTAGCACTACAATTGGTAAGCATCAATTCTTCAGCATTCAGCCTTCTAAATTAATGTTGGCCTTTTTCCTAATCTAGGACATCTTCTTTGTCATTTCCCAAGTGTGTGTGTGTATGTGTGTGTGTAAGTAAATGTGTGTGGCTCCACCATATCCAGCAGTGATAGGATATCCATATGTGCTAGTGTCTTAGGGTGTTTAGTCTTTCAGGAATATTTGCACTTCAGTAGGGATCACCAGAATATTGAAAACACTAAGCTTTCAAAGTCCAATAATACTGAAATTTGGATTTTCAGATAGAATACCTTTTTTGTGCCTAAGTAATCATCTACCTTGACAATGTGTCTATCTGCTTGGCCTGGCCTATGCAGGCTATTTTTACAGGGTCTTGCTCTCAGCCAGGTTAGGTTACAATTATTGCAAATGTTTTGAAAACCATAAAGTCCTCCATAGGTATGAGACTTGATTTTATACACTTACCATTATGATGTGACAATGACTTTTTGTGGATGTGTGTTACCCATTTTGAATGACATGGTTTGGGCTTAATATGCCTTGTGGAATCCATATATCTTTGTCCCCAAGAGGAGACTCTTCTGGGTGTTATCATCAGAGCACGAGAAGGCAGGGGTCACCGGGGTCATAAAGTGTCCCTGGAACTCAGCAAGACCGCTCAGCTTCTGCCTACTGGATGGCCATCCTTGTAGGAACAGCGGGAAAGATTCCTTAGGTGACAGAGACAGACTCAACTCTGTAACTGAAAGTGCACTCACATGGAGGCAGGGACTGGCTCTATGCCACTGTATTCCAGGGCCTTCTTGGCAAAATATTTCTTTCATTTATCCCAAATTTTATTTCTTGAGTACAAATAAATTTTTTTTAATATTCAAAAACATTCATTCTTGGTTGCAATATTGTCAGCAATAACTAAGTTTTAGAATACCAGAGTTGTCTATTTTCCTTAAACCTAGAATGTTCTTCAATAATTTATTTTTTCTTTAAAAATTTCTAACCTAGGAAACAATTTCTTTTTGGATTAGTTACCACTCTTAGAAATAACAGCACTTCAGATCTATGTGTTTTTTTTTGTTTTTTTCTTTTTCTTTTTCTCATGGAACTTTTCAGAAAGTCAAGAATGCACACGTTATAGGATATAACACAGAGGGGAGTCAGAGCAACTTTCTTGGGGACTCATGCTCACACATGGTAACACATTCAAATTCACGTTCCTCTTCTCATCCACATCCTGCAAAGACCCCCATTTGTCCCTCCGGAAGAAAGGAGAGGCGTTAGACAGCACAGTGTGTTGGCCTGGCTATTCTGCTTTGAGATCTCCAGGGAGGCTTCCTTCAGGAGACTTTCAGGAGCTCAGATTCCTGCTTCCTCAAATGCCACTCCCACTTGCTGACCACGTAATCCTGAGGTTTTGCAGGGATGTCCTGACACTTAGCTTTTTCATTTATAAACTGAAAAAAATAGGAGACAATCTGCCCCTGCAGTAAGTACCACCACTGGGGTTCTCGTGAGCGGATGTGGAGACTGAGTTTGCCATTTGGGATGTTTCCTGGAGCTGAACATCTGGCAGGGAGCAGGACTGGTCAGAGAGAGAAGGGAACCTCACTGACGGTGAGATAAAACTTCTCCATGCCTACAGAGACTGAGAAGGAAATGGCAACCCACTCCTGTATTCTTGCCTAGAGAATCCTGCGGACAGAGGAGCCTGGCGGGCTGCTGTCCATAGGGTCGCACAGAGTTGGACACAACTGAAACGACTTAGCATGCATGCACGCATTGGAGAAGGAAATGACAACCCACTCCAGTGTTCTTGCCTAGAGAATCTTCTGGATGGAGGAGCCTGGTGGGCTGCTGTCTATGGGGTCACACAGAGTCAGACACGGCTGAAGCGACTTAGCAGCAACAGCAGCAGCAGCATGCCTACAGAGAACTTGGTGGCAGACATCATGTGTAGAGTTCTCCCTAAGTGACTTGGGCGTTTATACCCTCTGCAGCCAGTCCTTGGGTGTGGGTGGCCCTGTGAACCCGTGACTTGGACAAAGCAGTGCTGGGCAACTGAGAAAAACCCTGAGGGAGCTGGCAGTCAGCTGGTCCCTCCTGGGAGAGCTCTGGGAGGCACAAGCCCTGTCCCACAATAAGAGGAGGTGATATGGGGAAAGGACTTTGCTCTTGAAATGCAAGAATCTTGCTTGATTCTTTCTGTAAACATTTGCTGTTTTCCTTATTTTATATCAAGAAACAATGAGCTGAGGGAGGAATGAATAGGCAGGACACAGGATCTCCAACGAAGTGAATCTTCTCTGTGTAGAATGTTGTGATGGTGGACACATGTCATCGGACGTTTGTGCAAACTCAACACTGAGACTGAACCCTATGTCAACTATGAACCTTAGTTAATAATAGTTTATCAATACTGTCTCATCGTTTATAACAAATGTTTCACACTTGTATGATGTTGATAGTGGGCAAGGGTGTGTGAGTGTATAGGGACACTGTATATTTTCTGATCACTTCTGCTGTGAACTAAAACTGCTAGAAAAGTCTATAAAAGTAATAAAAATAGTTAGATGTATTTAAATATCATGGGCTAAATCCAATACTACAAATACACATTTTCTTGTCTAAGGTGTGATGTTCAACAGGAGAGTGGAAGGCTCTGCGTTAATTTATGCAATTTTATGCAAAATGTCCTCCTGACTCTTGTGCAAAGTCAAGCATATAAAACTCAAGTGAGATTATGTCACCTTTGTGCAAGTTAGGAAATGCACTTCCATGCTCAGATGTCTGAGAAGGTCGAGCCTCTCCCCTGGGCAGACAGCACCCTCATTTGCAATAGTTGCGGAGTGGAGACAGGCTGGCATCTTTGGGCAGTGTACTACTGCATAGCCAGGCTGGATGCAGACCAAACCATAGCCCCATGGTGGCTTCAACATCACATGAGGATTCCCCTGACACTAGACTTCTGTCTGATTTCTGTATGTCTCCATCATCTCTGTTTCTTGGTCTTCCCTGGTTCCATCTCAGCAGCCCAGCCTCATGTCAGACCACAGACTTGCAGTTACCAGCAGCTGGGCCATTTCTGAAACGTTGATTTTGAGAAATCTGCACTTTTACTCTCGTCTCTTATTCTTCCAGCTGGGATAATCTTCCAGCTGTTCCTCAGCTGAATGCATTCAACTTACTACCTCCACCTTTGTCTGTTCTCTCTGACTCCTCTGAGACCTCATGGTTTGGATAAATGACTTTCTTAAAAACATCTTAAACTTCCTTACACATTCCTTTGACTATCATATTTTCCTGCCAATGGAAACCATCTTCTTATACCAAGCAGCAAAATGTTGCTGGAGAAAACTCTCACAACCATTTGAATTGTTCTTGCTTGAAATGTGTAATCACAGATCTCAGAGAAGCACTTGGCATGTGCCCAGTAGATCCTCAGCCAAAGAGGAGGCGGGGAGGAAGGGGAGGGGGAGGGGAGGAAAGGGGAGCGGAGCAGAGGGTCCACACCCTTCCTTCCAGGACAGTGTGAGCATTGCTCTCTGCTGGCCAGATCCTGATCAGAATTATGAGTAAGAACGAAAAAAGAAGGAACACCAGGATTGCTGGGTTGATTGAATCTAGAAAGGACAGAGTGCTAACCGCTGAAAGCAAATTACAGATTATGAATGGCCAGAGCCAAGAATAGAAGTGAACTTAGTTATAGAAGCAACCTTAGTTAAGACGTGCCAAGGCCTGTTGCTGTTTGGCAGTGACTTCCAGAACCACTGACTTGACCGAGGGGAATTTATCTGCAGCTCTGTCTGCCCAGAATTTGAGTTTCTCAACCTTCTTGGACTCTCTCCTAGCTTCACTATGCACCCGTCATATTTTTCAAATATTTTGGCATCACCTGTCATAGCCCCTGGACAGTTTTCAGCAACAATAAAACTCAGTTTCAAGTCAAAGATTATGAGTCCGGAAAACATTTGTCGAACATATGGTTTAACTTATTTTTTCCTGTGTCTGGAAAATTAGTAGATTTCTGACCTACAGAAAGCATAAAGAATATAAGAGTAAGTATTTCCTGGTAAAACTAAGGAGGAAGTTGCTCCAACAACATATAATTTATTTGCATAACAGGCTGTAGACATGCTTAGATATTTAGCAAAGCCAAGCTCTAATAAGACAGCTTCTAGACAGAATATTCCAGAAGATTTTTCCAGAACAATGTCTGCAACAGGCCGAGAATACATGTTACAGATGTGGAAATTAAGTTAATGTCAAATGCATTTCTTGAGCAAGCTGCCAAAAAAAAATAGTTATTTCTTTCATTGTAAATGACTTAATCATTGATTTATGTGAAACTTTATTCTCAAATATTTTAATTGATAAAATATCACACATTTCCTGAAAGAGAAAATTAATTAACAATGAATACAAAGATAAAGCAAAAGAAGGACAAAGATAGGAAAAAAAATCTCTAAAAATTAAAAAAAGGAGAAGAGTAGTTTATGAATTTGGGGGAAGCATTAACAAAATTAAAGACCACCTGGACTTCCTTGGTGGTCCAGCGGTTAAGAATTTGTGCTCCCAATGCAGGGGACTTGGGTTCAATCCCTGGTCGGGGAACTAGATGCTGCTACCTGGAGTTCTCAGGCTGCAACTAAAGATCCCGTGTGTCTAAACTAAGACCCGGGGCCATCAAATAAACAAATAAAAATTTTAAAAAGTCAGTCTGAATATTATTTGGAATTTTGAGAATGGTTTTCTGGGATTTTTAGATGATTATTATTATCCTAATGTCTCATTGATTTTTCACTAACTTCACAGGATCTGTTCTAGAGAGATTCATAGGTTACTGATAAAATATATAGTTGTAAAGATTACAGCACAGAATTGAAAGTGCTCACCTTGCGAACTGCTTTCTAGTAAGACGTGTCTCTTCTGATTTTGCAGGATAATTTCCTTCTCTCCTGGAATTCCAACCAGAATGAATGATTTCTGTGTGTGAAGGAGATGACGTCTTCTACATTTTTGTTGTTGTCAAAGATAAGTACGCTCTCTAGAAATACCAAAAAGGCATTGAGCAAGGACCCCTGGAAAGATTTGTGATTACAGCTAAAGGGAATAGCTTTGAGTTTTAAAGGCAGTGATACCTGATTGTGCCATGCAGTTAATAAGATGACCACAATAGAGATTTTCTAAGAAAAATTCCAGAAACATTTTGTATGTGTGTGTGTGTTCATAAACATAATTTTAAAAACGTAGGACTTTTTTTAAAAGAGCAGTTTTAAATTTACAACGAAACAGAGAGAAGTAGAGAGAATTCCCATATACTCTGTTCCCACACATCACACCCCCTTACCACGCGCCCCCCGCACCCTGGCCCATGATCAGCATCTCTCACCAGAATGGCAGAATGATACTTTTTTTTTAAACAAGGATGACTCTACACTGACATGTCACAAAGTCTACCGTAGGCTTCACTTTTAATGTTATACATTCTATGAGTTTGAAGAAATGTGTAATAATATAAACCCATCATTATCACATCATACAGAGTATTTTCACTGTCCTAAGAGTCTGCTCTCCAGCATCAGTGGAAGAAGGGTATAGTTTCTTTGGGTAATCACTTGGAAAAGGAAAAGCTTATACAAACTCACACATGCTATGTATTCTACTTTAAATCTGCCTCTATGAATTCCTGCTCCAAATAAAAGAAGGAACAAAGAGAGAGAACTCCTGGATCCCAGAAAAGGACCTGGTGAGTGTCTCCCTGAGCAAGTCTGGGCTTGTTCCGCCCTAAGTGCCATGGGTCCTTGTTTTATTTTTCTACCAACATTTTCTTTTATATCCAGCACTTAGCACTAGGCCTGGTACATAGCAGGATCCTAATAAATGATTCCTTCAAATAAAAAATGAGAATTTTTCTAATTTTACAATTTTCTTTCCTATTTTTTTCTGCCTCTGTTCTAGCTGTGTCATCTTCTTTCGATCAATTCCTTCCAGACAATCTTGTTTCCCTACAGGTCAGGTTGGGGCATTTCCTGTGTGAGACAGACTAGCATTGGTCCAATCTGTGGACAATGGGTCTGGGCAGACACGCCCTCTGTTGAGTGGAGCTGGCACAGAGCTCCCCTTTAACAGCTCAGCCCTTCCCCACGCTCTGGACTCAGCCTCTGTCCACGTGTGAGAGGCTGGGGAAGCCCCCGGCCCACCGCCCTGCTCACACAATTCCTAGGAGTACCCTGAAGTAGATGAATGCCAACACCTGTGCGTATGAGCAGACCCTTCATTGTTCTAAGGGATATGCATTCATGCATGTATGCATGTGGGTATGCATACATTTATATTTCATACCTATTGATTTTTGCAGAGTGCAGATGTATCAGATTAAGTAAATAATTGATGTTTAATGGAACACTGCTTCCTTTGTATAAAATCTTAGGAGACCACTTCCTTGTTGCCTGGTCAAGTTGATAACCTTTACTCAACTTGAAGGAAAAACTATCATATTATTTTATCCTACTGTTATCTGACTAAGAATAAAGCAGACAGAAGTTAGCAGAGGGCTCTACTTAATTTTTCAGGATTACCTAGCTTCTGGTAATGAATTAATGAATTCTGATGATCAAGCTAGAATCTGAGGAGCCACCAAAAGTAATAAATTTCATGACTCGTCCTTCTGTGTTTGCAAGGTGAGAAGTTTTTTTTTTTTAAATTTTTTTTGGGGGGAAGTATTGTGACACTAACTAAAGAGTATGCTGTAACACAAACACAGCCTGGGCCAATAAATGATAAAGAGAATAAACGCTATGCTTAAATGGTCAGTTTCCTGCAATATTTAAGGTAACACACACAGGACCATGGAATGATATCAGTAAAACAATAATCTGTATTTTTCTTAATAGTCTTCAAAAGAAATCCTGATCTATTTTATCTATATGGTGCTATATATCAAAATAATAAATTATTATTAGTTAATAAAAGAGAAATTAGGACTATTTTATCAGAAGATATACTTCATATAGAATTATGTGCTGAAACTAACAAGTCTTGTTTCATTTTTCTGATTACTTACAGTCTTGTCATTTACCTGGGATTCTAAAGACTGTAGATATATTTGTCTACCTTTTGTATGTCATTTAAAAACAGCTTTAAATGTGTTCCTCACACTTGCAAGCTGATACAGGCATTTTGGAGCATGGACTTTAAAAGTCTTCAGAAATCTTCATGCCTCCCGAAGTGCCGATAATTGGTAATATTTTTTATAACTTTGCTCTGCTAGGGCACCCACACATTAAATAGCACCAGCATCGCTTTCTAATACAAGAAAAAAAGTAGACTACTTTCTAAACTGCCTAGCTTTTTAGAGCCGGGCTTATTTATAAACACCTCACAGCTGTCTTCTGAGAAACATCAAGACACAGAAGATGAAAGAACCACTATGGTCCCTCAGGCTGAAGAGGATGCTGTCGAGGGGGCGGGGCGGGGGTAGGGGGTGGGGAGGCGAGCCCTCATCCCCACTTGATCAGATAATGGATAAAATGAGGAGGGTTTTCAGTCTCCTTCAAGTGTTTTTGAGATGGTAGATTGTTCTTCCTGTGCATTTTAAAGTCATAATTTTGAAATCTTATTTTGACAAATGTTCTGGAAGATGTATAATTACTCTGTCAGCACTGTGCCCTCTGAGGACGTCCATTAACACACCATCTCTGAGCAAGGATGTGCGTGCTCAGACCCCACGGTCCGCTCTCCCTAGTGGGTGGCTAAGCAGATACCAGCCACTCACAGGCACCACCCTGAGAACCTGGAACTCTCACCTACCGGGCTCCTTCTCTGCCTTCACAACTTGTGAAATCTCCCTGAGCCCTGAGCCCTGAGCCCTGAACCCTGGCTCAATTGTCTCTCCACTGGGTCTTTGTATTCATCAGCTCTGGCTAGACTGGATTCTTCTCTCCTCTGTGCTTTTATCCATTAGGTCCTTTCAATGAATTGCTTCTGGACAATCCACAGGACGGTGTTTCCACAGGGCAGGGAAAGGATGGTGTAGGCACTGTGGTCCTGTGACCTGCGTCAGGAAGGGGAGGAGGGATCATGGACAAGTTAGATTGCACTGTGTTTCCTACAGTGCTAACTACCGCACTGACCAGTGAATCAGGATGAGGGGAAGGCAAGGGGTGAGGAAAGGAAGCTCTTTAGGATGTTCAGGAGTGAACTGGCAAAGGTAAGACTTTTTGTATCGTCTCTAAGAACACTATTTTTAACCCTACAGTCAAGAAGACTTTATCCTACTTAATTTTTTGTATTTATATGTATTACACTTATATCCATTATCAAATTTTAGTTAATCTATGTATAAGGCAAGAGGTTTAAATTGTTTTTGTTGTTGTTTTATTTTGTGTGTGTGTGTGTGTTTTGCATATGGATCCCCAATTGTTCCAAAGACATTTGTTGAAAGAAATTGCTATTTCTTCATTGATTTGCTTTTGTACTTTTGTCAACATTTAGTTGACTATGTTTGTGTGGATCTATTTCTGGACTTTATGGTCCAACTCTCATATTGTGGATATGAGTGTTGAACGGATAAATAAGGTTGAGTACCAGAGAATTGATGCTTTTGAATTATGGTGCTCAAGTCTCCAGACTTTTGAGAGTCCCTTGAGCAGCAAGGAGATCAAACTAGTTAACCCTAAATGCAATCAACCCTGAATATTCATTGGAAGAACTGATGGAGAAGCTGAAACTCCAAAACTTTGGTCACATGATGCAAAGAATCAACTCACTGAATAGGCCCTGATGCTGGGAAAGATTGAGGGCAGGAGAAGAAGGGGATGACAAAGGATGTGATCGTTGGATGATATCACCGATTCAATGGATATGAGTTTAAGCAAACTCCAATTGATAGTGAAGGACAGGGAAGCCTGGTATGCTGCAGTCCAAGCGGTAGCAAGGAATCAGACACAACTGAGCGACTGAGTGATCTGAACTCCCATTTGTTCCACTGTTATATGTGTTTATCAGGTCATCAAATCACCCTGTCTTTTTTGGTGTAACTTTCATAGTCAAAAGCGAATAGAGTGATTTCTCCAACATTAATTCTTATTTTTTAAAAATTGTTTTGTCTATTTAGGTCCTTTGATTTTCTATATAAATTGCATTGCTGCTGCAGATAATTTTCAGGAGAACTGATTCATTTTCCTTCTTCCGTGGAAGGAAGTCCTCTTGGATTCCTTTCATTAGTTTTCTGTTTATGTACCTTGCATATGTTTTCTTAGGTTTATGCATAAGGATTTCATTATTTACAGATGCTTTACATGGACTTCTTTTCTAAATTTTGGTTTCCAAATAGTTTTCTGCCAAAGACATGAAAATCAACACTCTGGCTTCTTCATAAAGTTCTCCTTTAAAAAATATTGTTTGCAGGAGTAAATGCTGAGGTCAGTGATACAGTTCATTTACCTCCTGGTGCTCTTCCTTATCGTACTGCAAACCTGGGAGAAGCAGCTTGTTGAACATATTTTGAAAAATGCTTATTTAAAGTAAAAAAATTTAGTTATTATTAGTCTGCGGCCTCAATTAATCTTCATAAAAATTACATAAGGGGTGTTGTTTATTTTATAGTGTATGAGAAAATGGTGACCCAGGAAGCTTCAATATAATATTTTCCAAGTCCCGTGGGTGAAGAAAGTCCTCGAATGAAACATTACAAAATAAAAATAGGAAAGATAATTTGGACTGGGATCAGAGTACCTTTACTAGTTTTTCTGTTTGTTTTGTTTCGTTATTTGAAGGAAAGAAATAGCTCTGCTAATTAAAAATTGTATCAAAATACTGAGAATGTGAAGCTTTGAACAGCATGGTGGTTAGGGGTTAACTCTCTGAGTAGCTGAAAATCTCCTGTAATTTCACAACTGTCCTTTCGTATCTGTGTTTCTGCATCCAGGCATTCAACCTATCCTGGATCAGACAGTACAATAGCATGGACTTACTGAAAAATCCATGTGGAAGCAGAGGTTGTCCAAGAGTGAATTGTAACTAAATTATAATAGATTTGATTATGTTGAATTATAACCAAATAGACCAATATGTACATTTATTTGTCAATCAAGCATAACTCGTGTTAATAAAATTTGTTGAACTTGTTGACCTTTGGAGACTGTTAATCTCAAGAGGTTAAAAAAACTATATAAAAAAGTGATACTTTGTTAAAACAAATTCCACATTTTCATTTCATAAATGTTAAGCCAGACTATGTGTCATATATAGCGTCTCGATATGGAAATTCAAAAATAGATTGCATGATGTGTACCCTAAATAAATTCCTGATTTTAACGCATGAATGAGCTGGGTTTCTTGTTACCTGAAACTCACAGGTGATGAAGCAAACAGCAAAACATTGTAGAGTGTGATATGGAAAATATGTAAAAAAATAACAGAGAAACACAGAGAAGGTTCTGTTAATTAACCACGAATATGTATGTATGATTAAGAGGATGGGAAATCTATACTAAATAAAATATACTTGCTCTGGTACTTTATAAAAGGCTGGGAGAAAAATCAGTTTTTGTGCAAGATGGGAAAACACACAACAAATTGTGAAAAATTCTTGAAGAGATGGGAATCCCAGACCACCTGACCTGCCTCCTGAGAAATCTGCATGCAGGTCAGGAAGCAACAGTTAGAACTGGACATGGAGCAACAGACTGGTTCCAAATTGGGAAAGAAGCATGTCAAGGCTGTATATTGTCAACCTGTTTATTTAACTTATATGCAAAGTACATCATGAGAAACGCTGGGCTGGATGAAGCACAAGTTGGAATCAAGATTGCCAGGAGAAGTATCAATGACTTCAGATATGCAGATGACACCACCCTTCTGGCAGAAAGGGAATAACTAAAGAGCCTCTTGATGAAAGTGAAAGAGGAGAGTGAAAAAGTGGGCTTAAAACTCAACATTCGGAAAGCTAAGATCATGTCATCCGGTCCCATCACTTCATGGCAAATAGATGGGGAAACAGTGGCAACAGTGGCAGACTTTATTTTCTTGGGCTCCAGAATCACTGCAGATGGTGACTGCAGCCATGAAATTAAAAGACGCTTAGTCCTTGGAAGAAGAATTATGACCAACCAGCATATTAAAAAGCAGAGACATTACTTTGCCAACAAAGGTCCATCTAGTCAAAGCTCTGGTTTTTCCAGTGGTCATGTATGGATGTGAGAGTTGGACTATAAAGAAAGCTGAGCATCAAAGAACTGATCCTTTTGAACTGTGGTGTTGGAGAAAACTCTTGAGAGTCCCTTGGACTGCAAGGGGATCCAACAAGTCCATCCTAAAGGAAATCAGTCCTGAATACTCATTAGAAGGACTATTGCTGAAGCTGAAGCTACAATACTTTGGCCATCTGATGCGAAGAGCTGACTCATTTGAAAAGACCCTGATGCTGGGAAAGATTGAAGGCGGGAGGAGAAGGGGACAACAAAGGATGAAATGGTTGGATGGCATCACCGACTCAACGGACATGAGTTTGAGCAAACTCTGGGAGTTGGTGATGGCCTGGCATGTTACAGTCCATGGGGTAGCAGAGAGTCGGACATGACTGATTGAACTGAACTACTGAACTGAATGGCTAGAGATATGGAGAACAATCAGAAATCCATTGCACTGTTCTTGGCACACAGCAGCCACACAATAAAACAAAAGTAAAAGCCCACAGGCAGTCTGCTAGGATATGTTGTTCAGTCACTAAGTCGTGTCCTACTCTTTGTGACCCCATGCACCACAGCACACCAGGCTTCCCTGTCCTCTAGTATCTCCCAGGGTTGGTTCAAAGTCATATCCATCGAGTCAGTGATGCCATCCAACCATCTCATCCTTTGTCACCCCTTTATCCTTCTGACCTCAATCTTTCCCAGAATCAGGATCCTTTCCAATGAATTGGCTCTTTGCATCAGGTGGCCCACGTTTTGGAGCTTCAGTTTCAGCATCAGTCCTTCCACTGAATATTCAGGGTTGATTTCCTTTAGGATTGCTGTCCAAGGGACTCTCAAGTGTCTCTTTCAGCACCACAATTTGAATCAAGAGTCTTCCCCAGGACTTTGCATACTATTTTCATGCTTCCAGCATCTCCTTCAACATCTGACAAACAGTTGGTGCTTAATTAACGCTTTCAGAATGAATGTTGAATACAGTAAATCCACGGTGCCCAACCTTTCTAGCACTAGGGATTGGTTTCGTGGAGGACAATTTTTCCGTGGACAAGGGGGTGAAGGTGATGGTTTTGGGATGATTCAAGCACATTACATTTATTGTACACTTTATTTCTATTATTATTACATCAGGGCCATCCCACAACAACAAGCATTAGATCTTGGAGGATGGGGACTTCTGACATGTGATAGACAGGTTTCTTGATCAAACTAGGAACTAGAAGTGACCTAAAAAGACAGGAATTTTGTTACAGGAAACGTGACCTCACACATTCAGCTTCTCCAGTATAGCTTGACTCCGTGGTTGATGAATTTGGTGGCTCAGTAATAACCCTTTCAGAGTTCTTTTGGTCTTTCTACTCTTCCACCCTCCATGTACTGCCTTTTACCCTCGAGTTTTTCCCTCACTGCTGCAGGATTATTGTAACACCTCCTGGAAATTAACCTTCACCCAGCAATGCCTGAAACAAGAGAAGGTGTTCCTGTGTGTTTTCTGCCACGACAGCAAACTGTTCTTGGAATCAGTATCTCCTCTTCCGTTGCCAAGAATTTTCTCTGATTTGCTATTGAGCGGACACTATGGTCTGAATATTTGTGCACACTACATCCGATCCCGGTTTATGTTAAAACCTAAACCCCAGTGTGAAGGTTCCAAGGGATGAGGCTTTGGGAGGTGATTAGGATATGAGGGTAGACCCCTTCTTAATGAGATTAGAGCTCTTATAAAAGAGACCCCATAGAGCTCCCTTGTACTTTCAGTCATGTAAGGACTCAAGAAGTCTGAAACCCAGAAGATAGCCCTAACCCAATCAAGCTGGTGCCCTGATCTCGGACTTTCAGCAGGCACAATTGTGACAAATAGCTGTCTGTGTTTATAAGTTACTTGGTCTTTGGTATTTTGCTGAACCTGAATAGACTGTTCTAAAACATCAGGTTTGTATCATATGCTGTACTCAATTCTTAAGTGACCACAGGAAGGGGATGCAATTATCACTATGGGTATAAACAAATAAAGATCCACCCCTGGGGATCCACCTTAGCCACCAGGGATCACACAACTTCAGAAACTAACAGAATGTGCTGAGAGCAGAGAGCCATGGGTATTGGGTCGGAAACTAACAATCCACAGCCATCTTCTCTCTTTCAGAAGTTGTTTTGAAGGTCATGGATGTGAACCTCATGTTGTAAATGGGAAAGTTCTATGCAAGAATGAGTTATTAATAACCAATCGGATGGGGAGTGTGCTTTACATGTTCCAAGAGCTTTTCGTGCTGATAGTGTAAAAGACAGAGCCTTACAGAGGAAGAATCACAGGTTATCTAGTGCCTCTGTAACTGATCAGCTTACTTTCATCAGTAGAATGTCACTGTTTCTACTTATCTATGGTGATAAATCTACCTTACCTTAGTCCTTCTCCAGATTATTGTGTAAATAGTCTCTGTGATAAATAGGAAATTAGACTATTGATCGAGGAGTCTATTATTGAAGACTTACCCACAGGAAATAAAGTTGTTGGGGGGAGAGTCTGATATTCCTTGACCATTCAATGTCACAGGCACACACTTTCTGATTTCATTCATAAACACATAATCCTCTAACAAACACATAATCCTCTAGCATTTCTCATCCTCATTTTATAAAACAGAAGTCTATGTCTCAAGGCTCTATATGTCTTCATGAATCACACAGCTTTGACTGGCAGTAACAGAATTGAACCCACGACTGTTGGACCCTACTGGATTCCCTCAAATAATGCTGCTTACTGGACCGGCCCACGTGGGCAGAGTCAGGCAGACTCCTGAAGTGGCGGAGATGGTGTCATCCACATCAAGCTGATCCCTCACTTCTTCTCGGTGCTCAGGGCCCAACCTTCTCTGGAACCGCCATTCTAAACAGATCACCAACATAGTCTTCAAAAAAGCCTAATAGGAAATGCAAAGACTAAGCTTCCTGACTTTTTAAAATGCACTTTAAAATAGAAAGAAACTTCTCTTCCTATTTCCTTGAAATAGGTGAGACAGTCTCCCAGGCTCAGAGGTTGGAGAAATGAAGGCTTCTAGAGTTTTACTGGAGTTTGTGGAGTTAGCTATGGCTCCTGGTGCTCTTTCCTCACATGTGGAACCTTTGAAGCGGGTGTATCTGTGGCTACAGGAAGAGAGAGGCTGGGTGTTTTGAAATGTTCTTTGTATTATCACCAGGGGCAAACCACGAGGCTGTGGGGTAAATAGGGAAACTTGGGCTTAATGGATAATCAACAAGGGCATATACGGTATAGCACATGGAACTCTACTCAATGCCATGTGGCAGCCTGGATGGAAGGGGATTTGGAGGAGAATGGATGCATGTGTATGCATGGCTGAGTCGCTTCACTATTCACCTGAAGCAACCACAAAACTGTTAATTGGCTGTGTGTATGCTAAATCACTTCAGTCGTGTCCAACTCCTTGTGACCCCATGGACTGTAAGCCCACCAGGCTCCTCCATCCATGGCATTCTCCAGACAAGAATACTGGAGTGTGTTACCATGCCCTCCTCCAGAGGACCTTCCTAACCCAAAGATGGAACCAGCATCTCTTACACTTCCTACATTGGCAGCTAATTCTTCTACCAGTACCACCTGGGAAACCCCCAATACAAAAACAAATTTTTTAAGTTTGAACAAAAGAGAAATTCTTGGTAACTTTGACTCATAGCAGGCTGGTTCCAGCATGCAGCACCCACGTCAAAGAAGCACTCCCAAAATGCTGTCTGCTCACCTCCACCCATAGTTGCCCACCTTGCGCTGCTCAAGTGCTTTCAGTCTCCAAGGATGGTGGAGTAGTGGACGCAGACAAGGAGGCTGGCTGTGCAAGTGGAAATGTGAGCACTGAAGGAAGGAGTCCCTGAACAGGACCAGCTTTGATGAACTTTTCTCCTGTGAGTCAGAAACAAACACAAAATCTCCACCTCTGGCATCCAACGGGAGAGGGTTCTGTCTAAATATGCTTGTCATGAATACTTCTCTGTTCAGTTCCTTTAACCAAATAGGAAATGTGATGTGTTGGTCAGGCTTCTCCAGAGAAACATAATCAATGAGATACAATAGGATATCTACCAATCTATATTTTTAAAGTCCCTGGACTGCAAGCAGATGGCAGAAAGTGAAGAGAAACTAAAGAGTCTCTTGATGAAGGTGAAAGAGGAGAGCGAAAAAGCTGGCTTAAAATTTAACATTCAAAAAACTAAAATCATGGCATCAGGTCCCATTATTTCACGGCAAATAGATGGGGAAAAAAGGCAAACAGTTACAGACTTTACGTTTTGGGGCTCCAAAATCACTGCAGATGATCGCTGCCATAAAATTAAGACACTTGCTCCTTGGAAGAAAAGCTATGCCAAATCCAAAAAGCATATGAAAAAGCAGAGATATCACTTGGCCAACAAGGGTTCTTAAAGTCACAGGTCTTTTCAGTAGTCATGGTTTTTCTAGTAGTCATGTACAGATGTGAGAGTTGAATCAGAAGAAGGCTCAGAGCTGAAGAACTGATGCTCTTGAACTGTGGTACTGGAGAAGACTCTTGAGAGTCCATTGGACAGCAGTCCTAAACGAAATCAACCTTGAATATTCATTGGAAGGACTGATGCTGAAGCTGAAACTCCAATACTTTGGCCACCTGATGCAAAGAACCGACTCATTGGGAAAGACCCTTATGCTGGGAAAGATTGAAGGCAGGAGGAGAAAGGGATGACAGAGGATAAGATGGTTGGATGGCATCACTGACTCAATGGACATGAGTTTGGGTAGGCTCTGGGAGTTGGTGATGGACAAGGAGGCCTGGCTTGCTGCAGCTCAAGGGGTCGCAAAGAATCAGACACAACTGAGTGACTGAACTGAACTAAACTGATTATAGGTAGCTTGTCAGCCAAAGGAGACCTTCATATCTGGGAAACAAAGCAGCGACTGACCTCAGGACTCTTGATTACAAAATGAATTGAAAAAGCAATGTCTTCTGTCATAGGACCACTCAACTGTAATCATCCTCCTTGCCTTTTACTTCATCTGTTTTCTGCCAAAGCAAAGGGTACTGCTTTTCGGAGAAGTTCCTTGGTCTGTAACTCTTTACCTCATCACTCACTATAAGCATCACCCACGTGGCAACACTGCCTGCAAGACAGGCTGTACTCCCTGGCCAGAGCTCAGAAAAAAGAGATTACTTTTGCTTTTATGGTCAGTTTTGCTGTGTGTTTTGGAGTGACATTCATTGTATCCACTACTGTATATCTAACGTGTCCATGACAACAGACAAATAGAAAACGGTAAAAGGATGCGACTGCATGACAATATACAGCAGTGGCAACAATAGACCTCACACGAGCTGTGTGAGATCATAGGAATAAATACAAGCAAAAGAAGTAAAAATAAGGGTAAAACACTGTGTGATGTTCATTCTGTGAAAACATGTCCTCCCATGACTGTCTCTTAGATTTCAGCAGAGTCTGAGCTGCTTAGCTTAGCAGAGGGTGATCCTTTAGAGCTGAACCATTGGAAATCTGGTGTTCAGCGTATGCGTTCTGTCCCTAGTTGCTCAGTTGTGTCCGACTTTTTGAAACCCCATGGACTGAAGCCCACCAGGCTCCTCTGTGCATGGGGATTCTCCAGGCGAAAATACTGGAGTGGGTAGCCATTCCCTTCTCCAGGGGATCTCCCGCATCCCAGGGACCAAAACTGCGTCTCTTGCATCTCCTGTATTGGCAGGCGGATTCTTTACCATTAGCGCCACCTGAGAAGCCCTGTTGTTTGGAGTAGCCACTTTTATTAATTACCTTAGTAGAATTTTCTGGGTAACTTCCTGCAGCTTTTATATCAGCATTTGCTGTTTCACTTCATACTTTGATGTTGTAAAGACGCATTTTTCCCTGAAACCTTATGAACCACCCTCTGCTAGCTTAAAATATCTTTTTAATTTTTCCTGCAGTTTCCTCACCTCTCAGCCTTCATGGAATTGAAGAGAGTTAAGGCCTTACTCAAAATTCTCCAAGCCAGGCTTCAACAATATGTGAACCATGAAATTCCAGATGTTCAAGTTAGTTTTAGAAAGGGCAGAAGAATCAGAGATCATATTGTGAATATCCACTGGATCATCAAAAAAGCAAGAGAGTTCCAGAAAAAAATCTATTTCTGCTTTATTGACTATGCCAAAGCCTTTGACAGTGTGGATCACAGTCAAAATTCTGAAGGAGATGGGAATGCCAGACCCCCTGACCTGCCTCTTGAGAAACCTGCATGCAGGTCAGGAGGCAATAGTTAGAACTGGACATAGAACAACAGACTGGCTCCAAATAGGAAAAGGAGTACGTCAAGGCTGTATGTTGTCACCCTGCTTATTTAACTTATATGCAGAGTATATCACAAGAAATGCTGGGCTGGATGAAGCACAAGTTGGAATCAAGATTGCTGGGAGAAATGTAAACAACCTCAGATATACAGATGACACCACCCTTATGGCACAAAGTGAAGAAAAACTAAAAAACCTCTTGATGAAAGTGAAAGAAGAGAGTGAAAAAGTTGCTTAAAACCCAACATTCAGAAAACTAAGATCATGGCATCTGGTCTCATCGCTCCATGACAAATAGACGGGGAAAGAGCGGAAACAGTATCAGAATTTATTTTGGGGGGCTCCAAAATTACTGCACATGGTGATTGCAGCTATGAAATTAAAAGACGCTTACTTCTTGGAAGGAAAGTTATGACCAACCTAGCACGCATATTAAAAAGTAGAGACATTACTTTGCCCTCAAAGGTCAGTCTCATCAAGGTTATGGTTTTTCAAGTAGTCATGTATGAATGTGAGAGTTGGATTATAAGGAAAGCTGAGCACCGAAGAATTGATGCTTTTGAACTGTGGTATTGGAAAAGACTCTTGAGAGTCCCTTGAACTGCAAGGAGATCCAACCAGTCCATTCTAAAGGAGATCAGCCCTGGGTGTTCATTGGAAGGACTGATGTTGAAGCTGAAACTCCAATACTTTGGCCACCTTATGCAAAGAGATGACGTTTGAAAAGACCCTGATGCTGGGAAAGATTGAAGGCAGGAGGTGAAGGGAATGACAGAGCATGAGGTCATTGCATGGCATCACCACCTCAATGGACACTGAGTTTGGATAAACTCCAGGAGTTGGTGATGGACAGGGAGGCCTGGCGTGCTGCAGTCCGTGTGGTCGCAAAGAGTCGGACACGACTGAGCAACTGAACTGAAGTGAATTGAGCTAAAGGCCTTGCTCCGGATGAGGCTTTGGCTTAAGGGAATGTTGTGTCTGGTTTGATGTTCCATCCAGGACACTCAAATTTTCTCATATCAGTAATACATTTGGTTTGCTTTCTTACCATCCCTGTGTTCACTGAAGTAGCACTTTTCATTTCCTTCAAGAACTTTTCCTTTGCATTCACTGCTTAGCTATTTGGCACAAGAGGCCTATCTTTTGGCCGGTCTTGGCTTTTGACAAGCCTTCATCACTACTGAACTCCAGAACCAGAGAGTTCAGGATTTCAGAGTCACCTCTGTTACTATTTCCTAGATGGTTAATTTTTGGCATATTACTTAAATTCTCTGTTTCAAATTTCTCTTCCATGAAAAAGCATATCAACCTCATTCTAAATTATTAAAATTAAATAATACATTAGGTTTCAAACAGCAGGAGGTTAAAATCTAATAGATCCATTTTTCTTCACTTTTAATATGCAAACACATGAAACACTTAAACATGTTTGCCTTAAATTATTTCAGAATCCTTAAACAACAAATTCCAAAATGTTTTCCTACATTTACAACTGTATTTTCTTTTTAAATTCTATGAGTTATTTATTAAAACTGGCTTTAATGAGTAAGACAGAATGTCATCTCGGACAATTATAATTTCTGAACCTGAGTTTAGATGTGCTTGGTGGTCAGCAGGGCAGCTGGCTGTCAGATAGGAGAGGACAGGAGAGGACCTCTAGGGGCATGTGGTCTGCCTCTTCTCCAGGAACAGTCCTTAGGAATAGTAATGATACAGAAGAAGTGCTTCCCCTCACACGTTTGCTAGGGTCACAGTCAAGGTCACCTTACATGTAGTGTAAGTCTATCTTACAGGCATTAAAATGACAATTATTAGCAACAGTTTTTTTCTCCAGCTTTATATTTTGAAATTTTCAAACATCAAGAAAAGTTGAGGAAAGAGTCCAATGAACAGAAAGTAAAGATGTCTATGACTTAGACTCAAATATTTGGCCACATCTGTTCTATCTATTGATCTATTTATGGTTTTTTTTTTTCTGCCGAATCATTGGAAATTGTTGACAGTCCAGATCTAAAAATAAAATAGTTGCTTACAGTAACTCCATTATCATTCTTTTTAAAAGTTTATTTATAGGTTAACTGATGGATATTTGCTTTATAGAATTTTGTTGCTTTCTGCCAAACATCAACTTGAATCTTAAATCATGGGATACCAGGAATAATTATTTTACAATGTACAATATCCAGACCTATTCAAGTGTTCCTAATTATATGAAATTATATTTCATGCCTATTTTAATATTTATAAACAAGTGTCCAACTAAATTTCATTTGTAGCATTTGATTTTTATTTCTCTTTAGAGAATAAACCTAGACTATCCCCCATCTTTATTTATCATTGTGGCTTATTTTGCTTGACAAAGACACACAGGGAAAGCGATGTGATACTGAAGACAGAAATTGGACAGAGGCAGCTGCAAACCAGGGGATGCTGAGGAAGGCAGTAGCCACCAGAGCCAGGAAGAGAGAAGAAAGAATTATCTGACAGGTGTCAGAGGGTCCAGCCCTTGCCAGCACCTAGATTCCAGGCACCTGTTGATGGCATTTTGTCAAGGCAGCTCTAGGAAAGTACTGCTGTAAGCACAAAATGCTGTGTACGTGAAATTGTACCACATTTCAGGGCACTTGTTTTTAGAGGTCTCACTATTTGCTATGCTAAGCTTGATAAAAGACATTACTTTGCCAACAAAGTCCATCTAGTCAAAGCTATGGTTTTTCCAGTAGTCATGTGCGGATGTGAGAGTTGGACTATGAAGAAAGCTGAGTGCCAAAAAATTGATGCCTTTGAACTGTGGTGTTGGAGAAGACTCTTGAGAGTCCCTTGGACTGCAAGGAGAACAAACCAGTCCATCCTAAAAGAGATCAGTCCTGAATATTCATTGGAAGGACAGATGCAAAGAGCTGACTCATTAGAAAAGACCCTGATGCTGGGAAAGATTGAAGGCAGGAGGAGAAGGGGATGACAGTAGATGAGATGGTGGGATGGCATCACCTACTTGATGGATATGAGTTTGAGTAAACTCTGGGAGTTGGTGATAGACGGGGAAGCCCGGCGTGCTGTGGTCTATGGAGTCGCAAAGAGTCAGATATGACTGAGTGACTGAACTGAATTGAAGCTTGATAAACTGGTCTAAATTGTGTTGCTCTGTTGCTGTTTGCTTTTGTTTCTTCTTGCTTTTCAATTGACAAGTGATTCTGGGACTAACCTCAGCACTTTGGAAGTATCCTCCTCAACAAACCTTCACTGTATGACTAGCATCCATTAATGATTGATGATCCTTGACTGAGTCAATTATTTTCTTCTTGGTTGAAACATGGTGTTTTCTAATTCCTTCCACATTTGTTGAATTGTTCTTTGTGAAAACAGAGACTTTCCCCCATGCACTGAGAATGAATCACTGTGAGCCTGCCTAAAAAAGCAGGAAAAACATTTAGTTGTCACCAATAATGAGGCCAAACAATGTGCCCCCTCCACCCACACCAATCTCACATCGCTATGGACACATGGATTTTTATTGATTCAGTGTGGTATGATAAACCACAGTGAGTGTTCATTTTTATGCTGTAATTATCCCATATTTGGCCAATAAGAGCAATCTCAGAATAACGTCTCTGTCTTCTACACATACCCTCCTCGGTCTCGGGGCCCTTGTTGCTTTCTGGCACAAGTCGTTTCAGACTATCATAGCCCTTCCTTGCCCTAGAATTGCTCCAAGTGTTTCTTACTTCCTTTGTTGGAAAATGGTATTTGGAAACAACTATTTAGATTTCATTGTTTCCCACTACTTCAAAGGTTTATTTCTTTTAGGTCCTATGATAGAACTAGAAAGTTACATTTGATGAAAGAACCTGAGCTTATAGTCATATTTCAATTCTAATTGAACATTTCAGGATATTTTCTTAACTTCTCTGATGTTAAGTCTGTATCTGTTTTTCTCTTTGACACTGAAAGTGTTATATGAGATAGCTTGCCATTTGTTCTAGCTTATTCTTGTGGTTTTCCAGATACATTTATATTTCTATCACAGTAGTTTTACACATTTGATTTTATTTTTATATTTCAACCTTGTTTTTTAACCATTATAATGATCTTTTTTCTTATATTTTCAACTTTGTAATGAAAGATATATTTTCATCCTGAAAAATTAAAAAGCTTTAACCCTACTATCTTCATATTTGAAAATAGACACTAAGACCCTTCCAAATGATGCAATTTTTCCTGAACAGAAACAAAAGTAAGTGAACATACAGGCCCTTATTTTGCACAATTAATAATTACTGAGAATGTATCCCTGCTTTGCCATGGGTAGTTCAGATCTCTGTGACTTGCTTGAAAATGTCCCCATTATAACAAGAAGTTTAAGCCCTGCAGATCACAATTTTACAACTTCTTGGTACAAACTTTTGAGTCCTCTGACCCTGACCCCAATGATTACTTAGAGCATGAACACAGCACTTGAGGGGATGGTTAAGTTGAATAGGACTGAACTCTTAGTCTGTTTGAAACTAACAGGTAACGGGTTTAAGACCTTGGCATATAAGAAGGAATTAGCTTCATGGCTCATCAATCAGGAACATTTTCAGATGCTCAGCTTGTTGAAGTTTGCTTTTCTGTAGTATACTGGTGGGAGTAAGCAATCTCATGTGCTCCTTTAAGGCAAATGAAGGTGCCCTGGAGGACAAGCGCATGAAGGCTGCCCAGTGACCACTGCCCAGTGACCACTGCCCAGTGACCGCTCGTGGTGCTGCCGCCACAAAGAAGGCGCCGTGACCCCAGCAGACACTCTCCGCCCATTGAGCGACTGGCAGCGAACTAGACCTTTTAGTAGAACATGCTGATGATTTGCAGACACGCCCTTTTCTCAGATCTGAAATACAAATGATCTTTAATCCAATGTCTAGAAGCAAAAACAATTACTTTCTGCTGAAGAAAGTCATTGTTTTCCCTCCTTATAGGTGAAGTGGGAGAGGAAGAAGAGAGCAAAGATATTTAAAAGTAATAAACTGTGAGTGCAGAGAAAATGACTTAGTTCCCTGCGGTGTATTCAGTGAATTATACAGTAAACTTTCATTTGCAGGAAACATATTATCTTTTACACAGTGCTGCAATCTCAAGAGGTGGTTATAAGGCATTATTTTATATGCTTTTCACTTTGTTGTTTCTCGGTTTCAGCTTAGAGGATTGGTTTGTCTGTGACACATCATGGCAAATTAATAGGTACAGATAAAACCTTCCATAAATATTCATTATATCTCATTACTGCAAATTAATGAGATATTTTAAAATTAAGCCTTGTCGCATTTGCTGCTGAGAATCTTGTTTTAATACATGATGTGATGCTCAGAGTTAAATTATGATCATGAAAACGATTGAGCGCATTGGGAGAAACTTTTAGATAGGCTTTTAAAGTAACAATTTGGATAAAGGCTGACTATTACTATATCTGATCTTAGAAATGACGGGAAATTCTCTTTACGTCTATGTATATCCAATATTCCATGATAATACTTTAACTTTTCTCATATAGTAGTGCAAAGCAATTTATTTGTAGGGTATATAATGCATTTCAACAATTCAGAAAAGAAGTCTGCTTAGAAGTACATGCCACGATAAATCAGCATGTAGAACTAACTAAATATGGTATTTTTCTGTTCAAATAAAGTTTTCATTTGTATTTCACACCTGCATTAGGAACCTCAGTAAGTACCTGAGGATTTTTCAAGAAAATATATGCATGCAGTTTCAGACACATTATCTTTTTAATCTTTATTACACATAGTGATAATTTCTTTTCACTTATAATATTACTTGCTTGAACATTTCCTCTTTTCTTTTTTTGACTGGCCTTGATAGAGGTTTGTCAATTTTATTACACTTTCAAAACAACTAACCCAGTATTGTGAATCCTCTGAATTACATCTTTGTTTTCTATTTTATGAATCTCTGCTTTCATGCTGATTACTTCCTTTCTCCTACATCTCTGAGTTTGCTCTATTGCTATTTTCCTTACTTTCTGCACTGAATGCTTGCCCTATGAGTTTCCAGCCTTTCTTATTCCCAGCATAAACATGTACATTTCCAATATTCTCATAAGATCCTCACTAGGAGGTAGGCTGCAGTCCATGGGGTCGTGAAGAGTTGGACACGACTAAGCGACTTCACTTTCACTTTTCACTTTCAGGCTTTGGAGAAGGAAATGGCAACCCACTCCAGTATTCTTGCCTGGAGAATTCCAGGGACGGGGGAGCCTGGTGGGCTGCTGTCTATGGGATCGCACAGAGTCGGACACGACTGAAGCGACCTAGCAGCAGCAGCAACAGCAGCAGCAGTAAGGACCGTTAGATCTATGGAGCCCTTTATTTATTTTCTATGAAGACTATTTTTTTAATCTTTAAACCTTGTTCACTGCCTTGAAGGACGCAACTGAAGTGACTTAGCAGCTTAGCAGCAGCAGGAGGATTTTAGTAGGTGACACCTATATTATTATTGTTATTATAACTATTTTATAATGTTAATTATTTCACATGTAACATATGCTATTCAGAAGTCTGCTGTTAAGCTTCTGAGTTTATATTTTAAAGCGGCAATTCTTAAAATGTGCTTCTTGGACCAACAATATAGCATCATCTGGAAACTTGCTAGAAATGCAATCACTGAGCCTGGCCTTGCACTGACTGCATCAGAATCTTGGGCGGGGAGGGGACAGAAATTTAGATTTTAAGAGCCCTCCACGAGAGCCTGAAGTATGTTGACGAATTTTTATGTCACTTATTTTAAAAGTCATTGTTTGAAGTTGGAATGTGTACTCTGAATGGGGTTAATTTTTATTGAAGTGTAATTTAGTAAATTTTATAAAGCATATGTATAAGCCTAAATCTGAGCGTACCTGGTGGCTCAGTGGTGAAGAATCTGCCTTTCAATGCAGGGGACGTTGGTTACATCCTTGGATGGGGAAGATCCCCTGGAGAAGGAAAGGCCAACCCACTCCAGTATTCTTGCCTGGGAAATCTAATGGACAGAGGAGCCTGGTGGAGTACACTCCATGACGTCGCAAAAGGGTCAGACGCTACTTAGTGACTAAACAACAGCAATATCTATGTTTTATTTTGGTAATTATAATACATTTGTAAATATAAAATAAGTAAAATACATTATTAAATGAAGCAAACTATAAAACATATATGGTGTTTATTGTGTTCATTTTGGTAGAAATTCAAAGCATATGCCTAATCTTAGTCTACCTTGCCTTTTTCTCCCTATAACATAAGAAGTCTCTCCAATGAGATTCTTCTATCTTTGAGCTTCTAAATATAGTCCTTTCAGAAATGATACACATATATAAGACTTATATATATACATACACATTATATATAATGTATATATATTAGAGTTATATATTAAAACTTCTAGGAGAAAGTTATGATATCCAGATTTGTCAACTGAGCTTATGCAGAGTTGTAGCTATTAAATAAAACACTGCTGACTGGAAAAACACTGCTTTCTTAATTCAGTGCTATTGGTCTAAACTGTACAGATTATATTCAAGAAATTTTTAATTCCTGATGTCACAGGACCTCACTTAAATTATTTTTAGGCAATTGTTTTTGAAATGAGCTCTTTTCAAAGCCTTATCCCTGCTGCTTCTGTTTGTAAAATACTCTAATAGAGACTAAAAAACTTTGTTCAAGCATTAGCTGAAGGTTTACTGTTTACCAAGTTTAAAACATATTTAAACCTAATGGGCATTCCTAATCAAGTGTTAGAATGAAGTGGTGTACAAGATACAGGCTTCGAAATCAGAAAGGCTGGATTCTGGCGGAAACTTCACTAGTAACTATCTTCCAATAGGTCTGTAGTTATGGGGTAAGTATGGGACAGGACGATGTCACAGGTGTGCCCCCTCACTCTGGGCACCTACGTCACACCATCCCAGACTCACTCACTCACCTGCACAGATGGGACCATCAGCCTCCACCTCCTGCCTGTCAATTTACAGGGTTCACCTGATACTCCTTGTATTTATTTTTCTTCACTCTTCTTTCGAATGGTGAGCTTTGAATTTTAGAATAGATTTTGCTATGTGTACATTTCATTTGATTTCATGAAAGTGAAACCACAGCTAGTTGGAGTCAAGATCAGTCTGGGAATCCACTCCCGGATTTAAGTCTGCTGGGTTCTTGCTGTGCTAGAGTTGCCTGTGATGACGTGAGACAGATTCTCTTGCTCCCCTGGCTGACATGCTCTGTTGAGATTTGGGGACCTCCATTTACACTTCTACCTGAGATTATACATATTCTGCTCATCCTGAGAAAAAATAGCGGAAATTTTTGTTTAAGTTTAGAACAATGAGTGATTGTTGGGGAAGAGGAATGAGAGATATGTATGGACTTCCCTGCTTGGTATAATAAGAATATTTTCTCACACTGGTGGTGGGACCTGTCCATACTGGGAAATGTGGACACCTTGAATATTTTGTGCTCCATGAGAATTGAAAGACAGCCTTTCAAATTATTTCCAGTTGCATCAAAGGCCAAATATAGGTTGCGACTAGTGAAGACGGCTTCCTGCTAATATAAACTTATAAATAGAAATTATTTGGTATTATTTTCTTTAAAGTCTAGAGTTATTAAGCCCTGTATCTTGGCTCCCCTTGCTAGTTATATCTATCGAGGTTCAAAGCAGAGTCTTCCCAGATTATAAGTAAATTCATATTTTTCAGGGTTGGCATATCTGCTAGCCTACATACTTTGCTTTTCCTTCAAGGCAGTGAACAAGGTTTAAAGATTAAAAAATAGTCTTCATAGAAAATAAATAAAGGGCTCCATAGATCTAACGGTCCTTACTGCTGCTGCTGTTGCTGCTGCTGCTAGGTCGCTTCAGTCGTGTCCGACTCTGTGCGATCCCATAGACAGCAGCCCACCAGGCTCCCCCGTCCCTGGAATTCTCCAGGCAAGAATACTGGAGTGGGTTGCCATTTCCTTTTCCAAAGCATGAAAGTGAAAAGTGAAAGTGAAGTCGCTCAGTCGTGTTCGACTCTTTGCAACCCCATGGACTGCAGCCTACCAGGCTCCTCCACCAATGGGATTTTCCAGGCAAGAGTACTGGAGTGGGTTGCCATTGCCTTCTCCACTAGTGGTCCCTACAAAATGTTATTTAATCTTATACATTAAATCAGGGCTTCCCTCATAGCTTAGTTGATAAAGAATCTACCTGCAGTGCAGGAGACCCCGGTTTAATTCCTGGGTCAGGCAGGTCTGCTTCAGAAATATTAAATTTTCCTTAAAATACAGATCTTTTTTAATTGAGAAGCAAAGGTATTGCAAAAATGCCTCAAGGGTTTTGTCAAACCAAGAGATATTTGAAAGTTATTTTCAGAGCTTGCTAAAAAGTTGCTCTTCTCAGATACAGTGATAATAAACTATAACAGCATTTCGACATTTCTGATTTGTGAAGAGAGGAGAAATTGAAAGGTAAGAAAAATAAAGCATACTGGCTGGGTAAGAGTAAAAAGCAGGCTACTCAAATCTCAAACAATCTTTGTTTCACTTGGAAAATTTAATGATTTGAGTTTTATTTCATCTCTCTTAACAGTGGGGAGCAGAGCTCCACAAGATTATTCACTAAAAGAACTACCATGAATTCACAGCACTTTTTTGTGACTGCTTCTACTAATCATCCTACATTATTTTCCAAACTTACTGCCACCTCTTGATTGAATGTAGTCTAACTGGGAGTGAAATGAAGTGAAGTCGTCCAGTTGTGTCTGACACTTTGTGACCCCTGACTCTTTGTGACCCCATGGACTGTATCCCACCAGGCTCCTCCGTCATGGGATTTTCCAGGCAAGAATACTGGAGTGGGTTGCCATTTCCTTCTCCAGAAGATCTTCCCAACCCAGAGATTGAACCCGGGTCTCCCACACTGTATGCAGACACTTTACCATCTGAGCCAACAGGGAAGTCAATAACTGGGAAAGTACAGCAATACTCAGACATTTGACCAGCATTTTCTGAAATGAGGGTTTACTAACATATGGCATCTGGTCCCATCACTTCATGGCAAATTGAAGGGGAAAAGGTAGAAACAGTGACAGATTTTATTTTGGGAGGGCTCCAAAATCACTGCAGATGGTGACTGCAGCCATGAAATTAAAAGACACTTGCTCCTTGGAAGAAAAGCCATGGCAAGCCTAAAGAGCATATTAAAAAGCAGAAACATTACTTTGCCAACAAAGGTCCATCTAGTCAAAGTTATGGTTTCTCTAGTAGTCAAGTATGGATGTGAGAGTTAGACCATAAAGAAGGCTGAGAGCCCAAGAACTGATGCTTTTGAAGAAGACTGGTTTTGGAGAAGACTCTTGAGAGTCCCTTGGACTGCAAGGAGATTAAAACAGTCACATTTAATCAAGGAGATTAAGCCAATCCTAAAGGAAATCAGTCCTGAATATTCACTGGAAGGACTGATGCTGAAGCTGAAACTCCAATACTTCAGCCACCTGATGCTAGGAGCTGACTCACTAGAAAAGACCCTCATGCTGAGAATGATTGAAGGCAGGAGAAGAAGGGTGCGACTGAGGATGAGATGGTTGGATGGCATCACTGGCTCAACGGATACGTGTCTGAGCACGTTCCAGGAGATAGTGAAGGACAGGAGTGCTCCAGTCCCTGAGATTGCAAAGAGTCAGACACGACTTAGTGACTGAACAACGACAACAACATATTGAGGTTGTGGAGATTTGGAGAACTACAAGAAATAAAACAAGGAAAAATATGGCTATTTCATTTCTGCGTGTGAATAGGTTTGGGGGTCAAAACCTTTGAGGAAATATAAGCAGAAGCGAGATATAGCAATATTTTTAAAAAATGAGTCAATTGGGAAGTTGCAGCTGAGTTTCGTAGAAACACCTGATGTTACTAGCGTATTTTATTAATGTGTGATTTTATTAATGCATGTGTTGCCAACAAATTTCATTTCCACTGTTTTCTTTATGCCTCAGGCCTCACAACCCTGAAGGGGGTTGGGCTATTTTCTAGATGCTATTTGCATGCTACTTCTTGCTTTAGATTCTGAGCCTGGTAAATTATGGGAGACATCTCTTTGGACATCCCGTAGAATTTACTTGTTTGATGAACACAAGCAAGAGCAATATTTCCAACAGATCTTAAAGAAAATTTATGTGTACACTCTTTATGAATCATTCTTTTAATCCTTGATATTTAGTTCACATATTATTTTTCCAATATTTTAGCTAGTGGATATGTTTTGAATTCATATAGAATTTCTATTGTAATGTTCAAGACGTAGTCATCAGAGTCAGATATATCTGAGTTTAGGGCCTGGCTCAACTATGCTAACTGTATGGCGAGTTCCTTATTCTTACAAGGAGTTACATGTATTCATATTTGTTTCCCACAACTGTTGTGAGATGGCAGTAAAATGCAATAAAATTTACAGTACACAGTTACCGTTAGAATTTCATCAGGTTATGTTTAGGAAATATACACATATATAACAATATGTAAACACACATACTATGTATATTTTTTGTTTCCCATATGAAAGCAGGTCATAATACTGCAAAACTTTCCACTGCTAAATAGCAAGGTTTCCCTCTCTTCCAATTCCCAATAAATCTTTTTTTTTTTAACCCTCTTTTAAATCATCACCAAGAGCATCCTAGAAGGATATCAAGATTGCCCTAACAGTGTGTGCTGCCGCTGCTGCTGCTGCTGCTAAGTGACTTCAGTCGTGTCCTACTCTGTGCGACCCCATAGACGACAGCTCACCCGGCTCCCCCGTCCCTGGGATTCTCCAGGCAAAAACACTGGAGTGGGTTGCCATTTCCTTCTCCAATGTGTGAAAGTGAAGTCGCTCAGTCGTGTCCGACTCTTAGCGACCCCATGGACTGCAGCCTACCAGACTTCTCCATCCATGGGATTTTCCAGGCAAGAGTACTGGAGTGGAGTGCCATTGCCTTCTCTGCAGCCTCTTCCTATTTCTGCCTGCCATTTAGTCCTGAAGAACTAGCCATATTCTTAGATTTTTCCCATGGCAGTATTCCATATCTGGTATCAAAATCTTTCTTAAATAGATAAGAAACAAGGACTTACTGTATAGCACAGAGGAGTAAATTCAATATCTTGTTATTAACCCATAATGAAAAAGAATCTGAGAAATAATATGTGCATGCATGTTCAGGTGCTTTAGTGATGTCTGACCCTGCCACCTCATGGACTGTCACCCCCTAGGCTGCTCTGTCCATGGGGGATTCTCCAGGCAACAATACTGGGGTGGGTTGCCATGACCTCCTCCAGGGGATTTTCCAGACACAGAGATTGAACTCGTATCATAAATCAACTATACTTCAATGAAAACAAACAAAAAAACATGTACATGAAGGGAAATTGCAAGTAAAAACAAGAATATTTTAAAAATTTGTTCTGGCTATCTATTATTGCATAATAAATCACCCCAAAACTTAGAGATTTAAGACAACAAATATCAGTTAATATTGTTCAAGTTTCTCTTGAATGCAGGGGTGACACCTCTTGATGTCGTAGCAGTCATCTTGAAGACTTCATCAGTGTAGCTGATCAATTGGCCCAGAAGACTCACAATGCTGAAACAGGTGGAGCTCTTTGGCACCTCTTCCCATGTCCATGTGGTACAATCCTCACACATGTTTTCCAGCATGGAGGGGTATAGAATAATTAAACTTCCTATACCTTGGCTTAGGGCTGTTCTAGCGCAAAAGCCAGGAGAGAAAAGGGACAGGACAAATCTGTGTAATTTATATGGTTTTGTCTCAGGAATCATGTATCATCATTTCTGCCATATTTTATTTGTCAAGATAACAGCAAAAGTCTACTCAGATTCAAAAGTAGAAAAGATTGATCCTACTTCTTGATCAAATTAGTAAGCATTATTCGATAAAAATGTCTCTTTAACAAAAATAAAAATGCTAAACTTTAAGCATCATTAAGGATACATTTCCTAAACCAAATGATTTCCATGGAATAAAAGAAAATACTAGTTTGTTAATCATGTAAGAACATAATAGAAAAAAAGGTGGTGGTGACCTTTATCTTTAAGAAATGTTAAGCCTCTAATTTATGCTAACACAGAGCATTTTGATTATACAAAGTCCTAAGTTTTAAGTTACAATAGGATTGTTAGCTAAATACATCCTTTAAATCCTCAAAATCTCTCTTTAAGTGATTTTTGGGTCTCACAGATTGATTATGTGTGAATATCACAGCATGTGGAATGCTCATTAAAATGAATTTATTTATTATTTTTTATTTTGAGCACCTTGTGTACACCAGCTAAACAATAGTCCTTGATTTTGGTGAAATTAGACCATCTAAATATAATGTGCACATAAATCTACATTCTTGTTTGTCTTCAGGTCTTAAGCATGCAACTCATTATTGAATGTTGAGTTTCTTAACAGTACATTTGAAATGAGCAAGAATATAAGAGGAATAATTTCTGTAACATGGAACTGAATATCTCCTACCAATGGAGGTGAAGGAGGGAGATGAAGGAAATGGGAGGAAATTTTATTTTTAGATATTGTGCAAAGTTGTGAATTTATTCTTTCCAATATGCTGCTGCTGCTAAATCGCTTCAGTCATGTCAGACTCAGTGCGACCCCATAGACAGCAGCCCACCAGGCTCCCCCTGTCCCTGGGATTTTCCAGGCAAGAACACTGGAGTGGGTTACCATTTCCTTCTCCAGTGCATGAAAGTGAAAAGTGAAACTGAAGTCGCTCAGTCTTGTCTGACTCTTCGCGACCCCATGGACCACAGCCTACCAGGCTCCTTCATCCATGGGATTCTCCAGGCAAGAGTACTGGAGTGGGGTGCCATTGCCTTCTCCGTCCAATATGCTATAGCCAACTTAATCTAAACTTTATAAACATTTATCAAAGAAATTTATATTTCAATAAAGTGCTGCACTCAATATGCCAGCAAGTTTGGAAAACTCAGCAGTGGCCACAGGACTGGAAAAGCTCAGTTTTCATTTCAATCCCAAAGAAAGGCAATGCCAAAGAATGCTCAAACTACCGCACAATTGCACTCATCTCACACACTAGTAAACTAATGCTCAAAATTCTCCAAGCCAGGCTTCAACAATACGTGAACTGTGAATTTCGTGATGTTCAAGCTGGTTTTAGAAAAGGCAGAGGAACCAGAGATCAAATTGCCAACATCCACTGGATCATGGAAAAAGCAAGAGAGTTCCAGAGAAACATCTATTTCTGCTTTATTGACTATGCCAAAGCCTTTGACTGTGTGGATCACAATAAACTGTGGAAATTTCTGAAAGAGATGGGAATACCAGACCATCTGACCTGCCTCTTGAGAAATCTGTATGCAGGTCAGGAAGCAACAGTTAGAACTGGACATGGAACAACAGACTGGTTCCAAATAGGAAAAGGAGTACGTCAAGGCTATATGTTGTCACCCTGCTTATTTAACTTATATGCAGAGTACATCATGAGAAACACTGGACTGGAAGAAACACAAGCTGAATACAAGATTGCCAGGAGAAATATCAATCACCTCAGATATGCAGATGGCACCACCCTTATGGCAGAAAGTGAAGGGGAGCTAAAAAGCCTCTTGATGAAAGTGAAAAGAGGAGAGAGAAAAAGTTGGCTTAAAGCTCAACATTCAGAAGACTAAGATCATGGCATCTGGTCCCATCACTTCATGGGAAATAGATGGGGAAACAGTGCAAACAGTGTCAGACTTTATTTTGGGGGGCTCCAAAATAACTGCAGATGGTGACTGCAGCCATGAAATTAAAAGACGCTTACTCCTTGGAAGAAAAGTTATGACCAACCTGGATAGCATATTCAGAAGCAGAGACATCACTTTGCCGACTAAGTTCCGTCTAGTCAAGGCTATGGTTTTTCCTGTGGTCATGTATGGATGTGAGAGTTGGACTGTGAAGAAGGCTGAGCGCCAAAGAATTGATGTGTTTGAACTGTGGTGTTGGAGAAGGCTCTTGAGAGTCCCTTGGACTGCAAGGAGATCAAACCAGTCCATTCTGAAGGAGATCAGCCCTGGGATTTCTTTGGAAGGACTGATGCTAAAGCTGAAGCTCCAGTACTTTGGCCACCTCATGCAAAGAGTTGATTCATTGGAAAAGACTCTGATGCTGAGAGGGATTGGGGGCAGGAGGAGAAGGGGACAACAGAGGATGAGATGGCTGGATGGCATCACTGACTCGATGGACGTGTCTGAGTGAACTCCGGGAGATGGTGATGGACAGGGAGGCCTGGCGTGCTGCAATTCATGGGGTCGCAAAGAGTCGGAGACGACTGAGTGACTGAACTGAACTGAACTGAAAGCACAAATAGTTGTATGAAGATTCTTGAAAAAATTCATGAAAAATTCATTTCTTTAATATGGATTTTGACATAAAGAAGCCTACATTAATATAAAGCAGCATCATCCAACAATAGTAATATTATTTTCTGCTTCACTTTCTTTGAGCCCTCTTGATATATATTATCAATCGGAAGCTCTATCAACTGTGTTTTCGGTGGTTTGCATCCACTTTAACACTTGGATGTTTTATTTATATGGAAATTGAATTATTTTTTCCTAAAATTCTTTTACGGCCATAAATATGGTTTACTGAATTCTGAGATATGTTTTAACTGTCGTCTAAGCAAAAGAGTGTACAAACTACAACTAATTGGTAAAGTAACCTACTATTGATACATTTAGTTCATTACAGGCTTCCCTGGTGGCTCAGTGGTAATGAGTCTGTTTGCCAATGCAGGACATACAAGTCCCATCCCCAGGTCAGGAAGGTCCCCTGGAGAAGGAAATGACAATCTGCTCCAGTATTCTTGCCTGGGAATTCCCACAGAGGAGCTTGGCAGACTACGTCCATGGGGTCACAAAACAGTCAAACATGACATAGCAACTGAACAACAGCAGTTCATTACATGTAATAGGTGGGAAATAATGGATGAATGAACTTTTAAATGGATGAATGAAATAGTCTTACCTAAACAAAGAACACCAAGGGGTAGATTTTTGTTTAGAATCCATATAATTTCTGCTTTTTATGTTTTATCTTACAGTACATATCATGGAACATCCATGGCAGCTTAGAGATCAATTTGCTAGAATTCCCATATTCCCATTTCACAAATGTGGTGAGTAGAGGTGTTGAGGCATGAGAATAGAAGGTTGATTTCACAAGCACAGGGTCAAGTGCCTTGAATGAAAACAAGTGAGAAACTGAACATTTGAACACTTAATGAAACTGAACAGCACCCTTTCTGACCCTCTTGGCTCTATGAACTCCCCACCCCTGAGGTTTTGCTTCTGCCTCCCCTGAGTCTCAGAAGGCTGGTTCAAGATTTAATGAAGAGGAAAACGTGGGGAAACAACACAAACCTTTTAAGAAGGAGGTGGGATTCACCCTCCACCCAGGAATGTTGGCCCCATGAAGACACAGATAATCATCTTTCACAAAGTTAGTAAGAAGTAGGTCAGTAAGTGGTGGACAGTCATTTTTCTTGGGAGCACATTAGTACTTATCTTCTTTTGGTTATGAGTGGAGAATGGCAATATTGCCATTTAAATAGCCTCTGTAATTTCAAAGAGGATGATTTACCCAGAAGTCTCAGAGGATAAATCCTTTGGGCTAAAATAGATGAGTAGATTTGAGTCATCACATCTTCTCACCAATTTCTAGACCAATTGTGTCCACTTCTGCCACACTGAGATCTCTCACTCAACCCATATGTATGATATGGTGGAAAGACTTCTATGAATATGACATTGAAATAATGAGCCTAGTTTGTGAGTCGTCCTGTACACCATGCTGACATGTGTGACAAGCACAGAGTCATAGACTCCTCAGATCTGAGGGAAGGGAGGGAGGGAACTTCTTTCAGGGGTGACCTTCAAGCAGCACGACTGGCTGTGGACTTTCTGAATGCCTCGTTCACCACCAGTCATCCCACACGATCCTGCCTTGATCAAGCAATGCATGTCAGTGCAAAATTCAGGAGGCCCTTTGTGGAAGCCATGAGATTTCCCGCTGACCACATTCTCCATTGCTCGTACATAAATGGCCATAGAGGATAGTGGGCTGGGGAACACTCAGTGATGACGGCGGTTTGCGTACAGCACATTAACACTGGGGCGGTGCCCACAAGGTATGTAATGTGCTGTCAACTGTTGATCAATGTATCACTCTTATTCTTCCTCCTGGATGCAGAACTAAGGTGCAGGAATGGACCTAGAATCTTCCACAATTACGACTAATAATCTGCTTATGAACACTACCTCCTCTCCATGACTCTATGATCTGCTTGTTTAGAGGTCTTCATGCTGGTGGGAAAAAATGCGTTCACCAGGAGACATGCTAACTTTCTTATTAAACCAGAAGTTGGGACTGTCATTTCATCATTTTGAGATTAAAAGGAAATACTGAGTTCTCTGGAATTATTGATTCTGGATATCAAAGTGGATTAGTTTGTTAGTACATAAGGAAGAAAAGGAAGTCTGTATCTGGAAACCAGGGAACTGGCTGGGTACTTCTTTGCACTCCTTGGTACTTTATAACAGTAACAATTCATGGGAGAGTATCAACCCAACATAGAATGAAATGAAGTTTTGCTCCCTCATACTAGGTAAAGAATTCGGCTCAGGCTAAATGTTTGAGGGCAAAAGGCAAATTAAAATGGATGGTGATGGTAGAAAACTACACCTCTTGATGGCAGATATGAAAGTTGTAATATTGACCTTGTCAGGAAAGTCCAGGTCTCGTTGGGACAAAAGAGTTTCTGGAAATCTCCATGATTTAATACATCATTTGGCTGATGCCAAGGTCAATGCAGATCAGCAGTTCTCTAGGACAACTGCCTGGCAGGCTTCCTAGAGGTGTAAGCACTGGGGACACATGGCCTCCAGAAGTGCCAGAAGAAACGGAGTGTAGAGAACTCACACCAGCATCGTGAATCCTGGATTCGAAGTGAAGTTCACCACTGCAGCTTACAAACTGTAGTCCATGAAATAGTTATACGGCTCCACCTGACTCAAAAGAGGCTGAATGCATGCAGGAACACAAGAAACACTGCATTGAGTGAGCACTATTTCTCCTACACTACACACACATTTTTGTTTGTTGTGTTCCACAAATAGTTATGTCTTTGGTTGCTTCTCCCTTTTAATATGTATGTAGAAACAGCCATGACCATGGTGATCAAGCGTATAATTTAAAATTGGACAAAAAAGTCTGGCAGGCTGCAGCTCAGTGGGTCATAAAGACTCAGACACAACTAGCGACTGAGCAGGCACACATGAACAAGAACTCAAAGTAGAATTGTGTCAGAAGTAGAATAAAGATTACCCAGAGACAAATAGAAGAAGCCATAGACATTTGTGGAGACAGATTATTTATGATGAGAGGCACACTGACTTCATATTTGCTAAGAACCAGTGCAAACCTCTTCCATGTTCCTGGATAATAATCTCAGACAGTATTATGTAACTTTTAAAACAAGCTTTCAAGCATTGATTCCCTAATATCAATTATTCAGTTCAGTTCAGTTCAGCTCAGTTGCTCAGTCGTGTCCGACTCTATGCAACCCCATGGACTGTAGCACACTAGGCCTCCCTGTCCATCACTGACTCCTGGAGTTTACTCAAACTCTTGTCCATTGAATGGGTGATGCCATCCAACCATCTCACACTCTGTCGTCCCATTCTCCTCCTGCCTTCAATCTTTCCCAGCATCAGGGTCTTTTCCAATGAGTCAGTTCTTCATATCAGGTGGCCAAAGGATTGAAGTTTCAGCCTCAGCATCAGTCCTTCCAATGAATATTCAGGACTGATTTCCTTTCGGATGGACTGATTGGATCTCCTTGCTGTCCAAGGGACCCTCAAGAGTCTTCTCCAACAACACAGTTCAAAAGCATTAATTCTTCAGTGCTCAACTTTCTTTATAGTCCAACTCTCACATCCATACATGACTGTATCAATTACTCAAACCTCCTCAATTATTCTGTAAATACATCATTTATGTTTTAAAACACATTTTTTCTAAGAATATTTACCATGTTTCTGATTTCCATATTCAACTCTGATTAATACAGTTATATTAAAAACTGTGGTAAAATTTATGAAAGAAATCCAGTCTTTTGGTAAATGTTATACTATTATATCCCACTATACTGCACTGTTTGGCATGAAAAACAACAAAAAAAATCATCCATGTTTTAACATTCATAAACAAGATGTTTCATAATTCAGAGGACTAGACTGCAAAGGTAGGAAGTCAAGAAATATCTGTAGTAGCAAGGAAATATGGCCTTGGGGCCAAATTTGAAGCAGGGCAAAGGCTAACAGAGTTTTGCCAAGAGAACACATTGGTTATAGCAAACACCCTTTTCCAACAACACAAGAGAAGACTCTACACATGGACATCACCAGATGGTCAATACCGAAATCAGATTATATTCTTTGAAGCCAAAAATGGAGAAACTCTATACAGTCAGCAAAAACAAGACCAGGAGCTGACTGTGGCTCAGATCATAAATTCCTTATTGCTAAATTCAGACTTATATTGAAGAAATTAAGGAAAAACACTAGACCATTCAGGTATGACCTAAGTCAAATCCCTTACGATTATACACTTGTGGAAGTGACAAATAGATTCAAGGGAGTAGATCTGATAGACAGAGTACTCATGACATTATACAGGAGGCAAGGATCCAAACCATCCCCAAGAAAAAGAAATGCAAAAAGGCAAAATGGTTGTCTGAGGAGGCCTTACAAATAGCTGTGAAAAGAAGAGAAGCAAAAGGCAAAGGAGAAAAGGAAAGATATACCCATTTGAATGCAGAGTTTCAAAGAATAGCAAGGAGACATAAGAAAGCCTTCCTCAGCGATCAATGCAAAGAAATAGAGGAAAATAATAGAATGGGAAAGACTAAGAGATCTCTTCAAGAAAATTAGAGATACCAAAGGAACATTTTATACAAAGATGGGTACAATAAAGGACATAAATGGTATGGACCTAACAAAAGGAGAAGATATTAAGACGAGGTGGCAAGAATACACAAAAGAACTATACAAAAAAGATCTGCGTAACACAAATAATCATGATGGTATGATCTCTCACCTAGAGGCAGACATCCTGGAATGCAAAGTCAAATGGGCCTTAGGAACTGGTACTACAAACAAAGCTAGTGGAGGTGATGGAATTCCAGTTGAGCTCTTTCAAATCCTAAAAGATGATACTGTGAAAGTGCTGCACTCAATATGCCAGCAAATTTGGAAAGTTCAGCCGTGGCCACAGGATTGGAAAACATCAGTTTTGATTCCAATCCCAAAGAAAGGCAATGCCAAAGAATGCTCAAACTACCACACAATTGCACTCATCTCACACACTAGCAAAGTAATTCTCAAAATTCTCCCAGCCAGGCTTCAACAGTACATGAACTGTGAACTTCCAGATGTTCAAGCTGGATTTAGAAAGGGCAGAGGAACCAAAGATCAAATTGCCAACATCCATTGGATCATCGAAAAAGCAAGAGAGTTCAATAAAAACATCTACTTCTGCTTTATTAACTATGCCAAAGCCTTGACTGTGTGGATCACAACAAACTGTGGAAAATTCTCCAAGAGATGGGAATACCAGACCACCTTTCATGTCTCCTGAGAAATCTGTATGCAGGTCAGGAAGCAACAGTTAGAACTGGACATGGAACAACAGACTGGTTTCCAATAGGAAAAAGAGTATGTCAAGGCTGTATATTATCACCTTGCTTATTTAACTTATATGCAGAGTACATTATGTGAAATGCTGGGCTAGATAAATCACAAGCTGGAATCAAGATTGCCAGAAGAAATATCAATAACCTCAGATATAGCAAAAAGTGAAGATGAACTAAACAGCCTCTTGATGAAAGTGAAAGAGGAGAGTGAAAAAGTTGGCTTAAAGCTCAACATTCAGAAAACTAAGATCATGGCATCTGGTCCCATCACTTCCTGGCAAATAGATGGGGAAACAGTGTCAGACTTTATTTTTGGGGGCTCCAAAATGGCTGCAGATGGTGATTGCAGCCATGAAAATAAAAGATGCTTGCTCCTTGGAAGAAAAGCTATGACCAACCTAGATGGCATATTAAAAAGCAAAGACATTACCTTGCCAACAAAGGTCCATCTAGTCAAAACTACGGTTTTTTCCAGTAGTCATGTATGGATGTGAGAGTTGGACTATAAAGAAAGCTGAGCGCCAAAGAATTGATGCTTTTGAACTGTGGTGTTGAAGAAGACTCTTGAGAGTCCCTTGGACTGCAAGGAGATCCAACCAGTCCATCCTAAAGGAAATTAGTCCTGAATATTCATTGAAGGACTGAGGCTGAAGCTCCAATGTTTGGGCCATCTGATGTGAAGAACTGACTCTTTGGAAAAGACTCTGATGCTGGGAAAGATTGAAGGCAGGAGGAGAAGGGGATGACAGATGATGAGATGGTTGGATGGCATCACCAACTCAATGGACATGGGTTTGGGTGGACTCCAGGAGTTGGTGATGGACCGGGAGGCCTCACGTGTTGCAGTCCATGGGGTTATAAAGAGTTGGACACGACTGAGAGACTGAACTGAAATTTACTGAAATGAACTAATACTTCCTGAAATTGATGACTGGTCATTGAGTAGATGTGTGTACTACATGGCTTTACGAGAGAGAACTTATACATCAGCACTTTCTTAAACCAAATTCAGTGGGACATAATTAACGTGAGTCATCACTTTTACACATCAGAACACTTAAGACCATTTGATTGATTAACTATTTAAAAGCAAGTCAATCTATTTGCTAGCCAGTTAGACTTAGATTCAGTAACAAAAGACCAAATAACTTGTCATCCAAACTATGCTTCCTGAAATTGAATAACCGATAATTTAAGAGAAATTTATACCATGACATAAGACTTTAGTATAATCTACAAATCAATATGATTTAGTAACATAAACAAAATGCTTAAGTGTAGTGTGGAACTGAAACATTCAATGCTTTGAGGAAGCACTTTGGTGCAGAAGGAGGTGAATCCAAGCTGTTTCTGGGAGCTGATTTAGTAACCTGAAGATTTAGGAACACGTACACTGGCCAAATCTAATGTTATGAGTCATTGGTGCTTGCTGTTAGGTATTCCAACAGCAAGGTGAGAAATGAAAACTGTGTTTGAAGTAGAAAGTTACCACAGAGAGGAAGACAGGATGAAAGAGGAAGGAACTAAAGGCAATTTTTAAAATTAATTTTTATTGGAGTTAGAGTTGATTTGTAATATTGTATTAGCTTCTGCTGCACTGCAAAGTATACCAGTTATACCTATCATATATCCACTCTTTTTTAGAGTCTATTCCCATTTGGACACTACAAAGTATTGAGTAGAGTTGCCTATGCTATACAGTAGGTTCTTACTAGTTATCTATTTTACATAGAGTAGTGTGTATATGTCAGTCCCAATCTCCCGATTTATCCCTCTCTTCCTTTCCCACTTCTGTGACTCTATTTCTGTTTTGTAAATAGGTGGGAATGTAGGCTGGTGAAGCTACTGTGGAGAACAGTATGGAGGTTCCTTTAAAAACTGAAAATAGAGCTGCTGTGAGTGAGTGCCTGTGCGTTCAGTCTTGTCTGCCTCTCCGTGACCCCTGGCACTGTAGCCTGTTTAGCTCCTCCATTCATGAGATTTTCCCAGGCAAGAATACTGGAGCGGGTTGCCATTTCCTTCACCAGGAGATCTTCCCAACCTGGGGGTCTTCACAAACCTGGGTCAAAACTTTGTCTCTTGCGTCTCCTTCATTGACAGGTGAGGTTTTTTTTTTTTTTTTTTTTTTGTTTTTTTTTTTTAAACCACTGAGCCACCTAGGAAGCCCAGAACTACCATATGATCCAGCAATTCCACTCCTGGGAATCTATCCAGAGAAAAACATAATTCAAACCGACACATGTGGTATCTAAAAAGGGCCATCATTCACTGTGCTGTGGTGAACTGGGTGGATGAAGGCCATGTGGTGAAGGAAGGCAGAGGGTGAGGAGTTCTCCCTGCTGTTCCTAGCACGGAGGTCCATGAGTATACTGGCTGATCACTCCTTTTATGCTGTGTCTTCATAGGTCAGTTTCTTGGAAATCACAGTGAAGCCAATAAGAACTTCAAACTCAAAATATCCTAGCAGAGTTTTTATGTTTTCTGCTGGTGAATGACTATGAGTGAAGTCGCTCAGTCATGTCCGACTCTTTGCTACCCCATAGACTGTAGCCTTCCAGGCTCCTCCGTCCATGGGATTTTCCAGGCAAGAGGACTGGAGTGGGATGCCATTTCCTTCTCCAGAGGGTCTTCCCGACCCAGGGATAGATCCTGGGTCTCCTGCATTGTAGGCAGATGCTTTACCGTCTGAGCCACCAGGGAAGCTCTTATGAATGATGATAGTTCCTATAATTTAACCACAAAGTTAAGCCCCATTTGATTTTTTAAAAAGAAGGAGTCAGTTTGGCAAGAATACCAGGTTCATTGAAATACTGAGTTTTTTCTATTACACTGTGAAGGGAAATTACATAGAATGGAAAAAAAATTCTGTACTGACTCTAATATGGTGACTGCTCAGTTTCCAGTTGCAGCAGCACTACTAACATGCAGAGAACCCCCCAAGTGTTAGCCTGTTACGAGAATGTGCTTCCTCGGGCAATAGGTATTCGGTGAATTGCAAGGCAGAAGTACATACAAATCAGATAATTTTTAGAATTAAGGCACTTAATAATATAATAGCTGCTCTACATTTGTTTCAAAGAAAGGTCAGCAAGATTTTAAACCTTTTAATAAGCTATGTTCCTATGCTGACAATATACAAATAAGATTCTTTAATATGTATTTGGGTTATGTTGGCAGGGGTGTTTCAAAATATATATTTACTCATGATTTTACTTATTCTGAAAAGCAGAGGCTTTTTTTTTGTACATTTTTATCTTTGCTATTTATAACTGAATTGCCTCTCAGTAGGATAGACAGAACAGTGATGGTGATGGAGAGATTCCACATTGATTTAAGGAGAAAGATGAGTTATATTTGTCATCTTTGGAAGAAAGTTATGGTAAGAACTTTTTCCATCACTTGACCTCTGAAATGAAATGATGGTGCCTGCTCTATTTATTTTAACTTTTTGATATTAGATATTCATAGTCTGGATAAACACTCAGCATAATCCTCCTGATGCTAATTCATTCCTTGTAACGTTCTAGACACAATGAAAGTCAATAAGCAGTTCAACATTATTCATATACTAAACAGCACACAATGTGTTTCTTATCTGAGAAAACAATAGTAAAAAACCTGATAAGTTGAGAAGCTCTTTCTGTGAATCTATTAAAGCTAAGTCTTATAATATAGGGCCAGGCATCTATCTTGTCTGGCAAACAAAGTGTGCTGAATTAATGTTCAATTACTATATGGAAAGTGTATCATAACATATACTTAATCAAAGGTCCTTTAATATAAGAGAGATATGTTTCTTATGTTTCTTCAATGGATTTACCAATCAAGCAATTCATTTTGCCTTAGTTTATAGATAAGGTTTCTGAATTCTTATTTTGTTTCATGTCTAATATCAGTTAATACCTATAATACAAACACCCCTGCAGGCTTGTCTGTGATTTTCCTCTACCGTGTTTCACCAGCTCAATTTGGGTCCTCTATCGGACACTAATGTATATATCAATCACTGGTGAAATATGGAAAACATTAATATGGAAATTGATTAGTCATTCAAGGTAGAATAATGTGCCTATTGATATCAGCAAATTAGTTGCAAAAGTCCATGAAATGTTTCCTTTCTAAAACCAATACTTCTGATCACCTCCAGAATAAACATATATTGGTTGCTGTTAAATTCAAGATTCTGAACTCACCCAAGATCACTTTTCCAGGTTTGCTTTTATAGACCTCATTCTTGTCCACAGCCCAAGTCATAACAAATGCCCTAAATACATGAACTGGAACTCTGCGATTGTTCTCAAGTTTTTCTCACTACCTTCTCCAGGAGTCTTAATCAATTCAAAACATCTTCTATTTTTAAATATTTATTTTAACCTCATGGGTTAGCTAGCAGTATGTATTTAATTCCCAAATATTTGGAAACACTCTAGATTTATTCGTTATTCAGTTCAGTTCAGTTCAGTCACTCAGTCATGACCCACTCTTTGTGACCCCAAGAATTGCAGCATGCCAGACCTCCCTGTCCATCACCAGCTACCAGAGTTCACTCAAACTCATGTCTATCGAGTCGGTGATGCCATCCAGCCATCTCATCCTCTGTCGTCCCCTTCTCCTCCTGCCCCCAATCCCTCCTAGCATCAGAGGCTTTTCCAATGAGTCAACTCTTCGCATGGGATGGCCAAAGTACTGGAGTTTCAGCTTTAGCATCAGTCCTTCCAAAGAACACCCAGGACTGATGTCCTTTAGGATGGACTGGTTGGATCTCCTTACAGTCCATAGGATTCTCAAGAGTCTTCTCCAACACCACAGTTCAAACACATTAATTCTTCAGTGCTTAGCTTTCTTCACAGTCCAATTCTCACATCCATACATGACCACTGGAAAAACCATAGCCTTGACTAAATGAACCTTTGTTGGCAAAGGAATGTCTCTGTTTTTGAATATACTGTCTAGGTTCAGTTCACTTCAGTCGCTCAGTGGTCTCCGACTCTTTGCAACCCCATGAATCGCAGCACGCCAGGACTCCCTGTCCATCACCAACTCCCGGAGTTCACCCAGACTCACGTCCATCGAGTCCATGATGCCATCCAGCCATCTAATCCTGGATCATCCGTTTTTCCTCCTGTCCCCAATCTCTCCCAGCATCAAACTCTTTTCCAATGAGTCAACTCTTCGCATGAGGTGGCCAAAGTACTGGAGCTTCACCTTTAGCATCATTTCTTCCAAAGAAATCCCAGGGTTGATCTCCTTCAGAATGGACTGGTTGGATCTGCTTGCAGTCCAAGGGACCCTCAAGAGTCTTCTCCAACACCACAGATCAAACACATCAATTCTTTGGCGCTCAGCCTTCTTCACAGTCCAACTCTCACATCCATACATGACCACAGGAAAAACCATAGCACTGACTAGACGGACCTTAGTCGGCAAAGTAATGTCTCTGCTTTTGAATATGCTATCTAGATTGGTCATAACTTTTCTTCCAAGGAGTAAGCGTCTTTTAATTTCATGGCTGCAGTCACCATCTGCAGTGATTTTGGAGCCCCAAAAAAATAAAGTCTGACACTGTTTCCACTATTTCCCCATCTACTTGCCATGAAGTGATGGGACCAGATGCCATGATCTTCGTTTTCTGAATGTTGAGCTTTAAGCCAACTTTTTCGCTCTCCTCTTTCACTTTCATCAAGAGGCTTCTTAGCTCCTCTTCACTTTCTGCCATAAGGGTGGTGCCATCTGCATATCTGAGGTGATTGATATTTCTCCTGGCAATCTTGATTCCAGCTTGTGTTTCTTCCAGTCCAGCGTTTCTCATGATGTACTCTGCATATAAGTTAAATAAGCAGGGTGACAATATACAGCCTTGACGTACTCCTTTTCCTATTTGGAACCAGTCTGTTGTTCCATGTCCAGTTCTAGCTGTTGCTTCCTGACCTGCATACAGATTTCTCAAGAGGCAGGTCAGGTGGTCTGTATTCCCATCTTTTTCAGAATTTTCCACAGTTTATTGTGATCCACACAGTCAAAGGCTTTGGCATAGTCAATAAAGCAGAAGTAGATGTTTTTCTGGAACTCTCTTGCTTTTTCCAAGATCCAGCGGATGTTGGCAATTTGATCTCTGGTTCCTCTGCCTTTTCTAAAACCAGCTTGAACATCAGGGAGTTCACGGTTCATATATTGTTGAAGCCCGGCTTAGAGAATTTTGAGCATTAGTTTACTAGCATGTGAGATGAGTGCAATTGTGCAGTAGTTTGAGCATTCTTTGGCATTGCCTTTCTTTGGGATTGGAATAAAAACTGACCTTTTCCAGTCCTGTGGCCACTGCTGAGTTTTCCAAACTTGCTGGCATATTGAGTGCAACACTTTCACAGCATCATCTTTCAGGATTTGAAACAGCTCCACTGGAATTCCATCACCTCCACTAGTTTTGTTCATAGTGATGCTCTAAGGCCCACTTGACTTCACATTCCAAGATGTCTGGTTCTAATATCTTCTGCTTCTGCTAGGTCCAGACCATTTCTGTCCTTTATTGAGCCCATCTTTGCATGAAATGTTCCCTTGATATCTCTAATTTTCTTGAAGAGATCTCTAGTCTTTCCCATTCTGTTGTTTTCCTCTATTTCTTTGCATTGATCACTGAAGAAAGCTTTCTTATCTCTTCTTGCTATTCTTTGGAACTCTGCATTCAGATGCTTATATCTTTCCTTTTCTCCTTTGCTTTTCGCCTCTCTTCTTTTCACAGCTATTTTTAAGGCCTCCCCAGACAGCCAGTTTGCTCTTTTGCATTTGTTTCCCATGGGGATGGTCTTGATCCCTGTCTCCTGTACAATGTCACAAACCTCATTCCATAGTTCATCAGGCACTCTGTCTATCAGATCTAGACCCTTAAATCTATTCCTCACTTCCACTGTATAATCATAAGGGATTTGATTTAGGTCATACCTGAATGGTCTAGCCATTTTCCCTACTTTCTTCAATTTAATTCTGAATTTGGCAATAGGGAGTTCATGATCTGAGCCACAGTCAGCTCCTGGTCTTGTTTTTGTTGACTGTATAGGGCTTTTCCATCTTTGGCTGCAAAGAATATAATCAATCTGATTTCAGTGTTGACCATCTGGTGATGTCCATGTGTAGAGTCTTCTCTTGTGTTGTTGGAAAAGGGTGTTTGCTATGACCAGTGCATTTTCTTGGCAAAACTCTATTAGTCTTTGCCCTGCTTCATTCTGCATTCCAAGGCCGAATTTGCCTGTTACTCCAGGTGTTTCTTGACTTCCTACTTTTGCACTCCAGTCCCCTATAATGAAAAGGACATCTCTTTTAGGTGTCAGTTCTAAAAGGTCTTGTAGGTCTTCATAGAACCGTTCAACTTCAGCCTCTTCAGCATTACTGGTTGGGGCATAGACTTGGATAACTGTGATATTGAATTGTTTGCCTTGGAGATTAACAGAGAAAATTCTGTCGTTTTTGAGATTGCATCCAAGTACTGCATTTCGGACTCTTTCGTTGACCATGATGGCTACTCCATTTCTTCTGAGGGATTCCTTCCCGTAGTAGTAGATGTAATGGTCATCTGAGTGAAATTCACCCATTCCAGTCCATTTTAGTTCACTGATTCCTAGAATGTTGACGTTCACCCTTGCCATCTCTTGTTTGACCACTTCCAATTTGCCTTGATTCATGGACCTGACATTCCAGGTTCCTATGCAATATTGCTCTTTACAGCATCGGATCTTGCTTCTATCACCAGTCACATCCACAGCTGGGTGTTGTTTTTGCTTTGGCTCCATCCCTTCATTTTTTCTGGAGTTATTTCTCCACTGATCTCCAGTAGCATATTGGGCACCTAATGGCCTGGGGAGTTTTTTGGTATCCTATCATTTTGCCTTTTCTTACTGTTCATGGGGTTCTCAAGGCAAGAATACTGACGTGGCTTGCCATTCCTTTCTCCAGTGGACCACATTCTGTCAGGCCTCTCCACCATGACCCACCCATCTTGGGTTGCCCCACAGGCATGACTTGGTTTCATTGAGTTAGACAAGGCTGTGGTCCAACCTATCTAGGTTGGTCATAATTTTCCTTCCAAGGAGTAAGTGTCTTTTAATTTCATGGCTGCAGTCACCATCTGCAGTGATTTTGGAGCCCCCAAAAATAAAGTCTGACACTGTTTCCACTGTTTCCCCATCTATTTCCCATGAAGTGATGGGACCAGATGCCATGATCTTCGTTTTCTGAATGTTGAGCTTTAAGCCAACTTTTTCACTCTCCTCTTTCACTTTCATCAAGAGGCTTCTTAGCTCCTCTTCACTTTCTGCCATAAGGGTGGTGTCATCTGCATATCTGAGGTTATTGATATTTCTCCTGGCAATCTTGATTCCAGCTTGTGTTTCTTCCAGCCTCATATTTCTCATGATGTACTCTGCATATAAGTTAAATAAGCACGGTGACAATATACAGCCTTGACGTACTCCTTTTCCTATTTGGAACCAGTCTGTTGTTCCATGTCCAGTTCTAGCTGTTGCTTCCTGACCTGCATACAGATTTCTCAAGAGGCAGGTCAGGTGGTCTGGTATTCCCATCTCTTTCAGAATTTTCCACAGTTTATTGTGATCCACACAGTCAAAGGCTTTGGCATAGTCAATAAAGCAGAAGTAGATGTTTTTCTGGAACTCTCTTGCTTTTTCCATGATCCAGCGAATGGTGGCAGTTTGATCTCTGGTTCCTCTGCCTTTTCTAAAACCAGCTTGAACATCAGGAAGTTCACGGTTCACCAACTGCTGGAGCTTGGCTTGGAGAATTTTGAGCATTAGTTTACTAGCATGTGAGATGAGTGCAATTGTGCAGTAGTTTGAGCATTCTTTTGCATTGCCTTTCTTTGGGATTGGAATCGAAACTGACCTTTTCCATTCCTGTGGCCACTGCTGAGTTTTCCAAACTTGCTGGCATATTGAGTGCAGCACTTTCACAACATCATCTTTCAGGATTTGAAACAACTCCACTGAAATTCCATCACCTCCACTAGCTTTGTTCACAGTGATGTTTTCTAAGGCCCACTTGACTTCACATTCCAGGTTGTCTGGCTCTAGATGAGTGATCACACCATTGTGTTTATCTGGGTTGTGAAGATCTTTTTTGTACAGTTCTTCTGTATATTCTTGCCACCTCTTCTTAATATCTTCTGCTTCTTGTAGGTCCATACCATTACTTTTTATATAATACCACGAAGATCAGTGAGCTTTTTCTTTATGACTTCAACTTTTATATATTTAGAAATAATTTTTTTCTGATCTATGAAGTCTGTCAGTACATTTTCCATGTACAGCTGAAAAAATATATATTCTTTTGTTCTGGGGTTCAGTGTTCTATAAATATTAATTAAGTTAAGCTGGTTGATAGTGTTTTATAAGTCTTTTGTAGACTCTTAAAGAGACTCTTTTGTATTCTCTTTAAGAATTTTTAAGCCAGAAAGAAAAACACCAATACAGTATACTAACACATATATATGGAATTTAGGAAGATAGCAATGACGACCCTGTATGCAAGACAGGGAAAGAGACACAGATGTGTAATACGGACTTTTGGACTCAGAGGGAGAGGGAGAGGGTGGGATGATTTGGGAGAATGACATTCTAACATGTATACTATCATGTGAATTGAATCGCCAGTCTATGTCTGACGCAGGATGCAGCATGCTTGGGGCTGGTGCATGGGGATGACCCAGAAAGATGTTATGGGGAGGGAGGTAGGAGGGGGGTTCATGTTTGGGAATGCATGTAAGAATTAAAGATTTTAAAATTTAAAAAATAAAAAACTAAAATTAAAAAAAAAAAAGAATTTTTAAAAATCTATTTGTCCTATAAATCACTGAGAGATAAATACTGAAGTCTTCTACTCTAATGGTGATTTTTATATTTCTTTCACTTCTATGAGTTTTACTTCATATATTTTCTTTATGTGTTATTTGTCCATGTATTTAGAACTTCAGTGTGCTCTTGATTTATTAGTCATTTCACATTACAAAATGTAAATGATTATTTTTGCAGATATCTCTATTCTGAAAGTTATTTGCTCTGACCTGAAATAATCATTCCAGATTTCTTAAGGTGAAGATTTGCATTATTTATTTTTAGCTAAAATCTGAGAAAGAAATCATTTTATATTTTTATGTAGAAATATATTTACATCCATATATACACCTTTTTTCCCAGTTATTGTGTTCTTTATCCTTAAATGTACATCTGTGTGTCTTTTGTGTATCCTTTATTTCATTTTATTATATTACTGAAAAACTTTTCTTTAATATTTCCTGAAGTGAAGATCTACTGATGACAAGTTTTCTCACATTTGTCAATGAAAAAATAATTGTACTTTTAATTTTGAAAGATACTGTCACTCCATGTAGAATTCTACTTGACAATCCTCTTTTAGCACTTCAAAACTATGTTGAAGTTTCTTATTCTTTGCTTTGCTTTGCTTTTGATGAAAACTATACGGCTATTCTTATAGTTTTTCACCTGTATATAAATGCAATATACTTTGTATAAACAATCTATACATATATTTTTTTCTCCTTCAGGCAGTCTTAAATATCATCTCTTTAGCACTGATTTTTATCAATCTGAGCATCGTATACCTTCCTGGTGCTTTCTTTGTGCTTGTTTGGAGTTTTTTCTTGAATCTATCAGTCAAGAATTTTCACGAAATTTGTAAAACACTTATCCATTTATTTCTTCAAAAAATTTTTGTGGCATGTTCTTCTTCTTTTCTTCATTTTGTGTGACAATTAAATGATTAAACCTTTTTATAGTGTTCTACTAGTCATATAGGTTTTGTCATTTTTTGATTTTCAGCCATTTTTAAAAAACTGTTTCAATTTGGCTAACTTCTATGGCAGTGTTTTCAAGTTTACCAGTTATTTCTTCTGTAGTGTCTATTCTTCCACTAATTTTATTGGTTTTATTTTTCATTTACACTTTTCAGTTCTAAGAGTGCCATGCATTTTTTATCCTTCATTTTATCCCTCATTATGTTCACTTTCTAAAAATTAATTAACTTATTTACTACCTGGTTTAAAGCCATTGCTTGCTAATTCCATCATCTCTTTCATTGTGTTTGACTCTATTGACTCACTTTTCTGCAAGATATGGGTTACATTCTGATGACTTTTTATTTTGATTTTTTTTTAGCTTTTTGTTTTCTTCCTGAGATTTTGAATGCAAAATGGTTGAATGTTTGGATTTAGTTGTTCTCTTTAAAGATTTAAAGTTTGTTTAGATGTTATTTTCAGATCAATGTAATCCTTTCAGTTATTTTTTAAGGTCTGTTAGGGAAGGTCTTCTAACATTCTGGAATATCTACTGACTACCTTGGGTATTTAATACAATCTCTGGGTATAGCTATAACAAAGTCGAACATCTCCTCCCACAGCATTCAGCAGTGGCCCTTTGTCTGGCCTTGTGAAGCTTTATGCATACACGTGCTTAGTTGCTCAGTTATGTCCAACTCTGTGACCCCATGGGCTATAGTCCACCAGGCTTCTCTGTCCATGGAGATTCTCCCAGCAAGAATACTGGAGTGGGTGGCCATCCCCTCCTTCAAGGGATCTTCCCAACCCAGGGATTGAACCCAGGTCTCCTGCATTGCAGGCAGATGCTTTATCCTCTGAGCCACCAGAGAAGCCCGCTATATATATGAGCAGGACAGTATTTGATCCAAGACACCATTTGATTCTTTGTGACCCCATGGACTGCATCACATCAGGCTTCCCTGTTCTTCACCATCTCCCAGAGCTTGCTCAAACTCATGCCCATTGAGTCATTGATGCCATCCAAACATCTCATCCTCTGTCATCCCCTGTCATCCCCTTCTCCTTCTGCCTTCAGTTTTCCCCAGAATGTTATGCAAATTTATAGAGTCTTTTTTTTCCCCCCTATGTAGCTTGGTTCTCTTTGATATTTGCCATGCAAATTCCAATTTCCACAGCCTCACTGATGTCCTAATTCTGTATTAGTAAGATGATGTGTCTCTGCTGGGATTTCTCATTCCTGAAGCCCTGCCCAGAAATCTCCTGCAGGCAGAAAGCTGGGACAATTGTTTGTATCCCATCATTAATTTCCCTTATCTCAGGAATTACAGTCTAGCGCTGCATGTAGTCAAGTATCTAAAAACAATTCTTTTATATATTTTGTCCAATTTTCTCATTGTTTCTATAGCACCATAATCCCCATACCAGATATTTCTTTACCAGTGGGATATTTTCAGTTGTTTATTAGAATAGTGCCATGTTATTATTGACAATGGCTAAGGCATTGTATAAAACTGTGGATATTATATCATTTCTGTTTTTTAGCTTAAATGAACATTTGAATGTCTTTCTAAAATTCTGATATATTTCTGTGTATTTAAGAAGACTTTCTTTTTTTTCCTCCAAAGAAAATTGTTTTTATGACAGCATTATTCAAAAAAAAATTGTCATGATGAACTTTACAACAAATCTTGTAGATATGTATCCGTTTCACTCACTGGGAGTTAACAAAATTCTTTAGTGTACACTTTGTTAACCTTATGGACACTGTATTTCATAGATGAAGTACTATTGAAAGCTTTTGCATTATTTTAGATTCTTGCTTCTCAACGTGTTGCAGTTGACCAGGAATATTAACATCAGCTAAGCACTTGCTCGAAATGTAAACTCTTGGTCCACATGCCAGACCCACTGAATGAGAATTCACATTTTAACAAGGATCCCAGGTGTTCTGCATTTATATTAAAATCTGAGAAGCACTCCTGTACAGGATCATAGTCCCTCTGAATGTTTCCAGACAGTCTCACCTGACAAGCATATATTTAGATTCTGCATTAATAACAACACCTGGTAAAACAGCAATCAGTTTGCTTGAAAGCACATATATGCAAACTTTCTGGACATCCTCAGGCCCTGTACATCACTGAAGCACCCAGAAGGCTTCTAGGTGGCAGGACATATCTAAGTTCCCATCAAAATGCTATTTGAGATCTATAACTCAGTTATTTTAAATGAGGAGGCAACAACTTGACCTATGTATTTTCCTTTCAGAGTCATTCTTTAAAAATGAAATTTGATTTAAACCAATGCAGCCACTGTGGCTTAATAATACATTTATTTTATACATTCAACAAGGTCTTCTAGCCAATGGAGAAAATGGTGAAAATCAAAATATTTATATTCTTCCATTGTTAGCCTGGGAGAACAGAGACATTTGGAAAACCCATTTCTTTCTCTTCTGGAATTCAGTTCCAAAGGAACTATAGGAAGAATCAAGGTAAGCCATTAAAATGTGAAAATAAGTATACACTTGTCTTCTGACCCTCCTAATGCATTCCACAGGCTGCTATTTATTAAAGTCGTCTCTCGACAGATCCCACCGGGCATTGTTCTTCTCCAAGCCAGGTGCCTAAGTGGGACACACAAATGTAGAAAAATAAGAGACAAGGTGTGACATTTACTAACACCCACCACAGTGGTCTAGAGCCAGACATTCTGGAATGTGAAGTCAAGTGGGCCTTAGAAAGCATCACTACGAACAAAGCTAGTAGAGGTGATGGAATTCCAGTTGAGCTATTTCAAATCCTGAAAGATGATGCTATGAAAGTGCTGCACTCAATATGCCAGCAAATTTGGAAAACTCAGCAGTGGCCACAGGGCTGGAAAAGGTCAGTTTTCACTCCAATCCCAAAGAAAGGCAATACCAAAGAATGCTCAAACTACTGCATAATTGCACTCATCTCACATGGTAGTAAAGTAATGCTCAAAATTCTCCAAGCCAGGCTTCAGCAATATGTGAACTGTGAACTTCCTGCAGCCATGAAATTAAAAGACGCTTACTCCTTGGAAGAAAAGTTATGACCAACCTAGATAGTATATTCAAAAGCAGAGACATTACTTTGCCAACTAAGGTCCATCTAGTCAAGGCTATGGTTTTTCCTGTGGTCATGTATGGATGTGAGAGTTGGACTGTGAAGAAGGCTGAGCGCCAAAGAATTGATGCTTTTGAACTGTGGTTTTGGGGATGACTCTTGAGGGTCCCTTGGACTGCAAGGAGATCCAACCAGTCCATTCTGAAGGAGATCAACCCTGGGATTTCTTTGGAAGGACTGATGCTAAAGCTGAAGCTCCAGTACTTTGGCCACCTCATGAGAAGAGTTGACTCACTGGAAAAGACTCTGATGCTGGGAGGGATTGGGGGCAGAAGAAGAAGGGGACGACCGAGGATATGATGGCTGGATGGCATCACGGACTTGATGGATGTGAGTCTGAGTGAACTCCGGGAGTTGGTGATGGACAGGGAGGCCTGGCGTGCTGCGATTCATGGGGTCGCAAAGAGTTGGAGACGACTGAGCGACTGAACTGAACTGAGCTGAACTGAACCCATGCATCTGATTGAGAAATAAAATGGTTATTACATTTTATGAATATATGTCAGTATTACACTATTGACAGACACAAGTTGTCTTTGACACACACAAGTGAAAAAGGGATGAGCAAGTTACTGATGATTTTTTATTTGCTTCTTTTTCTGGGTAATTACTCTTGAAATAATACAAATTAGTGGACTTCTCAGACTGCTGAAATAATGAGTTTTGTTAAGACCTGAATGCAAGTAATTTTGGGTTTATGCATTTACTTCTGTGATTGGCAGGACATATATTCTATTCTTGGAGATAGTTTCTCTCTATTAGATCTATTTCCAAATGACTAATTTTATGGGACTTTTTTCCCCCTTTGTGATCTTCATGAAGTGAAATGTTTGTGACTCAGTTATGTCCATCTCTCTGCAACCCCATGAGCAGCCCACAAGGCTCCTCTGTCCACAGACTTCTCCTGGGAAGAATGCTGGAGTAGGTAGCCATTCCCTTCTCCAGGGGATCTTTCCAACCCAGGGACTGAACCCAGATCTCCTGCACTGCAGGCATATTCTTTACTATCTGAGCCACCAGGGAAGCCCTGTTCAGATCTTCACAAATAATTATAATTTTAAAGAATAGGAAAAAAGATAAGATGATCTACTTCTGGGACACATGTGTGTGTCAAAAGGAAATTATATCTACCGTTTACATGTAGTACTGTCAGTATGCAAAGAAAGAAAAAATGAAGAAATGGCGTTTACCTCAGGAACAATTTTAATAGAAAATATCCCAGATCTGATTGAAATCCTTTGCATTTAGAACATGATGTGCTAGAACTGCAGACTCAGTATCTTACACTGCTTACCAACTTCTGGGTACGTTTAAAACTGGAAAGTTCCTTTATAAATGTTATGTCCTTCAGTGGTGAATTTTGGAAAAATTCTCCCTCTCTCTCTCTCTTTCTCTCATATGTAGATACGTGCAAATGTATGAGTGCACACACACACACACACACACACACACAATTACCTTTAGATTAATTGGCATAGCTGTCATTTTAGCATCTACCTCTATTAGCAGTTGTGTGTTTATAGAAAGAAGGCCAAAAAGTAATCATTCTAATTTTTAACTTCAATTTTATAATTTAGCTTCTAAAGTTAGTTTTCAGAGAAAACATTTTCTTATTTAGACTATACAATGAGAAGTATTCCCTATGTATGTTTTCAATGTATTTTATATATTTTCAAATAATTTAATGTAGTTTTAACATGTAAAAATACTTTGATTTTGGAATTAAGAAGTTGTAAATTATATAAGCGAACAATGTGCGTGTACGTATATATATATATGGACATATGCGGTGCTGTGCTTAGTCACTCATTTGTGTCTGATTCTGTGTGACCCCATGGACTGTAGCCCGCCAGGCTCCTCTGTCCATGGGGATTCTCCAGGCAAGAACACTGTACGTATATTTAGAAAAAAGCTTTGCATGTTAAAAATTCCATTAAAATAATGAAAAGATAGGGCATATGTGTGTGTGCATGCTAAGTCATATAATTTATCTTAACTCATTTGGGCTGCTATGACCAAATTCCAGAGACTGGGCAGCTTGCACACAGATATTTATTTCTCACAATCTTGGATGCTGACAATTCTAAGATCAAGACCTCAGCAGATTCTGTGTCTGGTGAGAACCCACTGCGCAAGCCTTGTCACTGAAACCTCACATGACGGAAGGAGTGAAGAAGCTCTCTTAAGTCTGTTTTATGAAGGAACTAATTCTATCAATGAGGGCTCCACCCTCATGAAATACTGACTACCAAAGGTCTCCCTTGCTAATACCATCACATTAGAGGTCGGATTTAACATATGAATTTCGAGGGCAAAGAAATATTCAGACCACATAAGACTGGGAAGAAACATTTGAAAATTGTTATGAATTAAATTAAGTTAACCCATGAAAGTGAAAGTGAAGTCGCTCAGTCGTGTCCGACTCTTTGCATCCCCATGGACTGTAGGCTACCAGGCTCCTCCCTCCATGGGATTCTCCAGGCAGGAGTACTGGAGTGGGTTGCCGCTTCCTTCTCCAGGGGATCTTCCTGACCCAGGGATCGAACCCGGGTCTCCCACATTCCAGGCAGACACTTTTAGCCTCTGAGCCACCAGGGAATCTTCCCATATGCAATGTATGAATTGCTCCCAGTGCTTCTGAATGCAACCTTGTTTGGAAAAGGGATCCTTAGAGGGATAACCAAGCTAAACTGAGGTCAATAGAGTGGATGCTAATCCAGTAAGATTGGTGTTCATAAGAGACTGGGAAATTTGAACACACACATGGAGGGAAGGCAGTGTGAAGAGACACAGGGAGACGATGGTGGTTTGCAAGTCAAGGAGAGAAGCTGGGAAAAGATTTTCCACTTGCAGCCCTCAGACGGAGCCAACCCTTCAGACACTTTGATTTTAGACTTCCCGTCTCCAGAACTGTGGGACAATATCGTTCTGTTGGTTAAACCACCCATTTTGTCACACTTTGTCACAGCAGCCTTGGGAGACTTTACAGACACATCATATATCAGATAAAAAACCTCAATATGTAGAATATGAGCTTCCCTGGTATCTCGGCTGGTGCAGAATCTGCCTGCACTGCAGGAGACCTGGGTTTGATCCCTGGGTTGGGAAGACTCCCTGGAAAAGGGAAAGACTCCCCACTCCAGTATTTTGGCCTGGAAATTCCATGGACTGTGTAGTTCATGGGGTTACAAGGGGTCAGACACGACTAAGACACTTTCACATGCAGAATATGGTGGCTTCCCAAGTGGCACTTGTGGTAAAGAATCCAGCTGCCAATGCAGGAGATGCAGGACACAGGAGTTCGATCCCTGGGTCGGGAAGTTCCTCTGGAGAAGGAAATGGCAGTCCATTCCAGTATTCTTGCCTGGGAAATCCCACAGAAAAAGAATCCTGGGCTACAGTCCATGGGGTTGTAAAGACTCGGATACAACTGAGAGACTCAACAACAGCAACAACAATGGGTGATTCAATATTGCTTCAAATTTCCTCCCAGTATCAAATGTCTATCTAATACATGGGTAACTAGCTTTTATAATTCACTTCTGCCAGTTTTAGTCTTAGTAGAATGTGCCCAGGTTTTAATTATATGTCATAGCGACTTTACATTGTTGTATATCTCAGAGCAGCTGACATTTAAGAGAGGTGCTTTCTTCATGATATTTTATTATAATAGTCCCTTTACCAATAAATATGGGAAAGGACAAAGTACAATTACTCTGAGGTTCTTTTCAAACAACACTAAGTCATTAGTAAAATGAAAGTATACTTAAATCAATGGCCTAATAAAATACGCAACCAAGGTTTATGTGTCATATCTTTTGCTACACATTACATCACAAGATAATTATAGCCTGATGCAACTATAGTGATTGCAATCTAGCACTAAGGTTTTCCACTTCATGGTTTTATTCTTAGAAAAAAATCTTTGTCACATTGATATCTATATTTGCCAAATAAATTAAGCAAAGCTTGGAAGAATGCTTACTGGTATTATTTTCTCTTACTCTTACAGAAATATCACAAATCTTTCATTATATATTATTTTGATATAAAATAATTTACCCTTTATTTGGAAAGTAAGAGAAATGTAGAAAAGCATGCATCTAAAGGCCGACATTTAGTAATAGAAGTATAGTTATCTTTTCTGCCCTGTTACTGCTCTGAAAAGTAGACCAGGCTGGTTTTCTGCTTATTCTCAATGTGCTATTTCAATTTTCCAAACATAAAATTTACGAGAGTTTCCAAGAGGTACTTTTCCGTCTTAGCCAAAGCAAACAATGGAAAGTGAAGAAAATCTTTCCTCTACAGAAAAATCACCAGCCTTCTCCAGTGGGAGGTTCTCAGGGTGCAAGATGTATCGCCAAAGGGGACATCAGAGGCCGCAGAGGAGTGGAGGCGTTCCCTGGGGGGCTCAGGTGAGACGGTCCGACAGGTAGGTCTCCTCACCTGCTCTTCAGCCTTGAACAGGTCACGTCCTCTGTGAGCCCCAGTCCAGATCTAAATGAAAGTGACACCATGTACTTCACAGGTTGCGAGAACTGAACACAGTTTTAAAGCCCTGGAGCATGAGTCACACTTATGATTATTTCATGAAGGTGGGTTACTATTAAGAAAACCAGGGACATTACTGAGCACATGTAATCTACTTGGAGGCATCATTTATACCATGATACAGAAAAGTATATTAAAACTATAATTGCTTATTGGTCTTTATTAAAAAGATGTTTGTATGAATATTTATAATTATTAGTAAAATCATAATCAAGTGGACACCACCCCCTTTCCTTGGCTGAGGGCCTTAGACTTCCCTCAAATATATCACTCCATAAGTTTAACTTCAAAACCAGCCTGACCAGTATAAAACAACTTGGTAATATTTTTATAACCAGTGTGACACCCTTAGTACCTGTGCTTGTGTCTGAGAAATTACATCAAAAAGCTAATCACAATCTATCTTTCCAAACGCTTCAGGACATATTTAAGAATGAACACATTCTAGAACGTATAATTTCAAACTGGATATTAAAAAATTGAATGAGAAAAAAGAATATTAAGAAATAAACAACTTATAAATACATCTTAGCTTCTTCTGATATTTGAAGTTATGATATTTTTATAAAAAATAAGGCATGACTTTCAATCTGCACTTGGTACATTATGACCTATTGAAGCTAATTAGGAAAATTATTGCTTATGAAACAGCAATTTTTACCAGATATCCATCCAAGAGTGGCAGACCAGGCTCAAAATAAGTAATTTCTCATTTTTTTAACCACTCTTCAAAGGAAATATTATTTCCATTTTACAGATGGGAAGAATAGAAACAAAGAGTTGAACTATTTGACAAGTAATAAGTTCCAGACTCAGATTAAAATCCAAGTCCATGAGCACAGTGATTTCTTTCCAAAGTTGACAGCATGACGGGGATAAAAGAGCAGGATCACAGTAGGGAAACTTGTACAGATACAGCCTCAGCCAGATGATAAGGACCAATGTCCTCAGTGATGAGTTGTGTTGATAACAAGTACCCTGGATATAGGGCTTCCCTGGTGGCTCAGATGGCAAAGAACCCACCTGCAATGCAGGAGACCTGGGTTCCATCCTTGGGTTGGGAAGATTGCCTGGAGAAGGGAATAGCTACCCACTCCAGTACTCTAGCCTGGAGAATGCCATGGACAGTGGAGCCTAGTGGGCTAAATCCAAGGGATCCCAAAGAGTTGGACACAACTGAAAAACTAACAAACAGTTACTTACTTGCTTCCCCTGGATATGATGTGCTGAGAAGGCCCTTTTCACTCTGTGGTCTTCCTCACTCCCAAATCATAACCTCCACCTTGTTGTTCAGTCACTCAGTTATGTCCGACTCTTTGCAATCCCAAGGACTGCAGCACACCAGGCTTCCCTGCCCTTCACCATCTCCCAGAGTTTGCTCAAACTCATGTCCGTTGAGTCGATAATGCCGTCTAACCATCTAATCCTCTATCACCCCCTTCTCCTCCTGCCCTCAATATTTCCTAGCAGCAGGGTCTTTTCCAGTGAGTTGGCTCTTCGCAACAGGTGGCCAAAGTATTGGAGTCTCAGCCTCAGCATCAGTCCCACCAATGAATATTTAGGATTGATTTCCTTTAGGATTGACTGGTTGGATCTCCTTGTTGTCCAAAGGACTCTCAAGAGTCTTCTCTAACACCACAGCTCAAAAGCATCAATTCTTTGGTGCTAAGCCTTCCTTATAGTCCAAATCTCTCATCTATACACGTCTACTGGAAAAAAAACCATAGCTTTGACTAGATGGACCTTTGTTGGCAAAGTAACGTCTCTGCATTTTAACAAGCTGTCTAGGCTGGTTATAGCTTTTCTTCCAAGGAGTAAGCATCTTTTATTTTCATGGTTGCAGTCACCATCTGCAGTGATTTCGGAGCCCAAGAATATAAAGTCTGTCACTGTTTCCATTGTTTGACCATCTATTTTCCATGAAGTGATGCAATCAGATACCATGATCTTGGTTTTTTGAATGTTGAGTTTTAAGCCTGCCTTTCACTCTCCTCTTTCACCTTCATCAAGAGGCTCTTTAACTTCCGTCTGATCATCATGGAAAAAAACAAAAAACAAAAAAACAAAAAAAACCCCAAAATCCCAATTCAGGGGCATTCCACAAAATTCTAAGCTAATAGTTCTCAAAACTGTTAAAGTCATCAAAGACAGGCACATCTGATAACTTTACACAGTCTGAAGAGCCAAGAGAGATATAACAGCTACCTGCGGTATGATGTCCTGAAACAGGAAAAGAGTATTAAGTAAAAGAAGTAGAAAAATATGAATAAATCTCGACTTTGTTTAATAAACTATGTCAACATGATGTTGTTTTTCAGACACTAGGTCGTGTCCAACTCTTTGCGACTCCATGGAAGGTAGCTCTCCAGGCTCCTCTGCCCGTGGGATTCTCCAGGCAAGAACACTGGAGTAGGTTGCCATGCCCTTCTCCAAGCAATCTTCCTGATCCATGGATGTAACTCATGTCTGCTGCATTGACAGGTGGATTCTTTACAATTGAGCCACCAGGGAAGCTCAATGGCAAATGCGCCACACTAATGTAAGGCACCACATGCAAAGAGTTGACTCATTGGAAAAGACTCTGATGCTGGGAGGGATTGGCGGCAGGAGGAAAAGGGGACAACAGAGGATGAAATGGCTGGATGGCATCACTGACTCGATAGACATGAGTCTGAGTGAACTCCAGGAGTTGGTGATGGACAGGGAGGCTTGTGGCGTGCTGCGATTCATGGGGTCACAAAGAGTCAGACACAACTGAGCAACTGAACTGAACTGAACTGAACTGAATGTAGGGCATTGATAATCAGGAAAACTAGGTGTGGGGCATAGGAAAAAAATCTCTGTACTATTTTTATTATTCTCCTAGACATTGAAACTGTTCTAAAAGGGTTTTTTTTTTTAAGTTTATTAAAAGAAAACAAGACTAGAGTAGGAGCAGTTTCTATTACATCACCAGCAGAGCAGGAGTTTCACTGAGGCTGAGGAGTCTACAACCATCACGCGAATAAAAGAAGTGAGTGTTAATTTGGGTGTAAGGTAAAGACCCTCAGGCCTGGGAGAAGGACAGAGGCAGGAGACTGAGGGGCTGGTGCGAAAGTCCTGTTTACTCTGTAGCCTGAACTGCAGGACAGGGCATTTCAGAAATCCCTTGGCGAAGAAAGCACAATACACTGCCTCACCCCACTACCGTCTCCTCAGTGTCTGGAAGAGGAACTGGACGTCCCAGGTGATTAGAAAAGAGGACAGTGAAGCAGTGACCACACCAGAGCCACATCGATCCAACCGGACGATAAAAACACAATGAAGCAACAACCACCGAGAAAAAAATCATCAACCCAATGAGAAGAAATCAAAGATGCTATTTAGCATGAGACTGAGAAAAACACCCAGAGGATTGATCTTTTTCTCTCTTCAACTCCACGTTTGGACATTTTACAGCAGTGGACTGTGCCTATCAGGTTACCCTAATGCTGTAACCACTGTTTGCTTAATGATCTCCAATTCAATGATGTGTTTGAAACTGTATTAACCATATCCTCATTGTTGCACTATAAGCACAGAGTTAATTTTCTTTCAAAGTAGACTGGGTTGAAAGAGCCTTATTCTTTGGAATAATGTGAAATAAAATTGCAAAAAAAAATACTGTTTTGAAAGAAAGAGGATGCATGGTGAAAATTAAGTGGTATGAGATGTTAGCACTATTTTCAGGTAAGTGGACATAACAGCATTTTGTTGCACAATTCTCTTTGTGTATGACATCTTTCTTCTACTTGGAATTGGCTGACAACGTGCCAGAGCTATTTCCTGTTGAACACAACAGTGCTCATTTTTTATAAAAATGTTGGGCTTCATTTTAATGCTCCCTAAATTATAGTCTGCTACAAAATTGCACACCAAGACTTTTGTGTGTGTGTGAAGAAGACCGATCATACATACAAAGCCACAAAGCAATGAATACTTATTCTTCAATATTTCAGAGGTTTGCACTGATTTACGGGAAAAAAAGGGGCACAGAAACAGACTAGCATGATCTTGTGGACTGTTTTATATGGCTAATGGTGCATACTCGACTTTCTTTGGTGTGTCATTAATGAAGAATCCGCCTTTTGCTTGTTTGTTCATTTTAACTAAAAGTAAAGATATTTCCAAGAATATGGTTAGTAGAATTTCCTTACTGAAAGCCCTAAACCAGGTTCTTTGTCTCACATTTGTGAAGGGCTGAGAAGGATGGCTGTACAAATATCACACATGAGAAAAGAAAGGGGAAAAAATGTCTTTTTTATTCTGTGATGTCTCCCCACTCACACAGGTAAACGGGGTTCTCAGTGTTGTGAGAAGACTCATTCTGTTGAGCGTTTGTAACTGTCATCCAACAAGCACACTCTTCCAAGGGATTCTAGGCTCTAGTTCCTTCTTTTCCTAGCATATTTTATAAATTATCAAAGTAGACACATTCTAACCAGACACATACACACACAAGTAATGAGTAGACTTCCATTCTCAGAGGAAAACTACACGAGTATTAACCACATGTTTCTAGAAATTTTCTATGCTTATATTAAAAATATATTAACATTGACAAAAAGGTATGTATCCATTTCCTGTGGTTTCCAAAAATAAAATTATTCACAAACTGAATAACTTAAAATAAGATGCATTTATTCTCTCCCAGTTTTGGAGGCCATATGTGTGGAATCCCATGTCAGCTGGGCTGCTTTCTCTCTGGAGGTTGGAAGGGAGGAGCCTTCCTGCCTTTTCCAGCTTCTGGTGGTCTCAGATGAGCCTTGGTTTGGGGCAACATCCCCCAGTGTCTGCCCCTATCTTCACACGGTCATCTCCCAGTGTCTCTAAAGTGGCTCAGATCTTTCTCTAACTTTCCATTATAAGGATGCTAGTCATTGGATTTGGATACACGCTAAACGTAGGAGGATGTCATCTCCAGGTACTTAATTTACTGACATCTGCAAAAACCCTGTTTTCTACATAAGATCACATTCACAGGTTCTGGGTTTGAAAACATGAACATACATTTTGGGGGAACAGCGTTCACCCCACTGTAAGGCCAGGTGTACATATATAAACACACACAGACATCTAAATATATAGCTACAGTCAGATTCTCAGCAGGAAACAAATGGATCCTTTAAATTAGGGTCTTCTGAAGAGGATCTGATACAGGCTCTGTCCACAAAGGCCTGGGTGGGATATAAGGAAACCAGACATCACCTCTTCCTTCCTTCCTACCATAGCCCAGGGCCAAGGGCCAGAGGGCAGGAGCTCAGAGAGAAGCCTGGCTTGGCAGGGAAGCTGGAGAAACAAAAACCCCAACCTCCTTTTTCCCTCCTCAACAATCCCATCTCAGGAAGGACATCCCCATTGGCCAAACCCAACTGGCAGCCAGAGGGCAGGGCCCCTATCCCTGTGGGTCAGCGCCACAGGCCAGCGTTCAGAGAGTGCAGGGACAGACGGATCTGGAAACATAAGCAGAGCATTCTCAACTCATGCAAAACTACTTCCCAGGTGGCTCAGAGGTAAAGAATCTGCCTGCCCATGCAGGGGAGGCAGGTTTGATTCCTGGGTCAGGTAGACCCCCTGCAGAAGGAAATGGCAACCCACTCCAGTATTCCTGCCTGGAGAATCCACGGACAGAGGACCCTGGCGGGCTACAGTCCAAGGAGTCACAGAGTCATGCACGATAGTCACTGAACTTGCCCACAAGCACGCACACATGCAAAGCCACTGGGCTTAAACATTATATAGAAATTTCGTGGATTTGTTTTGTGTGTGTGTGTGTGTGTGTGTTTTTTACAAGTGATATTATTCTACAAATATTGTTGCCTAAGTACTTTTTCATGTAGGACTGTGTGCTAGGCTTAGTTCCTCAAAAACTCATAGGTCTACCTTGCTTGTTTTCACTAAATCTCCTGAATAGATATAGCATAATTTATTGCAGTTGTCTCTTGTTAATGGATATTTAGATTTTTCCCACTCTTTTTCAATTGTAATAAATCTGCAACAAACATTTTTGGGCATGTCTCAATGTGAATGCAAGTGAGTAAATCCCCAAATAAGTTTTAAGAGCTCAACTTCTAGGTAAAAGGGTGTATCCATGTTACAGTTAATAGCTTTGTCCAAAGGGAATTTGGCAGATATTGTAAGTTTCTATACTTGCTTTTATTACACAAAAGTTCTTCTTCCCCAACAAACTAATAAATACCAGGAATCAGAAAGCCTTCCAAATTTCAGTTTGCTGAGAGCCAGTCTCTAATTCATCACCTCTCCTTCCTTCTGCAGGGAGTACTGTAGTCTGGGAACAGTATCACAGAGGGGATAGGATTCCTTTGGACCTCAGGACTTTAGTTTAGGTCCCAGCTGTAATGTTCACTGGCTGTGTGACCATGGGAAGTCACTGTACCTCTCTGAGCTTTAATTTCCTACATGTGAAATAGGAAAAAAAAAATCTACCTCAATCTACCTCACAGGATTGTGAAAAAGATGAATTATGTGTATGAAAGCATTTAAAAAATATTCCCCATAATCGTACAACATGTTCATCATTCTGATGTCCTCTAAAATGCAGTAGACCTGCTCTTTTGAAAAGCGGTTGCCATCAGGGAAGTTTTATTTCATTTTCCCTAATAATTCTTGGATTTACCGTATTTCTTTTATTAGATTCTTGGTTTAAAAATTGGATCATCCTAAAAATATTCATAAAAATAGGTACCTCCAGGTGAAAAATGATGCATTTTTAGAAGTATTCTGTTCCTAAAATATTAAATGCATTTTTGCCAAAGTATTTTATTACATATGTGCGTGCATGCTAATTTGCTTTAGTCATGTCCAACTCTTTGTGCCCCTATGAGCTGCAGTTTCCCAGGCTCCTCTGTCCATGGGTTTCTATAGGCAAGAGTAGTGGTATCGGTTGCCATGCCCTTCTCCAGGGGATCTTCCTGACCCAGGGATCAAACCCGCATCTCTTATATCTAACCTGCATTGACAGGTGGATTCTTTAGCACTAGAGCCACCTGGCAAGCCCCATTTTATCATATATATATGATGTAAATATATGTAATATATTACTATATATTATATATAAGAAATTCTATATATAATATAAAATAATATATGATAATAGATTATATAATAACAGTAGATAATATTATATATTCTTATTATATTTATATTAGAAATATGTATATATTTATAGACTTCCCGCATGGCAGGCACAGTTGGTAAAGAATTCACCTGCCAATGCAGGGGACACAAGCGACGTGGGTTCAATATTGCCTCTAATTTATGTTTTGTTTTCTTGGCCCTGGGGCATCTTGGATCTTGGCTCCCTGACCAGGAATTAAACCCAGACCTCCTTGCACTGGAAGGTGAAGTTGTCGTCACTAAACTGCCAGGAAAGTCCTTTAAAAGTCACTTAGATATACTTTAAAAGACCAAATGTTACTGAATTACTCAGATTTTTTTTTCAAGTTGGGGTATTTTTTGCCCCTGGATTTAGGAATGTAGATTTCATGTTTACTCTTCCTTAAAATGAACTGCAGAGACAGAATTTTGTTATGTAAACAATGATTGAGGACAATGTTATGATCTACTCCAAATCATAGAATAGAAATTAAATAAGTCATCACAATGAAAATCAGGTCTCATATATACGTTGGTTAAAAAAATGACAGATGTGTGTGGTTATATTCTGTTCTGGCTTCTTTGAGTTTAGATAGTAAAAGACAATGATTTATTGAGCTTTACATGTTTAGTGAAATTGCTATATATTATAGTTCATCTATTCTGTCACCAACATAGTATATGTTAAACAGATGTAATTCTGTAGTGGAGTGCCGAAACTGGTCCCCCTAAAGTTACGTTATTTTTTCCTGTAGAGAAAACCCTTAACTTTTTGCCTCAAGCCAGAAAATTTGTATTTATTTATTTACCCTAAAATTTGTGTGAGTCTGTCCCAGGAATAAAGAGATTTTCACTGAGTCATACGGTCCATTCATTTTCGAAGAACTAGAATATAATCAAATGTATTCAACACGCAGTCTTACTGAACTGAGTTTCCTTTGGCCAATTCCTATGTCCAGAATATCTGAAGGTCATCTTTGGTTTTGATTTGACCGTATACATTTGATGGACAGTCTTTGAAATAGGACATTTCTGGGGGTAGAAAGTTGAGTGAACTTACTATTACGTGCGTGTCTGGAGATCCTAGTGCCCAGGAGGAGAGCAGCTGGGGAGGTCCCCGGAACACCTCTCCCTACCCTCCATCACTGCGTGTGCGTTCCCAGGGCATGTTTGAGACAGGAGGCTGCCACAGCAACTCCGACTGAGGCTCTAAGATAGAAGCCACCAAGATGAACTGCAAGATGGGCCAAATGTAGAAATTGTAAAGACGGGTGAGAACATTCCCCCAAGATGTCCAGGGAACACTCGGGGAGTGCAGGGGTGGAGCGTGTCCTTGGTAAGAACCTCTATACCTGACTCTCACTCCAGGGGAAAGGGAGGGGCTTCGCACCTGAGGAGCTGGGCTTGGAGAACGCCAGCAGCAAGGGAGCGGACCAGTAGTGAGGGTAAAAATCTCCTAGAGGATGTGTGTGTGTGTGTAGTGACGTGTTATGTATGTTACATGTATATGGTGTGTGTGTGCGTGTGTGTTGCCGTGTGTGTTGTATATGTGTATGTGGCCTTGTCTGTGTGCATGTAGTGGTGAAAAGTGTGTTAAGGATAGAAAAACGCATCTTAAGATGAGAAGCCATCCTATTGGCTTGTAAGGCCCTGCATCCGTCCATGCTGGCCCAGAGGGAAAACACCTCATTAGAAACTCAGTGACATCGTCCTCACGCTGTTACGAGTGAGCTTGCACAAAGGCTAACATAACTGGCTGCATTTGGAGCACAGTGCTCTTCTCAAGCTTGGGGTACATTGGGTTGAGGTAGACGACTGTCTATCTCACCAGCACAGGATGTGCCTGGGTCATAGTTTCAAGGTTAATTTGGGGATAACTGCTTCTCCTTTTTGCTTTGCATTTCAGACAGAGCTGAATAAGAGATCAGAGAACGTGGGTGACCGTTTCAATGTCCTTGACCTACTGAAATTCTTACGCTGATTTTTCTTCATAGCCCATTGAATAGCTAGTGGTACTCTTGGTTAGATGCCCAGAAACTACTCAAAAAAATTGATAAATTTTCTGAATCCTTAATGGACAAAGCCTCTTTTAGAATAATTCATCTGTTACTGAACTTGTAAATTATTCATGTTTTGATTAATATGCTAATTAAGAATTTGCTGTTAAAAAGATATACATAGCATTCATGGCCTAAAGTAATTAAAACAAGCAATTACTTAAACATTATGATGTTGGAGTTAAACGATTAGTATAAAAGAAGAAAGAAAAGATACAAAAGTATATTTTATATAATTTTAACTGTTGAACCAAGTGACATTATTTTATGCAGTTTATGTAAATATATACGTACATTTTGGAAGACTTAGGGTTAGGGTTACTGGCTTCTTTTATACAAGTCATTTCAATGTTCATTTCACTGACAAACTAGAATAGTAATTTTGCTCTCCTCAAGCAACTTTTTTTAAAAGAAAATATAAACTATTTCAAATATTACATGTGTACCTATTTTATTTTAACATGCACTAGATAATTTTAAAATAGCTGTCTTTACTAGGTGTGATGTGCAATGTTGAGGATGCCAAGTTGAATAGGCCTCAGGGTGCCCTGGGTCGTATGTGAATTATTCTGGATCATTATGGTGCTCACTAGAGTATGGAATCTTGCCCATCCTTTTAGACAATTATCTCCAAACTTCACGTAACATTGTTTGTTCAAACATCTTTGGTTCACACCCTGTGCTACATGTGTACATTTATTTTAAAAATAAATACATATACTATCATTATGAGCTAATATTTTAAAATTGATTTTTCAAAGAGTCTAAGCCTTGATATTCATAATTTGTACTTTGAGGGATGCATGGCAAAATTTCAAGACTTGTGTCTTAATCTTTAGCCTCTTTTGCTCTATTGACCTAAATCATTTAATGTCTAGTCTCAGTTTACTAAGATTGTAAAGGAAACCGAATTCTGGGTTTTAATTATTCATTTATCCATCCACCAATGCATTATACACATACGTATCTATATGCTAAATACACAAGCTCACCATATCCGTTTACTGTGAAGTATGAAATGAACTGCAATTCACCTGAAATTGAAAGTCTTCCTGGTCATTTTGGGTTTTAGACTGTATTCGTCTACAATGGCACTAGAGTAGAACCTGAACAAGGAGGGGAAGAAATGTGAGTGCTGCCCTGCTCTTACTGAGGACATGACAATATTGTTACCTTTCCCTGTTAATTAACAGGAAATACCCTAATCTGTAAATCCTGTTAACCAGGTGCTCTGTGATGTATGCACGTAGGACCCAGGAGCCAGTGGAGGCAAGGTTTCTGTCTCTCTGTGTCCCAGAAACTCATTCTTCTCTAGGGACAACTCAAGCATCACGTATGACTTGTGGTTATGGATAAAAGTGTCAGAATTAATAGTAAACCCAATATTAATAAAGAGAGGCTTTTATTTTGCATACAATTAATGGAATGGTAAAGTTAATATTTTCTTTCTGAGTCACTCTGCACCTGTCAGAAGTGGGTGCGTATGCATTTAAAGACACAACACGACACACAGCACACAGGCTAACTCCTCCTGTTAAGATGCCCTTGATCTGCCATCCTGAATTATTTCATCTAAATGGCCTTTTACATGATTTCATTTGTGACAATGTTTACTTTAATGCAATAGTAGCTGATACTCAATAACTGATCGTCACAGGCAGTCTTCATTTCACATCCTCCTGTAATCTGGTGGGTACTAAGATCAGAAATTTTCTCCTGTTTATGTTTGCATAAACATGGGGCACCTGACTCAAAATCATATGCCAGGGAGATTCTCAGCAAATGTCAATGGGTAACCTGAATCTTCCAGTGACTATTATAGAAAGAAAGGGCAACAGGTTTGAGACTCAATGTTGAAGGATGTGACCAAAAAAAAAGGGAAAAAGAGAGCATTATGGTTTTTCATGCGGATGGTAACCGGGAACCAGAATCCATGATTTTTATGCAGAAACTCTGATTAGCAGTTAGTTGATGGAAATGGTTCATTCTCATGCATCTTTTTGACTGACTAATAGAGACATCTTCAAATTCAAATGGAAGAGATTATATTGCTCAGAGGCAGCGAAAGTAATTTTTTTTCTGGATCAAGTTAGAAAAATATGACTGAGTGCCTTGAATACTATGCATCTTATTGTATATTTAATTTTAGAGTAGAACTCAGTCCTAGACAGTGTATTAAAAAGCAGAGACATCACTTTGCCAACAAAGGTCCATATAGTCAAACTATGATTTTTCCAGTCGTCATTTACAGATGTAAGAGTTGAACCATAAAGAAGGCTGAGTACCAAAGAAGTGATGCTTTTGAATTGTAGTGCTGGAGAAGACTCTTGGGAATCCTCTGGACTGTAAGGAGATCAAACCAGTCCATCCTAAAGGAAATCAGTCCTGAATATTCATTGGAAGGACTGATGCTGAAGCTGAAGTTCTAATACTTCGTCCACCTGATCTGAAGAACTGACTCATTGGAAAAGTCAATGATGCTGGGAAAGATTGAAGGCAAAAGGAGAAAGAGGTGGCAGAGGATGAGACGCTTAGCATTACCGACTCAATGGACGTAAATATTTTTTTCAAGGAAGACTTCCAGGTTTTTTGTTTGTTTTTTTGTAAATTTATTTATTTTAATTAGAGACTAATTACTTTACAATATTGTAGTAGTTTTTGCCATACATTCACATGAGTCAGCCATGGGTGTACATGTGTCCCTCATCCTGAAACCCCCTCCCACCTCCCTCCCCATCCCATCCCTCGGGTCATCCCAGTGCACCGGCCCTGAGCACCCCGTCTCATGCATGAAACCTGGACTGGTGATCTATTTCACATATGGCAATATACATGTTTCAATGCTATTCTCTCAAATCATCCCACCCTCACCTTCTCCCACAGAGTCCAGAAGTCTGTTCTTTACATCTGTGTCTCTTTCACTGTCTCGCACATAGGGTCATGGTTACCATCTTTCTAAATTCCATATATATGCATCATTATACCGTATTGGTGTTTTTCTTTCTGACTTACTTCTCTCTGTATAATAGGCTCCAGTTTCATCCACCTCATTAGAACTGATCCAAATGCATTCTTTTTAATAGCTGAGTAATACCTTGTGTATATTTACTACAGCTTTCTTATCCATTCATCTGCCAATGGACATCAAGGTTGCTTCCATGTCCTAGCTATTGTGAACAGTGCTACAATGAACATTGGGGTACACGTGTCTCTTTCAATTCTGGTGTCCTCTGTGTGTATGTCCAGCAGTGGGATTGCTGGGTCGTATCGCAGTTCTATTTCTAGTTTTTAAGGAATCTCCACACTGTTCTCCATAGTGGCTGTACTAGTTTGCATTCCCACCAACAGTGTAAGAGGGTTCCCTTTTCTCCACACCCTCTCCAGCATTTATTGCTTGTAGACTTTTGGATCGCAGCCATTCTGACTGGCGTGAGATGGTACCTCATTGTGGTTTTGATTTGCGTTTCTCTAATAATGAGTGATGTTGAGCATCTTTTCATGTGTTTGTTAGCCATCTGTATGTCTTCTTTGGAGAAATGTCTGTTTAGTTCTTGGGCCCATTTTTTGACTGGGTTATTTATTTTTCTGGAATTGAGCTGCATGAGCTGCTTCTATGTTTTTGAGATTAAGTCTTTGTCAATTGCTTCATTTGCTATTATTGGAAATTCTGGGAGATAGTGGAGGAGAGGAGCCTGGTGTGCTGCAGTCCATGGGGTCACAAAGAGTAGGACACCACTTAGCAACTGAACAACAACAAGGCACTCAGTGCAGTCTCAGAAACCTGACGCTCCCAAGTTGAACCCCTGACCTCTCCTCTCTGGTTGTTAAATCAGTTATTACTCTTTCCCTCACTGCTTCGGTCTCCTCCTCTGGGAAATGGTAACAGACATTCCACCTATCACTTGTGCATGTCAGCTTTGTGAAGTGTGTTAAGGATCTGGTGCATCATGAGACATCACTTTGTCAACAAAGGTCCGTCTAGTCAAGGCTATGGTTTTTCCTGTGGTCATGTATGGATGTGAGAGTTGGACTATAAAGAAAGCTGAGCGCTAAAGAATTGATGGTTTTGAACTGTGGTGTTGGAGAAGACTCTTGAGAGTCCCTTGGACTGCAAGGAGATCCAACCAGTCCATGTTAAAGGAGATCAGTCCTGGGTGTTCATTGGAAGGACTGATATTGAAGCTGAAACTCCAATACTTTGGCCACCTGATGTGAAGAGCTGACTCATTTGAGAAGACCCTGATGCTGAGAAAGATTGAAGGCAGGAGGAGAAGGGGACGACAGAGGATGAGATGGCTGGATGGCATCACTGACTCAATGGACATGGGTTTGGGTGGACTCCGGGAGTTGGCGATAGACAGGGAGGCCTGGTGTGCTGCAGTTCATGGCGTCGCAAAGAGTCAGACATGACCGAGCGACTGAACTGAACTGAACTGAACATCATGGGTGCGTGTAAATGCTGATTTCTCTCTGATCTTTAAGCCTGCCAATCTCACAATGAATCACACACAAGATCTTTGCACTATGTCTTTGAGAAAGAACCAAACAATCCATTATCAAAACTATTCCATTAAGAAAAATAGTTCATTTCGAACAACTGACAAGTTAGTCTAAGAGAATAATTTGGAAGTTTGAACATGCAGTTTTTCTGTCCTGGAAGAAATTCATACATTGTCAAGGGTAAACACCCCTCAGTAATTATTAGTAAAAGATACAAATGAAGAGCTGGCAAAGGGATGCACACTTGAAAAGATGGTCTCTTGGGATTTGCTGTCTCCTTAATATAATTGAAAAAATATTATAGTAAAACTCTTGTGAATATCTCCCATTTTAAAAGCAAGGCCCATTAAGTGGTTCATGAACTGAAAAATAGAGATTACAGGGCAAAGAATCAGGAAAAGTTTTAGTATCTAAAGGGAGTTCAGGCAAAGCCTATACACAGAATTTACATACTAAGCTGTAAAGGCAACAGTGGTCATTTATAAAGTCATATTGAGTATATCTCAGTTTTTACAGATTTTTTTTTCTGCTTCTCACTTACTTTGCTCACCCAAGAATAGATGCGGCCTGATGAACAGGTACCCTAAGAAAGCATGAACTCCACGAGGGAACACAGTACTTGTAAAGCTTCAGTTAAGTTCAGTTCAGTTGCTCAGTTGTGTGTGACTGTTTGTGACCCCATCGACTGCAGCACGCCAGGCCTCCCTGTCTATCACCAACTCCTGGAGTTTACCCAAACTCACATCCATTGAGTCACTGATGCCATCCAACCATCTCATCCTCTGTTGTCCCCTTCCCTTCCTGCCTTCAGTCTTTCCCAGCATCAGGGTCTTTTTCAGCATCATGGTCTTTTCAAATGAGTCTTTCATGTAAACTTGAAGTTTACATGAAAAATTTAGATGGAGAAAATTATTTACTATAGTACATTTTTACTGGTGAGAAAGGAAATTAGGACATGGAACCAGCATTTCTCATTTAGTGTGACCCCATTATGTATAGTTTTGGTTCTCAAAGTGTGGTCCCTGGACCCATTTGTGTTTTCTTGTTTTGTTCTTATTTGTTTGTTTTCACTGTGGGCTATTTTAAAGTCTTTATTGGATTTGTTACAATATTGCTTCTTTTGTTTATGTTCTGAGCTTTAGGTCACAAGGCATGTGGGGTCTCAGCTCCCCCATCCAGGGTGCAACCCCTACCCATCCTTGAGTAGCATTTGATTCTCAGCTTGAGCTTGAGAACACTGAATTCTGTTCTCAGGCTCTGGGCTGTTAAATCTTTATAATGACTAAAAGGCTTTCTGTATCTTTGAGGGAATAAACTCGCTAAGTACCTCTTTCTAAAAGCAAAATATTTACACTCTTATTTAGAAGAGTGATTACATTAAAATCTTACTCAATGTACACTATGAAAAGCTTTCCTAGGAAAAATCTTGGATGTGTTCTCAAAATTTTTTTTATAAATTAAAATAATTTTTTTTACCAAGCTTAATGAATAGAGTTAGAAAGCTTAATTCATTTTTTCATCTTCAAAGGCTTGCCTAATATTTGGCATGTAATGGATGTTCACACAGTTTTTTTAATTGGACAATTGAATAAATGAATACAGATCAAAGAAGCCATTTCTTATGAGTTGAGTCTCAATGTCTAAGCATTCATCCACATAAGGCTACTTATCACATCACCACCTGCGAGAAAAAGTATTATTTGCTTCAACAAGTTACTACTGGATATCTACTGTATATACTCCACATGGGCTTCTAAACAAATAAATGTCAATACATGGTGATAAACATGTCAAAAGTAGTATTTACAGGGCAATGAAACAATGCAGGTGGTGTGATTGATTTTTTCCGGAGGGTCAAAAAGTTCTTCCACCTGCAAATGAAATTGAAGCTCGGATTTCAGGGGCGTGTGCAAGTTGAGAAGGGCAGTGGGTGGAAGGCGTTCAGAGCAGGAAGGCTTGCTCGGAGGTTTGGAGGCGTGCTCCAGCAGGCGTCTTGCCCGCAGCCCACCATGCTCCTTGTATGGGCAGCAGTGGTCCTCCTTCAGGAATTGAACGTCATAGGTGCCCTTCTTACACATTCTCGGGAGATTGCCACATCCACCCACTGTGGAACCTGCCCCAAGCCTTCCTCTGACTATTTCCTTGGCTATTGTGCTCAGACACCTTCCCAGAAACCAACTCCTGAGTGCACACACAGCTCTTTAAACAAACTTGGCTACCTTATTCACTTGTTTATTTTGGCTGCGCCTCACAGCTTGTGGGATTTTAGTTCCCTGGTCAGGGATTGAACCCAGGGTCCTTGGCAGTGAAAGCGTGGAGTCTTAACCACTGGACCACCAGTTCAGTTCAGTTCAGTTGCTCAGTCGTGTCTGACTCTTTGTGACCCTATGAATCACAGCACGCCAGGCCTCCCTGTCCATCACCAACTCCCAGAGGTCACTCAGACTCACGTCCTTCGAGTCAGTGATGTCATCCAGCCAAAGTACTGAAGTTTCAGCTTTATAATCATTCCTTCCATAGAAATCCCAGGGCTGATCTCCTTCAGAATGGACTGGTTGGATCTCCTTGCAGTCCAAGGGACTCTCAAGAGTCTTCTCCAACACCACAGTTCAAAAGCATCAATTCTTCGGCACTCAGCCTTCTTTACAGTCCAACTCTCATATCCATACGTGACCAAAGGAAAAACCATAGCCTTGACTAGACGGACCTTTGTTGGCAAAGTAATATCTCTGCTTTTCAATATGCTTTCTAAGTTGGTCATAACTTTTCTTCCAAGGAGTAAACGTCTTTTAATTTCATGGCTGCAGTCACCATCTGCAGTGATTTTGGAGCCCCCCAAAATAAAGTCTGACACTGTTTCCACTGTTTCCCCATCTATTTCCCATGAAGTGATGGGACCGGATGCCATGATCTTCATTTTCTGAATGTTGAGCTTTAAGCCAACTTTTTCACTCTCCTCTTTCACTTTCATCAAGAGGCTTTTTAGTTCCTCTTCACTTTGTGCCATATTGCTTTAATAATAAACTACCTGATGTTCTCATTCCTCCCAGCACTGTTGTGGGCTTTTCCTGTAATTGTATTAAACACAAGTGTTCTAGGAACACCTTTCACTATAGTGGCTCTTGTTAAAAAGCCTGCTCTTCACATGTGTACCCAGACCTGCAAGAATTATGATATGGTAATGAGGGACAATCTGGTGAGGAAAATAAGCAGAGGTAAGCCAGACTGCAGAGACTAAAGGCAAAAGATGAAGAGGACAGCAGAGAATGAGATGGTTAGATGGCATCACCAACTCAACAGACATGCATTTGAGCAGACTCTGGGAGATAGCGGAGGACAGGGGAGCCCAGCATGCTGTAGTTCATGGGGTCACAAAGAGTAGGACACCACTTAGCTGGTGAACAACAATAAGCCAGACTGCAGATATAAATCAGCAAAACCCGAAGACTGGAAACCCACCAGTGAAGTCACGCAATAGGCACTGAGCTGCGTGTGGTCATCAGGTTCATCAGGATAAAATATCCTCGGAGAAACACGGGGTCTCATGACCAGCCTACACTCACACCAGGGAACAAGGGAACATGTTCTCTGATAGTGTCGACTCACAGAAGTTTTTATTACATTTAGAATTTGGAGAGATATTTTACAACATTAGTTACAAATATTACACAATACTGAATTGTGTTGTGCTTTTCTTGCAAAGACTGTCGCCAAAACCAGTTACTGTGCCTCCATATTCTGCAGATGGCTCTTTTGTGGATGAGATGAATTCCTATGGTGATAACTTGTAGCAAGTGACGAATCTTTACTGAAGTATGGTCTTTACCCCAGTGTACCAGGTAGACAAGTTCATCTCATTAACAGAGGGCTCTCTGAGGTAAGTATTGCTTTCTTTATTTGAATAAGGGACCTAAAAAGCACAGGTTGTTGAACTTATTGAAATCCCATTTAGTAAGCGAAAGAGCCATGGTCCAAACTCAGCGGATATCCAGGTTTTCCACTTGGCATTCTCAAGTTGGCGGGGGAGGTGTTCTGTGCATGACCAGAAGCACATCTGTGTGTCTTCACTTCCTCATCCTTCTTCTTCCCTCGCATCACTTATCTTGGTTCTTGTCCTTATCTTGGCCCCATGTCACTTAACGTTCTGAGCCCCAGTTTCCTCATTAAAAAAAAAAAGAAAAAAGGAGTTAATAATTCTCATTGCACAGGGCTGTTCTGAAAGCTCAATGCATAATGCCTGCAGAAAGCCCCCAAGGAAGGCAACTGGAATTCCTTCCCTTCTCCACGATGTGCCTGTCACCAAATCTACCCAGAGGATGTGCAGTATATGTTTCTTATTGCTGCTTCTAACTCTTGTGCTGTCCTTTAGGATTATCAAGGGGCCACTGCCTTCCAGGTGACAGGCTGGGTTTTTGGCTGCAGGAAAATAAACCGGGAGCCGCCTATGACTTTGCAGTTTCCACAACATGGTTGCACGAGCCATGGCAGGGCCTCTGGTGTGTGGAGTCTGTGCGGTCACAGAGAGGACAGCGCCTTTGCAGGCACATCTGAGCAAGAGGTGGTCCTGACTGTGCACATCTCCTTCCCTCTCTTTTTTGCCTTATGCTGTTATTTATTGACTGCACAGCCCTGGGAGAGCCTGGAAAAAGTTGATTACCAGGGCATTACAGTTTGTGGAACGATTCATCTCTGACTCGTATTTTTTAAAAAATATATTGTTGGCTTTTAAAGTACACAAAGATAGAAACAGTTGGATCTCCTGTTTTAAATGAGCAAAATAATAGCCATTTATCTGTACCTTCTTGGCTATGTTAACTTATGGCTTCCACGTATCTGCGGACATGATTGTTAGGACTTTTAAAGAAAGAGTCTGGGCTGCATAGAATTGCTGACACTTGCTAAAAAAATAAATAAACAACAACAAAAAATGACATCTCTCTCATATGTACCTTTGCCACTATAGTTCCCATGATTCTGACCACATATTATTGCAATTCTGTTTTCTGTGTTGTCAAAGCTGGGGCTTTCATTTTAGGCCCTGGATACTTAGCACAGTGCTTCTCCGAGGCGAGCACCCACAGCTGATAAACACTAGCCCCGCGCCAGCCAGCCCCCCATGTCCAACGCCCTCCAGATGTTAATCATCCGACCCTGAGCAAGTTTGTAGCAGCAGCTTTATCTACTCTTGGGCGTGAGATAACAGAGTTGATTTTTCTGGAATAAAAGCTCTCAAAGGTAAACATTCCTCAAGCTTTGTATATATGGGTCTAGTTTTCTTTAACCTCAGATTGCAAACAGGCAAACATTTCTTGGGGAGTCTTGATAGCACAAGGGTGGTTTGCAGGGTAGAAAGGGTTTTTCATGTTACCATGGGGACACCTAAGTATGAAAAAAATATCACCTTTCCCTCCCCTTAGCCATAAGTGCAGAGCTTAAAGCCTTTTATCTGTGGTCATCTGTTTATTTTTATAAGAAAAAGCACACCAGCTTCATTTTCTTTCTTTACGATTTGAGGAAATGTGGTATGTCGGGGTTTTTTTTTGCCAAGACAGGGGTGCAAACTTTCACTGATAGTGGCTTAGATGGGCCCAGCTGGGCTTCAGCTCTGCCTCTCACCCACGTCAGACCCCAGATCAGTGACCACCTTGTGAGGCAGGGCCATGAGTGAGGGCGGCTTCGTGGATGCAGGTAGAGGCAGAGACATCCCTGTCCAAATCCTGATGGCCTACTTCTTACAAGGGTCGCTGAGACTCTTTCTTCCTTGGCAACCAAGAAGAAGTTTGTGGAGAGCCCAACACAATCAGGTATGTCAATGAATGTGAGTTATAATAAATGATCTACATTTTGACTCAGTATAGACCTCAGCAGATGACACAATCACCCTGGACCCTGATTCAAAAGAATCTGACTCTTTATAAGATTTCCTCATCCCCAAAAGAGAAAATGCTGCCCTTCAACCCTCCCCCACCCCAGGAACCAGAACACAGAGGGCGTCTGAAAACTGAGGACCTCTTAGAAGCTGGGTTTAAGAATATTTCTGGGTCCTCGTGAAATCCAGGCATCTCCAGCTCATTTGAGGGAACACAGAACATCTTAGGATGGTCAGCAGTTCTCTCAAGAAACAGCCTGTTTCAGCACAACCAACACAACGTTGGTCTTGATATACAGGTTTGTTTAATAAAATGAATCTGGATTTATGAATGAGGAATAAAGGACCCCATGCTTGAAAACGTTCGTTCCAGAAACATCTAGGGAGAGTCTATCTGTAGCAGAGGTGAAGTGCAGCCAGAGAACGCGGCTCACGCCTATCAGGGAGAACACGGCTCGCCAGCGACAGGAGCACACCCCGCAGTCCACTGCAGAGCCCACCGGCCACCAGGGAGACGCGCACACAGGACGCCGCTTTCCTTCGGCAGAGTCTGGGAGCTGAAGGGCGCTGATGCGAAGAGAGCCGCCCGCACATCCTTAGGGACCTCCGGGCCTAGTGCGGGCAGGTCACCGCGCAGAGTGACTGGGACCGGGTACCCACGGCGGGCCCCGCTCAGGTGAGCCCCCGGTGTCGCAGGTGCTGCTTGGCGGCTGCCCGTCAAGGGGGCCAGACCCCCTAGCCTCCCAGGAAAGGCCAGGGTGCTAAGAGGCTCGGGAGGGGCAAGGAGACCCCCAGGCCCAGGGCATGAAAAAGCGCTTGCTGCTCCTAGGGAGGCTCAGATGCAAAGCCGTCTGTCCTGGGGGCCGGCGACGAACCTGACAGGAGGGAACCTGCTTCTTCTTAAGGCAGGTGGGCACATCCGAGACGTCCCCAGGTGAGAACTCACACCTAAGAGCAGGCAAAACCAGAGGGCCAAGGGCAGGAAGGGGGCCCCTGTGGGTGCAGGCATGGGGGTGCAGCCGGAGCTGAGAAGGAGCCGCAGCCCCAGAAGGAGAGCTCCCAACTGCAAGTGCCCTGTGGCAGGGGTTTTCTCTGACGTTACTGAATTTCACAAACCAGGTTCACTCCCTTCTCCTTCTGGAAGCCGGCTGAACCCTGTGAGTGCTTGACCCCTCCTCCCGCGGGATGTGTTCTCGGTACCAGCCAGTCTGGGGGCAGTAATGATGGAAACAGCCGGTTTCTCCACTTGGTCTGCACGTGCAGAGTTGAATTAGTTACATTTCTAGGTGCATTACATTTCTGTTGGGTTATAGGTAGATGATAGATCAATATGGATATATAGCTATTGCACATAATATTGTTATATCATTTCAATAATTTTAACACTGCATCATTGAGGAAGTATATTTCATAATGATAATTATTTTCCATGAAGTGTACTTTGTCTGATATTAAAATTTATACACCAACTTTGTCTCAGTGGAAAATGGCCAGGATGTATTTTTTTCTCTGCTTTTTAGAGGGTTTTCTTGCTAAAATAATCTAGTGATTTTTTTAATGATTTAGTCAGACGCTGTGCTTTCACTGCTGGGTTTAGCCCATTACTTTCAGTTTCATGATCTGGATTTTCATCTGCGATCTCCTCTGGTATCCCTCACAGCTGCCTGCGTTTCTTCTTCTCTCTTGCCTTTTTCAGATTGACTGCTTTTGTCATCCTTTTCTTTTCTTTTTTTGACTTTGGGAGCTGTGTTCATCCTTTCTCTTCTTTTAGTACTTAACCTGGAACTTACACACTGCGTTCTTAATTGGTCAAAGCATAACATTTGTGGGTGCATTTATCCTCCTTCCAAAACAGAAAAGCCCTAGAATGCTTTAGTCCCTTTTATTCCTTTCCTGATTATATACATTTTTGTGTGTGTGTATTTTATCTATATTACATTCTTAACCTGGTAAAATGTTGTTATGTTTATGTCAAAGCTTATTTACATTCATTTAAATTAAGCTACATTTGAACATTTAAATTTACATATTTATCACATTCTTTACTGTTCATTCACTGTTGTGTCTTAGAACTTCCAATCTGGGGTTACTGTCTTTCTATCAGAAATATAACCTTTGAAATTTCTTTTGGGGCAGACCTGCTGATGGGATAAATTCTCCCAGTTGCTCTTTGCCTTGGCACGGTCTTTTTTGTTATTATTTTTGACTGCAGGTTGTCAGCTGCTCTTCTTAGCGATCTGTTTCATTACTGGTGCTAAGAATTGTGCCATGTTTCTCCTTCTGGCAGATGCATCGTGTGTAGCTGCTCTCTAGATCTCTTTGCCTTTGGTTTTCTGCATTTTAACAAGACTGTGTCCCAGTGGGCATAAGCTTTCCTTTTGGTCACAGTGCACTGTGGAGGTGGAGAGACAGTTGGCTGTTGACAGGTGAGGACGAGAGTCCCGCTTTATGGGAGATTCTCTTTCATGTGACTCCCTTTGTCTTCTGCCCGTCATACCTCTTACACTAAGAAAAGTAAGCTTGTGTGCACCGTGTCTCTAAATGAACTTGGGCAACCTTCAGACTCCCTCGGAGTCTCGTGGACGGCATCCTCTCAGCCATTCCCTGTGTCTGAGTGTCCCACTGATGGCCCAGAGCTGTAGGTTTCTTATCCTTAGTGTCTCTCCGACCACCTCCTGTGCTCCTCGGGTTCAGGCCCATTCTTCTCCTACCTTGCTCTGGGTTACTATGAGTGTGACCTGAGAGTCTGCCTCCTCTGGCTCCCAGAAGTTGATCTCAAATTCACACACACAGCTGCCTGCGGTCTCATGGGTCTTCAGTGCTTTCCCACTACCCGTGGGGTAAACGCTCAGCTTCCTGTGAAAGGCACACCCTGCCACTCTCTCCCGTACCTTCCTGCACCAGCCTCTCTCTCTCTCTCTCTCTCTCTCTCTCTCTCACACACACACACACACACACACACACGCAGAGACTGCAGCTCCTGGTCTGTCTGGCTCCTCTTAGTCTCTTTATTTCTCTTTTTCTCCCTCTCTCTGCTTTGTAAACCTACTCATTTTTATAGGAATTAACTCAAGGATCTGTTCTTCCACAGAAGGCTCTCCTGCTCTCATCTCTGCTCCCACTCTACAGACCAGACCTCACCTGTCCTGCCTTTGGTGCCTGCAACCAGTTGGCTCTGGTTTTTCCTGCCTGGAATTCTCTTCCACAAGAGACTTTGAGAGATCCCATTTGCTCAAATCAGAGCCTCTCCGCAGTACTATCAAAGGGCAGCTCTCTTCCCATACTCTAGTTCCAGTTCCTGCACGCCTGTATTTTCCTTTCTTTATAGTAAGAAGGAAAGGAAATGCAGTACCTGTACATTGCACAACCCCAGACTGTAGCTGAATTTAACTGCGCTGCATTTGATTTCTCTTTAAGTGGATCTTTGCTGCTGTTTAGTCACTCAGTCATATCCGATTCTTTGCAACCCTGTGGACTGTAGCCCATCAGGCTTCTCTGTCCATGGGATTTTCCAGGCAAGAATACTGGAGTGAGTTGCCATGCCCTCCTCTAGGGGATCTTCCCAACCCAGGGATCAAACCTGGGTTGCAGGTTCTATTGCAGGCAGATTCTTTACCATCTGAGCCACTAGGGAAATCCAAGAATACTGGAGTAGGTAGCCTATCCCTTCTCCAGGGGATCTTCCTGACCCAGGAATCAAACCGGGGTCTCCTGCATTGCAGGCGGATTCTTTACCAACTGAGCTACCAGGGAAGCCCAAGTGCCTGTTGTGTCTTAATCAAAATGACAAAAGTTTCATAAATCTCTTCCCATTAAAAGTGGTATATATTATTTGAAATGTTGCAAGATACAGAAAAGGACAAAAAGGGAAAAAACTGGTTACCTATAATTCACTACTCAAAGACAACCATTTCTTTCTAGTATCTCTATTGATTTGTAATCCTTTTAACACTTAGAGAGGGAGAAGGCACCCCACTCCAGTACTCTTGCCTGGAAAATCCCATGGACAGAGGAGCCTGGTAGGCTGCGGTCCATGGGGTCGCAAAGAGTCGGACACGACTGAGCGACTTCCTTTTCACTTTTCACTTTCATGCATTGGAGAAGGAAATGGCAACCCACTCCAGTGTTCTTGCCTGGAGAATCCCAGGGACGGGGGAGCCTGGTGGGCTGCCATCTATGGGGTCACAGAGAGTCGGACACGACTGAAGTGGCTTAGCAGCAGCAACAGCACTTAGAGAGTCATCATTTTATCTAAAGGTTTGTGTTTCTTGTACTTTTCTATACATATACCATAAACATTTCCTTGGCACTGTAAACTCTCTATAAAATATTATTTTAACACTTCTCCACATTGCTCCACTAAATAGAGACATCAAAATACACTTTATCATTCTCCTGCAGTTGGAACCGTAGGCTGTTTCCAGTATTTCATTAATCTACATGAAGTTGAGGTTCAATGTGTTTTGCAGAATTTTTCCTGTATTTGTATTTGTTCTTTAGGAGAGTCACATGTAAGTGTAATTATAAAAATAAGGATCATAAATTCTTAAAGTTTATTTGTATTGTACCATTTTTAAAAAATAACTTTTTAAATGGGGGAAAACTCAAATAATTATGGAGCACATTAAAATGGGCTTTCCAGGTGGTGCAGTGGTAAAGAATCTGCCTGTCAAAGCAAGAGACTCAAGAGACATGGGTTTGATCCCTAGATTGGGAAGATTCCCCTGGAGAAGGAAATGGCAATCTACTCCAGTATTCTTGCCTGGGAAATTTCATGGACATGGAGCCTGGTGGGCTACAGTCCATAGGACAGAAAACAGTCAGATATGACTGAGTGACTAAGCTTGCATATTATTGATCCTATTTTCCTTTTGCAAGAACAATGAGTTGCTTTATTTGTATTTATGTGAATAAAATTATTAACACAGTCAGTCTGTTTACACAAGAGAAAAGATCAAAAAGAGATTCTGATTTTATTGTCATGCTTCCTGAACTCTTTAGAATGGTGCAGACTGAGTAATTGACCCCCCAAATTCTATCATAACTGTCAATATAATTACAGACTCTCTACCTTTTCTTACCTTAACAGTGTTTAGTCAATGTTGATTTTAACTTTTCAGTCTCTTTACACACTGCAGAGCTGGATGAATAAAATGTTTGTAATATATTCTATGAATTTTATATATTTAATTTAATCTCTCCATTTACAAACTATATAATCTATAGTATATAGTTGTATTGTAATAAATAGGTGTCTATGACCTATTGATTCTACAAAAAGGGTTTGTCTTGCAGCTGAACTAATTTCTAGGACATGACCTGCACAGAGAAAGCACAAGCCTTTCTGAAATGGGTTCTGCTATACGGTGATCACAGCAGAGTGGGCATTAGTTAATGGCTTTTATTATCAAAGCCATAATGCATCATAAACAAGCACAATTAGCTCAGGTTAGCTGGTGCTTTCCCAGTAGTTCTTGAGAGTCATCTGTTTTATTTTCTTTACATAGCTGAATATAGTGGTAACAGATCTGAATCTGAATCATCACTAACCGCATGTCCCAAGGCAAACCTGGCTGACTTGTAATCAATGGAAAATAAAGAATAAAAGCTATGGAAGTCATAAAAAGGACACATTTCTATAAATTATACCAAAGAAAAGTCAAAGTGTATGTTAGTTCTATTTTGGATAATGCCCAGCCAAAGCTTGTCATGAATAGTCAAGCATGATTTAATCCTCACTTGATTTACATGGTTAAAGGTGGTTTTGCCTTCCTGGAGTAATTTATGGGTAGTTTTAAGAATCTCTTTTATTGGATAAAAAATAAAATTAGAATGGTAAATGAAACTCTAAAGAAATACTTGAAAGTATCTTTTTTCATCTCTAAGGGAGGTTTTCCTAAGGGGGTTAAAAAAAGCCTTGCTTTGAAGTCATGAAATGAATATCCTATTGCACAATCTACATATAGTACTATATTTCTGAATCATATTTTCCAGCTTTCTATTTTCACCCTCTATTTTCAAAAAGAGAAAGGAGCATCATTTGTATGTTTAAAAACCTGAAAATCACTTTTTCCAGTATTATAAATGTATTGAGATGAGAATTTGAGTAGCACACAATTTTTTAAGCAAGGGATTATGAATTTTTACCTTTATTAAAGAATATGTGAGCATTCAAAGAAGAGGGAATTCCTTCTTCTTTGCTATTAATTGTTGGTCTTGAGGCCATCAGTTAGCTCGCTACTTTCTTCCTGTTGTTGTAAACATCAAGGTCATTTTGAGGTTCTGCCAAAATGAAGATCATTATCTGCAGAGCAGGATTAAAGCAGAGTGGCTGAGCCCTGGGGCTGTCAGAAGCTCTGAGAAATGAGCCACTCAGTTAGCCCTGTTTTTCTACATACCAAGTCAGACTGCTGCTTAGGAAACATTCTTACAAAGTCAGATGAGCTGACAGTAACTACTACTGAAGTGTCTCCACACTCATGCAAATAATTTGCACAGTGCTGCTATCTCAAATTTTTGATTTTTGAAAGTCACTTAGTCTTCTCTGACTCTTTGCGACCCCATGGACTATACAATCCATGGAGTTTTCCTTGGCCAGAATACTGGAGTGGGTAGCCTTTCCCTTCTCCAGGAGATCTTCCCAGCTCAGGGATCAAACCCAGGTCTCCCACACTACAGGTGGATTCTTTACTAGCTGAGCCACAAGGAAAGCCCAAGAATACCGGTGTAAGCAGCTTAACCCTTCTCCAGTGGATCTTCCTGACCCAGGATTGAACCAGGATCTCCTGCATTGCAGGCAGATTCTTTACCAACTGAGCTATGAGGGAAGCCGAAAGCTACTTACTAATATACTGGATGCAAGTGAGAATACCCATAGCTAATGGATATTTTTAGAACATATGCAATTCTATTACCTAAAATGCATACAAGTACTAGAAAATGGCAGTAGAAAACTCATCCACTCTATTACATTTCAAGAGTTTTAAAAGTTTTCCTCCTGGTATATCATATCAGTTAATACAGGGCTCCCCAACTCTGACCCTCAGACCAGTACCCCGTGTCAGATCATTGGCAGCATCAAATTAAAAATAAAGTGCACAATATGTGTAATGCACTTGAATCATTTCCGATCTGTTGGAAAAACTGTCTTCCACAGAAGCTGATGCCAAAAAGGTTGGGAACTGCTGAATAAATATGCTGTTACTTTTGACTTTGTATTTTATTTGACCAAAATTAAACTTTGTGTGTTGCGGCCCACTGAATAGTAATATTTTAGTTACCAAAATATACCTATGTAGATAGAAAATAATATAAAATACGTGTACAGAGTAATACAATCATGTATATAGAAGAAGCCATTATAAAGGGTGAAGGAAAACTTGGAATTAAATTCTGGATCTGTCTCCAAGACACTCACTCTGTGAGCGTCCATCTGTTTAGTCTGTTTATCAATCAAATACAAATAACACTCCTATGATGCCACATATCTACATATATGCTCCTAAACTCTCAAACAGAAGCAGGCTTACGCCTCTCCCATTGACCTCTTCTTTCTCATCTGGTGTCTGAACGCCATCCTCATCATGCTGTTGTTGCTGAGTTGCTTAGTCGTGTCCGACCCTCTGTGACCCCATGGACTGTAACCCACCAGGCTCCTCTGTCCATGGGATTTCCCAGGCAAGAATACTGGAGTGGGTGGCCATTTCCTCTTTCAGGGGAGCTTCCTGAGCCAGAGATCAAACCTGTGCCTCCTGCTTGGCAAGCAGATTCTTTACCGCTGAGCCACCCGGCACTGTCAGCCTGCATCCTTCTCTCTCTCTCATATCTAAAGAGCACACGTAATGGAAACTTTCTAAAAGTTTCAAGACCAAAGAGCAAAGTGACCCTTACATAAAGGTAATCTGTCACAACTGATGTCTCTCAACTTTGTGTTTCAGCTAACACGCGTTAAGTGCCTATTTGGTGTCATGAGCTTTTGAAGCACATTTACATGAAGTTATGTAGTCCTAAGTTCTCGTCCTAAGACAACCTAAGACAGGACCACTGAGGAGAAAGCAAATGCGCAGAGAGCTAGAGTAACTGGCCCAAGTTACAGACGCTTGCTGAAGAGCTTTTGTTTCATTTGCTTCTCTTTTGTTACTGTTGTTTTTTTAACTTTTTATTTTTACTTTATTTTACTTTATAATACTGCATTGGTTTTGCCATACATTGACATGAATCCATCACGGGTGTACATGCAATCCCAAACATGAACCCCCCTCCCACCTCCCTCCCCACAACATCCCTCTGGGTCATCCCCGTGCACCAGCACCAAGCATGCTGTATCCTGCTACTGTTGTTTTGAAGTAAGGTGATTTGGTTTATGTCTGTGTGTCCCGACAAGTAAACGAAAACATCATTCATGCAGCCACATAGAATGCTCACTGTCCAAAGTGTTAGAAGATGAACTGTCAGTTGAGAAATGTTCACTGCCAGTTATTTTTGTAAACATCCCCACATGTTTACATATGATAAGGAGATATCAAGATAAGGAGAAATCAGTTCCATTTTGCATCTTTATCTGAAACAACATTAAAATTTGGTAAAGAAATAATGGAAAGATATATTCTAAGGAATGAAATGGTTATAATTAAAATAAATGATTTATATCAAAATCTGGAAGAGATTCATTTTTAAAGTTACTTTTCTATTGAAATTGTGGATATCTGCTAAGAATTACCATTTCTTAAGCCTACATTGCTATTTTTCCACAAAATATTTCAGGATTTTTTTTTTTTCTCCAGAAAAGCCTATAGACAGCCATTTGACAACAGGAATTCAAAATGGGAAGGAAAAAAAAACAATCCTTACATTGGAATTCCCAGGTGCATTTTTGGTTTTCAGAGTTATTCAATAATAAATGTATTACCTCAGTTTTTAAACAAATTAAATTATTTGACTAAATACATGTTTATAAGGGGTAGACTTAAAATTTAAAACATTTAGTATTTATTTCTTTGGATTTCCTTGCTTTTTCTATGATCCAGCGGATGTTGGCAATTTGATCTCTGGTTCCTCTGCCTTTTCTAAATCCAGCTTGTACATCTGAAAGTTCTTGATGGTCCCTGGCACTCTGGAAAAGGTAGGCTATTCTCCAAGGCCCACAGACAGCTCTGAACCATCACATCCACCTTCTCAGCTTCTCCTCTCTTGATTGCTTGGCCACATCAGACCTTTGTATTCACAAGAGACCACCCATCACCTGTCACAGGAATCAATAGCCAACATCCATTTCAACATGCACAGAGAGCCTCTTTTCTCTGCAGACTTAAGAATCTCATGCCCATGATCCGTGTGCTTTTGAGAAAGTGTGTGAATTTGAGCAGAGGTCAAGTGTGTGAACTTGAGCCGGTGTGGTAGATGGCAACCGACTCCAGTGTTCTTGCCTGGAGAATCCCAGGGACGGGGGAGCCTGGTGGGCTGCCATCTATGGGGTCGCACAGAGTTGGACATGACTGTAGTGACTTAGCAGCAGCAGGTAGAGAATCTTAATAAATGTTTACCTTAATATACATTTACTTGATGTCCCTATGTCTAGAATTCTGACAAGTCTCTTTCTTTCTGGGCATGGTCAAGTGATACTTGTTTTCTAGGAAAAGGAGCTTTTCAGAGTGGATGACTGAGGGACAGGATGTTCAGAAGGAGGGTACCTGCAGCTACGTGTGTAAGTTAGAACTGGAAGTTTATGTGCCCTATGCTTTTCTTAGGAGTTTAGACTTTATACTGTGACCAATGAGTGATCAAGAAGTTTTTAAGGAGAAGAGATATGTATTTTCAATTTAATGTTTTTAACAACAATTGCTATGCCAAAAAAAAAAAAAAAAGATTGGAATTTGGGTGTGTTGTGTTTCTTGATGGGATTAGACCAAAAAGTACAGAAGAACTGAACTAATAAATATAGTTAAATGGTAGAATAATATTCATAAATTAGTTTGGTAGGAGGGTAGTATGAGATTATTAAATGATGAAGAAAAAGAAGGGTCTTTAGGGAGAAAATTAGGAAGAGTGAGGCTTCTGATTTGAGTCAATAGTGGTAGAGACACTAACTAGTTGAAAAAGGAGATATTTGACAAGTCTTTAAGAGTTATTTCTTGGAACTGCACGTTGTGTTTTTGAAAGTTGAAATGAAGTTGCTGTTGGAAATAAATGTCTATAGTTAGAGAGGGAGAGGTCAGCATATGAAAATCTGTGTATTGAGTAGTAAAGAAGGATTTTCAAAAAAATTATGGATCTGGCAGTCTTTCTGCTTAGCACACAATCGGATGTCTTTCCATCAACATCACATCTTTTTGACAGGATGATACATTTAACTGATATGTTTAGCATATATTAATATCTATTAATGAGGAGACGACAGTGAAAGTCAATCCAAGAAGTGAGATGATATTGCTAGGGGCAGATAAAGGAAAAAGACAACTGCTGACAAATACTATATGTAAAATGGGGCTTCCCATGTAGCTCAGTAGTAAATAATCCACCTGCCAATGCAGGGAATGTGGGTTTAATCCCTAGGTCAGGAAGACCCCCTAGAGAAGGGAATGGCTGCCCACTCCAGTATTCTTGCCTGGAGCCCCATGGACAGAGAGGAGCCAGGTGGGCTACAGTCCATGGGGTCATGAACAGTCAAGTTAGTGACTAAACCAAAAGAACAACAAACTATATGTAAATACAGCGGGTGCTGGATCTGAGAATGGGTGGCCAGGGAGTGGTACGGCTCAAAATCTCATAGACAGAAATGGAGCAAAAGGGGTCAGACATTCCTGTGCATGGAAGCGAGACATGGCCTGAGGAAGCAGAATTGAAAATAAAACATAAATCTCCTTTCCTGGGAGCAGTGTTCTTCCTGATGAGGTGAGCAAACGACATAAATAATCTATAATTTTAAAGAATACGACACATTTCAAAATAAACACAGCTATTATTTTCTAAGATGAGGGGAACCTAAAACACTCTTTAAACAACTTGATTATTAGAAAAAGTTACCAAGTAGACAGAAGAAAAGAGGGCAGAACATACTGTCATTTCTGTGCCAAATAATTACACCGAAGGATTCTGAGGCCTTTGATGTAATTTGTGCTCTTCTGAGAGGCTCTGACACACCTTCAGTTAGAGACTTAAATGCCGCTCTCTCAACATACCAGCCATGTGAGCTTGTGTGTGTATGTGTGTGTGTGTGTGTATACACACACATATGTACATTACGTACATGTACACACACATCGTGTATATATATATGTATGCTACAAATATACTGTAAATAGTGTATAAATATATATATAAACAGTATATGGTGTATATATGTATATAGTTTTCATTAGTCCCTGTTTTTTATAATCTTTAAAAATGCATTGAATCATACCTGTGTCTGCTCAAAACTCTGTAATAACCTAAATAGGTAAAGAATTTGATAAAAAATAGATACATGTATATGTATAACTGAGGGCTTCCCAGACAGCACTACTTATAAAGAACTCACCAGCCAATGCAGGGGACTTAAGAGACACAGGTTGGATCCCTGGGTCAGGAAGATCCCCTGGAGGAAGGCATGGTAATCCACTCCAGTCTTCTTGCCTGGAGAGTCCCATGGACAGAGGAGTCTGGAGAGCTGCTGTCCACTGGATCACAAAAAGTCAGACACGATTGAAGCAACTTAGCATACACGTACGCATATGCATATACACTTGCTCCTCGGGAGAAAAGATATGACAGTCCTAGACAGCATATTAAAAAGCAGAGACATTACTTTGCTGAAAAAGTCCACAGGGTTGGAACTATGGTTTTTCCAGTAGTCATGTATAGATGTGAGAGTTGGACCATAAAGAAAGCTGATATCAGAGAATTGATGCTTTTGAACTGTGATGTTGGAGAAGACTCTTGAGAGTCCCTTGGACTGCCAGGAGATCAAATAAATCAATCTTAAAGGAAATCAGTCCTGAATATTCACTGGAAAGACTGATGCTTGAAGCTGAGGCTCCAATGCTTTGGCCACCAGATGCAAAGAGCCGACTCATTAGAAAAGACCCTGATGCTGGGAAAGACTGAAGGCAGGAGGAGAAGGGGACCACAGAGGATGAGATGGTAGGATGGCATCATCGACTCAATGGACGTGAGTTTGCATGAGCTCTGGGAGATGGTGAAGTACGGAAAACTTTGGTGTGTTGTAGTCCATGGAGTCGTAAATAGAGGGGCATGAATAACAGCACATGTGTATAACTGAATCTGTTTGTTGTACACCTAAAACAAACACAACATTGTTAATAAACTCTCTTGCAATGTAAAATAAAAATTTAAGAAATAATCAAATTAGATATATATATATTTAAAAATACCTTTTTCCTAGAAATATACCTAGGATCAAAATAAACAAGTTATGTAAAAACATTAACTGATGACACCTTTGTGCAAACCTGCTGAGTTTGAGAATGTGCTTAAAGATTTGCCGGATGGAAATCTGCTCCTCACAAACACTCCTGAGACTCTGCTGTCCACACATAAACTCTGTTTAGTCGCTGACCTTGTCCTTTTAATTTCCATGCTCCCCACCTAGAGAAAAGGTCGTTTATTTTCCCCAGGATGTCTCACAATTTGGCCGATGAGCCTCTGTCTTCTAGTCTGAGTTCCAACAAGAATATATCTTGAAATCCGTGAAGAAATCTGACTCCCTATCAACAGCTTCCTGGCTTCAGCTATTTAAAATATCTCTGCACATTTGTACCATTTAATGACAGGAATATCTTCCTCCAGAGCCTCACAGGTCAAGAGAAAGGACCTCTCTGGATAGCCCTTACCTGTACACGAGATGCATGTTAAATGAATAAGCAAAATTATTGCTCCCTTTTTGTGAAAATAAGAATGGCTTACTTGACAGACATGTAGACCTATTCTTGTTATTGAATCAGAGAACAGCCGTGATGTCAGCTTAAACTGTCCAACTGCAGAAGGTGACATGAGGTGAAATTTACGGACCTGAGAATCAGCCTGCCCAGGAAACACTGTGGAGCCGATTCAGGACCCAGTCGTGGTTCAAGTGTGGCCCTTGTGAGAAGCAGTACTTGAAGAGTTAGACATGGAAGGTGCTGCAGAGGCTCAAGGCGGGCAGAAGAACAGGGATACAGGGGATGTCGATGTGGCGGGAAGGAAGAGGCAACGCAGTTAGCCCAGGGTGGCCAGATGCATCCGGGAAGGTCAAGCTCACAAGAAGTGACTCATTTTCTCAGGATGGCGTCTTGATGCCTTCTGCACAGACTTAAGAGGGGCTCCCTGGATTGAAGCAAAATGAGAGTGGTTTGCAGCGACAACAACAGTGTGAGCACCCCCCTGAGGTCCCGCACCCTCAGTGAAGCCTCCCAGGTGCGGCATCTGCAGGTGCACCGGCTGCCGCCAGAGCAGTTGCGTTAGCTACGTCTCCCTAAGTTCTTACTCGCTTCCTGACCCAGAAAGTGTGGTACAGAAAGAGAAAAGAAAAGGTCATGTGTGTGCATGGGTGCATTAGTCTCTTCAGTCGTGTCCAACCCTTTGAGGCCCCATGGACTGTAGCCCGCCAGGCTCCTCTGTCCATTGGATTCCCCAGGCAGAAACACTGGAGTAGGTTGCCATGCCCTCCTCCAAGGGATCCTCCCAACTCAGGGATCAAACCCACTTCTCTTACGTCTCCTGCTTTGGTCAGTCAGTCAGTCAGTTCAGTTGCTCCATCGTGTCCGACTTTGCAACCCCATGAATCGCAGCACGCCAGGCCTTCCTGTCCATCACCATCTCCTGGAGTTCACTCACACTCACATCCATTGACTCGGTGATGCCATCCAGCCATCTCTGTCATCCCCTTTTCCTCCTGCCCCTAATCCCTCCCAGCATCAGAGTCTTTTCCAATGAGTCAACCCTTCGCACGAGGTAGATGGGTTCTTAACCACTAGTTCCACTGAGAAGCTCCAAATACGGCATATTAATGCATCTATGTGGAACTTAGAAAAGTGGCATAGATGATCGTATTTGTGAAGCAGAAATATAGATGCAAATGCAGAGAACAAATGTATGGATACCAAGGAGGATGTGCGGGTGGGATGAATTGGGCTTTTAACATATATACACTATTGATACTGCATATAGAATGGATAACTAATGAGAACCTACTGTATAAAAAATAAAAATAAAAGAATTGCTTTACTAGAACTAAAAAATAAATACAGCAAAGGGGATTAATCGATCAAAAACCAGATTTCAAAAAATATATGCTATAAATTCTCAAAACACAAAAATTATGTTTACGCTGGTTGAATTTGCATCCAGAGCATTTAACAAAGCAATTGGTGCACAAAAGTACATGGGAAATGCATGTTGTATTTAAGAACATGCAATATAGCCCTGTTTATCGTATCTTTTCAGACTGCACCAATTTGTAGGGCTAGAGAATATATATTCAGCATGGTTACAGCCTTGCTATTCTCCCTGGTTAGTTTTTGCTTTCAATCCATTGCTGTTTCATTTGAGTATTGAGGTCATTCTTGTTTCTGAGCCCAAGGTGCATCAAACACTAATTGCTTCATTTACAAAGCTTTCTCTGGTATAATAAGTACAAATTCATGTAAACAATACACAGAGAGCTGGCATAGACTTTTTATGAGAAGATCTGTAATCTAAACTAGGTAGCTTATCTAACTGAGGAAAATTTTCCGCCTCATTTCTTTATACAATAGTGACTGTAAGATAAATTGTAGATAATCAATATAATATTGATAAGCTATTTAAAATAAAATATTTAGAAGCTGCCACTAATTTCTACATTAAACAAAGTGAGATTGGAGAGCCTCAGTTTGACTACTCAATCTGGGTTACAAAATATACAGAGTATGGGTATAAACATTATAGAAAGAAACCCACATTACTTTTTATTGACACAAATCCTTTATACATGGTGAGGTAATGTATGCAAAGGTATCCAGCACATAGCCTAATTCATGGATGGTCGATACTAGTCAGTTTCCATCCCTTTATTTCTAATTTCAAGTTGATCACCCAAAATGTGCCTCTTACAAGTGTTCTTGGATTTCTCTCAGACCTGAGTTTGAACAAACTCTAGGGGATACTGAAGGACAAGGAAGCCTGGTGTACTGCAGTCCATGGAGTCACAAAGAGTCAAACACAACTTAGTGAGTGAACAATAGACTAAACATTCAATCAATGAAGAAAATTATTTGTCATATTCAATGGTTCTTTTTTCTTTTTTAAAGCATCTTTTCAGGCGTTATCTAAGTGCATAACGTGCAATCATGCCATTGTATCTATTACACATTGGTTATTTTTGCATTATAGAAAATAATGCATATGCATTTCCATTGCTGCAGTTTTCTCCTCCACTTTCAGAAGAAAAAATGTGTGTGTGTATATATATATATATATATATATATATATATATATATATATATACAAAACAATCAAATTTTTTTTTTAGCAGCACCATAACTTTTGGGAATAAGTTTAAGTCAGATGAGCACTATAGCTCCTTCAAAATCTGTGACATTCTAATTTACTTTCTAAAGGCTTTTGAAATAAAAGAAAAATGTTTAAAACCAACCCTGGGAATAGTCCAAGAGATATAAAAATGGTTGCATTCAATGATCGTTTGCAAACATAACCTCTAGTGTGTTTATGAAAAAAAATGAATAAGAGAATATGATAGAAATACAGAAAACATTTGGCCTTTGCATTTATCTTTCTCTGGACACAAATCCCCCCCTGAACTTTGTGTCAACAACAAAAATGTCGCCAGTGAAAAGCACATTAATCACAGGACACAAACTGTTCTTCCTTTACCTGCCTACCTCTCCCTCACAGACTCTGTGTAACTCCTACTAAAATCAGCAATGGACATTTTTGTGGAGGTTTTTATTTCCTGCAGGATCATTTTTAAGCTGTGACTGATGATACTTATGGGGAGTGGACTGTCTTAGAAGATAGTTGAACTCAGGAATACCTAGCTTACCCAGCTGGTCATCTTATATTAAGTAAGAACATCCTCTCAAAGATCCAGACTCCCAATTGATATTCATGGTTTTTCTGTGGCTTTAACCAGGTAACTCCTGCCCTGCTATGATTCTCCTGAGGTCCTCAGCTTTCTGGCCAAGTGCACATAGCTTTGAGTCTCCATTGTCTCATACCTATGAACAGTTAAGCTTCAGGGGCCAAGAAAAGTCTCCTCAAGGCAGACTGAAATGAACAAAGGACTTGGTGTCAGGGTGGGGGGTACTGTCATGTCAGTGCAGGATAAAGTCAGAGTCTTAGTCTACAATTTAGCAAATTAATCCTACTAATGGTAGCCAATCTATTAGATGCTTACAAATGTTGGAAATAAGAAAAAAGTAGCCCTTGTTCTTGAAGATTCTAAGAGTAGCATGGAAACATGCAAAAATCATTAAAATGCAGTGTCTGCATTCATTAGGTGACAGATATAAAGAATGATGGTGAGTTGAGGGAAGGGAGACAGAAGAGTCTGAGCTTGTTTTGAAAGATGAGTAGGAGATACCAAGTAGAATGTGATGGAGGGGATTTCAGGCGAGGGTGGGGAGGAGAGCCTATGGGTATCCATGATGGCTGGAAAGTTCTGGAAAATGTTTGAGTGGAACAAACCTGTGTGGAGAGGAAAGAATGAGCCTGGGTCAACCTCATGACGTGTGAGGTGAGACAGAGCATTTTGAGGATGATTATCCACGGCTTGAAAAATTGACTCAAAGAGCATGTATATAATCGAGAGATTTCTGTCCCCTCACCCTCAGAGTACTGTTCCATTTTAACCCATAAAGTTACCTGCAGATCTGAGTATAGGCACCACTCAGCTGTCTCTTACGGGACTGGCTTAATTTCAGGTTAAACCTTGGCCAAGAAAATGTAAGTCATATTTTCCCCTTTGCTCTGTGATTCTTAATCTGCTTCCATTTGGGGTCAGTTCCTTTATTGAAGAAATATATTCTTTAGCAGTTCCTTTATATATTTAAGTTAGACTTTTGAGGTATGTGTAGGCTCACATGTGGTTATAAGAAATAATGAAATGGTACTTCATTGTGGTTTTGATTTGCATTTCTCTGATAATGAGTGATGTTGAGCATCTTTTCATGTGTTTGTTAGCCATCTGTATGTCTTCTTTAGAGAAATGTCTGTTTAGTTCTTGGGCCCATTTTTTGATTGGGTCATTTATTTTTCTGGAGTTGAGCTACAGGAGTTGCTTGCATATTTTTGAGATTAATTCTTTGTCAGTGGCTTCATTTGCTATTATTTTCTCCCATTCTGAAGTCTGTCTTTTCACCTTGTTTATAGTTTCCTTTGTTGTGCAGAAGCTTTTAATTTTAATTAGGTCCCATTTGTTTATTTTTGCTTTTATTTCCAATATTCTGGGAGGTGGGTCATAGAGGATCCTGCTGTGATTTATGTCAGAGAGTGTTTTGCCTATGTTCTCCTCTAAGAGTTTTATAGTTTCTGGTCTTACATTTAGATCTTTAATTCATTTTGAGTTATACCAGACCACCTAACTTGCCTCTTGAGAAACCTGTATGCAGGTCAGGAAGCAACAGTTAGAACTGGACATGGAACAACAGACTGGTTCCAAATAAGAAAAGGTGTACGTCAAGGCTGTATATTGTCACCCTGCTTATTTAACTTCTATGCAGAGTACATCATGAGAAACGCTGGACTGGAAGAAACACAAGCTGGAATCAAGATTGCCGGGAGAAATATCAATAACCCCAGATATGCAGATAACACCACCCTTATGGCAGAAAGTGAAGAGGAGCTAAAAAGTCTCTTGATGAAAGTGAAAGAGGAGAGTGAAAAAGTTGGTTTAAAGCTCAACATTCAGAAAATGAAGATCATGGCATTCGGTCCCATCACTTCATGGGAAATAGATGGGGAAACAGTGGAAACAGTGTCAGACTTTAATTTTTTGGGCTCCAAAATCACCACAGATGGTGACTGCAGCCATGAAATTAAAAGACACTTACTCCTTGGAAGAAAAGTTATGACCAACCTAGATAGCATATTCAAAAGCAGGGACATTACTTTGCCGACTAAGGTCCGTCTAGTCAAGGCTGTGTTTTTTTCCAGTGGTCATGTATGGATGTGAGAGTTGGACTGTGAAGAAGGCCGAGTGCCAAAGAATCAATGCTTTTGAACTGTGGTGTTGGAGAAGACGCTTGAGAGTCCCTTGGACTGCAAGGAGATCCAACCAGTCCATTCTGAAGGAGATCAACCTTGGGATTTCTTTGGAGGGAATGATGCTGAACCTGAAACTCCAGTACTTTGGCCACCTCATGCGAAGAGTCGACTCACTGGAAAAGACTCTGATGCTAGGAGGGACTGGGGGCAGTAGGAGAAAGGGACGACCGAGGATGAGATGGCTAGATGGCATCACGGACTCGATGGACATGAGTCTGAGTGAACTCCGGGAGATGGTGATGGACAGGGAGGCCTGGTGTGCTGCGATTCATGGGGTCGCAAAGAGTCTGACATGACTTGTAAAAGAGATTGTCTTTTCTCCATTGTATATTCTTGCCTCCTTTGTCAAAGATAAAGTATCCGTAGGTGCATGGATTTATCTCTGGGTTTTTTATTTTGTTCCATTGATCTATATTTCTGTCTTTGTGCCAGTACCATACTGTCTTGATGACTGTGGCTTTGTAGTAGAGCCTGAAGTCAGGCAGGTTGATTCTTCCAGTTCCATTCTTCTTTCTCAAGATTGCTTTGGCTATTTGAGGTTTTTTGTATTTCCATACAAACTGTGAAATTATTTGTTCTAGTTCTGTGAAAAATATTGCTGGTAGCTTGATAGGGATTGCATTGAATCTATAGATTGCTTTGGGTAGTATACTCATTTTCACTATATTGACTCTTCTCATCCATGAACACGGTATATTTCTCCATCTATTCGTGTCCTCTTTGAATTTTTTCACCAGTGTTTTATAGTTTTCTGTATATAGGTCTTTTGTTTCTTTAGGTAGATATATTCCTAAGTATTTTATTCTTATACTAACGCATATATTTGGAATTTAGAAAGATGGTAATGATAACCCTGTATGCGAGACAGCAAAAGAGACATAGATATATAGAACAGTCTTTTGAACTCTGTGGGAGAGGGTGAGGGTGGGATGATTTGGGAAAATGGCATTGAAACATGTATAATATCATATGTGAAGTGAATCACCAGTCCAGGTTCAATACAGGACACTCGGGGCTGGTGCACTGGGATGACCCCAGATGGATGGTATGGGTAGGGAGTTGGGAGGGGGGTTCAGGATGGGGAACATGAGTACACCTGTGGCAGATTCATCTTGACACACGGCAAAACCAATACAATATTGTAAAGTAAAAAAATTAAAAAGTAAATAAAAATAAAATTATTCTAAAGAGGTTAAAAAAAAGAAAATTAAATAAACCTAAAAAAAAAAAGGAAATAATGAAGATTTCTTCCACCTTCCCCTCAACTTTCTCTGATGGTATCATCTTGGAAACTCTTACAGAGAACCACAACCAGGATGTCACCATGGACACAGTCCAGATAGAGAATGTTTCTATCCCCACAAGGATTCTTCCTGTTGTTCTTTTATCATCACATCCTTTACCTTCCTGTCCCCACTCTCTGTTTAATCCTGGCAGTGGATAATCTGTTCTCCATTTCTACAATTTTGTTCCTTCAGATCTTATATCAATGGAATCCTACAGTCCTTTGGGCATTGGCTTTATTCACTCAGCACGATTCCCAGGGGATGCATCAAGGTCGTCAAGGGCATTGATAGTCTACTTTTTATCGCTAAGTGGTATCACATGGTATGGCTCCACTGGGGATTGTTTTAACCATCACCTGTTTAAGGACTTCTCAGTTGTTTCCTTTCTTGGCTGTTATGAGCAAACTCTTATGAATATTTGTGTATGGGTTTTTGTGTGGTCTTGGCTTTTCGGTTCTCTGGCACAAAGGCCCAAGTGTGCAACTACTGGGTCTTATGGTAGTAGTAGTTTTGATCAAACAACAATAAGAAAAAAACCCAAGCCGCCTTTCAGAGTGTATACACCATTTTATATTCACACCAGCAGTCTATTAACATCCTCACCATACACTCTCTGGGTGTTGTTACTAATTTTGTTAGTCATTTTCATAGGTGTGTGATAATACATCTATCATTGCAGTTCTTCTCTAGTTTTACTGAAGTATGATTGACCAATGAAGTGTGTTTGTTTAAGGTATATGACATGATGTTTTACATATCTATATCTATATAAACATATAGATATGCATTTTGAAATAATATCCCAAATCAAGCTAATTAATATATCCATCACATCACATAGTTACCATTTGTGTGTGTGTGTGTTTTGTTGTTGAAAATGTTGAAAACCACTTCCTTAGAAAATCCACTGTGCTTCTGGCTTCTGTTGCCCTAACAGGTAAAGTCATGGGCTGAATCGTATTCCTTCCAAATTCATATGGTGAAGCCCTAACCTTGCAAAACTCACTGATCCATCCTATGAGTAGTTTTGGTGTTTCATTTCTTGAGGTTTTCTACATAGACAAACATACCATCTGCATGTGAGCTTTTTCCCTTTATTTCTTTTTTTTTTTTCTTTTCAGTCTGCATGTCTTTTATTTCTTTCCCTTGTTAGGGTTACTGAAGGAAGTCAGTCCTCAAATATGCTGTAAGGGACAGAGACCACATGCATCCTAAGGTACCATGCTGCACCATGAAACCTACAATTAGAGCACTCTTGTATTAGAAAGCTAATGCGATTCTTCACAACTGGCAGAGAAAGAGAGAGATATGACTCATATCTCTATGACACTAGAACGAAGACAACTGACTATGAAAATATTGGTACCAGAGTATTTAGAATGTGTTAGCATCCTCTTTCATGGGACTAAGGCAGTCAAGAAAGCAGAGTTCTGAATTTCAAGAAACTGCCTAGAATAGAATCAACTCTTCAGGATATACTTAACTACAGAAACCAGTAACCTGTGTTCAAGTCCAAGTCCCCAGGGAGAGATCAGGACACAGGCACTGGGAATGCCAGCTTCTAACACCAAGTCCAAGTGTCAGAAGGACTGTGAACTAGGCATAGATCACTGTTGGTTTTATCTTGGATATGTAAGATAAGTGTCTTAGTCAGAACTCTCTTCATTGCAAATGACAGTAAATGACTCAGTTTGGTTTAAACCAAACAGGAAATACATTAAATCTAGGAACGGAGGTGTCTGAGGAAGAAACTCAATGGGTCCAGGTGCTCAGCTGTGATCATTATTGTTCTTCCAGGTTAGATTCTTTTCCTATAGACCTTATCCGAGCATAGCATCCATGGCTGTCAGCAACTCCAAGCTTATATTCCTTAAAACGAGTAAGCCTCAGCACAAGGAGAATGATCATTTCCTAATATTTTCAGCAGAAGTGAATGAGAGGCCTTTCTGACCTGGCTTTGGTCACATGATCCTCCCTGAACCAGTTCCTGTGGTTGCTGAATGCAATCCTATTATTTGACAAACATTTAGTTAAAATGGACACGTGAAGAACTGACGGTCTTTATCATTCTGTGAAATGTTTTGTGCATGGGGATTGGTGCAGGAAAACTAAGATATGAGGCTTTGCATTCACACAGAAAGAATCTCATGTAGGGAAGTGCCAGCACGTGAAACACCTCCTCAGTTTCTCTGAGTCTCCACACACAGCACGCTGAGTGTGAGCTCAATGGCACACAAGAGAGGCCAGCCGCCTGACTGCCAGTGAACCCAGCACCCTCTGTCTGAGTTACTGTGTGCAGAGCGCATGGGAGGCAAAGACATCTTTACAAATGAGAGCACCACAGCTTCAAAATCAAAGCGCACAGCATCACATTTTATGGACCTGCAGCAGCAAAGTCAACACCTATGTGGAGTCGTTTCCTGGAAAGACATGTTGCAAATGTTCAAGCAACCCTTCTCTACTTTCTAAGAATATAGCACTCAGAACAGTAGAGGAGCCTTTGCAGGAGGGATCTGCATTTGAAAATGATCGTGTCAATAAAACTTATCTCTTGAAGGGACACAGCCCCTGAGATGACTGAGGACACTAGGAAAGGTCAGACTGCCTCCAAATTGCCAACATTGGCTAAAATACATCCTCACACCTTTCCTGCAGTTTCCATCAGGTGTGCTTCAGTGTCCTCAGCAGCTGGCTGAGCCCATGATTCACAAAGAATCATGGGCTGAGCTGAGATGAACGATGCTTCCTCACATGGGCCAGGTCAAGCGCTCAGAGACAGCATTGGGTTTTCCCCGTGATAGCTGAGCACAAGATGCACAGGCTTGTTGTAAAGTCTGAATGGCATCACCCACGGTGATCTGCACAGCATAGCAGGTATAACACGGGGATTTTGAACATAAATAGTTCTATACCTGGAACACTGAAATAGAGAGACGAAAAAGGTTATCCCTCCTCTGAAGGACCCACACTTGAAAGAGAGAGATGGTGAAAGTGACTGATCATGAATGGGAGGGATGTGGAGGATGCTCATACAGGAGGAGGGGAGGGCTCAGAGAGGCCTCCTTCCTAGAGGGAAGGAGACCTGAGGCTTAACAAAGCAGAGATGGGCAGCGACAGGGTTCAGGAAGATAGTAATTGTGAAGTCGCTCAGTTGTGTCTGACTCTTTGTGACCCCATGGACTCTAGCCCACCAGGCTCCTCCATCCATGGGATTTTCCAGGCAAGAGTACTGGAGTTAAGTTACCATTTCCTTCTCCAGGGGATCTTCTCAACCTAGGGATCGAACCTGGGTCTCCCGGATTGCAGGCAGACATTTTTACCATCTGAGCCACCAGGGAAGCTGGTGAATGGATGAAACTATGAGGGAAAAAGACACCATGAAGGTAAACTGAAAGGTGCTGATAAGAAGAGGAAGCGCAGTGCATGACACAGCCGCCAGGGACTATGCTCAAGGCGCAGAAAGGCAGCTTCATTTTCCGGTGCCCTGGTGCCGAGTTTCCACCCTTCAGTCTGTGGGAAATTGGATGCAGAGGTGTGTATGCTCCCCTTTGCTCCTGCATTCTTTTCCCTTTCTTCAGTTCAGTTGCTCAGTCGTGTCTGACTCTTGACAACCCCATAGTCTGCAGCACGCCAGGCCTCCCTGTCCATAATCAACTCCCGGAGCTTGCTCAAACTCCATCTCGAGTCGCAATGCCATCCAAGAATGTATGTCTTAAGATGGGAGCCTGGAGGCCGGAGAGCTTCATTTCAAGCCCCAGGACTTGAAAGCCCCGGGACTTCATTTCAAAGTCAGTTTGAGGGCAACAGAGTCAGGGTTGGGTGAAGTAACTTCCACCTCATCTGATCCACAGGGAGCTGGGATGTTTGTTTTGTTAGATGGGAAGTCAGGAAAGATTCAGACGTCATGACGTGTAACACCCTGAAGAATATGTCAGGAATGCCTAAGAAACAAGATCAGTGCCCCACTAACCATTCTGACCTGCCATGTATATGTATATGTATACAATATCTATATTGTATATAATGTATGCATACATATTATTACATACAAAATATATGCACATGCATATATACATATATATGATATATGCATCTCTATCTGTAATTAGTCCCAAGATGTTTTGTTTTTAATGAACCACAAGAAAAACATACTGATGGTACATTTGTTAATGCCAGTGACCTTCAGGAGAACTCACTATCAGTAACCCAGGCCCAGTGCTGAATTCCTGGAATCCCTTCCCACCTTGTGGACTGTCTTTGGTGTTTGCTCATGTGAGAAATCACTTCAGGTCTTCCTGTCTGCACTGTTATTTCAGTTCCTTCCCAACAGATAGCCTGGCTCTAATTTCAGAAAGGAATTATAGCTATTCAGTTGGGTTCAGTCACTCAGTGGTGTCCAACTCTTCGCGACCCTGTGAATCACAGCATGCCAGGCCTCCCTGTCCATCACCAACTCCTGGAGTTTACTCAAACTCATGTCCATCTAGTCGGTGGTGCCATCCAGCCATCTCATCCTCTGTCATCCCCTTCTCCTCCTGCCCCCAATCCTTCCCAGCATCAGGGTCTTTTCCAATGAGTCAGCTCTTCATATCAGGTGGCCAAAGTATTGGAGTTTCAGCTTTAGCATCATTCCCTCCAAAGAAATGCCAGGGCTGATCTCCTTCAGAATGGACTGGTTGGATCTCCTTGCAGTCCAAGGGACTCTCAAGAGTCTTCTCCAACACCACAGTTCAAAAGCATCAATTCTTCGGTGCTCAGTTTTCTTCACAGTCCAACTCTCACATCCAGCTATACATCTCTCTATATAACTATATATCTCTCTATATATGAGAATAAAATTCCAGAAATAAATAAATATATATGCATGTGTGCATGCTAAATTGCTTCAGTTATGTCTGACTCTTTGCGACCCCATGGACTGTAGCCCACCAGGTTCGTCTGTCCATGGGATTCTCCAAGCAAGAATATTGGAGTGGATTGCCATGCCTTCCTCCAGGGGATCATCCTTACCCAGGGTTCTTTATGTCTCCTGCATTGGCAGGCAGACTGTTTACCACTTGCGTCACCTGGAAGGCCCATATATCTATATATCTATACCTATTTGCAAGAGATGTAATAAGATTCATTTATTTTTATCACTCAGGCCCTTCAGAAGCTATGATCTACGATTTCCCTTGAATCTGTAAATTTTAAGATAAAAGCTTAACTTCTAAATCCACTAACAGTTAAAAAAAAAAAAAAGACATATGATAGCCCAGTGGCCTAGGGAGAAATCAGAAATGCTTAAATCTTCCTTCTAAATGATACAGTTTGGACCCTTTTAAAAGAGAGCTGGATAAATAGCTGAAGCATCTCCTCCCCAACTCTTTGCTGCTCTCTTCCATGCAGGGTGAGCAGAAGCAAGCTTGGTCACAGCCCACTGCATCCAATATGGAGACTGTGTACCTGCTCAGCACTTAGACTCATGTTTACGTGAAAACCACGAGTGAAGTTAATGAGCCATAAAGTTGGAACAAGCCAGGATCTGGTTTTGAAGCCAAGGTCCTATAGTAATACATTTGCTGCTCTGCTGTATGTTTTTAAAATTTGTATTTAATTATATTGCTGTTGTAATTATAGGGAGCTTTAAAATGCATGGGATGTTTGCAAAGACCTTCATTTATTGCCCGTAATTGCATCCTGAGCAGCGATGTCTTACATTCATCAAGAGGAATGAGAAGAGAACGGATGAAGCCCAGAGGTGCTTGGTGATTCAGCTCATGCTGGACCAGTGCCTAGAGCTGCAAGCGTCTTTCTTTTTAAATATCCACCCTCAATATGTATCAAACTTAGAGATTAGCACTGTAGCTGAGAGAAAGATAGCATGTGCTGTATCTCTTTTTTCCCAAGTAGCATGGTCTCAACTGACCTCAGCACGCTGGCCCTTTAGAGTACTGATTCATTTTACCTCCATTCATAGGACAAGAATGGAACTCACTGGCATTTTAGCTCAGATTAGACGTGAGTAGTTCTTTGCTGATAGTGAAAACCTCTACATATATTTAGTGGAGAGAGAATGGCAGTGGGAGTCTATCAGAGCTGGCCGTGATCCTCTACCAGGGACTTGATTTTGAGCATTCTGATTTTTCTCAGTTTGCCCAGGCTTATCTAAATGTATAAACGTATATGTTAGACATCAGCAAAAAGCCTCTCACTAGATCATTTATAATCCAAAGATCTTACCCAATCCAGGGATCGACCCTGAGTCTCTTATGTCTTCTGCATTGAAAGACAGGTCCTTTACCAGGAACACCACCTGGAAAGTCCCTTGAAGTATCCTGCTTGGTTTCACATGCACTTGAAACTTAGAACTACTGCTGCATGAATAAATCTGAAATACATTTAGTGCTACCTGAGATAGAACCACTACCTTGATGAAACTGAGTACATTTTAAAGCAATGTGGTCAATATTAGTATAATGATGATGGTGATGATGATGGAGTTGATGGCTACTTAGTAATAACTATTTCTGTTTTCCAAGCCCTCTGATAAGCTCCTTGTATTTATTCTATCACTGTCCTCTCAGAGTAACTTTATAAGATAGGAATTTTTATTGTCTTCATTTCATACATGAGGGAATTTGGCCTCGGAAAGTGAAGATATTTTTCTAAGATTGCATATTTATTCATGAGTAAAGTTGGGTTAAGGTATAATTCCAGGTCTAACTCTAAAGTCATAGGACTTGACCACTGAGACTCTGCTTATTTAAAAATCTAAGAAGGTACTACCCCATTTTCACTCTATCTGCATGCATTTATTTGGTCTAATGCAGCTTCGCTTTTCTCATTTTTCATCACGGACATGTATCCAGTGATTCTCAATGTACCACAGTAACCTTTATCCCCAACTTTTTCTGATATCAACACAGACATTATATTCCAGAAATACACACTACTCTCTCAAAATATAACTTCTTCTTTCCTTCCTTAACACACTCATAGGATTTATGAACCAATTTAGAATACTTGCTCTGTGGCAAATACTTTGCTATATATAGACACAAAACCTGACCTCACTTAGTTCCTTAAGCAAGGTATGCTGTCATTCAAACATATAATTACGAACATTACACATAAATAAGAGCAAAACTAAAAACATTTCAGAGGACGGTATAGGTAAGATGGCTGGGATGGACTGAATGTGGGTGAGGGAGAGGCTGCAAGAATCAGAGGACAAACATTGATGGGGTTACAGCTCTGCGTTCAGTGTGCTTGAGCATTTTCACACATATGCAATTTTTCTAAATGTTTAAAAATACCAGAAAGCACGATGTCAAAAAGACAATACTGTGGAGACTTTTAAAGGGTCGTTCAGTTCAGTCGCTCAGTCGTGTCTGACTCTTTGCGACCCCAAGGACTGCAGCAAGCCAGGCCTCCCTGTCTATCACCGACTCCCGGAGCTTGCTCAAACTCATGTCCATCGCGTCAGTGATGCCATCCAAACATCTCATCCTCTGTCATCCCTTTCTCCTCCCACCTTCAATCTTTCCCAGCATTAGGGTCTTTTCAAATGAATCAATTCTTCGAATCAGGTGGCCAAAGTTTCAGCTTCTTCATTAGTCCTTCCAATGAATCTTCAGTACTGATTTCCTGGTTTGATCTCCTTGCAGTCCAAGGGACTCTCAAGAGTCTTCTCCAACACCACAGTTCAAAAGTTTATAGGATCAACAGGAGCTTATTCTTTTCCTGGGAGAAGAAGTCCAAGCAGTGAGAGCACCCTGAGACCTGTGTGGGCTCACATTGCACCGTCTTCAGGCCAGCAGCCTTCATGGGGAGCTGAGACACCCATTGCGTGGCAATGGTGGAGGAAGGCGTCTGATTGTTAATGAATTGTGAACAGTGCTATAAAGTGGAAGGAAAAATGATCTTCGAGGCCAGAATCCTAAGCTGGTGCATTTTAGATGCAGCTCCTCGGGAAAGTTCCTTAACCTCCCTCAGCCTCCAGCTTGTCATTCAGAGAATGAAGTCTACCTATGTACCTTTCAGTGTCAGCAGGAAGATCAGAGTGGAGAATGAGTTTAAAATATGCTTCAAAGTCCAGAGGAATAGGCATATGCTAGTTTTGTTGTGATTGTTATTTGCGCATAGTGAACCTGGCTCAGATAGTAAAGAATCTGCCTGCAATGCAGGAGACCCAGGTTCTATCCCTGGGTCGGGAAGATCCCCTGGAGAAGGGAGCAGCTAACCACTCTAGTATTCTTGCCTGGAGAATCCCATGGACAGAGGAGCCTGGCGGGCTACAGTTCAAGGGTTCGCAGAGTCGGACACGACTGAGTAACACAGACAGTGAACACATAATACTCTGCACCTAGAAATTAACCCTGATGTTAACTCATATCTAACACTATCTCAATCCTTTTTCTGTTATTATTAAATCATGGGGATGTCACTCCTAAACATGCTTTGATGAATTATAATCATGAAATTGGAATGACTGAATAATTTTATTTTTTCTCTCACTTAACTGCCAAGCACAAAATGATATCATATAATTGAGCATATTCTGGGATTAAAAAAGAGCTAATTTGCTAGAAATAAAATTTCAACGTTGTTCCCTGAGAGAAGTTAACTTAACATTTGGCAACTTTATTAAAAAACACCTGTAATTAATTTATAAAATTGTTAATTAGATTTTCACATTATACATTATTCTTATTACAAAGGGTTATAGGGAACATGTAGAAAGCAATTGGAGACACATAGGAGGAAATTAAATACTTTTGTCATTGATTTTTATTACTTTCTACACTAAGCTGACCTACAGTCATTTTTAATGCAGACATTTGTGTTGCTGTGGGCTCATGGGTGTCAACACAGTCTCTTGGTTTCGGTCACAGCTCAGGGACATCATTATGCCTTTTCATACTGCCCATGGGGTTCTCCAGGCCAGAATACTGGGGTGGGTTGCCATTTCTTTCTCCAGTACTTTGGCTCCAATACTTTGGCCACCTGATGCAAAAAGGCAGCTCCTTGGAAAAGATCTTGATGCTGGAAAAGATTGAAGGAAAGAGGAGAAGGGGTCAGCAGAGAAAGAGATGGTGAAATAGCATCACTGTTTAAATAGCGAGGGACATGAATTTGAGCAAACCCCCAGAGGTAGTGGAGAACAGAGGAGACTAGCGAGCTGCAGTCCATGGGGTCCCAAAGAGTTGGACATGACCTAGCGGTTGAATAACAACAAGGAGAAAAAGCAATAATAGGGACATCTGGTTAGTCTTGACTTTCAGCCCTGGTACAAACCTTGAAAGTTTCTCACTTAATTATCAAGCACCAAATTATATCATATAATTGAGCATATTCTGGGATTAAAAAAAGGACTAATTTGCTAGAAATCAAATTTCACCATTGTTCCCTGAGAGAAGTTCTCTCCCTGAGAGAACTCCATGGACAGTATGAAAAGGCAAACAGGTGTCCCTGAGCTGTGACCAAAACCAAGGAGGCTGTGTTGACATGCATGCACCCACAGCTACACAAATTAACTTCTCTCAGGAACAATAAAGTATTGGAAAGTCTGGAAAGTCTTGACTTTCAGCCCTGAATACAGATCTCTTTAGGCTCCTAGTAGTCTCTGTGGCTCATATGTGGCTCATATTCAACCTTTCCTATTCATATAATCATGATAATGAACAAAAAAGTGGCTCTTTGAGAAATACACTGAGAATTGCTGGGACCATAGGTCACATTTTTCTACATAATCCCAACAGGCTGTCTAGAGTGTTTGCACCAACTTTTATTTTCACCAATAGAGTGTCAGAGTTCCCAGTCTTCCACATTTCATAGCACTTGATGTTGGAGACTTTTCAACGTATACCCATCATGGTGTCCTACAGATTTAATCTGAACTTCCATGATCATAATAGACAAAAAGTACCTTTCCATTCATTTAGTAGGATACTGTTGAAAATACAATCCTCTCCTATCTGGTCCTCAATGTCCAAAATAGCAAATGTCAAGAATAATACAGTTGGTATTAAAAAGATTAAAATGAGTAGAATATTTATAATTCTGAGTCAACTTGAATATTTATATCAAATGGAAAAATTCCTAGATAACTTAACAAATAAAGCTAGCTCAAGAAAAAAAACAGGAAACCCTAATTAATCCTGAATCCAGTAAAATCACTGAATCTGAAGTTGTTGTTGTTCAGTTGCTAAATCGTGTCCGACTCTTTGGGACACTATGGACTGCAGCACGCCAGGCTTTCCTGTCCTTCACTATCTCCCTGAGTTCGCTCAACCTGAGGTCCATTGAGTCAGTGGTATCATCCAAACATCTCATCCTCTGTCATCCCCTTCTCCTGCTTTCATTCTTTCCCAGCATCAGGGTCTTTTCCAATGAGTCAGCTCTTCGCATCAGGTGGCCAAAGTATTGGAGTTTCAGCTTCAGCATTAGTCCTTTCAATGAATATTCAGGGTTGACTTCCTTTAGGATGGACTGGTTTGATCTCCTTGCAGTCCAAGGGACTCTCAAGAGTCTTCTCCAGCATCACAGCTCAAAAGCATCAATTCTTCAGTTCTCAATCTTTGTCCAACTCTTACATCCATACTCCATGAATCTGCAGTAATATCTCACAAACAAAATATGAAGCCCAACGCCTTCACCAGCCATTTTGTCAATTATTTAATAGCAACTTTAAAGCTTTCAAAATTTTCCAGAAGCTGGAGAATGAGGAAGCCCTCCATGACTCATTTTATAAGGTTATCATGATCACTTTAATAAAAGAAAAATAACAAACAAGGGCACAGTGATGAAGGAATATTACAGATAAATATCACCAATGTTGACCCAGGTGGAAAGCTATTAGAATATGGGCAATAAATGCAACAATATTTAATATAATGCAGTTACATCTCTCACCCTTCAGAAAGGAAAAGCTAATTTAACTTTTAAAAATCAGTAAACGTATTGAGACAGATTAGCAGAGTACAAGTCACAGAATGGGAGAAAAAATTTGTGACACAATGGATAGCAGAGAACTGATAAAAACTACAGCAGACTATGTGAATATGTGAAAATACGAGACTAGATGACAACCAAATTATGTAAAAGCTACAGCACATTAACTTTAAAAAGAAACATAGAAATGGGCACAAAAAGTTAATTTAATAAACCTAGAAAACTAAGACAACTTTATCCCATTAGATGTATGAAAATGAGAAAATGCATATGAGAATAAGTCAATAGATACAGAGAAAGTTTTTAATAAAACTTATAATGCATTCATATGAAACATACAGGTCTTGGTAATAGAATAAGTAATAGAATAATTACTTGGTAATAGAATAAACCCCGGATTAGTCCATCACCTGAGAAAGTGTATCTACAAAAATGCGACATATACATGTATCTATTGTTTTTCGAATTCTTTTCCCATTTAGGTTGTTACAGAGTATTGAGCACAGTCTCATGTGCCATATAGTAGGGTCTTGTTGGTTATCCCTTTTAAATAGAGCAGCATGTACTAAAATCAATATGTGTGTATGTATAACTGGATCATTTTTGCTGTACTCCTGCAACTAATACAACACTGTGAATCCACTGAGCCCCAGTACAAGATAAAAAGTTAAAATTCATAAATGAAATACTTAAAGACATCTGCAGGAGTTCCTTCTCTCCTCCTTTCCCAAATCTTCTTGTCTTCTCTCCCCTCTCTTTCTTCTCTTTCTAGTCCTGAATCATTCTATGCAGAAACCATTGTTTCTTGATCAACAAAGTAGGCTTGAACATCCAATTGGGGTGGAGAGACAGTGGGCTGGGGAGAGTTAAGAGTGGATCATAAAGGTTCTCAACATGGAAACAACAACCAAATGGCATTTATGTGAGGTGAAGGGTGTGTTAACTAACCTTACTGTGGTTATCATTTTGCTATATATGTGTGTATCAAAGAATCACATTTTGCATCTTAAACTTATACAAGGTTACATGTCAATCATACCTCAATAAAGTTGGATGAAAAAGCGAGTTTGGCTCTCAATGTTCATTGACTCATTTATAACCGTCTAGTAGAAATTTAAAAGAAAATGGTACACAGAACTGCAAGAAAAAAAATGTTTTCACCTCTTTCTTAGGTAACTACACTTTCTTACTAATGGCACATGTACACTGCTGGACACTGCAGTTTCTCAAACCTTGGAATTAGGTTTGGACACTGTGCCTCCATTTCGTACCGTACATTATTTTTTTACATGGTACTTGTGTTTTATCATATCTACTGATCTTAGTTTTGAAAAGATAAAACATCCTTGAAAAGATCACAGCCTCCTTCAAGCTCATTGCTCACAAAGTGTCCGGCAGAATATGAGTATCTGCCTTTCCCTTAAAATACCTTTCGGCATCCTTGGGGATTTATTGTGGTACTTTGGCACCACAGAGCACCTTGGCACAGAGTTTGGGAACCATAGTTCTACACCTATAACCAATCAAGTTCAGGTTGTTCCTGAAGAAGCAGAAATGAAACGGTACCCAGGAGCATGCCAGAAGAGTTGCCAGATTCTGCCAATTTACACTGACATCCTGGGGGAATATGTGTAGGAGTGGTTTCTAAGTGAGTTAAATTAAGCCCTGCCCAAATGGCAGAACCATGTGCAAAACCACTCATTACTCTCATTTTACGCTACTACATTTTGGAGTGATTCCTTACACATCAACAGATTACCACAAGTACTATTCCAGCGATAATATTATATTTCCATTTTAGACAGACTGCATTGGTTTCGATGAAGAAAATGTATTAGAATGAGAGGGTCATACAGGACACATGGGGATCAGGTTAGTCTTAGACACACCTGACCAAGGGCATGCCTAAGCAACATTCAGCAAATATTCATCAACACACTCTGCTGTGCATTGGAGATGTGGGGTGCATAGAACAGCCTCAGGCCTTATGGCTTAGAATTTATATTTAACCACAAAACTGGGTACTAGACAAGCAATTAAATAAATGTGAGAGACATTTTTACATGGCAAATGCAGCTGCCTAACTAGTCTGTAAGTCAGCGTAAGAAGCAGTGGTGTTTGATCTAAGGGGTTGTTATTTAACCTGAGATCTTAAAGATCTGAGAAAGTGACCAATGAAACACGGTGTGCGTGTGTGTGTGTGTTGTGGGGGGCACGATGGCAGAGAAGATGCTTCAGCCTCAGAAAAGAGCACAATGTCCACATGGTTGTGTAGGTGGCACAGAGGCACTCGGTACAGAGGAAGGGACGGCACGGAGAACTGAGCGGCTCAGACGGCAAGGAATCTGCCTGCAATGCGGGGGGCCCACCAGGTTCGATCCTTGGATCGGGAAGATCCCCTGGAGAAGGAAATGGCAACCCCACTCCAGCCTTCTTGCCTGGAGAATCCCCATGGATGGAGGAGCCTGGCGGGCTACACTCCATGTGATCCCAAAGTGTCGGACACGACTGAGCGACTAACACTGACTGATTGACTGTGCCAGTCCTGCAATCCATTTCTGCGGAATCCTCCTTTCCCCAAACGTGCCAGATGAATGAAGCTATGACTGTAGTGGTTCTTCCTTGATTTGAAAGGTTACTTCATGCAGACTTGGGATTTGGGGGGTAGATTTCACATTGGCTTTCCTGTCTATCTAAATGCGTACAGGAATATCCTCTGAGTCCTTCCCATATGCCTTCTTGTCACATTAAAAACACTGGCAGTCATTTGTACATCTCATCAATCTCCCCCATTAATTCACTCAGAGCTGGTGCTAGACAGCAGATGGGCAAAAATGTGCTCCAATCAGCCAGCCGCTCCCCGAAGACTGTGGCTGTTACCGTCCCAAGCCCAAGAGCTATTAATCACCTGCACTGCGGTTGGACCAGGACCTGCTTCAGAGATCGAAGGCTGGCAGTGTCTCAGTTCTCCAGGGTTTGGGAAGGCAGTGAGTGACTTCTTTTGGAACCTTCCTGGTTCACTGTGTCTCTCAGCTTCCAGCCCTTCTGAGAACTATCTGTGTCTTATCGCCTGTAATTACAGCGCAGCTCCAGAAGATGCTCAGGCTACCTCCGGCGTTCACCCCACTCAGCTCCCATAGAAGATCGTGGCACGTCGTCTTAGAACCCATGGAACAGGCTTCATAAATAAGGCAAGTGGGCATGAGGCAGGCTTTTCTGACGGTCTCAACCTGACTGTCAAAATAGAGGCAAGGACTGCAAAGTTAACTTGGGGAGCTGGTTGGCATCACCGCAAAACTTTCAGATGAGCTTGCTGCAGGATGAACGTTTCACTTTGGGGAGAGCAGATGGTGGGTGCCCTGAGTGTGAGATCCCACCTTTGCCTCTATGTGTGTTAGAGTATGACATGGCTCAGAAAACTCCAAGAGCGGCTCTGTATCAACCTAGAGGGGTGAGATGGGGAGGGAGATGGAAGGGAGCTTCAAAAGGGAGGGAATATGTGTATACCTATGGCTGATTCGTGTTGAGGTTTGACAGAAAACAATAAAATTCTGTAAAGCAATTATCCTTCAATAAAAAAATTTAAAAAAGAATGGTGGAATAAAGTGGAAGGACAAAATAGGGACAGGGAATTAAGAGCTACAGAGTATTATTTATAAGATAAGCTACAAGGACGCATGGTACAACACTGGAAATATAGCCAGTAGTTTATAAAACTATAAGTGGAGTATAACCTATAAAAAATTGTGAATCACTATATCGTACACCTGTGACATGTAATATTCTACCACAACTATACTTTAATTTTAAAAAAAAATGTTGGAATGAACCAGCTAACCTGAGAGGTACCCTTCACACTATCCTTCTGGCAACTAGAATTTGGTCACGTTTTCAGTCAGGCTTTTGGGTTTTCTATCTCTCTGTGTCAGTGAATTCTGACAGCATTGATCCTGAAGAGTCACCGAGGACACAGACCCACATCTAATGGCTTGAGGACTCTATGCCCTGAGGAGGAAATGGGGCAGTGAACTCAGAGATCCCCAGCATTGGGTAAGTGCCCCGGAGGATGCCCCCCAGTGCCTTTAATGATCATTTTCAGGGAACTCGGAGTTGAGCTGAGTTTGAGGAGTGTGAGCCATGTGTGTGAGTAAATGTGGAACAGCTTCATTAAAATCGAGGGTGTGTAAGGGTCCAAGGCTTGTTACATAGCACGAATCCTTGTGTACACAATGCGTGTCTGGTGTGGACCAGAAAGGGACAGGACACAAGACTGGAGACATCAGGGGCTTTGACCAGGCTGTGAGCCTGCTTGACTTCTAGCGATTTCACCTTTTATTCTGTAGTCAGCGTGTGTGTGTCTGAACAATGTTGAACAATGGAAAAATGGGGAACGATTTCAATAATTTACAATTAATTTTGTTGTTGTTGTAGTTCAGTCACTAAGTCGTGTCTGACTCTTTGCAACCCCATGAACTATAGCACACCAGGCTCCCCTGTCCTCCACTATCTCCAGAGTTTGCTCAAATTCATGTCCACTGAGTTGGTGATTCCATCAAACCACCTCATCCTCTGTCACTCCCTTCTCAGCCCTCAATCTTTCCCAGCATCAGGAATTTTTTTCAGTGAGTCGGCTCTTCACATCAGGTAGCCAAAGTATTGAAGATGCAGCTTCAGCTTTCCCCCTGAGAACCATGGAATCACCATCACCATCCTTATCTGAGATATACCCTGGGACAACTGTGTAATATTAATGGGACTACAGCAAAAGTAAGTGTGTAGTCTGTGCTGTATATGGTTTGGCAAAAAGAACAGAAGAGTCTCTTCTCACCTCAGAGGCTACACATCTGTGGTTTTCAGCCTGGGGACTCTGCACCTCCTATGTATAGTCTGCCACTGGGTTACACAAGCCCTCTACTTAAAGTCAGAAAGGACAAGGAGGCATCTTGCCTGTATCCTACACTTAACTGGGAATTAACTCTCAAGCCAAGGCTTATGGGTCTGGACTGAAGCAAATCTGAGAGCTCTTAGGGTAGAAACTTAGTTCTGCATCTGAGCAACTTCGGGAAGATCACTAAACATCCATCCTCTATTTCTCTGGCCCTGTCAGTTCAGGTCAGTTCAGTTCAGTTGCTCAACCATGTCCAACTCTTTGTGACCCCATGAATTGCAGCACTCCAGGCCTCCCTGTTCATCACCAACTCTGTACTTGGGATGAAATAACACTTATGTCATAGATTCGTGCTTAAATGAAGGAAATGGTGCACAAAACATCTTTAGTGTAGCACCCAGCTCATACAAATGGCTTACTAAACACGTGTTACTCTGATACAGACAAATGCAAAGCACAAAATAATAACATTGTGTGTTCCCATATCAGCTTTTAAAAGGACCAAATCTCTGCAGTGTTCTTTAAGATCCATGACAGCCTCCATGAAAGATGGTTCTAGACACTAGGTTTCTGAGACTGATGCCCGTTGCTCATCATAGACTCCTTGAATGGGAAAATGTTAAGAATTGGCAACCAAATAAATGGAACCTAAAACACATGCTTTTCAAAGGAGGTATTTAGAGAGCACACGACTGATCTGATTGCCCTGGGCTTCCTTGGTAAGGAAGAGAGAAATAATTACCCTCCACAATTGAGCATGCTTATAAGACCAGTCAATCAAATGTCTAGAAAAAAAACAGAGCTGCCTACATGGTTGGAATCCTTCTCTTCCTCTCCTCCTTACTACTTTCTTACTTTTTTTTTTTTCACCTTTGCTTTTTTTTTCTTTTTCTTCTCCTGTGATTCTAAAGATTTATCAGCTTGGTGTGAGATGGTTCTCTTACCAGCATGTCAAGTTCCCTAGTATTAACATGAGTCCATCAAAGGGCTAGTCAACAAGAAGGATAGGATTGGCTATTAATCTGTTGGTTGCAATTATAATCAACTCTGCTAATAGCTTAATGGGAAGCTATCAGAATAAACTTTAAGTCGGTCTGGAGACTAGAAGGGGTGAGACGCAGGCTAAAGCCACAGCGTCTGCAGCCATCCAGCTTTTGTTTCTCCCCAGCTTATCTTCTCTAAATCCTACTTTCACATTTCTCTGATTATTTGTCACCTAGGTTGCTCATGCCAACTCAGCTGACCTCCCCACCAAAGTATTTTCACAGTAATTCTCTTTACCTAATTCAAAGTTGAATCCCATCTGATTTGCCTTCATCTCCAAGTTTTTATTAGAATCTGGGCTCCCAGACCTGTGGAAGGTCACACTGGGAGTCTGAGGTCGAATTATTCTGAGGAGATGAATGGAACAGGTGAGCCGGGAGGTGTTCCTGGGTTCCCGCAGGTCCGGGGAAGTTTGAGATGAGGTCACCAGGGTTGAACTAACAAGGCAGGTAGGAAAGCATCACCTGCTTCACTACGTGGCTTTGGCTGGTCAGTAAAGGGGGCAAGTCACTCGACAGATGACATAAGTACCTCACAAGAAGCATCTGGCCTAAGCTGTCACCTTCCTGTGACTCTAGAAGTCAGAATGGGATCCTGGAAAGACAAGGAGGTCATCAATGGCAGGATGTTGGGGGGAGGTGGTAAAGGAGTCCCTTATGCCTTTGCCATGCAATATAATAATCATTATTTTAGTTATTATTGGTATTATCATTTTTTTGCATTAATAAGAGTTGAGAAGGGTGTCAACAGCTTTGGAAATACTATTTTCTAAGCTTTACCTTGTGAGATAGTTTGTGGAGTTACTAGTCCCCTTGATATCCAGATCATGTGCAAGGCACCCATTGGGAGGAGCCCACTCCAACAATTCTTCTTCCAGTTGCGGGACTTCTGACAATGATTTAAGCCCATGTTTTCCTTAGAAATAATGTTAAAAATATGAGTTCATAACCTTTGCTCAGCTAATAGGTTTATAATGAATGTGAATAATATTGAACATGTTTATTGTAGTTTAGAGGCAGAGATATTTATCAAAATACTTAAAAACCAGTAAAGCAGGCATGCCCACCAATCAAATGAGAGCTGCTTTGGTAACGTAACTACAGAATAACTGGTTTAATCTTATAAATACACCCTGGTTGGATATCAGCACTCCCTAGAACAACTACAGACGACTATTTAAGAATAAGAGTGGAGATACCAAATATGCAGATCAAAGTAGAAAGCTAATACACCCGGGATAAAGTTGACTTTTAAAAGTTGGCTTGCTTTTTTGTTGATTTTTAATATGAATATATTCAGAGTTTATTACTTCCTTTTCTATTCTAAAGGTTTAATGCAAGAAAACTGTAAATCTGACAATTTTCATTACTTGACCTTTTAGTGTGTATCTGGTAAACCAAATTTTTATTAATCATGTTGCTATAGAAATTTTAAGGAAAAGTCTTAACTTCTTGTGTTTAAATGCATGAGAATTTAAAGTATATGTGTGTGTATGCATGTGTGTGGATATGTATACCAAAAGTATATTTTGGAGATAAAAGTCTTATAATTCAAGATCTTAATGATGCATTAATTTGCCTTTTGCCATTACATATAAGCTATTAAATGCAAAGTACCATTTAAATCCAATATTTAAACAGCTTGGGTCTTTCTAAATGGAGAATTGTGGCTACCTCTCGATAGCAGCACAGTTACTAGAAAATGTCTGGGATATGCTGGAATCATCCATGACTACTAGCTCTCTGCCACATTCTACTTTAGACTGGAAGATGGCAAGGTTATATGTCGTTGTCTCTATGAGCGTGGTTCTCACTGGGAAAGGTGAAGGGACCCCCGCTTCCACCCTCCACAGATCACATTACGTAAACAGAACTGGGCCGCCTTCTTTCCTAAGAGCATCTGCTCCACAGATGGTCCCTTGTGTACCCATTTTGCTTTGTCCAAGACCTTGATCATGAGTAATGGATCAGGCTGAGCCCACTAATGCATGATGTAATTGTCAGAGGGACTTAATTATCAGCACATTACACGTGGGGTTACTGTGCCATGAAGTCTCAAGTTCACTCTCAATTTAGAATCAGTGTGACTCACAGGAGGAGGAGTTCTCCAAAAAGCCCCTCATGATGCACTTGCTCCTCTCTTCCCTGTCTGAAAACTTGGAATAGCAGTGACTTCTTTAACTTGCTAATTTCAGTAGAAAATTTATGAGAGATTGCTGCTTTTCACATATCATCTCACCACTGCATAAGGACCATTCGCCTACCATTCAAGGCATTTTCAGGGCTTCCCTCATAGCTCAGTTGGTAAAGAATCTGCCTGCAATGCAGGAGGCCCCGGTTCGATTCCTGGATAGGGAAGATCCCCTGGAGAAGGGACAGGCTACCCACTCCAGTATTCTGGCCTGGAGAATTCCATGGACTGTATAGTCCAGGGGGTCACAAGAGTTGAACACAACTGGGCGACTTTCACTTTCACTTTCAAACTTGAAAGCTATCACTCACTGAGTGCTAGCTACTCAACACAAGCTCCAAAAACACAGTGATTATCAAGAATACTTTCATTTCCCCATAAACAGATCACTTAAATAATGACGTATGACTCTATCTGGTTTTAAGATAAGGTAAGACATAGTAGTAAAATTGTTTTATGTAAAAAATACTAAAATAATTATCAATATCAGCTATTGATAGCTGTAATTATCAGTTAATATATAAAGCACAGTAGATAAAGTGCTAGACTTATTGTAGCAGAAGATTTTTAAAAATTGAGTGCTATATACTAAGTGTATATATATATATGTAACATATGATATATAGGTAATCTATATATTAAATAGGTACATTCATAATGATTTAATTCATCATATAGATTAGGGCACAGATTTAGGAATGTCTGTAGGAGATAAGAGATATGTAAGAGATATACTAATATATATATTATATATTATATATTTCTGCTTTATTGACTATGACAAAGCCTTTTGACTGTGTGGATCACAATAAACTGGAAAATTCCAAAAGAGATGGGAATACCAGACCACCTGACCTGCCCCTTGAGAAACCTATATGCAGGTCAGGAAGCAACAGTTAGGACTGGACATGGAACAACAGCCTGGTTCCAAATAAGAAAAGGAGTACGTCAAGGCTGTATATTGTTACCCTGCTTATTTAACTTCTATGCAGAGTACATCATGAGAAACGCTGGGCTGGAAGAAGCACAAGCTGGAATCAAGATTGCCGGGAGAAATATCAATCACCTCAGATATGCAGATGACACCACCCTTATGGCAGAAAGTGAAGAGGAACTAAAAAGCCTCTTGATGAAAGTGAAAGAGGAGAGTGAAAAAGTTGGCTTAAAGCTCAACATTCAGAAAACGAAGATCATGGCATTCGGTCCCATCACTTCATGGCAAATAGATGGGGAAACAGTGAAAACAGTGTCAGACTTTATTTTTTGGGGCTCCAAAATCACTGCAGATGGTGATTGCAGCCATGAAATTAAAAGACTCTTACTCTTTGGAAGAAAAGTTATGACCAACCTAGATAGCATATTCAAAAGCAGAGACATTACTTTGCCAAAAATGATCTGTTTAGTCAAGGCTATGGTTTTTCCTGTCGTCATGTATGGATGTGAGAGCTGGACTGTGAAGAAGGCTGAGTGCCGAAGAATTGATGCTTTTGAACTATGGTGTTGGAGAAGACTCTTGAGGGTCCCTTGGACTGCAAGGAGATCCAACCAGTCCATTCTGAAGGAGATCAGCTCTGGGTGTTCTTTGGAAGGAATGATGCTAAAGCTGAAACTCCAGTACTTTGGCCACCTCGTGCGAAGAGTTGACTCATTGGAAAAGATTCTGATGCTGGGAGGGATTGAGGGCAGGAGGAGAAGGGGATGACAGAGGATGAGATGGCTGGATAGCACCACCGACTAGATGGACATGAGTTTGAGTGAACTCTGGGAGATGGTGATGGACAGGGAGGCCTGGCATGGTGCAATTCAAGGGGTCACAAAGAATTGGACATGACTGAGTGACTGAACTGAACTGAACTGAAGAGATATATAATGTATGTAAGAGAAATAAATACAAAACTCAGAGATTCACATTAAAGAATATAGTTAAGAAAATCAGCTTTTTATAATCTAGAATTTTTGAAACAGAGAACAGTTTGTTGCTGGTTAAAAAAAAAATAATAACCAAGCTAGTGTACAAATATATATCCATGCTCAGATTTGAAGTTTCTACTTTAGGATCTACAAGTCCTATACCATCTCCTTTCCATCCAAATTTCCTATGCTCTTTCTCACAGGTTAGCGCTCTTCTGTCTGCTAAGAAGCCCAAACAGGTTATAACTCTATTAGCCGAAAGTACAAAGTTAGATATAAACACAGTAAATCATTACACAAATCATTAATTTTTTTTCAAAGTAATGTCTAATTGAATGGAAATATAATAAAAATACATACTTGAATAAAGAAAATAAACTGTTTATATATGAAGAGAAAAATAAGTTGATTTTAAATTATTCTTTACTATATTGTTTCAAATGTCTACAATGACTAAGTACTTGTTAATAACCTCCAGTAGTTAGTAAAATTAGAAAATATTTAACTTCATGTTTCATTCATCTTCTAATATGTCACCTTATAATTCTCTTATAACCCCAATATATCTACAATTGTACCAATGCATATGTTTGTAATATATATCAGTGTATGTAAATGTATATTTGTAAGTACATGCTGCTGCTGCTGCTAAGTCGCTTCAGTCGTGTCCGACTCTGTGCGACCCCAGAGATGGCAGCCCACTAGGCTCCCCCGTCCCTGGAATTCTCCAGGCAAGAACACTGGAGTGGGTTTCCATTTCCTTCTCCAATGCATGAAAGTGAAAAGTGAAAGTGAAGTCGCACAGTTGTGTCTGACTCTCAGCAACTCCATGGACTGCAGCCCACCAGGCTCCTCTGTCCATGGGATTTTCCAGGCAAGAGTACAGGAGTGGGGGTGCCATTGCCTTCTCCGTTGTAAGTGCATATATGCATGCTAAGTCACTTCGGTAGTTTCCAACTCTTTGAGACCCTATGGACCTCTCTAGGCAAGAATACTGGGGTGGGTTGCCAGTTCCTTCTCCAGGGAATCTTCCTGACACAGGGGTTGAACCTGAGTCTCTCACACTGCAGATTCTTTACCATCTGAACCACCAGGGAAGCCCCTAAACAAAGGCGCACTTTCCTTAAGTCAGTGGGTTAATTTTAGAATAACTCACTTTCTTAAAATTTTAGATTCAAAAAGTAAAATTTTATTGAAATGCTGCTATTTTATACTGTTACTGAAATATTAGCACTAGCATAACATCTTTCTGCTTCATTGAAGATATATAATATATAAAATCTCTCTTCTTGGATCCTATGTTCTAAGTTCCATAGTCTATAAACACTCTCATTTTTTAACACTGGTAAGAAAGCCTGTGCTTAAACATCTTTGTTTTTTTTAGCATCAATTAAAGTTTCTTATACATAATAAACACTGGTTGATATGAATTTTGTTTGCTCTTTACGAAGTCAAGTATTTCTGAGCAAATTGACAGTGCTTCTATTTATATTATTCAGTTAGTTCAGCCACTCAGTCGTGTCCGACTCTTTGTGACCCTATGGATTTCAGCACTCCAGGCTTCCCTGTTCATCACCAACTCCCAGAGCTTATGCCAACTCATGTCCATCAAGTTGGTGAGGCCATGCAACTTCCTCATCCTCTGTCATCCCCTTCTCCTCCCGCCTTCAATCTTCAATCTTATTATTAGCTTCCATTAATCTTCATTTTCCACAGTCATCCATTTCTTCACATCTTTATGAGCCATCATTCCTGGAACTCTAAGTCTTCTATATTATACTTCTGGGAACCACTGCATTTGCTGCATTAATTTTCAGGCAATTCAAAGACTCATCACTTACTTGCTGCGTGATCTTTGATAAGTCAGTCTCTCTGAGCTGCAAAGCCCTCTGGAAGAAAACCCTCTGCCCATGGGGTTTCAAGGCAAGAATATGGGGTATTATAGAATATAGGGAAGATGCTAAAGAACTAAAGATGCTGTATCCTAGATAAAGTTCCTAGATAGAGGACATGAAGTCTGAGCTGCTCAGGTAGGTGCAGGGATCAACTCCTCCAGAGGTATCCTGGGTCCAAGTCAGCAGGAATTAACAGGAAGAAAAAGCATGGGGCTAAGATCAACAAGGCTAATGAACTGGATTTTGTGTGCTTACTCCTCACACTTCAAAAATGCAAGTTCTTCTGTCGGCCTTCACGTGAGCTTCCATGATGGTGTGCTACCTGACCGTGTATCCCCATGCTTAGCTAAGGAAATCCTTGCTCACTTGCATTTCATCTATGGCCCAGGACAAGAGTTTTATAGTCACAGAGCTCAGGACTCAAGCTCTGTCTTTAATGGGTACGGAGACTGGCAATTTATCTCTGTTAAACCATTTACCTCAATCTGACAACTGAGAATCCTGAATTTAGTTTTGAGAAGATGCAGCTTGACTTTAATATATGTGTTTATTTTCATTCATTTTTCTCCTCCTTTGCCCCAATCTTACAAAGTCTGAATGATTTGTTTTTTAAAGACCAGATTTTCTGAAAACATAAAGAAAACCATTCGTTTACTATCTAAAAAAGTGCTGAACATGTACTCTGGGCCAAGATGAACTGGAAGAAGAAAGTTCAGGGATGAATAGTCATTTACAGTCCTTGAACTCATGGTCCTGCCACTGTTCAAATGGAATAAAGATGACTAGGTTCCCTGTTTTAGGAATGGTTTATTTTTAGTGGCTAAAGTGGAAATGACACGTTTCTTCTTTGGGAATAGCTTAAGGGCAGGGTGTCTTCCATCTGGCAGCTCTGAACCCGTCAATCTCAGCTCAATCACTCCTGCTTGAAGTCTTCTCTGACCCCCAGAAGTACAGGCGTGTCCTGTTGTGCTAATTGGGTTCTAGTGCCATGTGTTTGCTCACCTTGTTCTGTGTGTGATCAGTCGTGTCTGACTCTTTGCAGGTTCACAGACTGTAGTGTCCACGGGATTCTCCAGGCAAGAATACTGGAGTGGGTAGCCATTTCTTTCTCCAGGGGATCTTCCTGACCCAGGGATCAAACTCACATCTCTTGTGCCTCTTGCATTGGTAGGGGGTTTTTTACTGCTGCGCCACCTGGAAAACTCACCCACTAGCCGGCATAACTCTGAGGTTCAGACTACCATCCTAACTTGCTGTCCACTGCTTCCCTTCATATATTTTACTTCCCAAGTAAACTATAATCTTGACAACATTGGGAAAAAAATATGGATTGACAGAGGAATGAATGAATAAAATACTGAAGTAAAAAAAGGAAGAAAAGACACTGGGGTGTGTTTTGACCAACGTCTATCTTCTTCTTTAGAATATGAGCTGGGTTAGCAAGAGTTCAGAAGATAGCTCAACCTGTTTACTATGCTTTGAAGGATTTTCTGTTTGTTTAATGTTTTGATTAAAAATGTAAGACTTTAATAATTGCAAAATTGTATATTCTCTTGAGAGTCAAGAGAAAACATAAAGAAAACCATTCCTTTACTATCTAAATAAGTGCTAAACACGTACTCTGGGCCAAGAAGATCAAACCAGTCAATCCTAAAGGAAATCAGTCCTGAATATTCATTGGCTGATGCTGAAGCTGAAACTCCAATACATTGACCTGATGGGAAGTACTGATTCATTAGAAAAGACCTTGATGCTGGGAAAGATTGAAGGCAGGAGTATACGGGGATGACAGAGGATGAAATGGTTGGATGGCATCACCGACTCAATGGACATGGGTTTGGGTGAACTCCGGAAGTTGGTGATGGACAGGGAAGCCTAGCGAGCTGCAGTCCATGGGGTCGCAGAGTCGGACACGACTGAGTGACTGAAATGAACTGAACTGAACTGATATTCTCTTGGGAAAGGTAATTCCCTTTCTTATTATCTTCCTTTACACACTTTTCTTGTTTATTTTCTCTGTATACATTTCCATATTTTTCTCTACTGTTGCATTTATTAAACAGTACAGAGGTGAAGAGAGTTGGGATTTGGTATCAGATAAGAAAATGATGTATATGAGTCTGCTGCTGCTGTTGCTGCTGCTAAGTCGCTTCATTCACGTCCAACTCTGTGTGATCCCATAGATGGAAGCCAACCAGGTTCCCCCATCCCTGGGATTCTCCAGGCAAGAACACTGGAGTGAGTTGCCGTTTCCTTCTCCAATGCATGAAAGTGAAAAATAAAAGTGAAGTTGCTCAGCCGTGTCCAACTCTTAGCAACACCGTGGACTGAAGTCTACCAGGCTCCGCTGCCCCTGGGATTTTCCAGGCAAGAGTACTGGAGTGGGGTGCCATTGCCTTCTCCAATAAGAGTCTACTTCATACTAGTTATATGACTTTTCAAAAACTATATATCACTCTCAACTACATTTTCCAACTGGTACAGTTGGCCAGATTCTTCCATATTGATAGTTGAAGGTGGCCCCATAGACTCACACCACGTTAGGTGGAATCAGAAGTGAAGATCCAGGTCCTTACGCTAATGCACAGATGAGGTGTGTATAACGACCTTGCCTAAGATTCCGCCCTTGTAGAGCCCACATTTTCCAGCAGCCCAGACAGCTTTCTGTCTCCTGCCACTGTCAGGATCACCCTCTCTTCTGAAGACAAGCTCAAGTGCACAGACTCGATCTTTCTCAGGTGTGCAAGACGTCCTCTCCTTATTGCAAAGTGCAGTTCCAGTTGCTTCAGGGCTTGTGTGCCTCAGCCTAATTGAGTGCTAACTGATGCAATACAGTCAGAGCTGCTAGAGCTTAATTTGTGTGTTAAGTACTTCCCCTGAGCTTTGGGTACCTTGTTGCTGCTTCAGCACCAGGATGGATGGAGTAGGTCCGCTCTTCCCCCAAATCTGACTGTGTTGCTGTCCTGTATGAACTCTGTGATTCCGTTAATCCTCCTGACGGTGTCTGTGAAAGGGCGGGGGCTGGAAAGGGATGGAGGGTGGTTTTGAGGACCTTATTCAAATAGTTTCTTCCTAACACTCAGGTTTAGATTTAACTAACTAGGAATGTGACACTCAGCACAAATACAGGTAAATTATCTGTCTTTTTTTTTTTTAATAAAACCATCTTCAAGGATTTAAAAAGTAGCTTTTACAGGAAATAACATGAGCTTGTCTGATGTCAAGTTAATTGAAAGTTATTCTCACCTCGTGCAAAGCCAATATGAAGTCAGCTTCACTAAAAACTCTCAGAGGGAATAAAAAACTCCTCCCAAAATTCTTCTGTTTGGGCTTTTTTTCTGATCTCAGCTGATTCTCACCCAACTGCACCAAGCCACTGTGCAGAGAAGGCTGTATCTAAATCAACAAGATTAAAAATCTAAATCCCAGGTTCACTTTTAGAACATGGTTTTCTTAGCTGGATTTTTAAAGCTTCCAGGTGAAGTCAATTTTAGCTGCACTTAAGTTTATTCATGAGTGTTAAAGTCAGGTAACTGTCAAAGGATGGTTAACTCGACATCCCAGCCATGCTCTGAGTATGTGGAATGCTGTTCACACTCTAAAATCAACTGGTATCTTTCGTCCCATGCTTTCCTCTTGGCTTCCCTGGTGGCTCAGATGGTAAAGTGTCTGTCTGCAGTGAGGGAGACCTGGGTTTGATCCCTGGGTTGGGAAGATCCCCTGGAGAAGGAAATGGCTACCCACTCCAGTATTCTTACCTGGAAAATCCCATGGACGGAGGAGCCTGGTAGGTGACAGTCCATGGGGTTGCAAAGAGTCAGACAGGACTGAGCAACTTCACTTTTACTTTTCTACCTGTGGTACCATGGAGTGAAATCAGTTTATCTCTGCAGTACTGTCTAGAACTAACCTGGCACGTGGCAAAGGCCAACAATCATTGCTATTAATACTATCAGCATCTCTGAAGGGGCACAGAATGCCCACTCACAAGTTCTTCCAAGGAAAGGATAGCCTTTGAAACTCAAGTCTGGGGGCTGGAGAGGTTACCGGGTTGTGCCCCTCTCCCTTGAAGCCAGGCGGCACACCCACCGTCTCCCAGGAGCTCGCAGGGCAACAAGTGCCCCCTGGGAGGTGGGAAGGGGGGAGGTAGTTGCGTCACTTGGTAGCATCCAAACCCAGGGCATCTCCGAGGTGACCCAGCTGCCACCTTCCAGGATGGAGAGCTGGGTGGGTTTGGTTTTCTCTTGAACTTATTGTATTTCATTCCCCCGTTGAGGCAGCCTTGGTTCCCTGAGAAGGATGCCGGCAGAAGGAGGGGCAGGTTGGGGTGGCCTTGGGTGCTTGGCCCTTCTGCTCCTGGTGTGGGCTCAGCAGCAGGATTTCCTGGGAAGCAGACTTGCTGGGGACTTTGCACTTGGCAGGCCCCCGGCCATGACTCCTAGCAACACCCCCACGCCCTGCCCCCCTGGGACCGGGCCCTGCTGGCTTCTGGCGCCAGTGCGGCCTGCTCCCCAGTCCCAGCTGTGCTCAGGAGGACCTAGTTTCCCCAGCTGGCTCGGCAGGAGGAGGAAAGGAAAGGCAAGATGCCCAGGTCCCAGGAGGAAGGAGGGTTCCCATGAGAGTAGTTTGATGGCATCAAGTTGATTGTTACTGCATTTTATCCCTTCAAATCAGACTCTGATCAGAAACGGTAGTGCAACAGTAGTGCTCGAGGTGTGATGGCTGCTATGGTGAGCGTGAGGAGGTGTCGGTGTGGATGAGACCAGGGCTGCAACGATTCACCCTGTGTTGCGGGCCCAGCACAGCCCCCTTCCACCAGCGTGTCTCCACCTGGCACTATTGATATTTGGGCTGGACAGTTGTGCAAGGTGGTGGCCACCTTGCACGTTACAGGATGTTTAGCAGCATCCCTGCCTCCACACGCTAGGTGCCAGCAGTACCCACTAACTGCGACAATGATGAAACATCTCCAGATTTTGCCAAATTTCTCCCAGGGGGCCGGGGGCAAAATTACCCCTTTGAGAATGACGACATTTGATATCAGATCTCCTCTTTACAATAAGCCTGTGATTGAGACATCCTTTTCCCATTCTTACTTTATGGTTGAATAGCAGTGCTAATGGTATAATAGTAGTGTGTGTGTGTGTGTGTGTGTGTGTGTGTGTGTGTGTGTGTGCACGCACGCACGCACTAGTTGCTCAGTCATGTCTGACTCTTTACAACCCTATGGTCAGTAGCCCACCAGGCTCATCTGTCCATGGAATTCTCCAGGCAAGAATACTGGAGTGGGTTGCCATTTTCTACTCCAGGAGATCTTCCTGACCTAGCAATCGAACCCATGTCTTCCATATTGCAGGCAGAGTCTTTACCATCTGAACCCCCAGGAAAGCCTATTAAGTAGCTGCTCCTGCTGCTAAGTCACTTCAGTCGTGTCCAACTCTGCGCGACCCCATAGACGGCAGCCCACCAGGCTCCGCCATCCCTGGGATTCTCCAGGCAAGAACACTGGAGTGGGTTGCCATTTCCTTCTCCAATGCATGGAAGTGAAAAGTGAAAGTGAAGTTGCCCAGTCGTGGCCGACTCCCAGCGACCCCATGGACTGCAGCCTTCCAGGCTCCTCTGTCCATGGGACTCTCCAGGCAAGAGTATTGGAGTGGGGTGCCATCAATAGTAGCTAATTCCCAATGGCTCAGTGGTGAAGAACCCACCTGCCAATGCAGGAGACGCAGGTTCGACCTCTGGGTTTGGAAGATCCCCTAGCAAAGCAAATGGCAACCCACTCCATTATTCTTGCCTGGGTAATCCCACGGACAGAGGAGTCTGGCAGGCTACAGTCCGTGTGGTCACAAAAGAGTCAGACACAACTGAATGACTAAAGAAAATAACTACAATGTCAGTTAAGGGCAGGAAGCATTCTGAAAGTGTTCCTTGCTGAAGCTCCAATACTTTGGCCACCTGATGCGAAGAACTGACTCCTTGGAAAAGACCCTGATGATGGGAAAGATTGAAGGCAGGAGGAGAAAGGGACGACAGAGGATGAGATGGTTAGATGGCATCACCGACTCAATGGACATGAATCTGAGCAAGCTCCAGGAGTTGGTGATGGACAAGGAGGCCTGGCGTGCTGCAGTCCACAAGGTCACAAAGAGTTAGACACAACTGAGCGACTGAACTGTGTCCCCATCATTCACTTCACTCTGTAAAAAGTCCTGCAAGAGTACTGGTGCCCCATGTTAATGAACTGAGGATAAAAAGTCACCAACAAAGCTAGGGAGAGAAAGCTGTTTGATTCCAAACCTTTTCCACCCAGTGATGCTGCTTCTTTGGAGAAAAAAAAAAAAATTATTTCCATCCATGCTTATGAACCTGGACCACACAGTGTGTGATCTGAGTAATCCACTCTTCCTTCATGCTATACCTGGACATCTGGAAATACACTCAGGTACCCTGGACAAAAGCATGTCCTCTGTGGACACAGCTAGACCCCAGAGGCATGCTGCTTTCCCTCCGTGTGATGTCCCCACCTCCTCCAAGTGCATGGGGTGTGGTTGTCTGCCTGACTGAAGACCTGTGTGAGTGAATCCATGTGCAGAACCCGAGGATTCTGTCTGGTCTCCAGAGCATGCCAATAAGACTCAGGAGTAGGGTGGGAGGTATTTAAAGTCCCTGTTCGTGCTTTACAGCCCAGATTGGCAAGATTTTTACTTTCTCTCCTTCTGCCTCCCACTGCCTTGATTAACTGGTGTCATTGCTGTAAGAAAATATAACACACAAATGCACCAATGATTGCTATTCTCTTAGAGATCCGTGCTGCTTTTCAAAGAAAGTCTGCATACAGTTCACACAGTTGTTTCATTTTCCTGATAGGTCTCTAGTCCTTCAGAAGCCAGGCAGAGTTTTGTTAGTGTGTGTATGTGTGTGTGGACACCACTGCGGGCCAGGCCAAGTTCACTGGTGCCACTGACACTATTCACTGAGGTGATGGACGCTAAAGTGTCGTCACTCTGTTCACTCAGGAGTGGATGGGCTCAGGGCGGGGGTCAGGGGGGACGGTTTCATGGGGAAGAGAATAGAATAGGGTTACCACTCTAAGACGTGGACTTCCCTGGTAGCTGAGATGGTTAAGTGTCTGCCTACAAGGCGGGAGACCCAGGTTCGATCCCTAGGTTGGAAAGATCCTCTGGAGAAGTAAATGGCAACCCACTCCAGTACTCTTGCCTGGAAAACCTCATGGACGGAGGAGCGTGGTAGGCTACAGTCCATGGTGTCGCAAAGAGTTGGACACGGCGTATCTCCCTGGACCAGGACCACCAGGCAAGTCATCCCAGGAGATGAAATTGGAGTAGTGTCCTGACCGAGGATGCGGCAGTAATCAGGGAAGCAAGCACCAGAGCAGCATCTCTAGAATGAGAGCAGGTGTCAAAGTCGAGAGGTGTGCAACTCCATGGTGTGTGGGGGACACACAAGGAGTGCGTGCTGTCCGTCCACAGTGGGGAGAGATGACAAAACAGGGCGGGGCTGGACCACTGAGGGCTGCCTGCCTTGTTTGCTGAATACCTGCTAGTTTCCAGGCAGGATTAGACAGCAAACAGAAGAGCCAGAGCTGGGGAAACCTCACGCTGCAGGCCAAGCGCTGGAAGGAAAGGGGACGTCAAGGACAGCTGTGAAGTTCTCACCTTGGTCTTTGTCAGAGGATGTCTCATCTGACTCAGGGATGTGTTGTGTAGTTAGACAGCATGGTGCCTTAAGCCAAGGTGCTGGTAGAGGATTACAATGATCCATCCTGAAGGCACTGTGTCTACTTTTATAGAGCCTTCAAGGTGCCAAACAAAAGAAATTACTTTATATAGCAAGATGAGGTCAATGAGGGAGGTGATAAGGGCAGAAAAGCTGCTGGGTTCTCAGGTTTCATTTCTGGGAGCATTCACAGTGCATCTCTGTCTAAAGAGCAGTGCTAGGCTATGTGACAGTTCCAACAGCATGAGGCCATCACTGCCCTCCCAGAATTTATGGGTCGGAGAAGTCAGAGGTGGAGAGAACTGTTTGCAGCTCTTGTCCAGGGATGTGTCACTTTGAGATATACAGAGATAGACGTGAACATAGATATCCATCAGCTTCTCTTGTGTTATTGACGTTTGGGGCTGCAGAGTTTCATTTTCAGGGGGTGTCCTGGGCATGCTAGCTGTTTCCAAGTGTGTCTGGCCTCCACCACTAGATACCAGTAGCCTCTTCTCACCCGCCAAGTGTGACAACCACAAACATCTCCAGATACTGGTCAATGCTGCCCGAGGACAAAGTCACCATGAGTTGGCAACCAGAGACACACAGTTCGGATCTAGGTGGATGTATGTGTAGACTGACATAACCTGCATCCATCCAGGGGGTGTATCCAGTCCGCCTTCCCTCAAAACCCAGGCGGAGAAGGCTGAGGGAGACAGCCAGCCCCCCACAGGGGCATGTTTCCTGTGCACCGGAGACCAGGTGATTGCTCACTTTGAAGTAATCAAAGCTGAATGATTGGCAGTAAGCAAAAACTCATTCTCTCTCATTGGATTCCGGTCTAATTGTCATTAGAAAACAAAGAGAACAACGTAGGAAAAGGCAAGACGTGTGGGGGAAGCAGACAGAGCAGGCAGGCCCTGATGCCTTTGTAACCGGCAGTCAGCGCACAGAATACGATGCGTGCTGTTTCTCAAGTAAACCACAGGTGCCAGGAGCATCCTCGAATATCTTCCATGTTCAGACTCCAAAGCCAGTGTACACCAAGAATGAGAAATCTCTGTTGGAATAAGCCCATGTTTATAATTATGAAATAATCTCTTGTCCCCAGGAAGAAAATGCTACTTTTTGATTTACCTTATCTAACACTAACCTTATGGCAGAAAGTGAAGAGGAACTGAAAACCTCTTGATGACAGTGAAAGAGGAGAGCGAAAAAGTTGGCTTAAAGCTCAACATTCAGAAGACGAAGATCATGACATCTGGTCCATTCACTTCTTGGGAAATAGATGGGGAAACAGTGGAAACAGTTAGACTTTTTTGGGGCTCCAAAATCACTACAGATGGTGATTGCAGCCATGAAATTAAAAGACACTTACTCCTTGGAAGGAAAGTTATGACCAACCTAGATGGCATATTGAAAAGCAAAAACATTACTTTGCCAACTAAGGTCCGTCTAGTCAAGGCTATGGTTTTTCCTGTGGTCATGTATGGATGTGAGAGTTGGACTGTGAAGAAAGCTGAGCACCGAAGAATTGATCCTTTTGAACTGTGGTGTTGGAGAAGACTCTTGAGAGTCCCTTGGACTGCAAGGAGATCCAACCAGTCCATTCTAAAGGAGATCAACCCTGGATGTTCTTCGGAAGGAATGATGCTAAAGCTGAAACTCCAATATTTTGGCAACCTCATGCGAAGAGTTGACTCATTGGAAAAGACTCTGATGCTGGGAGGAATTGGGGGCAGGAGGAGAAGGGGACGACAGAGGATGAGATGGCTGAATGGCATCACCGACTCAATGAGTTTGAGTGAACTCCGGGAGATGGTGATGGACAGGGAGGCCTGGCGTGCTGTGATTCATGGAGTTGCAAAGAGTCGGACACGACTGAGCGACTGAACTGACTGAACACTAAAATGTCTTGAACTGCTTATCTAGAGAAAGGGTACAGATGAACCTCCTTCCAGGGTAGGGACAGAGACACAGACATAGAGAATGAATATGTAGGCATGGAGCAGGGAAAGGGAGGGTGGGGTTAACTGGGAGCTAGGATTGTACATAGGAGTGTACACATGTACACTAGTATGCGTAAGTATAATAGTGTGAAGCTAGTGGGAAGCCGCTGTATAACACAGAGAGCTCAGTTCGATGCTCCGCGATGACCTGATGGGTGGGATGGGGGTGTGAGGGAAGCCCAAGAGGGAGGGGGGATACGCATACACACAGTTGATTCATGTTGTTGTACAGCAGAAACTAACACAACCTTGTAAAGCAATTATTCTCCAAAAATAAAATAGATATGTACATGATATCTGTTAGAGCTCTTTCTAAAATAACTCTTTCAAAAGCCTTGGCTGTACCTTGCAGCTAGGAAGTTGGTGTCTCATAAGCACTTTAAAAAATAAACTATGCCAGGACACTAGACTTCACTTAATAGTAATAAGCGACCCACATGATATAATTTGAGTGTAACAGCATAATCAAAAATGCCTTCCCCACCTGCCTTCCCAGCGGGGGAGGCATTTCTTTGGGTTAAGTCATTGTCTGCAGATGGTCCTGTAGAAATGTAAATATGACACTCAGAACAAGATAATGCATTAATCAACACATTATCACCAAGTTATTAATGAGGTAAGCCAATTAGGACGCTCACTCACTCAACATTTATTGTAGGATTCCCATATGCCAACCACCGGCTAAATGCTGGGGACACAGAAGGAAAGCAGACAGGAGCTCTGAGGGAGGCTGCAGTTTATTGAGTCACACAGACTCCTGGGTCTACGCGCTGCAGTTGTGATGTTTTATGCTTTCACTTAAAACATTAATTTTCCTCTAGTTCTGACTGCACCTCCAGTCTTTGTCCACCTGTCAGTGGTTCCCACCAGGGGCTGCACATTAGACTCTCCTGGGGTGCTCTTGAAACCTACAGATGTCCAATCTCCCCCAGCTCTCAGCCCAAACAAGTGGAATCTGAATTTATGGGATGGCTGCTAAGCAACAGAATTTGTCCATTTCCCAAGGTGATTCAGTCACAGTGAAGGTAGGGAGACACCATTCTGCTTGGTCTCCCTTAGGTAAATACACTCCAAGTCAAAGATTCAAATTCTGAGTTTCTCAGTCTTGCTCACTTGCTGAACTATCATTTCACAAGCATCTCCCTAGAAGGACTAACCCAGTTCATTTGAGTTAAAACCAAGTATGCACTTTAAAAATAGAACCTCTATGTGGTTCTTATGATGAGTTTGAAAATAACTGAGAAATATACTTGAAACTTCAAAATTGATTTCCACTGGTCAATAAGCTTAGTACCCTCTTCCATCAGCACCTGGGAGCTCACCCTAAAATGTTCACTCCAGAGTCCAACATAATATTCTACCTTACCCAGCACCGCCCCTCCCCTTCTCCCCTCCAGACGTTAGGGAAGAGTCCCTATTCTTCTGATGAACTTCTCGTCTCATCACCTCCCAGAGTGACGAAGAAGCTGGCAGCTCTCAGTGTGGCTGGAGTCTGCTTCTACCAATGATGTATGCATTTCTTCTTAGCTTCAAATTTGGTCAAGTTGGCGGTTTGAATTCAGCAACATTGGGAGCATTTGCGTGCAGAAATTGGCAAAGACCACAGAAGTGGCTTTTTTAAAGGATAGGTGATAAACATCCACTAATAACCACTGCTATCATCCATTTCCTCAAGGGACAAGAGAGAGGCCCTTGCTGGAGTGCACTGGAGCAGTCAGAAAACTCCAGAAAATGGTCATGGTGGAAAAATGGCAAACTTCTGACACTAACAGTTGTCAGCATAGAGAGCAAATCCAGAAAGATGTATCATTGGCTTGAAATAGGGGCTTACCAGTTCAGGAGATGCAAGAAACTCATGTTTGATCCCTGGGTTGGAAAGATGCCCTGGAGGAGGGCATGGTAACCCATTCCAGTATTCTTGCCTGGAGAATCCCATGGACAGAGGAGCCTGGTGGGCTACGGTTCAGAGGGTCACAAAGAATCGGACACTACTAAAGTGAAATAGCAGTCACACAAACAAATATAAATTATCTGTATCTTTATAACATTTTTCTTTTTAATTGCTATCCTGCAATGACAACTACTTTGTGATTGTAGCATTTCATTTGATGGTTTAAATCCTGAAAATGTTGTTTTACTCATACAGAAAATGTGGAGGCTAGTGGGGGCCACCCCTGGCATTCTCAACAGTCTGGCATGACTGACATGTGTGGGAAATGGGGGAGAGGAATTTTTTTTCTTGCTCCAACATGCCCTCCAGCCCTGTGTCTTTGCCATTCTAATGATTTCTTTTTTTCACATCAATAAGTAAATGGATGCTATCAGCCTCTATAAAATGTCTAGTGACTTATTGCTAAAGGTTTTCCAAAAAAATTAAATGAATAATAACTAAAATGGAACATGGTGAAATTGCTATAGACAGAAGAACTGCATAAGTATCAGATTGGTTAAAAAGTGGGTTCAAGAATGTTAGGGGAAAACCTGAACAAACTTTTCACCTAACCTGCTATTTATATGTTAATAACATTAAAAAATGCAAAGAAAAAAAGGCTTCAGAAAAAGCATATATTTGAAATAACAGAAAATAAATTATACTTGTTTAAAAGTCAATAAAACAATAAAAACTTCTTGGCAGACACAAATCGGTAGAATTTTCTTAAAAAATTAGACTTGGGAAAATGATTTCTATTATATATCTATATTTATGAATTGGCTTTGCATTAAAATATAAATACAGTAAAACTTCACTTTAAAATACATATGGTATTTCTTTAACAGTCAACTTTACTTGCACTTCAGGAAAAGCACAATGGAAAGAAAATGGAAATGACTTGCTGTGCTGTATGAAAATGTAGCCTGGAAGTTGAGTTTAAGAGTATCCATCCAAGCGCATATTTAAGACAAAATTAATGATGTCAGTATAAACTTCTCGTAGCATTTTGTATTTGTAAACATGTGGTGTCAACAGTTTTTTTGACATCTAGTTTATGGGGTCAAAATAGCTATTCTTATCTTATTAGGGTCAAAGAGTCAAAAATATTTGCATAGTGATCTCTAATTGAATAAGTTCTTAAAAAATTTAATTCTCTAATATACTCAGTGTCACTTTGCCTCATCAATAACTGCGAAGAGGACCACAGCTGTCAAAATAGACCCATCTGGTCCATATTTCAGCCCTTTGGTGGAGCGGGGTGGCCACATGGCACTGGTGAGACACAGACCAAGTGACCTCGTGGGCACCTTGCATCCAGAGGGAAAATGGGCAGAAAACTCTTAGAGAAGAATCCCTGAGCAAAATGGAATCCCTGGCACGCTAACAAGTCTTGGTGGGAATATGTTACTCGTGTTTTGTGATAGCAGTAAAATATGTTACAGCAGGTATAAGCAGAGGCCCATCCTGGTGAAGCTATTATTAAAGTTATTATGATTTATTATTAAAGTGGCCCACAAGCACCTAGAACTTAGAAAAACTTAGCGGCACATGCCTCCAACTTCATCTACTTGGCCCAGGCATGTGAACAAATATCCCAGATACATGGATACTCTGGCTAGCGTGTGTGCATACAGGCACAGAAGTATGTATGCATGCGTTATGTGCATGTCACTGTGCATACCTAAACATGGGCCAGGCTTCTCACCTGGCTTCTGTTTCTCAGTAGGGAAACAGGGCCTCGCAGAAATGCTAAGTCAGCAGTTTATCAACAGTCCGTTGCAGTGCGGTTAAGCCAAATTTAAGCAGATTTCCAGTGGACAGAGGGTCCTCCATCAACATTTGTGCTTTTCCTACATTGCACTGGCCTCCTGGAGTTAAGGCTGAATGGTTCTTGGGGGAGAAACTAGAGTCTCCTAGTTTACCACAGTTCATCTCTGATAGCGTTCTCTATTCAACAACAACAAATAGTTTTTTAAGTTCCTACAGCGTGTAGCCTGTGTGCTGCACTCTGTACACATGAAAACCAGAATGAATCTCTGCCTCTGGGGAGTTAAATTCTGGTGGGCTTTCATATTGACTGGAGGTTAATTCCACCCTCTATGCCGAAGAAGACAATTAGACCAGCATTTTCAGACTGGAACAGTCAGACAGTAAAGGTCTTCATGAGGCCAAACAAGGGCTTGTCTCACTGGAGCGCCCCAATCCAGGACCTCAGTTCTGTTCCCCTCTCTCACCTTCATCCGCCACTGTCCATCCCCTCTGGAGCGCCATGGCGCTCGGGGGCCTGTGCTCACTACTGCGTGTGAACAGATTCAGTTCAGTGGTCATTATCCATTATCTATCTCCCTGCTGGACTTTCATCTCCTTAAGAGCAGAAATTGAACATGTCTCCAAAGAATTCCCATTCTTGGCTAGCCCAAAATAACAAAAAAGGAGACTCTGAACCTTCCTTTCAGGTAGAATGCATCCCAGCATCTCGTGGTTTTATGCATCTTCTTTTTGGTCTTCTCTCTCTTTGTTTAGCATCAGCACCTGGTCAAGTGCCACGGTTGCTCCTCACCTGCTCTCTGGGCCCTTCCTTCTTTTATGCTATGGGCATCTCCTTGACTTGGTTTTCTGCATAATCCATAAAGACTCTGTTATTAATATTTTATTAAATTCATGTGTTTGAACTCAGACAGGACTATGGTTACCATCTGTGCTCCAATCACCCTGAGTTTTTCAATTATGGCAGAAGAAAAACAATATTGTAAAGCAATTATCTTCCAATTAAAAAAATTTTTTTAAAACAGTCATTTTAAGGTAATAACAGAAGATTATCTACAATAGGAATACAAGCCATATTTTCTGGAATAACTTTTTAGGGCTCTAGATATTTCAAGAAGTGTTTATTACAGTGAGCTGAAATAGGAAACTTTTATAGGGAGTGTTTAAGCAACTTCAGTGTTTTTGCTATGCATTAGAGACTGGGTTAGATGCTTTATATTCTTATTAGATTGACTTTTTTCCATCAGTTTTGCCAGGTCAGTGTTATAACTACCATTAGCTAATGGGGGGTTAGGCTTCAGAGGCGTAAAGTGTCAGCTCAAGTTTATACAATAGAAAGATGAAAAGCCTGATGCCCCTGGGCCTGTCCAGCTGGAAGGATGGCCCTTCCAGTGGCTTTCCTCCAGACCTCTTAGCAAATGCTTTAAGCTCCACCCAACAACACTTCTACTCAAGGTAGGTAATCCATTCCAAATTCAATTCTCACTTTCCTACAGGTGCTAACTTCTAAATCCCTGATGAAAAACAGCTGTTAATGAAGACTCCTCAATATAATTCTCACCTCCAACACATGTTCACTCCAAGCTCCTTGAAAAGACTGGAAACTGGTATGACCCCCCGGATAATTCTTTCTTCACTAAGATCACACTTTCTCACAGTGCTCCCTCTCTCCATTTGGGGGTAATTGTATTAGTTGTTGTGAAATTTACCATAACGGTCTACATGGAGATCGATTTTATGGAAAACAACAATTGCGAAACCATGAAGAATAGATTTGGGCAAAGCATCCTCATGATACGATTCTGTGTTCCCTCCATTTCTCCTCTAATTTTCTTGATGGCATGTCTAAAATGATAAGCAGGGGAACTTAGCAGCACTGGATTTGCCTCAGCTGTGGAAAAATAAGTATCTAATTATGAGATTGTCATAGATTTGTTGTTGCTGCTGTTATTGTTAAAGTTAAAAGAAATCAGTGAGAAACCAAGAATACAAACTGACTAGTGAGAAACACAGATATTTAACTTTGCATACCTGGTATAACTTCCACGTTATAATAGTGTACAACTTTTTTTCTATATTGTTAGATGTAACTAACCAATATTTTGTTGAGGATTTTTGCATCAGAGTTCATGGAATGTATTGTTCTGTTGTTCTTCTTCCTTGCAATGTCTTTATCTGGTTTGTTATTACTATTAAGGTTATGCTGGCTTCACACACTGAGTTAGAAAAGTGTACCCTTCGCTTCTGTTGCTAAGAGAATTAATAGAATTGAATTGTATCAAGTGCTCAGTGAAACTAGGAGGGGAAATATGAGGAACGAGTTTTAAATGCCTCTTTCTTTGCATTTTGACATGGCTCTATTGATTCCTTTCAAGCTCACTGATGCATTGTTTTTGCTTAGATATGTCCTGCTGCTGCTAAGTTGCTTCAGTCGTGTCCAACTCTGTGCGACCCTATAGATGGCAGCCCACAAGGCTCCCCTGTCCCTGGGATTCTCCAGGCAAGAACACTGGAGTAGGTTGCCATTTCCTTCTCCAATGCATGAAAGTGAAAAGTGAAAGTGAAGTCGCTCAGTCGTGTCCAACTCTTTGCAACCCCATGGACTGCAGCCTACCAAGCTCCCCCATCCATGGGGTTTTCCAGGCAAGAGTACTGGAGGGGGCTGCCATTGTTAAAGCCATCAAAAACATTCTTCATTTCTACTACAGCAATATCTATTTCTGGCATGTCCTCTTGAGTTTTTCTTAGAATTTCTATTTCTGTGGTTACATTGCCATCTTTTCTCCTTTTTTTTTCATTGACCCCTTTGTGTATTAATGATTAATGATATGCTGTGTACTCCATCGTATCCCAACTCTTCGTGGCCCCATGGGCTGTAGCCACCAGGCTCCTCTGCCCATAGGATTTTCCAGGCAAGAATTCTAGAGTGGGTTGCCATGCCCTCCTCAGGGGATCTTCCAGACCCAGGAATCAAACCCACGTCTCCTGCATCTCCTGCATTGGCAGGCGGCCTCTTTACCACTGAGCCACCTGGGAAGCCAATATTAACGATAGCTATTTTAAATTCCCTGTGGGATAATTCTAAAATCAAAGACAAATGCTGATGCTTGTCTTGTCTCTTCAGAATGCTGTTCTTTGTATTTTTACCATGACCTGCATTTTTTGTTACTGTTGTTCTAAAGTAAACATCCTATATCAAGTAATAGAAAAGGAGGTACGTAGACTTTCAGTGTGAGGTTTTGCTAATCTGACTTGGAGCTGGGTATGTTTTAATGTCTGCTGTATCTGTAGGTGCCAAGGCTTCAAAATCACTAGTTTTGCAACTGTTTTAAGCTAACAGTCAGTTTTTACTTTGGAGCCCCGCTGCTGTGGTTTTAAGGCTCCAGAAACGGGACGTGTTCTTTGACCCTACACACTTGAAAACCTCATGATTATGTCTCAGAGATTTAGTGTGACTGGGTCCCTGGGCCGTGGTCTTCAAAGATGTTTCTTAGGTCCCTCCTCCCCTAGGTTAGCAGAAATGGGAAATCTAGAAGGGTCTGGAATTGGTGACATGCCCCTTCCCATGTGGGAGAGTTTCTGATCAAGTTTTTCCCTGGTGAGTAGGTCTTTGTTATGGAGAATCCTCTGGTTCCCTGCCCTAGAGCCAGGACTGGGCCATTCTCTGGTCCTACCCAGGAGAAACTGTCAAAGTTCCTGTAGGTAAAACCCATGAAGTGTAGGGATGCCCCAACAACAGCAGCTCCCCCATAGGCCCTTACCCTCATGCTCATCCAACTCAGCCCTCAGCAGTTCATAGAAATTACTATTACGTGTTCCTACAGCCTATGGCTCCAGCCACTTCTGCTCCAGGTGGGCTGATCTTGGCTGTGATGATCTGTTCACCTGGCCCTCCAGATTTCAGAGTGGCAGCTTACCCTGAAACCTCAGTTCTCCAAAGGGTCCAAGAAAAGTTATCGATTTTCAGTTTGTTCAGCTTTTATTTTATTATGAGGATGGGAGTGATAACTTCCAAACTCTTCACATGTTAAAGTTGAAAACAGGAGATGTCTCACTGTTTTAACTGTTTTATTGTATCCCAGAGTTTGCCAACAAGAAAGTTTTTCAAATTAGCTTAAAAGATGTTTGTGACAATTAGAAAGAATTAAATCACAACTTGAATATTTTTTTTTCATGTCAAGGGGCATTAATGTATATTTGCAAATTATTATTAATGGCAACCCACTCCAGTACTCTTACCTGGCAAATCCCATGGACGGAGGAGCCTGGTAGGCTGCAGTCCATGGGGTCGCTAGGCGTCGAACATGACTGAGTGACTTAGCAGCAGCAGCAGCAGCATTAACGGTGCTATGTTATATCCCATTTAAAGAAACACATTTAGATCATTGCCTAAAAATATACTAGTGATAACACAGAAAAGGAAAACCAAATCCAGAGCAAGTTATGCCATCTCTCTGCTAGATCCACGCCTTAGGTCCTAAGATAGTGACAATCCGCGATGTCCCAGGAACTGACTGTGCTTTTGTTAAATGTATTCTCATTTGATCATTTTAGAATGCCATGATAGATTATTATGATTATTTTCCTTTTACAGATGTAAACTTTAAAGCAAACATATGTAATCTGACCAAGACCCTGCAGATTATATGAGATGGAGTCAGTATTTAAATACCTATCCATTATTTTATCCTTCCAGCTGCTCGGTGAAAGTAGGGCATTATCAACCCATTTCACTTCATTTTCATTCAGTTCAGTTCAATTCAGTTAAACACTGCTATTCAATTAGAAACTATTATGTATCATGTGTGATCTATATTGGAAATAACAAGATGATTAAAAATTCCCATTGACCTCAGGAGACCCCCAAGTGGAAGGGGAGACAGCCACTGTTGATATCTTTCAACCTCTCGCTCTGGATGCAAAACTAAGGGTCACAAGCATTTATAACCGAGAGAGCAAATGAAGTAAGTCTTGAAGGAGAAACAGCAGTTCTTCCACACACTCAGGACAGAAGCTGGTAGGATGTCACAAACAGCGGAGAAAGAACATCAGCAAAGACATAGATTCATAATGCATGGCATGCCAATGTCCTGGGAACTCAGAGGGTTTGGTAAGACAAAAAAGGCGGGGATGGCTAAGCAGCAGGGGAGAAGTTGATAACAAAAACCAGAAAGGGATATATCATTTACAGTTTCAAGTATTAGGCGCTTGGGTTCAGGAAAGTTTGACAAAGCCTTGTTCAACTGTATCCAATCTGAGTTTTCAGAGCCTTTGTTTCGTTTTTCTGCTCAGTTTCTCAGCCATGCCTGACTCTTTGCGACGCCACAGACTGTAGCCCCTCAGGCTCTTCTGTCCACAGGATTTTCAGGCAAGAATACTGAAGCATGTTGCCATTTCCTCCTCCAGGGGATCTTCCCAAACCAGGAATCAAAACTGTCTCTTGCATCACCTGCATTAGCAAGCAGATTCTTTACCTCTGCTGCGTCCTCCTTATAAGAAGAGGAGAGAAGAGCATCTGAAGACAGAGGCAGAGGACTTCCTGGTGGTACAGTCGCTAAGACTCTGCCTACACAGAGGCACAGTTCAGTTCAGTTCAGTCGCTCAGTCGTGTCCGACTCTGCAACCACATGAATTGCAGCACGCCAGGCCTCTCTGTCCATCACCAACTCCCGGAGTTCACTCAGACTCACGTTCATTGAGTCAGTGATGCCATCCAGCCGTCTCATCCTCTGTCGTCCCCTTCTCCTCCTGCCCACAATCCCTCACAGCATCAGGGTCTTTTCCAATGAGTCAACTCTTCGCATGAGATGGCCAAAGTACTGGAGTTTCAGCTTTAGCATCATTCTTTCCAAAGAAATCCCAGGGCTGATCTCCTTCAGAATGGACTGGTTGGATCTCCTTGCAGTCCAAGGGACTCTCAAGAGTCTTCTCCAACACCACAGTTCAAAAGCATCAATTCTTCAGTGCTCAGCCTTTTCACAGTCCAACTCTCACATCCATACATGACGACAGGAAAAACCATAGCCTTGACTAGACGGACCTTAGTTGCCAAGGTAATGTCTCCGCTTTTGAATATGCTATCTAGGTTGGTCATAGCTTTTCTTCCAAGGAGTAAGCATCTTTTAATTTCATGGCTGCAATCACCATCTGCGGTGATTTTGGAGCCCCCCAGAATAAAGTCTGACACTGTTTCTACTGTTTCCCCATCTATTTTCCGTGAAGTGATGGGACTGGATGCCATGATCTTCATTTTCTGAATGTTGAGCTTTAAGCCAGCTTTTTCACTGTCCACTTTCACTTTCATCAAGGAGCTTTTTTAGCTCCTCTTCACTTTCTGCCATAAGGGTGGTGTCATCTGCATATCTGAGGTGATTGATATTTCTCCCAGCAATCTTGATTCCAGCTTGTGTTTCTTCCAGTCCAGCGTTTCTCATGATGTACTCTGCATAGAAGTTAAATAAGCAGGGTGACAATATACAGCCTTGATGCACTCCTTTTCCTATTTGGAACCAGTCTGTTGTTCCATGCCCAGTTCTAAGTCTTGCTCCCTGACCTGCATACAGATTTCTCAAGAGGCAGGTCAGGTGGTCTGGTATTCCCATCTCTTGAAGAATTTTCCACAGTTTATTGTGATCCACACAGTCAAAGGTTTTGGCATAGTCAATAAAGCAGAAATAGATGTTTTTCTGGAACTCTCTTGCTTTTTCAATGATCCAGCGGATGTTGGCAATTTGATCTCTGGTTCCTCTGCCTTTTCTAAAACCAGCTTGAACATCAGGAAGTTCACGGTTCACGTATTGCTGAAACCTGGCTTGGAGGATTTTGAGCATTACTTTACTAGTGTGTGAGATGAGTGCAATTAGGCAGTAGTTTTCAGGATTCTTTGGCATTGCCTTTCTTTGGGATTGGAATGAAAACTGTCCTTTTCCAGTCCTGTGGCCACTGCTGAGCTTTCCAAATTTGCTGGCATATTGAGTGCAGCACTTTCACAGCATCATCTTTCAGGATTTGAAACAGCTCCACTGGAATTCCATCACCTCCACTAGCTTTGTTCGTAGTGATGCTTTCTAAGGCCCACTTGACTTCACATTCCAGGATGTCTGGCTCTAGATGAGTGACCACACCATCGTGATTATCCAGGTTGTGAAGATCTTTTCTGTACAGTCCTTCTGTGTATTCTTGCCACCTCTTCTTAATATCTTTTGCTTCTGTTAGGTCCAGACCATTTCTGTCCTTTATTGAGCCCATCTTTGCATGAAATGTTCCCTTGGTATCTCTAATTTTCTTGAAGAGATCTCTAGTCTTTCCCATTCTGTTGTTTTCCTCTATTTCTTTGCATTGATCACTGAAGAAGGCTTTCTTATCTCTTCTTGCTATTCTTTGGGACTCTGCATTCAGATGCTTATATCTTTCCTTTTCTCCTTTGTTTTTCACCTCTCTTCTTTTCACAGCTATTTGTAAGGCCTCCCCAGACAGCCATTTTGCTTTTTTGCATTTCTTTTCCATGGGGATGGTCTTGATCCCTATCTCCTGTACAATGTCACAAACCTCATTCCATAGTTCATCAGGCACTCTATCTATCAGATCTAGGCCCTTAAATCTATTCCTCACTTCCACTGTATAATCATAAGGGATTTGATTTAGGTCATACCTGAATGGTCTAGCGGTTTTCCCTACTTTCTTCAATTTCAGTCTGAATTTGGTAATAAGGAGTTAGTCAGCTCCTGATCTTGTTCTTGTGGACTGTATAGAGCTTCTCCATCTTTGGCTGCAAAGAATATAATCAGTCTGATTTCGGTGTTGACCATCTGGTGATGTCCATGTGTAGAGTCTTCTCCTGTGTTGTTGGAAGAGGGTGTTTGCTATGAACAGTGCATTTTCTTGGCAAAACTGTTAGTCTTTGCCCTGCTTCATTCCGCATTCCAAGGCCAAATTTGCCTGTTACTCCAGGAGTTTCTTGACTTCCTACTTTTGCATTCCAGTCCCCTATAATGAAAAGGACATCTTTTTTGGGTGTTAGTTCTAAAAGGTCTTGTAGGTCTTCATAGAATGTTCAACTTCAGCTTCTTCAGCATTACTGGTTCAGGCATAGACTTGGATTACTGTGATACTGAATGCTTTGCCTTGGAAACGAACAGAGATCATTCTGTCGTTTTTGAGATTGCATTCAAGTACTGCATTTTGGACTCTTTTGTTGACCATGATGGCTACTCCATTTCTTCTGAGGGATTCCTGCCCACAGTAGTAGATATAATGGGTATCTGAGTTAAATTCAACCATTCCATTCCATTTTAGTTCGCTGATTCCTAGAATGTCGACATTCACCCTTGCCATCTCTTGTTTGACCACTTCCAATTTGCCTTGATTCATGGACCTGACATTCCAGGTTCCTATGCAAATCACCACAGATGGTGATTGCAGCCATGAAATTAAAATATGCTTACTCCTTGGAAGAAAAGTTATGACCAACCTAGATAGTATATTCAAAAGCAGAGACATTACTTTGCCAACTAAGGTCCGTCTAGTCAAGGCTATGGTTTTTCCTGTGGTCATGTATGGATGTGAGAGTTGGACTGTGAAGAAGGCTGAGTGCCAAAGAATTGATGCTTTTGAACTGTGGTGTTGGAGAAGACTCAATGGACGTGAGTCTGAGTGAACTCCAGGAGTTGGTGATGGACAGGGAAGCCTGGTGTGCTGCGATTCATGGGGTCCCATGAAGAGTCAGACACGACTGAGCAACTGAACTGAACTGAACTGAACTGACCTGAACTGATGCAATACTGCTGTTTACAGCATTGGACTTTGCTTCTATCACCAGTCACATCCACAGCTGGGTGTTGTTTTTGCTTTGGCTCCATCCCTTCATTCTTTCTGGAGTTATTTCTCCACTGATCTCCAGTAGTGTGTTGGGCACCTACTGACCTGGGGAGTTCCTCTTCAGTAGCCTATCATTTTGCCTTTTCATATTGTTCATGGGGTTCTCAAGGCAAGAATACTGAAGTGGTTTGCCATTCCCTTCTCCAGTGGACCACATTCTGTCAGACCTCTCCACCATGACCCGCCCGTCTTGGGTTGTCTTGCGGGCATGGTGGCTGTGACCGGCACACTATGTGCGGCCGAGAGGAGGTACCCCATGTCCGATGTCAGGGGCTTAAGCTGGGAGGACCCCATGCCCAAAGGGTGGCAGCCAAGAGGAGTTACCCCACGTCTGAGGTCAGGGGCAGTGGCCAAGTGTGCCAGGATGCGACGGCACAGGAACGGCCAAGAGGAGCTACCCCGTGTTCAAGGCTGGGGGCGGCAGCCAGGATGAGCCACCTCGCATCTGAAGCCAGGGGCAGCAGCAGGGAGGGGCCACCCAGTGTCCAAGGCCAGGGTCGGCTGGGAGGAGCCATCCTGCATCCAAGAAGCGGTGGCTGCGTGAGCGCAAGAGGGCCTAAAGGAGCTATCCCAGGTTGAAGGTCAGGAAGGGTGGCGGTGAGGAGATACCCTTTATCCAAGATAAGGAGCAGCTGCTGCGCTTTGCTGGAGCAGCCGTGAAGAGATACCCTACACCCAAGGTAAGAGAAACCCAAGTAAGATGGTAGGTATTGCAAGAGGGCATCAGAGGGCAGACACACTGAAACCATACTCACAGAAAACTAGTCAGTCTAATCACACTAGGACCACACAGATGCACAACTGAAGCTAAAAAAGATAAAAGTGAAATTCAAGTTTACACTGTATATTTCTAGACAGTGCCTGTGTATAAGTCCAGGACTAGACAACCAGGTATCAACAGGCTTATTTAGTGGTCGATTCTTAGTGATATGACTTCCACTTTGTATAAAACTGTTAAAGTATTTTGCATTTTGATGGAATCTTTCCTATTTGAAAAACATCAAGATCACATTATAATAAAGCATATGCATAGAGAATTTTAAAACTATTTAGTTGTAAAAATCTCCAAACTGAATCAAAAGGTCTATTACCCTCAAAAGAATTAAGACAGTTGAGTGATTAATGATCAGATATGTGTTTATGAAGACTTGAGATTTTGAAGAGAAACTCGAATAATTATCACTATTGTTTTTGCTCTAAATTAGATTTCTACTCATGTTATTATCATGAACACAAGTTCTGGCAGCTGCACTTGTAAAATCTTTGAGGAAAACATCTTATTGGCTTCATGTTTTTCTTAGCTAATAGAACTATTACTCTTCAGTCACAAACATTACTGATATATTAATAAAAAGAGATATAGTTAAACAGAGGAGCAGGAACACTTTGAGATGAATATCTAATGACTTCAGAATTTCATAGCTCTGCTCTCTCATTTACATTATACCCTCTGGTATAAGAATGTTTGGAAAAATTTCGGTAAGATAAAAAAGCTGATCTCTAGTGCCAATGTTATATATGAACCCTTAATATTGCTATCTAATCATTCACTGAAAACTGAAATAGGTAGCCATCCTTACCTTCAAAATATCTCTAACTTAAGCCTCAAACTCCAATAGTTTGGCCACCTGATGTGAAGAACTGACTCACTGGAAAAGACCCTAATGCTGGGAAAGATTGAAGGTGGGAGGAGAAGCGGATAACAGAGGATGAGACGGTTGGATGGTATCACTGACTCAATGGACGTGAGTTTGAGCAAACTCCAGGAGACAGTGAAGGACAGGGAAGCCTGGCATGCTGCAGTCCATAGGATTGCAAAAAGTTAGGCCCGACTTTGTGACTGAACAACAATGAACAATTCTTATTTTAAATGTATTTTTTAGCCATAAGATCAATGCTATATTTGAAATGAACTTAAGTTTGAAGATTGGAATTCTGCAATATCAATTTTTTTTCTTTACAGCTAAAAATATTGCTGGCACTAAGGTGAGCTAAGAGTATAGCCAATGCCTAGAAGCATACTGTCTGAGACCAGAATTCGCTCTGCCTCAGACAGGGTTTGTGTCTTTACTGAACTTCACTGCATTTCAGCTTTCTTGTCTGTAAAACAGGGACAACAACAGAAACTAAATTTTGGGGCGGTGGTGAGTATTACACTGAGGAAATTATTCAGTACAGCAAAGTTCAATATATGTTACTATTGCTTCTGTTATTATTTTATTATTCAGTTAGTGATAGTGAGATGAATAGGTTATTGGCAGTTTTATTGGGGTGCTTCTCAGCTGGGGTTGTTCTTATACCTCAAGGGACCCTGGAGACGTATTTGGTTGTCACAGCTGAAATGATGGGGTGGTACTGGCAGAAGGTGGACGAGGCCAGGAATGCAACAGCCCCTAGGACCGCCCCCTTACAGAAGAGAATTATCTGGCCCACAACTGTCAATCATGATGAAGCTGAGGAAGGCTGCTTCATCGTAGGCTTCAGCCCGAGGCGTCATCCCTGAAGAGTAAATGTCACAATCTTTAAATCCTTGCTGTTGATCACAAGGGATGTGTTCCATTCCTTTCTATAGTCATTGATTTCCTCCTTTAAAACAGACATTATTAAACAAGACAGCACACTGTCTCCTAGAGCTTGAAAGATCAATTCAACAAACTTTGCCCTTAATCAAAGAATGTGATGTCATACAAGGGGACCAATAACAACCAGGCATTGAGACAAGTCAGTCGTGATTACAGGGCTATTGCTCTTGATGCGAAGGACACAAAGGTGGGGCTGAGAGATAGAATGGAGCCAGGTCATGCATGGTCCCACTGCCTCTGAGAGTCTGCACATGTTGCTTTCTGGGCCAGGGGAAACAGATCTGAAAGGTGCTGAGCAAGGATTAACCCTGAAAATATGTATGCTTTAGAAGGTTTCCTAGTGGGAGTACATACAAAGGATGAAAAAGGAAAAAGGGAGAAATAGAAACTAAACGTGATGAAAATGTGGAGGCTAATGATGTGAAACCTTAACCCATGATGGGGTAACGGAAAGGGAGGGAGGGTAGCCAGGCTTGCATTAATACTTGGTGATGGAGCAGATACAGAGGAGGAATTGTAAGAATTCTGGGTGCCCATGTGGGAGACCGAATCTGTAGAAACAAGGGCTCTCTGTGGAATGGAAAGAGGCTGAGGAGAAAGGGCAGTGTGGCCAGATTGGACAGACAGAGGTGTGGTCAGTGCCTGATGGTTACAGAAATCAGGAGAGGAACCACTCGAACAAAGCACAAAGAACAGAAAAAATCGCCAGTAGGCAAATTCAGTTACTGGGACGGGGCGGCAGCCAACGCAATAAAAGCTTCAGTCTCATTAGGTTATGGTCTGGTTGCCTTGGGTTTGATCTTGTTAGAAATTCGACGTCCTTTAGGGTTTGATAGATGAGTCTGCAAAGCTCACGTGAGAGGAGTCTGGTAGGGATAGTATGAATATCTTTACTATATTCTTCTGAATCCACAATTCACGGGCATCCTTTTTATCTCTTTCACTTAAGGTATTTCCCACAATTATTGCTCATTAATAAGCAATAATATTATTGTTCATTGATAAGTATTTTTTGCTCATTAATAAGGAGAAGGGGACAACAGAGGATGAGAATGGTTGGACGGCATCACTGACTCAATACCCATGAGTTTGAATAAATGCCAGGAGATAGTGAAGGACAGGGAAGCCTGGCGTGCTGCAGTCCCTGGGGTCACAAAGAGTTGAACACGACTTAGCGACCGAACAAAAACCAAAAATAGCTCATTAACTATTTGTTGAATAAATAACTAAATGACCGAACATAGAAAAATTACTTTCCTCAAGATTGACTTGCTCAGGCTTAAATTACATGCATATTTGTACATATACATGTATATGTGCATACACATTTGTATATATATATTTATGTACATATGTACAGGCACACGTACAGAGACTACCTTTCTTGAGATAATGTTCAATCCATAAGAATGTGTGCTGGGTCAACTCTTGTCAAGTGAGATGATGTGTATCTTCAAAGTCAAAGATATAGTGAAAGAATCCTGCGTATTATAATAATATGTCCCTTTAGTTACGTACAGTTATACAAAATAGGGGAAAGAGAAGCATAGTTAGTGTTGAACCTCAATCAGTGCACTGAGGAATGGTTAACTTAAGGGAAGGCATGGTAACTCCTTAAGGAAGAACCGAGGCTCAGACCCCAGGGGAGAGTTCAGCACACCTCCTGGATCCCGGAGATGTGTTAGCCCTCCAGACAGAGGCCTGCGAGCTGTGTCTTCAGGCAGGTGTCTGCTCTCCAGGAAGCCTGCACCTGTAAGTATTTCAGAGTATGCTTGCCAGAAGAAGGGTATACCAAAGTGTCTGAGGCCTGAGAAGAATGTGCAGATCATGTTATGTGTCAAGAACATTCTAAACTGCAGTTTGGCATGTGTGCATGTTAAGTCACTCAGTCATGCCTGACTCTTTGCCACCTCATGGGCTGGCTGCAGCCCACCAGGCTTCTCTGTCCGTGGGACTCTCCAGGCAAGAATACTGGAGTAGCTTACCATTTCCTTCTCCAGGGGATCATCATGACCCAGGGACCGGACCTGTGTCTGCCTTGGCATAAGATAAAATAACAGGTCAGGGCTATTTAGTTTTTGACCAAAAGGTTTCAAAGGCAAATGAATTTTTTGGTATGGATTCTTGGAACAACTTTTCACCTTCTGATTTGAAGGATTTCAGAATAGGAGAGCCCCCCCGCACCTTTTCCAAGCCAAGCTTCACTGCTGGGAGGTGCTGGTCACTGGTTCTCGAGCTGAGATTCTGTCACTCCACAGCCTCACTGGACACTGCGTTTCCCTAATTCTGAGGTTCACCTTCATTCAAGGGTCCCTTCTTCTTTCTCATAAAGGAGCTGTTTTAGGGGACTAGACTCTCCTGTGTGGCTGCTGAGACATTCCTGGAGAGGGATTCCTGGCTGGCTCCTCTCTACTTTGCTCTGTTGTTCAGTTCAGTTCAGTTCAGTTCAGCTCAGTTGCTCAGCCATGCGATCTCATGGATTGCAGCACCCCAGGCCTCCCTGTCCATCACCAACTCCTGAAGTTGACTCAAACTCATATCCATTGAGTCTGTGATGCCATCCAACCAGCTCATCCTCTGTCATCCCCTTCTCCTCCTGCCTTCAAGCTTCTATTTTCCAGCATCAGGGTCTTTTAAAATGAGTTAGTTCTTCAAATCAGGTGGCCAAATTTTCAGCTTTAGCATCACTCTTACCAATGAATTTTCAGGACTGATCTTCTTTAGGATAGACTGGTTGGATCTCCTTGCAGTCCAAGGGATTCTCAAGAGTCTTTTCCAAAATCAGAGTTCAAAAGCATCAATTCTTTGGCACTCAGCTTTCTTTATAGTCCAACTCTCACATCCATATGCGACTAGTAGAAAAAACCATAGCTTTGAACTAGATGGACCTTTGTCGGCAAAGTAATGTCTCTGCTTTTTAATATGCTGTCTAGGTTGGTCATAGCTTTTGTTCCAAGGAACAAGAGCCTTTTAATTTCATGGCTGCAGTCACCATCTGCAGTAATTTTGGAGCCCCCCAAAATAAAACCTCCCACTGTTTCCACTGTTTCCCCATCTATTTGCCATAAAGTGATGGGAGCGGATGACATGATCGTAGTTTTCTGAATATTGAGTTTTAAGCCAATTTTTTCACTCTTCTCTTTCATTTTCATCAAGAGGCTCTGTTGTTATCCGCCTGCAATTAGGTAGCTCATTTGCTTACTTAACAGTCATCTTGAATTCAGGATGTAAAGCCTGTGCAAACACCCTTGATTCCAGGCCTGGGACTTCTCTGGGCAGCTGCCTCGGGCTCCTCTTCCAATTGTCCCCCCTGAGGGGAGAGCCTGGGGACAGCCACCGAACTCATGACACCATGCCTGTGATGAGGCAAGTCCAGCAAGTGAGCCATGAGACAACGTGAACCCAAAAGGAAATGTCTGGTTATTTCCCAATGATGGTTTAGGGAATGTCCTGGTTGGGAAGCCATGTTCGGGGCCTGGCTCCACCATACAGCATCTATGAAACAAGGACAAGTCTCAGTGAGCTTCTGAGTCCCTGCTTCTCATCTGTGAAAGAGGATAATAATTTTTGTCCCGCCTTCTTAGAGAGTTACAAGGACCATTGACTGGGATTGTGCTGTGTGGACCTCAGGCCCGGCCCTTGCTGTCAGGAAAGGTGGGGTGCTCCAGAGCCAAACTCCCAGCTCTGCCTGGCCACTGAGGCTGATTGTGGTGTCTCTCTGTGCCCCAGGTGATTTTGGGGGAACAGGGTGATTTAAGGGCATTGTCTATGCTACACTTTTTAAAAATAAATTGTAATAAAATGTATTTAACCTATAATGTTGTGTTAATGTCTTCTGTACAGCAAAGTGACTCAGTTATACATTTATATATATAATTATTTTCCAAATTATTTTCCATTAGGTTTGTCACAACAAGTGAATAGCTCCCTGTCCGATATGGTAGGACCTTGTGCTTTATCCATCCTAAGATATGTTACACTTTGATGTTAGTGCAGGGTAAGCTCTCAGTAAGTGAAGGACTCTGGTTGGCACCCAGGCTCCATCTGAAAGCAAAGACAGGGTTGCTATCCTCGTAGCCAGTTTGGACTTGACTTAGAGACATCGTGGCAATGGCAAAACAATCTGTCTTTGTGTCTCCTCCCTCGGGCCTCCACAGTCTCTTTCCAGGCTTCCTCTCCCTGGCTCAGCCTTTGGTGCAGAAGGCCCTTCGCTGAGACTCTGGGTCTCCAGGGAGGACCTGAGAGGAGGGGAGGTGCTCACTCTGCACAAATTCAGTTTTTGGTTGAAACTGGAGAAGAATGATCCCTCAGGCCTCCCAGGTGGCTCAGTTATAAAGAACCACCTGCCAGGAGAGGTGTCGCAAAGATCCTCTGGAGAAGGAAATGGCTATCCACTCCAGTATTCCCTGGAGAATCCCATGGGCAGAGGAGCCTGGTGGGCTACAGTCTGTGGGGTCTCAAAGAGATGGACACGACTAAAGTGACTTAGCACACACGCACGCACTCACTCATGCACACAGTCACTCATGCACACACTCACTCATACACGCACTCATGCACAACTCACTCAGGCACGCACTTAGGATCCTTTGGAACATCTCCATGTTATGGAGGTGAAGTTACAAAGTTAGAACCTCATTTATGGCAGAAGTGACAAAGGAAATGGACACCACTGCTTTCTTAACCCACCGGACACAGTGTATAGGTCTCATAAGCAGATGTTTGTCCTGTCGAGGAACATGGCCAGGCTGTACCTTTCCAGCTTCCTGTGTTTATTATTGTTATTACAAACAAGCCAAACACTCAGCTTTGGGAATTAAGTCTCAGATTCCATTTGCAAAATAAAATGTTGTATTTATGTGAGGCCCTAGATTTCTTACTCTCACAGTGGTTGATGCTGATCAGTTTCCTGGCATACCTAAGGTACATACTCTACTCTGTATTTCTGGCACATTCAATGGCTAACAAGAGAACAGAAGGGGCTCCTGAAATCATGGTTGGACACCCCCTTGCTCAGGCCATGGAACCCCTGAGACCTGGAACTCCAGGCATGGAATCTCCTTGCGATTTCAGTTTGATGTGTTTGCATAACTTTGTTTGAAGTTTTGTCTGTGTGTGTGTGTGTGTGTGTGTGTGTGTGTGTGTGTGTAATGATTTATCTCTGTGCACACCACATCCATGGGGTTGCAAACAGTCGGATACGACTGGGTGACTGAACAACAGCAACAGCACAGCCCTGTGTGCACATATCCTCAAGAAGAAAAATGAATGAATGACATTTCCTATTATCATGAAGATCTGCTCAAAGTTAAAATTACTTCAGGTATATAAACATTTTGGTTATATCATCCTCACTGATGAGAATCTAATATTTTATATAATTTTGTAAGTACCATGTTAAGTATTTGGTGAGAAAATATTACAAATTTGCATTGTAAGATGTAGGATAAAAATTTGTTACACACCAGCTACATATCTATGCTTTAATTATAACTGTGCATATATATGTGTACACATATACATATATCCTGTAACTATAACTGTTTTCATCTTTTCTGATCATTTCATCATAATTTATGTGTTGGGAAAAGTCACGTCTATCTGAAAACATTTTAAATGCCTAACATCGATTAAGTTAATATAAACGCATCTGAACAGGATTCAGGGCTTACACAGTTACACACGTGCATACTCCACAATTATGTTGCACACACGGAACAAGTTCTATGAAAACCCATTTGTGTATATTCACACATCATTTGTCCAAAAGCTCTGGAGAATGTTGTTTCTCGCAGAAGTGAATTTTTTGGATGATTGAACCTTAATATTTCAAGTACAAGCGTTTAGTTTTAAATATCTTCCCGGGAACCCCCTGTGGTTTATTCCCTCGAGTTCTTAGGAGGATAACACAGAGCATACTGACAAGTAAGAAGGTTTCTGTAGATTGAGTGCCGACTACAGGGCAGTCACTTTACACCTTATTATGTGAGACAATCTTTGAGACTCAGTAAACTGAGCGTTCTCATTCATATTCAACTGCTGAGCAAAGTGGGATGCAGAGAACTTAAGTAACAAGGTTTAAGGCCATAAAACTTAGAGGGACAGATTTAGTATTCAAAGCAATGTCTTTCTCACTGAAAATTCTAATAATGACTTTCCAAAGCATCATCTCCCAGTGAGTGAATTTTCACCCTAGGACCAGTGGTTCTCTGTGGGTTGTTACAGAACAGACTGGCCCAAGACCTGTCCCCCTGATGAGCCTCCTGCTCTGTGTGTTTCTTTCAATGTGCTCTGCATTGTTTAATACAAAAGTGAGTGTGATTTTAAAAAAGAAATTGCAAAGCATATTTGGTAACCAGAGGTATGTGTTAGCTTTTACTTTTTAAAAATATATTTGTGTCAGTTTCTGTTTTCATAGCAAGGAAGTGACTGGGAAGCCTGACTTTAAAGTAAGCAGCGTTTCCTATATTTGTGGAGCTATATTGTACTTGCTAGCCATATTGTACTGAAAAGAGATATTTAGAAGGAGATGCAAATGGAGAATGACACGGCAATCTCCATAGACTGTGCATTTAGAAACACTAAATACTGCAGGTCAGTTTGAGTTCTCCCAAAATATGTTCCCTTAGCAGCTACTTTCCAAATTGTTTCAGAGCTTCAAGAAGGGAAATGTGTTAATAAAAACAACAGGCTTTCTCCCTCCATCTCCTATTTTAAGAGATGTGTACAAACTACTACAGATAATATGAAGGTTTTATCTGTGTGTTTCTGTAACTGGTTTGGCTTTTTTTTTTTTTCTTTTTCGTTAAGAGTAGAAAACAAATCTCCAGTTTCTTTGTAGCATATAATTGTAACAAAAGAGTCAAAGAAAAGAAGGGGCTTTGAGAGAGGAAAGTCATTCCTTAAAGTTTGAGGATTTAGCTGATTATGAGGGAAAACGAGCTCAGGTTCAAAGGGTTGTTAGAAAAATCTAAGAGGCCCTGACAGCAAGGCGTCTGTGTTGCTTTTCATGCACAGACTTCAATGGGCAGTGTGGAATATGAAATAGGATTTAAGAGCTCACTGATAAGAAGGACACAGATCATTGCGAAACTCCCTTTAATTAAATGTGGAATTTGGGTGGAGGGTGACGGGTTTGAATAGTGGAGGGATTTGCAGGCCCAGCTTGGTGATGAGAAAGCTTCATCTTTTCTCCCGAGAAGAATTTTATTTTTTCGTAAAGAAATGTGCTCAATTCTCAGATAATGTATAAAAATAACTTTTAAAAGACACGCATTTGGTCCTTTACATCTCTTTATTCTTACTAATTTTTTTTGCTGTTATCAAAATGCATTCTGACCAAAGTAAAATTTTGCAAATCAGTGGGAAAAAATAATAAGGTCTACCCAGTTGCATGTATCTGAGTCCACATCCACATATGTTTGTTTTCATAGCCACCTCTGCAGGGAAACCTCACAGTGCTTTTCAGATCAGTCCAGATCAGGACACTGAGGTAGAACGCGGTTTGGAGGTTCCTGTTTTCTGCTTGAACCCGTTTCAGAAGCACCACACTCTTCATCCCCTCGGCTCTGTGTCCCTGGGCCATCTCAGGGGATAGTGCACCTAGAACATTCGTACTGACTCCACAGTTCTGTCTTTTCCAGAATGGCATATAGTTTGTATCATACAGTATGTAGCCTTTCCAGATTGAAAAGGCTTCTTTCACTTAGTAACATGCATTTAAGTTTTCTACATTTTCATGGTTCAACAGCTCATTGCTTTTAAGAATTGAATATTCAATTATCTAGGTGTTGTTTCTCAGTTGCCAAGTCAAGTCTGACTCTTTGCGACCCCAAAGACTGCAGCATGCCTGTCCTTCACTATCTCCCAGAGTTTGCTCAAAATCACGTCCACTGAGTCAAAAATGCCATCCAACCATTTCATCCTCTATAGCCTCCTGCCCTCAATCTTTCCCAGCATCAGGGTCATTGATTTTGATACTAACATAAGAACCTCTTCTTCTTGGGTTCCACCTAGCTTTTTTTGCTTGTTTTTTCCTCCTCAGTTAATAATTTTCTGAAAGTGTGATTCTTTCATATAAATGATTCAGAAGATAAAGTATTTATGCTCATGACGTAGGAATTTACTCTCTACTGTTCTTTGTCCCTTCCAGCTGCTGATTTGTCCAGGAAGTAGAATTCCAGGGATGAATATTTACCATCTTATTGATAAGACTTAAGCACGATGTCATTTATTTGCATCTGGAAATATTGCAGTATGTTGAAACTGAGCACCTGTGATGACTCAGCAGCACTTTGGGTCAAGAAGGATGCTCCAGCAGCATCTCTGAGTTCTGCTTGACTCTATGCAGGGACTTTCCGGAGCTTCCACTTGATTTTATTTGTGTAAACTAGTCAGCTGCTCTAATTAAAGAACTTTGAAGACAAATCTCAGAAAACAAATTCAATAAGAAATCAATATGGAAAAAATATTATATCTCCAACATCTTTAAAAATTCCATTTGAATGTCTTAATATTTATCTTTGTAACTTTCAACCTCAAAAGCACTGGTAACTCAATGATGGATATCTAAATTCATAAGTCTCCTGCTTTTTGAGTATTTTAAACTATAAGATATTTTTAAACTATAAGATAAGCTATATGAGTGTGTGCCCAACTCTGTGACTCTTTGGACTATAGTCCTCCAGGCCCCTCTGTCTTTGGGATTCTCCAGGCAAGAGTACTGGAGTGGGCTACCATGCCCTTTGCCCTCCTCAAGGGGATCTTTCCAAGCCAGGGATGGAACCTGCATCTCCTGTGTCTTATGCATTACAGGTGAGTTCTTTACCCGCTGAGCCATCAGGGACGTCCTATAAAACACAAAGCATAGTTTTAATTATGTATGGATTCTATAAGCCTGTTTTCTGCATGTCCTTCCACTAAATTTTGTGTCATTCTAAAGGCTTGTTTACTGTTAAGTAGAGCTGTTATAGTGTCTTAATTTTCCTATTTGCATGACTACAGATAAAATACTTTAATATTATACTTGCATACCCAGATGCTGGAATCAGAGAAACCTTTGTTATTCTGTCATCCCTTGTTATTCCATTTCTATTGGGAAGACACCAAGTTATTTGATTTCTTTTTGCTTCAGTTTTCTCACCCAAAAAAGGGTTTTAGTTATTCTAACATGACATGGTAAAGGCATGGCACTCATAGGATTATTTTGGAAATAAATGAGGAGAAGCTTCTGCCACAGTTCGCACAGTATCTGGCAAACCATTCAGTCTTTAAAAAGACATCTCATCATCATCATCATCTTCTCTGAACATTCTTTAATTTTGTGGTTTAGGTGAATCAGTTTTACTGTTTATTGTAACTACTTTCGAAATAAAGTTTGGAAAAGTTTGACTCAATTTTGATTTTGGTCAAATGTTTTTGTTGAAGACAATATCAGAGGTGAAGCCAAAATTGGGCCAATGATGATTTTAATATTTTTTAGATGCTTTAACTTGGGTGACGCATGAAAGATTATTGGATTGAGCTGGGTTGTAACTGCAATTCTCTTTGCAGTATTCTTGCTGTCCATTTGATCTGTGGACGTTGACATAAATAGACACTGTCTATAAAACATGGTTGACAGACACAAGAAGGAACAAGAGCTTCCTTGAATAGCTTCTATTTTGATTTAATTACTTTTGTATGAGAAAGTAAGTTTATCCTTAATAACTGATGATTCAAAATGTCATTCTCATTTTGCTATGAATTCTTTCAGTTTCTATCCATTATATGCTCTTCAACAATGAGTAAGGTCATTGTACAATATTTTCATTTATTCTTAGTAATGAAAGAGCTGCTCTAATCATTTAAATATTATGGTACTTAGAGAGAGAGCCCAAGGTTTCACATTTCTGGAATGACTAGTGGCAGAGCTGTTCAAGCAAGTTTGAAAAAGTCGGAGTGTATCATTTAAATGCTGTTGGGCTAAAAAAAAAGAGCTGTGTGGGTATGTGTGTATGCTCAGTTGTGTCTGACTCTTTGCGACCCCATGGACTGTAGCCCACCAGGCTCCTCTGTCCACGGGATTTCTCAGGCAAGTATACTGGAGGGGATTGCCATTTCCTCCTCCAGGGGATCTTCCCAATCCAGGGACTGGCCTTGTGTCTCTTGCATTTCCTGCTTCGGCAGTCAGATTCTTTAGCACTGGTGCCGCCTGGGAAGCCTGAAGAAATGTGCTAATTAGGAAACAAACACATATAGTAGTAATAGCTGGTGCAAACCAATTTATCTACTTTCTAAGTATCTTTGCAGTCATGAAATTAAAAGACACTTACTCCTTGTGTTGCAGGAAGGGGGACCCTTTCCAGGGCCCGAAACTGGGTTCTTGTCTAACACTTGGAAATGAATTGTCCAAGGAGACACATGTGCTGATAAAGCAAGAGATTTTATCGGGAAAGGGCACCCGGGTGGAGAGCAGTAGGGTAAGGAAACCCAGGAGAACTGCTCTGCCGCGTGGCTCACAATGTCAGGTTTTATGGTGATGGGATTAGTTTCTGGATGGTCTTTGGCCAAGCATTCTAATTCAGAGTCTTTCCTGGTGGTGCATGCATTCTCAGCCAAGATGGATGCTAGTGAGAGGGATTCTGGGAAGTGGATGGACACGTGGTGTCTCCTTTCAATCTTTCCTGAACTCTTCCAGTTGGTGGTGGCTTATTAGTTCTGTATTCCTTATCAGGATCTCCTGTCATAAAACAACTCATGCAAATGGTTGCTATGGTGCCTGGCCAGGTGGGCGGTTTCAATCAGTGTGCTTCCCCTAACACTTGGAAGGAAAGTTATGACCAATCTAGATAGATTCAAAAGCAAAGACATTACTTTGCCAACAAAGGTCCGTCTAGTCAAAGCTATGGTTTTTCCAGTGGTCATGTATGGATGTGAGAGTTGGACTGCGAAGAAAGCTGAGCACTGAATAATTGATGTTTTTGAACTGTGGTGTTGGAGAAGACTCTTGAGAGTCCCTTGGACTGCAGGGAAATCCAACCAGTCCATCCTAAAGGAGATCAGTCCTGGTTGTTCTTTGGAAGGACTGATGCTAAAGCTGAAACTCCAGTACTTTGGCCACCTCATGCGGAGAGTTGACTCATTGGAAAAGACCCTGATGCTGGGAGGGACTGGGGGCAGGTGGAGAAGGGGACGACAGAGGATGAGATGGCTGAATGGCATTACCGACTCGATGGACATGAGTTTGAGTGAACTCCAGGAGTTGGTGATGGACAGGGAGGCCTGGCGTGCTGCAATTCATGGGGTGGGGAAGAGTCGGACACGACTGAGCAACTGAACTGAACTATCCTTACACACATACAAACACACACACATGTAGGTACCTCTGTTCACCTTTCCCATGTCAGTCCCACCTGGCTCCTTCTTAGGAGGAAAGAGGTATGTGAAAGGTTCCACATCCCCCTGTGGAGACAGGTTCCTCCACATCAGCTTCCTTGGCATTTCCTCCATCCTTTCAGACCCACAGGATGTCTGGGCTCCTGGGTGTATAAAGTTCATAAGAATGAAGTGAAACTGGTCTCCTGTGTCTCCGTGAGGTGACACAGCTCTGTAAAATTGTGAAGGTCAAGTAGACATGCATACTATTTCACAGGGTTATTTAATGGATTGAATTCACTATTGTCTGCAACTAAATGTTGCCTTAAACTCACAGCAATGTATGGAAAACTTTGCAGATGCTCACTTTTACCCTTTGATATGGACCAGTGTGCCCTTCTATCCTATGGTCCTCTGATCCTGTCAATCCAGACACTGGACAGTCCAGCCACCAGTGATTTCCTGGAGGCTTCTGGGTGCACTGTGGCTTTTAAGTACTGTTGAAATGCAATGTTTCTATTTACAAAATCCTTTTCACCCCTTGAAAATATTTTATCAATGCCAATTCTGTGGGACTTGTCCGTGAGAAATGTGTGTGCAGAGTGTGGCCATAAACTAACACATTTGACTCAAGAAACACTTGGAAATTGTGTGATGCATATCAGAAAGATCCATCCCTCCAAAGTGATCATCTTGGGTTAAAGATTATATGTGTATATATTTCAGTTGTCATTTATCAAAATATCTTTAATTATTTCCTTTGAGTATGACCTCAGGAAATTGAGAGTCATGTTAGAATTCCAGCTCCACCTGTTAGTAAACAGGGAAAAAAAGACATACATACAGTTCTTGAGCTACAGAAATTCATCCATCAAACAGTATTTCATTCTAAGGATGATGGCAGGAGTGGTACATAGATACTTAGGTGCTAAAATAAAGACAGAATAAAAGGAAGGAAAGATGGAAAAGGGGTAGAAGAGGAAAAAATGAATAAAAAGTCAGTTCCCTGAGACAAGTGTTTCAGGATCCCTGTGCCTTCCTTGCTGGGAGGGACACACTTTATCTCCTGCACCAGGAGAATGAGGCATTCTTTGAGACAGGACAAGTTATATCTCCTCTAAAATCAAATGATGCATGTTTCCTTATTTAAGGAGATGTTTTAGCTGGTAGACACTGGCTTCTATAAATCCCTCTTAAAATGTTGTCATTTGCTGCCACTGGTTTCTTCATGAAGGTTAGCAGATAATAAAACAAATGGACAAGTTGCAAATGAATAGTAATGTTACAGTATGAAGATATTATCTTAATTTTTTACTCTGATTTAAAAATATATTTTGGTTGTTTGTATGTTTCATATTTTCTGCTAGCAAGACTTTTTGTTTGAGTGGTGGAATGAAATGTATCCAAATATCAACTTAAAAAGAATGCCCAACATGAGAGTGGCAAGTTAAGTTCTATTTGGGGCAAAATGAAGACTGCAGCCTGGGAGACAGCACCTCAGATAGCCCCAGGAAACTGCTCCAAACAGACAGTGGGGAAGGTCAGTATATATGTGATTTTGGTGAAGAGGGGATACATGCAATCAAGCACATATTTTTCCAGAAGGTTTCTGCTGGTCACAAGGAACAGTTATCACCATGAATAATTTTAGTGCTTTTCTAGGTATGGGGAGATACAAGAATTGGGCTCATAAAATCAGCTCCTGAAAATGTCTAACTGTCTGAAGACCTGTCCTGCCAGTTTTTCCCTTGAGCACAGAACACCTCACTTCTGCTCTCCATCGTGGACTCTTTCCAGGTGTGTTGAAGGTTAGCAGCTGCAGAAGCACATGGTTTAATCCTTGTAGAGGTAGATGGCAAGTACTCATGACAAGTGCAAATTTGTAGTTCACGTGAGTATCACACAATTTCACAAAAAAGCTTCACTTCCCCTCAAACAAGTAGTTTAACTGCTCTTTCGGAATTCAGAAGCTCAGAGACATGCACATGTGAAGGGTCAGGCAGTCTTGCCAGTAGTCCAGATACATGCACTGTTGGTAGAGACGGAGGAATAGATGTGTTTTGTTTTCATTTCTTTTTTTTTTTGGGGGGGGGGCGGTGGCTAAAAGCTAGACAGTACATTAAAAAGAAGAGACATTACTTTGTCAACAAAGGTCCGTTTAGTCAAAACTATGGTTTCTCCAGTAGTCATGTATGGATGTGAGAGCTGGACATCTGAGCGCCGAAGGAAAGCTGATTTAAAATGTATTTGTAAATCAGAGTTAAAAATTAAAAGAAAGCTGAGCGCCTAAGGATTGATGCTTTTGAACTGTGGTGTTGGAGAAGACTCTTGAGAGTCCCTTGGACTGCAAAGAGATCCAACCAGTCCATCCTAAAGGAAATCAGTCCTGATTATTCATTGGAAAGACTGACGCTGAAGCTGAAGCTCCAATCCTTGGCCACTTGATGCGAAGAACTGACTCATTTGAAAAGACCATGATGCTAGGAAAGATTGAAGGGGGGAGGAGAAGGGAACGACAGAGGATGAGATGGTTGGATGGCATCACCAACTCAATGGACATGAGTTTGAGTAAGCTCCAGGGGTTGGTGATGGACAGGGAGGCCTGGCGTGCTGCAGTCCATGGGGTTGCAAAGATTCGGACACGACTGAGCGACTGAACTGAATTGAACTGAACTGAAAAGTATTAGACTCACGAATATCAGAGAAAGGTATACAAGTGGACAGTAAGAGTAAATCTTTGCCCAGTAACGATATTGAGTACTCTTGCCTGGAAAATCCCATGAATGGAGGAGCCTGGTAGGCTGCAGTCCATGGGGTCCCTAGGAGTCAGACACAACTGAGCGACTTCACTTTCACTTTCATGCATTGGATAAGGAAATGCAACCCACTCCAGTGTTCTTGCCTGGAGAATCCCAGGAACAGGGGAGCCTGGTGGGCTGTTGTCTCTGGGGTCACACAGAGTTGGACACGACTGAAGCGACTTAGCAGCAGCAGCAGCAGATAAACTGAGAATTAAATGTCACATTTTAGTTTAAAAAGAGGAAATTCTTGAATTTCTTTCCTGTTCTAGTACATGTTAGGATAAATGTCCAGAGACACCTTCACTCATTTATTCAACAAATACATTTTAAAAGGTACAAGGTAGGTCTAGAAATGAGAGATGTATCAGTGAAGAAAACAAACAAGAAATCTCTATCATCCGGAAACTTCTGATTTAACAGGGGAGACAATTACTATATTGACAAAATGGATAAGTAAATTGTATGCATGGAAAGGTGATAAGTGCTATGCAGAATTCTGCTAGAATAAGAGACTCTTAGTGGGCTATCATTGGAAAGAGTGTTTTGCAATTTAAATAGATGGGGGGTTGGGGGCGGCGGGGTAGAATCAACCAAAAAAGGAACAGTTAACAAGATTCTGAGGGAGGAAATCATCAGTCAAGCAGGTATTTGCAGGAAAAGCCCTGAAACAAAAACATCGTTGGCGTGCCAGAGGAACAGAGAAGAGGCTGAGTGTGTTCTCAAAGACAAGGGAAGACAAAGGAGAAAAAATTGCAGAGGCCAGACCTGGGAGTCTTCGCTGGTCAGAGGAAGAGCTGTGGCTTGTACTCTGAAAGAAATGGGAAATCAGAGAAGGTAGTGCACTTTTCTTTCAGAGTACAAGCGACAGCTCTTCCTCTGACCAGCAAAGACTCCCAGGATCTGGACACAGACTCGACCACAGTTACGCTGAACGGTGTGCAGAGATGCACTGTTAGGGGCAAACAGAGACCAGTTAGGAGGCTAGGGGAATTCTGCAGGTGAGGATGGTGGCAGGTTAAATAGGGTGCTCACAGTGAAGGTGATAAGTTATGTCAAGATATTTGTGTCAAGGTTAAAAGGATTTCCAGATGGAGATGAGGGTTGGGTGAAAAAGTGATCTGTATTAAATCTGAAAATAAATCTTAGATAACTTCTGTTATCAGATTTAATCTTCACAACACCATGTGATTGTATTCTTTTTATAAATAAGAAATCTAAGGTTGAGAGCACTTAAGAACTTTATCTCAGTCACAAAGCTAGTAAGTGTTATAGCTTAGATATGAATGCACATGTATTTAATTACAAGTTGGTCAAGAGGTGTTGTTCAAAATACCATTTGTTCCTTTGTCCATTCAACAAATGTAATATACATTTATAACATGTAAGTGGCTGGATATTAAAATGAATAGGATTATAGGTCTTTTTAAAATTTGTTTCCACTTCGGACTCTTTTATATTGACCACGGAAGTTCAGGTCAGCGCAGTTCAGTCGTTCGGTCATGTCCGACTCTTTGTGACTCCATGGACTGTAGCACGCCAGGCTTCCCTGTCCGTCACCAACTCCAGGAGCTTGTTCAAACTGATGTCCATTGAGTCAGTGATGCCATACAACCATCTAATCCTCTTTCATCCCCTTCTCCTCAGGCCTACAACCTTTCCCAGCATCAGGGTATTTTCCAGTGAGTCAACTCTTCACATCAAGTGGCCAAAGATTGGAGTTTCAGCTTTAGCATCAGCCCTTCATCCCCAAGAAAAAGAAATGCATTAAAAAAAGCAAAATGGTTGTCTGAGGAGGCCTTACAAATAGCTGTGAAAAGAAGAGAAGCTGAAAGCAAACGAGAAAAGGAAAGATACACCCATTTGAATGCAGAGTTCCAAAGAATAGCAAGGAAAGATGAGAAAGCCTTCCTCAGCTATCAATGCAAAGAAATAAAGGAAAACAATAGAATGGGAAAGATGAGATCTATTCAAGAAAATTAGAGATACCAGGGGAATATTTCATGCAAAGATGGGCTCAATAAAGGACCTAACAGAAGCAGAAGATATTAAGAAGGGGTGGCAAGAATACACAGAAGAACTGTACAAAAAAGATCTTCACGACCCAGATAATCACGATGGTGTGATCACTCATCTAGAGCCAGACATCCTGGAATGTGAAGTCAGGCGGGCCTTAGGAAGCATCACTACGAAAAAAGCTAGTGGAGGTGATGGAATTCCAGTTGAGCTATTTCAAATCTTGAAAGATGATGCTATGAAAGTGCTGTGCTCAATAGGCCAGCAACATTGGAAAACTCAGCAGTGACCACAGGACTGGAAAAGTTCAGTTTTCATCCCAATCTCAAAGAAAAGCAATGCCAAAGAATGCTCAAACTACCGCACAATTGCACTCATCTCACATGCTAGTAAATTAATGCTCAAAATTCTCCAAGCCAGGCTTCAGCAATACGTGAACCGTGAACTTCCTGATGTTCAAGCTGGTTTTAGAAAAGGCAGAAGAACCAAAGATCAAATTGCCATCATCCACTGGATCATCGAAAAAGCAAGAGACTTCCTGAAAAAAACATTTATTTCTGATTTATTGACTATGCCAAAGCCTTTGACTGTGTTGATCACAATAAACTGTGGAAAAGTCTGAAGGAGATGGGAATACCAGACCACCTAACCTGCCTCTTGAGAAATCTGTATGCAGGTCAGAAAGCAACAGTTAGAACTGGACATGGACCGACAGACTGGTTCCAAATAGGAAAAGGAGTACGTCAAGGCTGTATATTGTCACCTTGCTTATTTAACTTCTACGCAGAGTGCATCATGAGAAACGCTGGGCTGGAAGAAGCACAAACTGGAGTCAAGATTGCTGGGAGAAATGTCAATCACCTCAGATATGCAGATGACACCAACCTTATGGCAGAAAGTGAAGAACTGAAAAGCCTCTTGATGAAAGTGAAAGAGGAGAGTGAAAAAGTTGGCTTTAAGCTCAACATTCAGAAGACTAAGATCATGGCATGCGGTCCCATCACTTCATGGGAAATAGATGGGGAAACAGTGGAAACAGTGTCAGACTTTAGTTTTGGGGGTTCCAAAATCACTGCAGATGGTAATTGCAGCCATGAAATTAAAAGACACTTACTCCCTGGAAGGAAAGTTATGACCAACCTAGACAGCATATTAAAAATCAGAGACATAGTCAACAAAGTCCATCTAGTCAAGGCTATGATTTTTCCAGTAGTCATGTATAGATGCGAGTTGGACTATAAAGAAAGCTGAACACAGAAGAATTGATGCCTTTGAACTGTGGTGTTGGAGAAGACTCTTGAGAGTCCCTTGGACTGCAAGGAGATCCAACAAGTCCATCTTAAAGGAGAGCAGTCCTGGGTGTTCATTGGAAGGACTGATGTTGAAGCTGAAACTCCAATACTTTGGCCACCTGATGCAAAGAGCTGACTCTTTGAAAAGACCCTGATGCTGGGAAAGATTGAAGGCAGGAGAAGAAGGGGATGACAGAGGATGAGATGGTTGGATGGCATCACCGACTCAATGGACATGAATTTGGGTAAACTCTGGGAGCTGGTGATGGACAGGGAAGCCTGGCGTGATGTGGTCCATGGGACTGCAAAGAGTCAGACACGATTGAACAACTGAACTAAACTGAACTTCCAGTTGATACTCAGGACTAATTTCCTTTAGGATTGACTGGTTTGATCTCCTTGCAGTCCAAGGGACTCTCAAGAGTCTTTTCCAACACCACAGTTCAAAAGCATCAATTCTTCGTTGCTCATCTTTCTTTTTAGTCCAACTCTCAGAATCATGCATGATTGGCACTTAAATCCATCCATCCCTCTAATTCACCCATTTAATCCATTGGTTTAATTACTCAATAGCCCATTTGCTCATTCTACAAATATTCATTAATTTCCATAGATATTTTCACATCCTCATCAATGGCTGGGTCCTAAGATATGGAGGCCAAGTTAGGAATAAGGATATGAGTTCCTTATATAGAGTAAATGCCTATGGGGGAAAAATGGGGAGACAGCCAGAGGGCTGCATAAGCTGTCCAAGCACAATGCAAGGTGGACTGTGAAGGAAAGTTTGGCCAGGCCTTTGGGGAGTCCTAGAGCCAGTACTCTTGCCTGGAAAATCCCATGGACAGAGGAGCCTGAGGGGCTGCAGTCCATGGGATCGCAAAGAGTCAGATACGACTGAGCGACTTCACTTTCACTTTTTACTTTTATGCATTGGAGAAGGAAATGGCAGCCCACTCCAGTGTTCTTGCCTGGACAATCCCAGGGATGGGAGATCCTGGTGGGCTGCCATCTATGGGGTCGCACAGAGTCGGACACAACTGAAGCAAGTTAGCAGCAGCCGCAGCAGCAGAGCCAGTGGATTCTGGAATCTCCCAGGATCAAGGGCCTTCCAGTCCCTGACACCCACTCTCTAGCCCAGAGCAGCCTGTGGGTTTTAGAACCTTCAGATGGAGTCAGGGGCCAGTGAGGTTCCCCCAGTCCAGGAGCTAGAAAGAACACTGCCACAGCTGCCAGGGGAGACAGAGGGCCAGAGTGTAACATTATTCTGCCTTTTTTAAGCATCTGCCACCCCTGGAAGAATCCATACACTCTGAGAAATATCATATCATGTGCCTGCACATTCCTACTTGCAATGAAGAGGGAGAAGCATTACTGTTTAGGAACTGGATGAATAAACTGAGATATTGTTGAGTGGCGTGAGTAATCAATATTCATCTTAGAGATGATGTAGCCAGAATCCACTTCATAGTCTGGTTTCCAAACTAAAAGTTGTAACCAAGATTAGTAGGCTTAAAAATAGCAGTAAATTGGAAACTCTTATCCTGAGTAAAATAAAACAATCCCTGTGTAATTTTTAGCTCAGTAGTTAGAGGTGCCACAACTTTGATACTGCTATGTAAAGTCAGTACACCTAACCCAGCGCTGAGGATTGTTCTTTAGCCAATAATTTTATCATGTGAGCCGCAGGACCATAAAGGCGCACACAGAAGCCTAGATTTTCTCACGTATTGTAGAACAGTCTTTGTAATGTATTGCAATTAGAGCATGCTAGAGGAGTCTACTAAGTATAGTGGGGGTCTCAGTAGAAAAATAATGTGTTTTAAATGACATTTCAGTGAATACCGGTGGTGAATATGATGACTATAGATGTGCTTCTGGAACATTTACCAGATGCCAACATGACTTTTAAGTTTGTTCCCATTCATCTAGCTGCGGCACAATTTCGGTCAATAAGAAAAGAAGGCGGCAGCAGCAGGAGAGTGATTAAATAAAGGAATCAAACATTTTCTAAGTCATCTCTAGGTGATGTAATCTAGTCTCCTGCCGAATGGGTGATGTGGGATAGTGATGCCCAACCCACCACTCCAGCTGCGCCTTCTCAGCCCGCCCCGCCCCCAGTCTGCCCCCCATTAGCTTCCCTGCCCCTGAACTGCGATGTTCTGTCTTACATGTGTGTGCCTGCTAAGTCACTTCAGTCGTATCCAACTCTGTGTGACCCTATGGACTGTAGCCCGCCAGGCTCTTCTGTCCACGGGATTCTCCAGGCAAGAATACTGGAGTGGGTTACCTTGCCCTTCTCCGGGGGCTTTTCCCCACCCAGGGACCCAACCCATCTTTCTTACCTCTCCTGCACTGGCAGGCAGGTTCTTTACCACTAGCGCCACCCGGCAAGCCCTTGTCTTAACACAATAACTGCCAAAGAGGAGACCCATCTTTTAAACAGACGAACAAATAAGGTAGTTGTAATGGACAGTGTTTGCAATAACAATGATTCTAGGAATACAATGCTTCGTCCTGTATCTCCTAAAGTTAACTGTTTGCATCTTCTTGTGTGTGTTTTTTAAAAATTTTATATATTTTAAAAATTTTATTGGAGTGTAGTTGCTTTACAGTGTTATGCTAGTTTCTGTTGAACGGCAAAGTGATCGGCTATATGCACATGTATATCCCTTCTTTGTTGGATTTCCTTCCCATTTAGGCTACCACAGAGCATTGAGTATCAGTGGAATTCTCTGAGCTGTACGGCACCTTCTCATTAGCTATTTTGTACACAGTAGTGGATATGTGTCAATCCCAGCCTCCCAATCCATTCTACACCAACCCCACCTTGGGGTCCATGCATTCATTCTGTATGTCTGTGTCTCTATTTCTGCTTTGCGAATAAGATCATCTGTACAATCTTTCTGCTGCTGCTTTCTGCTTTCTGCTGCTGTCTCTTCAGTCTGTCCAACTCTGTGCGACCCCATAGACGGCAGCCCACCAGGATCCCCCATCCCTGGGATTCTCCAGGCAAGAACACTGGAGTAGGTTGCCATTTCCTTCTCCAATGCATGAAAGTGAAAATTGAAAGTGAAGTCGCTCAGTCATGTCAGACTCTTCGTGACCCCATGGACTGCAGCCTACCAGGCTCCTTTGTCCATGGGATTTTTCAGGCAAGAGTACTGGAGTGGGTCGCCATTGCCTTCTCCATACAATCTTTCCAAATTCCACATATGTGTGTTCAGTAATTGATTTTTTTTTCTCTTTCTGACTTATTTCATGTTAGATGTAGGCTAGCCCCTCTCTCATTGGGTCAGATTGAAGTCACGTGGCCTTGGCATGAACAAACTGGGTTCTCATCTTCACACATGAAGCCCACACTCACTGGGGAGGGGGGGGAGCAAGGGTATGCCAGAGGTACATTTGCACACCACAGTTTACAGGGGCTGTGGACCTGTCACAACTAATGGATAGTTCACTCCAGTAATCTGTTAAAAAAAAAATCTTTGATGTTATACAACTGTTTTAATTGGACAGAATGTTCATAAATGAATTACTGTCCATGGTCAACACTAAGTTTTTCAAACTTGGAGAGCATTTCTCGGGAGAATTGATTTAATTAATGAAGAAGGGATAGGTTGCTTGGAGTATTTGAAACAAATATTAATTTGTGAAGATGCACGTATGCTCATCTGGACCGCCAAAACACTTACTCAGAAAATGAAATTATCATTTACATAATTTCTTAATTCTCAAAAGGAGGGGAGAGAAGATAACAATTACCTTCGTGGAAATATCTTATTAGTGCTTTCACCCAGGTCTTACCCATTTCACTTGGAATGGACACTACAGGAACCGCGCTTACATGCTGCTGCTAAGTCACTTCAGTCGCGTCCAACTCTGTGCGACCCCACAAGCCCTGAGTAAAGGGGGAGGATTCTGGCATTATTTTTGTTTTCTCAAAAGGGAGGCTAAGATTATGTAAAGCAATTAAACATGCTGATTCTAAGTAGATGTCAATTTCTAATATGTAAATGGAATGTTTCCAAGAAAGGTCTGTTTTGAGAAAATGGAATTCGTTTCTGTGGCCCTGGCTCGTCTTTAAGCGGATGAAATCATAACAGAAATAAGATCACTATTGAATTTAAAAGACGGGCATGCGGCTCAGTGGTCCACAATCTGTCATGCTTTCATGGATGCATGAGATGAGCTGAGTTATCACTGTGTACCCTGAATCCCACAGAGGCGGTTAGCAGCACCCCACAGAGGAAGCCCGGAGCCGCACCACTGACAGGGGACAGGTAGGGGGAACCCTCTACATCCCACAGACCTGCAGACACGGAACTGGGCAGAGTGCAGCTCCAGCCTCAGGCCTGGCTTCTCAAAACACTGGCTTTTCTCTTCTCCCAGAGCATTGTACTGCAGCTGTCAGATGTCTCTGCCTGATTTTAATCCTATTGCTATGGAGAATCCCAGGGACAGGGGGAGTCTGGTGGGCTGCTGTCTATGGGGTCGCACAGAGTCGGACACGACTGAAGCGACTTAGCAGCAGCAGCAGCAGCCTGTCAATCAAGCACAGCACCCGGGTTCTGGGAAACCAAGGAGGCTTGCATTTAGCAAAGGATGCTGGTCAGCTATGGCTTGGTTCTGATTCGTTCCAGGGTAGATGGTTCTTTTTGGCTTTGAATGTGCTTTAACGACTCAGGGTCCAGAATACAATCAAAGGATAAGAAATAAAAGAATGGAGGGAAGAGGGGATGGTCTGCAAGGCAGGGAGGAGCCCCGACTCAACACAGACAGGAGGGCCTGGTTCTCTGAGGGTGTGTGGTGTGGCCAAGGCCCCTTAGTTCCTGGGATGCATGGAGCTTAAAGACTTGGTGTTCACATTTAAGATGCAGGGAGATTCTTTCATATGCAGAGAACTCAGCATGGGGTGGCTGCTCTGGCTAGTCTTCCCGATGATGCTGGGACTGAAGGCCCCTTGCTGGGACCCACTCATGACACGCCTGTGGCAGGTGGAGGGCTCGTCAGGACAGTGTGGTCTTGGGGAGCTTTTGCTCAGAGACCCCAACTCCATACTCTCCCAACTCCTGCAGTAGGCCCCCAGCTCCATGCCCTTCACTGCCTTTTACCCAGAAACATGCGTTAAGTGTTTCAAGCTCACTCAAACCCCAGCTAGATGTACTAAACCTCCACTTCAATGATGAAAACCATGTCTCTGCAGCATTGCTTTATTTAAATAATATTTTGAAAGACGCCCTATGGGAACCATTTTTCGCTCCCAAGGACCCATTTTTATGTATTAACATGAACTCACCATCCAGTGCAGTGATCTGTTTCAATATCAAAGTAGAGTTTTAATTCTATAATACCGTGAAAATTTTACTTTATGAGTAAACTTTATATAGACTGAATGAGCTGGGTCAGGCTAACATGGAAAAGCTCTGCACAGGAAGCATGTGAGGGAGTTTGTATTTTTATAAATGAAAGTCATTCTGCTTCTCTTATAAATTAAGTACAGGAAAATAGAAAATACAAAAACATTATTTTGAACTATATAATGCTACAAAACACAGAAACTACTGTTAATAGTATATGTCCCATAGAGAGGGCTTCCCTGACAGCTCAGTTGGTAAAGAATCCGCCTGCAATGCAGGAGATCCCAGTTTGATTCCCTGGGTCGGGAAGATCCTCTGGAGAAGGAAAAGGCTACCCACTCCATATTCTGGCACGGAGAATTCCAAGGACTACAATCCATGGGGTCACAAAGAGTCAGACATGACTGAGCGGCTTTCACTTTCTTTCCATACAAGAATTTCTTAATTCCATGTATAGTATGCTCTAGTTGTGTGTGTATGTAGCTTACATATACTGTCAAATTGCTGGTAAATAAACCAGCTAGCTTTACCTCCCACCAGCGTGAATGAATCCATGTTATTACACTGAACTTTTATCGTGTGTGTGTGTGTGTTATCAATGTGTTCTGCTTTGATAAGCAAAAGTGTTTCTCTGATTTTTAGGGAAAGTGAGCATGTGTATTAACCAGTCCTGCTTTTGTGAATCATCTGTTCATACCCTTTGCCCATTTTTTGAGGCCATATTGATTTTCATACAATGTTTCATAAGCTCTTTATATGTCTATTAATTTTTATCTGATTTAATTTAATTTTATTAAAAGTTCATGTTTTTATAAATTCCACTTTTAAATAATCTCATTTATTATTTCTATAACACATCTATAGCTTCTAAGCCTATATGCTAGAAAGTACTTTTTAAATCTGCTTTAATTTGATTGATTTAATTTTGACCACCTTATGTGAAGAGCTGACTCATTGGAAAAGACTCTGATGCTGGGAGGGATTGGGGGCAGGAGGAGAAGGGGACGACAGAGGATGAGATGGCTGGATGGCATCACTGACTCAATGGACGTGAGTTTGAGTGAACTCTGGGAGTTGGTGATGGACAGGGAAGCCTGGCGTGCTGCAATTCATGGGGTCGCAAAGAGTCGGACATGATTGAACAACTGAACTGAACTGAATTTTATTAAAAGTTCATGTTTCTATAAAACCCATTTTTACATAATCTCATGTTATTTCTTTAACACATCTATAGCTTCTAAGCCTATATGCTGACTGGCTGGCTGGCTAAGTCGCGTCAGTCGTGTCCGACTCTGTGCAACCCCATAGACGGCAGCCCACCAGGCTCCTCCGTTCCTGGGATTCTCCAGGCAAAAACACTGGAGTGGGTTGCCATTTCCTTCTCCAATGCATGAAAGTGAAAAGTGAAAGTGAAGTCACTCAGTCGTGTCCGACTCTTAGAGACCCCATGGACTGCAGCATGCCATACTCCTCCGTCCATGGGATTTCCCAGGCAAGAGTACTGGAGTGGGGTGCCATCACCTTCTCTAGCCTATATGCTAGAAAGTACTTATTATATAGTCAGTGTCTTCTGACCCAAGCAGTTGTGAAAATCCTCAGGCAAACCTGCAAAGGACTAACAGTGTGTTTTATGTCAGGTCCAGTCCACTGTATAATGGCTTTTATGACCTCACTGAACTGGCATCTGGGTTTGTGACCCTTGATTGTCTCCCCACATCCAACTATCAACCTGATCTCACTTCTTGTCTTAATACCCTAACATTCCTAGGTCAGACTTGTCTGGACTTGGGGCAGGCGTTTGTTTTCCTGATCGGTTCCTGTGAAAAGTTATGGTAAGTTAAGATGACTTTCTTGAACCTGTGACAGGTGTTTTTAGCGAATTTCAGAGTCATTCCCAGGGAAATAGACACCGCTTGTTGTTGTTTAGTTGCCAGTCATGTCCAACTCTTTGCCACTCAGGGACTGTAACCCACCAAGCTCCTCTGTCCTTGGGATTTCCCAGGCAAGAATACTGGAGTGGGTTGCCATTTCCTCTTCCAGGGGGTATTCCTGACCCAGGGATTGAACCCATGTCTCCTGCATCTCCTGCTTGGCAGGTGAAGTCTTTACCCTTGAGACTCCTGGGAAGCCCTATAAACATGGTGTGCAAGCGAAATATTTATTGTTGCATTGTTTTCACTTCAGTTGTCAAAACACCCCACCTGCCTGTGGATACATCATCTCATTGAGTTTCCAGTTAGCACAGCTCATGTTCTGAGTTCCACCCACAGTTTATATCATTTATTTTCCAGTAAGTTTCCCATCTCTCTTCGTTGGGTTTTAGTCGTATCACAGCAAACCCACCCACATTGTCCCATGGGTTGCAATACCTTTTGTTGGTTTCAAATGATTTGCTTTCAGTATTAATGGAATTGTGTGATGAAAAAAAGGCCCTCTTGAGATTCTGCCTTTAACTTCATTCTGAATTTTGTCTTTCAGAGAAAACCAGAATGTTTGGGGGCCTTTCCCCATTAATTCTTACTTTTGGTTTGAAAAGAATGTTAATTGGTGCTTGAAGCAATGAGACCCTCATACCATGGAAGGCAAAACTGGAATGGTCCAGTGGTTGGCCATGTAGCCTGGGAGAACCACAATATTTGTTCTGTTTGTTTCTTTGTGGAATGCATGCGCTGGGGTGAAAGCACATGGGTGGAGTGGGCAGAGTACGGTTGGATCTAAGTCTTTTGCTGGTGGAAGCCTCTGTGTCTACAAGGCGTGTCCAAAAGAGGATACGATGTGAAATTTTGGGCTCCTCTTACAGATTTTCTAGAGTCTTGTATTTTTTACATGTTGGTATTCTCAAAAAATGCTGCATTTGCAGCAAAACAGAACCAAAGCACCTCTATGAGAAATTTGAAATAAATTCAGAATGCTGATACTGTTCTTACTTAGGAAATCCTTGATAAATCCAAAAGATGCTATTGGATTTCATCCGTGTGCCTTTCCCAGCCTCCCTGTTGGCGGAAAGGCAGTCTGAAGACTTTAATGTAAATTAACACTATGGAACAGTGAGGGTTGCTTTACATTTTAAATGAAGAAAATGAACATCAATCATATTTCATTGCTTGGCTATCTCGTATTTTCTTGCACTTTTGGTGGGAATGTAAATTGATACAGTCACTATGGAGAGCAGAATGGTGATTCCTTAAAAAACTAGGAATAGAACTACCATGTGATCTGATAATATTTTGGAATCTTAATAGTTTTCTTTTTGGAGAAGTGAGAATTTGAGGTGAACTTTTCCTTTTTTTTTTTTTTTCTCAATCCCTGCTAATGTCCTTTGTTAAATATTAAGATAAATAAACAAAACTTTAGCTGGGAAAAATATCCATGATATCCTTTTCCTAATATTCTGGCCAAAGATATCATTGAGTTATTACACAAGGCAGCAGGATCCACACTCGTGACAATAATGTGCAGTGGAAGAGAAGATTGTTTATGCTTGTCAAATATGATGAGTTCTGATCTGATTTATCATTCATTTACTTAGTTTTTCTTTTATTTAGAAATATAGAGAGCTCAGTATCTTTCTTTAAGTAAGAAGATTTTAAGTTCCTAGTAAGAATCTGATGAATACAGTTTTAAGAGGAATTACTTATGAGCAAAGATCTCTCTGTAGATAACTTTAATGTGCTTGAGTAGATTTGTATCATGGAGTCTGACATAAATTAATGCAGGGTGTGTGTGTGTGTGTGTGTGTGTGTGTGTGTGTGTGTGTATGTGAAAACCATTTGCTGATTTGTTTCTTTTTTAAGCCACAGTAACATTTTACGTCATGACATCACCACTTAGAGCTTAATATGTAGCAGGTGATAAAATTCATTGATTGAAATGCTCTACTTTAAGATATTTTTCATTTATGAAGATGTTACCATTTTTAAATTGAGATAGTGGATTTACATTCTTTGCTTACATATCTTTATCTTTTATGTAGACTTGAAATACACCATGTTTAGCTGGAGAATATATATATTATGTTTTCATTGTATAGGTTTTTGTTTGTTTGCTTTATAGTTTAGTTGCTCTGGACCATTGTCATCAGATAGAAGTGCTTATGCATTTACTTCTCTTTTGTGAAATAAGCTCTGTATGCATCATCGAAGAGTTTCCAAGTCAGAATGTGCAACAGCTATAGAAATTCTTGAATAAAATGAGAACGCCTCAATTTTTCCCATTTTGTCTATGACATTCTCAAAGGTTTGGGATGGATCAGCTGGGGAAGAGGATGGTCAATTTGAATTGAAGCCCAAAAAGTGTGAAATGAGAAACTGGCTGCAAGAATGAGTGGTCTATGCAATATCACCCTTGAACGTCTTTACCAGGATTCCAAATTATTTCGTGTTATAACTTTTTTAAAGCAGAAAATGTACATCTTTTATTCAAACATCAAAATTGCTTTTTGAAAGAGAACAATCCTTGAATATTGAATAAGTGGAAATTAGTAGCAAGGTTAGTGATGCTATCCAGAATATTTCTAAGTAGTGGTGGAAATTCTACAAATTGTGTGCTAGCCCACGCAAAACTTGTAGTCTGGTGAACCACCAATTTTGTTTCAAATGATAACATATCCCTGTGTGATACAGAAATCCCTAAGCCCAGAGAAATCAGTGGATACACTTTTTGAATCTGTTCCTATTTGAAGTAGAAACTCCTGTCACCGAAATATAAATGTTTGAAAGCATGAATTCAAACTGGAAGGTTTCCAAAAAGAGCATATTCATCTTCTTATCATATTGAAATATGAGAAAGGTAAGATTTAAACATCATTCTTGGGGCAGAAGGCTCAGGGGTGTTGTTTGCTTTTTATTATCATCAGACTCTGTCTTTTAATTACACATACGGATAGAATGCAACATGCTCTGCGGTCTTACCCATCTCCCACAGCGCACTAAGCAGGGTCTTGTTCTGACACAAGCAAGTACCTCTTGATGCTTCATACTGGGGAGAAAAAACAGGCTCCAGAGGGCACATCTGGTGGATGAGGAAGACATTGAATGACCCACATCAAACACATAAAATATGAGTACAAATAGTGTCAAGAAGACCATCAGCTCAGACCTTGCTATTGATTAGCCAGATGTCAAGAGGAGAAGAGCTGGTCACACACTGAAGAGGCCAAGGAATTAAACTATTAAACTCTAAGGGTGAGTTTTGGTCTCAGTCCACAGCAAAACTGTCATTTTCTCTATTTTTTCATCATCTGTCTTCATACTTGTTTTAGCCCCACCTTAGCTATCCTGGAAACACCATTTTCAGGTTCATCTTCTTTCCTGGATTTTGGGGTCAAGTTCCTGGCAGACCTTGCCCTGCTGATTACTAGTAAGAAGCTCAGACCTCATCAGCACCTGGTCTGAGAAAACTTCAAAGTGCAGATGCCCTGCTCTGCTTCAAATAAATGGCCCCTCCTCAGTCTTTCATAGACCTGCTCTGGGGACAGGCATGACAATACAAATGCTTAAATCTGTTCACTGTTCCCCCATTGATGGAGCAATGGATTGAGGGGTAGGTCATCTGTTACCTTGATGGAGTCTAAGCTCAGCTCACATACATTTTCCCATTTGGATCTGAAAATACGGTGAGAGTAGAAAGGAGAAAAAAACAAAACAAAACAGATGCGGCGGTGGGGGGCAGAATTTTTGACTAGAGATTTGGGCCAAGGGCAAGTTTATAGCATTTGCTCAATTTTAACCCAGGAGTTCCAAACTTTGGCTACACACTGAAAAATCTACAGTACCTGCATTCCACCCCAGGCCAACTAAGTCAGAGTATCTATTAAGGCTGCATGCATTCTTCACAGAGATAGATGATATCACAATTTGAAATTAAGACTTAGAGACACTCTCCCCAGGGGGACATATCTGAATTAAAAGAACATTGTTAGGACGTGGTGACATTTACCAAGTTGAGAATGGGGGATTGATAATATTTTGAGAGATTTCATTGGAATGGTTAGCCCAGCCTAGGAAGAATGAACTGGAGACAAGAATGGTAGCCTCCTGATGGATGGTTTCCAGCTGGCTCAGAGGTAAAGAATTTGCCTAACAGTGCAGAAGATGCAAGAGACATGGGTTCAATCCCTGGGTTGGGAAGATCCCCCAGAGAAGGAAATGGCAAGCCACTCCAGTATTCTTGCTTGGGAAATCCCATAGACAGAGGAGCCTGGCAGGGTACAGTTCCTGGGGTCGCAAAAGAGTAGCATGCAGCTTACTGTTTACAAACAGTAAATAGTGAAGTGGAAGCAGAGAAACATTTTGTGGAGCTCCTTTTTAATGCACTAAAACCTGAAGATGTGAACATTAGAAGAGAGGAGTATGGAGGGGAGAACTCTAAGTTGACGGCTATTTCCTCTAGAGGACCTGGAGTATCCACTACGCCATCCTTCAAAATGAAGCCCTCTGTCTCCGGTTCACTAAAGGAAAGACATGGAAATGGATTCGGTTAGACATAAAATGTACATAGGATACAGACTGGGATACAGATTTAGAAATTAGGAGATATTAGTCATTATTTTTGTAAAAAGATGGTAATTAAAGCTCTAGAAGGTGCTCAGTTCAGTCCAGTCGCTCAGTCGTGTACGACTCTTTGCAACCCCATGAATCACAGCACGCCAAGCCTCCCTGTCCACCACCAACTCCCGGAGTTCACTCAAACTCACGTCCATCGAGTCAGTGATGCCATCCAGCCATCTCATCCTCTGTCATCCCCTTCTCCTCCTGCCCCTAGTCCCTCCCAGCATCAGGGTCTTTTCCAATGAGTCAATCCTTCTCATGAGGTGGCCAAAGTATTGGAGTTTCAGCTTTAGCATCAGTCCTTCCAAAGAACACCCAAGACTGATCTCCTTTAGAATGGACTGGTTGGACCTCCTTGCAGTCCAAGGGACTCTCAAGAGTCTTCTCCAACCACAGTTCCAAAGCATCAATTCTTCGGCACTCAGTCCAACTCTCACATCCATACATGACCACTGGAAAAACCTTAGCCTTGGCTAGACAGACCCTTGTTGGCAAAGTAATATTTCTGCTTTTTAACATGCTGTCTAGGTTGGTCATAACTTTCCTTCCAAGGATTAAGCGTCTTTTAGTTTCATGGCTGCAGTCACCATCTGCAGTGATTTTGGAGCCCCAAAAAATAAAGTCTGACACTGATTCCCCATCTAGTCCCATGAAGTGATGGGACCAGATGCCATGATCTTAGTTTTCTGAATGTTGAGCTTTAAGCCAACTTTTTCACTCTCCTCTTTCACTTTCATCAAGAGGCTTTTTAATTCCTCTTCACTTTCTGCCATAAGGGTGGCTGCTGCTGCTGTTGCTGCTGCTAAGTCGCTTCAGTCGTGTCCGACTCTGTGCGACCCCATAGACGGCAGCCCACCAGGCTCCCCCATCCCTGGGATTCTCCAGGCAAGAACACTGGAGTGGGTTGCCATTTCCTTCTCCAATGTATGAAAGTGAAAAGTCAAAGTGAAGTCGCACAGTCGTATCCGACCCTCAGCGACCCCATGGACTGCAGCCCACCAGGCTCCTCCATCCATGGGATTTTCCAGGCAAGAGTACTGGAGTGGGGTGCCATTGCCTTCTCCGCCATAAGGGTGGTGTCATCTGCATATATGAGGTTATTCTTGAAGATGCTAGAATCAGTTAATTTCCACATAAAGATGGAAGAGTAAAGACTCTATGGTTACGATGCAAGGGAACACCAATATTTAAGTGAAGGGCAGAGGCAGAGAATTAAAATAGAACCTTATATGGCTAATATCTTGGGTTACTGAAATCTTGTGATTTAAGCACTCGGAAAAAAATGATTCAATCCCATAAGAAAAAAAGAAGGGAAAGGTTTTGATTTTAAAATGACTTCATGGCTAACTCAAAATTATACTGGCTTACTTTCTTTGTGTTCTCATATGTGGATGACCAAAGAGAGAACTCCCAGTGTGACTGCACTTTTCTTCTCCATGAGTAATCAAATCTCTACAGTGATTAAACATCTTCATGACATATGTGTTTCTCTGAGCTTTAGCGTAAAGAACATAAGCTGATTTATAAAGCCTCCTCGCAACCACAACCCAGAACCAACTGTTAGTAACACTGGAGTGAAAGCCAGAATATAAGCATTCTCAAAACCAGATCTCTCCCCAGTGAAGTTTGAAATTCTCCAGGAGCCCAGGACTTGACATGCTGGGGGCAAGGACGAGGGGTGGTGTGGGAGGTCCCCAATGATGAGCTGTTTCTTTGATGATTTATTGTAAAAATTGAGGGCAGTAAACAGTTCTCTGTGACAGTTTCTCCAAACTGGTTAGTTATCGGAGACTCCTATCTTTACAAGAATGATCTTTGAAAATATATTTTAATTATCGATTAAAACTCCTACAACATTCACTCATTCACTGAATAAATATTCTAACATTCCTTGCATGTACCTGAGCAGCACATGGTTCCAAGCAATTGTCTGTCTTTCCTCTAAGCCTTTACTCCTCCATGGTTTCCACTTAGATATTTCATCCTGCTGCACAGTTTGTAGAAGAAACCCACTTCCTGACTCAGTTATTCACTTTGAGAGCATCAGGCTCCCAAGTGATTTGCAGGGTTTGCAGCAAAGCTATGGCTAAAGGCAGAGGACAGTTTTACATGGCTGGTCCGTGACAGTCAAAGGAGGTATCCATCCCCTGATGCCCCATGAAGGCCAAGGAATGTGGACAACACTGAGTTTCCTCAGACGGGTCCCAGTTTCTCTGGACTAGCAGAGCAGCAGAGATGCCACACTTTTCTGATGTATGCACCAAGATGGTACAATTTTTTTCTTTTAACATTGAATTAGAGAGGTATTTGGTGAGTTCTCTTGTTGCCCCATAGCAGATTTACCTGCTTTATGACTGAGAGCATTTGGCTCTGCATTTGGAAATGGTCTTATTACATCTGATTTTCAGGCTGACCTGTCTCTTGAGCTTGTGCACCATAGAAATGAAAGCCTCTCAAATGGCGTTTATGTGCCAGTCTGTTGAATATAAAAGGCGTACCGCAAAGGCATCTGTTTCATTCAACGGGGGTTCTGCTTTCCCTGAAAGAATCACAGAATCAGTTCTGACGATTTCATGGTTATATAATGTCTTAAAGAAGTGCCTTTTCTGCTGAAGTGGAAGCTTGACTACAATGTTTCGGGGTGCACGTCTGTTCGCACATACATCTGTGTACATTTGTGCACGCATGCATACAGGTGTGTGTGAGAAAGTAAGCCGCCACCTGCTTTGCTGTGTGTTTAAGCTTTTAATAACACTCTACATCTGATCAGTCAGTTCTCTGCACTCCTGGTGATGGGTTGTCATTCACGCTCTAGCGCCTATAACCCAAAGGAGGGAGGCTCCGGTAAAACCCTGTTAGGCTGGATGTTGCTGTCTTTCCTACTAGCTGTCCTCTGTCCTCTGAATGTGTTGTGCACTCTCCCCAACCCCATGAATATTTCAAAAGTCTCAAAGCTTGTGTACCCTTTGACCCAGCAGTCCCAAATCCAAAGACATGCCTAGAAAAATCACTAGGGACATGTGCAAAGATTGGATAACAGGGATCTTTTGCATAAATACCTTCCTATAGAGAATTGGTTACATAAACTATAGTTTGTTTCATTTGAATACTGGATTTACTTTTAAAATGATTGAACATGAGAACATAGGACACAAATAAAAAGAGATGTAAACAAGGTGGGTACTCATGCTGTCTTCTAGAAAAGGAACACACTGGCCCGCCAATATCAGAGGCCTGCACTGGTCAATCAGCTACTAAACCGCTTTGGTTATGGCAGCGCTTCATAACAGCTGGAAGAAGTGAAGTCGCTCAGTCCTGTCCGACTCTTTGTGACTCCATGGACTGTAGCCTACCAGGCTCCTCTGTCCATGGGGTTTTCCAGGCAAGAGCACTGGAGTGGGTTGCCCTTTCCTTCTCCAGAGGCTCTTCCCCACCCAGGGATTGAACCCTGGTCTCCCGAATTATAGGAAGACACTTTACCTCCTGAGCCACCAGGGAAGTCTTAACAACTATAAACAAGCTAATGATCAAGGACGCATATTGCAGATTTATTTACTTTATATATCTCTAACATTGCCAAAGCTTTTGATTTGAGTGGAAGGTGGGGATGGAACTCCATCTTCTTGTTAATCTTTTTTGCAAAAATTTTAGCGTATTAGTTTGTCTATTACTTTAAATTTGGGGGGTTTTGTAGCAGAGTGATGACATACAGGATTTTAAAGAATTATGAGTGCAGAGCCATATTAAGCTTAGCATTTTCCTCCAATATTTAGAGTTACTTTGTTTACACATCTTTGAACAGGGATTGTCCTTCCCGCCCTCCCACTCTAGAAGGAAATGGCAACCCACTCCAGTATTCTTGCCTGGAGAATCCTCATGAACAGAGGAGCCTGGTGGGCTATAGAAGAGTCAGACATGACTGAAGTGACTCAGCACACAGAACTAAACTCCCAATACGTGGAAGATGTCAGCATTTTCTGTCCCAAATTAAAGGAACCAGAGAAGCTCTTCAGGAAGATTACCTGAGGCCGCATTAAAGGAACCACAGAAATTCATCAGATTGCCTGAGAGCAGATTAATGTAAAGCAGGCGGCTCTGTGTGTGTGTGTGTGGGGGGGGTGCTTACCCACTCAGTCGTGTCTGACTCTTTGCGACACCGTGGACTGTAGCCCACCAGGCTCCTCTGTCCGTGGAATTTCCCAGGCAAGAATACTGGAGTGGGCCATTTCCTTCTCTAGGGGAGCTTCCTGACCCAGGAATCGATCCTGTTTCTCTTGTGTCTCCTCCACTGCCAGGCGGATTCTTCACACTGTGCCACCTAGGAAGCCCTGCACACACCCTAATTTCAGCAACCCCACTGTTGAACCGTTTACTATAAAACTTCTCACCAAATCCTCCCAGGTTGGGACACACAATTTTTGTGTCCCTCTTTTCATGGCAAAGCAACAAAGCTATTTTTTTTTTCTTCTACTTCAACCAAAACGCTGTCCCTGAGTTTCAATTCAGCAATGGTACACAGAGGCTAAGCTTTTGGCATCAGTAGAATTTTGTGCAATTTCATGATATCTCTTTCTTAATGTCCTCGCTGTTAAATGGGGATTGTATCTGTCCTTGTAAGGTCGCTGGCAGAAAAACCCATGCCTGTCTCCCAGCAGTCACCTATGGGATGCTAACTGCTAGCAGAATGCTGCTATCACAGCTGTGATAGTTCCCTGATGCTCTGGGGCCTCAACACTTCCCAAACTCCTGTGAGATCAGTCTGCATGGTGAGAGCAGAGCAGCTGGGCTGCTCTTCCAGCCCTGAGCTCTCCTCCTCCACGGACCACTGTGCAGACTCATGGGGTCTTTCTCAACCTCCATCTGCTACCTGACCAAATTCAAGCACCTAGTTAAAAGCTCAACAAGTTATAAACTGATAAAATGTTAAAATTTAAAAGCAGTCTTTGATGTCATTGAATCCAGCATCTTCATTTCGCAGAGAAGGAAACTGAGGTCCAGACATTGGCTATGGTTTTCCAAAATTCACTTAATGTGGCTTCAAAACTCCAGTTCCAGGGTTTTCAGTTATTAACCAGAGGAAGGTCTGCAAGTTTCTGTGTTGAAGTAGTGAGCCAAGGTCTTCTCTCTGCTTCTCCCTCTTGCTCTCAGAGCCAGAGGTTTCCAAAAGCTTCTTTATTTTACAGAAGAATTTCTGTAAGTGATTGTCCAGGGGTAGGAAGAGGGGTGAGGGTGAAGAGAGGGTTGTAGGGTGACAAATTCATTGAAAATAAATCACGAAAATGAAGTCCTCTTCAGAAGATCAAGCCTTCTGCCTTCAGAAGGCTTCTAGGGACGAGTCAGCAAGAAATTTGCTAGAGAAGTGTTAACATTAAACCCTTGTTCACAAGAGGCCGTTTATTCATATTAATGCTTCTCTCTCTCTCAAAGCTGGCATTGCTGTACATTACTCTTACCACTACTTTTCAGGCTGTTTGCAGGGGTGTTATCTATTTAGTAAAAAAGGACATTGAAAATTAGGAAGGTGAATAATGGGATTTCAAGTTTAGATTATTTTTTATCTTTCCTTAGTAGTGAAGAAAAGAGTCTCAGAAGCCAAGAGTCTGAAAAGCAGATGGTAGAGCTGATATCTGGACATTGCAAGACACGCTTGATGTGATTTCGTCTTGGTCGAGGGCTTAGAGGCCTCCCTGTGCCCCCATTTCTTGTGTAGTTCTTTGAAATGTGGAGTATATGTGAGTCAGATTTAGGTCGTAACATAAAATCTGGTCTGGAGACCATGATTTACAAAATTGTCTCCTCAAACTAATTGATAGCACACAAGATCTCAGTGTACTATCAAACTAGGAAGTCAGCAACAAAAGAATATACGGGACGCATAGACATGAGGAGACACATCAAAGAACCAAGCAGCATCGTCTTTCAGAAATGAGAGCACCTGACCTCTAGGTCCCAGGACTAGACAATCCCTGACTAGCAGTCTTCTAGTCTGACCTGGAAGAGCGTCACATTGGCAGGTCCTTGGCTGCTAGACATGTCCTTGCTGTGTGAAATGGACTGAACATGTCTGCCCAAATCCATAAGGTGCAGCCCCAACCCCCAGAGGGAGGCACAGGGCCTTTGGGAGCTGGTTAGGGTAAATGAGGTCATGAGGATGGAGACCCCCACAATGGGATTAGTGCCCTTGTGAGAAGAGACCTCAGAGCTCTCTTCCTGCCAAGTGAGCAAGGACACTGTGAGAAGACGGCCGTCTGCAGCCAGGAGCAGAGGGGTGCCCAGAATCCCATGCTGCTGCCCCTAATTGCAGACTCATGGGCCTTAGGACTATAGTACACAAGTGTCTGCTGTTTAAGTTGCCCAGTCAGTGACATTATGTTACAGCTGCCCAAGATGACTAACATACCATGCTTTGATCTCAAAGGTCTGTGCCTAATTTTTTCTGTGTCTTTTGACTACAGCAGCTATGGTCACTACTCACTCCAACACAGGTCACCTCAAGGCCCTTTTTAGTGTTTGCCAGAATAAACAGTTTGCCTAAATATGCAGCTTTGGTGTCTTTCTCCCATAGGAACTGAGAGACTCATCAGGAGATGGTTAAGCAGCTTGAGCCCTCCCGAGTTTCCCCAGAGGTAAGGGTCAGGGGTCAAGATGGATAGATCCTCAAGGCTTCTTCACCCCAGATCTACTTCTCTAAGTATATTCCTTCATCACTTAGAATAAACTTTTTAAAGAGTGAAAGAGGAACATATTTTACATTTCAAAGTCCTTTCAGAAGACTTTTATCCCATTATCAAGAAAGTAAAAATGGATTCACAAGTTTTTCTTTAAAAGGGAGGAATGTGAAAATACTCACCTTCCCCTCGGACTCTGCAGAAAGGTAATCCATTTTAGATCAATGGCTATTGGTTCATGATTAGCCATTGATATTTCCCATTAAAACAATATTAGACTGCTGCCCAGAAAATAACATTTAAGCCATGTTTCAATTTCCAAGAAAAAACCTACAGCAAGGGCAGAATATTAATCAGATTGTGCTTTGGGGAGCTGAAGTTACAGTTATAAATATTTCCTCAGGATATATTGTATGAGACAATTCGGTCACTGATGAGGCATGAATACTTCTAATGGTATCTTCCATAGGGTGATTTATTTTAATTGTCACTCTGGGACCTGTTATTATGCAGTGTGAGGATGGGTCACTGCATTAGAAAATTAAAGCTGATGAAAGGCATTCGTTTTTAGCCTGTTTATAAATTCAGACTTTGGGGATAAAGAGATGCTGAGTGTATGTAAATCCTGCTCGACCATTACTTCACCATTCGCCGTATCTGGTGTCAGACTGTCAGCGTGATGCAGCCACACAGCTCTGAACTCCTGGGGGCTCCTGTTCCACCCCGCACGGACTGTGGCAGCCCGACATCCCGCTTGCCTGGACGTTGAGCCCCATTGGCCCTCTGTGGCCACTGCCAGGTAGGTGCGAGGTTGAGTGTCCAGAATGGAACCAGAATTGGAGAAGGAAAGGCAGCTAGCATTTTTCAGACCCAAGAACGTGACAGATGCATTGTGCATTATTCTAGTACTGTTCTCATTCTACTTCTAATGCCTCTTAAGATTGGTAAATGTCTCTATTAAAAAGAGAGATTCAGGGCGACTAAATTGGAGAATTTTGCACAGTTAATGAAATACAGTGCCAGAAATGATTTAGTTTGCAGTGAATACTCATGGGGGAAAAACAGACACTTCATATCACTTTCTTTTTCACTTTTCTGTGATTAACATTGCTTTGCTAATTTCACAAAAACAGAAGTAGCATTAACAGGACAGGTTCTTACCTAACACCTATACCATGGCCTTAAACCCTAAGTTTAATTAGTCAGCTAGGGCCTCTGGACATATGTAGAAGGTATGGAGAGATGGAGGAGATGAGAATGAGAAATGTCCAGGTCTCAAACTGGAGTTCTGAGTGAAAATTTCCAGTTCTATAAATCCTTTGAGCTTACACAATAGAAAAAAAAAAAAAAGATGCATTTTGGAGCTCAGATATGCAATTAGCCACTCTAATTTTTGCTTAAATGAATCCATCTTTTGTGTGCACTGAAAGGAGCAAATTGCTTGCAGTGTACGTCTAGGCAGCTTCCAAAGTAGAATAAGAAAGTGAGATGTCAAAGACTGTCTGCTATTTACATCATCACCAGATTAAGAAGGAATTGTGTTAATGCAAATGAGAGTGTGAGTGCCTGCCTTGTGGAGGCTACCCAAGTTACACCCAGTCAGTCTAGAGACATTATTCCTTTCGTGTCATTGTAACAATATAAAGCTTCAAAATTTGAGAAAATAACTAGGCAAGGTATAGCTATTTTAGCTGGGGAGCAAATGGACCAGTCTGCCAGTCTCTGGGTCTGGTCTGTTTCATTAAGAACCTAATAAGATTTCTCCTCGTGGTGAAGCTTTATCCTCCTTTGCTTGTATACAGGTATTACGCTGTGTTTAGCCAATGTAGTTTTAATTGTATTTAACAGACAGATCTTGAATTGTTCAGTCAGTGATTTCTATTAGCAAATCTAAATTAAGGTCTTAATTTACCATTGCAATTCACTGTGGTGATAGCAAATTTAAAATCTCATTGTTGAAAAAGTTGAAAAAAAAAGTTGATCTCATTGATCAAAAAGTTGAAAAGCACAATCTAATATCTTGTTGCTCTGAGATTTTGAACTCATGGAAAACATGCAAAATGCTGTCTCCGCTATTCAAATAATAGCTTCCTCGGTGGCTCAGTTGGTAAAGAATTGACCTGCAATGGAGAAGACCTGGGTTTGATCCCTGGGTCAGGAAGATCCCCTGGAGAAGGAAATGGCAACCCACTCCAGAATTCTTGCCTGGGAAATCCCATGAGCAGAGGAGCCTGGTGGTCTGTGGTCCATAGGGTCGCAAGAGTCTGACATGACTTAGCAACTAAATCACCACCTATTCAAATGTTGCCTTATTTTCATATTTAATTGACTCATTTTGGAACTTACGTTGCATCCATCACTACCTAGTTACTATTGCAAGCATGTGAGTGTGAAAATCACAGCCACCCCTCTGAGGTTCCCTGGATATACTCCTACTTCTGTATGCTGTGTTTATTTCCTAAAATGGTGACTCATTAAAAACCCCACCAGAGAAATTCTGCTATGTTCTTTTGAAATTTCCTTAAATAAAACTGTTTAAAATGGGGTATCTTTTCTAATTAAATTAACACCAGCAATGGGACTGTGGCTATTTGCATTGTTGAGCTAAATACACCCCTGTTGGTTTTCTATAGCAAAGTTAATCAAGAGTTATCCTCTTTCCCAACCCTCTTTTCTTTCCTAACTCTTTTATTTCCATCTCGAGAAGAGCTATTCTTCTGGGCCCTCCTGTTCTAAACTTCTCAACATATCTGACAATTGCTTTTCTCTTCTGTGGCCTGGCCAAGTCTCCCTAGTACAAGTCTAATGATTTTCCCTTTAAGCGGACTCTCTGATTCATGCTGCTTCCTACATTTCTTACACTCTAACATCCTTATTATTTTATACCAACCATACAACATCTGGGGGCCTCTTTAACTCCCTGTGCCCCCAACTCGCCATGCTGCCTGCCTCTGACTTTGCTGTCCACCTGCCCTTCTCACCCAGCCTCAGAGCCAGCAGATTCTGCCAGCACCTCCTTTCTCTCCCTTTGTAAGCCATGGGTGCTTCTAATGAAAAAGACCTACGCAGTAGGGTAAGGTGATTGTTTGACCTGAATGTGTATTTATTTTCAGGCTCTCTGTTTGCTGGTCTGAATCTGTTCCCTGGTCCTGCACTGTTACTGCAGCTCACAGGGTGCATATTGAGTCACTGAGATGTTTTTCTGGCACGTGCTACTGATTCTTCTTGGGCCACACGTAAATAGTAAAGCGTTCCTTGTTTTGATATGATTTTTAAAATTATTTATCCATGAATTCTCTGTTTAAGTAGCAGGCAGCTTGGATTTCAAGTTTAGAGGACACAGTTGTATCAGTTTCTGGTTTAGGCTGAGTAATTCCCTGCAACAATGAGTCATCTTTGTTCAACACTCTTGGTTTTAATGTAAAAATTGTACAAAATAGGACTAGATATATATATATATTTAAGTCTCAGTACTTTTTAAATACCTCCCTTACATCAGTCCTCATCCCCCACAGGAGGCTCAGTCAACCATAACATCATCCATCCTTTAAGTTGAAAGGGCTTTTACAGGTCACAGCAACCAAATTCCCTTAAAATGTTGAAACCTCCTGCCTAGCTTTTAAGACAGATCCTGCTGTTTTAAAATCTGGGGATCTACCTATGCGTGGATTTGGGAGTTGGACTCAATGATTCAAAGTCCAATGAGGCTACTTACTGTCTCTTTGATAGCTCATAGTCTCAGTCCCATTTTTTCTTTTCTTGAAAAGCAAAGCTGAAGATAGCTACAAACATGAATATTTTAGTAATTTACATACTGACCTGGGCTTTCCTGGTGGTTCGTGGGTAGAGAATCCACCTGCAATGTGGGAGACCTGGGTTCGATCCCTGGGTTGGAAAGACCCCCTGGAAAAGGGAACAGCTACCAAATCCAGCATCTTTGACTGGTGATCCCCATGGACAGAGGAGCCTGGGGGGCTACAATCCATGGGATCGCAAAGAGTCAGACATGACTGAATGACTTTCACTTCACTTCTTCACTGGTTCATAGAGATCATCACCCTTCTTAAGCACATCCTATCCCCTGTAACATTTAGCTCCCTTGTCAGAAAACACCCATGATGGATTATTAACCATACGTATCCAGTGCTAGTAGTGAGTATCTAATTCTCATGGTTTTGTGTATTTTCAAAAGCTAGAAGTCATTATTTCATACAAGGGCATGATGATTTTACTGCCAACTCCAGGGAATGACCAGGAAGAGACTGCACATGAGTAGAAATTGCCTCTGCCACAAGCAGGGATGGAGGGGACGTGACCACCTCTGTAGGATGCACTCAGCCCCGCGGGCATCTTGATAAGTTGGAGGGAAGACTTGTTTGCTGGCGTATGTTTCATCATCCGATGCTTCACAGGGAGCCGGGCTTGGGCAATTTGTTCCTGCCGACACACATCTTCACTTCAACTTCAGGCAGCATTTCCCGGGGCTGCTCTTGATTTTTGAGCCCTTCACCCCAGAAAACACAGAAAAGAGAACCTGGAGATGGTGAAATTGTTTCATCAAACAGCTCCGGAGCTGGGCTGGCAGATAAGAAGTGCCAGTCCTACCAAATGTACTTAACTGGTCCTCCGCTTCAGAGACTGACATGACTTCAAGGGACAGAAGCCACTGGGTGGGGATCTGTAAACTTTGCTGTCCGTGGATGGCTGTTCCCTGAGCGTGTGCATGAATTTGCATAAGGAGAGAAGCATCATGGCACTTATGAAGGCTAATGCAATATACATGTGAAATTTCCCCAAAAGGAAATTAAAATCTAATTTCAGACTTTGATATCCAATGGCTGTCTAAAAAAAGCAAAAGGCACAACAAATTAAGCTGAAATAATCAACTGCTGCCTGAAATCATTGATTTGAATCATACAGAACACGTAATTGTCTCAATTGAATAAAGTCGCAATCCAAAAACAATCCAGTTTTAATAACGAGCCATTTCAAATGAGTCACAATCATAAAGGCCCAGCTGCGGCTGGATTCACCCTCGGATGAGAACATAATCTTCTGTCTCTAGCAAAAAGCAATTCTGTTTATCCTTTCCTGGTGCAACAGAAATAAATAGGGATTTTAACAGGACCGATCTATAGTTAACGTATATGGACTGCAGAGCATCTTCATAATCATTGTGATTTCATAGTTGTAGCTACCAGCTTGCAGTTCTGATTTTTTTCACTAACTTGGGTATAAAATTGACAATTTTATATGTAGCATCCAGCTTTGCTATGTCTGAGAAGGTAGAAAAGGTCTTGTTCAAAGCCACAGATTTTCATGTGTGCACTGGAAGAGACTTTAATATGGAGTAGAAATGGTCAGAGAATCCGTGTGGGATTCATGGTCTATCACTTATTTAATGCCTATCTCAGGGACTTTAGACAAATTACCTAGCCTTTAAAAATTGGTCTGTGTGACTTAAAAAAAAAAAAGTGAATATAATATTTCCAAAATAACAGCACACATAGTCCTGAGCACATGGAAGATACCCAAACTCATTTATTTCCTTTTTATAAATTAACATATAATCTTTGCTTATTAATATTTAGCACATGCCTGGCCAAGACCATGCTCATTTATGAAGCAAATTACACAAATGGGAAGACAACGGTTATGAATGTCAAGCACCAGTCTCTGAACCCCAGGAGTCTGACTCAGTGTTTGCAACATTGTCTGAATGACAAAATCTAGGGATCACTAAACCAGGACCCTCAGGAAACTTTATTGCAATAATTTTTAATTGGGAAAATATAGACAGAGAAAGCAGAACTAGCTCATTTAATGTCGGCAACAGGCTCAAGCTGAAACTTGAGAATCTCTTCCCAGAATGAATGGATATGGCTCCTGGAGCACAGATATGAGGAAAACTGTTTTATTCACTGAGTGACTCTGTACTCCCCAAATACACTTTCAAGTCTTACCCACTGATGTGTATTGGGAGGCGGGGCCATTGGGAGGTGCTTAGGTCATGAGGGTGGGACCCTTGTGAATGGGGATTAGCACCCTTTGTCAGAAGAGCCACCAGGAGAAAGCTGTGTCCTCTCTCTCCCTCAACTGTCCTCTGCCATGAAAGGAGACAGAGAGATACAGCCACCTGCAAGCCAGGAAGAGCTCTGAGCAACAGTGGACACTCTGGCACATTAATCTTGAGCCAGCCTCCAGAACCTTGAGGAATAAGTCTTTCTAGTTTAAGCCCCCCAGTCTCTGGAATGTTTGTTATAACAGCCTGAGCTGATAACTATTCCCAGAAAGAAGTAACTCCATATAGAATTTTACTCAGAAATCTCCACTTTGGGGAGATGGAATATGTAACAGCATCCTTGATTGTTGGCAGGGCGAGCATCCTGACCTGGTACCATTGCTTATTGTTTAGCTAAAGTCAATGCATTTGAAAACTGGAGAGTATTCCCACATATTGTGCAATAGGTATCCTTTGGTCTCTTTTGGATCTCAAAGAAGCATTTCCTGACTGCAACTGAGTCCCACTGCCCCACAAATCTGAAATTGTTGATCTCAGAGGTCACAGAGGTGATGACTGGGAGGATCTGGCACTCAGTGACAAAGTGACAAAAGCAAAAACCAGCATACACGCCATGGGGCTCTGCACACCTCCTGCCATTCAGCAGGTTCTCAGAAATATCTGTGAATAATCTGAGCTGTTACCTCCTAGAATGGCAATTCATAGGGAAAAGCCCAGTTTTCATGGTATATTGAATGTCTCATGACACTGTTCTCAATTCTGTTGAGCTTTATGAACTTTCATAGTATCACACACACACACACACAAATGTTTCTCTGTAGTCTTGGAATGATAGCTTTCATGCAATTTTTATATTACAAGAAGATAACTTTCATATCTAGTAAATCATCAACCACAGACATTATAAAATGCATCCCAAAGTCGGCAGTCAGAATGATACTTTATAGGTTTTTCATTAGAGAATCATACTTCACCATTATGTCATACTTAAGAAATTGCTTTTCCAAACAGTTAAACTCAGAAGCATTTGGCTTATCATCATTGCAAAGCTGTTTCTGTCTTCCCCAGGGTCCACTTTCTGCTGGGGTAGATCTCTGGGCTCTCCTTCCTGTTTCCAGGCTCCCATCTCCACATGGGAACTGCTAGAGCCGCCATCACTGAGCAAGGAAAGCAAGGAGCTTTCAGTCAGTGGACGGCAGCTTCCTCTCTGAGTCAGCTGACTTGTTGAGGGTCTGCTCTGTGCCTCACACGGTGGGTCTCACTGCACTGCTTACATCATGTCATCTAAATTAAATAGCCTTGGAGCAGGAAGTATAATGTCCTCTTTTTTTTTAAACGGAAGAGGAAACAAGCTCTGAGAGCTTTGGTGATTTACAAAGTCAACAAGACTCCCACGAAGCTGGTGGAGCAGATGGGAGCCTGGTGTATCCCTTTGTTTTTTTCCCTCTTTCAAAGCTAAGAATAGTTTCTGTATGTATGTTCATGTTTCCAGTAAGAACGCACAAACTACACTATTTCTCTTTTTTCTTCAAGAGAATTAAAAATAAACTCCAGATAACCAGGAATTGGAGGAGCATACCTGGAACCAAAGGGAGGAGTTACCGCCCACCCTACAGGGGAGGAGCAGCATCCATTCAAGCTGAGAGCTGACAGTCTGGACTCTGCAGCTGGACCAGGCCAGTGTGGGGGGTCAGGCACTAACACAGAGCGTGCATGTGTGTGTTTGCACACATGCCTGTGAGTACACGTGCACATGTGGTCGTGTATGGAACACAGGACAAGAAGGAGCTTGTGTGCATTCCACCTGTTGGTTTCTTAACTCCTTGAAACTTTAGTTTCCTCGACTGATAAGACAGTTACAGAATGAGAACCTGGGAAGCAAATACTGCTTGGTTTGTGAGTCATCTTAATCACAAGTTTCTTTTTCTTGCCTTTGTCATAGGATGAAATGTACACAGAATCTTGTGTATTTTCTTTCATGCTCATTTCTGTGAACTCAAACCATTTTATATTCATATTCTCATGGCATGTAAAAACAAGTAAATCCTATTGATGAGGTATATTTCCAAAGGTTAAAAAATATATATATAAATCAATTACTTTTGAACCTTTGACAGTGTATGAGAAAGTGGAATTATGTTATCAAGATCACATTAGTAGTTCTAATTTGGGATATTTCCAACCTGAAGTGCTACCAATTAACTATAGTGATTATACTAATCCTAAATGCAGCAACATACATGTGTAAAATCATACATTTATTATATGGCATATTTGACTCTCTAATAAGTGTGTATTATCTAGTTCAAAAATACATTCATAATTTAAATATATCAATTAATTAAGTTTGATAGAAGGCAGATTTTCTAATTTCTCTATATATGTAAAAGAAATACAGGCGGAAATTAACCTGTATTTCAGAATCAGTGTGAAGATTATAGATGCTGCATGTAAATTTCTCGGCATTGTTTAGTAACTCACATCTTGCAATTCTTACGTTATTTAGGAGAAAGAGTGCTATAAGTTTCACAAAAAAAGGGAGAATTTCTGCTGACTTTTTCGTACAGGAGGAAGATGAGATAAAAGGAAAGAAGGAAAGTTTATTCCAATAAACTAACAAACACAAGAAACAAAGGGTGTCATTATTTTCTGTCCCCTTGAAGCAGATTCGAAATTCAACAATTTTTTTTCCCACTGTTTGCAAGTGTTCGTGGAAGGTTGACTGTCAAGTGGCCGTGGAGCTATGATGAGGATGTCTCTGAAAACGTACAGCTGGTGCTCAGTACCCACCCAACCACCGGAAGAACCTCCTCGGATGCTGTCAGTGATGTTTCTGTAACTTGATTCTGCAGGTGTCTTTAATTACTTCAAACATTGAATGAATTAGTCATACAGTCTTTAAGAGCTAATTTTGTAAAGCTGTACAGTACTAGTATAAGGTCCTTAATCCATTTTCTTGACTCTTGCCAGCCAAGAGTACTGAAGTAACCTGATCAAGATGCAGTTTCTCATTGCAGTTGTCATCTGAATGCTCATCCAAAACCATCCCTTCCAAAACAAAGATGTCAAGTAGTGAGCATACCTAGAGCTTGGAGGTTTCTACAAGGGGGGTGAAATTTCAAACCTGCCCTTGAAGAAAACCACACCTTTGATAAATTAACAGACTTCTTTACTCTCCTCCTCTTCTACAAAGTGTTCCTAGCAAGACCAGTCTTCCATGATAGTAAAGAGGATTAAATGAGATGATGATGCTCGAATAAAGTAAATACTAGCTGTATACCCTGTCTAAGTTAAACTTTATAGGAGACACACACATATGAGTAAGACAAATATACTACCTGTTCCAGGACAAAGGTTTTACAGCTCTGGCAGAAATATACATAGATAGATGGATGAATTGGTAGAGAGAGAGAGAGAGATACTGATGCTGAAGTTGCAATGCTTTGTCCACCTGATGAGAAGAGCCAACCCATTGGAAAAGACTTTGATGCTGGGAAAGACTGAAGGCAAAAGGAGAAGGGGGCAACAGAGGATGAGATGGTTAGACAGCATCACTGACTCAATGGACATGAATCTGAGCAAACTCCAGGAGATAGTGAAGGACAGGGGAGCCTGGCGTGTTGCAGTCCATGGGGTTGCAAACAGTCAGACATAGCAAGTGAACAAAAACAATGACAACAAAATATAGGTAAATCTTCTTTCAAAAGAGGAAGTTATTCTACGTGGTTTGGATACAAATGGATGGAGTTTTGGGAATAGACTGAAATACATCTTAAAGGATAGTAGCAACTTAAGGGACAAGGATGGGGAGGAAGGAGGGGCATTTCAAATAGATAAAATGTAAAGCTTGATTTCTTTGGGCACAGTACAATGTTCTGAAATATTGATCTATTTGGTACTCATGAGATAGGAGATTGGCACAAACAGGGATTATATTTTGGAGGGAGTTAAATACTGACTAAGGCATTTGGGCTTTATTTGCTAGAAAACATGTAATTATTATAGAATTTTGTGTGAAGGTGAAGGGCACCATGACTTGAACTAGACTTTAGAAGGAATGGTGAAAGAGCCTCCCAAGGAAAGGGTTCAGTGAAGAGAGGTGAAGGGAAGGGCATAAATCCCATGAAGAAGACCAGCAGCATGTTTACTACCAAACACTTCCTAACCTTTCCTGGGAGAGTCTAGTTCCTTCTACTAAGAACAAAGGCTGTGGTTTTCCAGTGGTCATGTGTGGATGTGAGAGTGGGACTGTGAAGAAAGCTGAGCACTAAAGAATTGATGCTTTTGAACTGTGGTGTTGGAGAAGACTCTTGAGAGTCCCTTGGACTGCAAGGAGATCCAAACAGTCTATCCTAAAGGATACCAGCCCTGGGTGTTCATTGGAAGGACTGATGCTAAAGCTGAAACTCCAATACTTTGGCCACCTTGTGAGAAGGATTGACTTATTTGGAAAGACCCTGATGCTGGGAAAGATTGAGGGCAGGAGGAGAAGGGGATGACCGAGGATGAGATGGTTGGATGGCATCACCGACTCAATGGACATGGGTTTGGGTGGACTCCGGGAGTTGGTGATGGACAGGGAGGCCTGGTGTGCTGTGGTTCATGGGGTCACAAACAGTCAGACACGACCAAGCGACTGAACTGAACTGAACTGAAGAACAAAGAATAAGCAAAGTTTTCCAAGTCAACAAATAGGTAGGTACTCATTTGCTCTCCAAGTTCGTACAGATCTCAAAAAAAAAAAAAAAAAAAAAAAGAAGGTTGATGCATTTTAAATCCAGAGAGGAAACAAAGAGATGAGGAAGAGGCCCCTGTAGAAATCATTAAAGCACTTGTGATCTGAAGAAACATCAAAGCACACAGATACAGGCGAAAGTTCCCTATAATGCTTTAATAGTCTGTGTCTAAGGGCTGATCTTTCTTACCACTTGAGGTGTCTCTACACCTTTCCTCTCTAGATTAGATTCTAGAATAACAACTGCAGAAGAACTTTCAGTAGGGGATAGTCCACTTGTGTTTTCAGAGCCTAGTCCATACTTCTCTTGGTCAACTAGCAGAATGGGATGTGACAAGACTGTCCACTCATCCTCCATGGGATCAGTAGAGCTCATCATGGAACCAGGACGGCTGCCTACACTCTTCCATGAAAACTCACTTCTTGTATCATTCACCACCTGAATGCATCACAAGCCATTCCCTGGAATCCAGGATACTGGGATTTGGGGATTTGCTCTAACATATTCCCTAGTTGAACATTTAGCCTTCCCTGGTGGCTCGGATGGTAAAGCATCTGCCTGCAATGCAGGATACCTGGGTTCGATCTCTGGGTTGCGAAGATCTCATAGAGAAGGAAATGGCACCCCACTCCAGTACTCTTTCCTGGAGAATCCCATGGATGGAGGAGCCTGGTAGGCTACAGTCCATGGGGTCTCAAAGAATCGGACACAACTGAGCGACTTCACTATGCTAATTTCAGCTAGGTTTTTTTTTTTTTTTTTTGTATCCATAAAAGAAGGATTTGGTTAACCAGAACATCAGAGAAATTCTGAACAACCTAAAATCCCTTCTAGAATGTGTTCATGTTCAACATGCATTTTCCAGGCAAAAGATAGTTCTCAGCCTTCATCACCTTATTTGGGCTTTGGAACAAAAATTTGACAGTTTCCATCAATGGAATGGAATGTTTCCCTGGGAGAATGCGGAGCTAACAACAAAATCACCTTCATTTCATGTCTTTAAAAGTGTCAATTAAGTTTTCAGATGTGTATTTCTTTACCCTCTAAGATCTGAAGGGTTTCATGATATCAGTCTCCAGCATAGGCTGTATTTCCTTTCCACGTGGTACTTAACTCTGGGGGAAGCACCGTCCTCGAGATGGGTCTCTCTAGACATTAATTAGCAGGCAATGCGACCTTCATATTCACACCTGTAACCCAGATGTTGCTGATCATACAGTTGCTTCAATAGAGGTTCACACGTTGCTACCACACTTGTAAGCTTGTACTTCATTCTGCTGTGATTTTTTTAAAGTAGGATAATAATAGAAAGTCTTTCAGCAGCTGTCAAGGTGACAGGAACAACACACCATTGCGTAGACGGTGCTGACGATGTTCAGCATTAATGTTCTGGAGCCCTGCCAGCCACGTTGCACCACTGCCCTGGAACTCAATCTCAGAATAACATGGTTGAAAATGGTCTAGTGTAGACCTAAGGTTAGAGAATCCGCAGCTTGGTGGCAGTAATCTACCCTGAGAGATGTTCTGTATTTACACCAACATACTGTGGCATATTGGAAACTGAAGGTACCAACAAGCACGGCCATGCCAAGTGCATGCCTCCAGAGTGTGCTTTTCCTCCAAGAGGAAGATGAGCCTGAACCCATCTTACAGCCACAATGGGTATCAATTGCGTGTCAATGCAGGCATTGGAGCAGTCAGTCTGGCCCCAGAGATACACTCCCCAGTCTTTCTGCTTTCCATATTTTTATCCATCCTGCGTGATGCTGTGGTTTTCCTGACACGTCACTGGCCTCTTATTGGCAGCATAAGAGAATAATTATTTAGGAACTATGGGGAATATTAACTACTCCTGCAGAGGAGAAAAGGCATGGACTTCAAGAGAAAAAGAAAGGTCAAAGTAATGATTATACCAGCATCAAGCAAAATTAAAGAAAACTTTAGTTGCTGATGACAAGCACTGTAATTGTTTACCTTTCTAACACGATCCTCCACTTTCAATTTAATTAAGGGAAAAGTTTAATATGCAATATTGCAAAGTCAATATAAAGTATTCCAGAGATTCATCTCAAGTATTGCTAGAAGATTTGAATTTAACAAAAAAGAAAAGAGTAAATTCTAATATGAATACGCAAACCAGTTCAGTTCAGTTGCTCAGTCATATCCAACTCTTTGCAACCCCATGGACTACAGCATGCCAGGCCTCCCTATCCATCACCAACTCCTGGAGTTTACTCACACTCATGTCCATTGAGTCAGTGATGCCATCCAACCATCTCATCCTTTGTCATCCCCTTCTCCTCCCACTTTTAAACTTTCCCAGCATCAGGGTCTTTTCCAATGAGTCTGTTCTTCACATCAGGTGGCCAAAGGATTGGAGTTTCAGCTTCAGCAACAGTTCTTCCAATGAATATTCAAGGCTGATTTCCTTTAGGATGGATTGGTTTGCTCTCCTTTCAGTCCAAGAGACTCTCAAGAGTCTTCTCCAACACCACAGTTCAAAGGCATCAATTTTTCGGCACTGTTTCTTTGGTATGCAATCCAGTACCATACCTAAAAAGGGGTTTACAAAGCATATAATTTGAGCTTCCCAGGAAACTCAGTGGGAAAGGATCTGCCTCCAGTGCAGAAGATGCAGGTGGGATCCCTGGTTTGGGAAGATTCCCTGGAGAAGGAATTGCAACCCACTTCAGGATTCTTGTCTGAAGAATTCCATGGACAGAGGAGTTTGGTGGGCTGCAGTCCAGGAGGCAACACAGAACTGGACACAGCAGAGTGACTGAACAACATTCAGACTTATTTGAATATCATAACAATTTTTTAGCGAGTTTGTGAATCTGTAGGATACAGATTTTAGTGATGAATATTGAAGTCTTTAGAAATAAACTTGGTGAAAAATTTGGGAGAGAAATCCAGTTGAAGCCAAGAGAATAATGACTTAATCTGCAGGGCTTAATTATGAGAATAAGGATATGGCGGTAACTTCTATAAAAGCTACCTCCTTGCCCAAACTGTGAGCCTACCGTGGCCACACAGTATCTTTCCCATGGTTGGTACACATAAAAAGTGCCCTTTAATTTTTCCTTTAAGAAAACATCATTTGTTTTGTGGATTTCCAGCTCTAGAGGTTAAGGATCAAGTCCAAAGTTTTTTAGAAGGTCCCTTGGGTTTAATTCCCTGGTGGCTCAGCTGATAAAGAATCTGCCTGCTGTGTGGGAGACCCAGGTTTGATCCTTGGGTTGGGAAGATCCCCTGGAGAAGGGAATGGCTACCCACTCTGGTACTCTTGCCTGGAGCATCCCAAGGACAGAGGAGCCTAGTGGGCTACAGTCCACGGGGTCGCAAAGAGTCGGACATAATTTAGCAACTTTTGGGTTTAAGGCAGTACTTGCCCAAGGTAGCTGTACAATCCATCGGTCATAAAAGCTCTCTCTGGACCAAAGGGCTGGCTCTGCAGGGTTGCTGCACAAACACACAAAAGGTCTGTGTCAGACATCTACCCCCAAAGACATTGATATGGTTTTCGCCTTATCATGGGGCAGATCATTTCTCCAATTAAGAAAATTTAAGTCTAAAATCTGTCTCTTAGTTTTCATCCTAAATCTTTCTTTTTATTCTAAATATGCAATATCTATGTTTCTGCCTCCTTACCATCCACCCCCACGTAGCATGCTCCAGGGGAGGGGGATATTCTTTCAGACTAGGAGATGGTAAGCAAAGGTGGGGCTTTGAGAACTGTGAAGGCTCCTTTTCTTCAGTATTAGATCTCTACATCTTTCAGACAAGAGAGACTGTGTAAGTCTAAATATCAACTGTCATTATGGAAAGGGGGCTGTAGTGAGAATCGCAAATTGCTGGAATGAAACAAAAAAGGCAGATGTTCCATTGTGATCATCTTCAACAACAAGCTTGATTCCTTTCCGGTGATGGGGAAAACAGTGTTTAAGACTGCCCGGGTTTGGAAACGTTCATCCCGCCCCGCCCCCACCCCTTGGCCCTGCAATTTGACGGGCAAGCTCAGGGTTCCGTGTTCCCCTTTAGACGAATCTGCAAAGGTAGGCGGACAGGGCCAGCAGACGGGCTGCAAGCACTGCCGGCTGTTCTGACCGCCTGCCGCCCTGGCCAGGAGCTGATAACAACGGCTTAATCACACGCCTCCCTCGGGCCTTTATCTGGTGGGGCTGCATCATGCCCGCTGTCACTTGGTATGTGGATCACGTCTCCCAGTTCCTAGTACCAATTTGAAAATGATAACATTCACAGCTATTTTTATTTCTCTCCGATGGCACAGCGCGATCTCTCCCTCCCCTGCCTCTCACTCTTCCTCACATATATTCCAAGAGTGGCCTCTGGTTGAACTCCTCTGCTCCGAACAGTGCTTTCCTCTGGGGGTTAGCTCAGCCACAGAAATGCTTCTGTGAAGATGGTGAATTCACAGGCAGATAAAGGTGTCTTCACCTAAAGCTGAATATCCAAGCATGATGTGGAATTGCCAGATAATGAAGAGGGAAGGAGTGGATCTTGCAATTAGCCATCTCAAACCTCTTAAAGCTTCAAGTTAGGACATTTATAATAAAGGGAGGAAAGCCAGCTACCTACTTGAGGCAAGAAGATGTGACTGTGAAAGTGATTGCTGTGTGTCAACACGAGCTCCCCACAATCAGACAGGGAGGGGTTCTTTAAGCTACTTTCTAATAGCATTTGCATTTGTACAATTTCTCCAAAATTCATTCTATTCCTGAGTCAGGAAAATCTCCAGGAGAAGGGCATGGCTACCAACTCCAGTATTCTTGGGCTTCCTTGGTGGCTCAGCTGGTAAAGAATCCGCCTGCCATGTGGGAGATCTGGGCTCAATCCCTGGGTTGGGAAGATGCCCTGGAGAAGGGAAAGGCTACCCACTCCAGTATTCTGGCCTGGAGAATTCCATGGACTGTATAGTCCATGGGGCCGCAAAGAGTCGGATATGACTGAGTGACTTTCACTCACTCACTCCAAAATTCGTTAAGGCCATTTCCATGGATTTCACTAGCTTATCTCTTCCACAAGCAGGAGCCAGAGAAGCTTGCTGGCCAGCCCCTCCCATTTACTCCGTAAATCATAGCTGGCCCGGATTGTCACAAGCAAAGTACCAAGTAATTTATGCCTTTTCAAAACTGATCCATTTCTAAAGTCAGTTTGAGAAGGATGACGACATTTGCTCAGATCCTGGAGAAAAGCTTTTTCCCTTGATGAAATGAGAGGAGAGAGGGAGGTTGGAGACAGGGCTGATTAACTTGCTGTCTGGGAGTATCCTGAAAGAGACACCTACCCAAGAGGAGGTGTGGGAGGTGGAATAATTACCCTGGAGAGTGAAAAAGCTGATGCGAAAGGCAACACTCGCATCTATGCTGCCTTCTCCCACCTCCAAACTGAAGTAAGGACTGCGGAGTACATTTTCAAGGGAAAAGATCCTGGTTCAAGGCAATGGAAGATCTTCAGAAAGAGCTGCCAGTCTATGGAATGAACTGCCTGAGAACCTGAGGTTGGGAAGGAGAGATGGTTTCCTGGAGACTCTGGTTCTCCACTTAGCAGAGAGGCTGAGCTTACAGAGGAAGGAGAGATGATTTCCTGGAGACATTAGTTCTCCACTTAGTCGTGGTTACTGGAGGAGGGGGAACCTTAAGAGACAGAGAGGTAAGACCACAGGCTTCCTAAGGCACATCCAGGAAACACAGCCAACAGGAGCACTTCATGGGCGGCAGGAGGCTGGTGAACCCCTAGATTACAGGTCCCCTTTTTGTCATTCAGTCAATGACGTTTAGGTGCTTGAACAGATCACCAACATGCGACATGTCACCAAGGGATGCAAAAACTATATGTATTTTTTTAATTTTAAAACTTTCTCAAGATTGAAAAGTCAGCAAACTAATTTTTATTTTTGCCCATCTTAAGAGAGTATCAACATGAAATCGAGTAGGAAAATGATTTCCTAAGATGCATGCTTTACACATCTTTATTTTGAAAATTAAGCATTTATTTTAATGCATTAAAAAATACTCCTTTGTTGAAATTATTTTCATGGATGGTTTTGCTTAGGTTGAGGTTAAAGGTAGAAATGTGGTGCCTGAGAACTAACTATGGAATAAGTGACTGGCTAGAGGATGTAAACAGAAGACAAGATAAGGGGATGGTCCGTGGATGCCTGCAAATGGTGAGCGGGTTTCCACAGTCCCTGGGAAACCTTGGCGCTGAGCAGGTCCTGTACTGAGGCACAGAAGGCCTGGCTTCTCATTAAATGGGATCATATTTTACATTATATGGGAAATTGATGAACTTAGGTATTTGTGAAGAAATAATGAAAGTTTCAAACTATATTAATTACAAAAATATGTTTAGAATAGTACTTCACCTATTCTTGGTTGATATCTTCAACGTAAATTTACTTCATATGGGCTTCTTTCTTTTTTCTTGTCCTATTTGTATTGAAACACTAAAAAAAAGGCAGAAGCATTTTAGAATCTCATACATATTTGCACCTTTTACTTAGAATCAAAACCATAATATGCCACCACATTTAACAAAGTCAAAACTGGCATTGCTTTGAGCAGAGGCCAGTACAGAACTTGCAAAGTTCTATGCAAAGGAAAAGGTGAGTCCTCCCGTCTAAAGAGCAAAAAAATGTTCCATCATAGCTGCTAAAATACACAGTTTTTCCTTTCTTCTGTGATCTCATTTTCAACTTACGATACTTTTTATTTGCTTCTTCACCTTTCTTAAAGCAGCTTCCCTAGTGGCTAAGTTGGTAAAGAATCTGCCTGCAATGCAGGAGACCTGGGTTCAGTCCCCCAGTCAGAAAGATCCCTTGGAGAAGGAATTGGCAACCCACTCCAGTATTCTTTCCTGGAGAATCCTGTGGACAGAGTAGCCGGGCAGGCTACAGTCTATAGGATTGCAAAGAGTCTGACATGATGTGTGACTAACTTTCACTCTCACTCTTCTTAAGAAGCAATAATTTTAACTATTAGCTGTATTTCATCATTCATCCTTACATTGTTCAATGCTAGCTTTAAGCGCAAATGTCAGAACATTTCACTTGTATGCAAAATCACCAACATTAAGATTAAAAACAAAGATTGGCGAAGGTATCTTTTCTTGGAAGTACCAAGGTTTATGTATAAATTGTAAATTTATCCAACTAACGTGTTGAAATAATCCCAACAAATTGGAACTGATAAGACCAACCATATCCAAAATTTATATTTTGAGTCCAAACTACAGATTCCCCCGATATAGATGTGACCTCAAAGTCTCAGCCCCCAGTGTCTGTCTATGTGGGTCTGTTTCCTAAACCTGCTAGATTTTTCGTCTTTGTTAATATGTTATTACAAAGAAATTGCTTTTCTTCTGTTATTGATCTGCTCAGTCATCTTCATACGCACTTAATCCTTAGTAGTCACGTGTGTTGTTTTATTTTCGTGTATGTGTGTGTTTCATTTCCCTTGGTAGATCAGTGTTTTGTTGCTGGTTTCTAAAAACTCATTTATGAGTAAAGATGTTAACCATTTGTCATGCAATGCAAATGAAATACCAAGTCTTATTGCCATCGATTTACTGTGATGTGTTGTATTTTGGTATTAAAATATAATCATGTTCTGTTTTTAAAAAAGCAAACAGAGTCATCCAAACTGCACAGTTGATATCACATGACTCACATGTGCATATATATTTGATTCTTACCAAGACAGTGGAAAGGCAGCATGAAACTCTCTGTCTTTATTTCACTTCTTGACATACACACGTCCTCCCAACAGTCTCCATCTTAGGCTCAAGGTTGAGAGGGAAATTATGGGCTGTCCACATTTCCCTTTGTTCTACTATTTTCCATGTAAGTAGCAGCAAACACAGAGAAATAAAGTGAGTGAGAAAGAATGGGATAGGCCCCCGATCATCCCTGTTCCTCAGAATCCCATTGTCTTCTCTCTGCATTTAAGCAAATTCTGGCATCTTGGGGCTGCCAGTGGCCCATTTACTCTGTGGTGTGGCCCACACTGCTTTGAGCCTCATTCCCACACTCCAAGCCCTGGGTCCTCAGAATCCCATGCTCATATAAACACCCTTGAAGAATGGGGAGGAAACAGACAGACACAATGTCAACCCATGCCGTCTGTCTGTCCTCTGACCACCCGCCTGCTAGGCCTTTCCACAGAAGGTCCCCTACCAAACACAAGCTCCAAGATGAAAGTGTTGTGAATTCTGGGGCAACAGAGCATGAAACCAAGCCTACGGTCCTTCTCAGCGTAGGGTCCATGTGTCTTCACCAGTTGCACTTTTATAAAGCCAGCACTGGCACTGAACAAAAAAAAAAAAAAAAACTAAGCAAAGACCTGATAAAGTTAAAACACTGAAACAAACATGGTGCTTCAATATTAGAATCAGACTGCTGAAAAACTGGAGCCATTTTTCAAAAAGCCCAACTAAAGGTCAAGAATTATTGCACGTATCAGGACTTCATACACTTAATAAAGTTCTTTCTTTAAAAAAAAAAAAAGTATCTGAGTAAGCTGTTGATCTGTGATTTCACCATCTTGACTTGATTTAAGGTAATTACTCAAGACAAGATGAGCAGGGCAGCTAGCGAATGCCTCTACGAAGTCCATTCATTACTGGTAAGTGGTCCATAACTCATGCTGATTCCTGAGGTATAGACGTTATGGGTCTTGCTAAAATTTTGTCTCATCAACTTGATTGCAACATCTGCACCATCTAAAGCTGTGGTTTTGACAAGACATTTCATCTGTTTATACCTCAGCTGAACTGTAGGATTTTTAAAGACCCCTGAACATCTGATTTTTTAAAAAAAATTTTTACCATCTTTCCTGGGAAGGATCCTTTTCAATAATTGACTATTTCCTGTTCTGAGCCAAAATAAGATAATCGTGATGTTTTAGTTCACTACTCACATCATGCCTCAAACAATCTTATCAGCTACAAAAGCAAACTGAACATCATGAATGCAAATAACGTCACTAAACTGAATACTGAAAAATAGTTAAAATGATAGCTTTATGTTATATGATTTCATTCCAGTAAGAAAGTTTTTACAAAAAAGGCAGATTGATGCTGGTGGCTTCTGCTTTTCCGAGGATAAGATTTATGTATGCATCATAATATGTGATTCTCAACAACTATTTTGAATAAGAAAATCAAGTGATTTCTTCTCATTTCTTTAGATAAGACAAGGGAAGCAGATGTGACCAGTTGGTGCTGGAACCAAATGGGAGGCTCCTGAACTCCAGTTCAAAGTCTTTTTAGTGTTCTGTTCATTGGAAAGAACTATGCAGTTGAGTCAGCACGTTTCTTCATAGTTAAAATAGGGAGAACTAGTTCACAACAGGTATTGTAAATCAACTGTTTCTGTGTAGCTCCTAGCTATTGTACATGAAGAGTAAACAGACACTTTTTATGTTTCTCCTTTCCTGGATCTATGTCCCTTGATATTTCCATTCTGGTTGACATCTGCTTTTGAGTTGGTTTTTGTTTGCTCTGGTGATAAATGATGCCTTGCAAAGCTCAATTTAATTTTCCACACTATTCAGACTTCCTAAGATCCATCTTTTCTTTTTTTCTTTTTTTTTTTGCTTTTTTTTTAAATTTTAAAATCTTTAATTCTTACGCATTCCCAAACATGAACCCCCTCCCACCTCCCTCCCCATAACATCTTTCTGGGTCATCCCCATGCACCAGCCCCAAGCATGCTGCATCCTGCGTCAGACATAGACTGGCGATTCAATTCACATGATAGTATACATGTTAGAATGTCATTCTCCCAAATCATCCCACCCTCTCCTCTCCTCTGAGTCCAAAAGTCCGTTATACACATCTGTGTCTCTTTCCCTGTCTTGCATACAGGGTCGTCATTGCCATCTTCCTAAATTCCATATATATGTGTTAGTATACTGTATTGGTGTTTTTCTTTCTGGCTTACTTCACTCTGTATAATCGGCTCCAGTTTCATCCATCTCATCAGAACTGATTCAAATGAATTCTTTTTAATGGCTGAGTAATACTCCATTGTGTATATGTACCACAGCTTTCTTATCCATTCATCTGCTGATGGACATCTAGGTTGTTTCCATGTCCTGGCTATTATAAACAGTGCTGCGATGAACATTGGGGTACATGTGTCTCTTTCAATTCTGGTTTCCTCGGTGTATGCCCAGAAGTGGGATTGCTGGGTCATAAGGTAGTTCTATTTGCAATTTTTAAGGAATCTCCACACTGTTCTCCATAGTGGCTGTACTAGTTTGCATTCCCACCAACAGTGTAGGAGGGTTCCTTTCTCCACACCCTCTCCAGCATTTATTGCTTGCAGATTTTTGGATCGCAGCCATTCTGACTGGTGTGAAGTGGTACCTCATTGTGGTTTTGATTTGCATTTCTCTAATAATGAGTGATGTTGAGCATCTTTTCATGTGTTTGTTAGCCATCCGTATGTCTTCTTTGGAGAAATGTCTATTTAGTTCTTTGGCCCATTTTTGATTGGGTCGTTTATTTTCTGGAGTTGAGCTGCAGAAGTTGCTTGTATATTTTTGAGATTAGTTGTTTGTCAGTTGCTTCATTTGCTATTATTTTCTCCCATTCAGAAGGCTGTCTTTTCACCTTGCTTATATTTTCCTTTGTTGTGCAGAAGCTTTTAATTTTAATTAGATCCTATTTGTTTATTTTTGCTTTTATTTCCAGCATTCTGGGAGGTGGATCATAGAGGATCCTGCTGTGATTTATGTCTGAGAGTGTTTTGCCTATGTTCTCCTCTAGGAGTTTTATAGTTTCTGATCTTACATTTAGATCTTTAATCCATTTTGAGTTTATTTTTGTGTGCGGTGTTAGAAAGTGATCTAGTTTCATTCTTTTACAAGTGGTTGACCAGTTTTCCCAGCACCACTTGTTAAAGAGATTGTCTTTACTCCATTGTATATTCTTGCCTCCTTTGTCAAAGATAAGGTGTCCATATGTGTGGATTTATCTCTGGGCTTTCTATTTTGTTCCATTGATCTATATGTCTGTCTTTGTGCCAGTACCATACTGTCTTGATGACTGTGGCTTTGTAATAGAGCCTGAAGTCAGGCAAGTTGATTCCTCCAGTTCCATTCTTCTTTCTCAAGATTGCTTTGGCTATTCGAGGTTTTTGTATTTCCATACAAATCTTGAAATTATTTGTTCTAGTTCTGTGAAAAATGTGGCTGGTAGCTTGATAGGGATTGCATTGAATTTGTAAATTGCTTTGGGTAGTATATTCATTTTCACTATATTGATTCTTCCAATCCATGAACATGGTATATTTCTCCATCTATTAGTGTCCTCTTTGATTTCTTTCATCAGTGTTTTATAGTTTTCTATATATAGGTCTTTAGTTTCTTTAGGTAGATATATTCCTAAGTATTTTATTCTTTTCGTTGCAATGGTGAATGGAATTGTTTCCTTAATTTCTTTTCTACTTTCTCATTATTCGTGTATAGGAATGCAAGGGATTTCTGTGTGTTGATTTTATATCCTGCAACTTTACTATATTCATTGATGAGCTCTAGTAATTTTCTGGTGGAGTCTTTAGGGTTTTCCATGTAGAGGATCATGTCATCTGCAAACAGTGAGAGTTTTACTTCTTCTTTCCAATTTGGATTCCTTTTATGATCCATCTTTTCTTAATGCCTGTTGTGGCAATGTTATTCTAGTTTCTAAGAAGACTGAAAGTGATAGGAAAGTTGCTCTGTCGCATCTGACTCTTTGCAACACTATGGAGCCCTCCAGGCTCCTTGCCCATGGAATTCTCCAGGCAAGACTACTGGAGTGGGTTGCCATTTCCTTCTCTAGGAGATCTTCTGGACCCAAGGATCAAACCCCTGTATCCTATACCCCTGCATTGCAGGCAGATTCTTTGCCTGCTGAGCTCTCAGGCAAGAATAGAAAAGCTCATATCAATTTTTTGTGTACAAGCAGAGCCATTGTTCTAAGTTTCTTGTTGTAGACACCCTTCTGATGCTCCTCTTTGAATAAACCGAGTCCTGCAGTCATTCCCAAGAGCAGCTGAAGGGGGCAAATCTCAGTTTCTTCCAATGGCTGATTAAAAATAGAGGCGATACAAATTGTGTGGGCTTCAAAGTCTCAGTGTTTGTTTGTTTGTTTTAACTCAACCCCTCATTTGAATTCTTAGAGATTCTAGAAAAGTCTGACTTAAAGTTTCTTATGTCCTGGTGGAGACTCAGCTCCCATCCTCATGACTGTAGAGTGAGAACCACAGATGCTAGTGACCCCTGTGCAGAGATGCCCTTCACTGGTATTCTCCAGGGATGCAATGAAGCAAAAGAGGACCCCAGGTGTGCAAACTCCTCCCCAAGAGTCACTGTGTTCAGAGAGCTTAAAATTAATAAATAATCACAGAGAAAACATTATGGACACTAAGAGGATAATTTACCAAATATACGATGAATTTGAAGACTTATTTAAAAGTTGATTTTTAAAATGAAAACATTAATAGTCTAAAGACCACAGAAGAGAAAAGAAGCAAGATAATTTGTGTGAAATACACTGAATAGAAAATCAAACGCTTAACCATCTCTGATATTACCACACCATGAGAACTATATAAGGGGGGTTTGTCAAACTCTCAAAAGTAGATAGTGTCAATAAAGCCAACTCATTCAAGACTTGATGAAAAGAAAAAATATTGCTAATACTCTCATGTACATGTATATTTAACAAAAATAGCATTTCAAAAAATCTGACATAGAATATATAAAAACAAAATATCAGCATGATGCTTCCAATTAGTATGTAACAAGAATAAAATTGTGTTCAGGCTTAATAAGAGAATAGTGTGTTAGGGTAAAGTTTAAGATGCTCTAATAAAAGCCCCCGACCACGAATGTTTTATAGAACAGGAGTTTACGTCTCATGTAGCATTACAACTGGTCAGACTGGTGAGCCTGGTCTTCCTCTTGGATTACTCAAAAGCCCACTTCTTGTTCCTTCTCATTCCTCCATTCCTAGTCTCTGTCCTCTGTGTCTGCAGACATCAAGATTCACCTCCACATTTGGCTCCAAGCCATGGAGAGGGGAAAATATTCTTTATCAAGAGCAGTGACAGTTCCATACGTAATTTCTGTTTGCCTTCTATCGGCCAAAATCTAGACATGGGCCCATATTGACAGGCAAACTGGGAAATGTCAGCTCTAGCTGGGTGGCCGTGTGCTCAGAAAGTAACAGAAAACTAAGGAAATGGGCTATGAAATAGCTGTGTAGGCTCTTCTTTCTGTACCTGGTGAACCCAAGAAGCCCAAAGCAGGAAGGTAAAACTATGGAAATAGTGAACATCAGTGGTCTCCAGGTTTTAAAGGAAGAGAGAAATGACTAGATGAAGCACACAGAATGCCTGGGGCACTGAAATTATCCCTTATGAAGCTATAATGATGGATATACATCATCAGGCATTGTTGAAACTCACAGAGTGTACAACACCAGGAGTGAACCCCAATGTAAACTAAGGATAATAGATAAAGGGTCATCTATGTTGTCCATACATGTAATCACACATGTGTTTGAACACCCATCATTAACACTTGATTTATTGGGGTAATGTAATTAGTGTAACTTTAATATATATTTTATATTTTCTAAATTTTTAGAAAGTGACTATATATTGCAGTCATCTGGGGAAATAGTATAACAATAATAAAACAAATTGTCTCTCCTATAAAGTGATTTTCTTTGTAGTGATTTTATGGGAAAACATATCACTTTTGAAGCTTTTCCACGTTTTGAAAATATCAATTAAAATAAAGCTGTTTCATTCCACTACTCACTTGAAGAACCAAGAGTAAGGATGTATCTCAGCAACTCAAAATGATATTTTCTGTGAAAGTGGGTTTTTACATTTTTGAAGAGCCTAACATATTAATATTTGTCTCTATAGACAAATATAGATATAAGTATGATTTAAAACCTTTCCAAATCACTTTCAGTGATCTATTTTAATGAGTCTACACATTGGACTCCAAACGTTAGAAATTTAAGTATCTATTAGGTAAAATATCATTATGCTTTTATTATCATGCTCATTATTGCCTGATGATGGATACAGTTCAATGGTACCAACCAAAAGTTCTCATGGAATTCCCTATTAGCCTAAATCTCCCAAGTATACCCCAGAAAAGTAAATCTGAGTAGACAGGTGTGTATAAAGCACAGGTGTGTACAAAGCCACTGGCTGTCACTCAGGCTCCTAGGTTACAACAAAGGCCTGCACTGAAGCCCACTTCTTTAGCATCTGACCTACTCAGACATGAGGGGGAAGAGAGCCCAGGACGGGCTTCCATCCAAAGTCTCCAGGGGTGACTTGAGAGGGTGCTGCCCCATGGTGGCTGCACCAAGGTCTACCATCTAGGCAGGCACCCATCACCCAGGCACCCCTGAGCACCCCTGAGCACCCTGCTGCAGCTACCACGTAGTACTGAGCTGAAAGAGCATCCCAGGAACCACTGTCCTCAGGCCGCATCTCCAGCACCCGTGTCTTTCTGCTCAGCCAGGATGGACGTGAGTCTGCTGACCCGAGGCATCCTGTGCTCCTGAGGACCAAGGCTTTGGGTCTGTCACCACTTCCAGGGCTGACTGATATATGTCACTTACAGGCACCATGGACTTGAGTAAAAGGAATTCCCTGGGACTTTTATGCTGGCTTCCCTCATGGTTCAGAGAGTAAAGAATTTGCCCTCAATGTGGGAACGCAAGGTTCAATCCCTGGGTTGGGAAGATCCCTTGGAGTAGTGCATGCCAACTCACTCCAGTATTCTTGTCTGGAGATTCCCATGGACAAAGGAGCCTAGCAGGCTACAGTCCATGGGGTCACAAAGAGTTGGACACAATTGAGCAACTAACATTTTTTTTTTTAATGCTGAAAGTTTACTTTTCTATTTTTACGTTGCATTCACAGGCTTCCTACAAATGAGACTCAGAGGTGAGGGGAAACATATTTTACCATTTCCCTTGTGGGCATCACATCTGTGTGAGTGGGCATCATTTTGTCCCTCTGTGGCCAGCCCTCTGCCACTGAAGAGCTTCCTTTTTATTCTCATACGGCTAACTAAAAAAATAATGCTTTGTTTTCAACCAACCCATCTACTCATTGTTTAGAGTACAAAGTTATTCCACTTACAGCAGGCATATTTTACCAAGGAGATGTCTCATACTTAAAAAAACAAACTTGCTCTGCTATACTCTAATTGTACGTGTGTCAATGATAACTTTCTCTGCCTACAGATGTTGTTTTGTTATAATGAAGCTGCTGAAAAAAAACAGAAATTGTGTGGGATAACATCATACAATATTAACAGTGAATAAACATATTAAAATTTTAAATCAAGCACATCTACTAATTGCCAGTGCGTTCCTATAATAATAAAACACACTTAATTTTCTAGGAAGCCGTAGTATCACTAATGTGTAACAATGTGGTTTAATTTGGCTCTGTTTAGAAATACAATGCCAGTGAGCTTCTGGCTACATTCTCCATGGTCAGAAGTCATGGCCTTCATCCCAGACCTGGGTCCTAGAACTTGTATCCACCCTAGAAGCCACCAGAATCTACCAGATGAAGAGAAATATCTCTTAAGGTTTCTGAACACTTTTGGAATCCTGCAGACCTGCAAAGTATAACACCACAAATCAAATATATTGTTATTTTTTTTTTTTTAGTTTAGGATTTCAAAACTTGTCTGATAGAGATGCTCCAAATGACAGTGAGAAGAGGAAAAGAAGATAAAACTTTAAGAAATCACAATTAAAAAGGAAAAAAATGAATTTTGCTGGATCAAAGCATTGACAATTTGTCCTACGTATCTATTTTAGCATGCTTTGAGTACACTCAGAATACCAATATACTTATTCTTGAGGGCCCTGTCAATTCAGGAGTATTTTCTTTTAATTTTTCCTTATCAAACTGTTGGTGGGATAATACACATATATAAACCTGTTTTTTTCCTTATTCACTACAACTCATAATGCTTTAGAAGTATTAAGGTTTAATAATTGAAAGATTAAAGCTTTAATTCTGGAAATAGTACCCCATGAAACACTAAATTTTCTAATCTATGAAATAAAGAATTCAAAGACCATTAAATTCAGCGAAGAAATGCAAAATTATGTGGCTATACCCTGTTGTAGTCAACATACCATCACTGTTCTTGGCATTGAAGGTAGTCCTCCAAACTGTCTCATCTATGTGTTAGTAGAAAAGTGTAAATGAAGAAGAACCTCTTGGATCTCATTCTAGTTCAATTTCCTTGTTGCAAATAACTTCAATAAATAAAGAGAGTCCTTGAAAAATAATGAAAATAGTTATATTTGTTTATAAATAGAGAGAAAAATTTTAGAAGTAATTAAATCTAAGAGAAGGAAATAAACCAAGCTGCTCCAGAGCCTGTTTGCTTTGACCCTTGACCTTTACCAATAATTCATCTAAGATCCCAATTCCACAACTTTATGCTTCTCAGTACAGATTGTACTCAGCCAAAGAGACCATGACTGAGCTCAGTAAATGGTGGGCCCTTCCCTTTTCATCACAGTACTCTGTGTTCTATTAAAGTCACGACTGGAACACAGGATCAAATGAGAACAGCATATAGAAAATAAAACAAAACTGTCCCTTTTCCCCTTGGTTGTCTTCAGAAGGACATCACCAGATGGTCAACACCGAAATCAGATTGATTATATTCTTTGCAGCCAAAGATGGAGAAGCTCTATACAGTCAGCAAAAAAAGGACTGGGAGCTGACTATGGCTCAGATCATGAACTCCTTATTGCCAAATTCAGACTTAAATTGAAGAAAGTAGGGAAAACCACTAGACCATTCAGGTATGACCTAAAAATAATCAAATCCCTTATGATTATACAGTGGAAGTGAGAAATAGATTTAAGGGCCTAGATCTGATAGATAGAGTGCCTGATGAACTAAGGATGGAGGTTCGTGACATTGTACAGGAGACAGGGATAAAGACCATCCCCATGGAAAAGAAATGAAAAAAAATGCAAAATGGCTGTCTGGGGAGGCCTTACAAATAGCTGTGAAAAGAAAAGAAGCAAAAAGCAAAGGAGAAAAGGAAAGATATAAGCATCTGAATGCAGAGTTCCAAAGAATAGCAAGAAGAGATAAAAAAGCATTTCTCAGCAATCAATGCAAAGAAATAGAGGAAAACAACAGAATGGGAAAGACTAGAGATCTCTTCAAGAAAATTAGAGATACCAAGGGAACATTTCATGCAAAGATGGGCTCGATAAAGGACAGAAATGGTATGGACCTAACAGAAACAGAACATATTAAGAAGAGGTGGCAAGAATACAGAGAAGAACTGTACAAAAGAGACCTTCGCGACCAAGATAATCGTGATGGTATGATCACTCACCTAGAGCCAGACATTCTGGAATGTGAAGTCAAGTGGGCCTTAGAAAGCATCACTATGAACAAAGCTAGTGGAGGTGATGGAATTCCAGTTGAGCTATTTCAAATCCTGAAAAATGATGCTATGAAAGTGCTGCACTCAATATGCCATCAAATTGGGAAAACTCAGCAGTGGCCACAGGACTGGAAAAGGTCAGTTTTCATTCCAATCCCAAAGAAAGTCAATGCCAAAGAATGCTCAAACTACCACACAATTGCACTCATCTCACACGCTAGTAAAGTAATGCTCAAAATTCCTGATGTTCAAGCTTGTTTTAGAAAAGGCAGGGAAACCAGAGATCAAATTGCCAAGATCCACTGGATCATTAAAAAAGCAAGAGAGTTCCAGAAAAACATCTATTTCTGATTTATTGACTATGCCAAAGCCTTTGACCATGTGGAAAATTCTGAAAGAGATGGGAATACCAGACAACTTGACCTGCCTCTTGAGAAATCTGTATGCAGGTCAGGAAGCAACAGTTAGAACTGGTCATGGACCGACAGACTGGTTCCAAATAGGAAAAGGAGTACGTCAAGGCTGTATATTGTCACCCTGCTTATCTAACTTATATGCAGAGAACATCATGAGAAACGCTGGGCTGGAAGAAGCACAAGCTGGAATCAAGATTGCCGGGAGAATTATCAATAACCTCAGATATGCAGATGACACCACCCTTATGGCAGAAAGTGAAGAAGAACTAAAAGCCTCTTGATGAAAGTGAAAGTGGAGAGTGAAAAAGTTGGCCTAAAGCTCAACATTCAGAAAATGAAGATCATGGCATCTGGTCCCATTACTTCATGGGAAATAGATGAGGAAACAGTGTCAGACTTTATTTTGGGGGGCTCCAAAATCACTGCAGATGGTGACTGCAGCCATGAAATTAAAAGACACTTACTCCTTGGAAGAAAAGTTATGACCAACCTAGATAGCATATTCAAAAGCAGAGACATTACTTTGCCGACTAAGGTCCGTCTAGTCAAGGCTATGGTTTTTCCAGTAGTCATGTATGGATGTGAGAGTTGGACTGTGAAGAAGGCTGAGCGCTGAAGAATTGATGCTTTTGAACTGTGGTGTTGGAGAAGACTCTTGAGAGTCCCTTGGACTGCAAGGAGATCCAACCAGTCCATTCTGAAGGAGATCAGTCCTGGGTGTTCTTTGGAAGGAACGATGCTAAAGCTGAAACTCCAGTACTTTGGCCACCTCATGCGAAGAGTTGACTCATTGGAAAAGACTCTGATGCTGGGAGGGATTGGGGGCAGGAGGAGAAGGGGACGACAGAGGATGAGATGGCTGGATGGCATCACTGACTTGATGGACGTGAGTCTGAGTGAACTCCAGGAGTTGGTGATGGACAGGGAGGCCTGGTGTGCTGTGGTTCATGGAGTCGCAAGGAGTCGGACATGACTGAGTGAACTGAACTCTCTTCAGAATGATTCTGAGATGGAAGAAGCCACATGCCGAAGGAGACAGCTATGGAGCTAGACTGTCTTGGGACACTTTGCTTGTTGCGTCACCTTGATGTTTGTTTCAGTTTCTTCAGATGTAAAATGGAGATAATGATGGATCTGCTTATGGAATCGCCATATGGAATATATTTCAGTCTATGGAAAATAACGTACATCAGTGCTTAGCACTGGCATAGAAAGGGATATATTTTTACATTATTTTATTATGATTTTATGTATTTTTGCTATTTTTATTTTGTTTCATACGTCAGATGATAAATTTATTTTTATTCTTTACCTCTTTGCATTGGAGTGCAGATTTAAGGGGCCCACCTCAATGCCATGTATTTTTTTTTTTTTTTGGCCTTGATGAGTTATTGAGAAAGGAAGAGCTTTGCTGTGAAGAACAAGGGGTCAGAGAATGATTAGAGATAATAATATAGAATCATCTTATAGTTAATATGTATGTATGTATTATTAATTCAACAACATTTAGATAAACGTTTATACTTGCCAAATTTTCACGAGGCTTTGGTTGGTCCTCATATTAACTCATGTGACGTGAAACTTGCAAGAAGGAAAGAGAGAAAGAATTTTGGAATTCATTCAGACATCAGTCCACTGAAGTCAGAGAGACTAAAAATCAAGCTGGAGACAAACAGCTTTAGAATAGTGGGACTGGGACTCCAACCCAGGGTTCTTGGCTTCTTCCCCATGTGGTACCATCTCAATGAAACACGGGTCACATTTCCTGATCCATCAGAGTTCAGGCTCAACATTCTCTCAGATGTATTGTTAGAACACAGGAGTCCTAACCACAGAAAACATACACGTAAAGAGTTTTGTCTTTCATAAGCATCATCTTGGCTGAATAGAAGGCTGAGGAACAAGGGGAATAGGATCCATAATGGAAAGCACGCCCACAAACAGGCAAATGTATTAGAATTCTCTTGCATAGGATAGGAAAGGGATCAAAGGAGAATTTCACGTGATTACTAAGGTAACATTTTTGCGACTTAGGGAAAGCAGTGATTTCCTCTATTTTAATGGACCATGTGAGAATTACTCTTTATTCTGATGATAATACACTTATTAAATTTTCCCAAAAGTTACAAGCTGCATCCTACTTTATAGTTTTACCAGATTTGTCTCATGATAACATGTCATTGCTGTAAATACTTTGTAAAAATATTGAGATGAATTAAAAAAAAATTAGAACCAGTTTCTGAAGGAGATTGACTTTTCAGAAAAAGAGAAAAGTTGAAGAAGTTCCTGTAGTGATGAATAGCAGATTTCTAATATGTTACACAAAGTATGCTTACATATGTCCATGATAAAATCACACATTCATTTGTTAGTAGTTAAATATTTTTTTTTTAATTTTAGTTTTTTATTTTTTAAATTTTAAAATCTTTAATTCTTACATATTTTGAAAACACCTACGTGAAATGGAGATAAAAGTCAGCTGTATTCTCTTCATCTAGTCGGTAAAGCATCTGCCTACAGTGCGGGAGACCTGGGTTCGATCCCTGAGTCGGGAAGATCCTCTGGAGAAGGAAATGGCAACCCACTCCAGTACTCTTGCCTGGAAAGTCCCATGGATGGAGGAGCCTGGTAGGCTACAGTCTATGGGGTCACAAAGAGTCAGACACGAATGAGTGACTTCACTCAAAACTTATTACAGCTCTTATGATATATATTTATGCTTAGAGGATATAAATGGGTTCATAGTATATAACCTGCTTTATAAGCTATTTTTATTCCACTCAGGATCTTCATATATGTGAATACATTTATAGGTATGATATAATTCTAAATGGCTGCTTAATGTCATATTTTAAATATTCACAAATCTCTACTACATAAAGTGAGTTTTTTTTTTCAATTTCTTTTTGTTAAAAACAGAACTGAGTGAATTTCCCTATAAATAAATCGATATGCAAATTCCTATTTATCTTTAGGATAAGATCCTAATAAAAAAAGACCTGGCCATGCAGTGGTATGATGAATGTTTCAATAAGGGTGTCAAACAAGTCTGGGTAAAGATGTTCACCTTCCTATTCAGAGTGCAGGGTGCTTGAGTTCTCCTGCCAATGTTCAGCTCAGTTCAGTTCAGTCGCTCAGTCGTGTCCGACTCTTTCCGACACCATGAATTGCAGCACGCCAGGCCTCCCTGTCCATCACCAATCCCCGGAGTTCACTCAGACCCTCGAGTCAGTGATGCCATCCAGCCATCTCATCCTCTGTCATTCCCTTCTCCTCCTGTCCCCAATCCCTCCCAGCATCAGAGTCTTTTCCAATGAGTCAACTCTTCGCATGAGGTGGCCAAAGTACTGGAGTTTCAGCTTTAGCATCATTCCTTCCAAAGAAATCCCAGGGCTGATCTCCTTCCGAATGGACTGGTTGGATCTCCTTGCAGTCCAAGGGACTCTCAAGAGTCTTCTCCAACACCACAGTTCAAAAGCATCAATTCTTCGGCACTCAGCCTTCTTCACAGTCCAACTCTCACATCCATACATGACCAATGGGAAGACCATAGCCTTGACTAGATGGACCTTTGTTGGCAAAGTAATGTCTCTGGTTTTGAATATGCTATCTAGGTTGGTCATAACTTTTCTTCCAAGGAGTAAGCGTCTTTTAATTTCATGGCTGCAGTCACTATCTGTAGTAATTTTGGAGCCCAGAAAAATAAAGTCTGACACTGTTTCCACTGTTTCCTCATCTATTTCCCATGAAGTGATGAGACCAGATGCCATGATCTTCGTTTTCTGAATGTTGAGCTTTAATCCAACTTTTTCACTCTCCACTTTCACTTTGATCAAGAGGCTTCTTAGTTCCTCTTCACTTTCTGCCATAAGGGTGGTGTCATCTGCTTATCTGAGGTTATTGATATTTCTCCCTGCAATCTTGATTCCAGATTGTGCTTCGTCCAGCCCAGCGTTTCTCATGATGTACTCTGCATATAAGTTAAACAAGCAGGGTGACAATATATAGCCTTGACGTACTCCTTTTCCTGTTTGGAATCAGCAAAGCGCAGCCGCTGCTCCTTACCTTGGAGGAGGGGTATCTCCTCATCACGGCCCTTCCTGACCTTCAAAGTGGGATAGCTCCTCTAGGCCTTCCTGCACCCACTCAGCCACTGCTCCTCGGACGCTGGGTAGCTCCTCGCGGCTACCGCCCCTGACCTTGGATGCCGGGTAGCTCCTCTCAGCCGTTCCTGGGCCGTTGCAGCCTGGCACTCTCGGCCGCTGCCCCTGACATCGGACATGGGGTAACTCCTCTTGGCCACCGCCCTTCAGGCATGGGGTCCTTCCGGCTTCTGCCCCTGACCTTGAACGTGGGGTAGCTCCTCTCGGCCGCGTGCCCACGCTTAGTGCGCCGGTGGCAGCCGCCCGCGCTTAGTGCCCCTGCCAATGTTAGGCACTTTCAAAGAGTCTGTCTAGTTAAGTGCTGTCACAGTTTGATAATAAGCTTTATTGAAACTGTATATACATGTGTTTCTATGTGTGTATGTGAACATGTGTGTGTATATATATATGCGCATGGCTATACATGCAAGTGTACTGCTTGTTTACATATGTGTTTACATGTGTGTGTATACACGTCTTATTTTTCTCTATTTTCATTCGCCTGTCCTTCCCCATTATTGGCAAAATTAAGGCTTACCTAGGTCTCTAGAAAGTTGAAAGGTGGTTGTAAATTTCCAGCTTCTGCTTTCACAAATATATTTTAAAAGGCCTGCTACAATTGTTTAATTAAATCATTACCTCTTCTTACCTGACACCATTTCCATAAATAAGCATTCTCAGTTTTTCCTTCTCATTTCCAATTCCATCTTTCCAGGAGGGCTAGAAACATTGGGCTGAAAGAAGCATAAGCTGGAATCAAGATTGCCGGCAGAAATATCAATAAACTCAGATATGCAAATGACACCACCCTTATGGCAGAAAGTGAAGAGGAACTAAAAAGCCTCTTGATGAAAGTGAAAGAGGAGAGTGAAAAAGTTGGCTTAAAGCTCAACATTCAGAAAATGAAGATCATGGCATCTGGTCCCATCACTTCATGGGAAATAGATGAGGAAACAGTGTCAGACTTTATTTTGGGGGGGGGCTCCAAAATCTCTACAGATGGTGACTGCAGCCATGAAATTAAAAGACTCTTACTCCTTGGAAAGAAAGTTGTGACCAACCTAGATAGCATATTGAAAAGCAGAGACATTACTTTGCCAACAAAGGTCCATCTAGTCAAGGCTATGGTTTTTTCAGTAGTCAGGTACGGATGTGAGAATTGGACTGTGATGAAAGTTGAGCACCAAAGAATTGATGCTTTTGAACTGTGGTGTTGGAGAAGACTCTTGAGAATCCCTTGGACTGCAAGGAGATCCAACTAGTCCATTCTAAAGAAGATCAGTCTTGGGTATTCTTTGGAAGGAATGATGCTAGAGCTGAAACTCCAATCCTTTGGCCACCTCATGCAAAGCGTTGACTCATTGGAAAAGACTCTGATGCTGGGAGGGATTGGGGGCAGGAGGAGAAGGGGATGACAGAGGATGAGATGGCTGGATGGCATCACTGACTCAATGGACATGAGTTTGGGTGAACTCCGGGAATTGGTGATTGACAGGTAGGCCTGGTGTGCTGTAATTCATGGGATCGGACAAGACTGAGTGACTGAACTGAACTGAGGAGGGCTCGAAAGATCAGGCTCCCTTGTTGCTCACTCAGCTAGTAAATCGCCTGCCTGCAATGTGGGAGACCTGGGTTCGATGTCTGGGTTGGGAAGATCCCCTGGAGAAGGGCAAGGCTACCCACTCCATTTTTCTGGCTTGGAGAATTCCATGGACTGTATAGTCCATGGGGCACAAAGAGTCAGACACAACTGAGTGACTTTCGCTTCACTTTCAGAAAGACCAGGAGGAGTGATGGCTGTAATGTTGCTTCACCAGGACCAACCCCACAGACATTCTCCTGTGAGTGTTTGCCATGGCTCTCTTAGGATGCCCAGGGCTGAGGGCAAGTTCCCATGCTCTAGCTTTTTGTTAGTCATGATGCTGTTGACCTTAGGGGTTTGGCGCTCAAGTGTGTGGGGAGTGTGCACACACATGCCTGTCTGTGTGTGCATATACATGTGAGTGCCTGCAATGTTACAATATGCCAGAACCATGCTTGTGCCCAGCCACAACCAGAGCAGATCTGGGGGCACAGAACAATTGTCTCCTCATGAGGGAGGGTCCTTCCTCCATTGCTGCTCTCCCCGAAAGTGAAGTGACGTTGCTCAGTCGTGTGCGACTCTGTGCAACCGCATGGACTGTATGTAGCCTATCAGGTTCCACCATCAATGGGATTTTCCAGGCAAGGATACTGGTGTGGGTTGCCATTTCCTTCTCCAGGAGATCTTCCCAACCCAGGGATTGGACCCTGGTCTCCCGCATTGTAGGCAGACGCTTTACCGTCAGAGCCACCAGGGAAGTCTTGCTCTGCCTGGAGGCTTGGGCTGAATTCATATTGAAGCATGCGTGTATGCTGTCATATCAGTCGTGTCCATTTCTTTGCAACCCTATGGACTGTAGCCCCCAGGCTCCCTGTGCATGGGATTCTCCAGTCAAGAATACCGGAGTGGGTTGCCATGCCTTCCTCCAGGGGATCTTCCCCACCTAGGGATCGAACTGGCATCTCTTATATTTTCTGAATTGGCAGACAGGTTCTTTACCACTAGGGCTACCCAGGAAGCCCAAATTCATATTCATAAGGAGACAGTAATTTAGCTCTGGGCCCATCCAGTCTGAGGCTAGAGGGCTACAGATCTTATTCTACTGAATTCCTGACTCTCCTCCTTCACTGGCCATAGGAAATGTGGGATTGTTTTCATGCCATTTTAGCGAGTTCCAGTACATTCAGGAGAACTAGGTGATGGACTTATTCTGGACTTTATTTTTATAATTATCCAAACACAGAACTGAGGGTCTTTAGGTATTTTTCCCCATGAAGACATTTACAGTGGAAACAGCGTCAGACTTTATTTATTTACTTATTTTTGGGCTCAAAATCACTGCAGATGGTGACTGCAGCCATGAAATTAAAAGACGCTTACTCCTTGGAAGAAAAGTTATGACCAACTTAGATAGCATATTCAAAAGCAGAGACATTACTTTGCCGACTAAGGTCCGTCTAGTCAAGGCTATGGTTTTTCCTATGGTCATGTATGGATGTGAGAGTTGGACTGTGAAGAAGGCTAAGTGCCAAAGAATTGATGCTTTTGAACTGTGGTGTTGGAGAAGACTCTTGAGAGTCCCTTGGACTGCAAGGAGATCCAACCAGTCCATTCTGAAGGAGACCAGCTCTGGGATTTCTTTGGAAGGAATGATGCTGAAGCTGAAACTCCAGTACTTTGGCCACCTCATGTGAAGAGTTGACTCATTGGAAAAGACTCTGATGCTGGGAGGGATTGGGGGCAGGAGGAGAAAGGAGACAACAGAGGATGAGATGCTGGATGGCATCACGGACTCGATGGACGTGAGTCTGAGTGAACTCCGGGAGTTAGTGATGGACAGGGAGGCCTGGTGTGCTGCAATTCATGGTGTCGGAAAGAGTCAGACATGACTGAGCGACTGAACTGAACTGAACTGAACTGAACTGATTTGTATTCACATCTCATTTTGATCTTTTCTTCCCTCTTGTGAATTCCAAAGCCTTCCTTCCCTACCACTTTACACAATCACAGATGTTTGTAGAAATGAGTGTTTTGTGTACAGCAGAACACTGTTGCTTTTACATGAAACGGGGCTCTATGTGTCCCACCCTGACTCTGACTTCCCAGCTTACAATCACTGTCCACACGGACGGGTCACCCAGGAGCCAAGTCCAGTCATGGTAGCTGGTCAGCTGCCAGTTCTGACTGTGTTGTGAGCACATAGTTAGGAAAGGTCTCCTTCCATTACTCAGGAGCACGGACAAAGAGACTGATTTTCATGGAGTGTCAGTCTGACCACATCACTCTCCATCTCAAATACCTCAGTGACGTTGTAGCGCCCAGACCAGATTGCAGACCAAAGTGGGATGAGGAAACGTGTCTCTGGGCCCTTTCTCCCCTTCCATGCCTCTTTACTTATCCTCATTTTAACAAGTCTCGCCCTTCGTTGTGATCCCTTGCCTTTGTGCCTTTATCCATGCAACAGTGGTTTTCTCCTGGAAAGGCCCTTCTCCCGCTTCGTGCTCCAATCTCCGTTCCACACTTTCTAAGGATATTGCAGAGGCATCTCCCATCAGAGACGTCCTGCGAGTCTCCTCATCAGGGTGCCACCCCTCCCCAGTGAGAACCAGCATCTTTCTCCTCTTCAAAACTAATGCAGGTAAAGACTTTAGGAGCACAGTTTTTAAAAAATTGGAATATAGTTGCTTTATAATGCTGTGTTACTTTCTGCTGTACAGCAAAGAGAATCAGCTATGTGTATACATAATCCCCTCTCTCTTGGACCTCCTCCCCATTGAGGTCACCGCAGAGCTCTGCACTGAGCTGTCTGCGCTGTACAGTAGGTTCTTATTAGTCATCTCTTTTATACATGCTGCTTCAGTCTTGTCCAACCCTGTGACCCCATAGATGGCAGCCCACCAGACTCCTCTGTCCCTGGGATTCTCCAGGCAAGAATACTGGAGTGGGTTGCCATTTCCTTCTCCAACGCATACATTGGATGCTAAGCCCCTTCAGTCATGTCCGGCTGTGCGACCCTCTCGACAGCAGCCCTCCAGTCTCCTCTGTCCACAGGATTCTCTAGGCAAGAATGCTGGAGTGGGTTGTCATTTCCGCCTCCCAATTTTATACACAGTAGGGTGCATATGGCAGTTTTGCTCAGCTGGTGGGCTGTGCAGTGGAGTGGAGCGGCGAGAAGCTTTGGGATGTATTTAACTCAGCCTGGCTATCCTGGGGGCTTTATAATGAATTTGCGCTACAGAAATCTTCCCTAAATTCACTCCTTTCCATGAAAGTTGGGATAATAACTACTGTGGCTGGGTGGTTGGTCCAACCCTGTTTAGGAGTCTAGATGCTGGAGAGCTAAAAAAAAAAAAAAAACCACAAAACTCGATTTTTCAGACTAATGGAAGCAAAGATACTAGACGCACTATCTCTTCTGTCCATCAGACTTACTTGGAATGTTGGATTCACCGTTGGATCATAGGAGATGGAGGAGGTAAGAGACAGCCATTCTGTGATGTGCTCTTGGAGCAGCCAACCACATCATGGGTTCTTGAACCAGCTGTGATGTCCTGAGGCTACAGGCAAAAGGTGTGTATTATCGAGGTAGTCAACCTTGAAACCTCAGCCTAGCACAGCTTCTCTTCAGTGCTTTTAACAATCAGCAGCCTGCGATAAATCTCTTTGCTTAAATAAACTAAAACTTATTTCAACCTGTGTGATTGAAAGCGGAGTTGTACAATTTTCCAGGATCCTTGTGGCAATTAAACTAAACAACACCTTCACTTACAGACAATCGGCTTCCCAGCTGGCGCTAGTGGTAAAGAGCCCACCTGCCAACGCAGGAGACGTGAGACGTGGGTCCAGTCCCTGGGTTGGGAAGATCCCTTGTAAGAGGGCATGGCAACCCACTCCAGTATTCTTGCCTGGAGAATCCCATGGACAGAGAAGCCTGGAGGGCTACGGTCCATAAGGTCTCACAGAGTCGGACAGAACTGAAGTGACTTAGCATGTACTACCTACAGTAACCACTTGCACAGAGAGAGGGCATTACCTTATTTTCCAATTAAAGAACAATCTTTGTTAATCCCAATGTTTCTTAATTGCAAGACACTTTGACACAAGCTCAGTTGAGGATGAGACCCAGGGTTGATACATCTATCCATTGTTCCGAATACTCAGCACAATGTATTTCTATGCGGCTGATACTCACCAACATATTTTGAGTGAAGAGAAAAGTAATAAGGAATATTTTCCATGCCACCAATACATTTTAAACTAATTAAACTGTCAACGAGCCATTATACATTTTGCCATTTTATAAGGCAAGAACAGAAAACTTCGTAGTATTCTCTTAACCTCAGTGACCAAGTGAAAAGCTGAAAACGTGATGTTCACAGCTCGGTTTTAATTTACTCACTGGATGCCTTTTCCACTGATGGTACATTTCAGTGACAAAGGGAAATAAATACAACCCTTGTTTGGCCTTGTTTTTAGGAGAAGTGCTCTGAAGTCCTGTCCTACCACACTTCACGTGAAATGCCAGAGAATATTTCTATAGAGTCAGTGAGAGCTTAATTTAAATATGCTAAGAAGAAGACAGGAGACCCATCAGTGGCCCTACCAGTGACAAGGGCACACGGGCCTCGTGCACAGGAGATACCCCAAGTCTCATTTGCTAATTGTCCTTGCCTCCTCAAGGGCGTAGCTGACCTGCTTATGTATAGATCCTGTAAACTCTGGTGGAAAACAAGCGTGATTCCTATTAGTTTCTTAGGCTTTGAAAAGCATTATTTATTGCTTTTATGGGAATGTGCTTCTCTCGCCTCAGACCGAGCCTTAGCATTGTGCTTCTGGAATGATAATAATCTATTTCTTTCCTCACACTCCTGGGCCCGCAGTGACCCCGTCTGACCCAATTGAAATTGATTTTGTTGTTGAACTCCTCGCCGGTGCAAATTAATCTTAGATCCATACGAGATCAGGGAAGCAAGGCAGAGAGTACAAAGACCTCAAGTACTGGGGGAAAAATTAGTTCTGGGGAAGGTATTTTAAGTTTGGCAAGATAAATGGTCACAATGACTTGCTTTGATAGAACATCTGTAGGAAGGGGAGAACAGACTGACAGGGCCTCTCAGAGAAAGGCTGTAATTTAATAGCCTAATTTCCTGCCCGGTCCTGCAAAAATATCTGCCTACTCCTGACAGTTGACGAAAATCACCAAGGGTAATTTGGTCCCTAGTGAGCAAACAAGCTGGGACCTATCTTCCCCCCAGACTCTCGAGGCAACAGGCGAGCAGGCGAGGTTTCTGCCTCCTCATTATCCAATAAAAATGCGAAGGTTTTGTGAAGCTTGTCCCTGACCCCCAAATGGGACAGACAAAGCCTGTCTGCCGTAAAACACCTATCTTCATCCTCCTTCTGGTGGAGGAAAGTGATGTTGTTTGGGAGAGCTTCCATAACTTACCATTTCCCCCGATAAACAAACACAGCTGTGTTTCCTAACAGTTGAAACAGGAGCCCCTCTCTTTAAAGGGGTCCCCTCGCCTAAAGCTAAGCTCTGCCCTCTTTGTAAATCTTCCCCACAGCTACTGAAATAGCTCTGGTACACATTTCCTGATTCTTATAAAGAGACTGTTCTAATTAGTTCTCTAACACACTGACCTAATTTCCAGTATTTGCAGGTTTCCCTCTGAACAGTACCCTCTTTGACTGGCCTTGGAGAAATCTGATACACGGGGTCCTGCTGCCTGTACTGGATTATGAACACCCCCTAACTCCTGACTCCTGGCTCAGAATACCGTGACCAGAGGGACAGACACATATGTGTGTTCATGGCACTTACAGGCTTCTTCGCCGAAATATCATGTTTAAAAGAATGAATTCTGCAGTCACTGTTTCACCAAAATGGAAATCAGGCCTCCACTGCTCCCCTAATCACCCCAAAATCACATCTTCACACAGACGCTGGAATCCCCTTTTACTTTCGCTCCAACAACTTTTACGTTAATAAATTTTCAGAAACCTTTGAGTACACTAATGCGATGTTATAATTAAAATGTCATGATGCTGGAATGTTCTTAGTGCTTTTAAACTTATTTGTTTCATAATAAAGTTTAGCTGGCAAAGATCAGTGTTTGAAAGCTTACCTTTTTACAATTAATAAATTTAATTTAGCTGAAGCAAAATAATATACTGTTTTTTTAAATGCTTAATGTAATCTTAACCAAAGAATTTTCATTTGGTATGTGTGTGTATGCCTAGGTATGCTTAATATGTATATATATTGTTTAACACAGTTGCAATCATAGTGGTAAATCTGCTCTTTTCATAACAGAATATGTTACAAGAAAATATGCTATAATTTAAATTCTTCTATATGGATTCTATAGTCATAATTTTTAGTGTGCTATAATATTCCATGTATTATTATTATTTATAGTATTGGAGGAACATATCTATTGTATTTATGTTTTTATTAAGTGATTAGTTTTGAATAAATTCTAGGAGTTCAATTTATGGATTGTAAATGTGTACAAAAGTAGAATATTCTTGCTAATAGTTGACTTTTTTCTTTTACAAAAGGGTTGCATCAGTCCTCAAGGCCACCTGTTTATGCAGGCGTGTGTGCATACATGACCAAATTGCGTGCATTTGTATTGATCCTAAAAATAAGGATGTGCAGTACCTTCCAGATTTCTTATAGTTGAAAGCTCCACGGAGTATTTCAGAGGATTATTGCCCTACTCAATCTTCCACCAGTGAAAAAATCATTTAAATGGAAAAGCTCATTGTAGTTGGGGAGGATCTGGCCTAAAACCTACAATTCATGGCTGGGCAATTCTATGATGTTCTTATTCAAAAAGATGATGTCTTTGTAAAGCCAAATATGACCTCTGACTCTAATGGACTTAAGTGTATTTATTTATGCTTTTAAATAGGTCGCATATTAAGCTTATCTTAAGGGTATTTTAGAAGAATGAAATGAAACAGGTGAAGTTAGAAGACATATTAGAATTCCTAGGCAATGGATAGAGTATAAAAATGAAGCTATGACAAAACTATTTGAAGAAGGAAAGTACGTGGCAGGCTCTTGGATTTAATCATTAGAAGATTAAAGTATTCTATTTATAGAAAGGCCTTTCTGCCTGAGAAGTAGTTGCCACCGGATTAAATGCCAAATGGACCTGCTTGATTTCAGAGGATTCCATTCACTTAAAACTGAAAGTTATTTCAAGACAGCTAAAGAATTAAGATCCTTTTTTAATTTAAGAGCAATAGCACAACTTGAACAATGCTCCCCCACGCCCCTCCACCCATGGGTGAACATTTGTGAGCGCTCCATTGCCTGAAGATGTCCATTCCAGGTGGGGCTGCAATGCTCAGTCTTGAGGCTACTCCACTATTTTTCTAAAATGAATCTAAAACCCAAGGCCACATTTTCTTGCAATGAAGGTGTATGTAAACAATGCTTCTGTATTGGATTTTCCTCTAGAAAATTCTGGTGAGAAATACTAAGCAAATTATTAGAATTGCTCCTGAAGATCTAAGGTACTTGCTGAGAGTAGGAGTGCAAATGCTAAGACCAACTCATTTATGTGTCTTTTGGCTTTTGTTTCTTAGCAGACAAAAAAAGTCAAAGCATTCTTAATGTTAACCTGTTAATCCAAGGATGCATTTCACCTGCATCGGGAAAGATGAGTTCTACCTTGAGCATGAGGTGACTCTCACAAATCCAAACTATCTCATGATAAGCTCAGGATGCATGAGCAGTTACTCTCTGGTTATCAACTGATACAAAATGCTAGGAATCAATAACATGTAACATTTACTGATTTAACCAGGCAAAGCAGGTTCCGTTCACTTGAAAGTGAAAGTGTTAGTCGCTCAGTCCTTTCCAACTCTTTGCAACTCCATGGACTGTAGCCTGCAAGGCTCCTCTGTCCACAGAATTCTCCAGGTAAGAATACTAGACAGGGTAGTTGTTCCCTCCTCCAGGGGATCTTTCCGACCCAGAAGTCGAACCCAAGTATCTTGCGTTGCATGTAGATTCCTTACCAGCTGAGCTACCGGGGAAGCTCGATTTTCACTTAGTCAGGGACTAATCCTTCAGAGATAATCGATACTGTAATTACAATATATAAAGAAACAACAAGGAAAAGGAAGTCACAATAACTTATTGTAAACGATGTCTTTCTGGTGTCTCTGGAACATTTCCCAAAACAATTACAGCTCATTTTTCTACATTGTGCTTCACTCTGCAGATTCAGCATATAAATCAGATTGATTACCTAATTGGATTTGGATTCTTTCAAAAATTGTTAAATGTGTACTTTCTTCTCACATCATGTTTGAGAGTCATGATACATGAGAAAATGGCTGGATGCATAATTAAGGCTCAAGAATAGAGTATTTCTTGCTGTTGTTTAGTCTCTAAATTGTGTCCGACACTTTTGCAACCCCGTGGATTGTGGCCTGCCAGGCTCCTCAGTGCATGGGATTCCCAGGCAAGAATACTGCCATTTCCTCCCCCAGGGGATCTTCCCAGCCCAGGGACTGAACCTGAATCTCCTGCACTGCAGGAAGGTTCTTCACCACTGAGCCACCAGGGAAGCCCCAAAATAGAGCCTATGTTACCTTTAACCTTGCAAGTAGAAAGACTAAGGTGTAGAGTCTGTTTAACCTTGATTTTAAGACCAAATGATTAAAGCACCTGCTAACAACAAAAAATACTTCCCTGGTGGCTCAGAGGTTAAAGCGTCTGCCTGCAATGAAGGAGACCTGGGTTCGATCCCTGGGTCAGGGGTATCCCCTGGAGAAGGAAATGGCAACCCACTCTTGTATTCTTGCCTGGAGAATCCCATGGACGGAGGAGCCTGGTGGGCTACAGTCCACGGGTTGCAAAGAGTTAGACACGACTGAGCGACTTCACTTCAACAACAAAAAATGTCATTGTAATCATAATAAAAGGTCTGCCGAACTAAACTCACGTGAATTTAAAAGTTACCTCTGTATTACAATGTTGTCAACTAATATCATATCCTTTAAAAGTTTTTTTTTAATATGTGAGAATTGACTGGAAAATAATCTTATAGGCATTGCTCAATAATATACTTTGAAAAAAATTTTAAATAGTAATATACTTTGTTATGTTACTCTGTTTCTCTGCCACTGACTTTCTGGTTTACTTTGAAGAACATCCACTCGTCGTGGAAGAGCATCTACTATCCGTTTGTTCATTCAGGTCCATAGTGAATCAGTGAATCACGTGGCATATATAGACAAGGTGCTTTGGGGACCTTTTGGGGCATTAATGCATCCTGGAATTTCTGTCCTTTAATCCGTGTGGAATATACAGAACACACAGCCATTTAGAACACATTCTCTTACAAGTTTAGTTCAATGTTGCTCGTCTGGGAACATGGGAAAGATGATGATGACCATGGGCCTTCTTCCAGGGTGTGATTCCATGATTTAAGAAGACAAGGGAACGCAAGGGAAGGGAATCAAAGAATTAACTTAGAAAGGCATCACTTACCCTGATACAAAGGGCAGAGAGGACTAGGGTGCTGGGAGCAGCAGTGACCCGTCCCCGGCTCCTATCACACAATCCACCCCCCCCACCCCCGATGTTACTACAGCCCCCGGCGGTCCACCACAGGACACAGGCCTTCATGTCTTCCACTCGGATCTTTCCGGCAAAGCTACAGGCCTTGTCTCAGCATCCTTACCCCTGATGTGCGGCTAATAATGTGCTGATCTCAGGATGGCTGCGAAAAGGCAGCGAGACTCTTCACAGAAGATGCTGACCTCAGTGTCTGCCCTCCTGTGAGAAGCTAGCTATTAGTAGCGCCACCACTGGCTGTCGCTGACATATTGCGTGCGTGCTAAGTCACTCCAGTTGTGTCCGACTCTGTGCAACCCCACGGACTATATATACTCCAGGGGATTCTCCAGGCGAGGACACTGGAGCGGGTTGCCATGCCCTTCTCCAGGGCTCTTCTCTACCCAGAGATATACTTCCGTATCTTCTGTACCTTCTGATTGACTTCCCATGACTCCTGCATCTCCGGCATTGCAGGCAGATTCTTTACCTTTGAGCCCCCCGGCAAGCCCAGACAATGCTTCTGCCCTCCCTCAAATCCATATGTGAAAGCCCTAATGCACAAGGAGTTGGGGTCCACGGGGGTCTATGGGAGGTCCCTAGGGCATGAGAGCAGAGCCCCCATGATAGGACCAGTCCTCTTATAAGAAGACATGAAAGACAGAAAAACAGACAGGGAGACAGACAGACAAGGAGAGGACCAAGGGAGACAGCAGGACGGACTTCCTCTCCTTCATGAGAGGATTTGGTAAGAAGGTGGTGGTGGTGGTTTAGCTGCTCAGTCGTGTCCAACTCTTCACAACCCCGTGGACTGTAGCCCACCAGGCTCCTCTATCTGTGGGATTCTCCAGGCAAGAACACTGGAGTGGATTGCCACTTTCTTCTCCACTTCCTTTTTCCCAACCCAGGAATCGAACCCAGATCTCCTACATTGCAGGCAGATTCTTTACCAATTGAGCTAAGAGGGAAACACCATTAGTAAGAAGGTAGTCGTTTGCAAAGCTCTTATTGAGGACCACACTCTGATGCCAGACTCCAGGCTCCACAACTGTGAGAAATTAGCTTGCATCATTTACAAGCTTCTCAGTCTATGAAACTCAGAGATGAGAGATGAGGACCACATCAGGCCTGAAGGGGAGAGGTCAAGGGAGGTGGCAGAGAAGTAAGACCCAGGAGGCTGGAGGGCAACGTGTGGCGTGCACACCCGGTGGACTTGTGAGAGGCACACGCACACTGAGGTGGGTCCTGTGTTCTCCATCCTTCCTCCTGAGTGCCCGGCCTTCTGGCCACCTTGGGCCTTTTCAGTTGAGCTCGTTCTTTAGTCCCCTCACAGTTCTTTTTGGAGACCTGCCATGGACCAGGTGGTATTCCGCTTGTCCTAGTTGAACAAGAGAGAGAAGTCTCCCTCCCTCAAGGAGCTGGCAGGAGCTCCATGCCCAGGTATCCACAGGGAGAGGGAAAGTGAGGGGGCAGAAAGGGAAAACCACAAAAAGCAGAAAGATGGGAGTCGGGTGACGGAAGATATAAGCAGAGGCAATGTTTCTCTTCAACTCAGGATGAATCCAGGGCTGCATGTCTGGGTCTGTGGGTGATGGATCTTTCTCTCTGTGTCTCTGTTTCTGTGGGCAGAGGGAAAGGGACAAATTCTACTCCATTGGCACCTGAATTCCACCACCCCTGGGTGGATCCATGCTGGGCTGCTGGCTTGGCAGTGGGGTAGACCGTCCCTTTGCAGGGGCCCTGTGTGGCTGCTCATGGAAGAGTCTGCCTTTTGCTCTTTTACCGTTTCTTCTCTAAATCTATCCTGCCCAGAGGCCTTCACCACTGAGGCCACGTCATTCATACACAAGGATTAAACCAGGGAAGACAAAGTTCTTGACTATTACTGACATTTCTCATTTGTTTCACATTTGATTCTCAATTGGCATCTTTACCAGTTGGACGTCCCTGGTGGCTCAGATGGTAAAGCGTCTGCCTACAACGTGGGAGAGCCGGGTTCAATCCCTGGTTCAGAAAGATGCCCTGGAGAAGGAAATGGCAACCCACTCCAGTATTCTTGCCTGGAAAATCCGATGGACAGAGGAGCCTGGTAGGCTACAGTGCATGGGGTTACAAAGAGGCTGACACGATTGAGCAAATTCACTTCACTTCACTTCACTTTGGCATTTTTACAAGTCTGGGGACAAGGGCAGAGGGTTTCCTTATGTAGGGATCACTTCTGACACGTGCAGGGCCATCCCTCAGAACCCCTTCTGCTTGTGGCCAGGCAGTTCTTCACACGGAGAGCACGTAGAACAACAGAGGGCCTGTGTCCTGACCCTTCACCCTGACCTTGACCTCTGCTCTCCCTCCATGACACAGAGGAAGCCTGCCTGGAACTAAGGCCATCAGATGAATATATTGCCATTTCTCCACCTGGACCTCACTGACCCTTACAAAGTGACCAAACCAAATACAGTTGGAGCCCGGATTCCACAATCCTAGACTTTATTTATCTGTCATTCTGATGTCTGGGCCATGTGGTTTGTTAATTATATGCATACATATATTTAATTATGGAGCCTCTTTTAGGTCATGTGAAGCTGTGGAATTGTCCTTGGTGTGGCCGCCCCCCTCTACCAGCATGAAGAGCCTTTACCCTCCTGCGCACGCCCTGGGTTTGCAAGGTAAAAAGAGAATCTGTATGAATGGTCGACCTTCCCAGGGACCCTGGATGCAAATAGACCTTTGCCTTGCTTGTTTTCCTATTGCATGCTGCCCTGAGGATCTACGTAGGTTTTGCAGGAGCGTGTGGAAGGATGTGAGTGTGTCTGGGATCCAGAGGAGCCACATAACCAACCCTCGTCTTCATTATACCCATTCCTCACTCTAATGAGATCCTCAGGGGCAGAGGCAGTTAAACATGAAAAGAAATAAATAAGCCAATCTCTGGTGGCCACACAGGAGGCAAACCTGAGACCCGTCCTCACTATAAATTGGGTCTATCAAATACACCCCTGTACAAATATAGGGCAAACCACTAGAAACCCTGTTTTTCAAAGGGATATAAAAAAATCGTAATACACCTTTGGATGCTTCCAGAAAAACCACTAAATTTCTAAGTACGAAACAAAACTGGACTCGTGCCTGATTCCCAGTCCATTTCTACAATAAAAAGAAAGCCAATGTCCTGCAGAGACACACTCCTGTCATTGGTCACTCTGCAACTAGGAGTCATCATATGCTGCTGGGTGCCCAGCACACTGATAAAGTGTGTGTTGCTTCTAGTTACGTTGCTCATCATTTATAGTTAATTTCTTGGTTTCCTCTCTTTTCTTCTTTTTTTACTATTGGAGGAGTGCACATCAGAACACAAATCACGATGAAATCACTCACATCTAAGCTTTCAACTCTAGGGTATGGACAGTCTGTCACACACAGAAAGGCTACCACCCACAGATTTCGGTTTTGTAGCTTAAGGAACTTTGACACCAAGAGGCTCCTTGCTCGGCCGTAAGAAAAATAAAATCTGCCAAAATCAGTCCATCTGGGCTTTCAAGCAAAATTATACTTTGATATTTTTTCTAGTTTTATTGAGATAATATGTGATATAAGTTTAAAGCATTCAGCATCATGATTTGATATGCATATAGCCTAGGGGCTGATGACCATGTTAAGATTAGTTAGCATCCATCATTTCACTTAGTTAGAAATTTTATACTTTAATTTACAAAACTGGTGAGAAAGAGCACATTAAGATGAAGACCACTGATGTTTTCCAGTCCCCTTTCCAGGATAAATACAACACCAGGGAATACAAGATGTCACTCACACAACTTCGGAGCTGATCCGAAGGTGGGGCTAGGGTTGATGAGCTTCTTCCTGAGAGCCAGCATTTCTGAACTGAGCATTTCCGCATTTTTCTGGAAAACAGAGGTGGCCATGCAGGACCTCCCAGGCGGTCCGACGGGCCAGCGGGCCCAGAAACCAAGGCAGCAGTCTGGAGGTCATTCCCCTCTTTCCACTGCCCACTCCACCCCGAGAAGAGAGTGTGGGCTACACAGACACCCACTTGCATTCTCTTCAAACTTAACTGGGGCAGGAAAGGACAAGCTACTGCCTATATTTAATCAACAAAATAATTCTCATGTGAAGGACTTTGAAGATTCGGCTCATGTTTTCTTCTGCACCATCCCCACATCTCTTGGGGAAATACTCACACATTTATGCCTTCATATCTGCCTCGAAGCAATGGAATGAAATCTTGATATGAATGACATTTGATCCCCAGAAAAGGTATTTTTTAAACATCTTCAGCTTTGGGGAATTGGGTCCACAAAAGAGGGCATCTGAGAACTCAGAAACCCCTGTGGAGTTGCATGCCTAGACCTGTGTAAGGAATCGTAGACTTAGAACTTACAGAGGCTGCAACATTCTTCTTACAGCATTGGGAGACGATGTAAATGATGTCTTTCACTTCAGCTCAGTCACTTAGTCGCGTCCAACTCTTTGTGACCTCATGAACCGCAGCACACCAGGCCTCCCTGTCCATTACCAATGCCCGGAATCCTCCCAAACCCATGTCCACTGAGTCGGTGATGCCATCCAACCATCTCATCCTCTGTTGTCCCTTTCTCCTTCTGCCCTCAATCTTTCCCAGCATCAGGGTCTTTTCAAATGAGTCAGTTCTTCACATCAGGTGGCCAAAGTATTAGAGTTTTAGCTTCAACATCAGTCCTTCCAATGAACACTCAGGACTGATTTCCCTTAGGATGGACTGGTTGGATCTCTTTGCAGTCCAAGGACTCTCAAGAGTCTTCTCCAACACCACAGTTCAAAAGCATCAATTCTTTAGCACTCAGCTTTCTTTATAGTCCAACTCTCACATCCATACATGACCACTGGAAAAACCATAGCCTTGACTAGAAGGACCTTTGTTGACTAAGTAATGTCTCTGCTTTTTAATAGGCTATCTAGGTTGGTCGTAACGTTTCTTCCAAGGAGTAAGCATCTTTTCATTTCATGGCTGCAATTACCATTTGCAGTGATTTTGGAGCCCAGAAAAATAAAGTCTGACACTGTTTCCACTGTTTCCCCATCTATTTGCCATGAAGTGATGGGACCAGATGCCATGATCTTAGTCTTCTGAATGTTGAGCTTTAAGCCAACTTTTTCACTCTCCTCTTTCACTTTCATCAAGAGGATTTTTAGTTCTTCTTCACTTTCTGCCATAAGGGTGGTGTCATCTGCATATCTGAGGTTATTAATATTTCTCCCAGAAATCTTGATTCCAGATTGTGCTTCTTCCAGCCCAGTGTTTCTCATGATGTACTCTGTATACAAATTAAGTAAGCAGGGTAACAATATACAGCCTTGGCATACTCCTTTACCTATTTGGAACCAGTCTGTTGTTCCATGTCCAGTTCTAACTGTTGCTTCCTGACCTGCATATAGGTTTCTCAAGAGGCAGATTAGCTGGTCTGGTATTCCAAGCTCTTGAAGAATTTTCCACAGTTTATTGTGACCCACACAGTCAAAGGCTTTGGCATAGTCAATAAAGCAGAAATAGATGTTTTTCTGGAGCTCTCTTGCTTTTTCCATGATCCAGCAGATGTTGGCAATTTGATCTCTGGTTCCTCTGCCTTTTCTAAAACCAGCTTGTACATCTGGAAGTTCACGGTTCACGTATTGCTGAAGCCTGGCTTTAAACGTGGACAATTGGCTCTTTCCTATTTCTGTGCTGTTATGTATAGCAATGAAATTATATTTTCCCAGTTCAGATTGTTTCTGATTTTCCATTGCATCTCTCTAGGAGATAAGCACCTCTCTTACTGAAGAGGTACCTTTGTCTCTTGGAAATTAGAGACCAATTTGTTGATGAGGGGCATGAGGGAAAATCTTGAGCTTCATGGTCAATTGATCATTAAAAATTGATCTGTTACTGGCACATGGGTCCAGAGCAAATAAGATGGCAATGGTACTTCCAGCTGTGCCACTGAGTGTGAGGAGAATGGCGGGTCTTCAGGATATCCAGCCTCAGCCATCACAGCCCAGGTGCCCACAGTCTCAGCAGGTTTCTCCACTTGCCCCTCAAAGCAACAATTCAAGAGTGATGCATGGCATAGGGTGTGTTTTCCCAACAGACAGATTACCATTTAGAAATTATCATTCTAGGAAGTTCATTTCAGTTCAGTCACTCCATCATGTCTGACTCTTTGCGACCCCATGAACTGCAGCACCCCAGGCCTCCCTTTCCATCACCAGTTCCCGGAGTTCACTCAAACTCATTCCCATTGAGTTAGTGATGCCATTGAATCATCTCATCCTCTGTCGTCCCCTTCTCCTCTTGCCTTCAATCTTTCCCAGCATCAGGGTCTTTTCAAATGAGTCAGCTCTTCCCATCAGGTGGCCAAAGGATTGGACTTTCAGCCTCAACATCAGTCCTTCCAATGAACACTCAGGACTGATCTCCTTTAGGATGGACTGGTTGGATCCTTGCAGTCCAAGGGACTCTTAAGAGTCTTCTCCAGCACCACAGTTCAAAAGCATCAATTCTTCGGTGCTCAGCTTTCTTTATAGTCCAACTCTCACATCCATACATGACCACTGGAAAACCATAGCCTTGTCTAGACAGACCTTAGATTGACCAAAAATTGCCACCTGATGGACCTAGAGACTGTCATATAGAGTGAAGGAAGTCAGAAAAAACCATACATTAGCACATATATGTGATATCTAGAAAAATGGTGCTGATTAACCTACTTGCAGGGCAGAATAGAGACAAGGACATAGAGAACAAATGTACGGGCACCAAGGGGAAAAAGGGGATGGGAAGAATTTGGGAACTGGAATTGCATACCCAGCTGAGATTGTATCTATGTTCAGTATATATACATATACATTGCATATCGTACAGATATACAATACACTATTGATACTACGTATGAAATAAATGACTGAATGAGAACCCACTCCAGAGCACAGGAAACTCTTCAGTCCTCTGCGGTGACTTAAATGGGAAGGAAATTCAAAAAAGAGTGGATATATGTATACGTATAGCTAATTCACTTCATCGTTCAGCAGAAGCTAACATAGCATTGTAAAGCAACTGTACTTCAATACTATTTTATTTTAAAATCCCCATGCAGTGTGAGGAATTCTTTTTGAAAATAACGCTTAGAACAGTCACAGTTTCTTTTCCATCTGAAGATAATCCATTGTGATGTTGTTGGGTTTACCTGAGCATAAAAACCAAAATGCAACTAAAATATTAGATAGATCATCAAAAAATCCAGCTCACACAATGTCACCAAGCCTTTCAAATTAGCTACACTGGTTAACCTCCATCCTTATGCCACCTGTAACAAACATCTTGTTGGTGTCAGCCATTTTTTGAAAGTCGTTATTATTCTAAAATCAGCAAGTTTTCAGTGTCTTTCACATTACTGCCAGGTTTTGATGAACTCGAGCACAGAGATAACAAGAATTGGTTTTGACTGGCATTTTATTTTTGAGGAGAAAATAAATCCACAATTTTATCTGGTCTTCTACCACAAGGAAACAGATTTTGGAAAATTCACACTCAGATTCTACTTCATGCATTAGGCTGTGGTTAGCTTTCAAAGCCTGAGACACTCACATCCACAATGGTGTATGATCATAACTGCAAGCATTTTGCAGCCCCTCAGGATATGTAATATTACTATTTTCACAGGCAAATTCCATTACCTTCTCAGCTGCTAATTACCACCAAGAGGGTTCAGGTTTATATTCTGAACCTTTGGAAAACAGACATTGAAACTGGTGAATCTTCTTGGGTGTCCCTGTAGGTGTCAGAAGCTGGACTGCTACTCATGGCCTTCATGCTGGGTACCGCATGGTATGGTGGTCTGACTTCTCTCAGCAGAAAATCAGAGCAGAGGACGGGGTGGGCACTGTGCTCTGTGTGTTCCTACATCCCATTCTTCTGTTTTCCCAATTGTTCCAAGATGTAAGAATTATCCTCACCCACGTTGTACAAGTGAGGCAGGGGAGGTTTCAGGAAGTGAGTTCTAGTGACCACACTCAAAACCACAAGGTCGAGGAAAGATGCATCAAGAGACACTTTTTGTTTTGCGTGACCCCAAAGTCTGAGCTCTGCTGCTCTGAAACCACACCCATACCTGGCTGACTCCATCACTTAGGTTCTGCTGGCCCAGGCCACATTTGAGAGCGGAGTACTTGTGAGATGCATGGCTGCAAGGACCCAAGTGGAAGACAGGTTTTCTTCCAGGCCACCTTCCTGGAGAATATTCAGCTCTATCCACCTATGTTTGTCGTTTAGTCGCTAACGTGTGTCCGACTCTTTTGCGACCTTATGGACTATAGCCTGCCTCTTTCCCCAGTGTCAGCCACCAGATGTAACATCCACGCGTCTCACAAGTACTCCGTTCTTGAACTTGCCCCAGGGCTACAGAACCTAAGTCAGGGAGTTGGCCAGACACGGATGTGGTTTCAGGCTTCCCTTGTGACTTAGCCGATGAAGAATCCTGCAATCCCGCCTGCAATGCGGGAGACCTGGGTTCGATCTCTGGGTTGGGAAGATTCCCTGGAGAAGGGAACAGCCACCCACTCCAGTATTCTGGCCTGGAGAATTCCATGGAGCATGTAGTCCGTGGGGTCGCAAAGAGTTGGACACAACTGAGCAAACTTCACTTTCATTTTCAGACAGCATAGTAACTTGTTTTTCTTCTTGCTACTGCTGAAAGTGGGAGGAATAGAGACCTTGGTCTAATTTTTGTTTTCTTCAGTTATAAATATTGAAAAAAAAACTACTTTCCAGCATCCTCTTTAAACATTTCTGAAATGCATTATTTTTAAAGAGATGACCTTAAATTCCTGGCCACACCTAAATGGTCCCATAACGAACATTTGATCTAAACTAAAATGAAAACTCCCATCTCCCAGAAATGTGGGGAAGGGAGAGCAGAGAGGAGCAGGTGTGAGGCCGATAATAAATGACAGCAGACAGTGGAGGCCTCTGAACGCAGCACCAAATGTAGGACTGAGAAGCGTGGACTTTGTAAATCTCACAGTAAACGGTGAGAACACAAAGGTCCCTCAGCTTTCTGTCTACGATATTTACCTTTTACAAGATCTAGCTTTCCACGCACACACACATTCAGTAATTCCCAGGCAGACATTTACTTTGCTTTGATTCTCTGACAGTTTTCTGACCTTTGTGTAACTGCTGGGAGGAAGCTGCTTGTCTGTAACACTGTGTGTCTCTTAGAGTGAGGACGAATGGGCAGGGTGTCAGGAAGTGGAATTTCAAGAGCTTTTGTCTGCATCAAATGCTTCTAATTTTGGAGCAGGGCATGAGCAGAGAACCAGCCATGGGGGCCAATTAAGAGGCCGCCAGTGGACTCCAGGGACGTTTGGCCGAAGTCGTATGGCAGTGGGGGCTTGTCATGCCCAGACTGGGCTGTGATTGTGCACCCCACTTCCAGGGAGAGCTGCAAGGAGAGAAGATGAAGACGGGAAGGGCATGTCCCAGGGGAAGAAAAGAAAGAGCATCCTCAAAGTGACACTGTGCTCAGACAGACTGAGAGCTCAGGATGCTAGAGAGAGAGGAGGTCTGTTCGTCAGTTCCTCTGGGTTTTGCTGTCAAAAAAACAGACGGGGAGAGCCTCCATCTTCATAATGGATTATACGTGCGGGAACTTTCCCGTGTCACCTGAGAACATAGCACATTCCCCTCACATCCGGGCAGTTCTTCCAGGGGAACTTCTGCCAGGTGATGCTCACAATGATGCAGAGAAAAGACCAGAATGTACACACTAGGTTCTACCACCTTCCAAAGGATTTAAAAGAAATTTCCCCAGCTGCGCTTTCTGGGTTACACTGTGCCCCATGGCCCGAGGACAATTTATCTATTCATTCTGCCCCCCCCCTTTTTTTTTCTTTTTGCCTGTCCACCTTTCTGCTAAAAAGCAAGGTAGGCAAAAAGACTCTTACAAGTTCATAGGGGTGATAACACATGGTGGGCTGATGAGGAGGTAGTATTGATAACTTTGGAGAGGGATAGTTTAGTGCCCTTACACAGGTTCATTTGGGGCAGGGGTGCTTTTGCTCCCTTCCAAAGCAGGTCCTTGATAACAGGAAGGCGTGCTTGTTGTTCTGGTCAGTGCACCCTGCTGATTGAGTTTCACAGCATAACCTGTTTACTTTTGATGAACCTGCTATTTTTGGAACAAGTTCATTTCATTTTTTGCTTAGAATTCTTTTTTTTTACTAATGATGGATAATCTCAAAGTGCTATCAGGGAACAGGAAGAGAGATTGTTTCTTGAGTGGATGGATTCCTCCAGGAATTAGCTTTGATCTCTTGGGACTTGTAGAGAGCAAAGCCAATGACTTTAGTTATTAGCCAAAATACATCACAAAACGAGGTTCCAATCACTATACATTTATCACCAGATGCTGCCAATAATGGGACTGAACTAACTAGTCTCCACTTAATAAAATGGCTGAACAATGTGATATGTTCAGGATATTAGTCACATACACTTGTGCGTTCACACACACACACACACACACACACACACACACAATGTATTTGCATGCAGCATCTAAGACAGTATTGTCCCATTACAGACACTTCTGTGAACCAGGAAGGATTAATTTCAAAGTTAAACTCTTCAGGAGAGAAATAATTGCCTCAAAATGAGGAGCTCTGGTCCATGTTTACTGGGACCTGGTCACTGATTTGTCCCAGTGAAACCTGGGATGAGGCACTGTAATCACACTTAGTTGACTTAGTCTTTAGAAGGAGCTTCCCTGGTGGCTCAGACAGTAAAGAGTCTCCCTGCAAAGAGGGAGACCAGGTTCAACCCCTGGGGAAGGAAATGGCAACACACTCCAGTTTTCTTGCCAGGGGCAGGGGCGGCGGGGAACTTGGACAGAGGAGGCAAGCTATAGTCCATGGAGACGCAAAGAGTCGGACACAACTGAGCGACTAAGCAGGACAAGAGAGATACTATTATTCATACTGTTAGCTTAATCCTTGCTCAGCTACCTATTGTTTCTCTAAAGCTCTTTTCACCTGTTTTCTTGGATGTAATATTTGGTTAGCAGGAAAGTTATCATTTGAGAGAGGGACTAACTTTATATCCATATGAGAAGACTTGTATTATACAGCAGATGCTGCCTATACATTAGATGATTTTGTTTTCTTTGTAAACTTCCTCAGATTCAAGGGAAAACTTTTCTCTCCTGGAGGTGTGTTATTACATCTGTCAAATATTGCACCAGTAAACAGCCTCTTAGGAGAAGAGGGCCTCAGAGGATGAGATGGCTGGATGGCATCACCGATGCAATGGACATGAACTTGGTCAAACTCCCGGAGATGGTGAGGGACAAACAGGAAGGTCTGGTGTGCTATAGTCCATGGGGGTCTGGAAGAGTAGGACATGCCTGTGTGACTGGACAAGCAACAAGCAGCTGCTTCCAAAGGTAAATAACAGTGTTCCCAGGGGAGCAGGCAGGATGTTAAAACACACAGGAATTTTCAGAAACATCTGAGTGTGTCTAATATTAAATGAAACTTGCAGGCTACATTATTATTTCTTTTAGAACAATATTTTTAAAATTAATTTCCCTCATTGTAATGATTGGTAGATTATCAGTGTAATTGAGTATCAAATGAAGACAGTATTGTGTCTTGGAAAATTGCAGGGGAGGGAAGTGAAACAGATGATGAGAATTAACATAAAATTCAAAATCAGGACATTTGCGACACGGCAAAGCCATTCTCCAATAGCGTATTGGGCACCTACTGACCTGGGGAGTTTCTCTTTCAGTATCCTATCGTTTTGCCTTTTCATACTGTTCATGGGGTTCTCGAGGCAAGAATACTGAAGTGGTTTGCCATTCCCTTCTCCAGTGGACCACATTCTGTCAGACCTCTCCACCATGACCCACCCATCTGGGTGGCCCCACATGGCATGGCTTAGTTTCATTGAGTTAGACAAGGCTGTAGTCCTAGTGTGATTAGATTGACTAGTTTTCTGTGATTATGGTTTCAGTGTGTCTGCCCTCTGATGCTCTTTTGCGACACCTACCATCTTTCTTGGGTTTCTCTTACCTTGGACGTGGGGTATCTCTTCACGGCTGCTCCAGCAAAGTGCAGCCGTTGCTCCTTACCTTGGATGAGGGGTATTTCCTCATGGCTGCCCCTTCTGACCTTGAACATGGAGCAGCTACTCTAGGCTCTCCTGTGCCCATGCAGCCACCGCTCCTTGGACGTGGGGTAGCTCCTCTCCGCCACGCTTGTGTGCTGTCACAGCTGCCCACACTTGTGTGCCAGAGATGGGAATACCAGACCACCTGACCAGCCTCTTGAGAAACCTATATGCAGGTCAGGAAGCAACAGTTAGAACTGGACATGGAACAACAGACTGGCTCCAAATAGGAGAAGGAGTACATCAAGGCTGTATATTGTCACCCTGCTTATTTAACTTTTATGCAGAGTACATCATGAGAAACGCTGGGATGGAAGAATCACAAGCTGGAATCAAGATTGCCGGGAGAAATATCAATAACCTCAGATATGCAGATGACACCACTCTTATGGCAGAAGGTGAAGAGGAACTATAAAGCCTCTTGATGAGAGTGAAAGTGGAGAGTGAAAAAGTTTGCTTAAAGCTCAACATTCAGAAGACTAAGATCATGGCATCTGGTCCGATCACTTCATGGGAAATAGATGGGGAAACAGTGGAAACAGTGTCAGACTTTATTTTGAGGGGCTCCAAAATCACTGCAGATAGTGACTGAGGCCATGAAATTAAAAGACACTTACTCCTTGGAAGAAAAGTTATGACCAACCTAGATAGAGTATTGAAAAGCAGAGACATTAGTTTGCCAACAAAGGTCCGTCTGGTCAAGGCTATGGTTTTCCAGTGGTCATGTATGGAGGTGAGAGTTGGACTGTGGAGAAAGCTGAGCACCGAAGAATTGATGCTCTTGAACTGTGGTGTTAGAGAAGACTCTTGAGAGTCCCTGGGGCTCCAAGGAGATCCAACCAGTCCATCCTAAAGGAGATCAGTCCTGGGTGTTCATTAGAAGGAATGATGCTAAAACTGAAACTCTTGTACTTTGGCCACCTCATGCGAAGAGTTGACTCATTGGAAAAGACTCTGATGCTGGGAGGGATTGGGGGAAGGAGGAAAAGGGGACAACAGAGGATGAGATGGCTGGATGGCATCACCGACTCGATGGATGTGAGTCTGAGTGAACTCCGTGAGATGGTGATAGACAGGGAGGCCTGGTGTGCTGCGATTCGTGGAGTTGCAAAGAGTCAGACATGACTGAGAGACTGAACTGAACTGAAAGCCATTCTTGGGGAATATGATGCCTTAGAAAATTGGGCCATTTGCTGACTACCAGTAGTTGTAACCCCTGTGATGACGTGTTTCCTGGTAAATAGCAAATTACAGGAGTAGACCAAGGGTCACAAAACCAGCTTCATCAGCAACTTTGTATGTTACTGTGAACAGCCCATATGCAACTTCCTGGGCAAACATGTATTCCTTTTTATACAGAACTATGCTTGTTTGCATAACCCTTGTTTGTACTTGTTTATGTAAGAAGTTGCACATTTTTTTTAAGAAAAAGCTTGTAATTCAATTTAATAGAAATTGAGAGGAAATATGCTACAGTGATCGGTAATGAAGTATTGTGAACATTACATTTTTTATAGAGTGAAAGAATACTCTATATAATTTTGAAACTGTAATTTCCTTTTTCTCTCTGCCCTGTGTTGTGGCTGTATTCAGTGCCAACTGTGACCTTGGATTGTGCTGTTCTGTGGCTTCCCAGGACTGCATTCAAGTTGTCCTCCACCCAGGGACAACAGTACAGCATTAGAGAGGCCTTATTTGAGCTTTGCTTTTCATACTACTAATATTCCCCTGGATATGTTTTCTACATATTCTTCCATGTTTCCATTTCACTGATCTTTAATTCAGAATGAGTGTAGACTAGATATGCTGAAGAACATGCATGTTTTTAATGCATTAGGACTCCCATTTCAGTGAATGGGCCCCTCTCCGCTGGTTCCCTAGTGAGTCTCTCAAAGCAAGCCCTGCTATCGGAACAGGTGTCAGCCTCTCAGTACTGAAATGTCCTCATCCTGTAATCACCGGGGTCCACAGCCCCATTCAAATAGCACTGGCCCTAAAAATAATCTGATCATGTTTATCCAGGGTTCACTTTGCTTTTAATATTCCAGGATTATAATACATTGTTCTAATATAATCATTTCCTGTTATAGACTTTTAATAGCAACACAGCTTTACCTCCTAGGAACACCTGCCAAAGGCCATTTTGAACATGATGTGCTGACAGTTAATATCACTTAAAAATAAACTCACAGTTGCCACCAACATGAATTTTGTATTTTCTATTTATTGTAATACCCAAAAACAACCTATTTCATACTAGATAGCAGAGACTAAAGATTTTCTACAATTTTGGTTTTTATATGTTCCTGAAACCATACCTAAAATGTATAGACATCATGTGTTTATAATTTCAGAGAGCATATTGCAGCATGTAAATTTCTAAACATATTTCAAGCCTACCACCTTCATGTTAAGAATTATGGAATGAAGAGAACACTGAACCATTAAGTAATCTATTCCGAGTGCCATACTTCTCATGTCTAAAGTGAAATACCAATCCCTGAATTTAGACACAAGTTCAGACAGAATGGCTTTGTGTGTAGCATAATCCTTGACTTTAACTTTGAAGAGAAGTTCATGCAGAAGAATTACGCATAAGTTAATGAAACACTGTGAATAAAATGCTCTAATTTTAACATCAGATGCTTTCAAACTGTGGTGCTAGCGAAGACTCTTGAGAGTCCCTTGGACAGCAAAAAGATCAAATTAGTCAATCCTAAAGGAAATCATGCCTGAATACGCATTGGAAGAACTGATGCTGAGGCTCCAAGACTTTGGCCACCTGATGGGAAGAGCTGACTCAGTGGAAAAGACCCTGGTGCTGGGAAAGATTGAGGGCAGGAGGAGAAGGGGATGACCGAGGATGAGGTGGTTGGATGGCATCAATGACTCTAGGGACATTAGTTGGAGCCAACACCCTACTTCCAAAGAAGGCTGCTTTCAGAGGTCCCTGGGGTTGGGACCTCAGAGTATCCTTTGTGGAAACACAACATCGCCCATAATGTGAGTCTGTGTTTCCTCAGAAATGAGAGTCCCTTTCTGCCTCAGGACCTGCATACAGGCTGTATCTTCAGTCTGGCTGTTCCCTCTCTGTGTTCTTCTCATGATGGGCTTCTTTTATGCCTTCATGTCTCATCTTAAACATTTCTGGAACAGCGATGTCATTTCACCACTCACCACCTGCCTCCTACCCTGCTTCATTCCCTGGAGTCCTGATCACCTGTGTATGTAGTTTTACTCTTTATTGTAGGTGTCTGCCGCTAAACTCTTCTCAAAGGAGAAGAAATGATATCTGTTCTGTATTCTCACATATTGAACATGGGACTGATCAATGGCAATGACTTGATATGTGTTTGTTCAGGATTACATAAAGGATTCCTCTATTTCCAATCTCCAGGGCCATGTGACATATTCACATCTTGAGCCATTGTCATTTCATGTGACATGGAAGAAGCTGGAGGGTCAGTATCAACGTCTACTCACTGTCTCCCAACTGTAATTTCCCCTCCACGCATCGCTGCAGTCCGTGAGGGGCCAGATTTCAGCAGGCAGATGAACAGTTACAATGAGTCCCAGAGAGAACAGAAGATTTCCACAATCCAATGTAGTTCAGATGCTGAGGGTCCTCAAGGAACAGGTGGCCTGGCCCAGGCTTTTGAGGGAGCCTCCCAGGCCATGGTTAGTGAATGGCTCCATAATATGTTTGTCCTTAATGTCTGAATGCCTTTAGTGTGTGTACATATATCATTGCTCTTAATCGGCCTTAGTCTAAAATGTAAGAAGATGGTATTATAACCATTTTACAAGTAAAAAAAAAAAATACCTAAGAGTAAAAAAATTCTTGCTTGTGACTCATCTGTCCACCCCATCCCCCAATTTCCCATTTAATCCTTTAATGGATCAAACATGTTAGGAGGGGGTTTCTGTCTGTTGAGAGTTCTACAAGCACTCCACTCACATTGACCCTTGGAAAACTGGTGCTGCTTAATATCAAGAACTGGACTGAGATTAAGTGTGCTTCCTTTGTCCTTAGCTCTTTCTTTAATTTATTATTAGGCCAGAGATTATGCCCCTAAAGCATCCCCTATAAAAATAACAGAATGCACTGAGACCTCCCCTCTGAAGAGATTGCACCTGATCCAATTTACAATTTCCCTGACAAATCGCTCAAGTATGGAGACCCTCATGGTCTCAAAGGCAGGCTGCTGCAAATGTTCTGACAGCCATAGATTCAAGGCCCACATGTTCACAACATCACAGAGATAGCCAGTCTTTGCCACCGACCTGAAAAAAAAATTGTCGCATAAACAATATTGTTAATGAGCTCATAAAGTGAGGAAGACATAGAAAATCAGGAAAAAAAGAGGAAATGAGAAAATGTTGCAACCATTTATCATGGCAAGAAATAAGAAAGCATGTACCTTATCACAATTGTCTTCAACATTATGCAACTAAAGGAAAAGAGCTTGTCAACTCCTCTCTAATTAAATTCATACATTTGTTCCACTTCAAAAATGGCCACGCGCTCCATCTGCTAGTGCAGAATGTTGGGTTTTGCAGCCAAGATTCTCATGCTAAGCTTTTCCACTGAGTTGAGGGGCAGAGGGTCCCTGGACTCGTAAAGAAGCTGCCCGAAAAATATTAAAAGAATGTCTGTGTGCAGCCGAGTCACTTGTCTACAGTTTTATGTTAAGAAGATGGAATATTGCAGGAAAGTTAAATCATCAGAGGGTTCAAGTTGCAGCCTCAGCAGTGACAGGCTGACGAGCATTTTCGGTGGTATGATAATTTGGTCGAAATGCAGTGATTCGTTTTAACAGCTCATATTAAATCGGAGGAGTCGTTAACTCGAGCCACCCAGAAAGTCCCAGACGTTTCCTGTGCATTCAGGGCGCGTGTGTAATCCGCACTCTGGGTGCCTGTGCTTCGCGATGAGGCACAGACCTGCAGCAACGGCTTCTCCTCCCTGAAGGATGGGGCGCTCGGCTTCTCCTATGCCTCTTTGACTATGACCCACTCCATTTGCCTCTGTAAACCCTCGTGCGGTCTTCTTCCAGCTGCAGCTCAAAGTGAAACCTCCGCTGTGAATCCCCAGCACCTTCTCCACAAGTGCCAGGGCATTCTCTTCCCCTTCCATACCCAGCACTCGTTATTGCTCTTTACTCCTTCAGTCTGCAAATTCAGGGGAGATTTTTATGCTCCAAGCCAGTCCGTTTGGAAGAGTTTGAACAAATCTCTTCTTTCTCTGGATTCCAGGTACTTGTTACATTCATTATCTGTGCTTCATTGAGCTTTGAAACATTTGTGTGGTTTTATTATTGGTTTCCATATAAAATTTGTATCAAAGGGTGATACAGTATCCCATTAGACAAACTTTGTGTGCTGTGCTTTGTCACTTAGTCGTGTCCAACTCTTTGAGACTCCATGGACTGTAGCCCACCAGGCTCCTCTGTCCATGGAGAATCTCCAGGCAAGAATACTGGAGTGGGTTGCCATGCCCTCCTCCAGGGGATCTTCCCAACCCAGGGATGGAACCCAGGTCTCATGCATTGCAGACAGATTCTTAACCATCTGAGCCGCCAAGAAGCCCATGAATACTGGCGTGGGTAATGTATCTCCTCTCCAGGAGATCTTCCCGACCCAGGAATCAAACTGGGGTCTCCTGCATTGCAGGCAGATTCTTTACCAGCTGAGCTACCAGGGAAGTCTCGAGAGGTAAAATTTAACCATTATTAGTTATTACTATTATTATCATAAAGTGTAATAAGTGCTCAATAACCTTGCTGGAAGATTATTTTTGTTCTTAGAAGATATCACTGGGCAGTTTCAGGCAATTTTCTCAGTGAGCTATGTGTCATACTAGCCATTTCCACATACTCACAGGCAACACGCCATCTCCTCAGTGTGCTTAAGTGGCACAGCCCACCTGGGTGAATCACATTGGACCTTCTCACACACCACCCACCCCCTCCCGCCCCGCTTAAATGTTAAATAAAAGCTTCTTCCTTTGCATAAGTCCCTTGAAGTTTTATCTGATAATTTCAGGAAAAAGTCAATAATTTTTTCTGATTTATACCAGAGAGCTGGCATATCCATCAACTTGAAGATCCATTGGAAGGACTGATGTTAAAGCTGAAGCTTCAGTACTTGGCTTTTAAGCTTTTATAACTGATATAAAGAGCCCACTCACTGGAAAAGCCCCTGATGCTGGGAGAGATTGAAGGCAGAGGAGAAAAGGATGACAGAGGATGAGATGGTTGGATGGCATCACCGACTCAATGGACTTGAGTTTGGACAAACTCCAGGAGATAGTGAAGGACAGGGAAGCCTGGCGTGCTGCAATCCATGGGGTCGCAAAATGTCATACATAACCTGGTGACTGAACAACAGCAATATGTTGGTATGTTCAGCTAAAAACTGAAGAGTGAGAGACACCTGAAGAGGAAGCTCTGAGCTCTGAGCAGACTCACATTTCCTGGTCCTTTTCCTCATTATTTGACACTAAACTTGTTTTCAACTTAGTGTCAAAGCATGAAGACTTCTCTGGAAGCCTCCTCTCCAGTTTCCACCTGCCATCCCCTCTTCTGCCTCCAAATGGTCCTTTCTTGGGGTGGTCCCTCCACTGTGTCCAGAAAGTCGAGCCGCCCAGAAAGTCCCGGACATTTCCTGTGCGTTCAGGGCGTGTGTAATCCGCACTCTGGGTGCCTGTGCTTCCTGATGAGGCACAAACCTGCAGCAATGGTTTCTCCTCCCTGAAGGATGGGGCGCTCGGCTTCTCCTACGCCTCTTTGACTATGACCCACTCCACTTGCCTCTGTAAACCCTCGTGCGGTCTTCTTCCAGCTGCAGCTCAAAGTGAAACCTCCGCTGTGAATCCCCAGCACCTTCTCCACACGTGCCAGGTCATTCTCTTCCCCTTCCATGCCAAGCACTCGTTATTGCTCTTTACTCCTTCAGTCTGCAAATTCAGGGGAGATTTTTATGCTCATTAAAGACATTCCTCCCGCTTGGGGGAGGGGTGGGCACAGGTGTGAGCTGGGTCTACTTGACCCAGGAGTGCAGGCTGTCCTCACAAACAGGGTCTGAGTTGTTTCCTTGAGGTCAGTTCTCTATCCCAGCAAGAAGCCCATTCAATGTGCATTCTTTTCAGCGAGGATGCAAAACACAACTTCAGATCTAAGCAGAAAATTTTATCTTCAGTGGGCTTCTTGGGCCAACCATGTGTGCACATTGATCCATGCTCATTTATGCCATTGCTCTGTAGAATTATTATCACACTTCCCAGAAGAAGGGACTCTTGAGTTATGGTTGCCTCCTGTAGACATCAGACATACCACCAACCCTGGAGGATTTCAAAGGATCTTAATCTCATCTCTGCATCCAGCACACCGAGTGGCAGATGACCCAAACCTGAAGATAAGAGAGGCACACAGAAGACAGACTCCTGGGTAGGAGGGGTGCATTGACCTAATTCAGGGAGAAAATGTTTCCTTCTCATCAGTCGTCACCTGTTGGCACCAACCACATGCTAAGAGCTTGTTTTCCTCTAGTCTCAGGAGATGGACAGTGAGCTATTTACACAAACTATGCAGAGTAACAGAAGAATAAAGCTTTGTAGTATCTGAGTCTGTGTTTTACTTTTCAAAACAGGGGAGATGTAAAAACAGCAACTCACTTTACTCTGAGGAGACATAGAGCCAAGCATTTCAAGGCCACCTGTCGTATACAAACTCATTGTTAATCAAGCAGCTGTTAGGAGTGACTTCATTTCAGTTTAGTCACTCAGTCGTGTCCGACTCTTTGTAACCCCATGAACCGCAGCATGCCAGGCCTCCCTGTCCTTCACCAACTCCTGGAGTCTACCCAAACCCATGTCCATCGAGTCGGTGATGCCGTCCAACCATCTCATCCTCTGTCATCCCCTTCTCCTCATGCCCTCAATCTTTTCCAACATCAGGATCCTTCAAATGAGTCAGCTCTTTATATCAGGTGGCCAAAGGACTAGACATTCAGCTTCAACATCAGTTCTTCCAATGAGCACCCAGGACTGATCTCCTTTAGGATGGACTGGTTGGATCTCCTTGCAGTCCAAGGGACTCTCAAGAGTCTTCTCCAACACCACAGTTCAAAAGCATCAATTCTTCGGTGCTCAGCATTCTTTATAGTCCAACTCTCACATCCATACATGACCACTGGAAAAACCATCACCTTGACTAGACAGACCTTTGTTGGCAAAGCAATGTCTCTGATTTTTAATATGCTGTCTAGGTTGGTCATAACTTTCATTCCAAGAGTGACTTAGGAAAGAATTTTCTGGAAAGATATAAATTTGGGGTCAAAATCCTTTGCAGGTAGCAGCAAGTTTTTGATAGCAAAAGCATTGTACTTCTGTCAGTACCTAACCAATCATCCTTTTGAAATCACATATTCTGTTAAAAATATTAATAAACAATTACTGTGAAAGAATTCTTGGTAGGATTTATGGTCATTCATTTGGAGAAAGGGAGTGGAAAGAGAAAACAATTCTTGCTGAATGTCATAGTCTAAGTAATCAGCAGGATTTTTATCTTATTGAATAAATTTAACATGTAACATTGTATAAGTCTAAGGTAGGTGGTGTGATATATCTGTATATTGTAATACAATTGATGCAGAAATGTTTATCACATTATGTTATTATAATGCAATAATATTGTCTGTGTTCATATAGACAGACAATTGACAATTTTATCTCTATGGATTGTTTACTACTTATTTACAATATGTTCTCTTGAAAGAATATCTTCTTTTCTCAGGGCTGGTAATATTCTGTTGTATAATACATACCACATCCTTTTAATCCATTTATCCTTTGATGAGCACATGAGTTGTTCCCATATCTTTGCTATTGAGAATTACACTGGATACTTATATACATTTATTAATAACTTCATGTTTCAAAGCATTATCCTCATTTGAAGGAGTATCTGAGGCTGAGAAATTTTAGTAACTCACCATGTTCACAGAGTTGAATGGACACCCAAGGACTCCACCCTGGATAGGTCTGACTGTAACACTGTTTCTCACAAATCATTCCAGAAGAAATATGCATGCTCTTTGTTTAAGTGGCAAATCTTTGTTCTAAAAATTCAACCTGTTGCTTTGTAAATTTTCAAGAAGTATTTTCTTATTATCAGGGACTGCTGTATGTCTTCCATAAAGCAGTAACTATTCTATTCCAAACATTATTGCTTTTACCACATCAGGGCAAATGCCAACAGAATTTAAAAGGCAAATTGCATGTTAGGTTTCTGTTAAAACACTTTCTACCTCTCAGAGTCCCTGAAAGCATCTCAGGGACCTGTCCTTCCCTGGGGGTTTGAGTGCAGATATCACTTTGGGAATCATTGCTGTAACCACAGTTTTTACTTTAGGTATAATCAAAGAAATATAGATTATTTTTTAGATGACATCATCTTTTTTCCCCTAGGATAAGTTAGTAAGATTTATTACCATTGTAAGAGACAAAGTAAGCAAATTCTGAAAACTTTATTCCCCTACTATTTCTTCTCAGTCTCAACTGGCTCTGCTGTGGATAATTATAAAGTCATTTAAAATAGTTTGGGGTCAGAGAAGAGTGATATAAACTCACAGAGTCTATTTTTTTTCCTCATGGAGATGCTATTATAAAAGAACTTTTGAAACTAAAAAGCCTATGGATTAAACCACTATCTAGTGTTCTAATTCTTTTGACATGGTTCATGAAAATTGATTGATAAAGATGAACACTGACAAAAAGGGAAAACTTTCAAAAGTTGTAAAAGTGAAAACATAGGAGAAAAAGGACTTTTATCAATATATATTTGTTCAGGTAATTTAATATGTTTCAGATAAACAAGAGCACCTGTGTGTTCATTTAAACACACACACACACACAGAGCAAAATTTCCAGTCTCATTTCTATCATGCACAAGTTATATGAAGATAAGCAACTGAGTGTCAAATACTTTCATGTCAATTGCCAAAAAATCCCAGATGCAAATTAAAAAACTGAGAAGACCAAATTCAATAATATAAGCAAACACCATTTTGATACTATTATAGTGATTACTGTGGTCACCATGGGTGTGTCTGTGACTCTAGGCCTTTAATATAGTAATTGCACAGCAGGTGTCTTCAGTGGTGTTTCCAATCTCATTGGTGGTTCTCCCTGATGACTCCATGGCCTTGTCCAATTTTATTATGAGTAATGAATCCCGTTGTGAAGATCGCTGGTTGGAACCATGGAGCAGATCAAAACTTGGCAATCTTTCTACTAACTGAGCAAACAAGATGCAGTGAGGGAGTAATAGTCCTCCAAATTCAAACAGCAACAGTGCATTAATTTGGGGATGACGGCAATTGAAGTGTTGATATAAATTATTGAATATTTAAATGACATTTAATAATGGATTAATATTCTAGCAAATTCTAAGCATCCATCTCTCTACATCTATAGCATGCTAGAAATACTAGAGCATTAGAAAAAACTTCAGTTGACTGATCCTGCTTGAAGAAATTGCATGAAGTCTGAAGTGAAAGTGAGAGTCGCTCAGTTGTGTCCGACTCTTTGAGACCCCATGGACTGAATTCTCCAGGCCAGCATACTGAAGTGGGTCACCTTTCCCTTCCAGTGGATCTTCCTGACCCAAGAATTGAACTGGGGTCTCCTGCATTGCAAGCGTGTTCTTTGCCAGCTGAGCTACCAGAGGAAGGCATTAAGTCTAGCAATTTCTAAGATGGTCTTGTTTTCAGTAAACTGCCGCATGCAACTGTGGGAGACAGGTACAGTATCCAACTTAGCATAAACACAGGCAGAAGCAGATATTAGGGGCATCACCAGTCTTTCTAGGAACAATGTGAATAAAGGACTTGCTAGAGAAAGAACAGTTCTGTAAAACTGGCCACGGAGCCAAAATAGCTTGCAAAGGAATGTGCGATGGATTTTATTATAGAATTATAAAACATTCATATACTTGCTATCTCCATCAGTGAGACTGGTGTGACATTTCCAGGATATTTTCCTTACCCAATGTTTGAACAAGTGTAATCAGAATCACCTGGGTCTCACCTGCAGAACACTTAAATCGGTAGGGTTGGGATGGAGCTCAGGAAGAAAGAAGCAAATCTGCTGATTCTGATGCCAAATATATACATATGCTCAGGATACAGTGCTTCTGTGCTCCTTTGGAGGAAGACTATTTGAGAGTTTCTTGGTGACCAGAGCTAAATTATTTGTCTTTAATTAGAGAGAGGAGAGGAGCTTCCCAGGTGGCTCAGTGGTAAAGAATCCACCTGACAATCCAAGAGACACAGAAGACGCAGGTTTGATCCCTGGGTCAGGAAGATCCCCTGGAGAAAGGAATGAGAAACCACTCCAGTATTGTTGTCTGGGAAATTCCATGGGCAGAGGAACCTTGTTGGCTACAGGCCATGGGTCACAAAGAGTCAGACATGACTGAGAGACCGAGCATACAGAGGATACATAAAATCTCAGTTCATTGTAACTCTCACATCACAGTTCTTCATGCACTGCCTATTAATAGCAGTTGTATAAACAAATGCATTTTTATTACTGATAAATATGGTTAAGTTCTAACTCGAAGATCAACCTCATCTACTAGGAAAGGAGTGTTGCATAAGTGGTTGGATTTGCAGGTTCCAGAATCAAAATCTTGGGTGAAAATCTTACCTGTACATTTCTAGATGGGAAAAGTCCCAAACTTTGTTGGGTTTTGGCTTTCTAATCTGCGAATTGGAAATATTAATACACCCTTCCCCAGTGGGTTGTGATAGGCATTAAACAAGATACAGCATAACACATATGGCACATAGTGAATGGCCCATACATTTAAGCTGTTATTATTACTGTTCATATCTATAAACTTTCATGAAACTTCACCCTAAAATTCATTGCAAACATTTTTATTTTGCCTTTAGCTAATGCCAGACACTCTGTAGCTTTTGTGGATAAAATAGCAAATAGAAAAGAAATGTACTTTCAGTGAATTACACAAGTATAGCGGGGAAAATGGAACAGAAAATAAGCAAATACACGTATACTATAAAGTTAGAACTCGTAAATGCAATGGAGAGAAAGAAAGCAGAGTGAGGCAGGCACAGAGAGGACAGGAGGTCTGCTTTAGAAAGTTGTTCAGTGTGGTCGCTCCTATGGAAGAAATCCTTGAGCAGAAGATTGACTGCATTGGAATTCTTGAACTTTAGACTGTTCTCTGGAAATGCCATGTGTCCAAGTGATAGAGTATGCCTCAATCTCATTCATCAAATCAGCATATTTAAGACATCAAGATATCTCTGACACATGTGAGTAAATGGTAAAGAACACATGTGCACATGATTTGTCTCAGCAAATTAAATGTATCTTATACACCCAACATTATTAAAATCCACATTGAATGAAACGTTTTCTTGACATCGAAGCACCCATACAGTATAGGAGAGTGCACAAATAGACATCTCTCTGTGGAAAACTGCGTATCAAAATGTACTTTCTTATTTAAATGTTCATCAGACTTGTTAGCAAAAATTGAAAGTCAGAGTTTTGAAAACTCAGTTGGACAATAGTAAAGGCAACATTTTAATTACTTTATTTATTCTCCTGAGGCAATACGCGCATCTCATACTTTGAATCTTTCCAAATCGTTGGCAGCAAGTACTCTGCAACATCTAAAGCAGATGGCCCACTAATTTTACAGTCCCATGTTAACCAAAAATATTGGAATATGGTAAAAGTTGAATTAATAAAATTATATGCAAACATCCAACAAAAACCAGTGCTTGTGCCAAATTCAATAAATACTCAGTTGGAGCTCTCCACTGCTAGATGCTGCAAAGCCATAATAAATGTATTCTTTAAGGCTTCCACAGGCCTCAGCAGGGAAGCCAGATGGAAGTTTTATTGAATCTGGCCCTATTAAGATGGAGCATATTTCTATCCCTCTTATCACATGACCACCTCTAAGCTTAAACTCCAGTGGAGATAGGTCTAAGAATTAACTCTGTGTAGTCATTTACCCAAAATGATATAGAACATAGGGCACTATTTTGAACTGGATCATTCTTTATTGTGGAGGGTGGCTGTTCTGTATATTATTGGGGTTTAACAGCATCCTTGGGTTCTACACTAGTCATTTACCCAAAGTGATATAGAACATAGGGCACCATTTTGAACTGGATCATTATTGTGGAGGGCGACTGTTCTGTATATTATTGGAGTTTAGCAGCATCCTTGGGTTCTACCAACATCATCTCCTTAACCTCTAGTAGAAGCAAACAAAAATGTCCCCTGATTTTGTTTAATGTTTCCTGGAAGACAAAGGCTTCTGATTTGAAACCTGCTGCAATAGAGCTTGTTTGCAGGAGATGGAAGATAACTGAATCCGTGGAGACAGGATCCACCATACAAACTGCTTCAGTTCAGTTCACTCACTAGTAGTGTCTGACTCTCTGTGACCCCATGGACTGCAGCATGCTAGGCCTCCCTGTCCATCAACAATTCCTGGAGTTTACTCAAACTCATGTCCATTGAGTCTGTGATGCCATCCAACCATCTCATCCTCTGGCGTCCCGTTCTCCTCCTGCCTTCAATCTTTCCCAGCATCAGGGTCTTCTCCAGTGAGTCAGTTCTTCACATCAGGTGGCCAACAGATTGGAGTTTCAGCTTCAACATCACTCCTCCCAATGAATATTCAGGACTAATTTCCTTTAGGATGGACTAGTTGGATCTCCTTGCAGTCCCAGGGACTCTCAAGAGTCTTCTCCAATACCACAGTTCAAAAGCATCAATTCTTTGGTGCTCAGCTTTCTTTATAGTCCAACTCTCACATCCATACATGACTACTGGAAAAACCATCGCCTTGACTAGACAGACCTTTGTTGGCAAAGTAATGTCTCTGCTTTTTAATATGCTGTCTAGGTTGGTCATAACTTTCCTTCCAAGGAGTAAGCGTCTTTTAGTTTCATGGCTGCAGTCACCATCTACACTGATTTTGGAGCCCCACCCCGCCCCCAAAATAAAGGCTGTCACTGTTTCCATTGTTTTCCCATCTATTTACCATGAAATGATGGGACCAGATGCCATGATCTTAGTTTTCTGAATGTTGAGATTTAAGCCAACTTTTTTACTCTCCTCTTTCACTTTCATCAAGAGGCTTTTTAGCTCCTCTTCACTTTCTGCCATAAGAATGGTGTCATCTGCATATCTGAGGTTATTGATATTTCTCCCAGAAATCTGACTCCAGCTTGTGCTTCATCCAGCCTAGCATTTCACATGATGTACTCTGCATATAAGTTAAATAAGCAGGATGACAATATACAGCCTTGATGTACTCCTTTCCTGATTTGGAAACAGATTGTGGTTCTATGTCCAGTTCTAACTGTTGCTTCTTGACCTGCATACAGGTTTCTCGAGAGGCAGGTCAGGTGGTCTGATATTCCCATCTCTTGAAAATTTCCTGCTAATTTTCCACGAAAAGTTTGTTGTGATCCACACAGTCAAAGGCTTTTGTGTAGTCAATACAAAAGAAATAGATGTTCTTCTGGAACTCTCTTGCTTTTTCTATGATCCAGTGAATGGTGGCAATTTGATGTCTGGTTCCTCTGCCTTTTCTAAATCCAGCTTGAACATCTGGAATTTCATGGTTCACATACTGCTGAAACCTGGCTTGAAGAATTTTGAACATTACTTTGCTAGCTAGTGAGATGAGTGCAATTGTGTGGTAGTTTGAGCATTCTTTGACAATGCTTTCCTTTGGGATTGGAGTGAAAACATCTTTTCCAGTCCTGTGGCCACAGCTGAGTTTTCCAAATTTACTGGCATATTGAATGCAGCTCTTTCACAGCATCATCTTTTAGGATTTGAAATAGCTCAACTGGAATTCAATCACCTCCACTAGCTTTGTTCATCGTGATGCTTCCTAAGGCCCACTTGACTTCATATTCCCGGATCTCTGGCTCTAGGTGATTGATCACACCATTGTTATTATCTGGGTCATGAATATCATTTTTATACAGTTCTTCTGTGTATTCTTGCCACCTCTTCTTAATATCTTCTGCTTCTGTTAGGTCCAGACCATTCCTGTCCTTTATTGTGCCCATCTTTGCATGAAATGCTCCCTTGGTATCTCTAACTTTCTTGAAGAGATCTCTAGTTTTTCCAGTTCTATTGTTTTCCTCCATTTCTTTGCATTGATCACTGAAGAAGGCTTTCTTATTTCTCCTTGCTATTCTCTGGAACTATACATTTGAATAAGTATTTCTTTCCTATTCTCCTTTGCCTTTTGCTTCTCTTCTTTTCACAGATATTTGTAAGGCCTCCTCAGACAACCAATTTGCTTCTTTGCACTTCTTTTTCTTGGGGATGATCTTGAACCCTGCCTCCTGTACAATGCCACAAACCCCTAACACAGTGCTTATCATACATCAATACCTTCAAAGGTCATTGAACTCATATTAGAATGGAACATTTAAGAAAACATTTATTTGGCTTCCATGAATTACTTTACATGTGGGAATGGAAATCAAAATGCCTATAAATGCTTGAAAGAAAAACTGATGAATCCAAATATTTCTCCCATCTCCCCACCCCCATCTGTTTATACATTAAGGATGATATATATAGATATATAGATATACACACACATATATATAAATATGAAAAAGTGAAAATGTTAGTCACTCAGGTGTGTCCAACTCTTTGTGACCCCATGGACTGTAGCCCACCAGGCTCCTCTGTCCAGGGAATTCTCTAGACGAGAATACTGAAATGGGTTGCCATTTCCTTCTCCAGGGGATCTGCCCAGATCAGGTATTGAACCTGAATCTCGTGTACTGGCAAGTGTATCCTTTACCACTGAGCCACCAGAGAAGCCCATGGATACACACACACACACACACACACACACACACACACACACACACATATATATACACACATGTTTGTGGCATAAATAAATAATTATAGGACTGAACCAAAAAATAAATTCCCTACTTTTTCTCTGCCTACCACTTCCTGAATCAAGCTTCCATTCAACATCTTGCAAGTTACCTGCTCTTGTTGGTAGTAGAAGCAGTGAACACCTTCCAGTGAGGTGGATTTGCAGTTTAACACAGTGAACTGACTCCTAAACCTATGAATGTGCAAGAAGGAAGATATAATCTTGTCCCTAATACCCATGATGGAACTCTTTAGTCAGCCTTTCCACACAAATCTTCTAGAAATACCAACTTTTAAATTTATACCCAGTTGGAAGACTTAACTCTATTAGTAGAAATAAATTATTGCTGTAGGCTCTGTGCTTTTAAATGAAAAATGCTCACCTAGTTAAATGTTTTTTAAAGGATTGTGTTAATTAATATCAAAACCAGACTGAGAACACAATGCTCATCGTTTAGAAAAAGTTAACCTCTCAGGAGAGAGTGTTTTCTATCTGGCAAACACAACTGCACTGAAAGAGAACATGTGGGGCACATGTGGGGCTTTTCTGAACAATCCTTTATCTACACTGTGATTCCCAGCAACTCACAATTTCCAGGGACACTTTTCAGAACTGGTCATTGATAATTGGTGGTAGATTTAACCCCAGTGCCAGTTTATCTCTGTGAGCTCAGTCATTCAGTTGTGTCTGATTCTTTGTGACCTCATGGGCTATAGCCCAACAGACCCCTCTGTCCATGGAGTTTTCCAAGCAAGAACACTGGAGTGGATTGCTATTTCCTTCTCCAGGAGATCTTCCCAACCCAGGTATTGAAGCTGCCATCTCTTGCATTGACAGGTGGATTCTTTACCTCTGTGCCACCTGAGAAGCCCAGTTTATCTCTTGGGTTCTCAAAAACAAAGTTAGTGTAGTGGAGAAAACCCAACCAGGTGCAATGGTGTGGTCTAAAGCTGTAAGCCTTGACTATCACGACGCTAAGCTTTAGAATGGCGGGTGGGCATCGTTAAATATTCCTCCATGTTTCTCCTCGTTCACCAAATTCTGACTTTAATTCAAATATCTCCGGAATTTTGGGTCACATAAGAAATGTTGTCTAAGTTATTTTACAGCAAAAAGACAAATTCATGACCCAGACAAAGACTAGTTTTTACATAGTAGCAGAAAGAAACTATGGATTTTCCTTTCCAACTCCTGTTCTATAAAACTTACATGATGGAGGCCTGACAAGTGTAACAGGAGTGAGGTTTAGCGTCAAACAAACTAGACTTGAATCTTGTTTCTGTCAGGAGATTTGGGTATGAATTATTTGACTTTTATGACTTGGAAATGAATGTTTGCAATATTAAAACCTGACTATATTAATAGCATCATTAATAACACAGTGATATATTTAATACCACTAATGAGACGTGACCTATCAGACCAAAAAGTGATAAGTTAGCAGCTCTAGGACCTTCTTAAGCAAGTGGTTTAGGCAGTTAAAGACTGAGAGCAGGTACAAACGTTCTGAAGTTTCCTTTGGATCCTGCCTGGTAAAATTAATGGTAATCCTGAATTGGTTGCAAATTGATGATTGTTGTGATATGTCTTTGAAATGTGAATTTTATTTGAATTTAACTGTGGTCACATCGAAGATTATATCACATGAACAGAATAAAGCTGCATCACCTGTGCACCCATTCGCAGTTGCCATAGAGACACTGAGCATCCCTAGGTCTCTGTGCATAAGCCGACCTCGCTCTCTTGCTCCTGGTCTCTGTGTGCTCTTGCCCAAATACCCAACAGGTCACTCTGACTCCACGTGCACAGAAGTGGATGAATCTTCCCTTCATCACTGTCTATCCCTTTTCCATCTCAGATGTGGGAGCCAGCAGTGGGCCAATGGAGAGCTGAGGCTCACACAGAGGCCTCTCCACCGCCCTCCGCAGCCCACCTGGCAGTACTGCCCATGGCACGCCTCTGATTCGTCCTACACACGCTGACCGAGGCGGCTCCTGCACTGCCTCCCATGACTGCCTGGTTGCTTTCCTGGACCCAGTTTCACCGACTATAGTCACTCTATGCTCTGAATGCTCAAATCATCTTTCTCAAGCATAGATCTGATCGCACCAGTCTCTTCTGCAAACCCCTCTGTTGGTTTCTTGTTATCTGCACATCCATTTTCATCCCCCTCAGGGGGGCATGCATGACCCTCACCATCTGGCTCCCTCCCAACGTTTCAGTTCCACTGGCCCCATCCCACCACGTGTGGAGAGCACAGAACTATACAATGCTTGCCTTTCCACAGGAAGGCCATTCTTTCTCCTCATCCGGGGGTTTGCAGTCTGCTATCTCTGTTTACTTGTTCTTCCCTTCCCCCATGCTCTCTGTCTCTTTTGATTATAACTAGTGCTAACTCTGCTACATATTTTGGCCAAGTATCTGCCATCCTTGCTGTCACAGATTCAAACCATTTCCTGCATCATCACCTGCATTGAGCAGCTATAAATGGAGGGTTCAGAGAGATTTTCTTCCCAAATGTCAGATGATTGAAACACAAGTTTCTGACTACACAACCCAGCTATTTCTCTTATACCAAGCTCCTCCTCTCAAAATCCAAATAACTATCATTTCATCTGGGAAGTCGATCGAGATGACTGCTATAGACTGAAAGCCTATGTCCTTCTCAGGTGCATCTACTAGAATCCTAACCCCAAGGTGACGGCATCAGGAAGTAAGGTTGTTGGGAGATGATTAGGTCCAGAGGGCAAAATCTTCATGAATGGGGTCAGTGCCTTCATAAGAGACCCCCAAGAGCTCCCTTGCCCTTTCCATTCATGAGGGCACAGAAGAAGATGCTGTCTTTGAACAAGGGAGAGGACCCTCACCAGACGCTGACTATGCTGATGCCTGATCTTGGACTTCCAGCCTCAGAAATGAGAGAAATGATGCTTGCTATTTAAGCCTCTCCATCTATGATGCCCTGTTGCAGCCGCCCAAGCCAATGAAGACAACCTCCATCTTCTGTGGTCTCAGAGGACCCAGCACTTGTCTTGTGACAACTTGCTTTGATCAGCTTGTCTGTGTGTCTGCTCATCCTGCTGTGAGTTCCGAGAGGGAAGGGTCTGTGTTGTATTCATCGCCCCAACCCTCATTACCAGGAATGCTAATACCAGGAACTTGAAAATACTGAGTGGTTGAATGAGTAAATACAGAGATAGGACAGAAGAGAAAACTGGAACAGAGAATGAATGATGGTTCACAATCCGCACACTTTGATGACAAAATGATGCTCTTTTCTGCCCTAAAGACATGCATATGCCTACATATTCACACCATATTCAGCACACTATTTTTTTCAGAAGGCAATGAACTGCCAGTGTTACAAAAAGAAGATGTACTGATTATATAATCTGATGATATATTAGGGAGACATTTGGGAGGAGACAGTTGTTGAAAATTCAGACAGGGTCTGCATTAGCTCTCTGCTTTCTCAAGTAGCTTTAATTAAACCCTGTACACACCGCTCCTGTTCTTAATAAACGCTGTTCTGATTCTTCTCTTTCTGTGTTTAGAATTTTGTACCAGACTGTGGAAATATACTCCTAAATGAAACCTCTAGCATAGGTGCATTAACCAGGGAGTCAGTGCTTTTAGACCAGGGTTTGCTTTGTGGCTCATATTATCTCTCTTGACAAACTTGTATCCTTTCAAAGTAATTTCTTCCTCATCTTAACCATACCCACACACTTACCACAGATGGACATCTTTTTCTCAGTGTCTCACTGAATTACACAATTCATCACACCACTTTAAACACCCTCACCTGTACACATCTCTCCAGACTTTTCTTCTTGGTGCTCAGAAATGTCCATTAAAGAGCTTCAAGGTTGTTGTCTAATGATTTAACTCCAGTAATCATCCTTCTAAAATCAGAATTTGAAACTGTTGAGGGTCAGATTTGTGAATATCTCTGCCACTGTGAGTTAGCTACATGGCCCATCGTCTCTAAACTCTGATTTAATGAGAAGGCTCTGTGAAGCGGGCAGTTATGCAACTCTTACTGATTTGAGCTGAATATGCCAGTCACTGATGTCTGTGTCTAGGAGAGCCCTGCACAAAAGTAAAAGCCCACCGTTCATTTTCAGGTGTTCCCGCCCACTGACACCACGCTTTCCACTCCTCCAGCATTCCAGGCCTGCTGCTTTCACCCTTGACCTTGGCTTCTCAGTGCATTCTTCTCAGGACACGCCTGTGTCCCAGGAGGCTCCACCCACATCTCTGAGCTCTCACTCCATTTTCAAGGTTCTACCTGCCGTTTAAGGACTTGTTAACAGTCATCAGCACAGGTTCAAATATTTATTTAAGTATCACAAGCCCTGGCTTTGCAGATCTCTCTGGGTTGGTTCTGGCTCTGCCTCCAGATGTGTCTCGTGGGTACATCATCAACACACAAGGTGTAATCTACTGATGGGAATTGTAAGGAAGACAGAGGTCCACTGAAAAAAAGTGGAGAAGCAAGCAGGCCTGTGCATGAGGCTTGAATCCTCACACTGTGTGAGTCACTCACTTGTGTCCTGCTCTTTGCGACCCCATGGACTTCTCCAGGCCAGAATACTGGAGTAGGTAGCCTATCCTTCTCCAGAGGATCTTCCCAACCCAGGGATAAAGCCCAGGTCTCCCGCATTGCAGGCAGATTCTTTCCCAGCTGAGCCACCAAAGAAGTCCAAGAATACTGGAGTGGGTAGTCTATCCCTTCCCCCAGAGGATCTTCCTGATCCAGGAATTGAACCGGGGTCTCCTGCATTGCAGGCGGATTCTTTACCAGCTGAGCGACCAGGGAAGCCCCGTGGAGTGACCACAGAGCAGGAAGGAAGGAAAAAGGAAGCATAGATCGTCATGTGTTTAACTGCATGAGGTGCCCGGACACAGGCATGTCTTTTGATCTTATCTTTTCCTTCCTGGTTTGCTAATATTTAACACTATTCCTCTAACTTATCCATGCTCTTTTGAAAGACAGTCTTGCAGGGGTTGGGGGGTGGGGAGGAGATGGGGTCTTCTCTGACAGTAAAAATTTATGCCCTTGAAGTTAAGATAGTGTCTGAGTCCCCGTGCCTCAGGCAAATCTCTATTCCTTTCTGGGTTTTCATTTCCTCATCTGGAAAATAGTAGCTGAAATTAAACTCTGTAATATCTAAGGTTATTTACAACTTTATGTTTCTTGGGGTAAATTTTCATGATCTGGTTTCATAGATCTAGGTTTATAGAAACTGCATTAGGGCTAAATCAGGAATGCATGAGTGAAGGTGAAGACAGTTTAATAGATGCTAACAGTCACTTGCATTATTATGAAGATGTTTATTTAACACAAATGTTCCTACCAGTCATCATAGGCAAAGCTCATGACAGCACGATGTAGGAGAACTCCCCCCCACCCAGAGCATGGGGTCCAGTGGAGAGTGAAGTAGGGGCGTGTCCATCACCGCCATGAGACAGAGCTGCTAGGAGGAGGAGAGGCTGGCAGGAAGGATTCTGTCTGATACAGTCAGTGAAGCTTTCAGGCTGGAGGAAGTGTGTGCCCTGGACCTTGAACGTGAGTACAGAATACTTGTGGGAAGTAGAACCATGGCTTCCCACACTGAGTAATTCATCTATGCCAAGTCAGGGAGGTAAAACAGAGGGGAAACATGTGGGAGGAGACTGGGATTTGTGTAGGAGCTGAGTGTAAGGGGTGGGAAACCAGGGAGGGTCTGATTGAAAAAGTCTCTGCTCCGGGGAGAGAGGGAGATCTGATGGAAGAAGGGTGTACAGATGGTTGTTTTTAAAAATATTGTTGGTTTTCTACAAATAAGCAATCAGATATTAGTATAATTTGACTGAATCAGAAGTAAAACTATGGGTAAAGAGAACTTGTAAATAGGCTTCCATACTTCCTATCTGTAAGAATTGTTCTTGTTGATATTATTTTGGCAATTATTCAGCAGCCACAAGCTTACCCCCTTGTTCAACTCCTCTGCTACTAACAAACCCTCTTTTGTTCTCTAGTAATAAATATCTAAAGTTTACCTGCTTTTAATTTGATTACACAAAATCTCCAGATTCTGATTCTTTACAATATGATATTTAGAAGTACAAGTCTACTTTACCAGGGGAAAATAAAGGCACAGACGGATGCCTGTCACCAACCCAGAAACCCTGGTGTATGGGCTCTGATGATCCTGTATCATTCTCTGTGTTGTCCAACAGAAAGCCAAGAAGCATCGTTCTTCAGTATTTGCACACACAGCTATGTGAAATTTGACTTTTATGAATGTACAAGGGCTGAACCATATGAATTATACTAGCTGCAGTAAGCTTGCTTCTTCGGCATTGTTATTGATTATGAACCACTCAGTTACACTTCTAACTAATTTCTCTGTGCAGTCAAAAAGTCACTATCATTTTTGATTTCTTCTGGAACCTAGGGAATGTTGGTTGATACTATAAAGACTTTCATAGAGCATTATTTTTTAAAAAAATTAAATCAAGCTTAAAACTATTCTTATTTTTTAAAACCCTGCAAGCCATTTTAAAGTCATTAATATATCAAATTTAAGATCATTAGTAATGCCATTTTCAGCAACATGGTTGGACATAGAGATTATCATACTAAATGAAGTAAGTCAGACAGACAAATATCATATGATATCATTTACATGTGGAATCTAAAAAAAATGATACAAATAAGCTTGTTGACAAAATAAATGGGCTCACAGACATAGAAAACAAACTTTCCAAAAAGGAAACCACTGGGGGTGATTAAGTTGGCATGTTGGGATTAACATGTAACCGCTACTTTATATAAAACAGCTATAAAACCACTACTTTATATAAACCAACAAGGACCTATTGTATAGCACAGAGAACTCTACTCAGTATTTTGTAATAATGTATATGAGAAAAGAATCTGAAAAAAGAATGGATATATACATATGTATAGCTGAATCACTTTGCTGTAAAACTAACATAACATTGTAAATCAACTACACTTCAATATAAAATAAAATTTTAATTTTAAAATTTAATCAGAAAAGATATATCAAATCAAACCTTAGGCACACAAATACATTGGCAAAGCATTACACGAATCAAGCTAACATGTTGGATTTTATGTCTACACCCCTGGATACAAATAAGTGTCTTAAAATGTGTTGGTTAAACCACAAAGCTCCTGCCTTCATGAACACAGATGTCTCTGCAGCATCGTGAGAGGAAGCTGCTTCTCTTCGCGTTCCCTTGACTTTTGTGAGGACTCGAACTGGACAGGAAGCAAGAAGGGGCCCTTTGTTCCTAAAAGCTCCTGTTGTTTTCACTACACATCCCCTCAGATGGTGTTGGTGACACTCATCACTGAGAATTGCTAACAGGGGCCAGAGAGAGAGATGTGTGATTATAAAGAGAGCAAGAAGGGAGAATGGAGGATCAAAGGGTGCTCTGGGAGGTGATAAATGGTCCATTCGTAAGAGTTTCTCTGAACTGATTCAAGTCATGAGCTCTGATCAGTCTCCTTTCTCAAATCATTCCTCTGAAACAGCTGTGACAGTTTATATAGGAATCTAATTATAAAAGAAAGATCAAGAGTTTAATGAAGATTGTGCATTAATTTAAAGACAAAGCTAAAAATAAAAATAGCAAAATTCCTGCCAGAATCCTGCCTTTGGTCTAGCAAGACATTGACTACACTCAATCACTGAAAGCAAATCTAACCATCCATGCCCTACATTGCTGAATCTTGCAAACCTTCAAACTGGATTTTCACAGGATTTTGGTGTAATAATGGAGTGATAGATCGTCCTTGCAGAACACCTGCATTCTCTTTTATTATTAAATTCCAGCTGCTTTTAAAATTACATATATTTTCACACAATCCCCCCAAACATACATATATTAGCAATAATTGTCCTAACCACTTTAATCACTTGGTGCCATGGACAGTTTAAATATATGAGCAGAATAATATAGATGCTATTTTACTATACAACATTTTAGTGCACTCACAATTGGCAATGTGTTTTTGATTGCAGCACGTCTTTTTACATAGTGATAAACCATATTTTTAAGACAATAGCAACATTTAAACATGGCTTGCTTCAGAGGGAGAAAAAAATCTTAAAAATATTCTAAAAAGTTTAGAAACAAAAAGACCTGGTGTTATGTTGAAGTTATATAGCAGATTTCCTAGCTGGAGGATTGCTTCCATCAAAAAATAGAATGCTAGAAAATAATTTTGTTTTATATTCTTAATAGAAACTATTTTTTTTCTGGTGTCCCTGAATCAGATAGCCTTTTTCTACTTAAACCATGAGGTTTCCAGAAGAAAAGGCAGCAACTCTTCTCTTCAGATTTGGACAGGGAGAGAATGTCCCAGTGTTAGGAGAAGTGTCCCTGGAAAGTGGCTGAGCACAATGGGAGACAGTCAGCTGGGCAGCTGGGTAGCAGTGCCGGGAAAAGCAGTCTACTTCTGGACTTGGAGCAGATATTGACTCAGTAGACAAACGAGTGTCTTGTGCAATGTGGGGTGAGAAATGGAGAGCTTAGAACCTCTGTGAGGGAAAAAAAAGTGTGCAAGAGAGGAAACACAGACAAAGAAGCAAAGGAGACCACATCGAAAGCAAGCGTGCAGATTTGCAGTAAGAGAAGCAAAAGCCTAGTCTTAAGCAGATCTTGTTGACACAAAGACAACCTGTGAGTTTCTGGCAAAAGACTCTTTGTATTTCTTCTCCCGTAATATCCAAACCTCCACGTTTCCTTCCTTTGTATATGTGTCACTCCAGTGTCTGTGCAGAGCCAGAGCATCTGCTGGAAGTTCTGGGTGAAGTGTAGTGAAGTGAAAGTCGCTCAGTCCTGTCCAACTCTTTGCAACTCCATGGACTATACAGTCCACGCAATTCTCCAGGCCCCAATACTGGAGTGGGTAGCCTTTCCCTTCTCCAGGGGATTTCCCAACTCATGGATCAAACCAAGGTCTCCCACACTACAGGCAGATTCTTTACCAGCTGAGGCACAAGGGAATTCCCAAATCCCAGGGGTTTATCTAAATGTCTGAATCCTGAAAATCTATTCTGGATTCAAAATTTGAAGTGAAAAACAATAAAATTACAATCAACCAATGTTATATCTGCAAAGTATACATTATGCCAACTTTTCTGTTTACTATATTTATAAAATTCATAATTTCTAAAAAAATATTATCTTCGTACTAGTTCAGTTGTTACATTTTCTTACTTCCATACTTACTTGGCTAATTAGCTATAGTCATTGCCAGGAAAGCAGAGCCAATCAAAAGGAATATCTTCAAAGCAAAATTATAACAAATAAAACTCTCTAAACATTAAAAGCAGTGCTGGAGCGGTGAGCAGCCAAGAGGAGAATCAGCAGTGGCCACAAGAGTGGAAAAGGGTCAGTGTTCATTCCAATCCCAAAGAAAGGCAATGCCAAAAATTGCTCAAACTACCACACAATTGCACTCATCTCACGTGTTAGTAAAGTAATGCTCAAAATTCTCTAAGCCAGGCTTCAGCAATACGCAAACCGTGAACTTCCAGATGTTCAAGCTGGTTTTAGAAAAGGCAGAGGAACCAGAGATCAAATTGCCAACATCCGCTTGATCACCGAAAGAGCAAGAGAGTTCCAGAAAAACATCTGTTTCTACTTTATTGACTATGCCAAAGCCTTTGACTGTGTGGATCACAAAAAAACTGTGGAAAATTCTGAGAGAGATGGGAATACCAGACCACCTGACCTGCCTCTTGTATGCAGGTCCAGAAGCAACAGTTAGAACTGGACATGGAATAACAGACTGGTTCCAAACAAGAAAAGGAGTACATCAAGGCTGTGTATTGTCACCCTGCTTATTTAACTTATATGCAGAGTATATCATGAGAAACACTGGGCTGAATGAAGCACAATCTGGAATCAAGCTTACTGGGAGAAATAGCAATAACCTCAGATATGCAGATGACACCACCCTTATGGCAGAAAGTGAAGAACTAAAAAGCCTCTTGATGAAAGTGAAAGAGGACAGTGAAAAAGTTGGCTTTAAGCTCAACATTTGGAAAATGAAGATCATGGCAACTGGTCCCATCACTTCATGGCAAATAGATGGGGAAACAGTGTCAGACTTTATTTTTCTGGGCTCCAAAATCAGTGCAGATGGTGACTGCAGCCATGAAATTAAAAGATGCTTACTCCTTGGAAGGAAACTTGTGACCAACCTAGACAGCATAATCAAAAGCAGAGACATTACTTTGCCAGCAAAAGTCCATCTAGTCAAGGTTATGGTTTTTCCAGTAGTCATGTATGGATGTGAGAGTTTGGCTGTAAAGAAAGCTGAGTGCCAAAGAATTGATGTCTTTGAACTGTGGTGTTGGAGAAGATTCTTGAGAGTCCCTTGGACTGCAAGAAGTTCCAACCAGTCCATCCTAATGGAGATCAGTCCTGAGTGTTCATTGGAAGGACTGCTGCTGAAGCTGAAGCTCCAATACTTTGGCCACCTGATGCAAAGAACTGACTCATTGGAAAAGACCCTGATGCTGAGAAAGATTGAAGACAGGAGGAAAAGGGGATGACATAGGATAAGATGGTTGAATGGCATCACCGACTCAATGGACATGAGTTTGAGTAAGCTCTGGGAGTCGGCGATGGACAGGGAGGCCTGATGTGCTGGGATCCGTGGATCACAATAAGTCGGACAAAACTGAACAACTGAATTGAACTGAAACATTAAAAAAAATAAAAGGTTTTTTTGTGGACATGGATTATGAAGTATATCTCCTGAAATCTGTGTACTGAGTATGGGTAGGTGGTCTACCCAGAGGCCTTGAGGATCTGGAAACTCCTCCACACCCCCTGGCAACTCGTTAACAACTCTCTCTTCAACAGACTAGATTGTCCAGGTGTCAGCTCCTCTCAGAAGCTTTCCCCGTGTGTGCATGTTTAGTCATGGCCAACTCTTTGAGACCCATGGATAGTAGCCCTCCAGGCTCCTCTGCCCATGTAATTATCTGGGTAAGAATGCTGGAGTGGGTAGCCATTCTCTTCTCCAGTGGATCTTCCTGACCCAGGGAGGAAACCCAAGTCTCCTGCGTTACGGGCAGGTTCTTTACCCGGGAACTCAGGTTCTTCCCTGAGCCAGCAGGGAAACCCACATCTCTCATACAAGGACACAGTGGAACTCCATGGTAACATACCCAGTGCACATGTAAACCTGGGAATCTGTGCATGCATGAAAGAGAAGATTTCTGAAGCCAAATGGCTTTAATTAAAACCCCAGCTCTATCCCTTAGTGACTGAATGACCTCGAGTGTGCTCCTTCAACATTCTGTGCCTCAGTTCACTCATCTGCATGGAAGAACTGGTACTAAAGACCTCCTGAGTTGTGGGTCCTGTCCTGGAGCCTGCAGTCCATTCTGTCCAGGGTTTTTGCAAAGACAGTGTGAGCCCTGTGGCCAGGAATGTTTTCCTGTACTCACCTTTACACATTTACGGGGCTCCTGAGGTCGCTCAGTGGTAAACAATGTGATTGGCAATGCGAGGAGACACAAGAGATGTGAGTTCGACTCCTGGACGGGGAAGATTCCCTGGAGGAGGCAAAGATCCAAGTGATCACAGAAAACCAGTTGAGGCCTGTTCACTAAGTAAGTGCTCCATGTAGGAAAATACTAAGAACTTTTGGATTAGTTTGAGTCTGCCTCTCTGATCTGCCCTCTTCCCACCTCTTTCGCTCCCTTCATCAAAGGTCAAGCTCTCTGGCATTTCCTTGGGTCATGTTTTCTCTCCTGACTCTGCCCTTGGTCACTTTCCCCTTGCTCCATTCATGATGCTTGAAGCGATGCACTGTTTCTCTGAGGCCTGTTCTGCTAGCTTCTGCAGCTCATCCCAGCGTGCTCACTTCATCCATGAGCATTGTCCCTCCCCACTCTTAGGCTCTAAGCGTTGAGGATGAAGCACATGTTCCTTGGTCTGGCCCCCCCAAACCCCTGCACAGGGCCTTGCACCGTGTGTGTGTAACAAGCATTTATCCTAACAGGGCTGTATGTGCACGCTGCCCGTCACCCAGCTTACCCTGATGTCCTAAGCCAGCGATGATGACTGAACTCTATGCTTAACTGTGTCATCTTTCTTGGCTGGTTTAGCATCTCGTGCGGAGAGGAGGCTCCTTTCTGTCACATGCTTTTTTGGACAGTTCCCGCCTCCAGTTCATCACAGGTTTTTCTCTCTCCTCCCTGCCTTTCCCAGCTCACATCCTTGGCTCACTTTTGTTTTCCTCTCTCTCAAACCAAAGGAACTCACAAGAATTCTTCTTCACAAGAACCAGTTTGCAGCATTTCAGGGAACGCCCTCAAAGGAACTGCACCAGCAGAGAAGCTATTTTTGTCATGAAGGAAGACACAGTGAGTCAGACCAGACCTGGATCGGTCTTCTCTCCAGTACATCAGAAGGCAGGTGACTAGGGGTTCACCAATTTCAGCCTTAGTCAGAGGAAATCAACAGATGACAGGCTCTGAAAGGTGTAAAAGACTTAGAACCACATCAATACCTGCATGAAATATTTTGATAAGAAGCTTTCACAAAGCCTACTGTCTGATTTTTTTTTTTTTTTTGAGGAAATTATCTTAAAGAACAACTCTGAGGAGTTTGGATAAATGTTTTTTATAGAAAATTCCTCAATAAACCATAAAAGTCTATCAAATTCATAGACTTATCAAATTCACTTGTTTTGACCTTTTTAAGAGAGATGGTTAGTGTTTAGAGGCAAATTCTTCCAAGCTCAAGAATTGCGTGAACAACTCAGGATTAGCTGAATTTAATGACTGGCATTTTTTTTTTTGATATTTCTAAGTCTAATTATTAAACTAGTAATGGGATTCCACTTGCAATTAAGGAAACCAATACCATGAAATAATCCCTAAGTAAAGCAACAATGTACTTTGGCCACTATGACTGCCTGATGCAAAGAACTGACCCTGTGGAAAAGACCCTCATATTGGGAAAGATTGAAGGTGGAGGAGAAGGGGACGACAGAGGATGTGATGGTTGGATGGCATCACAGATTTGATGGACATGAGTTTGAGCAAGCTCTGGGAGTTGGTGATGGATGGGGAGGCCTGGCGTGCTGCAGTCCATGGGGTCACAGAGAGTCAGAAATGACTGAGCAATTGAACTGAATTGAAAGCAGCAAGAAAACTAAAGTTTTGAACATAACTTAGAAGTTTGTGGGTATAATTATTTATTTTCTTAGTTAGCTTTTAAAAATTTCAATATGCTTTCTAATTTAGTCAAGGAATTAGGGGGTGGGGGACGGAGCATTAAGAAAAAATATCAACTGCTGTGTCTCACCATCTTTAACACCTGTCCCTAGAGGTGGTGTTTTCTTTGGAAGACATTTAGGGCATTGGTGCTGGGCATTTTCTATTATGTCAGACAAAAACAAGCATTTAAAAAAAAAAGACAATGAGGAGCTTAAAATGTTTATGGAACTATTTATGCCTAAGATGCTTACATGTGACAACACCTTGGATTGAGATGTCATCGAGAGGATAAAGGGTAGGACAGTCTGCAGCTGAGAGCATGTCGGTACAGAGAAACCTCGGCTTTGACCGCACAGTCAGATGACCTCTGGACAACACAGGGGTGGCAAAGAACATGGGCTTTGGGTCAGACATCATTAACTTATGGCTTGAGTGTCCTCATTTTTATTGAGAGGTTGCCATTTTCGAAAATTGTCTTCACCAGCAAAATGAGAACCTCACACTATGTCTGATACCTGGCAGGATCCATTACTGGAGGCTGATCACTTCATTTAAGTGGATGTGATATCTTGCTTTTCTTCTTTTCTACTTCTTTCTCTAAGCAGAGGACACAAACTTGAGGGCAAGGACCCAGTCTACCTACTCTCATGTTCCCTGCAGCCCTCAGCAGAGAGAGTCCACATGGACTGGAGCACATGGATTGGCTTTATAGCACCAGCGCTATACAGATAGCCCGCCAGGCTCATCTGTCCATGGGATTCTCCAGGCAAGAGTACTGGAGTGGCTTACCATGCCCTTCTCCAGGGGCTCTCCCTGACCCAGCAATCAAACCCAGGGCTCCTGTATTACAGGCAGATTCTTTAACATCTGAAAGTCTGCTTCTCATATAATAATTACTAAATAATTTTTTCTTTTGCAGCCGAAAGAAAACTTAGTATTGTTTTCCATATCTGGACAACGTAGATTTTTGAGCAGCTATGTTTTAAACTGAAGTGAAAATTTTCCTAAGAGTTTCTATCGGTCTTGGTTTAATTCTTCAGGCTGGATAGCATGTCTTCTTCTTTTCCTTGAGCACCCTTGACATATAAATTTAGCTTTTAGTATTCTCCTCCAGCTGTTTTCAATCAAGCTGAGGAGTTGGAATTTATTTAAATAATTCTTAAAATATATGATCTAAAACATCTCACGCTTCCAGTCACTCATAGCTGCATAGCTTCTTGTTTTCTGAGATCCTTCTTCATGTGTGGACCTGGATTCATGAAGAATTTTGGCTGGAGGCAAAAGGCTCTAATGCATGGGACACAGCCCTCCCTCAACTTAATGCAAGATGTTTGGTACTTTGTTGGCTGATGAGTGATGGAGAAGCCACCAGAAAGGAGAAAAACAACCCATACACTGTGGAAAGTAGCACCAGTGTAATTAGTAGCATTACTCAGACGTGTCCAAATCATCAGAATGCCTCTGTTTTTACAGAGCAGGGGTTTCCAGAGGGAGAATGAAGAGTCTGAAAAAGACACCATAGGTGTTGTTAACTGGATTTGCCCATTTCAAATTTTAGTGAGTTTTGAGCAAAATGAAAACTGTCCATGGAATGCTGGATATATTTAAAGCTTTTGCGACAGTTAAATCCCTGAATATTTTTAAGTAACACACACATGCATGCTGGTAAGATGTAACAGTATTTAGGTTCAGCCATATAAATGCACTGGACAAGATGCTGTGTGTGTGAACGGGGGTGAGCCTTGCTGAGGTTTCATGAGCATATGGGGCCCCACCTGCACCCGTGGGCACACCTTGGGAGCCTGCCTTAGGGAGGTGATCTGCCCCACGGTGTTTCTCTAACTTGGCATTTGTTCACAAATGATGCTATTTTATTATAGACAAAGCATCCCAAATGTAGGATTTCATAAACACAGGTGTGCAAGTGCAACTAGGGAAGTGGGAGAGTGAAAGCTCCGAGGGATAAGCACAACCTTGGACTTGCATTCAGCTTGCTTCTAATCCCTTGTGTAACTTTGGAAAGTCCCGAGAATACGTGAGTTTCATTTTGCATGTATGCAAAAGGGGGATGACATCTCAAGAATCTCTAGGCATGCATATGTAACACTTCTCCCACCAAGCCTCTCTAGTTCTTGTGGACAATTCCACGTGACGCCACCCATACCTGGTCTTCAAGTGGCAAGAGAACATATCAAGTGAAGGAAGCAGACACTAAAAATGTGTCTTATTTTTGCTGCTCAAGGAGAATGTCAGGTCGGTACATTCTTTTGAAACAAAAAAAAATCACATTATTGTATTTTATAATAATCCTTTGTAATAATAATTTGCATTATAATAATCCTTCCAAGCATTACTGCTGCAAGGCACTGCTCCCATTGCTGAGAACACAGAACAAAGAAGACAAAACCAGAACTTAGCTCCTAATGAGTACAGACTGATCACACACAGGCAAACACACTAGGAGGATGGCTTGATATTGACAAATTTAATGCACAAGTGTAACCTGGTGGTGGTACTTTATGAGGCCGAAAGAGAGGAGATGACACTTGAGATGAGACCTACATGGCAACGAGTCATGGTAAATACTGAAGATAGAACCGTCTATCTCCAGGGATTCACAGTTCATTGGGCTAAACATTCATGATGAAAATTTATAAAAATGATTACAATGTATTGTCACTGTGAATGAATTTGACTCTTGCTTTTGGTGGGCCCAATGGACCATCCATACCAAAGGAAGCATATTCACGGTGGGCAGCAAGGACCAGCCACAACTAAAGGAGCATATTTTAATACTGTGAATGAAATAAGGGAGTACAGCTAAGTGCACCTGGACAAAGGCCACTTCCTAGTTGTTGAAAGCACAGCTATTTAGTGAAATGGACAGAAGCCAATTTACTGTGTGACTGCTATGGACATGTTATTTTTCTGCAGAAGACTGTCTTTTCTCAGTTTTAACATAGACATTTTATTTTGTTACAAAGGTTTGCTGAGATTATATTCATAAAGTACTATACAATTTAAAATGTGTGCATCATTTTATATATATACACATGCACATACGCATTCGTACATTTATTAACATACGTGGACACACACTTTGTGTAAAATGTATATTTTTCATTGCAGTCATGTAAGCATCAAGTGAAATAAACATATTCACACAACAGGCCTGTAGATGGGGTGGCTTTCATTGGAAGTGAAGGTGAGAAGCCTGATTGCCTAAGTCCAGTTGGAACCTTTATCTTCAGCATTTGGCTGGTTTATCTACGGGTCTAAAGATAATCCTCACTCCTTGAGACATGGTGATGAAGTTTGGCTCTTACATCATGATGATAAAAAGCACAAAATTCTCTGTAATCTTTGTGATAATCATATACTCCAGTATTCTTGCCTGGAGAATCCTGTAGACAGAGGAGCCTGACAGGCTACAGTCCGTGGGATCGCAAGAGTCGGACACGACTTGGCGACTAAACCAAACCACCATGATAATTCAGGACTATCATTATACATATCCTTTTTCCTTTTTCTTAAATAGTGAATTTAAAGAGAAAAAAATAGAATGTCTGTGGAAAGTGATCATTCCTTCAAATTATGTAAAAACTTTTAAAGTTGTTTAGATTTCTCAGATGATTTTAGCCAAGAAGTTCAATAATAAATCACACTAAAATAGATCTGTGTTTGGATTGCAAGCATATGTATTTTTAAGGACAATCACATTTAGGGAGAGTATAAAAGAAGTAAACACGTTTCTAAATAATCAGACCCCTAACATATTTAGAAGATGGCCATTTTCAAATAACAAACCATCCCCATGAGCTCTTGAAACTGCACACTCAGATTTTGGTCTGCATTTTCAAGGCTTCAGATCAATACTGGGTAAATACATGAGGTTTCCTTAGACCTTAATCTTGAACTCTTCAGATCATTCTAACCTGAAAACAGGCCTCCTTAAAACTGTAAAGGATTCTGCAAAAGGATTTCAGTCCAAAGCTGATGGCGTGATAACATGATTAAATCATTGATCTAGCTGAATAACTGCAGGCCATGAAGAAAGAAACTACTAGTGAAGGGAATCAGCAAAACCCTTTAATTACTGATTAAAGATATAAGCAAGTGACAGGGGCTTCCATTCTAGCCTCATCATCTCTTCTTGTAACTGGTAGACTTCTACCATGGATCTCTATTTCAAATGATTGTTTAGTTAAAAAAAAAAAAAAGAAAAGAAAAGCTTTTCAATTTTATAACCATGCTGTCCATACGCACATTATTGTATCTGTTTATCTGTCTCTCTATTGACAGAGAAATAATGAACATGCCTATAAAATACATAAGATAAATACAAATATAAAATACATAAAATACTTAACAGGGAGCTTTGAATGGAATATAATAAAATCAAAACAGCAATTTTCTTTGGAAAGTGAAATTATAAGTGATTTTTTATCTTGTTATTTTCTGTTTTTTCTATCACAATAAAGATATATTATTTTATGATTTGAAGAAAAGAAAATTCTATCACCATTTTTGCTACTATTTCAGACTTCCCTTACACACAGAAATTTTTCAGCTCTAAACATTTTGAAAACAATGTAATTGATACAACCTTATTCCTGATATTGACAAGTGTCACATCATATTTCAGGTTAAAAATGTATTGTTATATGTAAGTCAGTGTCAAAATACACGATGTATTCTTTTTTTATTAGTATTATATCTTTGAATTTTATTTTGGAGTATAGTTTTGTGTTTATTTCAGATGTACAGCTAAGAAAAAGAAGAAATATCTGTATAAGTGAATCACTTTGCCCATGTTATTTTCTAAAAATTACTAATTTTGTATTTTTCCGGAATCTCTAGTAAATATCAAGTACTGCCCCACTCTCCCTGACAACTCGGTCTGTTTAAAGAGAAGAAGAGTGTGGGAATCTTCTAGGCAGGTCATAAACATACCAGGAGTTGTGTGAGGTGGGAAAATGAACTTTCACTTTCTCTGTTGGTGATGCATCTTTAACACCAGGCCCCTGTTTCTCACTTGCAAGGAAGTCATTTGATGGGATAAGTCTAGACCTGGGGACAGTTAGTAAACACTTGACTTTGTTCTACTTAGTGACACACCTGTTTCTCTCTCAAGCTAGTTATTGCATGACTGGTTATTGTTCTGTTTGTGACCTGTGTCCCTGAGTCTGTGACAAGCTGCTTGGGAGAAGGACCTGTGTTTCCTGCTCTTGGGTCCCCAATACTGTGATTCTGTCCGTCATCTCCTAGGACAAGCCCAACAAGTGTTCTCATAAATGAAAAGACGTCATGTTGTCTCATTCTCTGTGAGAAGTTGCTGTAAAATGGAATTATCTGTTTATTGTGAGAATATTTTTTTCCACGAAATAGCATCTATGGAAATCTAGCTTCTTTCTTTCTTTGTAGGAATGTATTTAAGTTACTAACTCAGTTTCTTTATTGTTAAATAAGTATTCTTCCTTTCATCTCATTCATTTTGAATTAACTGTTTTCTAGGAGTTTCCTCATTTCCTCTAAGTGTTCAAAATGATTGACATAAAGTTTTTTTATGGCGTTTTTCTGTTATCTTTTTCAAGTTAGCTGCTTATGTAGCCAAGTCCCATTTTTCATCATCAATGCTATAATGTCCCTTTAGTTTTTGGATGAATCACACCAGAGGTTTGTTGGTTATTTAAACAAGTATTTTAAAAATGTTTGAATAGTTTGAATTCTTCTAGATTTGCAGAAAACTTGTAAATATATTACAGAGAATTCCCATTATCCAGTTTCATATATTTAAATATTCAAATAAAAATCTAGCGTGAGTACAGTATTTTTAACTCAATTGCATAGATTATTCAAAATTTACTTTTATTTTTTGAAAGTGAAGTGAAAGTCACTCAGTCATGTCCAACTCTTTGGTACCTCTTAGACTATATAGTCCATGGAATTCTCCAGGCCAGAATATTGGAGTGGGTGGCCTTTCCCTTCTCCAGGGGGTCTTCCCAACCCAGGGATAGAACCCAGGTCTCCCACATTGCAAGTGGATTCTTTACCATCTGAGCCACAAGGGAAGCCCAAGAATACTGGAATAAGTAGCAGCGGATCTTCCCAACCCAAGAATGGAACCAGGGTCTTCTGCACTGCAGGTGGATTCTTTACCGGTTGAACTATCAGGGAAGCCCTACTTTTATTTTTTAACAATGTCCTATTTTTTGTCCCAGGATTTCATTTAAGACACAACATTTTATTCAATTATGATATCATCATGTCTCTTTAGCCTCCTACAGTCTGTAATAGCTTCTCAGACATTGCCTGTTTTTCAAGATCTTGATAGTTTCAAGGCCAAGTATTCTGTAGAATAATCCTCCATTTGGATTTACTTGATACTTTTCTTATGATCAGCCTGGAGTTATGGATTTGGGGGATGAATCCCACAGAGAAGTACTGCTCACCACATTGCATCAAAGTTCTCTGCTATCTCTATCCATATGACATCCCATGGGTGTTCCCTTGGCCACCTGGGGATGGAATATAATTGCTAATTCTTTTCACTACAAAGTCCCTTTGTTCTTCTCCTTTCACACTCTTCTTTGAAGCAAGTTACTAAGTTAGAACACACTGGGGAGAGGGGTGGAGAATGGGAGGTGAGATGAAGTGTTAACTCACCTTATCTACATACTTGTCTTGGGGACTTCCCTGGTGGCCCAGTGGTTAAGACTTTGCCTTCCAATACAGGGAATGTGGATTTGATATCCGGTCAGGGAACTAAGGGAGAAAGCAATGGCAACCCACTCCAATACTCTTGCCTGGAAAATCCCATGGATGGAGGTGCCTGGTAGGCTGCAGTCCATGGTGTCGCGAAGAGTCGGACACGACTGAACGGCTTCACTTTCACTTTTCACTTTCATGCATTGGAGAAGGAAATGGCAACCCATTCCAGTGTTCTTGCCTGGAGAATCCCAGGGATTGGGGAGCCTGGTAGGCTGCCATCTCTGGGATCACGACTTAGCAGCAGCAGCAGCAGCAGCAGCAGCAGCAGGGAACTAAGATCCCACATGCCTCACAGCAACTAAGCCTGCATGTCTCAACTAGAAAGAAGCCTGCAAAAGAGCCAAGTAAATACTAAATTAATTTTAGAAATGATCTAAGGAAAAAAATTGTCTCTTTTCCCATAATTTTTTACTTATACAGTCATTTATTTACACCACTGTGGACTCAGGATACATAATTTATATCTTTGGTTTTAATTCAATACTATGTTATTTATCTCATTTCTCTAATTGTTCTACTTTTGGCCCTTGGGGGACCCTGGTGTCCCTTTAATAAACTCCATTCTTTATTTTCTGAGCACTCCCTTCCTTTGGAAGAATAGATGGTTCAGACACATTTTTCTTTTTATGACCCAGATCTAGAATCAGCCATTTCTCCAAGGAGCCTGTGGACTTTTATTAGTTCTGATTTTCTATGTGTAATTAACTTTTAATTTAATGCTTTGCTTTCAGAGGATGCACTCTGTACTATTCTGTTTGGTTTTTATTTTTGAAATTTGTTAAGTCTTCCTTTATGGCCTAGCATCTGGCACCTTTTTGTAAATGTTTGACATGTGCTCTGGAACAGCAGTAGATAATTACTGGGTACAATATTTTATGACTTACCTCATAAATCAAGTTTATTGATGTTTATTTTCCATTTTTATGTAACATTTTAACTTTTGGATGCCCTTAACCTACTAATTGCAGAGAAGGCAATGGCACCCCACTCCAGTACTCCTGCCTGGGAGAAACCATGGACAGAGGGGCCCAGTAAGCTACAGTCCATGGGGTCGCTAAGAGTCTGACAGGACTGAGAGATTTCACTTTCACTTTTCACTTTCATGCATTGAAGAAAGAAATAGCAACCCACTTCAGTGTTCTTGCCTGGAGAATCCCAGGGACAGAGGAGCCTGGTGGGCTGCCATCTATGGGGTCGCAGAGTCGGACATGACTGACATGACTTAGCAGCAGCAGCAGCAGCAACCTACTAATTGAGAGAGAGAGAGAGAGAGATGTGTTAAAATCTTCCAATATAATGCCGGCATGGTATTTACTTAGCACTTCTATCATATTTCCATTTTTGCTCATTTGAGGCCATTTAATAAAGTGCCCTAAGAAGGGCCTGTTACATACTATGCAGAGCCTAGGGTGAAAGAAAAGTGTAGGACCCTGGTCATGAACAGGGTGGTTAATACACATAGAGATGAGAAGTGGGTATCTGACATTTCCAGATAGGGGTGGGAGGGGGCAGGAAAAATAGGAGTGAAAAGAAAAATCATCAGAAGCAGGAGAATATAAAAAAAATCCCATATCAACAAGATCAGGACAGAAAGTTCTTGCAAAGAGTAGATTTGTGGGACTTTTCATAGTACTATTTACCTAATTGGTAAATATAAGGCAAAAAGATTTTCTTTTCCTCTTCTTCTGAATGTACCCAAGAGAAAAGACACTCACAGTTGTATAAACAGGTAATTGTCACTTAAGCATAGCTGATGTTAACTTTCATGTATTATTTCACTGTCTTATATTTCTAAGATTTGCATGGTATTCAAATACTTAATGCAATATTCATGTCACCCAGTGTATTCACTGCTGCTGGAAAAGGTAAAGGAATTACCTTTTCATTTCACAGGAACCTGGCCTGGATTTCACTGGGGTAGACTCAATGTATTGGATGTGCATTGCCTTCTGGAGGCTGTCGGGAGAGTCCGTTCCTTTGCTTTCCTAGGTTTTAGAGACCACCTGCATTCCTCAGATAGTGGCCCCTTCCAGCTTCAAAGCCAAATATGGCCCCTGAATCTTAAATCACATCACTTGACACTGTTCTCATGTTCCACATGTCTAAACCCTTGTGAGTAAAACAGGCCCACTGGAAATGTTCAGTATAATCTCTCTATTTTAAGATCTAGTGATTACCAGACCTAATTATATTTGTTACCAGAATTTCCCGTTGCCATGTAAGTTAGCAAAGTCACATATTCCAGGATTAAATTGTGTGTCAATGTCTCTGAGGTCTGTTATTCTGCTAAACTCGTGTACTTATTGTCTCATTACTGTTTAATAACTATTTATGAGACCTTAGGAAACCAAATTGTACACATAGTTCTACTGATTTTTTTTAACTGAAAAAGTACAGAAATTTTAATGCCTTTTATTTGGGAAGATTTTTATGAATAACAACTACATTGTATAAAAATAATTTCCTACTTAACTTTTATTAATCAGATAATGCCAACATCTTGCAAATCATACCTTTGACAAAAACTTCTTCAGGGAAAAGTTTCTGAAAAGCTGTTGATGGAAGTGACCCCTCTAGGGTAGGAAAAAAGATACACTTTTTTGTGTTGTATGATCTGTCGAACTGCTTCATGTTATTTTTTTAACATAAATATATGTAATTTTCATCATAAAATTGATTTATTCTTTGCTTGATTTAATAAAGAATACTCTTCTATTTTACAAAGCACTCTTGATATATAATACAATGATATGATTCCCATACCCATTTTTATGGGTTATTATTTTGTTGTTGAAAAACTTTGAAATATATTTCAGAGATGTGAAGTAATTTGCCCAATTTAACATAGCCACTAAAATATTAACAGTAGAATTTGAACACTTGTCTTTTCACCAGAGAGCTTTCTCTTTATACAGTGCCATTTTATTATTATAATATGCAATTTGGAGCTAAGAGTTAAGGATACTGTCAAGTCTGCAGGATGACTTATTTTATGATATTGCCTAAAAGGCCATAGTGTCATGGAAATTGGCTCTATTCACTGGAGGCCCACAATTAAAGCTGATTTCTGAAAACTGTATATTCTGAGCGGTCCTGACAGCTGATGCAAGCAGATGGGTTTCCGCCTGTTGAGAGGTGGTCTCTATTATTAGAAGCAGCACAGGTACCTCATATGGAGCAACAGGAAACATTAATGCACCTCCACCCCACGCCCATCCTTTTGAGAGAAAAATATCATTCTGGTAAAGGAGAGACTGACTTCCAAAGACAGGTGAGGGGAATGTATTTTTGTTCCTGTTGTGTGAAATACATGTTTAAAATTGGATGTTTGAGAGAAACATGTCACCTTTGGAAATATTCTGACACAACACCAGTGTGTAAATTTGTTTTTTCTACGTAGAGAGTATCTGCTTGATTTTTTGGTTGAAGCTTACAATACACACTTAATAGTTAATTAACGAAGATCAAGTGGGTCTTAGGAAGCATCCTAGGAACAAAGCTAGTGGAGGTGATGGACTTCCAGTTGAGCTCTTTCAAATCCTGAAAGATGATGCTGTGAAAGTGCTGCAATCAACATCCCAGCAAATTTGGAAAACTCAGTAGTGGCCACATGACTGGAAAAGGTCAGTTATCATTCCAATCCCAAAGAAAGGCAACATCAAAGAATGTTCAAGCTATTGCACAATTGCACTCATCTCACACGCTAGCAAAGTAATGCTCAAAATTCTTCAAGCCAGGCTTCAACAGTATATGAGCCATGAACTTCCAGATGTTCAAGTTGGATTTCAAAAAGGCAAAGGAACCAGAGATCAAATTGCCAACATCCCTTGGATCATCGAAAAATTGAGAGAGTTCCAGAAAAACATCTAATTCTGCTTTATTGACTATGCTAAAGCCTTTGACTGTATGGATCACAATAATCTGTGAAAAATTCTCAAAGAGATGGGAATACCAGACCACTTGACCTGCCTCTTGAGAAATCTGTATGCAGGTCAAGAAGCAACAGTTAGAACTGGACATAGAACAACAGACTGGTTCCAAATTGGGAAAGGAGTACATCAAGGCTGTATATTGTCACCCTGCTTATTTAACTTATATGCAGAGTGCATCATGAGAAATGCTGAACCAGATGAAGCACAAGCTGGAATCAAGATTGCCAAGAGGACTATCAATAACTTCAATATACAGATGACACCAATCTTATGACAGAAAGTGAAGAAGAACAAAAGAATCTCTTGATGAAAGTGAAAGAGGAGAGTGAAAAAGTTGGCTTAAAACTCAGTATTCAGAAAACAAAGATCATGGCATCTGGTCCCATCACTTCATGGCAAATAGATGGGGAAACAGTGGAAACAGTGACAGACTTTATTTTGGTGATTTGTATTTAGTGATTTTGGGCTCCAAAATCACTGCAGATGGTGACTGCAGCCATGAAATTAAAAGACGCTTGCTCCTTGGAAGATAAGTTATGACCAACCTAGACAGCATATTAGAAACAGCAGAGACATTACTTTGCCAAGAAAGGTCCATCTAGTCAAAGCTATGGTTTTTCCAGTAGTTGTGTATGGATGTGAGAATTGGACTATAAAGAAAGCCAAGCACCAAAGAACTGATGCTTTTGAACTGCGGTGTTGGAGAAGACTCTTGAGAATCCCTTGGACAGCAAGGAGATCCAACCAGTCCACCCTAAAGGAAATCAGTCCTGAATATTCATTGGGAGGACTGATGCTGAAGCTGAAACTCTAATACTTTGGCCAACTGATGTGAAGAACAAACTCATTTGGAAAGACCCTGATACTAGGAAAGATTGAAGGTTGGAGGAGAAGGGGATGACAGAGGATTAGATGGTTGGATGGCATCACTGACTCAATGGACATGAGTTTGAGTAAGTTCCAGGAGTTGGTAATGGACAGAAAGGCCTGGTGTGCTGCAGTCCATGGTGTTGCAAACAATTGGACATGACTGAGTGACTGAACTGAACTGAAAAAAGATAGTGGCATCAGGTCCCATCACTTCAAGACAAATAAATAGGGAAAATGTGCAAACGGTGTCAGATTTCATTTTCTTGGGCTCCAAAATCACTGCAGATGTTGTCTGCAGCCATGAAATTATAAGACACATGCTCACTGGAAAAATAGCTATGACAAGCCTAGACAATATATTAAAAAGCAGAGACATCAGTTTGCTGACAAAGGTCTGTCTAGTCAAAGCTATGGTTTCCCCAGTAGTCATATATGAATGTGAGAGTTGGACCATAAAGAAGGCTGAGCACCAAAGAATTGATGCTTTTGAACTGTGGTGTTGGAGCAGACTTGAGAGTCTCTTGGACTGAAAGGAGACCAAACCAGTCAATGCTAAGGAAATCAGTCCTGCATGTTCATTGGAAGGACTGATGCTGAAGCTGAAGCTCCAATACTTTGGCCATCTGATGCGAAGAGCTGACTCATTGGAAAAGACCCTCATGCTGGGAAAGATTGAGGCCAAGACGGGAAGTGGCCAACAAAGGATGAGATGATTGAATGGCATCATTGACTCAGTGAACATAAATTTCAGCAAAGTCAGGGAGATAGTGAAGGACAAGGAAGCCTGGTGGGGTGCAGTCCATGGGGTCACAAAAAGTCGGACACGACTTAGTGACTGAGCAACAACATCAACAAAAACAATTTATTTCTAATTCCATAAAAGATTTGAAGGACCTAATTAAAATAAGAGGAACATAGAGGGCATCAAGACAAAAACAATTACTGAATAAAGTTGTTAATAAATAGCCTATCATAAATTAGCTGTGATCACGTCTCTTCAATTATAATCTGATCTGGGCCATGATCGTGCTTCCCCCCACCCTTCCCTCTTTTTCATGTGTTTGTTTGCTTGTTTAACTTGACCACGACAGCTGCTTGGGTTTCTAAAACAGAGTCTTGGACTGTGTTTATGTCTCCCTTCATGGTAGAAAACTAGAAGACTCATTAAGTATGGAAGGTTAAACATTCACAAATTTAGAACTGTCCTTCTCAAATTGAATCATGTCCAGTGTAATCCCTGGATTTCAATATCCTAACTCCCTTCAGTATATTAACACTGACCAACATTTTTTCCATTTGGAAAGCCATGGAAATGAGTTGCCACATCTGTAGCCATTGAGCAAATGCCATAAGTGTACATGCACGTGCTCCTGGCTCTTACGTGAGCTGTACACAAAGGCAGGAGTGGGAGCTGGTGCCTTAGAAAGATTCAGTATGTTTGCTTTTGACAATAGGTCATAACTCTGCCCCTGGACTTCTATAAGTGTGTTATTATTCGGCAATGACAACCCACTCCAGTACTCTTGCCTGGAAAATCCCATGGACGGAGGAGCCTGAAGGGCTGCAGTCCATGGGGTCGCTGAGGGTCGGACACGACTGAGCGACTTCACTTTCGCTTTTCACTTTCATGCATTGGAGAAGGAAATGGCAACCCACTCCAGTACTCTTGCCTGGAGAATCCCAGGGATGGGGGAACCTTGTGGGCTGCCGTCTATGGGATCGCACAGAGTCAGACACGACTGAAGTGACTTAGCAGTAGCAGCAGTTATTATTCCACAACCTCTCATTTCTTTTTCTATGAAACACAAGAGTCATGTGAGATGTGATGAGACAGCCTCTGTGGACAGCCAGGGGTAAGTGTTTAAGGTTTCATAAGTCTGCTGCAGGAGCAAGAAAGTGGCATAGACTGTGCACGGGAAGAGTGCAGCTATGTGCAAATGAAACTTTATTTTCAAACACAGGTGGTGGGCTGGATTTGGCTCAAGGGCTGTGCTTTTCTGACCATTAGGTTATACACACCTGAGTAACATAAGCAATTTTACCTTGCAATAAAGCAACAGAAACTCATTTGTCTAAAAAAGTATAGAAACTCATTTTTGTCTAAAACACTCATTTGTCTAAAGCATATTGAAAACCACAAAATAAGACATCAGAACTAGGTGTCAGAAGGCTGGAGTGCAATGTGATTTCATGGGTGGGGAGGAATACATAGCTTCTGTCCCTTGTCTTGAAAGAGAAATCTTTTTTTTTTTTTTTTTTTAGTTTTTTATTTTTTAAATTTTAAAATCTTTAATTCTTACATGCATTCCCAAACATGAACCCCCCTCCCACCTCCCTCCCCATAACATCTTTCTGGGTCATCCCCATGCACCAGCCCCAAGCATGCTGCATCCTGCGTCAGACATAGACTGGCAATTCAATTCACATGATAGTATACATGTTAGAATGTCATTCTCCCAAATCATCCCACCCTCTCCCTCTCCCTCTGAGTCCAAAAGTCCGTTATACACATCTGTGTCTCTTTCCCTGTCTTGCATACAGGGTCGTCACTGCCATCTTCCTAAATTCCATATATATGTGTTAGTATACTGTATTGGTGTTTTTCTTTCTGGCTTACTTCACTCTGTATAATCGGCTCCAGTTTCATCCATCTCATCAGAACTGATTCAAATGAATTCTTTTTAATGGCTGAGTAATAGTCCATTGTGTATATGTACCACAGCTTTCTTATCCATTCATCTGCTGATGGACATCTAGGTTGTTTCCATGTCCTGGCTATTATAAACAGTGCTGCGATGAACATTGGGGTACATGTGTCTCTTGAAAGAGAAATCTTGAATGCAGATGACAAGTTCTCTAACCTTAGCTACAGTATCTGGGCTCCATATAATCTTTCTAAAGGAACCTTATGGAAGAGCTGAGATCTGCTCTACCTACCTCACTAGAAGCTAAGACCCCTTCTCTGGGTCTACTTTCTTATTACATCAATGAGGGTCCCAACAGGAAACAAATGACATCCACTGGACAGAGAGGAGAGTTTACTGAAGGTATTATTCAGAGGGGTACAGTCAGGGTCAGAAGAACCAATAGGAATAAAGAAACAACTTAGAGATGGAAATAGTGGAAAGACATGACCAGCCCTCTACCAGAAGGAAACCTGAAAAATCCACTGAAGGAATTCAGCACTGGGAGGGAAGGGAGAAAGCAAAAGAAGATGGGTCAAGCCAGACCCTGAGCTCCTTAGCTGTGTCCTGGTCAGAAGCTGTCATAGCAGCTGCTTGGAAGGGAGATAATGGGCCCAACTGTCAGCAACTCTGCCAGGCCTGAAGAGCCAGTTTGAGAACCATAAAGTTAGGCATGAACATGGCTGCCTTCTTGAGGATATCAAGTACCATTTGCATAACTATGTACAGTAAAATCAGTTGACCAAATTTTTCCTAGGTTATGAGCAATGGTGTTCATCCTAACTAAACCTCATCATCAGTTCAGTTCAGTTCAGTTCAGTTCAGTCACTCAGTCATGTCCGACTCTTTGTGGCCCCATGGACTGCAGCATGCCAACCTTCCCTGTCCATCACCAACTCCTGGAGCTTACTCAAACTCATGCCCATCGAGTCGATGATGCCATCCAACCATCTCATCGTCTGTTGTCCCCTTCTTCTGCTTTCAATCTTTCCGAGCATCAGGGTCTTTTCCAGTGAGTCGGTTCTTTGCACCAGTCGGCCAAAGTGTTGGAGTTTCAGTTTCAGCATCAGTCCTTCCAATGAATATTCAGGATTGATTTCCTTTAGGATGGACTGGTTGGATCTCCTTGCAGTCCAAGGGATTCTCAAGAGTCTTTTCCAACATCACAGTTCAAAAGCATCAATTCTTTGGCACTCAGGTTTCGTTATGGTCCAATTCTCGCATCCATACATGACTACAGGAGAAACCATAGCTTTGATTAGACAGAGCTTTGTTGGCAAAGTAATGTCTCTGCCTTTTAATATGCTTAGGTTTGTCATAGCTTTTCTTCCAAGGAGCAAGTGTCTTAACCATCTGCAGTACTTTTGGAGCCCAAGAAGATAAAGTCTGTCACTGATTCCATTATTTCCCCATCTATTTGTCATAGCTGAGTATAAAACTTTCAAGAAGGATCTCTAAAAGAATTTTATTTTTTTTCAGTTTTGAAAATATCAGTGAACAAAACTGTGGTGAAGCCAATACATTTTAACTTATTAAGAGCTGTCAGATGAGAATTATTTTGTTGAAAAATCTATATTATGCCATTTAATGTAAAAGCTTAATTACAGAGCAGCCTGAATCGCCAATAGCAATTCTTTAACTTCCTAAGGGTTTAACTCTATGCTTAAGTTGGAGCTGAAATACAGCCTCCAATTTATTACGTGGTAAAATCAGGATGCATTGTGACAAAAAAAAAAAAAAAACCTGATTTCAATGATTTTATTATAAGGTCAAAGATTTTCATCTTAGATTCTGAAGAAATGTATCAACATCACAAGCATGCTAAATATTTTATATTTTTAAATGTAACAAGCAATTCAACAAATTAATTTATCTTCGAACATTCACTTGCTAATTCTATGCACATATTATGCTAAATACATCTGGGTGTTCTTATCCAGGTACCATTTAAAATTAAAAGCATATAAAAATATTGTTAGTTGCTCTGTCATGTTTGACTCTGCAACCCCATAGACTGTAGCCTGCCAGGCTCCTACGTCCATGGAATTCTCCAGGCAAGAATACTAGAGTGGGTAGCCATTCCTTCCCCAGGGGATCTTTTTGATCCAGGGATCAAACCTGGGTCTCCTGCATTGCAAGGCAGATTCTTTACCATCTGAACCACTAGGAAAGTCCTGAAAGGATAGGCTGGGACACTTATCACATCTTCAGTTCAATAAATACCTCTCTGTATGTAGAATGGGTGTTGTAGAAAAATGTTTTCTTTTCTTGTGACATAAGCATTAATGCTAAAAAAAAATAACCAGAGATAGTAGCTAGACAGAAAAATCCTAGCCATATGCAAGCAGGCATATCCAAATACAGACAAGACAAACACTTTCCTAAGACCAAGAATAGAGATATTTCTTGGAAAGTTTAAAGTATCTGAGAGGCAGTGTTCTTCTGCTATCATTCCTCTTAAAAGTTTACTTCTTGGCTCTCTAAGATATCATGTAATTAAAGATCTGAGATATGCATTTAAAATGAAAGCCTAACTCTGCAGAACTAAAAGCATGAAGTGACAGGATTACAAGACAGTTGCAAGATCAGAGGATAGCTTAGAAATTGCAAGGCAGAGGAGCTAGAGAGAAGTGAAGAGGGCAAGTTCCTTGAAAAGAAAGTGGATGCTCTCCTGTTTTATAAACCGTGTGAAGAGAAAGTTGCTTACCTGATGGCTCAGTGGTAAATAATCTGCCTGCCGAGCAGGAGACAAGGGTTCAATCCCTGGGTCAGCAAGGTGCCCTGGAGGAGGAAATGCATCCCACTCCGAGATTCTTGTCTGGAGAATCACATGGACAGAGGAGTCTGGTGGGCTGCGTCCATGGGGCCACAAATGTCAGACGCAACTGGGTGATGAAACAACAGAGAAGGCCCTCATTTCCTTGGGTGCCCACCCTGTAAGGACTTACCCTGCACCAAGCATGATGACATATACTGATTACTGATTAGCTAATGCACTGCAGCTCTGAAATATATCCTTCACCCAGTTCTAGAGATGAGGAGATTAAGTTAGTGAACACTTTCCAGACCCAGGACTGGAACATGTGTTTCCAGGTTCCACAGCTCCCTGCTCCTGCCATTACGCTTCAGGGCTAGTGGTACTCTTTTAGTGTGTCCGTCAAAATCATGATAATTTCTCAGTAAAATGTAATGGCTAGAATGAAGTTTTGCATTCAGATGCTGTGGGGTGAGTATAAACATGCTCACTAACTTGGAACACGCAGGTTCAAGACACAGAATGTGCCATCCCAAGCCCCCAGCCCCTCCCCGTCAGCACCCCTCCAGACATAAACAATACACAGCCCTGAAAAAGGGCAGGGGCAGCTGCAGCAAAGACCAGTTTAGAATCTGGAAAATAGAAGAAAAGCAACAAGAACTGGGTCATGGCAATGATATCGTCCGCCAGGAACTCCTGCCCTGAATGTGGGGAAATCCTAGACTAGGCATGGATCCTGCTTTTTGAGCCAAATGATGACCCTTCTGCTTCTCTACTGACCTCTGTCTGGGGGACCCTTCCCTGACAATTATCCTTACTGGGATTATCCTGCCTATCTGTTCAGTAATGTCCAACTCTGCAACCTCAGGGACTGTAGCCTGCCAGGCTCCTCTGTCCATGTGATTCTCCAGGCAAGAATACTGGAGAGGGTAGCCATTCCCTTCTCCAGGGGTTCTTCTTGACCCAGGGATCAAACCCACATCTCCTGCATCTCCTTCATTGGCAGGCAGATTCTTTACCATTAGTGCCAGCTGGGAAGCCTCAGGTATTACTCTAGTGGATTTCAAGTAGGACACTGTCCTTGAAAAATGAATGGAAGTTCATGACTCAAGTGTTCAGAGATTGTTCTGACATTGTGACAGTGAATCACAGGCTCCTAGTTTCTTTAGGAAAAGATTAATAGACAGCAGCCACACCTCCTTGTAATTTGCTTCTTGCTGCAGTAAACATATCAAAGTTCTTTCTGAGACGTGATCCTCAAGCCTGATTGATCACATTGCTTGCTTGTCCTCAACTTCCTTACCCTTGAGTTAATGGTGGAAACTGAAGCCATCAGCCTTGACCCAGGAAGCTGTGCCCTAATATGATCCTTCCACTGGGCTGAGTTTTTGCTGCTGCTACATTCAATCATTTTTAAACTTCACGTAAAAATGACATCATTCAGTATTTCTCTTTCCCTACCTGACTTATTTCACTTGGCCTCGTACCTTCCAAGTCAGTCCATGTTGTCGCAAATGACATTATTTCATTATTTTTTATGGCTGAGTAGTATTCCTTTGTATATAGGCACCGTACTTTCTTTGTCCATTCATTTACCAATGGACGCTTAGGTTTCCATGTCCTGGTCATTGTAAATAGCGCAGCTAAGAACACTGAAGTGCGCGTATCTTTGCAAGCTAGTGATTGGACTGACTTTTAATGGTCATTCATAAGCGAGTTTTTCAAATCTTTCCTAGTCATGTTTCTTAATCAGCTTTCTTAAATACTTTTTTGATTAGCTCCATTCAGAGACTCCAGTTGGTAAGAAAACTCTGCCCCCTCAACACACAGTTTCGGAGTTTGCCTCTAGTAATAACATCCAGCCATTCTGGGTGTGAGAGAGAAGGTGAAGGTTACTATGGATCCAGGTGGAAATACACGACATCAATTCTGTCAGTATTCTTTCATCCAAATGGCCACATCCCACTGCAAGGGAAGCTAAAAATAGTCCTGTCTTCTTCCCAAGATTAGTGGAAAACTTCAACTCAAGAGCTAGTCAGATAGCTGGTTCTGCCTGAAATGTAAGCCATTTTGCTTACAATTCTTCATATATTTGCAGATAGCTGAATAGTTGCTGAGGACACTTCTTAATGTCTAAAACTCTTCTTTTTTTCTTTGAGAAAAGTCTAAGCATTACATCAGAATTTATATTTTAATGTGAATTTATTTCATCTACTATTAGAAACTATCAAGTTCACTGACAAAAACATCAAATATTTTATAATACCTATTGTATTATAAATATTTTAATCTAAGCAATGTGTAAGAATTAAAGATTTTAAAATTTAAAAATAAAAACTAAAATTAAAAAAAAAAATAAGTAGCCCCCAAAGTGTAATAACAAATAATCTCCCTCTGCTCTCTAGCCCTGCCCTCCTTTCCTCTCTCTAGATATTGCCGGTGTTAGCTCTTTCAGCTCTTTCTTCCTGCTGTTTTCATCCCATCTCTAGATAACACTGCTCTGATTTTTATTCTCCACCTGCAGACATTTTCTCTTTACTTCCTTACAAGACAGGAGTTTACTTGGTTGCTTTTCCCTTACCTCCCTCTGCTATCTGCCCACTATAGTTCTACTTAGCGCTTAGCCACTTTGCTCAGCCGTGTCTGATTCTCTGTGGCCCCATCGACTATAGTCCACCAGGCTCCTCTGCCCATGGGATTTTCCCAACAAGAATACAGGAGTGGGTTTCCATTCCCTCCTCCACGGGATCTTCCCAACCCAGGGATCAGACTCTTGCATTGCAGGCAGATTCCTTACCACTGAGCCACCTGGGAAGTCCACCAGTTACATCTATGACAACTTTATTTCCAAGTAAGGTCACATTCTGAGGTACCAGGATAGGGCTTCAGTGTAACATTCCAAAGGAGGCAATCCAAACCATAATACACCCTTTCCTGCTTCTATTTTGTTGTTATCCCTCTCGTCTTCTCATCCCTGTCTTCTTCTACATTGTAAGACTTTTCTTTGCTTTATTTTCCAAAATGCTGGTTATATTTTTATCCTGGCCATCACGCACTTGATTGGTAGCAGCTTGTTCTCAGTATAAAGCTGTCCCTATCTGTTTCTCTCTTGATTTTTTTCCTTCAAAACTCTCCACATATTCTATTTAGAATAATACTCATTTTGTCTCTACTGCTTCTAAATTATTAGTCTTTCTGTTTGTTATCGTTTATCCCTTTTTACTCTGAGACATTCTCCCTAAGTCTTGGATGACCATTAGGTGATATTTCATGATTAAGTGAAGAGCTGAGAAAGTGGTTTTACCAACCTATGCATGTGAGCAAAGCTTCTTACATATGCTGCATTTCCCTGGAAATTGACATGTGCTTCCCGCTCTTTTTATCAAATGGCTTTAAAATTTTTACAGTTTTGCTATCATTACAGTGTGACCCTTGAAAGGACAATATATAGTAGGATTATTGATAGATTTGATGTGTGGATTCCATCCACCGTATTTCCTACCACTTTTGAGGATTCTGATAAAAATGGCACAGAAAGAGATACTCTAGTTCAAGCCTAGAATTTCATTTAAACTTCATTATTTCTTGCTTATTACAAACCAAAGCAATAAGACCCCAGAACCTGGAATCTGTAGACTCTGATACTTTTATAAAGATTTACAAAATTGACATCCACTTTGCCTCCCTAATTTTCATATATTACCATGTGCTAATCAATTCAGTGTTTGACAAAACAAAATGATTTGAGAAACACAGCTATAGAATTAACATTTTCTTCAGAAGAGATTCTGCCTAGTGAGGTTCACTCATCATATGGGCCAGTCTGATTTTGCCCATCAGGAAAGATTATTGCTTGAGTAGAGAGATCTTCTTCATGCATTTAAAGAGAAATGTTACCATGGGAAGATTTTGATTAGCTTGTATTTGCATGTTTACCGAGAGGGTGTGGTTTCTGACCCTCATTGCTTCTCTGGACAGAAAAAGAGTAAGTCAGGACATCACATTTCCATCTGTGAGCTCTTCTGTAGACCAAGGAGGAGGGGTTCCATTTTGCTCCTAACAATGAAGTACTATTTGGAGGGTTAACTATGCTTGGTTTCACAAATGACTTGTCAAGGCTGCTTTATTAATGATATTAATGTTACTCACATGTGTTACTTTAAAGCATTCTTTGCTCTTCTCTTGAAACCAGAAAGAGACAGAACAGATGTAAAATGATCTGACTCCAGACTGGCAATAAAAGAAATATAGTTGAAACAAATGACAACTCTGGTAAAAGATTACAATGTGTTTGTTTGCGTTTAATCTGATAATTTTCAGTCCTGGCTTTCTGACTGTTTAACAGCATCATAAAGAAATCCAATGTTTCCTCTAGAACTGGGATTGAATGAGGTCAACCTGGAAAACAAAATTGATCAGTAAACACTATACAGAGTTTATCATTGCTACTAGGGACGTCTATACAATGTTTTTAAAAAGGGTTCTTTTGTGCCAGCAGAAATTCAGCTTTCATAAACTCTGTTCTCTGCACCAGGCAATGAGTGGTCTAATTTCAATAAGCCTGAAGCTCACGCTAGACCAACTTAGGGCTGAGCTACACATTCGGACAGCACACGATTCTCTCTGGGCTCTCACAAAGAACTCAGAGTCAACACTGTCAGCCCTCTGTATCCGCAAGTGGATTCAACCAGCTTGGGGTCAAAAATGTTTCCTAAAAAAATCCCTGAAAGTCTCAAAACACAAAGCTTGAATTTGTCATGTGCCGGCAACTTTTTAAATAGTGTTGACAACTATGGTACTTTTATTTCATTTGGTATTATAACTAATTCAGAGATGATATAAATATACAGGAAAGTGTGTGTAGGTCATATGCAAATTCATCACCCTTTTGTATAAGAGCATCTGGATTTTGGTATCCACAAGGTCCTGGTACCAATCCCCCGAGGATCCCCAGAGAAGACTGTGCAACAGGAATGTAGCTGGCGTTGCTAGTGAGATATGTCCACTGTCCAATTTTATTTTTAAGACTTCGTGTCCAAGTCTGTTAGGTTCAGAAGACCTCAGTCTCACAAGACAAGGTACCCTATAACTATGCAGAGTGTCTAAACTAGACCCTTTGCCAACCAAGGGTTCATTCATACATATATCCATGCAACTTTTAGACCCTCAAGGCATATTTGTTGAACTATGAGAGCATTAAGTGAGTAATATCTTGTCTTGGGGTTCTTTCTGAAAATTATGCCTAGACTTTACCTAGTATCTTGCTGTATGAAAATTTCAGGTTTTAATCTGTGGGATGAAAGTGATTTAACAGAAGAGACTTCCATACGTGTCTTTAAATTCAGAACAGTGTTGGGACAAGTTGCTCTCATGAAAAAGTGTTTATGACACACAGGCACTCACGTTTAGGGATGATCCAGCAGAATGTGCCTTAAGTTATACAAGCACTAAGCCTGTAAAATAACAATTGATCATCTCAACTGCTTCCTAGTTACAGAAACAAACATGGAACAATAAAACACCACATTTGTGATTCAAATTGCAAAGATTACTGAAAAGATACTTTCATATACTGTTGGTATGAATGTAAATTATAGCAACTACTAGAGAAAAGGGGAAAAATGTAAAAGAACTGTGTGTTAAAATGAGAATACGCACTCATGATGTATTAATGTTAAAGTGTATTGTGTATATTTTAAAAAAAGGCAGCACAGATATAAATGTAGGCTATCTGAATTTGTATAAATATTATTTAGAATAAATTAGAAAGATATATAACATACCTCATGACAGTGGGTCATCGGTAATTTTATTACTTATTAGTCTTCCACAAATTTTCATTCATTCTGCTCATACCATGATAAGAAAAAAAATTAAACTATTAACTTCCTATTAGGCAATTCGTGTTATCATATGTAATGTTTCTTCTGTGCGTAATTCTTTTTTCCTGACTTATAGAGAAGGCAATGGCACCCCACTCTGGTGCTCTTGCCTGGAGAATCCCATGGACGGAGGAGCCTCGTGGGCTGCAGTCCATGGGGTCGCTAGGAGTCGGACACGACTGAGTGACTTCACTTTGAATTTTTACTTTCCTGCATTGGAGAAGGAAATGGCAACCCACTCCAGTGTTCTTGCCTGGAGAATCCCAGGGACGGGGGAGCCTGGTGGGCTGCCATCTCTGGGGTAGCACAGAGTCAGACACGACTGAAGCGACTTAGCAGCAGCAGCATGATATTTTTGAAATTGTACTTATTCTTCAAAGCACAACTGAAAAGTAGTCCTCTCAAAATGTATTTATAATACATAGAGTGCAAATAAATAAACTAATATCTCCAAAGTTAATTATTTTGTTAAGGCTTCCCTGATTCCCTCAGTGCCAAGCAGAATTAATACATTTTAAGTTTTTTTTCCAAGCACAGTGTGTTTACATTTTTCCATATTTCTCGTAGCTCAGTTAGTAAAGAATCTGCCTGCAATGCAAGAGACCCGGGTTCTATCCCTGAGTCAGGAAGATCCCCTGGAGAAGGAAATAGCAATCCACTCCAGTATCCTTGCCTAGAGAATCCCTTGGACAGAGGAGCCTGGTGGGATACAGTCCATGGGGTCACAAAGAGTCGGACACGACTTAACAACTAAACCACCACCGCAGCAACTCAGCACGGCGCAGCTGGTGGTGAATGCATTGCCTCTTCCCCTGGACTCCAAATTCTCAGGAGAAGGATTTATAAAATACTTATGATTCTGTTCTCCAAATAACCTCTTACAATGACTTACAAAGAGGGACCATTTCAGTAAACATTTTGCTAAGTTGAAATCTTTTGCTTTTTTAAGAAAAAATAAAACCTTAGTTATATGTCAAAATCTAGGGAACAAAGCGAAGAAAATTAAAAACTGAGTTGGCTAAGGATATATTTTTCTTTCAAAGGTGACTTTTAAATTTTTTTTCTAGAAAGCCTAAATGTATGGATCTAGTCACTAACATGTTCCATTTCCAGAAATGAGACAAAACAGTGTATATGTGTATTCAGTTCTATATAATTATGTATATTTAAGTTTTTCCCCCATTTTCCCTATAAAATCTAAACTAGCTTGAGAAGTTATTAGTAAACTACTGCCCTCCACATCTAGTTAAGCATGTAAAGGTTGATGTTCAGTGAACAAAATCTCCACTATAGTCTTTTTATATTTCTGAAAGAAATAGACTGGAGACATAAAGTCTCCAAGATTATTTGCAGTGGAAAAACAGATATTCTGTGCACAAAGACATATTCAAGTTTTAATATTATATGTATATATAACTTTATTTAAGGCACTTCTATATTATCTTATTAGAAACACATGCAAACCTGTGAGACAGGTAATTTTACTATTAACTACACATTAATGCAGAGGAAACAGTTGACAGGAAGCTATTTAACTAGGACTGTTTTATTTTTGGCAAATAGCAACAGTCCAGTTGAATTAAGCTGACTTGAGAAAGGCTCTTTATTACAAGGAAACAGGAATGGGATAGGCTTTGCAGGTGGCTCAGTGGTAAAGAATCTGCCTGCCAATGCAGGAGACCTGGGTTCAGTCCGTGGGTTGGGAAGATCCCCTGGAGAAGGAAATGGCAACCCACTCCAGTATTCTTGCCTGGGACATCCCATGGACAGAGGAGCCTGGTGGTATACAGTCTATGGGGTCGAAAAGAATAGGAATGACAGAGCAACTCAGCACACAGCACGCAGGAATGAGCCCAAGAAGCAGCTCTGCAGTCGTCCCCATCACTTGACTACCGTTCCTGGGCTCTCCCTCCATCTCTTGGTGGGACTCTGTCTCTCTGAGCTGTGTGGAAGGTCTGAGACTCCCCTGTGCGGGCCTTGTGGGCATCTGAACCCTGTAAGCTGACCACTAGGAAGGCCAGGAGCTGTCAAACAGGACAGAGACTAATTTTGAGACCTGAACAGATTGTGCAAGGGGAGATGTGCAAACAAACATAGGAGAGACCAGAAGGAAGGCACAGGATGAGAAGAAAAAGATTTATTTTCCCCAAACAGGAAGTTTTCCATGAGGTATGAGGGAAGACCAAACCAGTAAGACCTGAGAACTGCTGGAAGAATCTGGAGGACCAGGTGTTAAGGAACGGTAGAGAATGGTTTGACAACGGAGCCAGGTGAGTCAGCATCCAGAAGAGCTCTGAACAGAGGACAGAGCTGCAGGACACAGGTTTTAACCTCATCACACTGTCCTCAACATTTCCGAAAATAGAATCTTAAAGCCTGTGCTGTGCATTTAAAATTGGTTCATTGGGTCATAATAAGGAAGGGTATCTTACGTACTGAGATCAGAAACTGAGCCTCCACTGTGATTCCTGTTTAAAATTAGTAGATGGAAGACAGGGCAGCTTCAGACACACAGAGAACATCAAGGTCATGCATCCTGAGTCTCCGCTCTGATTCTACTTATTTAATTAGCACCGAAGGAAACCGCAATCACAGAACTGCAGTGTGGCCCGTTGGCGATTGACTTTATGACAAAGTGCCTCCAAACGAAGCTGCCTGTAAAAGACCGCTGCCAACAGCCTGCACGTGAAAGTAACAACTGTAAGTGACTGTCACCTATGTTCTTGCCTTGCTGGGAATTAGCTGCTGAAAGGCAGGCCCTGTGTTCAAGGTCATGATTCTGTGACTCAGGCTCGCATTTATCACAGGGCTAAGATAAGACCCACGCGGCCAGGAAAAGGTCAGCTTCAGAAAGAGCATCAGGAGCAGCGAGCCGGCTGGTCTCTGGTGACTATATTATGCGCTCACTCACGTCCTTTCCAGCTGCCTCTGAAACCACCTGTCTGTGTTCTTCCTGCTTCTGACAGCAGCATCTCCACCCGCCCAGGGAAACGGCTCCAATTAGGACTGAGCTTCACCTGCCAAGACCTGGCTAAGACATGTCACCGGTCACTGGGAAGCAGAGAAGGCAGTGCCATTTTCATAAACAAAGAGAACTCTGCTTTCCCAGTAGATAATCAACAGCCTTCGAAGAAGGGTTAATGAGAGGCTGTCTGATGGACAGAGTGAATTCAAACGCAAAAGGAACTGTCAAGAAAAGCAGGCATCTGACTGATGCTGTTACCCAACGTGAAGCGTCAGAACACAACGATCCTCTTTCAGAAATATGTTGAAGCTCTAAATAAAACAGCCCCATTTTAATCAGGTTGTATATTAAAATGGATCTTCCAATGGGTTGTATCTTTGGATACAGGCTACATATGAGCATCACATAAGAAATTTGCTTTTTTAAAAATTGGAGTTTAGCTGCTCTGCAATGTTGCATTGGTTTCTGCTGTACAACGAAGTGAACCAAGTATATATATACATATATCCCGTTCCTCTTGGATCTCCCTCCTACTTCCCTATCCCACCCATCTAGATCACCACACACATACAAACACACACACACACACACACACACACACATACACACACACACACACACATTGCAGAGATTCAAGTGACATATCAGAGGCAAAGTAGTGGAGGTCCTTTATTCTTGTAATTGATCATTGAATTAAAGCTCTTGCGATCCCATGGACAGTAGCCTGCCAGGCTCCTCTGTCCATGGGATTTTCCAGGCCAGAATACTAGAGTGGGTTGCCGTTTCCTTCTGCAGGGGATCTTCCCAACCCAGGAGTTGAACCCAGGTCTCCTGAACTGCAGGTAGATTCTTTACAAACTGAGCTATGAGGGAAGGCCTATTAATATCTAATATTGCCTCATAATCAATTTAATACAGAGATCCTGAGAGAGTTGTTTTATAAAAAACAGACAATTTGAAATAGACAGTTAAAATTGCACATCATTGGAGCATCACTGCAAAGAAATGAAACAACTTTTTAAAAAATAACCTTCCAACTTCTAATGTAAGCACAAAACATTTAAACTCATTCCTCTGCTGACAATAACGCATGATCAATCCCCATTTGGAAAACTCAGAATTTCAAATGTGGGTTTGGAACTCTAATTCTTGCTGAAATAAGTATGACTTCAATTTAAACTATAGGAATAGTTTATCTTACGTTTTTGATGTACTAAATATTATTTATCTCCTTATGATTCAAATTTTTAAAGATTTTATTTAGGTGAAAAGAAACTGGAAATTGTGATCAACTGGAAGAAATTGAAATTTCCTTAGGCAATTGCCTCTTTTATTTGCTTTATAGGCACACATCTGTCACGAAATATGCATTCATCTACATGCTACCCAAATCATAAAAACCATATTTTTAAAAGATTCTTGGAGTGTTGTTTTGCATTTCTTTGGCAGTAGAGTAACAGATCTAATTTTAATTAACCTTTTAAAAATCTAATCACCCATAATAAATTATATCCAAAACAGTATAATTCATATTTGTTTGAAAAGTTGTTTTTGTTAATAAACCAAGTATTTTTAGCTCTTGAATATTTAAATCAGTTCAATAGCTGTTCTGCTTTACTTGTCAGAGTATGTTCAAATTTAAAGTAAAGTAAGTTCATACAAAATTACACAGAAGTTGAAATCATTCTTTGGTTACTTTTTCTTAAGAGTTTTCATTATATTTATTTATCCTTTAGTTGTTAATAAATATTTACATAAACACACCAATCTTCCTTAAGATTATCGTTTATTTTCTATTAATATTCTACTTACATATCAAATATTTCAGCCCAAATTAAAATATTTTAACAAAAGTCTATAATTCCCAATTATAATTTTTGGAAAAGTTTAATACAGATTAAGCTTTCCTCTAAGACTTTTGTAACTAAAAGGCTCTGCAGTTAAAATAGCAACAAATAGTGAACTTGTCTGTATTATGCTTAAGCATTATATAATAATCACTGAGTTTATCTTTTTTTAGAATAATTGACCATATTTTCAAGTCTTCTTTTCCAGGAAGCATATGGTGAAAGTCTTAGAAATATGCTCATGTTTAAGGACAAAAGAGTTTAGAAGTAAGAAAAATTTTAGAACATAGGAATTTTCAAGAAATAAATAGAAAATGAAAATTGAATATGATTTCATGTAAAAATCTACAAAGTTGCAAAAGCTAGTCATGAATAAAAATGCTACTTTATATTTCTTAATGCATATAGTACAATGTTTAAAGCTGAATTATTAACTGGAATATGCCGTTAAGATACTCTGTAGTTGTGTTATATCTCTTTATGATCACATGCAGGTTTTAAGATCAAATTAGGGGTATGCCATTTCTCAACTAAGCTAAAGCAAGAGTATTTAGTTTCTTCCCATAACATTAGGGGGCGACCTTCCCCAGGGGACAGCCTGCCACGGAGCTCAGAGAGACACAAAGCTCAGAAGAGCAACCTCTGCAATATATCATCAATAAAACAATTGCCTGATGCTTTTCCCTGATCTCATTCTGTGGCACGAGTAGAATAGAGATAAGCCTGGGCAGTGTTGAGACTAGAGGTCAAGGTGCTTCGGGAACTCCTGAAGCCGCTGATCTGTACATTTGCCAGCCAGAAACCTCTTCCCTGGAAGCAGAGGGTGAGGGCAGAGGAAACAGGATATGAAACCCACAGATTTGACTGGGGTTTGTGAGCCTCGTATACGTGAGTGTGCTCCATATTTGTGCTCAGTTGCTCAGTCGTGTCCAACTCTTTGTGTCCCCAGGACTGTAGCCCGCCAGGCTCCTCTGTCCATGGAATTTATTGGAGAAGGAAATGGCAACCCACTCCAGTGTTCTTGCCTGGAGGGATCCCAGGGACGGGGGAGCCTAGTGGGCTGCCGTCTCTGGGGTAGCACAGAGTTGGACACGACTGAAGTGACTTAGCAGCAGCAGCAGCAGCAGTGTAATAATATATTAATATATGACAAATATATATGGAAGATCCCTTGGAGGAGGAAATGGCAACCCACTCCAGAATTCTTCCCTGGGAAATCCCATGGACAGAAGAGCCTGGAGGGTTACAGTCCATGGGGTCACAAAAGACTTGGACACGACTGAGCGACTAACACACACACACACACACACACACACACACACACACACACACGAAAACTTACACATCATGTAGTAAGTGTGAGATAGGAAGGATGCTATGTTGATGACTGAATCAATATTGCATAACTGCCCTTCAGTTCAGTTCAGTTCAGTTCAGTTCAGTCACTCAGTCATGCCCACTCTTTGCAACCCTATGTACTGCAGCACTCCAGGCCTCCCTGTCCAACACCAACTCCCAGACTTTACTCAAACTCATGTCCATTGAGACAGTAATGCCATCCAACCATCTCATCCTCTGTTGCCCCCTTCTTCTCCTGCCTCCAATCTTTCCCAGCATCAGGGTCTTTTCAGATGAGTCAGCTCTTCACATCAGAAGGCCAAAGGATTGGAGTTTCAGCTTCAGTGTCAGTCCTTCCAATGAATATTCAGGACTGATTTCCTTTAGGATGGACTGGGTCCTTGCAGTCCAAGAGACTCTCAAGAGTCTTTTCCAGTACCACAGTTCAAAAGCATCAATTCTTCGGTGCTCAACTTTCTTTATAGTCCAACTGTCACATCCATACATGACTACTGGAAAAAACCATAGCCTTGACTAGATGGGCCTTTGTTGGCAATGTCTCTGATTTTTAATATACTGTCTAGGTTGGTCATAACTTTTCTTCCAAGGAGTAAGCATCTATTAATTTCATGGCTGCAGTCACTATCTGCAGTGATTTTGGAGCCCCCCAAAATAAAGTCTGTCACTGTTTCCATTGTTTCCCCATCTATTTCCCATGAAGTGATGGGACCAGATGCCATGATCTTAGTTTTCTGAATGTTGAGCTTTAAGCCAATTTATTCACTCTCCTCATTCACTTTCATCAAGAGGCTCTTCAGTTCTTCACTTTCTGCCATAATTATGGTATTATCTGCATATCTGAGGTTATTGATATTACAAAATTGACTACATTTATATTCACTGCAGAACAAGGGGGATAAAAAGGAAAGAAAAGTTAGATGGATAACTACTAAAGAATTGAGTACTCATGGTGGATGCTGAAGAGGCTTACAGGGAGCAGCTCTATCCTTTAAGACTCACGTCATGACTACACAATTAATTCCGGAGCTTTATTGGAAAACTACTCGACACTGACTTAAACCACAGTATACAGTTAATGTCTCAATTTTCACCAGATACTCAACACACCAATGTGAATGGCTTTAGAGGCGTTTACATAAAACAAGTTCAGTTCAGTTCAGTTGCTCAGTCATGTCCGACTCTTTGCCACCCCATGAATTGCAGCACACCAGGCCTCCCTGTCCATCACCATCTCCCGGAGTTCACTCACACTCACGTCCATCGAGTCCGTGATGCCATCCAGCCATCTCGTCCCCAATCCCTCCCAGCATCAGAGTCTTTTCCAGTGAGTCAGTACTGGAATTTCAGCTTTAGCATCATTCCTCCAAAGAATTCCCAGGGCTGATCTCCTTCAGAATGGACTGGTTGGATCTCCTTGCAGTCCAAGGGACTCTCAAGAGTCAAAAGCATCAATTCTTCAGCGCTCAGCCTTCTTCACAGTCCAACTCTCAGGAAAACCATAGCCTTGACTAGATGGACCTTAGTTGGCAAAGTAATGTCTCTGCTTTTGAATATGCTATCTAGGTTGGTCAATTTCATGGCTGCAGCCACCATCTGCAGTGATTTTGGAGCCCCCAAAAATATAGTCAACCACTGTTTCCACTGTTTCCCCATCTATTTCCCATGAAGTGATGGGACCAGATGCCATGATCTTCATTTTCTGAATGTTGAGCTTTAAGCCAACTTTTTCACTCTCCTCTTTCACTTTCATCAAGAGGCTTTTCAGTTCCTCTCCACTTTCTGCCATAAGGGTGGTGTCATCTGCATATCTGAGATTTTTGATATTTCTCCTGGCAATCTTGATTCCAGCTTGTGTTTCTTCCAGTCCAGCATTTCTCATGATGTACTCTGCATAGAAGTTAAATAAGCAGGGTGACAATATACAGCCTTGATGTACTCCTTTTCCTATTTGGAACCAGTCTGTTGTTCCATGTCCAGTTCTAACTCTTGCTTCCTGACCTGCATATAGATTTCTCAAGAGGCAGGTTAGGTGGTCTGGTATTCCCATCTCTTTCAGAATTTTCCACAGTTTATTGTGGCCCATGCAGTCAAAGGCTTTGTCATAGTCAATAAAGCAGAAATAGATGTTTTTTCTGGAACTCTCTTGCTTTTTCCATGATCCAGCAGATGTTGGCAATTTGGTCTCTGGTTCCTCTCCCTTTTCTAAAACCAGCTTGAACATCAGGGAGTTCACGGTTCACGTATTGCTGAAGCCTGGCTTGGAGAATTTTGAGCATTACTTTACTAGCATATGAGATGAGTGCAATTGTGCAGTAGTTTGAACATTCTTTGGCATTGCCTTTCTTTGGAATTGGAATGAAAACTGACCTTTTCCAGTCCTGTGGCCACTGCTGAGCTTTCCAAATTTGCTGGCATATTGAGTGCAGCACTTTCACAGCATCATCTTTCAGGATTTGAAAGAGCTCCACTGGAATTCCATCACCTCCACTAGCTTTTTTCGTAGTGATGCTTTCTAAGGCGCACTTGACTTCACATTCCAAGATGTCTGGCCCTAGATTAGTGATCACCAGATCATGATTATCATGATTATCTATTATCATAATCATGATTATCTGGGTCATGAAGATCTTTTTTGTATAGTCCTTCCATTAAACAAGTTTAAAAAATGGAAATGTCATTTATTATGCATACATGTATGATTTATGCATCTTATTATATTTATAGTTGTGCTTACTTCCGACAACTCTGTGAGGCAGGTTTTAATTATTTCAACTGTTTGTGCATAAAAGCTGAGTCTCAGAAGGTATATATGTCAGAACTCAGGACGTGCCACTTACATACACTCATGCTGAGACTGGAAAACAAATTTTTCTAACTCAAAATCCAGTGAAGTGTACGGACATCTAGCATAATCCAAAATGCAAAATCTTACATTCTCGGTGAACTGTCTCCCTTACTCATTGCCAGTAGTCTGCTGCTGCTAGTCACCCTACAGGTTGCTGTATGTCTGTGTTGACTCATATCAGTTACTGGGATCTAAGCAGGAGAAATCATCACAGAGGCTGAATTAAGTGGGGCACATGTACAGAGAGTCAGCTTGAGGAAAAAGAGTGGAAACCAGATACTCTGGGGCAAAGCAGCAAACAATTGAAAACAATCTAAGCATGAGACTCGGTTCTCACCTAGATGCGGCCACCAACCAGCTCTCCAGCCTGGATCGTGCCATCCGGACATGACCTTCTCCAGTGAAATGCAGGGTACCAGGCCAGGCTTGCATATGTCCTTCTAGTTGTCTAATTATTCATACGTATGTTTATCAACAATCTGAAGAATGGCATTAATAAAGTGGTTGAAAATTTTGAGATACCCCAATCTGAATCTTGAGGCAGATCTTGAGGCTACCTGTTTAGCTATGAGACTTCTGGGCAGGTTACATGATTCTTTTAAGCACTGGATTGTTCACTTAGGAAGTTAGTGGTAACTGCTTTATGGATTAACTGAAAGGATTAGGGACAGTGCAGTCTACTGAGCAAAATGTCTCAACGTGGATAGGAGACAGGCAATTATTGTGGGGCTGATCATTAAATGCTTTCGTGATTCAATTGTTTATCTAAAGAGTTCACTGCTACCCCTGAAGATACCTCCAAATCTCCCTTTATAACTCATTCTCATCTTCTTAAGAACTTAGAGTTCATAACACACAGCTGTCTTTCTGTTTTATCCTTTCAGCAATTTAACAATCAAAGTCAGGACTTGCCTTTCTGTTGTCAAAAAGCAACCTGTCTGATAATAACCTGTCTGATAATCCTGCAATATCAGCGCCATCTCTCTAAGAAAAAAGCTCTTTTAACTGAAAGAACCTCCTTTTAAAAGCACAAGTTCCAGAGAGAGACCCCCTTGAATTTTTTGTTTTGCTTTAGCAGAATCAATTCATGGGGACAAAGCTGTGCATTTGGAGAGAGGGAATTAGGGTTCAGAGGGAAGGATGGAGTGAGAGCCTCAAATGGAGGAGGAAGAAGCATGGATTCTACACTTCTCTGGTCTGTAGAGTAGTTCTCTTCCAACCTCTTCATCTCCCATGTGGACCCAAGTCCAGAACCTGGTGGAAGATGCTTCAGCTTTGGAGATTTGGCTCAAGAGTTCAAGCTGTCATTCTCCCAGGAACCTATTCCTTGACCTTGAACATAACCTTGAACTTCCAGGACAAAGTTTCTTTTGGTAAGATTGGTGTCACCTCTGACCTACTTATCTAAAAATTTCAAATGTAGTTCAAAGGAGATGAAATATATGGAAATGTTTTGCAAATAGAACTCTTTATGCAACAGTGAGATATTTTCAATATTTTAAAACACATCTTGTACTTTTTGCCAACTTCTTGCATTACCCAGTTTCTTCCAATAGTGCCAACTTTGGGGGGAACTCGTAAGATTAGACTTCATTATCTTTAGAATTTGGTGTATTTCTTGTGTAAAATTAGTAAGATTGTATGGAAATGCAAATATATGTAAATATCATGCAAATGGAAATTCAATGAGTCGTGTTGAGCTCTCTATAGAATACAAAAAAATAGGCATGGCTCCACTTACAGGAGCAAGCATAAGCCGAACATACAAATTTTATAGCATAATTAATCATATGCAATATTATATCGGTGGTAAGCTAAATTTCCAGTAAATAAAAAGTGAATTATGAGGCACCTACACTTTTAATTTGATCAGCTGTCTTGGGGTTTGTGATGCATGTTATCAGGGAGTTGGGTGTGTTCTCTTGTATTGAAATTAGGACACATTGGGGTCAGAATGAGCAGCAGAAATAAAATCTAAAAGGGTTCCCAGGTAAACACATGAAGTCTTTAATGAATGGTCTCTAAATTGCTTTGATCTGTGATCTACTACAATATCTGCATCCTAATAGATCTTCCATCACACCTGCTGGTATTTAGTATTCTGTAATAAATCATCTGGGACATAGAGGTTTGATGATTACTTAATAGGCACAAAATGGGACACAAAATATTAATACAAAGGGGAGGTCTTTGCTCCCATGAAGCTCTTGGATAACAGAGGCAATAAAACAAGAAAATTCTTTAAGATTCATGGTATAAAACCAGAATAGGTTCAGGATGGCTTTGAGGAGGTAGTGGTTTGGGATCGGGATATTGAAAGATAAATAAAAATTTTAGCCCTGGTTTATATTTAGGATTTTGTTATAACCTCTTTTCAGAAAAAAATTTCAGACTAATTTGATATCAAGTGGCCTTCATGAAATTTTTGCAGGCTTGGTTTGCTCTTTAAAAAGAGGTCCTATTATTCAATATGCTCTGTGGTCTCTAGATATTCCATTTATTAGACAAATAATTTTTACGGTTTTTCCAGTAGTCATGTTTTCGAACTCTGCAGAAGATGAAAGCCGAGTCCTTTGCTCTTGTAAAGCACATCCTTTCCAGCCTGTTTGACACACAACACTTCTTCTCTGTGCTAATTGAGCAACAATCTGCTCACCTCCACCACCACCACCTCCTGGCAGTTTTGAGATCTGTTGCTTTTAAGACAGTCATAAATGGGATCACGTGGAGAGACTGAGCATCCCCTACTGCATTTCTGCTCCCAAATCTAAGTAGGAATATAATTTGATAAATACTTTTTTTCAATTCTATGAAATCCTCTATCACATTTATTATTGCTAATTTGGTGGGTGCTGTCATCTAACCTCAAGTATTCCTTTCAAGTGACTCTATTAGAGAAACTCTCCATGAGACCGGGATCAAAAAGAACTTCACTTCTGAGTGACCTGTTTGCTCCAATCATATGGAGAGTTAATTCAAGTAATCACCATGGCTTATCTTTGCTTTGACTGCTGGGGAACTTGCCCTCCAGCTGGGACACGATTTTAAGTGGAGTGTTTCTATGTGATGAGTTTACCCTTAGCTGCGAGTGACCTCTCCTCTCACATTTCTCCACCTAAATGCATCTTTATTTTTTATTGTCTTTTACTGAGTTTTTTTGACATAAGTATGCTATCTTATTTTTACAATGAACTAAGCAGTTTGCACATACAACTATAGCTTAAATCTCACAAGTTTGCATTGCCCTTATTTTTTATTTTCTCCCTATTTTGTTCCTTCCCCATTCTCAATCATTTATATCTATCTTTTGCCTAAATCTATCATTCCTTAAATCAGAATATTTTGATCAGACGAATAAGCCTTAATAAGCTATAAGCAGGCTTTCCTCTGTGAAGATGGTGGATATTTGTCCTGTTGTGGATTCAGGACCTTATTGCCAACACACAGTCTCATATCTGAAGAAAACGAAAGAGGATAATTTTTTTTATCAGGAACAAATGTAGACCAGCCCTTTGGGACATCCAGGTACCAGGAAGATCTTGTGAACTGCTAATTGCTTTAAATACACATCTTGAAAGTGGTCCAGGGGACGATGAGTCTGTACAGTTTCTTATTAGCTGAATCAATATCAGTGCTTTAAAAATTGGCAAGAACATGAAGACCTTGAAGCTTCTTCTGTTACAAGGAAACCAAAATGGAATATTAAATATTTAAAAAGTAGGTCAGACTTAATAAATGCATTTTCAAGTAATCCAGCCTTTAAATTAAGCCACAGTATGGAAGAGATGGATTTGAAATGATCTGCCAGTGGTCACACCAGTCTACGCCGGTGTTCTTATTATGTCAAAATTCTATGTACACAGAAATAGCTTAATGAAAATGGACATCCAAAAGCCACAATAAGGACCCAGAAAATTAAATGCCTAATTCTCAGCAGAGGCAAATGTTCAGAGAGGGTGAGGACTATGCCAAGACTGGTGTCATAAAGTCTGGGGAGCATGGTCACCGGGAAGAGCAGTCGTAACAAGCACACACACACTGTCACCGAGCTGTCAGAATCCCCATCCTGCCTCCACTGCAAAGTGACAGGATTCTCCCCACTGTGTTGAGAATGATGTTTTCCAGTCGCTGCTAACAGGCTCTGGGAATGGGGTGGTTTTAATACACCCTGGGCTCTGCAGTCTTTCAATGTACCAGATTGGAGAATGTGTATCATAACCTTTTCTCTGTCCCCATCGCTGGCATGGTGTTGCTGGCTGCGTGCCATGAAGGTCGTCTTCCTTGGGAGGATGGGCGGGCTGGAGCTGTCAGCGCCTGTCTCTATTTGAGGTGAAGACCAAAACACGTGGCTGATGCTTGTCTCTTGAATAAAGCAGTAATGAACAAGGCATGGATCAACCCTCTGTTTAATCTCTACCAATCTCCTTCCAGTGCTTGGTGTCAGGCCTGCCAGCCATGCAGCCAGCCCGGCTACACTGAGTTGCTTTAACTTTGATCAGTACGAGTACATACAAAAAGTACCAGATTCATCCAATGAGAAATACTTCTGGAAATCAACTAGCATTAAGTATTTCTGAATTCTGGGTGTTAGATGTTAGGTGTTAGGTGTTAGATGTTAGAGCAATCAGGGAGTTTTTGTAATCCTGGCTTAGAAAGAACCATGGTGAGACCTCACTCCAGAGCAGTCAAAACTGAATCTCTACCTTTGGGGTCCAGGCATCTTGTAGTTGGGGCTTCCCAGGTGGTGCAGTGGTAAAGAATCCACCTGCCAAAGCAGGAGGCTCAGGAGACAAGGATTCATTCCCTGGAGTCTGGAAGATCCCCTGGAGGAGGAAATGGCAACCCACTCCAGGATTCTTGTCTGGAGAATCCCATGGTCAGAGGAGCCTGGCGGGCTACATCCACAAGGTCACGAAGAGTCAGACACGGCTGAGCACAGCACAGCATCCTTTCATAACATGCATCCCAGGTGACCCTAATGTTTAGCAAGAACATTTCAAGTTCTATTCTAGTGAAGAGGCTCTTTAGCTTCTACTCACTTTCTGCCATAAGAGTGGTATCATCTGCCTAGCTGAGGTTGTTGATATTGTTGCTGACAATCTTGATTCCAGTTCGTGATTCATTCAGCCCAGCACATATACAAAGACAGACTTAAATGTTGTTGACAAGAACTTGTCTACTCTGTAAGAATTATTTTACTTTGTAACCTACTACTGCAAAAGGTTGGCAGTCTATTATTTCCATTTCAGAAAACTCTAAATTTTCTAAAGCAGATCCTTATATTAAAAATCAAGCAAACAAACTTTTCCCCAACAGCACAGACTCCCTGGAACCACAGAGAATACATTTCACCTCTTTTTCTGAATATAACTGTCAGTATCACAGCTACCCTGTGTTTCTTTTTACAGATGCCTCGATTTTCTTCTGCTTCCAGGCTGTGTGTCTGGAGGAATGGATGCTTCCAAAGAATTCTTGAAATGAACACTTGAAGTGAGGAAAGCCCTGGGTCTGATGGTTAAATGTCCTTCGTTACATTTGAGAATGGTGTCTCGGAACACTACCAGTAGACACAGGAGAAAAGCTTTAGAAAAAAAAAAAAAAAAACATCAAAAGCAAGAAGGCCAACCTTCCACAGGAATATTCCTATGGAACACTGTTTTAACTAAAATTACCACATATGAACTAGGCCACTAAAAACTCTGCGGCCCTGAACTGAAGTAAATTTTTTTAATCTTCCAAGTTAATCACCCTGCTTGTTTCAAACTCTTGTCAACTATGGATACATTTGGAAAATACAAAGATTCACAATCCTTCCCTTATATCCCTGGGCTGTTTGAAGCTATAATAAATTAAAAACTCTAGGACCAATAATATTCAGTCTTATTTGTACTCACCAGTCTTCCCATATTTTCAAATTTGATCTTAAAACATTATAGGCTTAATTTTCTAAAAGCTTCACCTTGAGGAAAGTGTAATAAAACATAAAGAGAAGCCAAAGTTCTTTGTTGTAATGCATCTTTTCTTTAGCTGGAAACAACAAGACAATTGTGTGATTTGAAAACAAACATTGACGTATGTTTAGCGTTTAATTATTTACACGGAGTGCACAAAACATAAATAGGGCTTATTATGATTATCATCTTACAGATGTGAATAGAAAGCTTCAGAGAGGATAAAAATTTAAGCAACCCAATAAGTGGTGCATCTGTATTGATTTTAATTATTTTAATTCCAAATTGATTAATCTTTCCACATTTTCAAATAAGCCCCCCCAAAAAAGGCATTTCTAATGAGAGAGCTATCATTCTCTCCTCTCAAACCTCAGATGCCTCCTACATGTGCATTCAAAAAGTGAGAAAAATAATTAATTACTACAGCTTCATGGTGAGAGCTGTGAAGGATATTTAAATGGCATGTGTCTTTACTGAACTTCCTCAAAGCTGGAGCTATGACGACCCCTTAATATATTTTGTTTTCTATCTTTACATGCACATTTCATTTCCTCTACTAGGTCACTGATGACCACTCATGTCTAGAAAAAAGTACCAACTCATCTTTCCTTGTAAATTATGTATTCATAGATAGTTTCATCTATGCAGAACCTTGAATTTCAGAGGAGCAAATGGTCCACAAATTCAAGGAGGCAGAGGCTCCCACAAAGGGCTTTCTGTTAAAGGGAGCATCTTGTCCACTTTGTCGGCCACCTGTCTGTTTCAACTGAGAATATCGTCTTTCCTGTCATCTTTAAACCACAATAAACTTCCCTGTATCTTTCATTAGATTCAAGATTCCAGCCACCAGGGGATCTACCTGCTCACCTGTGCTCATCTTCTAGCCCAGGAACCCAGCACTGGGTTCCCAGCACTGGGGCCTGCAGTTGTGTACCCTCAGTTCAGTTCAGCTCAGTCCAGTCGCTCAGTCCTGTCCGACTCTTTGCGACCCCATGAATCGCAGCACGCCAGGCTTCCCTGTCCATCACCAACTCCCAGAGTTCACTTAGACTCACATCCATCGAGTCAGTGATGCCATCCAGCATCTCATCCTCTGTCGTCCCCTTCTCCTCCTGCCCCCAATCCCTCCCAACATCACAGTCTTTTCCAATGAGTCAACTCTTCGCATGAGGTGGCCAAAGTACTGGAGTTTCAGCTTTAGCATCATTCCTTCCAAAGAAATCCCAGGGCTGATCTCCTTCAGAATGGACAGGTTGGATCTCCTTGCAATCCAAGGGACTCTCAAGAGTCTTCTCCAACACCACAGCTCAAAAGCATCAATTCTTCGGCACTCAGCCTTCTTCACAGCCCAACTCTCACATCCATACATAACCACAGGAAAAACCATAGCCTTGACTAGACGTACCTTAGTCGGCAAACTCAGTAACCACCTGTTAAACAAATAAATGAATGAACTAAGGAAAGTGCAGACTGGGACACATCATAGGGGTGAGAGAACAGTGCTTCAGTTAGAACCCCAGTTGACCTTTACTTCCATGACGACAAAACTCCTGTCATGAAAACAGAGTGCAGAGGACTCCAAGGAGGGAGAGGGTACACACAAAAGGCAGGATTCCAAACTTGAAAATGACCCTGATAAATCTCAGGTGGAAATGACAAAACAAAATTCATTATAAGACATGCACATTCATTCATTCAGTCACTTACAAACAGGTGCTGAATGGCAGCTCCATCACAAGCATGCCTCCATGATCCGGGACACCCGGATGCCTGGAAACCAGACAGCTGCCATCGCCCATCTGACATCTGAGGGTATGGTCCTATCCCAAACCTACATCGATTGAATCCTTTCCAGACAGGAAACAAAGCTCACTCTCTTTCTCATGGTTCAAAACCCAGCAGGACGTTGGAACCAGAGGGCTGTGGTTCACTGAGCTGAAATCTGAAGACAAACAGACAAGAAAACAAAACTTCTTGATTTCTGAAAAACATACATCTGTACTGAACAAAAGATTTTTAAAAACGGGGTAAAGGAAAATTAAAAAACAAGCAAACAAATGTTGGTGACATATGAGCACAGACTAGAACAGCATAGAGTACAACAAAGAAGCTATTGCTTGGGTGCAGCCATGGTGAGGTGAAGGGTTAATCCCTGCTGCCCTGGGTGGAAGGGCAGAGGTCCTCAGAGGGCATCCAATCACCAGTGCAATTGATTTTGTCCGCATGTCCTGTTCCAAGAACATGTGGTATGTGAGAGGTGAGCATCAGGGGCACCTGTGTGTGTGGGCGGGTATGCGTGTGCATGGGGGTGATGGTGTCCACTGTGTCCCTGGAACCACAGACCGTCCTTGCCAGGACTGCATGGCAAGAGCCCAGGGTAGCAGCAGCTCTGACATCGCAGGCAGAGGCAGGGCGAGGTGTCTTGCAGAGCTCTGAGACCGTGGCTGCCACTCAAGGCGTCATTAGCAATGAAAGGGAGGCGGTAAAGCCTGTTGTGTTGTCATCACACGGCGAGAAGGTTGGCTGCCGACCAAATTAGCTTGCTTAGGGAGTGTGAATCAAAATGACATGTAATCTGAATGTTAATGAAAATTTTCTCTTGCTCCAGGCTTCAGATCCCATCCAGAAAGCTGTCATCTGGAAGACATTATCTTCCTCCTCCTCCTCTCTCTCTCGTTTTGATCTGCATTTCCAAGTTTACATACTCTGTAAAAATAATTTTTAGCCAGCAGTGCTTGGACAACTGATGCTCAGTCAATTAGATAGCTGAGTCAGTGGTGGAGGACCTTCCCTGAGGTGGAGAGACATTTCAAGGTAGTAAGATAGTTCTTTCCTTGCATGTGTGTCTGTGAACGAAGACAACTCGAATCCCAAGTGAAAATACTTAGAGAAGATAGGTCCAAGCATCACGGTTAGGGAAGATGCATTTCTGTGTCCTCCCACACATTAGAATACAAAGTGTGTAACATCTCATGTGATAAGGTGTTAGCAACTCTTGTTTTAAAAGCGATAACCATGTGGAACCACCTAGCAGTGTATTTATTTACCACAAAAGCCTCTATTAAATTGTTTAATATTAAGATCGCTTATGGTTTGCTATAAAATACTTCAAGAAATTTGAATAAAAAATAGTAAAATTGGGCAACAAGACACAGGCAGGTATGGGAGAATGTTGAAGCAATTTATTCACACACTGATCTATTAGTATTTGTTAGTGGAGATAAATTAGAGTCAATATTTCTAAGTTAAAAATATAGCAAGAAGCCTCCTTGATTAGCAATCAAGGGCATGGGAGTGTTTGAACTTGCTCTGGGGGGTGAACTACATTTCTTTCTCCATTACACTCAATTTCTGTGAATGTATAGAAGTTGGATTATAGGAAAGTAATTCCAAAGTTTATCTGAGAGAGAAACCATAATTGAGCCAAAATTTCTTCCTGAGTCTTCATATCAAACAATAAATGAAGATATGAAAAAAATGCAGTCTATTCTTATTCTACCCAATACTGTGGAACATTAATACATTTTTTTTTTAATGGAGACTTCACTTGTCTGGAAGAAGAGATCTGGTATTCCAGGTCTAGTTCCACAATTATTATCTAGCTGTATAAATTTTGAAAATCCACTTATTTCCTACGTTATAATATAGAATGCTATGCATAATTATTTTAGATGTTTGTAATTCCAAAATACTAACAGAAAATTTAGGGTCCATAAACTTGTATAATAATAATGATACATTATCACTTTATCATATACCAAGGACTGTTAAATATCTACTAAGCATTATTTCATTTAATTAAAATACCATCTTTGTTTTCAGTTGATAAAACTGAGGTTTAGAGAGTTCAAATAACTTATTAAAAAGCGCAAAATGATAAGCAGCATATTTTGATTTGAATCCAAATCTCCGTGCTCCCCAAATATATTTTATTATTAATCATACATTCTACTGCCACCTTTAGTGATTTATAAGCTTGCCAGTGTTCCCAAGGAAATTGTTAATATATATTCTTTAAAATGTTTTGCATTGTGGCAAATTTGTTATCTGAAAAAAATGAATATAAAAATCAAATTAATATGATAGATGGCCATGCTTTAAATACCATTTCAATATCTGTATTTCAGCATAATTCATGAATTTTTCCCCCTATGGCCCCGGGGGCCAATCTAAAACTACTGAGATAGTAGTTTTAGTTATGGAAGTATAGGAATAATTATCAGCCATCTTCTCCATGCCAGAACTGCACTATGATATTTTAATCCTCCCAACAGCTCTACCATAAAGAAGACAGCACTGAAGAATCGATGCTTTCAAATTGTGATGTTGAAGACTCTTAAGAGGCCCTTGGACTGCAAGGAGATCAAGCCAGTCAATCTTAAAGGAAATCAAACCTGAATATTCATTAAAAATACTGATGCTGAAGCTGAATTCCAATACTTAGGCCATCTGATGAGAAGAGCCAAGTCATCGGAAAAGACCCTGATGCTGGGAAAGATTGAGGACATGAAGAGAAGGAGGCAAGAGAAGATGAGATGGTTGGATGACATCAATGACTCAGTGGACATGAATTTGAGCATACTTCAGGAAATAGTGAAGAATAGGGAAGCCTGGTATGCTGTAGTCCCTGAGGTCAAAAAGAGGTGGATATGACTTAGTAACTATACAACAACCATAGCTTTATGGAATAAATACAGAAATTTAAAAGAAAAAACTAAGATATAGCTAGAATAAATGAGATATATTTAGAATAAGCTGCTAGAAAAAAAAATTCCAATATGATTTTTTGCCATTAATTTTTAATTAGGCTTTATTTTTTAGGAGAATATTAGATTTACAGAAAAATTGGGATGATAGTACAAAATTCCCATATAATCACACAAAGTTTCCCCGTATTAATATTTTACACTACTTTGCTACCTTTGTTATCATTAAAGTAAATATACTGATAAAGCATTTTTAACATAGTCCATATTGTATTCAGAGTTCCTTAATTTTTACCAAATCATCCTTTTTCTGTTCCAGAATCCCATTCAGCACAGATTATTTATCAATACTGTTATATTTATAATAGTTATTGAAAACTTCACTGAGAGCCAACTGCCTGCATCATCTCATTAATCTTCCCAACAACCATTTGGAACAGATATGATTACAGTATCACACTCATTTTGTAGCCAGAAAACGGAAAGTTCAGACATCTGACAAATTTTTATAAATGATCTTTATTGCCATTTATCTCTAATTTTTTAAAAAAATTCTCTTGAGACTTATTTGACCCAAATGTTACTATAGAAGTGCTTTCTTTGATTTCCCGGTATTTGGGATTTCCAGTTTTCTGTTATTCACTTCCAGCTTAATTCCAGAGAGTTCTTACTCTTTATGATTCTTATTCTTTTAAATGTGTTAAAGTGTGCTTCATAGCCCTGGATTGGTCTTTTTGGTGAATATTATACAAGAGCTTGAGCAGATTGTGTATTCTGCTGTTCTTGGATGAAAATGTTCTGTATCTGTCAATTAGATCAAGTTGATTAATGATGCGGTTTAGTTCAACTAAATCCTTATGGATTTTCTGCCTACTGCTTGTATCAATTACAGAAAAAAAGGAGGATAGAAGTCTCCGATTTCCTTAGGGAATTTGCCCTTTTTTCTCTCGCAGATCTCAATTTTTGTCCCCCATATTTGATTCTCTGTTCCTGGGTGCCTACATTCTAAGGACTAAAGTGTTTTCCTGAGAACTGACCATTTCTTTATCTCTGTGATCTTTCTTGTTAGGATGTCTATTTTGTCTGAAACTTCATTAGCTAAATTCCAAATTTATTTTAATTCGCTTTTTCAGGATTTATCTTTTTCTCTTTCCTTTCTCCTGTCTATGTCTGTATATTCAAAGCAGGTCTCTCATAGACAACCTCTAGTTGGTTCTAGCATTTTCACCCATCCTGACAATCATTGCTTTTTGACTGATGATATTCACTCTCTTCTCCTAGCATATCAGCTCTATATTTTTTAAAGTTTGAAAGCTGTGTATTTTTTATTAGAGTTGGAATATTTGTAAGATAACTGCATTACACATTCAGATCTACATGTCCCTTTTGCCCAGGATCTGGTTGCTCAGAACAAACATGTTCCTGGGGACGGGCTTCTTCTTGAGGGTAGTGAGGTCACTTGTGCACGTGCAGTGATGGCCAGCCTACTCTTCCCACGGTTCCCACATGACCCCGGAAACTCATCAACCTCTAACGAAGCTGACCCAAATCGTTTGGAGCTCCTGGTAAAACAGATCTTTAAGCTACAATATTTTCCTCAAATAGCCTCCTGAAAATCATTTGATAGAATATATGTCCTTATGTTTTGAATAAAGTGTCTGGAGATAGTGATAATATTTAGCATTATAACGTAATGACCACCAAACATTCAATTCAAAGATGGAATTATTTTACTTTTTAGAAAAGTAAATCACAGTTCACAGGAGTTGAGATGAGGTAGAAGTAAGCTGGTTTCATCTCCTGTATGAGAATAATAATCTACAAAGTAGCCATGATAGGTATAAGGAAATGCCGAAATTATTAGAAAGATATCCTTCCATTTCAATATTTCTGTGGGTTTCGTTGGCTTTATTCTCTTTACAAATAAGAAACATTGTCTACCCTTGTAAAAAGTATCAACACCAAAGCAGTCACTTGAAAATTCAATTCTGTGCAGATGTGGGACAGAAAAGAAATCCCTGAGGAATGTGTGCGCATAACATTTGGCATGTTACTATTTCTGTGGGAATGCAGTTTCAATATTTTTTTCATAAAGAAGCAATCTCTACATTCTAACAACTAATATCTGAGGCGATAACTGTGGAGGAGAAAACTGGGCAATTTTTAAAATAATTTGACCCTTAAAATCCCTGCTGCGGAAGACTCAAATTATCTAGATTGGTTGTCATGGAAACCAGTGATCAATTTAGATAGCCATCTCCACTGACAAAGGAAGTCTATAGAGTCAGAGCAATCATCTATGCAATTTTAGCCAACTCCAGTCCCTCCCCCAACCACACAACCTACACACACACCCCCACATCCCCAATTCCCTTCCTAGTTTTAAGTAAATGACCTCGCTATTTAGGGTAAGAGAGAAATAGAAACTGGCATTCACACAGATGGACTGTTTTTGCCTGTCATCAGAGACCTGGCCTGAGAATCGATTCGAAGTGTCAGGAATTGATTATCAAACTGCCACTGCAGCCACTTAACCTGGACTCTGCTTGTAAAAACAAAAGGTGAATATGCAACATTTCGTGAGACATGTGGGAGTTTGTTTTATTTCAGTTTCTGCAATTATAAATCCAAATTTCTATTCAGAGAAAAATTTAAAAGGCTGTCAAACATGAATGTTGTAAATGAGGTCCAAAGAGAGAGGAAAATTAACCTAATTGGAATAGAGCTGGGATAAGCACTTTCTATGAGCACGTTTCCTTCTGACACAATGCTTATTTAAGCACTGTGCTTACGCCAGTCTCCTGTTTGCAACCCAAATCATTCATCTGTGTTCACTTTAAAACAGTGTTGGAAGATACTTAACACATTTTTAGGGTACTGTAAAACAGCACCTGTGAGGTTAAAATTCTATACTTTTGTTTGTTGTAGTGATTCTCTATGGAACTAATTAGAGGAAACTGGAGTTTTTTACGGTTTTCCTAGATTATATACATAGCCTCAAGTGGAATTTACAAAATTGTTCAAATTGTAAGAACACGGTGTGTCAGCTTCTAAATAAATAAATAGTCTGATAAAAAGTATAATGGATTTTAGATGTTAATATACAAAAAAGAAATTTGAGGCTGAATGAAAATAGAGATGAAAGTGTTGAAATTTTCATGAGAAAGGATGCCCTGGCTGAGGATAATGGGATCTCTTCATTTGAGCAAGTCTTTTTGCCTCATTGTACAGATACATGAAAAAAATGGAAAACAGGATGGACGTTTCTTGACAATTTTATTTTTAATCTATAGTTTACTAGGTAGATTCTGTAAGCTCTTTAAAAGATGTGAAGAAGACAAAATTTATATCTACCAAAATACAACAGTGGAAATTTAATTAGGTGCAACCCACTGCAGTGTTCTTTCCTGGAGAATCCCAGGGACGGGGGAGCCTGGTGGGCTGCCGTCTATGGGGTCGCACAGAGTCGGACACAACTGAGGCGACTTAGCAGCATCAGCAACCTCCTATAAGGGGCTTCCCAGGTGGCTCTGGTGGTAAAGAACCCAACTGCCAATGCAGGGGACATAAGAGACGTGGGTTCAGTTCCTGGGTTGGGAAGATCCCCTGGAAGAGGGCACGGCAACCCACTCTCGTATTCTTGTCTAGAGAATCCCATGGACAGAGGAGCCTGATGGGCTACAGTCCATAGGGTCGCAAAGAATCAGACATGACTGAAGCAGCTTAACATGTTCACACTTTTATTTATTTATTTATTTTTTCATGTTCACACTTTTAAACAGAGGATGTCAATGCTAAAGTCATAGGACATAGTATGCATCTTAACTCAGTGTTAACTTCAGCATCATATTTCCTGGAGACCAAGAAAAAAATGACCATGTCACCTCGTCACTTTGCTTGTCACCTTCTGACTTAAGGAAGAAATTAGATTCTCTAGAAAATGGAAATATTTACACGGAGCCCAAATGCTCAAGATAAAAATGATGATATTGTACTACATAAAGAGGTAATAAAATATCACAGTTCAAATAAATAGAATAATATAAAAATTAAACAAATGACATAAGTAAAAGCTAAGGCTATGATTTGAATGTCTCTATGAGTCACTATTTTTGTGAGGTTCTAAATAAGTAGACTTATTTAGTTTCCTTATTTCTAGTGACAGAATAATAAAACCGGTGGACTATGTCCTGTAGTATGTCAATCTGAAAAAAAAAAAAATGTATGGTCAGTGATTTTGACTTTGTAGTTACGGGAAATCTGCAGATTCATCACACAGTTGCTCTTCCTTGCTAGACTTGTGTTTGACCCAAGATAAACATAGTTAGTATTCCTTGAGTATAAAACACATCTCAGAAGGGATGTTTAGGGTCTTGGCTCTGGAAAAGAAGAATTAAGCACATTTCCCTTTGCCTTTTCCGTTAAATGCACCTATGAACCAGGAGCAAATTTCTGAATCAGCTATTTGAGGACTCAATAAATTAAACTGTTGTGACTTGAAGAAGGCGGGAATTGAAAGTCCAACAAAAAGTCAACTGACAGACCCCAACTACCAGATGATACAGATGTTGTAATGATGGAACAAAGACTTTAAACCAGTTGTTATAAGAATGTTAAAACAGCTACTGGAACATGCTTGAAATAACATTAATTTAGAAAGCTTTGTCAAAAAGATTTTAAAGAAGATATCACAAATAAGCAATTGCAATTTGGAAATATAAAATGTGATAATAAAAACTGGATGACATTGATAGAATATGTAAAAGGAAGGAAAAAGCTAATAGAAATATTTTCAGTGTGAAAAAGTCTTGTCTTTCTGTTTGGCTCTATGATATTTCTCAAGAATACTGGTGCAGGTGCATTGCAAGCTGCCAGTAAGATATCATGAGCCTAACCACCAGATGTGAGGGTCTGAGTGATTATGTCTTTATTACAAATCAATAACATGGTACATTATTTTATAAAGTTAGAAAATGTGCTGCAGTTCCCGAGAAAATATTTCAAATACTGGTGCACAGTGAATGATCTTTCCTTTAAAAATATCACGACACCTCTAGGGAACAAATAAAATTTTCTGCATACTTTCTGGACTCTTATAATCTCTTAATCAATACTAGTTTGGAGCTGATGAATTTAAGATTAATTAAAAAGAAATAGATTATTAATGCCAGACATTCACCTTACCCTCATAGTCCAACAGGATTCATTTTTGAGATGAGCAAATTAAAGATTAATTCCTATGGCAGTGAAATATCCAGTCAGAAGGCACGATCTATTTATATAGTGCACCTTTCCCTTTAGTCCAAAAGGCATGTAGATTAGCTAATGCATTCAAGCATAGACCAAAAAGTCAAGTATCTAACTGTACCTTTTCCAATAACTCAATGGTATTCTATTATTTATCCTGGGCTAAATTTCACGAGGGGTAAAATATAGACCTAATAGTTCCCTTCTTATCCAGGGAAATATAGAGATAAGCAATTTTAGAAATTCATATCTAAATGATGTACAAAATTTATTCTTGTTTCCATTGTTCTAGCTCTTTGACTGGTGAGATGAGCAGAATCTTTATGTTCAATGGGACAGGACTGACATGTGCACTCAACAGGCTTTTCAAGATAATTTGTAATGTACTTAAGAAAGGAACTAAATTTATTCTAATGAGACAGAATAGTTGGATAGATAGTGTATTAATCACAGTTCTCCAGAAAAATAGAACCAATAGGGCATTTATCCTCATATCTATGAGGAGATTTATTATAGAAATTGGGCCACACCATTCTGGAGGCCAGGAAGTCCCATGGCCTGCCATCGGCAAGCTGAAGAACCAGAAAAGTTGGTGATGTAATTCAATCAAGCCCTCAGGCTAGTGACCTGGGATGGGAAGTAGGTGGGCAATGATCTAAGTCTCAGTTTAAGTTTGAAGGCCCAGGACCCAGAATCACCTAAGTCTGAGAGCAGAAGAAGATAAATGTTGCAACTCAAGCAGAGAGCAAATCCTTCCTCCATTTTTTCATTCTATTCCCAAGATCATTGTATTGGCTGATGCCCACTTGCGTGAGTGAGGACCATCTTCTTTACTTAGTATACCAACTCAAATGATGATCTCCCCCAGAAACAACCTCACAGACACATCCAGAAGTGATGTTTTACTGGCCATCTAGATATTACTTAGCTAGATGGACAGAGAGTCGTCCAACTACACTGTGAGCGTCCATCCTTCCTAGAGCGCTGGCAGTTACTGCAGTCAATGGTGGCTTTGAGAGAAAAGAACTTATCACAGTCTTCATGGTTGCTAGGTACTTCCAACTCCATCACTTCCTCCAACACATAGCTGTTGTGAGTTGACAGATATCCGTGATTTGGAAGGACTGATGCTGAAGCTGAAGCTCCAGTACTTTGGCAATCTGATGAGAAGAGCCAACTCATTGGAAAAGACCCTGATGCTGGGAAAGACTGAAGGTAGGAGAAGAAAGGGCCAACAGAGGATTCATTGGTTGAATGGCATCACTGACTCAATGGACATGAGTTTGAGTAAACTCCGAGAGATAGTGAAAGCCTGGGAGGCCTCGCATGCTCCAGTTCATGGGGTCACAAAGAGTTGGACACAACTTAGCAACTGAACAACAACAACAATGAGAGGTCACACAATCCATCTGAGGTCACACTTACAGTTGAGTGATCAGGTCTGGAATCAAGTCTTATTTAAACCCCATCAGAAAATTGTTGCTCCTTCTGCCCAATGGAATCATCTCTGTTTATTTGAGTAGATGACCCACCTGTATGACACAAAATCCAAGAGGTACAGGAAGATATGAGGGAAAAAATCATTTCTTCCTTGGCCCTATTCACTCTATTCCCTTCCCAGCATTATACACTATTAATCAGTCAATTTTATATGGTACAGATACAAATCATGCAGGTATATTTACAAGTGTATTGACATACATAGGTTTTTTTTCCCCCCAAGCACAGTAAAACCAAACAATGACTCTTTTTCAAACTCTCTTAGAGCTCAGGTCCATATATCAACAATTATGAAGTTTTCTTGTTGCTTTTAATAGAGGGATAGAATTTCATTACAAAGATAGACCATAATTATTTAACTAGCTACTACAAATTTCTACTTGTTTCCAACTTTCCCTCTCTTTTTTTGAGTAAAAACACAAAGAATTGCCTTTTAAACTTACCATTATTATGTGGTTGGAGGATAGAAGCAAAAGGGAGATAGAATAAAGGAGGCAGTGCCGCTAGGTGTTGGAGAAGACTCTTGAGAGTCCCTTGGACTGCAAGGAGATCCAACCAGTCCATTCTGAAGGAGATCAACCCTGGGATTTCTTTGGAAGGAATGATGCTAAAGCTGAAGCTCCAGTACTTTGGACAACTCATGAGAAGAGTTGATTCATTGGAAAAGACTCTGATGCTGGGAGAGATTGGGGGCAGGAGGAGAAGGGGATGACCCAAGATGAGATGGCTGGATGGCATCATGGACTCGATGGACATGGGTCTGGGTGAACTCCGGGAGATGGTGATGGACAGGGAGGCCTGGCGTGATGCGATTCATGGGGTCGCAAAGAGGCGGACGCGACTGAGCGACTGAACTGAACTGAACCGCTACTCATGACCTCCTGTGTGTGCGTGCATGTGTGTATGTGTGTGTGCGTGTGCGTGTGTGTGTGTTAGTTGCTTAGTTGTGTCTCACCTTTGCAACTCCATGGACTGTAGCCTAACAGGCTCCTCTATCCATGGGATTCTCCAAGCAAGAATACTGGAGTGGGTTGCCATTCCCTTCTCTACTTGATCTTCCTGACCCAGGGATTGAACCCATGTCTCCTGCATTGGTAGGCAGATTCTTTAGCACTGAGCCACCAGGGAAGCCCTTATCTATGTGTGGTAGACATAAAAGTATCAATAATATCCAGATGAATATTATTTTTAAAATGATTAATCAGAAGAAGCATCTGCATTTTGTGACCTGTGACACAATGAAGGGGAGTAATGGTCAGAATAAAATGCATTAGAAAAGAAAGAGGTAGAATGATTTAGGTGACACCTGGCTAAAATTTGTTCTTTTATTCAAGAGATAGGCTGGTTTTTTTTTTTAATTGCATTGGAGTCAGTCACAATTAATTTGCAAGAAATATTTACACAATATAATTATTTTTTTAATAATCATACAATCCAAATTTCAAGATTTCACTCACTAAGGCAGTAGCAGTCAGGAAAGGAAGTAGACAAATTACAGCATCTTTAGGGCTACCTGCATAGTTAAGATAAATCTGCATGGTTTAATATTTGAGGAGGTGAGGGTTGGAGAGAGAAAGAGACAGAGATGGAGATGCAGATGGAAAGAAATAAGGAGGGCAAGGAAAACCCAAGTAAGAAAATCATTCTGTTAACTTGGTCATCCACCTACTACTTGCGTTTATTTTGTAATGAATGTGTAGCACTCAACTAGTTGGATCTCACTCATGCTGTTGTTCAGTTCCTAAGTCATATCAGCTGTTTGTGATCCCATGGACTGTAGCACGCCAGGCTCCTCTGTCCTCTACTGTCTCTCAACGTGTGTGTTATATCACTTTAGTCGTGTCTGATTCTGTGCGATGGCCCTATGGACTGAAGCCTGGCAGGCTCCTCCGTCCAGGGGATTCTCCAGGCAAGAATACTGGAGTGGGCTGCCATGCCCTCCTCCAGGAGATCTTCCCAACTCAGGCATCGAACCCACATCTCCTACATCTCTTGCATTGGCAAGTAGGTTCTTTACCACTAGCACCACCAGGGAAGCCAAAGTTTGCTCGGATTCATGTTCATCAAGTCAGTAATGATATCTAATCATCTCATCCTCTGCCGCCCCCTTCTTACTTTGCCCTCAATCTTTCCCTGCAACAGGGTCTTTCCCAATGAGTCAGCTGTTTGGACTAGGTGGCCAAAGTATTGGTGCTTCAGCTTCAGCATCAGTTCCTCCAATGAATACTCAGGGTTGATTTCCTTAAAGATTGACTGATTTGATCTCCTTGCTGCCAATGGACTCTCAAGAGTCTTTTCCAGCACCACAATTCAAAAGCACCAGTTCTTCAGTATTCAGCCTTCTCTATGCACCAACTCTCATCCTCCTCCCTGAAAGACAGTCACTACGATGAGCTCTGCGTTTTTCCATGGAAATACTCACCATCATATAGGAAAGTATCACACAGTGAAGTACAGCATATGACTGTCAAATGACTATTCTTGCTTAACATAATTTCACTGCCTGATGCTGCGAGCCAGTAGGACTAGTTAATCCTAATAGCAGACTTTAGTGAATTCAGCTGTAGCCACAGAGCTATAATTATTTACGGCACAGAGGTAATTAGAAGATCAGTTGAGAAGGTGAAAGTATAGGAAAATATCCAGCATATTTCACCAATGAACAAGAAAACAATCTTTTTTTTTCCTACATTACTATTGGTCACTGTGTTTTATATACACAGTATTTCTTTGAGAGACTGCAAATGAACACTGCCCTGAGGATACAGCATTGCAGAGATGTAGCTAACATAATTCTATGGCAACAAATTTAATTCAAAAGGATTAAGTATATTCATAGAATTTAAACCAATCAAATCACAAAGCCAATTTCTGAATTCATTTTCCAGCTATCTTAATTATACAGCCCCCAGTCTGACTTCTCATCAATTACCCAAGTTGTAAAAATCCAAGCCCAGTTCTACGAAGTATTAATCAACACACCTGATATAGAACTTCTTAACACACTTTACTATGGTCTCTGTGCTGAAAATCAAAGCAGTCACCACTGTTGATTAAGCCATAGTTAACTTAAAGAAACATTAATATATGGATTACTTTCAACGTTGTACTGGTTGACCAGACGAAACAGCAAAGCAGTTAAGAAACAAGAAAAATAAAGTGTGCTAGTGACTGAGCATCAAATCAGACAATTTTTTTAAAGCAAAAGAAAAATGTCAAATAGGAGAGGTTGCAAATAGAAGAGCTGTTTAAACGTGGTAAAGAAGATGTAAAGCCACGGTGGGTCATTAGGGACCCTCCCTCTCAAGAAAGACTCCACGAGGCCCCCTCCCCCGCCCCAGGCAACCTCAGGGCATCTGGTGCTCAGATGGGGTTAAAGGTCAAAAGCTGGTCCAGTGCCAAGTGCCTATGTCATCTCATGCCAAGTGGCTATGTCATCTCATTAGGGAAATTCCCGCCAAATAGCTCGATGACAGTGTGTTACGTGTGGATGTCAACCGTACTTCAGGCAAGTTAAAAGGATGAAACACGCGGTTAGTGAGAGCCCAGTAATTTTGCTGTGCTTTTTCTCTGCTTGTGGCAAGGCAAAAGTGCAGGACTCAATAGATTATGGATTTTTAATGTACAAAATTGTCAGATAGCAGAAATTTGTGATCTACAGCTTGAAGAATAGAAGAAAAACAGTTTTGGAAAGGGATGGAAATTAGTATCGATAAATAAGATTAAACGTGTACAAACTGATATTTTCCAGAGACACATGACATTTGGGCCAACTTTAAACTTAAATGAAATAAATTTTATACAGTTAAAATTTACATAGCGCCTAGAGATGAGCTCAAAAGAACTTTCAAGATGTTATGAATTTCACTCTTATATCCCCTTTTTATGACAAGCAGAGAAGCCTTAAAATTGACCAAATACTTATCATACAACAAAGAGCACTGTATTCAGTACCTTGTATATAGTGAAAAAGAATGTGAACAAGAATATATATATTATCTCAGATGCTCAGAGAAGGCAATGGCAACCCACTCCAATACTCTTGCCTGGAAAATCCCATGGACGGAGGAGCCTGGAAGGCTGCAGTCCATGGTGTCGCTAAGAGTTGGACACAACTGAAGTGACTTAGCAGCAGCAGCTCAGATAGTCAGTCATGTCCGACTCTTTGTGACCCTATGGACTGTAGTCTGCCAGGCTCTTCTGTCTATGAGATTTTCCAGGCCAGATTACTGGAGTGAGTTGCCATTTCCTCCTCCAGGGGATCTTCTTGACCCAGGGATCAAACACATGTCCTCTGAGCCATCTGGGAAGCCTATATATATATATATATATATATACACACACACATATATATATATACACACACACATATATATATATGTATGTATATATGTGTATATATTTATAATATATCCTGTATCTGAAATAACTATGCTGTACATCTGAAACACTGCAGAACTATACTCCAATACTAATAATAGCAATAATAATAAAATCGACCAGAAATGTCCATTTTACAAACCTCTCTCCTCTTTGATTTCTCGTCACTTTTGTTGAAAATCTAGTGACCATAGAATGAGAAAATAATAAGATAATATATTTGATATTTACCGTCTAAAGTAGGAAAGTAGATACTTTTTTTTTGTTTGTTTGTAATTTAAAGTCAAAAGTAACATTTAGTCCTGGCCAGGAAGTAGGTTAAGTCCGCTCCCTGGTCACAAGGTCCACGCCAGTTAAAAGGTAACATCTCTTTCCTGGGACTCCAGAAGGGATTTCAGCAGAACAGAAAGCCCTCCTGCGGCAAAGCTCCCAGCCCCTCTTCCTCCTACTCCCTCAACAGTCTCGGTCACTTTTCTTTGGAAAACCAGCTTCCTTCCTCCACTTGCCCACCATTAACACCTGGTCTCAAATGATCTGAAAGCTTAAGAGATGTGGAAAATTGTTCTTTCTCATACAGAGGATAAATCAAACTGGAGAAATTTCCATAATGGCTCCATCGGGACAGAGACCAGGGTGCCAACTCACAGACTCACACACACACCTCTACTCCAACTTCTTGTTTAGGCTCACTTGAAAGTGAGAGTGTTAGTTGCTCAGTCCTGTCTGACTCTTTGTGACCCCGCGGACTGTAGCCTGCCAGGCTCCTCTGTCCATGGAATTCTCCAGGCAAGAATACTAGAGTGGGTTGCCATTCCATTCTCCAGGGGATCTTCCTGACTCAGGGCTCGAACTCTGGTCTCCTGCATTGCAGGCAGATACTTTACTGCTGGAGCTTAGATGGTTGTTATCTGCCTCCACAACCCCAAAGACTTTGCTTTTTCATTTACTTCTTCTGGTTCCTCCTCTACACTCTGCTTGTGGTAGTCGTGGTAAGAATGTGTTCTGTTTGATGAAAGCAGGGTTAGTGGATGTAACGTATTTCTATATAGATATTATACCCATGTTATATCCCATGAGCATGAGGAAGAGATGGGTTATTCAAAGGTGATAAAAGGTGGGAACTACAACTACACTTAATTCTCATAACTATTCTAAAGACTGGGGTACTCACTACACACTAAGACAAGTGAAACTCACCTTTGAGATGATGCACATAGCCTCAATGGGATGTGTTTCCTATTCCGTCATTGTCCTTCAGTCCATTCAGTACACACCATCCACTGATTTACATCTACGTTATTTCCTCTCGTTATCATCTGAATGGTGATTTAGGGAAGGCAGAATTCTGTTAACACTAGAAAAAATTTTTTAAGAAATGTAAACATTGGTGAGTGGTTGTGCATGCCTGCTCAGTTGCTCAGTCATCTCCAGGTGTTTTGCAACCCCATGGGCTATATAGCCTGCCAGGCTGCTCTGTCCCTGGGATTCTCCAGGCAAGAATACCAGAGTGGGTTGCCCTTTCTCATTCTAGGGGATCATCTCAGTCCAGGGATTGAACCCTCATCTCCTGCATGGGCAGGTAGATTCTTTACCACAGATCCACCTGGGGAACCCCAGACATTTGTATATAACTATAAATAATTTTGGAATTTAAATGATATATTTTAAAATAAATGTATCTGATTATATAGTTGATAGGTTATGGAGGATACAGCTTTTACCTTTCTTGTATTTTATAACTTATAAAAAGCATGAATGATTTTACTAGGAACTAAGAAAACATTATTTTTTAAGAGATAGCTGTCTTGAAGGGCAAATTGTTCACTTTCTTAGTTGGTTCAAATCAAATAGAAGCTTTAGAATAAACTTTTTAGTTGAAAAATTATTGAACTTTAATATAATGTGTGAATATATGACTATTACATTCAAAGAGATTTGAATGAGTTTATCATATAGAATGTATATAGTGAATTATATGAAGGACTGTAAGTATCTTCAGACAATGATCTTTCACTTAATGTCAGCGATACCTACTCACTGTTAGTTCCTTTATCCATAAAATGGAAATAATAAATCCTCATAACATTACTGGGATAATGCAGTGACTTTAACAGAGGTAATATGAGTGAAGAGATTAGTCAAGTATTTGGCATATTATAAACAGTATACAGAAGCTATTATTTTATAAAAAGTGAAAAAGCATTAGAGAGGGTTCTTCATTTATGAATATTATGAAATAGTTTTATAAGTGATCCTGTGATCTTTGTGCAGCTTTCAGAAGAGTGAGTTAATTTTGGAATATATAATTTCAGGTCTGGAAATTTCAGTCTATCTGCCTGGAGATAGACTTTGGTAATTGCCAGTATATAGGTGTGGGCCAAAGGCTAGGCAGGTGATCATGGCCTCATACCAGAGAATCAGGACGTCTGGGGGATGGATACTTACAATTTGAAAAGTATCTTCAATTTACTTACAATTTATATGAAACGATCGACTTGAGAGTCCACATCACTTCCTACTCTTGTGTGTAAATGAGAAAGCGCAAACAGACACGTGTGTTACAAACCAGGAATGGTAAGTAATGTATCTGCACCCCAGAACTCATCACAGCAATGCAGAAAGAGCCCGCCTGGACTTAGAACTTCCGGTCTCCTCTGTCCCTCCATCCTTTTAAAAGGACCATTGCATGATAGACTGTGATCACTTCCTTTTACTATCCACCGACACTCTTTACACTACTCTCACCAAGGGTTTATAGATAGCTTTGAAAAAGGATGGTTTTTAAACAAAACTTGGCTTAAATGAGCCCACAGTACACCTTTTGCTCTGTTTTTCTAGGGTCATGGCTGCATCCTGACAACCACAGTGAAGACCTCTGTAAAACAGAGAAGAAGGACCATCTCTGATCTCAGTGCGGAAGGTTCTTTTTAATCACCATTGGGAGTAATTTCAAATAGCAGGTATTTTTAGCTTTATCTGAAAGCTACAAGAAGTGTGTTTGCTGCGTGCCTGTGTGTAGATGGTGTGTGTGTGTGTGTGTGTGTGTGTTGTATATGTGTGTATGTGTGTGTGCATCGTGTATGAGAGAGAAAGACCTGGGTATCATTTGTGTTCACTTCACTTGATCTATTGTTATTGCATTTGTATCCTATAAACTCCGAGAGTTGGTGATGGACAGGGAGGCCTGGCATGCTGCGATTCATGGGGTCACAAAGAGTCGGACACAACTGAGTGACTGAACCGAACTGAATCGATCCTATAATCTGGACTTCCCAGGTGGTGCTAGCCGTAAAGAAGTTGCCTGTAATGCAGGAGACATAAGAGATGCAGGTTTGATCCCTGGGTCGGGAAGATCCCCCGGAGGAGAGCATGGCAATCCACTCTAGTGTTCTCACTTGGAGAATCCCATGGACAGAGTAGCCTGATGGGCTACAGTCCACAGGGTCACAGAGTCGGATATGACTGAAGTGACTGAGCGTGCAGACACATATTGTATAATCTGCCAGATTACACAACAATTAGTGCAAGAGGTAGACAGCAGAGAAAACGAAAATAGTCTTTTTATTAATTAAGGTGATTGTTTCAATGTATCCTCGTAGGTATTAACACCAGAAAATATGGAAAAACAATCAGGGAAAAAACTCATGTACTGAATTCAAGCTGTACGCCTGTACTGGGAAAAGATTGTCTTTTCTAAATTAGATTAACTACCAGTAAATGCTCTTTTTATTCAAATAACACTTGAGTACTTCTCCGTTTCCTCATTTCCTGAAAAATAGATTTTAAAAAAGCATTAGGCTCCCTTCCAGCAACAGGAACTCATAGGAAGAGAAACAGTCCCAATAATAAACTGGTTGGAAAAGTGACCGTTCTGCAAGGGGCTGCCTTCTGGTGCCAAAGCTCCCGTCTGTGTAGGAGGGTAGAACAGAGCCGGTGGAGCTCACTCTGTACTCAGGGAGGAAGGGACAGAGTCCTGTTACCTCTGCACAGATGCTCACCTCTCGGGACTCACCGACTCTTCCACTGTGCAGTTAGTATTTTAATTGGATTTCTAAAAAGTTGTGAGTATCTCATCTATAAGATTGCATGATTTTGTTAACAAGATACAAATTTAAAGAAAATAAAACAAAAAGTAAAAATGCAAAACAAAAGAAACACATACATTTGACCCACTAGGTGAGCGAAGAAACTCCTCTTGTTTGGTCTGTCTTAGTAATCTGCTGATAAAAATATAAATATATAGAAGAAAAAGCTCCTCACTGCAGTTTACGGCAGCTTGGTGCCTCTGCCGCAAAGTTGCTTCAGTCGTGTACGACTCTGTGAGACCCTATGGACAGCAGCCCACCAGGCTCCTCTGTCCATGGGATTTTCTAGGCAGGAATACTGGAGTGGGTTGCCAGTCCCTTCTCCCTTACAACAGCTTAATTGTCCACAAAGCTGTTTAAAGGGATTGGAATCAGTCCTTGTTTCCATCCCCAGCAAAGCTACTTTCTAACAAGCGACCTGGGATGAATTGCTGGATGTTTCAAGGTGCAATTTCTTCATCTGTGAAACAGGGTGATTTGCGGGAGTGACTTTCCAGGCAGTGTTTTGCTGGAGTCCAGCTTCTGGATGCTGCCAGAGCCACCATGCGCATCTCTTCCAGACTGCTTTCTGTGATGTCACACCAGGAGCTGGAACTTTGCCCACCGTTGGGATTTTCATACCATAGAAACTGGCAGATACTAATTTTTTTCTAAAGATCTGTAGTTAAACATTTGCCTGATTTAAAGGTTGTGAGAAGGGGATGACCCAGGATGAGATGGCTGGATGACATAATGGACTTGAGGGACGTAAGTCTGAGCGAACTCCGGGAGATGGTGACGGACAGGGAGGCCTGGTGTGCTGCGATTCATGGGGTCGCAAAGAGTCAGACACGACTGAGCAACTGAACTGAACTGAACTGATAAGTTATAAATGATGAAGATTTAACATAGGTTTAATGATTTATGTGCCTGGTCATTCAGTCATGTCCAGCTCTTTGTGACCCCACGGATTGTAGCCCGCCAGGCTTCTCAGTCCATGGGGATTCTCCAGGCAAGAACACTGGAGTGGGTTGCCATGCTCTCCTCCAATGTTTCTTCCCAACCCAGGTCTCTCACATTGCAGGCAGATCCTTTCCCAGCTGAGCTACAGCTGCCCCTTTTTGCCCTGGTGAAATTAGCACTCATTCTCCTCTTCTCTAAACAGCCTTCAGGTTTTAGCCTGACAGCTATATAGCTATCACTAAAGAGAAACCGAAAGGATTTGAGTCAAGGGGGAAAAAAGGTACAAGAAAAATCTCAACTGCACACTTAGTGTGTATATGATGTGACCACAAAAAATTTTGGCCCTGCTGAATCTGTGTTTCCTCATCTGAGAAATAAATAGGTAAATACTTCCTCACAAAGTTTGCGTAAAGAAAACTGAGAAAGCAAAATTAGAGGTCCGAGCTTGCAAAGCATTTCAGTTCAGTTCAGTTCAGTTCAGTCACTCAGTTTTGTCCGACTCATTGCGACCCCATGAATCGCATCACGCCAGGCCTCCCTGTCCATCACCAACTCCCGGAGTTCACTCAGACTCACGTCCATCGAGTCAGTGATGCCATCCAGCCATCTCATCCTCTGTCGTCCCCTTCTCCTCCTGCCCCCAATCCCTCCCAGCATCACAGTCTTTTCCAATGAGTCAACTCTTGGCATGAGGTGGCCAAAGTACTGGAGTTTCAGCTTCAGCATCATTCCTTCCAAAGAAATCCTAGGGTTGATCTTCTTCAGAATGGACTGGTTGGATCTCCTTGCAGTCCAAGGGACTCTCAAGAGTCTTCTCCAACACCACTGTTCAGAGGCATCAATCCTTCGGCACTCAGCTTTCTTCACAGTCCAACTCTCACATCCACACATGAGCACTGGAAAAACCATAGCCTTGACTAGATGGACCTTTGTTGGCAAAGTAATGTCTCTGCTTTTGAATATGCTATCTAGGTTGGTCATAACTTTTCTTCCAAGGAGTAGGCGTCTTTTAACTTCATGGCTGCAGTCACCAAAGCATTTAAGGAAGACAATTTAATTTCCCTGCCTTTTTTGATCTGGAGATTCCAGGAACTTCAAGTAACTATAATGAAAAAATACAATGCATCCCGTGGTACTCAGTCCCAGAGATGCCTGTAAGGGTGCTACGTGTGTGTGCTCAGTCACTAAGTCATGTCCTACTCTTTGCAACCCCATGGACTGTAGCCCACCAGGCTCCTCTGTTCATGGGTTCTCCAGGCAAGAACACTGTAATGGTTGCCGTTTCTTCCTGCAGGGGATCTTCCCGACCCAGGGATGGAACCCCAGCCTCCAGGAAACTCACAGCTCTCCAGTGACTCCTGCTCAGGTGAGTACTCTCTTCACCTGAGCACACTGCAAATATGAGGCAGTGCTCAGCAGACAAAACATCAGATAAGACTTCCCTGGAGGGAGGAAGTGTTTGCAGAAAACTTTAACTCTTAACCTGCCAAATAGCCACTTTACACACAGTACTAAAGAAAAGCAATCAAATACTGGCTATTATGACTTAATTACAATAGAAAGAAATTTAAATTTGCTTGTCAGTGATGCAAAAGATGGTGTTATGGTCTTTGATAAATAGAACTCCATACATCAGAAGAATATGCTCTGTAAATACTGAATGGAAACTAATCAGTGATTTGGGGGTTTCATGTTGCTTAGGTTAAATATCTTTCATAATAGTAATTTGAGCTTGTAATTTTTTTTGCCCTGACTTGCAAAATATGTGTTCTGTTTGCAGATGAAGTCCTAGATGTGCACAGAACAGTCATCTTATGTACAATCCCTGGACTGTTTTAAATTTTAGTTTGGGTCTTACGTACTGTCACCCAGCCCACCCACTGCTTATTTGTCAAGGGCTATTTACAGAAAAATAAGGGGCTACAGAGAATATACATCCTACTGGAAATTTGTAATAAAACAATCTAATTTACAAAGCCCTTTTTTCTTATGAAGGCATTTGGGGAGCAACATAAGGAAAAGACTGCATTAAAATTAAGAGAATATATTTTCTAATCTCATTTGAAAAGTTAGCTGAGATCTTAACATAATAGCTGCGTTATTTTTATAGTTTTTTTATTCTTGTTTTTCTTCATACATCCTATAGTCTCCTCAATGACTTCTAGTCATTTCTTTGTACTGTTAAATGTAAAGTGTTTCTAAATGTCTACATAAAGGACTGTTTGAGAAGGGTCAGGCCATGCAGTAAATAACCATTCATATGTCAAGTAAGGATTGAAATGAACGCTACTGCTTAACTTGAAAAACCATCAAGAGAGGTGTTTCTTTTTTTCATTTTGCCCAAACAAGTTGAAAAAAAAAACAAAAAATCAAATTGATTTATATCAATCCTAAATAGTCACTCATTTATTTCCCATTGTATATACCAGTAAATGAGCCCCACCCCCACTCCCAATTCCCAAAGGACAGCGTCCAGAAGGTTCATGACCTCTTTCTGAGTCCCAGGGAGAATCCAGTGCAGGCACGTAACATCACAGTAACTGTTACAAGGAAAAACTACGGAAGATATTGTTTAAAGTCATATTAAATAAAACCATGTTATTTAAAATTGGAAGTCACTTAGGAATCTGCACAAGAAATAGAAAACACTACAGGGATTTAAATAGAAAATGATGATCTTAGAAACAATGTGGTGGTTCAAAAAACGTTTTGCAAAAAAGTTTGCTGAGTTTCCAGGAATAAATTTCAGAGTGAGAAACACACCAGTAATCTCATTCAGGAAGACCACTACAAGAACTGTCATGTTCAAGGACCCACATCAGAACTCTGATCTAGGAAACTGGGCAGCTAGACACCAGCAGTGTGCACCGCAGGGGTCCCTGCAGCAGCTGCCTCTGGTCACTGGGATGCTAGAGTGTGACATCGCATGCACTGCAGAAAGAATGCTCACCTTGACAATACTGCTAAAATCTCAGAAGCAGATCAAGGCGGCAGGTAGACACCTCCACTTCTGTATTTCTGTGTTCCACTTCGTGAGAGCATCCAGAACTCAGTTGCAAAGGGAACTGAGAGTCCAGTTTTGGCTTTCTAATCTTTGCAGTAACCAGTAGGATGGGAATGGAAGGGACTGGAACTGATCCGCTGATGTATAGCATCCATACACCATTTCCCTCGTTCAGCACAAGAGCATTCATATATATCAGATCTAATCTTCACAAACCTCCCTGTACTTGGAAACATCCCCTAGATATTCAGTTCAGTTCAGTCGCTCAGTCATTTCCAACTCTTTGTGACCCCATGGACTGCCACACACCAGGCTTCCCTGTCCATCACCAACTCCCGGAGCTTGCCCACATACCGGGAATGAGGAAATGAGATTTGGCAAAAAAGAAGGTGGGCAGATTATGTTTACTGAACACCTACCTATGCCAGACACAGTTCTAGATGCTTTATATCCATTATAAGTCACAAGGATTTCCTTAATCCTTCTAATTGTTTAATAGTTATAAAATAGCAAGATTATACAGACGATACTCAGGCTGAAAGAGGTAAAATATAGTTACCTGTGTAACACACAAGTGGAAAATTTGCCATTCAAATCCTTGTTGTCTGACAGTAAAACCCATAATCTTTTCATCAATACGTTTTTAAAGATACTTAAAAAAAAACGCTATTATTGTTTCCTTTGTTGTTAAGCATACCGTGAAGTGATCAAAATAACACATTGATTTATTGATAATAACTTCCTGAATAACTGCTCTTGAGTAAGAGCATGGCTTTGTTCATTGATGGTTAATTCCCCTCTAGTCTAGAAAACACATTGTCTAAATAAATTGTGCAAGGAATCTTAATTTTTATACAAATACACACATGGCAGTATGTGTTCTCCTGCCATTTTATCTTATACTCTGAGAATTGTCATTGTTTAGTCACTAAATTGTGTCCAACTCTTTTTTGACCCCATGGACTGCAGCCCACCAAGCTTCTCTGTCCATGGGATTTCCCAGGCAAAACCACTGGAATAGGTAGCCATTTTCTTCTCCAGGGGATCTTCCCAACCCAGGGATCAAACCCACGTCTCCAGCTTTGTAGGCAGGGTCTTTATGAGCTACCTAGGAAGCCCATGCAATGAGAATAGTAACTTTTAAAATATTGCCTTTATCTTACCAGTAATTCTCAATTTTTTACAGCAACTAAATAGAGTTAGATTATTGAAGTCCAGGAATATATGTGCTAGATTTTATGTGGCTGAAGAATAATTTTATTTCAACAGCATCGCTCTTACAGTGAGAAATGACTCTTCCAACCCTGGTGGCAGAAGATTGTGAATGAGGAAATGTGACTTTATCTTGAAAACGCACGTCTGACTTATAGAGAGAACAACATAGGTACCTGAGTACCTCTTACTCTAAGAAAGCATCAGCATCATTTCCTTTCTGGCTCAGCACTCAGATTTAGTGGTGAAACAAGTATGTGTGTGTGCGTGTAGTCATGTCTGACTCTTTGTGACCTCATGGACTGAAGCTCACAACGCTCCTCTGTCCATGGGATTTTCCAGGCAAGAATACTGGAGTGGGCTGCCATTTCCTTCTCCAGGGGATCTTCCTGATTGATGCAGGGATCGAACCTGCCTCTCCTACGGGTTTTTTACCACTGAGCCACCAGGGAAGGTCTTCAAAAGAATATAGATTAGATTAATGGGTTGAGGCATTTAGCCTCTATAAAAAATTTAAACAAACAAATAAACCAAAAGCAAACTTTGACAACGAAGGCCAGGACCCACGAACACTATACTCTGAGCAAGACAGTATTTTTGTGAAAGAGCAAAGGTGAATGACCCATGAAATATGCAAGCTGGACTGGCAGGAGCCCAGAAACCTGGCTGAGAAGATATTAACACCCCTTTCCCAGGCAAGCTGCCAACTGAGTCTAACAGGAAAACCTTTTTTTTTTTTTTTCCTTTTCAGTTTCATTATTGGAGAAGGCGATGGCACCCCACTCCAGTACTCTTGCCTGGAAAATCCCATGGGCGGAGGAGCGTGGTAGGCTGTAATCCATGGGGTCTCGAATAGTCAGACACGACTAAGCGACTTCACTTTTACTTTTCACTTTCATGCATTGGAGAAGGAAATGGCAACCCACTCCAGTGTTCTTGCCTGGAGAATCCCAGGGACGGGGGAGACTTATGGGCTGCCATCTATGGGGTCACACAGAGTCGGACATGACTGAAGTGACTTAGCAGCAGCAGCAGCAGCAGTTTCATTATAGAGCAGAACTATTAACCACATTGACAACTAGGAACAGTCTGTTTTTCTGATAACTAGCCTAGGTGTTAAGTTAGAGATGTCTAATCATAAAAGCAGGTAGTTGTATCATGGGAGAAAGATGGGGCAAGACCTGTTAGCTACACAGGACGTGGTACCAGACCACGCCCTATTACAGAGAACAGAAGCAACCTGAGTTTTAATTCCAAGCACCTTTCCTTGCGCAAAGATTAGAGATCTGTTTTCCCTTGGGATGAAGCTTTGTTTTCTTTTATGTTCTTCTGTTCCGTACCACCACCCACCTCAGCCCCATGCTGCTGCTGCTGATGCTAAGGCGCTTCAGTCATGTCCGACTCTGTGCGACCCCATAGACAGCAGCCTACCAGGCTTCCCCAACCCTGGGATTCTCCAGGCAAGAACACCGGAGTGGGTTGCCATTTCCTTCTCCAGTGCATGAAAGTGAAAAGTGAAAGTGAAGTCGCTCAGTCATGTCCGACTCTTAGCGACCCCATGGACTGCAGCCCACCAGGCTCCTCAGTCCATGGGATTTTCCAGGCAAGAGTACTGGAGTGGGTTGCCATTGCCTTCTCCGCTTCAGCCCCACAGCATGCTCCAAAAAATTCTTTGCCATAAGAAGTTCAATATTATTCTTATGCATGCAGTTTTGGAAATAATTAAGGCATGTTGTCTTAAAGTTCTCCAGAGACATGAAAGCTTGAACATATGTATATATGTAAAGAGGGGTCTCCTAGGTAGCACAGTGGTAAAGAATCCATCTGCTAATGCAGGAGACCCAGGTTCAGTCCCTGGGTAGGGAAGATCTCCTGGAGAAGGAAATGGCAACCCACTCCAGTATTCTTTCTTACCTGGAGAATCCCACGGACAGAGTCCATGGGGTCACAAAGAGTTGGACACGACTTAGTGACTAAGTACACATGCACAGATGTACGTGAATGAAGGGGAGAGGCTGACTTTAAGAAATTGGCTCACATGATTATGGAGATGGGCAAGTCCAAGTTCTGCAGGGTGGTCCAGCAGACTGGAAACCCTGGACAGCAGTGATGTTGTTTCAGACAGAACCCCCAGTTGCTGGTGGGAGAAAGGGGTCAGTCTGTTCTGTTTGAGCCCATAACTGGTTGGATGGGTCCCCACACACACCATAGAATGCAATCTGCTTTACACAAAGCTCACCAATTCAAATGTTAATCATGTTGAAAACACCCTCGCAGAAATGTCCAGACTAATGTTTCACCAAATGTCTGGGCACCGTGGCCCAGCCAAGCTGACACATAAAATTACCCACCACACATGCTACCAATAAGAATATTTTTGATAGTAAAACTGGGTTAGAGTAATATTTGCATGAAAAAGTAGCTACTTTAGGGTAAAATGAAAATATATGCAAAAGGAATTAGCACATTCCTTAGATTATTGAACCCAGTGAGAAGCAGAGCAGTTGTTGGTAGCTGGGTTACCATGCCGGCAAGCAAAATCGGTTCCATGTTCATCGAGCTGTTGACTGGCACAAATGAAGAAAAAAAATCTTGAAATACTATATAAAAATAGAGGTTATTTTTTTAAAAGAGCTCATTAGGCAAGAATGCTTTATTTACATAGAAAAGATTAAAATCTTGTTTCTTTAAACCCTTTTCAAACTGCCCTGAACTTTTTTGGACCTTCTGTAACTGAAGCTATTTTTATAGACTCATTCCACAGAGCCAGCAGAAGAGAAATATAGTTATGTAAATATAGAGTCAAGGTAGTGAAAACTGTTGACTGTGAACATTGGAACAGCCTCACATAATACATAAGCTGAATCCGCTCTTCTTATAAATGAAGAGTAAAAAGCCCATACAGGTGAAATGACTTACTTTAGATTATATAACCAGATAATTTTAATTATGCTGATTCCTAGTTCATACTCTCTTCATTAAACCTGAGTTTTTACAAATAAATCTCCAAATAGAGTATTTTTAAATAATAATTCAGACACTATTCTAGGTAAATTGATTGAAGGAACCTATATCATTGCCTCTCCTGCCCTGATACCTGACAAAATGAACAAAAGTCAAACCAACAGGATCCGGTAAAATACTATAAGAAAATGAAGGGAGTGGAAATCGATGATCTTTAGAAAACTCTGCCAAAGAAGAAACAGTTTTGATGTGGCTCAGTATTGTTTCTTCCTTCTCCCATTTTAAAAAGCTATTCTGTTGGAAAGATAAAATGTAAAAAATCTTGAACTTTGAAAGGGGAAAGGAAGAGAAGAAATGGGAGGAAGAAGCAAAAGAAGGGGAAGAAGAAGTGGGAGGAGGAGGGGAAGTGGGAGAAGAAGAGGATTCCCAGCACCAAACTTTTCCCTTGAGTTCAGATGAGACAGGAACTACCCGAGAGCCTTGTTCCTTGCCAGGTCGTCCAGCTGAAATGGGAAATAATAAAACTCTGAAGGTATTCTCATGGGCTTAGGTGATGCTCACAACTCTGAGGATTGAATTTTGACAAAATGTGTTGAAAAGAATCTCAGAGGGAGAAAGTAGAGCTATATACTGTCTGAGCTGCTGCTCAGAGTGCCACCCTTAACCCCTTCAAGTGTGTTTTGAGAGGGAACCAGAAAATGACGAGGAAAAGGAGAGCTGCCCCGTATCAAAGAATGGCCGGAGAAGGCCCGACGAATGATCGTACGCACACTGGCCAGAGAGGAAACAGACTGTATTTGTTTTATTTAGCTAAATGCCTGGAGTCTCTCCCAAATGATGCGTTTAATTTGGTTCCCACTCCTGTAGTTCTTATATTGCCAGAATTTTTCCTCTGAACGTTTAAATTATTAGGTGCTTTACTATCCTAGAACTACAATCTTCAATCAGCAAGTCAGACCCCAAATAACCCAGATGGGGACTACAGAGGATGAGATGGTTGGATGGCATCACCGACTCGATGGACATGAGTTTGAGTAAACTCCAAGAGTTGGTGATGGACGGGGAGGCCTGGCATGCTGCAGTCCATGGGATCGCAGAGTCAGACACGACTGAGCGACTGAACTGACTGACGATCTTCATACATTTTGCTGGTAAAGTTTTAAGCCCCTACCGCTCCAACACACATACATATACACTCACACATAACACGCACACACTCACAAATACACAGATATACACTCATGCATAACACACGCGCACACACATACACACGTGTGCACACGCACACACACAGACTCACACACACACGCGCACACTCCCACCCCCATCATGGTCACGTGTATTGGCAGTGCCTGCAGGACAGGAAACCACAGCTTCAGAACTGCTACCTTTTCTACTTGGTGGTTTTTCAAATTACGCCTTCCTCTATCTTGGGTATGCTTTTGGAATTTTACCAGTTACTATAAATCAGCAGGTTGGTATTTTTTTAATACACTTGGAAAATTGCAGCCAAGATTCTTTCAATCATTTTCATGCCGCGTTTCTCTAGGATGATAATTTGAATTTTTTAGGCAACTTCCAATTCTTACTTGAAGTTTTCCATTTCTTCACTCATTTTGCGTCTCTTTTTAACCTCTGGGTTACTTGGGGTCTGACTGACTGATTCACTGATTTTTCTCTCAGCTGGGAGCTACATTGTATTTCTTCTTCATATTTCTCGAAAATCTTGATCGCATGCTGGACCTTATCTCTGAAAGTACAGTAGAATTAGCAGCAAAAAAAAAGCATTGAAATGGATAGCAATATGCACATTTTAATTATCTTTATAGTTCATTCAATGGACATCTATTTAAACGTCATGATGTAAAATTCCCTTCATGTAACAACACTCCAGCTGTTCAATGTCCATTGTCAGAAATAAGAGTCTCAGGACTCCCCGAGTGGCCATGTGGCTACAAATCCGCCTGCCAGTGCAGGAGACACGGGTTCGATCCCTGTTCCAGGAAGATCCCACCTGCCTCGGGGCAACTAAGCCTGTGCATCATAGCTACTGAATCCACATTCCCTAGAGCCTGTTCTCCACAACAAGAGAAGCCACCGCAATGAGAAGCCCTTGCACCACAATGAGGAGTAGTCCCTGCTCTCCATAACTAGAGAAAGCCCACATGCACCTATGAAGACCCAGCACAGCCAAAAACAAATAAATAAAATTAAAAAAAAAAAGAAAGAAACTATGGACTCCAAAGAAATCATTAAAAAGAAAAGAAATGTGTGTCTCCAGTGCAGGTGAACAAGGAGCTGCAAATGCCTTAGGGGGGACTTCAGAGACTCAGAAGAAACTGTGCGGCAGTTGTTTGAGTGCATCGACATTCCTGTGTATCATCACCAGCTTACTTGTGTCTGACTCTTTGCAACACCATGGACTGGAGCCCACCAGGCTCCTCCATCCTCCATGGGGATTCTTCAGGCAAGAATACTGGAGTGGGTTGCCATGTCTTCCTCCAAGGGAATCTTCCCCACCCAGGTATCAAACTCAGGTCTCCTGCGTTGCAGGTGGATTCTTTACTGTCTGAGCCACCAGGGAAGCCCAAGAATACTGGAGTGGGTAGTCTGTCCCTTCTCCAGGGAATCTTCCCCATCCAGGAATCAACCCAGGGTCTCCCGCATTTCAGGTGGATTCTTTAACAACTGAGCTACCGGGGAAGCCCCTTTCAAGCATCAGTTCAGTTGCTCAGTTGTGTCCGACTCTTTGCGACCCCATGAATCGCATCACGCCAGGCCTCCCTGTCCATCACCATCTCCTGGAGTTCACCCAGACCCATGTCCATCGAGTCCGTGATGCCATCCAGCCATCTCATCCTGGGTCGTCCCCTTCTCCTCCTGCCCCCAATCTCTCCCAGCATCAGGGTCTTTTCCAATGAGTCAACTCTTGCTATCTTAAATCAGGAAGCACGTCCACATAAAACTATATTTAAGTGTATAATTCACAAAATGTGAGAAAGACACATTTAGTACTAGCTCTACCCTGAGCTCTGGTTGTAGGGTGCAGAGCTCTTTAAAGATGAAATCATTGATATCAGCAACGTCTTGTGAAAAGTTAAGACTGGCCGAGGACTTCCCTGGTGGTCTAGTGGTTGGAAATCCACTTGCCAATGTGGAGGACATGGGTTTGATCCCAGCTTAAGGAAGGTTCCACATGCTGTGGGGCAACTAAGCCCACAGCTACTGAGGCCACACTGCAACTGAAGTCCATGGGCTCCAGAGCCCATGTGCCACAGCCACTGAAGCCTGTGTGCCCTACAGCCCCTTCTCCACAGCAAGAGAAGCAACAGTGATGAGAAGCCTGCTCACCACAACTAGAAAGTAGTCCCTACTCTCTGCAACTAAAGTGAAATGAAGTTGCTCAATCGTGTCCGACTCTTAGCGACCTCATGGACTGCACCCTACCAGGCTCCTTCATCCATGGGATTTTCCAGGCAATAGTACTGGAGTGGGTTGCCATTGCCTTCTCTGCAACTAAAGAAAGTCCATATGCAGCAGTGAAGATCCAGGGCAGCCAAGCTTAAATAAAATTAAAATATTTTTAAAGTTAGATGTGTCCCCATTTGTGTGGAAAGTAAAATTCAATTTCCTATTAAAAAATGCCCAAAATATTTCAATGAATTTATATGTTTTGTCTATAGTATTAAGAGTTGAGGTGTTTTATTACTAAAACCAGAGACTAAAAAGAAAAAAAAAATCAAAATCTGTCCTGTAGATTAACACTTTAGCTTTCACAGATTTCAAGGGATCTTTAATCCAGAGAAGCAATCTAAGTGGGAACAGAGTACCATTTTATGATGAATCCATAAAAATAAATCTTTAGTATGTTTGCACGATTGGACACTGGGATTTTCCTTAAACTCCAAAATCAAATGGTAGGTCTTATGATACTGTTCAACCTCATGAGAAAAGAAGAAAAAAGAGAAGCAAAGAGAAAATGAAAGATGACTCTTGGTAGAAACCAGTTCCATAGTCTACCAGATGCTATTAAAGTAATTCTGCCTTTTATTTTCCCTAAATTTCTCTTTTATACATTTACCTACCTAGTATTTATCTGCTGCTGCTGCTGCTGCTAAGTCACTTCGGTCGTGTCCGACCCTGTGCGACCCCTTAGATGGCAGCCCACCAGGCTCCTCTGTTCCTAGGATTCTCCAGGCAAGAATACTGAAGTGGGTTGCCATTTCCTTCTCCAATGCATGAAAGTGAAAAGTGGAAGTAAAGTCGCTCAGTCATGCCCGACTCTTAGCGACCCCATGGACTGCAGCCTACCAGGCTCCTCTGTCCATGGGATTTTCCAGGCAAGAGTACTGGAGTAGGTTGCCATATTTATCTACCTAGTATTAATAATCTGAAGTTACATTTTTCTTTACATTTTCATTACATTTTTCTTTAATCGGTTTACTCAAAAATTTTCCAATCAAAACTAAACCAACTATTTATTAAAAATCTAAGGGATGAAGTGCACTTTAATGACTTTTATCTAAAAGTATTATAAGATAGTTCAAAATATGTTAAAATCAAAAGTTCTATGAATTTTGATTTGTACAATGATACTAAAGATAATGAGTTCTTTGTGCAAGTGCTTGTATATAGATATATAAACGCCTTTCCAAAATACTTTTTACTCAGACCTGACAATGTTTGGCCACTTATATGATGTTTACAGAGAAAGTCTTAACTTATATATTAATATAGAATTAGGTTGACACATATAAAACACATTTTAATGCATATTCTAATTTCAAAGAGGATAGAAAAATCATTATTCCCTAGGCAAACAAAAGTACTTTCCCAAGATTTCCCATTATTTTAAACAAGGAAAGATTCTGTCAAAGTTAAGGAATGTTTCTCAAAGCATAGATAGACACGGCAGATGTCATTCATGTTCAAGGAAGGTGTGAGTTTAACAAATTACCAAAATAGCACCCTGTTTGAGTATGGTATGTGTATAAAATGCATAGACAGTGATAATAGTGTCTGAAGAATTTTATCAACAGTCTGAGTTGAAGCAAATGCTTCACATATTGTTATCTCAAGAAAACAGAAGTCAACCTTTCTGAAATTAACTTGCCTTCACATGCATTGAGCAGTATGTGTACTGGAGAAAGAGGAGGACTTGTCTATGTCCTGTCTTTCTTTCTGAATTAGTGGGGTCTGTTCACTTGGAGACACATTCATGCCAATCAAACGTGTCTGTCGTTCAAGTCATAGTGAAAGAGGAACTGCAGTTGCTCACTTTGTACTCAGAAATCATCCCTGTGGTGCCAGCTTCTGAAAGAAGCAGACTAAGTTTTTGGCTTATTCCAAAGAGAGCAATTGTTCAAAGAAAAACGTTAATGCAAAGCATTTAGGGTAATGTTATGTAAATAAGCAGTAAGACTGGAGCTCTGGCTCTTTTTCTCTTCATTTCCTTAGCTCTGTGATTTTCGCCTTGAAAGTTTTTACTTCACGTTTCATATAGCCTCATTATTTTTCCTTGGCATTTTCTTTAAGACACACAGCAGCTGCACAATATTGATAAACTCTAAGAAGGATAGACTATATACATTGCCATGGCTTCAATCTAAATGGACCATATATAGAAACTCTGAATTTGCACTATTTGTGTTGCAAAATCTTCACCTCTATTTTATATTTTAAAAATTCAGGGTCTAAAACCTCTATACAGTAAATCTCTCAGAATGTCTTTTTTCTAATGTAATAATCTCCACATTTAGCATATTACAGTTAAATTGGATGATAAAATTTCAGTCTCAGAAATGATTAATAAGTAGTCAAGACGGGTCTAAAACAAATTCTTCCTCAATAATGTCATTCTTTTTTTTTTTTTAATTCTTGTGTCTTTCAAAATAAATCCAAACTGTCCATTGAGATCTTATTAAGAAAACCATATCAAGAAAGGGACAGAGTTGCCAAGCATAAAATTATGGGTGACATCACAAAAGAAAAAGGGAAATGATACAAATGCCCAAAGTGAAATCAAGAATAAGATTCATTTAATAGAAACAACATAAATGAATAAGGAAGACCTGAGGGATATCTGCAACAAGTATTCAGAGAGAAATTGGGGTTTTTAAAATTGCTCTTAAAAGGAAACACACAAAAATGCTAATAGAAAAATGGACACATGAGATGTCCAGCCAGTTTACAACAGAACAGGAAGTGTAAACAGTAGGTATATAAAATCCTACAAAGTCATCAATATTCAATGCCCTCTAAGACAGAACACTGTTAGCCACCAGTACTGAGGCGCAGGACAGACACCATCGTCCCTGTCAGTGAGACCATCAGAGTGATTTGTATATCCTTCTAAAGGAAAGTTGCTGATAAATATTACAAGCTTGCCAAGATCATCCTGAATACTCGTGGCTTTACATAATCCACGTAACAACTCTGTGAGTTACTGACAATCTTGCCTTTGTTGTACCTGTGATGAAATGGACACAGAGACGGTTAAGCTGTTGTCCAAGCTACAGGAGAAGGGGGCCGACAGCAGGGACAAAGCTGGGATTTAAATACAAGTCCTTGATTCCAGAACCCATGCTCTAAATTCCACGCTCAAATGCCTCAGAAGAAACAGGAATTTAGGAGTGGGCTGGGGACAGTGTACTAGAGTCAGACCGAAGGGCTTTCAGAGATGGGCATCTCTCAGAAAAATCAGACAAGACAGAAGTGCTTCGCTGGTGTTTATGAGACAATCAGTGGCTTCAAATGCCCAATCCAATCCACTTTTACTGACATGCAGTTTAATTTTCGGTTTTAAGAGTTTGCATTGTTTTCGATCTCAAGTGTTGCCCTAACAGCCACGTTCTTTTATTAACAATGCTAACAGTGCTCTACAGAATGAAGGAATGGGAGATGTGCTTGCTCACTACATCAGTTTCATCAAGGCTTTCAGTCACTCGGTCGTGTTCGACTCTTTGCCACCCCATGGACTGTAGCACGCCAGGCCTCCCTGTCCATCACCAACTCCCGAAGCTTACTCAAACTCATGTCCATTGAGTCGGTGATGCCATCCAACCATCTCATCCTCTGTCATCCCCTTCTCCTCCCACCTTCAATCTTTCCCAGCATCAGATCTTTTCAGATGAGTCAGTTCTTCGCATCAGCATCAAGGATTTAGGCAATAAGTATTCATTAGAATAACGAGCTCTTCCTGGAGCACTTGGATGTTTGTTGTATTTTTTTAACAAGATGTGTGCTACAGAAGGACCATGAGCCATTGCTCCTTCGGCTCCTCTGTCTTCACCCCCAGAAGAAAGGATGTCCTTGATAAGTTCACCCATCTTGGGGTAGGGGCCTGTGCCACTGTTGTGTTCAAGGCGTTCTGCCTCATTAGAGTGGTGATCTTCAAATGTACACAGGATTTCACTAAAGATAGACCTGGCAGAGGAGTCCTGAGGGACCCAAAGCCCTGGCATAACTATTTAGGATAGGATTCATTACTCTGCAGGAGCAGCAAGAATGAGGCACACAGGAAATGAAGGGACTTTTAAAAGCATCAAAGACATCTGATATCTTTGGCTAATGTCACTTGGGCATCATATCATTTTACCTAGCAGAAAAAGTCCACCTAGTCGTGTATTACTTGATATTGTAAACTATGCATGCCACTCAAGTCAGAAAATAATTCTATGAACAATAAATACACTGAGCAGGAGAGGCAGATGTGAATTTTGATGTTGCAAGTTCAGGGCATCTTGTTGACTATTTACTGAACAGAATAGTCAGGCTTTACCTTTTCACTTGTTTTATTTTTTTAATGTGTCTCTGGGAAAAAAAACTTCAAGCTTAACCATTTTCTTCTTGCTTTAGAAAAGATGGAATAGACGTGCTTTTCATAGCCTCCTAGGAAATGTAACTCGACTGTCATTCTACATTAGTCAGCAAATCAGATCCTCACACACCTGTTGCAATCTATGTTTGTGGTTCACTGTTGTATGGGTGTAATTTATCTGTTTATTTTTTAATCAAATGACTACTGACTCCTCATGCACTGTGTGTGGATACAGAAATCAAAGACTTCCTCCCAAGTCCTCTTTCCAGGGCTCATTTTTAATAATATAAACAATCTTAATATAAGGAAGAAAGTGGCTTATGACATTGACTAATAAAGAATAACTTTGTGAATATCAAGGAATTAAGAAGATATAAAATTGTAGAGTCTACTTGACCGCTGAAACTGCATGTGGGCAGCACAGTCAAACCCCCGTTTGTATTCACTGTGTGAATGAGCAACTTAATAGCAGGAAGGTGTTGTGAGAGACAGATGGAATAAAATGCATTAAAGCAGTCATGCACAGCACATAGTAGCTGTTTCAGAAGCGCATGCTCATTTGTCTCCATCCATTTCATATTGCACATACTTTAAAACCTGCTCGTAAACATAGTATTAGTAGATGCGCCTAGACCTTTTCATGCATTGAAGAAAATACTTCTGATTTGTGAAAATAGGTGTGCATTTCTATGCACACCCCCGTGAGAAAACAGAACTCTAATGAGGCAATTTAATTCGCACTTACAATGTACTCAATGTATTGGCATTTATAGAAATTAGTACAGCTCATAAGGAATTAAGTGTAGATCATGGTTGTATTGACAGCCCCCAATCAAAACAAGGTGAATATTTGGTCTTTTTTTTTTAATTAAAGAATAGTTGATTTATTAATGTTGTGTTAGTTTCTGCTGTACACTAAAGTGATTGAGTTATATACATATTTATATATATTTTTTCATATTATTTTCCATTGTGGTTTATTATAGAATAGTAAATATAATTCCCTGTGCTGTACAGTTAGGACTTTGTTGTATATCTAGTTTATATATAATACCAACGTGAAAAGTTGAGTCTTGAATGAAACCCCTCATTGGCTCCCTGGATAAACCGAGGCTGATGACCAAGGCATGTACAGGATTCCTCGGTGGTGGGCGCCCTAAGTGGGTTCCAGTCTTTAGAACTTTCTGACAGTCTTCACACATGTCAGGTGGCCGCAGAGTTCTTCCCATCTCAGGAAATCCCTCTGCCCTCTCTCCCCACAACCCTGTAACTCAGTCTCCTAGTCAACACTCACCTGTGTCTTATACTTGGATCAAAAGCTGCTTCATTCATGAAGACCCCTGCTCCAGAGGTTTGATATCTGTAAACATTTTCTTCAAAGAACATGCATCACTTTATTTAAAATGTGGGTTTAGAGCTTTCTCTTTCTTTCCCTTTGAAGGAGAGCTTACTCTGTGTTTCTTGTTTGTAGCTGTGTTGCCTGTCATGGGACCTGTGCACATATATACTCTGAGAAATAACTGAGATGGGTAGATGGATAAAGGAGTCAATGGATGCATGAATCAGTGAATGAGGGCTTTCTGTGGCATGTACAGAGTGAAGACGAGGTTGGGGAATGAGTGGGGGAGAAACGTGATCTTTTAGAGTTCACCATAACAAACTTTTCTAAAATTTGTTCTCAATAACACAACACAGGATTTTAGGGCTAAATGGTATGAATTTTGCATAAAGAATGAATTCATCCCAAGTGGAAGAGGCAATGACAGATGGTTACTAATCTTGACCATAGATATATTTCACAAAAAAATGCACCTTTATCAAATAATATTACTAAATCTTATCAAAGCAAAATTGACATATACATTTTACTCTAGTCGTGAAATTAGTCAACGCAGAGAGGATAAAATGAATCTAAAACGTGAATCAGTGTAGCCCCGAGAAGGGCGGTCAGTGCAGCGGGCTCCACACTGCTGTGATGTATCTCATCTCTCTCTAAAACTTTCTAGCCATGTCTTAAACCTACATAATGATGAACACTTAGCCCTGAGAAAGTGCCAGACTGTGTTCTAAGTGCTTGCCTCCACATTTTACTCAACCTTGCAACCGCCTAATGAGATAGGCATCATTAGACCCCACAGGTAGATGCACGTGTAGAAATCCATTTTCAGAGAGAATGAACTGGCCCCCCCACAGTATGCAGAGGGAGCAGGGAGGCTTGTCTGTGAAACCAAGGTCTGAGCTCCTAGTCTCTGCCCTCAGGTCCTTGGTGACTCACAGATCTGGTTGCCCTGGGTTTCATTTTTGTCATCTCTAACATGTAAGGGAACTAGGAATTTCAAAACTTCTCTTAAGCACATTGTTTTCTGTTTGTTTTCTTTCTCCTCTGGAATGGAGATTGGCCAAAGTGGCTCTCACAGAAATACTGTAACTGAAGATAGAGGCACATTTTTGTCATATATAAAAACACTCTCAGAAGTGGCCGCATACTCAGACACTGTGATCATCTGTTTACACAGGATAGGGTTGATGAGGGTTTAACCTCGCTGTCAGGATAAAGATCTTTGATTGTCTCACCCTTACAGCTGTAATTTGACTTGGTCTGTTTCATATTTTCAGGGACGCCTTCTCTGTGCCACTGGAGACGTGCTATGGTGATACTTTGTTTGGGACGGATAACTCATCAGAACATGGTCAGCATCAACAATGGGATTTTGAAAAAAGTTGCAATGATATGACTCTCATTATCAGAATTTTTATATCAAAAATTCAATTAAATATGAAATTCATTAAATATTATGTCTGAATTATGGTAACAGCTGTGAAAATTATCTCTCTGTCTTCACCCTTGTGTCTTTCTAATTCATTCATGAGACTGTGGAAAAAATGATCTTTTAAAATGCAAATATAGCCATTCCATTCCTGTGTTTTAAAATGTTTGGATAAATTTTACTGTCTTCAAAAGTGTCTAAACTTCTCATCAAGACCTAAACATCCATAAAAACCTGCATTTCCATTTTTATGTTTTAAGAAAGCTCCAGACTGTTCTCTGTAGTGACTGGAGAACCAATTTATGTCCGCATCAAGAGTGTAAGAGGGCTCCCTTTGGCTCACACCCTCTCCACACTCTATTATTTGTAGATTTTTTTGACAATGGCCACTCTGACTTCTTCCAGGTGATTCCTCATTGTAGTTTTGATTTGTATTTCTCTAATAGTTAGTGAGGATGAACATCTTTTCATGTGCTTTTTGGCCATCTGTATGTCTTCTTTGAAGAATTGTCTCTTTAGATCATCCATCCATTTTTTATTGGGTACCTTGTTTTGTTTTTTATTTTGTTTTGTTTTGATATTGAGCTGCATGTGCTGTTTGTATATTTGGAGACTAATCCCTTGTGAGTTGCTTCATTTGCAAATATTTTCTCCGGTTCTATAGGATGTCTTTTTGTTTTGTTTATAGTTTCCATTGCTGTGCAAAAGCTTTTAAGCCCCAGCAATCCCACACTTAAGCATGTACCCAGAGAAAACCATAATTTGAAGATGCATGCACCTCAATGTTCATTGCAGTACTACTTACAATAGCCAGCAAATGAAAGCAACCTAAATGTCTATCAACAGGGGAATGGATAAAGGAGACGTGGTACAAATATACAATGGAATATTATTCAGCCATGAAAAAAAACTAATGCCATTTGCAGCAACATAGCTGGACCTAGTTATACTTACTGAGTAAAGGAAGTCAGACACAGAAAGACAAATATCACAATATCTTTCATATATGGAATACAAAAAAAAAAGGGTACAAATGAACTTGTTTACAAAAGAGAAGTAGAATCACAGATGTAGAAAACAAACTTATGATTACCAGTGGGTATGGGATGATTACCAGTGGGTATGGGGGGAGGGATAAATTGGGATATTGAGATTGATGCATGCAAACTACTATATATAAAATAGATAACAAGAACAGACTGTATAACATAGGAAACCTTTCTCAATACTCTGTAATGGCTTAAATGGGAAAAGAACTCCCCAAAGCATGGATACATGTATATATAACTGATTCACTTTGCTGTACACCTGAAACTAACACAGCGTTTTAAATCAACTCTACTTCAACACAAAATTTTTTGAAAAGACCTGCATTTCTACTTGCTTTGCATGGCCCTTTGCCTCCTTGTACCTGATATCCAGGAATCCTGAGTAGTGTTTCTCCAACATTTCAGTCTCAACCTTCCTCTACTATCTGCCAGGAACCCCTCCCTATACCCTCATGCAAGACCAATTCCTACATGAGAAAAAAAGCAGAATTATATTAAATATAATTTAATAAAACTCATGAACATATTTTAAAAACTTTGAAACTATGTTAGTAGATATAATCCAGAAATATGCATGTGTGCTAAGTTGCTTAAGTTGTGTTTGACTCTTTGTGACCCTATGGAACCCACCAGGTTCCTCTGTCCATGGGATTCTCCAGGCAAGAATACTGGAGGGGGTGCCATGCCCTCCTCCAGGGGGATCCCCCTGACCCAGGGACTGAACCCGTGTCTCTTTCGTCTCCTGCATTAGCAGGCAGCTTCTTTATTAGTGCCCCCCTGGGAAGCCCAATCCAGAAATGTATTTATGATCAAACTGGGTTTATGTCAGTAGCTTACAGTGAGTTTGACATTGTGAGATGTGTTGGTATAAATCACCATACATATTTTCATTAATTCATAAAAGATGAATATTATGTGATCATCTCAGTATATCCTGCAAAATAGTTTAATAGATTCTGCAATGATTTACAAGGAATGTCACAGGAAACAAGGAAAAAAAGAAACTACCTTAACCAGAAAAATTCATATGCAAGAAAACTAGAAGCTACTTAATAGTAGAATATTAATTCAGGATAAATTCAGGATTGTTAGCCATGCATACTTCAGTTCAACATTTCACTGGAGGCCCTAGTCATACAAGAATTCAGAAAATAGTAGGGGTTAAAGTTTCCAAATTTTGGAAAAGAAGACCCGAAGTTGTCACTTTTTGAGATGATACAATTGTCTAAATATGGCTGCTGGAAAGCTTTTATGTTAAATTCTTATTGAAAATGGTACCCTTTGTTCAACCCAATGTTTATTTTTGACTCTGAGGCTCTGTTAACCCTAGGACTAGCATAGTTGAATTGATTAAAAAAATTTTTTTCAACATCAGATCAGTTCAGTTCAGTCACTCAGTCGTGTCTGACTCTTTGCGACCCCATGAATCGCAGCACGCCAGGCCTCCCTGTCCATCACCAACTCCCGGAGTTCACTCAGACTCATGTCCATCGAGTCAGTGATGCCATCCAGCCACCTCATCCTCTGTCATTCCCTTCTCCTGCCCCCAATCCCTACAACTTATTTGAGGCACCCAAGTAATATGGGTTTGATTTACCAAAAATCACAAACAGTAGAAACAGATTGCTAGAATTTAAAAGTAAGCAGCAGGGGATGCTTTATTGTCCCTTCCCTGCATTGGCATCAGAGACATTCCTGCAGGGTCACAGGGATGGCCAAGCCCAGGACACCCAACCTAGGAAAGCTGAGACCAACAGTTGTATATTCAACACAGAGGCTCAGAGCCTGAGGAGGGGGACAGGGCACATTACACAGGCCACCTGGGAGCTGTGTTTGGGAACAGAGAGAATAACCAGGGCTTACGGGGACAGGCTCTCTAGGATCAACAAGGTCAGGCATCCCTGGTTCCCACAGGAGGATGTGGTTGACTTGTTTCAATAAGTCCACGGGCTGGCAGGAAAGCAAAGCCACTTTTCCAGGATGAGTGAGAACAAGGCCTGGTTCGCTTAATAACAAGGGTTTTTCTAGGGTTCCTTGTCTTCAGGATCAGAGTGAGATGAGGCTCGCAGGCGGGATTCAAGGTCTCCTGGTTTCCCCAGATGTCAAGATAGCATATAATATAGGGCCTTTGTTTTATGTCTTATACCACAAGGGGGCTACATGTAAAATCCTTATTAAATACTCAGCTACATTTCTATAATCTACTATAGCAGTGGAAAATACAAATTAAAAAATACTTTTTACAAAAGTAGAAACAAGCAGAGAGAAGCCAACAATACAATTATCAATAGAGACTCAAAACCTTTCTGAACATAACTATAAGCCTTTATTTGTGTGTGTGCGTTAGTTGCTCAGTTGTATCTGACTCTCTGCAATCCCATGGACTGCAGTCCACCAGGTTCCTCTGTCCATGGAATTCCCCAGGCAAGAACACTGGAGTGGGTTGCCATTCCCCTCCCCACAAGCCTTTTTTAAAAATAATCAAATAAACAAAAAACATATCCATTGATTGGAGGACTCCTTGTAAAAATATCAATTCTTCCAAAACCTTGATTGAAAAATTAATTAATTTTTTCATGAAACTTGAAAAGTACATTGTTTAATTATACAGAATTTGCAGAAGTGCCCGTTTATTGAGTCAGGCGGAATCACTCTCCTTAAAATCATGATTTATTATAAAAATATAATATTGAGGATAGTGTGGGCTGTCAAAGACTTACAGAAACACATCACAGCAGAAAGAAACACAATACACAGCCCTGAAAGAAAAACAGAACCACTTCTGAATCTAATGAGAGGGCACGTTTCAATTAACAGGACAAGGACCATGATCCATATGCTTTTAAAACGTGAAATAGATCCTGATTCCAGTTCTTAACTCCCCCCCCCTCAAGTTAATCCCAAATGGATCACAGACTTAAACTCAAAGGCAAGCTTTAAAAAAATGTTTGAAGGGAATTGACAGAATATTTTCATATCCCCAAAGAGAGAAAAAAGTTCTTAAGTCTGCAATGCCCAACTCATGAGGAAAGCAAGCAATTAATAGCTTGTAAATTAATAAAGTATATTAAACAAAAGATAATGTGAATACACTGACTCTGGGGAGAAGATATTTGCAAAACATAAGATAAATTGTTCGTTTTCATAACACATTTTTAAAAAAAACTGGTAAGAATGAAAAAGGGCGTGTGCACATGCACACAAAATTAGATAAAACAGATAAAAAGGTTTGAGTTATCGCTGTACAGAAGGGAAGACAGAAATATCCATTAAAATATGGAAATAGACTCAACCATCCTAAGTAATCACGAAAAGGATGAATAATAGTGCAATGAGATAACACATCACAATCGGTAGTATCATTTCAGTTCAGTTCATTTCAGTCTCTCAGTCGTGTCCGACTCTGCGACCCCAAGGTCTTCCCTGTCCATCACCAGGCTTCCCTGTCCATCACCAACTCCTGCAGCTTACTCAAACTTATGTCCATTGAGTCGGCGATGCCATCCACCCATCTCATCCTCTGTTTTCCCCTTCTCCTCCTGCCGGCAGTATAAAATAGTTTTAAAGTGCTTCGGCATTTCTTAGAAATGATGGAATGCACACGTGCGTTTCCACTCCTAGGTGTAAGCCCTGGAAAATTTGCTGTATGATGCAAGGAGCTCAAATCCAGGGCTCTGTGACAACCTAGAGACGTGAGGTGGGCTGGGAGGTGGGAACGAGGTTCAGGAAAGAAGGAACATCTGTATGCCTATGGCTGCTTCACGTTGATATGTGTCAGAAACCAGCAAAACATTGTAAAGCAATTATCCTCCTGTTAAAGATAAATTTAAATAAAATAATAAAATGCGACGAATTGTTTTAAAAAAAGGAACTAGATGATCAGCATGAGTGGTCCTTGCCGCCCACCCCCACATCCCACTTCCTTGCCTGCTTTGCGTGAACAGGGATGAGTCCGGCATACAGTCCTCTCCGGCAGCTGGCTGCAGGTGGGCTCCGTCCACAGGGAGAATAAGAGAAGGCGGAGGCCGTCTAGACGTGGCAGGGAAAGGGTGTCTTTCCAGGTTCTCTCCGGCTGTGTTTACCCAGAAGCCCGCACCTCTGCAGCCCTCAGGGGCCAACTTCATCCTGATCCCCCCCAGCGAACCCTTCACCCCCTGGAGAGGACGGCCTCCGTGGAGCTCTGCCTGCATCTTCCCGCAAGCATCCTGCTCATGCCAAATGCTGCCTCCCAGCTACCACGCCTTCTCCAAAGAGGCCAGGGTCCCAGCCTTGCTCTCCCTGGTCTCCCCCTCTCAGCAGTAGCTACGGTCTGCCTTTTCACGTGCTCTTCTCCTTCTCATCCTTCCTCACCCTTCTTTTGTAGTGAAGAGTATTTTACCAGTTACCAAGTCTTTGTATTAAATGTTCACAGTTCTCCCTAGTGGATCTCAGCTGAATCCTAATGTTTACATGTTTAATAATGTTTATAGCAGCATGTTTTATAGATGAAAATATATTGGAAAAATAAATATTCGTCAGTGGTAGATTATATAATTAAATTTGCTACACATATGCAAAATAAAGCACAGAGCAGTGAAAATAAACCACAGCTATACACATAAACATGTGTGCGTGCTAAATCGCTTCAGTCGTGTCTGACTCTTTGTGACCTTATGGACTGTAGCCCTCCAGGCTCCTCTGTTCATGGGATTTCCCAGGCAGGGATACTGGAGTGGGTTGCCATGCCCTCCTCCGGGGGATCTTCCCCACCCAGGGATCGAACCTGCGTCTCCTGTGGCTCCTGATTGACAGATAGACTCTTGCTGCTGGGCCAGGGGGAAGCCCACACATAAACATAAGTGAAACTAAAGAGTATCATGTTGCTGAAAAAAAAAAAAAGCTGTGAAAGATTGCACAGAGACTATTCATACAGGTACATGTTAAAAACTGGCAAAGTAGCAGCGCAGCGACGGCGGCGGCGGCGGTTGTTATTCGGAGCCGTTGAGACGGCTCTGCGGCAGCTGGTGGCGCAGGTGGCTTGCGTGGACGCGGACAGGGGCGGCCGGCCCGCCGCCGCAGCCTCAGCGCCCGCGGCCCCGGCAGGCGCGTCGGGGCACCCCGAGGCATCCTCCCCCTCCCGCCATCGCGGGAGCCGCGGCTCCCTCGCCCTCCCGCATCCCCTCACAGTCTGCATCGCCGCACCTCCTCCTTGGGCTTCGCCCCTGAAACACGACTCGCGACTTCAAACCTGGGGACCTCATTTTCGCCAAGATGAAAGGTTATCCTCATTGGCCAGCTCGAGTAGATGAAGTTCCTGACGGAGCTGTAAAACCACCCACAAACAAACTACCGATTTTCTTTTTTGGAACTCATGAGACTGCTTTTTTAGGCCCAAAGGACATATTTCATTACTCAGAAAATAAGGAAAAGTACGGCAAACCAAATAAACGAAAAGGCTTTAATGAAGGTTTACGGGAGATAGATAACAGTCCGAAAGTGAAATTTTCAAGTCAACAGGCATCAGCTAAACAGTCAAATGCGTCATCTGATGTTGAAGTTGAAGAAAAAGAAACAAGTGTTTCAAAGGAAGATACCGACCATGAAGAAAAAGCCAGCAATGAGGATGTGACTCAAGCAATTGACATAACGACTCCAAAAGCTGCCAGAAGAGGGAGAAAAAGAAAGGCAGAAAACCAAGTAGAAACTGAGGAGGCTGGAGTAGTGACCACAGCAACAGCATCTGCTAATCTAAAAGTGAGTCCGAAAAGAGGACGACCTGCAGCCACAGCGGTCAAGATTCCAAAACCAAGAGGCAGACCCCAAATGGTAAAACAACCTTGTCCTTCAGAGAGTGACATGATAACTGAAGAAGACAAAAGCAAGAAAAAGGGGCAAGAGGAAAAACAACCTAAAAAACAGCTTAAAAAGGATGAAGAGGGCCAGAAGGAAGAAGAAAAGCCAAGAAAAGAGCCAGATAAAAAAGAGGGGAAAAAGGAAGTTGAATCAAAAAGGAAAAATTTAGCCAAAACAGGGGTTACATCAACCTCTGATTCTGAAGAAGAAGGAGATGATCAAGAAGGTGAAGAGAAGAGAAGAGGTGGAAGAAACTTTCAGACTGCTCATAGGAGGAATATGCTCAAAGGACGACATGAGAAAGAGGCTGCAGATAGAAAACGCAAGCAAGAAGAACAAATGGAAACTGAGCAGCAGAATAAAGATGAAGGAAAGAAGCCAGAAGTTAAGAAAGTGGAGAAGAAGCGAGAAACCTCAATGGATTCTCGACTTCAAAGGATACATGCTGAAATTAAAACTTCACTCAAAATTGATAATCTTGATGTCAACAGATGTATTGAGGCTTTGGATGAACTGGCTTCACTTCAGGTCACAATGCAACAAGCTCAAAAACACACAGAGATGATGACAACACTGAAAAAAATACAGCGATTCAGAGTTAGTCAGGTTATCATGGAAAAGTCTACAATGTTGTGTAACAAGTTTAAGAACATGTTTTTGGTTGGTGAAGGAGATTCTGTGATCACACAAGTGCTGAACAAATCTCTTGCCGAACAAAGACAGCATGAGGAAGCAAATAAAACCAAAGACCAAGGGAAGAAAGGGCCAGACAAAAAGCTAGAAAAGGAACAAACAGGTTCAAAGACTCTAAATGGAGGATCGGATGCTCAAGACAGTAATCAACCACAACACAATGGAGACAGCAATGAAGAAAGCAAAGACAACCACGAGGCCAGCAGTAAGAAAAAGCCATCCAGTGAAGAGAGAGAGACTGAAATATCTCTGAAGGAGTCTACCCTAGATAACTAGGTTGACATACCTGGAATATAAAGAACATTTGTAATGGTTTTCATTTGAAATTTTTAGACTGCTGAAAGTTTTAAATTTTTATAAACATAGGTTTTGATGTTTAAAACTTGTTTTGAGGGAGAAATCTCCTTATCTTTGTTTAAAAGTGACTAAACATTGCTAATTGTACTTCTGCAGTATCAACAGCTACATTATACAGTAAATGAGAGGGGAAGTTCATTTAGGAAGTGTTAAACTGCTTTTCCAGACATCGGCTGTAGTATATTTTCAGTTAGTGTGTGTATGTTAATGTGTAATTGATAGTAGAAAAAAGTTACAGTTTTTAAAACTGCTACTTGTATAAACCTTTTCCTCTTTTCCCAGATACTGTGGGTTTTGTGCATAGTTTTTACAAAAATTGGATTTACCAGACTGTCTTTTCACTGTTGTGGGTTTTGTAGAAGTTAAGCATTTTTATGGTTGATAAAATGTTACTTCTATACAAGTACTCACTCCTTCCTTTCTCTTATCAAAAGTTGACTTTAATCTCAATCTACCTTTTGCTACATTACCCTACTGCTTTGTAATAATGTGCAGTCTGTATGCCTTTTTGTATGACAACTAGATACCCAACTGACATTGAACTGACAATTCTACAAGGTGCAAAACTCATGTTAACTTCTGAAGGTAATTTAGTTTTGTGGCTGAGAATTCAGTGAAAGTCACATGTGAGTTTCCTGCAGTAAGCAGCAGTGTATGAAGGAATGAATCTGGCTTTTAGGGTTCAACCACTTAAGATCCTTCATAGGCAGCAGTAGCTGAAACTGAGAACTACATGATAAAAGTTTATTTTTGAGGAATGTCTCGAGTTTCTGAATTTTTTTACAAGTCCCACTCATTAAAGAAGTCGTTAAATATTTTTTTAATTGGAAAAAATGCAATCCATAATGCTTTAAGCAGTAAATAAAAAAATAAACACTATCTAAGGAATCAAACCTATTTGAAAACATGACTATGAGAAGGGAATTTTTATTTCTAATGCATACATGTGACAGGATTGCAAAAAGTTAGTTACTCTGAGGCAGTAGACAAAAGTAAAGGAGTAGTCTGTATTTTCATGTATATGGACTAAATCAGAGTGAACAAAGGTTAACACAGAATTTTAAGAACAACTTTAACAAACAGGATTTCTAAGATATTTTGAATACTAGGTCAGTTGGTGGTTTGCAGTAGCTTAGAAGATGCTTCTCATGTTTGGAAACTAGGAATACGTGAAAAAGGCTTACATACCAGTGTTTGCACGTGACATGCATTGTATGCTTTGACCTCTCGGTAATTTTTTTTTCATCTTTAGATGAAAACTTGGAATCATTTCAGTAATTGGAGTCTTGCTTTAGAGAGGCCTTACAATGGAACTAGGACCCACTGTTCTGAGGGAACTCTGGCTATTATACCTGTTTGGTCCTTACACAATTTAAAGTTGGACAAATTTATTCTAGTTAAGCCATAAGTGTCAACATGTAAACTTGTTTTGATTAAAGTATTTTTCTATCAAAAAAAAAAAAGACAAAGTTGTAAACTAAAATAATAAGAAGGAAACCCTAAACAGAAAATCGTTCATCACTTCTGCCCTCTGGGGACAAAAGGACAACTGTGTTCAACTGAATGGCGCCAATATTATTCTGCTTCTAAATATGAGCCGAGTACATAGGGTTTCTTGTTTTAATATTGTGCTTTTAAAGTATGTCTATACATGTATATATGTAAATATATATACTAATTCATCTTTATTTTAAATGTGTGTAAATCGGGCAAGATTTACTAAGTCTAAAATCAAGAGAAGGTATCACAAGTTATAATAACACCAAAACTAAGGCTTAGATTTCCAAATCAACAGGCAAATATATTACTACAACTATGAGCAGTAAATTAATAGATAAAAATTATAGAGACTATATGATGACTATAAATGCAAGATAAATAAAGCAATGTAATTACAACATATCAATAGGTGATTAATAAATGAGTCAAGTGTTTGAAAATAAAAGTAAAAAATTAATGCTAGAGATCACATCAATACTAATTGATACAACATCATATGTTCCTTTACTTAGTTACATTTTAAATAAATGAAATCGGCCTGGTGCCAGGCCTGTAAGTGTTTGGATTGCAATTGTGTTTGTTGGAAGTATATTACTACATCTTCTTATCTGACAATAGTTACCAGGAATTTTTGAAATATCTAACTTTTCCTCCAATAAATCAATTGCTAACACAATGGTTTCTATGCAAACATTTAGAAATAGTATACATAATAGCCCAAACCAGAAACTACCAAAAGGTGCAATATACGTGGCTTAAGTAACTGTGGTATATCCATATAATGAAATAACAGAATTGCTCAGAATGTTGTTGATGAAAAATATTTAATGATGTGGAAAATAATTATGATACGATGCTGATCACATAGCATTTTAGCACAGACATGTGATTATACATATTAAAAAAGAGACATTGCCAAAATGTCGATCATCTTGGTTCAAAATGAAGAGATTTTGGAGTGACATTTGTCCTTCTGTCACCGATCTCTATTATTTATCATCAATGCTTTTTTGTGTTTTCCAAGCATCCTTACCTTTGGTGTTCATTACTTTGACAATTAATTGAAATAAAGTAACACAAATACTATCAGCACAAGTGGACATTTTTCTGTGGACATATATCAAACAAGAGTAGAATTAATATTTTGTTCACCATGAGTACACAAGGATTTCCAGTTTAGTTAAGATGAGAGAGCGAGGTATCCATGCCCACAGCTTCTTCCATTCATGCATTCATGGAAGATTTACCTAAAGGAGAATTGCTACTTTTAAACTGTTTGCAGTGGGGAATCCATTCTTTCCCTTGCCCTGTGTAACTTCCTCTTAAAAACTGTCTTAGTCCTTCAACCGTGGGTGCAGTTCATGTACGTCACCAAATGGAGATATCCTGGAGCAAAAGATCTTTGTGCAGCAAATCAGAACTCAGCTCACGTGTTTCAGATTACTGCACGCGCCTTTATACCTGACTGAGCCTCACTGGTTTTTAAGCATGAATTTTCAGCTTTGTGGAAAGTGGAAAAACAGGGGGTTGCAGTAATTGCTACCTGGGTCTTTGTTCCAATTTGAATTTTGCATAGGTCTTTTGTTTTGAAAAATGTCCTCTGATATAGGTCAGGCTTCCCGGGAGTCTGGAGACTGGTGTCGGCTCTTATTTTTTCTTACAAACCTAGAACTATTTCCATCACTACAGGGAACCTGGAGGGCCACCTTGTACAACAGTTCCAAATGTGTATAGTGACCAGAAGTTCTGGGAAGACAAAAAATAAAAATCCCAAGAACATCAGCTAGCTAATTGGCAGGTGTTCAGCCCACTTTGGGAACCATGCCACATTTTCTGATCAGCAAACAGCTCCAGGTCTAGTAACACGGCTGGTGCAGGGTAGATTGTACTAGGTTGTGTTTTCATGTTTTTAATGCAGGAGTGGCTGAGATACAGGCTGCAGTACTTAACATTCTGACATTTAATTTTAACATAGCAGTGAGGCCATTTGGTGCATGGTTGGGCAGGGAGCGCCCCCACAGCTCAGCCTGGAGTCAACCATTCTGCACATCTAATGTCTTTTAAGAAATGTCTTTTCTGCTTGGAGAAGACAGAGAAGTTTCATTGTTGCAACAGAGGGTTTTGTCCAAGAAAGAAACTGGCCAAGACAACTGCATGTAGAAATAAGGGGCCCAAGGAATATTACTCTGGAGGAATTTCCTCCTCCATTCCCATGAAGCTTATTAAAGACATTCATTCAGAAATTAAGCAAAAATCTTAAAAACATATCATCACTTTCTTCTTCCCTTATTTTCTTTCTTTCATCTTGACTCTCTTTGTTTCTTTTTTCCTGTCTTCCTTCTTTCCTCCTTTCTTTTTTCTTTCTCTCTCTATCCTTTCTTCCATCATTCCTTTTTTCCTTCTTTCACGAGAACCACAAATTCAGAGGTCCACAAATAATAGAAAAGCTGAATACCCAGGGCCAGGCTAGATTCTGGAGACCAACTTCAGTGACCGCTATCACACAGGAAAACTAGTTTCATACAGGAGCCTGTGATACGCCGTCACAGCATTCTTTCTCAAGTGGAGTGGCTGGGACCAGGCATACCAGCTGGGTGAGCAGAAGTCTCTCCACACCTGCTTCAAGGTCAGAGAAGGCGCTGAGCTGGAGGCACTCGGAGACAGGACTCACACGACTCTTTTCTGGCCCTGAGGCAGCCGCCACCTCTCAGGCCAGTGTCTGCCTGGGGCACAGGGGCCCTGGGCTTTGTAAGCCCTGTTCCAGCAGTAGGTATACAAGGTTATGCTTCTAAGCCTAACCATGAGCTGCAGGCACATGTGGAAAATTGACGAAATTGGCCAGTAAAGCTTCCAGTCCCTTCAGGCATAAAAAATGGGAGATGAGGAGCCTGAAATTCCTTTTCTTACCTCTCTCACTGTGGGCAAACTGCAAGGTGTCGGCTGTATTTCAGAATCTTTTAGCTTACACATTTTCCTGTATGAACTTTTCTATTGCAAGTTTCTATATTTAGAGTCTGACTCTGGATTGAGATGCCTTGGGCAAAGAGAGAGAATAAAAACCACTTCTTAGGTTTTCTACCTAGAATTCAGTTCAGTTCTCTAAGCCTGCCTTTTCCCAGCTGTAAATGGCAGACCCAACTTCATTCAGGTGTGCAGAGCCTGTGAGACGACCCATATCTGACAGCTGGCATAAAAGCCAGGGCTCAGCCAATGTGTCGGGTTTCATAACCATGTATAACTCTATATATAGAATAGTAACTTTCCTGTACTTATTTGTATGCTCATTAATTTAACATTCAACTTCTAGAAGGATGGGAGTGCTGTGGAAAGGCTGTTGGAGGGCACAGGAGGTTTTAATCTAGAAGTAATGTCTTCAAGGAGGCACAGAAGCAGAGGACTGTGGACTCAGATGGGCAAGCAGTAATGGTGAAATAATATCATTCTTTCTCTAGGGACTACAGCCACTTCAGCTTCCACTATCCCAGGACTAATGAGGAGCCACAGACCCTCTGGAGGGAAGCTGAGGAAAATTAGGGAGGTGAATTTTAACATGTTACAGTCTTACAGCCTCAAATGGAGGTTACTTGCTGGCAAATAGGCCACTAAGACTGTATTATTTGCTGCTGGTATTAATCCCTAAGCACAGGTGAGCGTCAAAGCTTCAAAGCCTGCACCTTTTCTTCTTCTAAGTAGCACGCCAGTGTGATGCACAGACTAATCTACTTGGAGTTTACACACTTGTGAAAGAGATCTGAGACCCTTATTCCATCACTAAGCTGTGTCCAACTCTTTGTGACCCCATGGACTGCAGCACACCAGGCTTCCCTGTCCTTCACAATCTCCTAGAGTTTGCTCAGACTCATGTCCATTGAGTCAGTAATGCCATCCCACCATCTCATCCTCTGTCGCTACCTTCTCTTCTTGCCATCAATCTTTGCCAACATCAGGGTCTTTTCCAATGAGACTGTTTAGCCCACTTGTATTAACTTTTAAGTTAAGCTGATTTCTCATTCTTTTAATGGTCTGTAAATGACTATAGTCTATAAATGACTCTCAGAATCTCTTGTTCGTTAGCCCATCTCTTCACATGTATCTCGTGGGGAAAACAAAATTTAGAAAGGTGGAGAAATGGGGAACAATGACTTCCTCAAGTGATTCAAAGGCAGAAAACTTGATTGAGAATTATCCTAATTATACCCTGACCACACTGCACCCTGTAGGCGGAGAGATATCAGCTGCAGCTATTTCTCAGACTGAAGAGACTGAAGTGTGATTTTTCACATTCGAGGTCAAATTTTGGTAGATGTTTTTAGGATGCTGACATTGGACCAGCAGTGAGCAAAGGGCGCTCTAAAGAAATCCACTGACCTCTGTCCCCTTGGTGGATGTATTTGTGTGCGTCTCAGACGGGAAAGCGCTGGATTCCATCTGGGTTTGTCCACATTGGAAATGCACTGGGGTGTGGTTTGGCACGAAGAACACCTTCCTTTTCTGTGTTGCCTTTCGGTTTCTGCCTACACAGATTCTCGTTCCTCCAAATCCTGAGGAATCGTTCACTGTTAACTGCAGGTGAGAGAACTATCAGAGTAGTGAATGCTGATTAAAACTGTATATTTTTCCAGAGTAATAAGACACCAACCAATTGCATATTTTTAATGCAACATCTCAGGAAGGTTTATGTGGGGGGGTCCAGTGAAGAAGATAAACAGATTGATTAGGTAGTGGTCACATCCCTAGGAAAAGAAACAACAAACATCAGTTACTGTTAGTTCCTATAAGGTTGCTGCATACAAACCATCTCCGACTGAGTTTTCTTGATCGGCTTGAAGCAGATTTGACTGTGTGAGAGCGCTGGATGGGGGGAGAGGCTGTGATCACCTTCCTCATTGGAAAGTGCAAGTTCCCTGTGCTGGCAACTGTAGGGGATGCTTGTCTTCTCTCTGCAGGCAAAGGGAGTCAGGCTCTGTGTCTGGAGGCAGGGAACCCGAGGGGAGAGGAAGGAGGAGCTCTCGGAAGAGATGTGTGTACACGGCTGGAGGTAGGAGTGCGTGCAAGCATCATCAAGTGATTCTGAGCAAGACGTGATGCCGCCTTCTCTCCTCTTCAGTCCCCTGCAGCTTTTGGAGTGTGTTGAAAGAGTCCTGAATTTTTATGCTTCACAGGAAAGAACCATGGAGACTAATGGGGGAGCAGGGACAAGATATACAGTCCAGCAAATGCAACCCTCATCTCTGAAAATAAGATGGGAGTATATACCTAGACTGGGGCTAATCGGTAATCTGTGTTCACATCTGAGACAGTCATTCATGATGCACGTGACCAAGGTGTTGGTCCCCACAGGCAGCCACGTATCGTGCACACAGAAACCACATGTACCATCGACAAGAAGGGACCAGAGCTACGTCAGGAATTCATTCCTTTCCTGGGATTTGGCTAGCCACCCCTGCCCCTGTTCCCCTTTCTTCCAAATGAGGAGACCTTGATGGAAGGTGAGTTTGCGCCTCAAGGTGAACCATCCCTCCCCATCTCCAGGCTGCACAGGAGACAGCAGCCCCAATGCTGGAGGCTGTGTTGTGTTTAGTCACTCAGTCGTGTCCAACTCTTTGCGACCCCATGGACTGTCACCCTCCAGGCTCCTCTGTCCATGGGGACTCTCCAGGCAAGAATACTGGACTGGGGTTGCCATGGCTTCCTCCAGGGGATCTTCCCAACCCAGGGATCAAACCCAGGTGTCCTGCATTGCAGGCAGATTCTTTACCATCTGAGCTACCAGGAAAGCCTAAAAATCAAACTGAACTCAGAAATCAAACTGAACAGAAGTTTGTGGATTCTACCTAGTTATAACTCTAGGATTGGGAAATTTCTTGCAGTGTTGCACAGATGAAATTTGTGATTGGAAAAAGTATAATGTATAAGTATAAATGTATAATCATAAGATTATGATGATGATCAATTCCCAACTATTCTGAGTACTTACAATATATGGACACTGATCTTGAATCTAAGTATAAAAAGATAAATTCCCCAGGCTCTTATCTCCTGAAATGGCTAATCTATGCAGGCAGATAGTCAATTACAATGCAGCTTGATAAGTGTCATGGGCTTCCCTGGTGGCTCAGTAGTAAGGAATCCGCTTGCCAAAGTAGAAGATGCAGGTTTGGTCCCTGAGTCGGGAAGATCCCCTGGAAATGGAAATGGCAATCCACTCCAGCATTCTTGCCTGGGAAATCCAGTGGAGAAAGGAGCCTGGTGAGCTACAGTCCGTGGGGCCACAAAGAGTCAGTCACGACTCAGTGACTGAACACCAACAATGTGTCATGATATGCCAGGTGTTGTTACTACCGGTAGACAATCCCCAGACAGACAGAGATGATTATTGGAAAGGATTCCTTCTAGAGGGATGCTTGATTGGAGGTTTGAGAATAGACTAGCTGTTGCATCACTTTTTAGAGAGCATGAAAAAGTGGGGAGGGAGACAAATAGAAAAAGCAGAGTGATGATAGCACATGGCTTCTCAGGAAACTGAGAAATCCATTCATTAAATCCAGAGCAGAGTATGTGAGAAAGAGGGTTGGGAACTGAGAAGGGTGAAGAGATCCTGGTCAGAGAGATGTAAGTGGAGTCCCCTGAAGTGTTAGAGCAACTGAAAGACTCTTTAGTGCAGACACCAACTGAGCCTGAGCAGAAAGAATGTGTGTCTCAGTTGCTCAGTCGTGTCCGACTCTTTGCCACCCCATGGACTGTAGCCCGCCAGGCTCCTCCGTCCATGGAATTCTCCAGGCAAGAATACTGGAGTGGGTAGCCTTTCCCTACTCCAGGGGATCTTCTGGACCCAGAGATTGAACCCAGGTCTCTGGCACTGCAGGCAGATTCTTGTCTGTCTAAGCCACCAGCAAAGCCTAGAAAAGGATAATCATGACTAAATAATAAATGCATGCCAGATTCACTCCGGGCCTCAGGGATTCGTGTCTTAAATAATGAAAAGACCTCCAGGTGAAAACCCCTGTAAGGATTAGAAAAATAGAGTACATATAAAAATGTTGAACTAGGCAGCCATTGTTCAAATGCATTCATTTCTGAATGTGATAAGTGCTAAGTCTGAATTAATTAATTTCCCAGAACCATTTGTTACCAGAAGCAAGTGTCTGATGATACTGAAGTATGACCTAGTGATGCCTTTAAGAAAGGTTAAACCAAGACTGAAACTGCTGGAAGGATTAAAGTGTGAGATTAGTGACAATAATTTCTATAAATGGACTTGCCTGTAGCTATATTGATCCTCAGATCAGTCCCCTAGGAAAGGCCCAGTTAAAGAATGGTCCCTGTGTTGAATATTTCCCCAAGAAAAAGAATTTGAAATGGTCTGTATTCTCTTGCTGGTCTCCTCCTTCCAAATATTTTTCTAAATGTTTGGTACCTATTCAGTAAATATTTATGCAGGACTGACAGTTTATTTGGATACTGTGAGTGGGATGAACGGCAATGTACAAGATTGTCCTCACATTCAAGAGCTTAAACATCTACTGAGGGGAGCAGAGCCTAGATAAATAGATCCTCTGTATTACATCATAGGTAGCTTACCGCCAAGCCCGGGATGGAGGAGCTGGGTCATGCTAAAGACCATTGCTTAATCCTTCTCTTACAAATCCACAGTTCCTCTCCCAGCAAAAAGGAGAGGCTTCTTGTCCACAACAACACATCTCAGTGGTCCATAAACTCCAGTGATTTTCCTCTGCCACAATTCAGTTTCAGTTCCTTTAAAAAAATATATTGTATGCAAGGGGTATTCTCATGATGTTATAATGAAGTACAAAATGCATCAGTGTGTAAGTTTCATCGCCCTAACGACTTTGAGATTTTCTGTTCTTTTACCCACTTGGTCATCTTTTATTCATAACAGACTAGTTGCTGTGGTGTTGGGTGATCAATCTTGGCAATGGTTTGCTGGTAGTAACCGGTGAAGAATGGTTAACAGGAAGCTAATTCTGAAGGACAGATTAATAAAATAGTACTCCTAACATCTCCTAGCAATCCCATAGTTAAAGAAAAGACGTAGATTTTCGGTCTCTAAATCTGCATTTTTAATTTATGCCATAATCCGCCCTCTGACTTATATGCTACTTCATTACATTTGAGAGTACTAAAACACTAAAATAAAAATTGTCTATTTCACCAGCCTGAATGGGTATCAGCGCCAAACCCAGTTACTGCCTGACGTTATCTGGGTAAGAATATTCTAGACTGGTGAATTCAAGACACAAGACACTAAAGTACTGTAGAACTGCACTATTTTTTACATGAAATATTTGATATCTATCAAATAAGTCACACTACATCTGTGTATGCTATGAAGCAGAATGCTTAAGTATAAAATTGTATTTAGAAATTTTAAATATAGCATACTGTCAATAAATACAAAGTTCTGTTCATGAGAAAAATGGAAACAGACCAAAATAAGAGAAAATGCCTAAGTGAGTTTGCGTTAACATTTCTTACTAAATTTATCTTTTCTCCATCAGAGCAGAGAGAGAATGTTTTTGCGCAAATGTCTCACTAATTCTAATCATTATTTCCTTTCATTAACATGACCAGATTATTCTTAAAGATTTGCTTTTAAAGCTTGTAAATACTCAGTGATCAAAATGCATATTAACAGGCTTGAAAAATCTTAGCAATTGTTAATGTTTCCCAAAATAACATTTTTTAATGCCAAGTAAAAATGCTTTAAAAACTGGATACTGTACATATGTATCAAATATTTGGATAAAGTATTCTTTCACTACAAAGTGCAAACATATTGAGCTGGAGGATACCTTAGGGTCCCAGAAAGATTTAACTTATTTTGCAATAAGTGTTCTTGGGACCTCAGAAGCATAGCCATTACATCAAATAAGGTAAAAACCTTATACTTCCAGATGACCAAAATATTTGATTTAGAACATGAAATAAGGGGTAAGGCTAGGAGTCAAGAAATAAGCAAGAACTCAGCATGAGACAGGTATAGTGATGGTTAAGAGCCTGCATAGGGAAAGCAGCTAGACCCCTGGGAGCTGGGATCTGGTTCTTGTGTGATGTTTCCCGGTTGATTACACACCTCGAGAAGCCTGTAGGATAGGGATGCTGTTTTTCAGCTCACAGGGTGAAGAGAGAGTGTGTGTGCTTAACCATTCCAGCCCTAGGTGGGTACATGCTAAGCCGGTGCAGTCGTGTCTGACTCCACAACCTCATGGAGGATAGCCCTCCAGGCTCCTCTGTCCGTGGGGTTTTCCAGGCAAGAATAGTAGAGTGGGCTGCCGTTTCCTTCTCTGCCAGTGCTAGGTATGTGATGGCTTTTATGTCCACTCCAGAGCAGCACTGCAGTCCCAGCTTGCACGAATCAAGCAGAAGCCATCAGAAATCTGAAGCGTGGGGGACCGGGGGCTTCATGTGTGTCTCCTGGCCACCAGCCCACATCTGCTAGTATTCTAGAATGCGGCAAAGAGGACAGGAATTTGGCCCCTACATTGTATTTTGACTGTATTCTCCTATAAGCAGGTCATGAGTCCCTTACGGGTATGACAGCACGTATTTTAAGACTTCACTAAGACTGGAAATAACACATGCAGAACACCTGGTACAGGGCTTGTCCCTGGGCAGCGTGCAGGTGGCATTGCCATCATTACAGGGACTGGCTCAGCATCAGCTCTGAAAGCACTTCAACCCCTAGTGGAGGCGGTTTAACAAAGCAGGAGCTTACACCGAAGCTACGTGACCCACCACAAATCCTGCCCACGTGGTAATGGTGAATCTGAACTGCTTTAAAAAAGGTGCCATACCCTGATTGTGGAGCAGAACCCTGAAGTTCAAAGTCAAGGTTCGACAACACAAAGATGATTGCCTAGATTATGAAGGCAGCCTTGATCACTGGGCTGGAGACGTGAGTGGGTAATGATGTGAGGAAGAGATGCGCAGGGAGGTGGATTAGAAAAGATATGTGGGGGAGAGGCGGCCAGTGATGTAAGGGTGCGCCCTGATCAGGACAGCAGCCAGCTGCCAGCTGCTGGCCAGGGGTACCAGGTGGCATCCGGTACAGCTGCAGAGGACAGGCAGAGGAAATCAGCAAAATCAACGTGGTGACAAAAAGGGAAAACACCATTCAACCAGGTGCACAGGGGAAGAGAAAGCAAAATGAGCTTGAAAATTGAGTCCCGGTGTGTTCATTCAGTAATTTTCCCAGTGCATGGGTGTTGGGCTCAGACCACTGCTTGATACCATTCTGCCTGTCAGGACCCACTCACCTGGTGTATATAAGACACATAATCAACAGGAAAGTCTACACAATAGTCTGTGATAATCTCTAGAGAAAAGGAATCAGAAAAAGAATGAATATATGAGTATATAAAATTGAATCACTTTATTGTACATCTGAAACCAACAGCATTGTAAACCAACTACAGTCCAATAAAATTTTTAGAGAAAAAGAGTAGGTCTCATCCCTAATTCCCTTGTTTATAAGATGAGGCTAATAATCAGCATCTTATATTTGGTTGTGGGAACTGAATGCAATTATGCATATAAATGCAAGACAGCAAAAAAGACACAGATGTGTATAGTGGACTTTTGGACTCAGAGGGAGAGGGTGGGATGATTTGGGAGAACAGCAGTGAAACATGTATACTATCATGTAAGAATCGAATCACCAGTCTATGTCCGATGCAGGATACAGCATGCTTGGGGCTGGTGCATGGGGATGATCCAGAGGGATGTTGTGGGGAGGCAGGTGGGAGGGGGGTTCATATTTGGGATTGCATGTACACCCGTGGTGGATTCATGTCAGTGTATGGCAAAACCAATACAGTATTGTAAAGTAAAATAAAGTAAAAATGAAAATTAAAAAAAAAAGAAGCAGCTGTGGCCACTACACATAGCAGATCCCCTAATTGTAACTTTGAAACCGGTCGATAAAGTTCAAAAGTGAAACACATTTTGCCTTCTCTATGCCCCCCTACACACCAAATCTGTATGGCCTAAAATAATCCAACATTTCTGGACAAACTGTGATTTTACTGATGAGAACAGTAGTAAAGAATGAAATGCTGATCTTCAAATATTAGCCGTATTATTGCAAACAGGAAAATGTTGGAATAATCTTTAAGCAAATAAGTCAAGAGGCCAAGATTTAAACATTAATCCTAAAATTCTGACTTATCAAAATAGTTTCTATCATCAGTATTAAATCTTTTGTAACAACCCAGTTCCACTAACTTGACATGGTGATTCTGTTTTTCTGTTTCTTTTTCATTCTTAAATGACATAGACACTTGTTTTTACACACGGACAGTAAAATGTCCACGTCTTCTTGTGTTTTACTGATATGATTTAACGTTGTGTTTTTTAGAATCACCAACAAACAAGACAATCTCAGAAAGTGATTTAACCCAGAACAGCAAATGAGCTGTTTTAAAATATGAACCAAATAGGAGGGCAAAGAAACACTCCTTTAATTAACATACTACTCAGATTTATAACATGAGAGCATTTATTCGTCTTCCTGCCTTTTTTCTTTTTGGTGTACATTTTCCCATTTTCAGGACAACCTAGATGGAGTCAGCACAAATGTAAGGAAGTAAAATCAGATGGAGGCCTGGGCTTCACGTTTTGCAACTCCAGGAAACAAGGCGTGATACCCTGGTAGACAGGCAGGCGGATGTTACCGCTGTGACCTTGGAGCCATAAAGCGTTCTGAATGCCATCAATAAATCACTCCCTAATAACCTTCCTGAAGAGCAGAGTGCAGTACATCTGGCTATGTTTAGGGTAAAATCACCATAAAAGAATGTGCATAATCAGAGCTATGTTGGAAAAAATTTGGCGTATACAGCAATAGATGCAGTAATGGCTCCAATAGTCAACTGTAGACATTAGCAACACTTTAGACTGTATGTATATGGACTTACATGAGTGCCACTGAAATCCACCAGCAGCTGTGAAGTATATTATTTTAAAAATAAAAAAGGAAATCAACAACAAAATAACACACTTGAAAGAATTCTTGTATAACTGAAAGCAAAGTCTGGTTGTACCTGATAAATTCTCACCTTTCCATGTTACTTTCTATATACGAGCCTCAGCTTCTAAGCTTTAATTTCATATGAAAATGATGCCTATCTCGTATTACAAATAAGAATACTAACTGAAAAACATTTTAGAAAATTATGTTAAATTCTATACACATGTTTAGTATCATCTTAAATAATTTATACAAACATAGGTCATTTATTTGTGTATTTCATCTTTAATAGAGCATCTCATCATAAGAAAAATATAAAACATCTGTGTTTAGTATAGTCTGTACTTCCTGAAACAGTTACATGGTAAAGGACTGATAATGAATGAAAGGGGATTATTTCCGTACTTCTGTCTATACATTTTGCTGCAATAATTTGTGTAATAATTTTAGCTCTGTAAGAATTAACTCAGAAATAGAAAGAATGGTGAGCTTCCCTGGTGGCTCAGTGGTAAAGAATCTACTTCCCAATGCAGAAGATGTGGGTTTGATCCATGGGTTGGGAAGATCCCCTAGAGAAGGAAATGGCAACCCACTCCAGTATTCTTGCCTGGAAAATCCCATGGACAGAGGAGCCTGGTGGGCTACAGCCCATGGGGTCGCAAAGAGTCAGACACGACTTAGTGACTAAACAAAATAAGACTTACTGATTCAGAATGTCCCCCATTTGCTTGATCTCAATTTTTGTCCTGGGGTCTATTTTGACTAATTCATGGTAAAATAAAAGTTAAGCAGATTGAGTTAAATGAAGTATAGAATTTTTAAAAGGTCATTATTCATTTGTTTTTGTTTTTTAACAAACTGAGTTTTCTAATTCTTTTTCATTGAACCAGAAAAGATAGAACACTTGAAATTCACTAAACAAAAATATCATCAGTGGTAGATCAATTTAAACCATATCCAGATGTGTCATTAGAATAGTGTACCTTTGAGGAATAATAATTCATGGAGAAAACTGCAGAATTGCAGATGCTTATCTGGGAAAGAGGATTCTTAAGGTTTTCGCAAATATCAGAAAGACCACAGGTTGGGCAACCTGCGCTTGTTTACAAGTAACCTGAGAACTCACTTGTGGAAGAATATTTAGATGAAATATGTTGGAAACAAGAAGTCAAGGATACAGAAAAATAAGCTTGACTCATTTTAAATGGTTTTCATGGGACAGAATGGCCTGGCATGGGATTTCTGTTGCTAAACAGCAGTATATCGAAATACAGGGTCTTATAAGCTGAGTGACTTTGGATGAGTTACTCAAGCTCTGACTTTGATTTCCTTACAGGTGAAACAGTGTGAAAAGTGGTCTCTGTAAAATATCTGATAGGATTAAAAAAGAAATTATATATAAAGTGCTGAGCAAAGAGACTGACACAAAGTAAGCACTCTGTAAAAACTGCCTGTAAAATTAGACCTGAAAATAATACATAGATCCCTTTTAATATAGGTATTAAATAAATATTATTTTTAAATAAAATCTTCCCTGGTAACTCAGCTTGTAAAGAATCCACCTGCAATGCAGGAGACTCTGTTTTGATTCCTGGGTTGGGAAGATCCCCTGGAGAAGGAAATGACAAGACGTATTCTTGCCTGGAAAACCACATGTACAGAGGAGCCTGGTGGGCTACAGTCCATGGGGTCACAAAGAGTCAGACATGACTTAGAAACTGAACTGAACACAGTCATAACAATAAGTGAAAGTGAAAGTGAAGTCTCTCAGTCATGTCCGAATCTTTGCGACCCCATGGACTGTAGCCTACCAGGCGCCTCCGTCCATGGGATTTTCCAGGCAAGAGTACTGGAGTGGGGTGCCATTCCCTTTTCCAGGAGATCTTCCCAACCCAAGGATTGAACCTGGGTCTCCCACACTGTAGGCAGACGCTTTACCATCTGAGCCACCAATAAGTAAAGTCACATTATTGACTAGTGTATTTTCGATCATTCTCTAGCTGTTTAAAATATAATAAGAATATTTGCATCTATATTCATAAAGCATTCTTTTTTCTTATAATGTCTTTATCTGGTTTGAGTGTCCAGGTAAAGCTGAACTCATGGAATTAGTGTGAAATTATTCCTTCTTCATCAGTTTTCTGCAATAGTTTGGGTAGCATTTGTGTTGTTTCTTGCTTAAATACCAGTGACACCAGATATGTGTCCAAAAATTTTTAAGGAGAAATTTTAAACTACACTTTTAACATTTAAATAGACGTAAAACTGCTCAGTTAATCTGTTTCTTTTGGAGAAAACTTTGGAAGTTTGTTTCTTTCAAGGAATTAGTCTGTTTTACCTAGGCTGTTAAATATATTACTATAAAGTTGTTCACAATATTTATTATTCTTTTAACATCTATAGAACTTGCATGCTTCCTCTTTTATTCCTGATATTAATTCTAAGTTTTATATTATTTTTTTATAGGACTAGCTAAAATTTGTTAAAGATAATAACTTTGCAGAAGAAACAAATTTTGGTTTCATTGTTTTCATCACTTGCTTTTACTTTTATATTTCACTGATTTTTTAACTTATTATTTTTATCCCTGCTTATTTTGTATTTTTAAGTTGAAAGTGAAAGCCATTGATTTGAGTTCGTTAGTATGATAAATTCCTAATTAAACACTATTAACAACCATGACAATTTTTGACATGTGTTTCCATTTTTATTCTTTAAAATATATTTTCTGATTTGTCCATTGGTCTACTTGTTATTTAAAAATGTGTCTTTGAGTTTCTAGAAATTTGGGAGTTTTGCAAATATCTATCTTTAATTTTCAACTTAATTCTGTTGTTCAATAAACAAATAAATATATTAATAAATAAAATTCGTATGATCTGAAACTTTTTCATTTATTGAGAATTGTTTTGTAATCCAGAATACAGTGTATCTTTGTTCAAACTTGTAAAGATTATGTATTCTGGGTTGGGTTTAGGTTTTCTATAAATGTCTACAAGGTCAATTTGATTAATGATGCTGCTCAGATCTTAAATATCCTTAATGAAAGTCTATTTAGTTCTTCTATCAGGTAATGATACAGGGAGGTTGAAATGTCTGACCTTAATTGTGGGCTTGTCTATTTCTTTCTCCTTGCTTTTGATGTATGTATTTAGAAACTCTGATAATAAGATGCATAATCATTTTGTGCCACTATGCCCTCTTGATGTTATCACTTCTTTATCATTCTGAAATTACCATTTTAAATAAGATTTTTGCTCTGAAGTCCACGTTGTCTGATTAATATAGTAACTTAAATTTTATTTCATTCAGATTAATATGAATGTTTCCTTAGGTCCTTTAATTTCAACCTAAATTTATGTCAACATTTATATCTTTCATAGGATTCTTGTCAGCAGTATATACCTGAGTCTTGTTGTTTTTTAATTCAATCTGATAATCTTTTAATACAATTTAAATTTTTTAATCCAATTTGATAATATGCCAGTGAATTTGGAAAACTCAGCAGTGGCCACTGGACTGGAAAAGGTCAGTTTCGTTCCAATCCCAAAGAAAGGCAATGCCAAAGAATGCTCAGACTACTGCGCAATTGTACTCATCTCTCACACTAGTAAAGTATTGATCAAAATTCTCCGAACCAGGCTTCAACAGTACATGAAGCATGAACCTCCAGATGTTCAAGTTGAAATTCGAAAAGGCAGAGGAACCAGAGATCAAATTACCAGCATCCCCTGGATCATTGAAAAAGCAAGGGTTCCAGAAAAAACATCTACTTCTGCTTTATTGACTATGCAAAAAGCTTTTGACTATGTGGATCACAACAAACTGTGGAAAATTCTTCAAGAGATGGGAATACCAGACCAACTTACATGCCTCCTGAGAAATCTGTATGCAGGTCAAAAAGCAACAGTTAGAACTGGACATGGAACAACAGACTGTTTGCAATTCAGGAAAGTAGTATGTCAAGGCTGTATATTGTCACCCTGCTTACCTAACTTATATGCAGAGTACATCATGAGAAATGCTGGACTGGATGAAGCACAAGCTAGAATCAAGATTACCAGGAGAAATATCAATAACCTCAGATATGCAGATGACACCACCCTTATGGCAGAAAGTGAAGAAGAAGAACCTCTTGATGAGGAGAGGCTCTTGAAAGAGGAAAGAGGAAAATTTGACTTAAAATTCAACAGTCATAAAAATAAGATCATGGCATCTGGTCCCATCACATCATGGCAAATAGATGGGGAAATAGTGGAAACAGTGACAGACTTTGTTTAGGGGGGGGCTCCAAAATCACTGCAGATGGTGACTGCAGCCATGAAATTAAAAGATGCTTGCCCCTTGGAAGAAAAGTTATGACCAACCTAGACAGCTTATTAAAAAGCAAAGCCATTACTTTGCCAACAAAGGTCTGTCTAGCCAAAACTATGGTTTTCTGGTAGTCATGTATGGATGTGAGAGTTGGACTATAAAGAAAGCTAAGAGCAGAAGAATTGATGCTTTTGGACTGTTGTCCTTGGACTGCAAGGAGATTAACCAGTCCATCCTAGAGGAAATCAGTCCTGAATATTCATTGGAAGGACTGACACTGAAGCTGAAACTCTAATACTTTGGCCACCTCATGCAAAGAGCTGACTCATTTGAAAAGACCCTGATGGTGGGAAAGATTGAAGGCAGGAGGAGAAGGGGACAACAGAGGATGAGATGGCTGGATGGCATCACTGACTCGATGGACATGGGTTTGAGTAGGCTATGGGAGTTGGTGACGGACAGGGAAGATTGGCATGCTGCAGTCTGGGGTCTCAAAGAGACACGACTGAGCGACTGAACTGAACTGAACTGAACTACATCTGAGCTTTGTTATAGAGCATAGTTACTTTTAAACCATCCAACTCATTTTGGGTCTTTTTTAAAAAGCATCTCTTTTGTTGTTTTTTAAGCAAGGTGAAAAGACAGCCTTCTGAATGGGAGAAAATAATAGCAAATGAAGCAACTGACAAACAACTAATCTCAAAAATATACAAGCAACTTATGCAGCTCAACTCCAGAAAATAAATGACCCAATCAAAAAATGGGCCAAAGAACTAAATAGACATTTCTCCAAAGAAGACATACGGATGGCTAACAAACACATGAAAAGATGCTCAACATCACTCATTATTAGAGAAATGCAAATCAAAACCACAATGAGGTACCACTTCACACCAGTCAGAATGGCTGCGATCCAAAAATCTGCAAGCAATAAATGCTGGAGAGGGTGTGGAGAAAAGGGAACCCTCCTACACTGTTGGTGGGAATGCAAACTAGTACAGCCACTATGGAGAACAGTGTGGAGATTCCTTAAAAAATTGCAAATAGAACTACCTTATGACCCAGCAATCCCACTTCTGGGCATACACACCGAGGAAACCAGAATTGAAAGAGACACATGTACCCCAATGTTCATCGCAGCACTGTTTATAATAGCCAGGACATGGAAACAACCTAGATGTCCATCAGCAGATGAATGGATAAGAAAGCTGTGGTACATATACACAATGGAGTATTACTCAGCCGTTAAAAGAATTCATTTGAATCAGTTCTGATGAGATGGATGAAACTGGAGCCGATTATACAGAGTGAAGTAAGCCAGAAAGAAAAACACCAATACAGTATACTAACACATATATATGGAATTTAGGAAGATGGCAATGACGACCCTGTATGCAAGACAGGGAAAGAGACACAGATGTGTATAACGGACTTTTGGACTCAGAGGGAGAGGGAGAGGGTGGGATGATTTGGGAGAATGACATTCTAACATGTATACTATCATGTGAATTGAATCGCCAGTCTATGTCTGACGCAGGATGCAGCCTGCTTGGGGCTGGTGCATGGGGATGACCCAGAAAGATGTTATGGGGAGGGAGGTGGGAGGGGGGTTCATGTTTGGGAATGCATGTAAGAATTAAAGATTTTAAAATTTAAAAAAAATAAAAAAATAAAAAATAAAAAAATAAAATATAATATAAATAAAAAGCATCTCTTATTAGATTATGCTGACTCACTGCAACATTCAGTCTGGAGATAATCATTCAACAGTAGTGAGGCAAGATGCTTCTTCGTACGCCGTCCAGTGTTGTGTGAACGATGAAGCCTTCCTGTGTACACAATCCAGTGTTGTGTGAATGATGGAGCTTTCCTGTGTACACCATCCAGTGTTGTGTGAACGATGGAGCTTTCCTGTGTACACCATCCAGTGTTGTGTGAACGATGGAGCTTTCCTGTGTACACCATCCAGTGTTGCGTGAACGATGGAGCTTTCCTGTGTACACCATCCAGTGTTGTGTGAACGATGGAGCTTTCCTGTGTACACCATCCAGTGTTATGTGAACGATGGAGCTTTCCAGTCTATCTGGGAGCAACAGGCACTGTGCACTCACCAAATGCTGTCCCCTATAATGCCTATGGTTGTGTGACTGTTGCTCTTATTGCCTCAGGTTGCCTTCTCACATACCTTCTCTGGTCAGTACTTAACTGAATAAATAAAGGAAACCCTCTCAGAACTCTAGAACTCTCTGTGCAGTCTTCTCTTCTGCTGGGCTCTGCCCATAAATTTGACAGTTTGCTTCCTGTGACTTCTAGCTCTGTCTCTTCATTTCAGAAGGAGCAAGATGCGATCATAAGGTTATACCTCCCTGCAGTGGCCTGAACTCTCTCCAGGGGCGAGTTCAGGACCATTTTATGATTCATCAGGCTTGTTTGTCACCTCTCAGAAATGCTCTCTGGCCTACAATCCAAAGAGTATCCCAAGTGCTTAGTCGTGTCTGACTCCATGTGACCTCATGGAGTGTAGCTTGCCAGGCTCCTCTGTCCATGGGATTTCCCAGGCAAGAATACTGGAGTGGGTTGCCATTTCCTTTTCCGGGGGATCTTCCCAACCCAGGGATCGAACCTTTCTCTTCTGCATTGGCAGGCAAATCCTTTATCATTGAGCTACCAGGGAAGCTCACATATGTATATACACATTACATAGACCATGAGTCTCTGAGTCAAGTATGAGCTCACCACCCTCACCAGCACAAACACAAATTCACACACCACACACACACACAAACACGCATGATCATGTTACTATGGGGAAAGCAGTTGCAAATATCACTGCTTTTATGGTTGTTACTTACACAAATCTAACCCCATCCCCACCACTGGGAACAGAATGTATGCCTGCTAATGCCGAGTTTTCATAGCTGAATTCTGAAATCCATTTATGAATGGGCACATTGTTCATAGGCTAGGTCATCTACTGATGGCCCAAAGCAATAAACATAAACTGCCCTTATGGACCAGAGAACCCAGATTCTAGATATAACCTCATAAAGCACTGTATTCTCTCATTTCATAGCTTCACCACATACCGTTTTCAGCCAGAATCCACCCCCAGGACCTGGAATCTCCACTGGATTCCATGTTCTTGGTGAAGCTGTGTCAAAAATGCTTTGACAGTGGGCTCTTCTTCCCTTGGGGCTCATCAAACACTGCTGGTAGAGAGTTTTCTGGCTTTAAATATTTCCTTTCCTCAGGTACCTGGGAATACCATGTAATTTGTAAAGATAGCTGGGGTAATGAATGCACACTGGAGTCCACTCTTACCAGTAGTAATTGGCGCACCTTTCATCTGTCAAGCAGAGTGGTTGGGATTAGGACCAAAAGGCAGCTATCATCTCTCTCATTTCCTGACTCAGACAAAAGGCAAAAAAAGGTGCCTGTCTGTGCTGATAGGTGTCTGATCAAAGCAGCTGAAAGCTGTCAGAAGCCAGCCAGCCTGAGCAGCCTGGCTGCTTCTTACTGCAGCCTTGCCTTTGATCGGCCGGCCGTCTAACTGCGGTTCTATTTATGTAAAAAATAATAAGCAGGGTTGTAACTGAACAGAAGAAAGGGCCATTTTCTATTTTGGTGCTGGTTTTTCAGTCTGATAAAGCTAGGAAATGTGGACCAATTCCATCCAGAGTGTGAATGTGTTCAACTCATTCAATAAAACAAAAACCACAATCAAAAACCGTCAAATCTTCATGAGATAAATTTGCAGCCAGCAGTAAGCAGGATGCTGGTACGAAGAAGTTATTCCCCTTGGAAGGTTTAAAAAACCTTGAGTAAAATTGCTATGGTATTGGCATCTGTATTTTGTCATTAGCAGCATCGACTGGCTGGCTATAGTTTCGTAAAATGGGAAACTGGTCTTGGATTTAAAAGATTTGGGGTCATATCTCAGGTCATCACTTTCTAGTCATGTGAGCTGATATTCATTTCTAATCACATATGTGCTCCAGGTTCCTCATCTGGTTAACGATACATGGGTACATTCCTGCATGCCAGTTACTGCCAGTATCAGATGAAAACGCTGGCTTGTGGTTGTTAAAAGCAACAAAGGAAGGCTGTTGGCCAGAAAGCAGACAGACAAGTATTAATACACTTAACCCCCCTCTTTTCCAGGTTCCACTGCCACTGAGTAGAACCAAGTGTCTTTTATCTCTGTAATAAATTTTCCTGAGTAAGTGAATAAATGAATTTGAGCAAGAACTAATGAAATTCTACTTGGAGAACCAGAATAGCATAGAGATACATTTCAGAAAAGCTCTATTTGTATCTTTATTACTATGATAACTAGAGATCTATCTGCACTCAGCCTTACTGTCTGACGCACATACATAAGCAGGACACACTGCCGGGACCATATACATGTCACTAAATGTCTGTGACTGTCATTCTGTGTAAATATGTTTCCAAAGTGGTCACTTAAAGAATATGAAGTATGAACTCAAAAGATCAGTATCTTGCATAACACCTAAAGCATATTTAGTATACAATAAATGTTTCTGGAAAGATCCAATCGTTCTTCCATAATATTATGATGTGGGAGGAATCTCATACAACTTTTAAATACATTTTATCATAATTGTTGAGATTTATCCCTTGCTGTCACCTTGAAACTCTACTCATCTTAATGTCACAAGACCAGGAGCACAACTCGTCTGGTAAGTAGTCTGTGTTCATTCAGTGTCTGCAGAGGAAACTCAAATACCCATAAAAGTTACAGTCGTTAGAGGTTAGAGCTTGTTGTGACACTAAGATTCTGAACAAATCTTTTACTTTAGAGGCACCAGAGCAGGGCTGGGGCTTCACAGGTTCAGTTTGGGCAGTTAAGGAATATTCAGTGAGCTGCTCCAGAAAATGCTTGCGACCTGATAATTTTCATGTCCACCCTGGGTGTATCAACAGCTGTGCTCTGAGGCCTTTTGGAATTTCTGAGCTCGAGAGGGAGTTTTAGGTCAATTCCACTGTTGGAAACACGCACTGCTTTCCCACAAACCCAGCCAGGCAGACCCTCCTGGGACGCCCAGTGGAGCAGAGAAGAGGACTCTGCCCCGTGGTTTTCAAGGGGCCTTTGTCACCATCCCTCCCCACATCATCTCCTTTCTCCACAATAGACAAAAACTCAGTAATATGTCTCTTCAAACTTACTTCTGATATGACAGAGAGAAAAAGAAACCATTTTAGGGAAGGACAACATCATCTCCTCAGGTCTGAGATTACAAAACAGTGATTTATTGAACGTGAATGTGAGTCTGCATGTGTGAAAGCGTCAGGTGCTCAGTCGTGTCCAACTCTTGTGACCCCATGGACTGTAGCCTGCCAAGCTCCTCTGTCCATGGGATTCTCCAGGCAAGAATCCTGGGAAGTGCGTAGCCATTCCCTTCTCCAAGGGATCTTTCCAACCCAGAGATCAAACCCAGGTCTCTTACACTGCAGGAGGATTCTTTCCTTTCTGAGCCACCAGGGAGGCCCCGTCTGTATGCATACACTTTTTTAAATGCAGAAAATCTTCCCGAGAGTCTCCAGCCACACACTGTGGACTTGCCAGCCAATTGCAGTCCCAGGGGCTCTGCTTCTCTGGAGAAACCTGACTAATCCACTCCTCAGTATTTTCCCATCTTTGCTCTGCTGCTCCCACGCACTTCAGCATGTGAGCTGTGCCTTTCCTAGGACTTCGTCAGTGGTCCCTAAGAGAGGGGAAGAAAGGTGCTTTCCTTAGTCTCTGAGTTATTAGATTTTAAGGTCTGCGCTGAGGAGTGTTGCTTGAAGCTGTATTTCCTGACTGCCTGGAAAGAGCGGTAAAGGGTCAGAAAGAATGAGCAAAACCTCCTAGGAACAGAGGAAGGAACAGAACCCTTGAGCTTGCGGCTCCAGCAGTTACATGTCCCCAGGAACATGAGACAAACACTTTGCCATTTTGGTTAAGTGTATTTGGGTTGGGTTTTGGACACTGCTAAATGACTATAAGTACTGTTAAGGGGGGTTTTAAAAGGAGAGACAAGCTCTACTCAAAAATTAAGCAAGGAGAAATGGGAGATTTGATGACTAAGGTGGACTTTGATTAAGGGAGAGGGCTACAAACTAGAAGTGTGTTTAGAAGCTCTTGAGCACCAACTTGAATCATTTCTTAAATTATGTGACCATCAGGAGGCCGAGAGAGATTGGTGTGCAGAAGTGACATGATCGGACTTGGGTTTTGGAAAGTTTAAATTTGAAGCAATCTAGATAATTATTTAAAGGAGAAAGACTGAAGTCAGGAAGCCAGTAAAAAAAAAAAAAAAAGCAATTTAAATGTGAAACTACTCTGCATTTAAAGTGAACGACTGAAGTTATAAGTGGAACGCAGCATAGATGGTCGTGGTGATGGAGAGCGCATTCACAGAGGCAAAAGTGGGCAGAAGGGGAGGCAGCAGAGATCAGACTGGAGGCTTCAGCCAGAGCAAGGAAAATCCAGACGGGGAAGCAGGGAAGGTGTGTGACTGCCTGCTGGTTCATCCCTCCTCATCCTACAGAGGAAGAGATGTAGAGGAGTTGTGGGAGATGGATAGTGACTTTTAGTTAAAAGGTTGCGCTTAAAATGCCAGCTGGAAAATCCTGGAAAGTCCTGAAGACGAATGGAACTGTGGTTGGTACTCTGAAACTGAGCAGCAAGAAGAACAACAAAAATCCCATATAGTTTCAATCAGATTTGATTATTGAAAATCATCCATATTGAGTAGTGCTCAAAATCACTAGCAACAGATGAATTGATAAAGACCTAATGAAACACAGAGACACTGTAGGAGCTCCGTGCAAGAACTCACGATCTGGATCCTGATGATGCAACAATAAAGTTTCAAAAAGAAACATGTCCTCAAGAGAAGAAAAAAGAAATTAAAAGTGTATGGGTTCCTGAGATGCCTAAGAAGAGAAAGGTCTGATTTGGGCAAAAAGGAACACAAGTTTTCAATCACAAGACCCAACAGAGGGAACAGCTGCTGCTGCTGCTAAGTCGCTTCAGTCGTGTCTGACTCTGTGCGACCCCATAGACGGCAGCCCAGCAGGCTCCCCCGTCCCTGGGATTCTCAGTGGTGCCCAAAACCGCAAAGGCAAGATCAGACACAGTGCATTTGCTTCACATCAGCGTATCCTTTGCTTCTGATGGGGAAAAAAAAAAAAAAGTGTCCACAGTTATTTTAACCAAAGGGCTGATGGCACTTGAAGCTGTGTGGTGAGAAATAATTTCCCCAGGAAATGTTTAAGTGATGGGTAAGACGTTCAGTGTTTTTGAGGGACGTTCTACCAATATAAATAAATTGTTGAATGGGTACTATGAATTTCACACTTTTTTAAAGCTCTCACCAAATTCAGCTAAATGATCCTCAACATACATATGATGCGAGAAAAACATTGTTTTCTTTTCTTGAGGTGAGTCAATCTATGACTTGATGGTTCACATTCCTGTTTCCCATGAAGATATAGGGCACATAGATACTTCACACCATATTTTCAATTTCTTTTCTTATCTATTCCTCAAAGCATAATTAAGCTGAATATAGAAAAATAACCCACTCTTAGCTTCTTGTTGGAAAACAAAGATAAGGCTAGTAAAGTTGTCACAGTTTTCAAGGCAATAATTACCTGTACTTAAGCCAATAAACAATGTCTCCTATAGTAAATAATACTCATTACACAAAACGATTTATTCAGCTCTTGAAATGCACTTGACTACAACTTCTTACCCTACCCTACCAACCTTCAATGCCACAAAATCAGACATCTAGAAGAGATGTGTTGACCTATTTTTTTGGCTTTTAGTATCTAAACTTCTAAGAAAAAGAAATGTATTTCAACTAGTAGAGAAAACTGGGAAATGGTTTCAGTGAATTCAGAACATAAACTTGTATGTTGAGATTAAAATCTAAAATGACAAAATATCTTATTCAAACTTGTCAACAGTTCAGTTCAGTTCAGTCACTCAGTCGTGTCCGACTCCTTGCGACCCCATGAATCACAGCACGCCAGGCCTCCCTGTCCATCACCAACTCCTGGAGTTCACTCAGACTCAAGTCCATCGAGTCAGTGATGCCATCCAGCATCTCATCCTCTGTTGTCCCCTTCTCCTCCTGCCCCCAATCCCTCCCAGCATCAGAGTCTTTTCCAATGAGTCAACTCTTCGCATGAGGTGGCCAAAGTACTGGAGTTTCAGCTTCAGCATCAGTCCTTCCAAAGAACACCCAGGGCTGATCTCCTTCAGAATGGACTATTGGATCTCTTTGCAGTCCAAGGGACTCTCAAGAGTCTTCTCCAACACCACAGTTCAAAAGCATCAATTCTTCGGTGCTCAGCTTTCTTTATAGTCCAACTCTCACATCCATACATGATCACTGGAAAAACGATAGTCTTGACTAGACAGACCTTTGTTGGCAAACTAATGTCTCTGCTTTTCAATAGTAATTCATTAAAATTATGTGATACAGTGGAAAGTGCTCTAAGCTTAGAGCCAGACTGGAGCTCACATCTGAGATCTACCGTCTGTTTTTCTCTGTGCAGGACTGTGACTCAGTGACTTACATTTGCTGAGCCACTGTTTTCTCATCTACTGGGGCTTCCCTGGTGACTCGGAGGTTAAAGCATCTGCAGTTAATGACATTTTTAATGTGGATTCAATAGAGTAGATAGTCCATAAAAGATTGCTAGGATACAGAGAATGTGGAATTCAGCCTTCTCAAAGTAGCTACATAATTATTGTGATTCCAAAATGAACTGAAAGGTGTTTACAACAGATGCGGTGGTCTCTTAAAACCATGCACAATGAATGCTAATATAGTCAGCAGACAGGCAAATTGCTCTGCAAAAAAAAAAAAGTGAGTACACCACTGAGATACTTATGCATTTTTAATATTTGTGTAGTTGAGGTTATGCATGAAGTGATGGGTGGCCCAGCCATTACCCCATATTCATTCATTCAGCAAACTTAGTTATGGAATCGTCTCTATGCTCTGGATCTTGTCCTAGGCACTGGGGATGTAGCAGTGATCAACACAGGGAAGGACCACTGCCCAGAGATGGCCTATATTATCAGAGGAAGCATAACAAGTAAGGGGCATATAAATATACAAATAGGGATTTTTCCTCCTAACTGAAAAGTACACATTTTGTTCCCTTGTAGTAGTATTTGAAGGCTGTTTCAGAAGTTCTTGAGATACATTTTTATTGAACCTTGAGCCCTCACCCTTCCCCCATCTCTCTGAGCTTCTGAACTCAAGGCATAATTATACCCAGTTAAGATCCACATACCCAGGCATAAACTCAGTATTTGGTGTATAGTGTATAATACACAGATTTACTAAAATCCCATTTTTAAATTTTCATTTTTAGAAGTAACAATACTAATGATACATCTTTATGGTGCCATGGCATAATTTCCCTATTTATATCTATTTATAATCCTCACAGTTATCCAGCAAAATAAATAGTTTTTCAAGTTTAACATGGGAGAAGATGAAGGAAACGGAAGTCAAGCACAAGGAATAGGTCACCAGCCTCTGGGAGCAGCAGAGCTGGGTTTGTAGCTTCCATTGACCTCCCTTCTGAGCCATGCCCTCTCCACTGGGCAGCGTCGCATCCCCGCACCCTGCCCCACTCCAGGCATCTGCAAGTCCACCTCTAGGCTTGCTCCCTGCTCTTCTCCAGACTGCCTTCCCCTCCTGGAGATGAGTGGTTGGGTCCCTTGTCTTTTGGTGTCTGGTTGTGTTTGACCACTGGAGAGGAGATGGGATGACCCCTTAGTAATATCTCCACCACAGCCCTCCCTCTGCAGGGTCTGGTGGGCTGGCTTCACTGCTCCTGAAGCTCCTGCCCCTGCCAGTGGCCTCCCCTGCAGGACTCACTTTCTCTCTCTCTTTCTCTCTGGGAGCTGCTGCCACTCCCTCCCCTTCCCCCTCGCCTCTAGGGTATAGAGTCTAGGGTCTAGGATTGCAAGGAGTTATTAGCCTCAGGGAGCTGCAGCAGCCTTGTGGCTCCATGCTCATCCAACCTTTGTCAATTGTGTGTGTGTGTGTGTGTGTGTGTGTGTGCACTCAGTCGTGTCCAGCTTTCTGTGACACCATGGACTATAGCCCGCCAGGCTCCTCTGTCCATGGGATTCTCCAGGCCAGAATCCTGGAGTGGGCTGCCATTTCCTTCCCCAGGGGATCTTCCTGACTCAGGGATCAAAGCCTTGTCTCCTACATCTCTTGCACTGGCAGGCAAATTCTTTACCAATGCACCATCTGGGAAGCCTGCAGCTAGTTTAAGTTTTGCCTAATTACTCAGTTTCATGGTGTTATCAGTTTATACTAAGATGGGCTTCTTATGGGAGAGGTCCAAATCATACAAAATTGACATCAGGTGAAATTTTTCTGAAACTTTCTTAGACTCACTAAACTTCTGCTTTTTACCTGCCCCCAAGTCCCAGGGCAACAAATTCTACCTTGATGGACCTATTGTTTCCTTTTTCCATCAGCCATTCTTTTCTTCTTTATTTGTCCCTACCATAAACTCTATCTATCTATCTATCCATCTATCTACACACAAGTGCAGATATAGACAATGCATACCATATATAGATTGGGAGGTAGATGAAGATAAAGAAACAGAGATAGAGATAGAAATTGATATTGATATATACACACAGAGAGAATTCTTGTGTTTAAAAAATCTCAGCATTCAATTCATTCATCTTAGATGCAAGTGCTATCAATTCAAGTGTTCGGGTTATTATTTCCAAATTCATTCTTTTGTGTGATATAACATTAATTCATCTTGAGAAGTATTGTTTAAGATAACCTATAAAGAGAAACATAGATTACACTGAGAAAAAAGAATTACCAAGTTGTTGTCTCAGTTGCCAAATTTCTACCAGTGTTGTCACAACCAATAAAGCCTCATCTGTTATTAGGAAAACACCTTAGTTCTTAAGCTACTTATCATGACTATTTTATTGTGAGGAATGGGCTTCCCAGGTGGCACAGTGGTAAAGAATCTTCTTGCCAATGCAGGAGATGTGGGTTCAATTCCTGGGTTGAGGAGGAAATGGCAACTCCCTCCTGTATTCTTGCCTGGAGAATCCCATGGACAGAGGAGCCTGGCGGTCTACTGTTCAAGGGGTCACAAAGAGTTAGGCACAACTGAGGTCACTAGCACACACAGATGAACTCACAAACACTCAGAGGGTTGATGGGACTTACTTGAGAATGCAGTCAGGGAATTCTAGAATCAGAGCAAGGACCTGACCGGAGTCTGATTTTCCAACCCACTGTCTTTATATTTCACACTGCTCAGTGGCATCTGTGGAAAGAATTACTGATTTTCTAGTAATCCAACCTCACTCATTTGTTTCAATATGCTGTCATAATGTGACTGCTATTAACACGTCCATAGAAACTGTCTTTCCTTTCACTGCATTTACTCTCCCAGAAAACCAGAGGAAGTGCACCCTTCAACAAGGATGTGGTGAGTTGGCAGCAAGACAAACTTGGTTCGTTTTAAATGAGGCAGTTCAAGACACACACACAGAGACTCCACCCTTGGCCAGAAATCTTGTCTTAAGCAGAGGCTGGATAAAGTGGAATAAAGGAAATATGCACATTCATTTCCAAGGTTTGGGTTTTGGCATCGGTAAGGGAAAAAAGTTAAAGTCTGTGTAGGTAATCACAGCTTCCCCACTCAGCTAGGATTCTCTTCTAAAACACCGGTCTCTTTAAACTCTTCCTTCACTCCCACCTGTAAAGAAAGAGTAAACATTCATCAGTACAGTGGTTTTTACATTTATTTAATTAACATTTGTGAAGAATGTTATGATCCCCAAGTAGTATACATTAGAGCTGGCAAGTTATCATCAAGATTAATAAGCAAGTAAAGGTTCTAGCTGAAAGCCAAGGTTTTGGAACTAGCTACCTGAATACATTGGTTTTTTGTGAAGAATCTTAATGCATTCCCAAACATGTACTATAACATCTAGATGCTGCTGCAAGTCAGACATAGACTCATTCAAGATTATACATGTTAAATGTCATTCTAGTAAAAGTCCGTTATAGTGTCTGACAGTTTCATCCATCTCATCAGAACTGATTCAAATGAATTCTTTTAACTGCTGAGTAGCTTATCCATTCATCTGCTGATGGACATCTAGGTTGTTTGGTTTTGATCGAATTTGTGTTCTTAGAAACATATGAACATAAAAGAATATAGTACATGAAGGGAAATTTGTGCTTATACTCTATTCATTCTTTCACAGATTGTGCAACATACATTCATTTCATTACCGAAACCAGCAGCTATGGTCTCCAGACAGCTGAACATTTCTAGGGGTGTCCGATCCACAAGTCAGAGAAGGTGGAGTTAAATGACTCTCTCTCTCTCTTTTTTTTTTTAAATCAAATAACAGCAATGTCATGCAGGAAAAAAATTCACGAGTGTAACTTATTAGCGCGAGTTCTTCTAGAATTTCTTCTCTCTGCCACAAGCCTAGGTCTCCATATAATAAGTCATCCACCTTGGAAATTTATTAGTCTATTCTATGCCTAGGATTTGGGCTTCCCAGGTGACTCAATAAGTAAAGAAAGCGGAAGTGAAAGTTGCTCAGTCATGTCTGACTCTTTGTAACCCCGTGGACTCTATAGTCCATGGAATTCTCCAGGCCAGAGTACTGGAGTGGGTAGCCTATCCATTCTCCAGAGAGTCTTCCTGACCGAGGAATCGAACTGGGGTCTCCTGCATTGCAGGCAGATTCTTTACTAACTGAGCTATGAGGGAAGCCAGTAGGTAAAGAATCCACCTGAAATGTGGGACATGTGGGTTCCATCCCTGGTTCTAGAAGACCCCCTGGAGAATGACGTGCCTGGATAGTTCCATGGACAGAGGACCCTGGGGGTCATAGTCCATGGGGTCACAGAGTCGGGCACAACTGAATGACTGAGCACAGACACATAGGAATTCCTTTACTTATAGCTCTTAAATCATGGGTCATGAATAAGAAATGAAATATATATATGTAATTTTACTGAAGACAATAATACATATTTAAGATAACAATAAAGACCAAATATTAAAAACATGTGTATAAACTATTTTGAAATGAGATATTAGGCACGAATAATTTTATTATTGTCATCAATCAGCATTTAGAGTTTGTAAATCTGCACCCACCCAAAATGATTTATTTGTGCATGCAGATTTCAGGTCATTTTGTCACATTAACTAAAACAAAAGTATTTCACAGAATTGTTGTAACCTCAATGTCCATCTCGGCCTATTTCTATTTATCTATTCAATACGTCTATTGAAAAGCATCGATCCAGGACATGGCATAACTTACTTCATCTCATTCAGTCAATTCTGACTACCAACTTTTAAATTTTCTTTTTACTTAATAAAAATGAAATTTGATATAAAGTATCTTAGCAAAGGGATTCTTTTTATTTGGGAAATATTTTTATCTCAGTATTTTTCTCATGTAAATACAAGACCTCTCAACAGTGATAGTGTTAAAATCTGTTTTAACACAGATAAAGCACTGTCTTCACCTTAATTTGAATTTCCCAATAAAATTGTATTTTCTACTTTGATTCTATTTAATGCACAGAGTTTCTTCCGTAGCAGTGCCTGGACAGCAAAGTGACCCCATTTAGCTTTGCTTTTCAGGCTGAGAAAATCTGTAGCATATCAATTTCTTCTCCTTGAGAGGTTTCATTAGTATTCAATGTCTTCCTCTTCCTTTTTAAATAAAATCAGGCGTTCATCTTTGTTTTGTATGCGTGCACTCTGAGCATAAGGACACTGGGTTTATTTAATAGATACACAGGAGATCTAGAGAAGAGTCACGACGGAACTATACGGCAACCCAGGGAAGGGGACCCTAGGGATCCAGGTATTAACCTCAGAGCAGGAGTTTAATTCACAAAATCACTCTCCCATTCATTTAATTATACAGTCAGTCATACATTCACTCAATAATCCCTTGGCCGCAGTGCAAAGCCTCTGAGCTCTATACAAAATGTTCTGATGTAGTCAATGCCTTCCATTAGGAATCCTCCCAAAAATGACAGAAGAAGGGTCATAAGCGAGAGAAAAGCCACATGGAGAGGAATGAACCTGAAGAAGTCATCACGTTTCCAGCATGAATGCATCAGTGAGCCTGGTTTACTAAGAGTCTGCATGTGGCCCCTTGTCCCAGGTAGCGTGTGTTCTTCAGGTTTGGATTTAAAGTGAAATCATTGTCACTGGATTATCAGGCTAACTGTGGACATCTACGGCAGCCAAGCTGCACACCAGAGTCTCGCCTTTGACCCAAGTGGAGGGGCCACCTCACTCAGCTTTTTCTTAAACCATCAAAGGAAAAAAAAAATTGGTTTTCAGTGTTTCATACTAGGGGAGAAGCTTTATCTGAGAACTAGGCTTCATTTTATGCTTTTTGTTTTCTTTTTCTCTTTTTTGCCCTGGGATCCACACCAGACTCCATATCTTCCCCTCACTGTTCTCATCCTCCTTCTGAAGAAATGGAAAAATATGTAAATTTGGCTGAAACTGACTGTCTCCTCCTCTGTGACCACCCATACTTGCTCTCAAGTATTTACGATATGAGCATTTACATCTCCCTCTGAACATGCTTTTTCTTACAGAATTTGCCCTATAAAATTCATTGTGTTTTTTCTTAAAAGAGGTTTTGGCCCCTGAGAAGGATCTCAGAAAAAAGCAAGGTACTGGGCCAGGGTGCACTTGCTGCAGGGGCTCTGGGGACGTTTTCAGGACTCAGGCCCACCATGTGCAGGCTGTCCCATCAGGGGCACACGTGAAGCCAACTCTCTCATGCAACTATTCTGGGCTCTTGGAAAGAGTCACTTACAAAAACTACAGTGTGTTGGTCATTTTTGCTTTCATTTTAAATCTCAAGTTAATTTAAGCCTAAAATCTCTCCAGACTAATGGAATTTTTTTTTTTTTCTAAACCATTCCGATTATGTGACCACTACATTGAAAGCCCCATTAAGGCAGTCACGTACCGCTAAGTCTACTGGTGAAAGTTTCTGAATGCTGTCCATGAAAAGTCCTTTTAGATACTAAATTATGACAGTTTTCAGAAAGAAGAAAAAACATGATATTCTGTGAGCACAGGTGTATTCACACACACCAGAAAATTGAAATCCAATTCAGAAGGCAATATTGGAAACAATTTGAGCCTGGATCCAATCTGGCCAGGGCTGAAATAGCACAAGAAATGACTTTGAAGATGATTCTGCCATTTTTTTCAGTTCATTCTATACGACTGGAGCCATCAATATGGAATGAACTGGAAAACCCACATTAAATTCCTGCTTATGTCGTTTCAGCCAGAGCAGAGGCTGCAAGTTACTTCCAGGGGTGCTACTGAAGTAAAATGTTACACAATTTTTTAAAATTAAATAAGAAGCAAAATAGAAAATGAGCTTTACTTTTAAAACTACAATTACGAAAAACTCACAAGTGTAGTTACTTTTAAATAAATAGGATCCCTAACTCCAATGCAGTACATGTTTTAAACATTCTCGTATACTGTTACAATCTCTAATTTGATTATACAAGAATATGAAATTTTATGCCATAAGTTCATTCTTAAAACGGCATTATTCTCATTGTTTTGAGTATTGATTTTTCACAAAATAGGATTGTGTTATCACTGCCATGTTTAAAACGGATAACCAACAAGGACCTTTTGTATAGCACATGGAACTCTACTCAATGTTACGCGCCAGCCTGGATAGCAGGTAGGTTTAGGGTAAAATGGATACATGTCCGTGTATGGCTGAGTCCCTACGAAGCTCACCTGCAACGTCCACAACATTGTTAAACAGCTTTACCTCAATACAAAATGAAAAGATTAAAGTTTAATTAAAAAAAAAAAGAATTCTGTTAAGCATGCATTATATGATAATTGAGGAAAAGAAAACTTCCTTTCCTAAAAGAAGGAATCCTTCCGGCATGTAAGTAACTGGTCCTCTGAAGTTTTTAAATTTGTTCTTTCATAAAGCCAGTAAAGGACCTCCGAGAGTTGTCCCGATTCCACTGGGGGCACCTGAACCCCCCTCACTGTGTGTGGCCCCCGAGGAGCCTCAGCTTTTCTTGAGGACCAGACAGAGCGAAGGACAGCCTCTGCTGAAGGTCAGACTTCTTTGTGACGCCTGCTCACTTCTGACTTTATCATCAGGGTTTCAGTTTCCCTGGACCAGCCTGGCTTACTGCTGCTCTCCAATTCTTTGAGTCTCTGATGTAGCCAGGCTGTGACAAGAAATTCTTACGGCTGACTCTGTCCAAACCGCCAGACTTCGGACCCACCTGCCCGATTTTCACCAACATCATTAGTGTGGTCAATTCTGATTGTCTCAGCTGACCCTTGATATGAATTCATACTCTTACAGTTGCAAGAGCATGTTTGTGTGAATTGCAATAAGGTAGGACCAATTTTGAATTTCATGGTTGCAGTCACCATCTGCAGTAATTTTGGAACCCAAGAAACTAAAGTCTGACACTGTTTCTGCTGTTTCCCCATCTATTTCCCATGAAGTGATGGGACCAGATGCCATGATCTTCATTTTCTGAATGTTGAGCTTTAAGCCAACTTTTTCACTCTCTTCTTTTACTTTCATCAAGAGGCTTTTTAGCTCCTCTTCGCTTTCTGCCATAAGGGTGGTGTCATCTGCATATCTGAGGTTATTGATAATTCTCCCGGCAATCTTGATTCCAGTTTGTGCTTCTTCCAGTCCAGTGTTTCTTGTGATGTACTCTGCATATAAGTTAAATAAGCAGGGTGACAGTATACAGCCTTGACGTACTCCTTTTCCTATTTGGAACCAGTCTGTTGTTCCATGTCCAGTTTTAACTGTTTCTTCCTGACCTGGTGACTGCAGCCATGAAATTAAAAGATGCTTACTCCTTGGAAGAAAAGTTATGACCCACCTAGATAACATATTGAAAAACAGAGACATTACTTTGCCAACAAAAGTCTGTCTAGTCAGGGCTATGGTTTTTCCAGTGGTCATGTATGGATGTGAGAGTCAGACTGTGAAGAAAGCTGAGCGCCGAAGAATTGATGCTTTTGAACTGTGGTGTTGGAGAAGACTCTTGAGAGTCCCTTGGACTGCAAGGAGATCCAACCAGTTCATTCTGAAGGAGATCAGCCCTGGGATTTCTTTGGAGGGAATGATGCTGAAGCTGAAACTCCAGTACTTTGGCCACCTCATGTGAAGAGTTGACTCATTGGAAAAGACTCTGATGCTGGGAGGGACTGGGGGCAGGAGGAGAAGGGGATGACAGAGGATGAGATGGCTGGATGGCATCACTGACTCGATGGACGTGAGTCTGAGTGAACTCCGGGAGTTGGTGATGGACAGGAAGGCCTGGTGTGCTGTGATTCAAGGGGTCGCAAAGAGTCGGACACGACTGAGTGACTGAACTGAAATGGGGACCAATTTTTACATCCTTCTCCAGTCATTGCATATGGATAGAATGTCTTCATCAAAAGTGGTGCTCAGAGTAATTTTTGTGTTTTGATTTGTATTTTTTTATTGTTTGATTTTGCTTTAGTGATACACGAATTAACTTCTGCTTGTCTATCCGCAAATTCTTGTCCAAATGCCCAATTTATGGAATTAAAGAGAGTTGTTTTACTGGATGAGCCCAGAATAGGTAGACTAGAAGAAACTAAATACATGCAAATATTAACTGTCATTTTCAGAAACGTGGATAAACTTGATCTTAGTAAAAGAAAGGAGACATGAAAGAATAAGGAGCATAATTCATGGGCAGAAGGAGAACATATCCACAGGGTTCAGAGAACTCCAGGACCTAAGGTCCAGGGCCCTGGTGGGAGCATGCCACTGGCAGAAACAGCTTCCATATGTGTGGATTTTAAAACAGACTTTCTCAACCAACACTGCAATGATGCAGTTTTGGATCTTAGTGTAGGCTTCATGCTTATCTCTGATCATCTTTATCTGATTAGATGAAATGTAATACCTTGTTCCCCTCTAAAGCACACCTTCAGGGTGATAATTTGGCTGTTCCTTGATCATTTCTTCTGAAGGGAATCTTAACTTTATCCTGCAGAAGGCATTGCCTTTTGAGTTCTTGCAGCTTTTTAAGTTACCCTTTCTAGAAGTGCAAGTGGCCAATAAGAAAAGCAACATGAAAAGATGCCCAACAAGGTTAATTATTAGAGAAATGAAAATCAAAACGACAATGAGGTACCACTTCACAGAGTCAAAATGACCACCATTAAAAAGTCTACAAATTACAAATTCTGGAGAGGGTATGAAGAAAAAGGAACACTCATATACTGTCGTTGGGAATGTGAGTTAGTGCAGCCACTGTGGAAAATAATATGGAGGTTCCTCAGAAAACTACGTAATAATAGATTCACCATATAATCTAGCAACCCCACTCCTGGGCAAATACCCAGACAAAACTACTATTCAAAAACATACATGCACCCTCATGTTCATAGAAGCACTATTCACGATAGCCAAGATATGGAATCAATCTAAATGTGCATTGACAGTTGAGTGAACAGAGAAGATGTGATATACATATGCAAGGGAAAAAAAAATTAATGCTATTTGCAGCAACATGTGGAGAAGGCAATGGCACCCCACTCCAGTACTCTTGCCTGGAAAATCCCATGGACGGAGGAGCCTGGTAGGCCTGCAGTCCGTGGGGTCACTAAGAGTCGGACACAACTGAACTACTTCACTTTCACTTTTCACTTTCATGCACTGGAGAAGGAAATGGCAACCCACTCCAGTGTTCTTGCCTGGAGAATCCCAGGGATGGGGGAGCCCGGTGGGCTGCCGTCTATGGGGTCATACAGAGTTAGACACAACTGAAGTGACTTAGCAGCAGCAGCAGCAACATGGATACAACTAGAGATTATTGTACTAAGAGATAGAAAGACAAGTCCCATATGATAGCCCTTATATATGGAATCTAAAATATGACACAAATCAACTCATCTATGAAGCAAAAATAGAATCATGGACAAAGAAAATAGACTCAATTCAGATCAGTTCAGTCATTCAGTCATGTTCGACTCTTTGTAGCCCTGTGGACTGCAGCACACTAAGCTTCTCTGTCCATTACCAACTCCTGGAGATTACTCAAACTTATGTCCATCAAGTCGATGTTGCCATCCAAACATCTCATCCTCTGTCGTCTCTTTCTCCTCCTGCCCTCAATCTTTCCCAGCATCAGGGTCTTCGCCAATGAGTCAGTTCTTCGCATTAGGTGGCCAAAGTATTGGAGTTTCATTTTCAGCATCAGTCCTTCCAGTGAATATTCAGGACAGATTTCCTGAAAACAGACTAGTGGTTGCAAAGCTGGGTGAGAGGGTAGTGATTGGAGGAGAATGGAATGGAAGGTTGGGGTTATCAGATGCAAGCTATTATATATCGGATGGATAAACAATGGGATTCTACTGTACAGCAGAGAGAACTATATTTAATATCTTATGATAAACCATAATGGAAAATATTGAAAAAGAACATATATATACATATATATGTGTGTGTGTAACTGAATCACTTTGCCATACAGCAGTAATTAACACAACAGTGTAAATCAATTATTCGTCAATTAAAAAAATAAACTGTCCTTTCTACTCTAAGGATATGGACATAATCTGATAAGGACAGGTTCTTAGCTCCCATTATTCATCATGGTTTATGTTAAGCTAAATGATTTCCACAGTTTGCTTCTCTGATGATATTTTTTCTTGATGTCTGTACTTTCATAAACAAACAATTCATTATTTTGTCTTCTACTTTTGGAATGGCAACTGCTCCATATCACCATCTTTTACTATGTCTCCTTTGTGTTTGACCTCAGGCTTTTTATTTTGTTAAGATCTCACAGGGGTGTGGGTTTCGTTTTTCCTGGGTAAACACTGTGTACAATCCAGTCTGCCCTGGGGGCAATGGTCCTTAGAGCTCTGTGTCAAGAAATCTGGAATTAATTGAGCCAGGATGGAACAGAACATCTGGTATTTTAAAAGTTTTCCATGTGATTTTACTATTCTACCATGATTGCTATCCCCTGCTCTGATCGAATCCTCCTTTATATAATTTTTGCAAAATCTTCTCTAGCCTTGTAGACAGAACAAACTTCCAATAATTTATACAGGTGCCCTCACACTGGCCACACAGAGTGATCTTTTTCAAAGACGTATGATAGCTGTTCCTGGGTCTCATTTAATTATTATTTTCTAAGTTATCATCTCCAGAATGTTCTTAAGTATCCTTCTCTAGTAACTTCAATTTGTGACAGCAAAAATCTAACACACGATGTCATGTATATTCTAATCATCTTTGTAGAGAGAAGCTATTTCACACTCCTAAGCCCCCAGTTTCCAGGTGCCAACACCTTGGACTGAGATGCTACACGTCAATTCATATCAAAGTTTTATTCCATGACCTCCTGCTGAAGAGTCTCATCATGCTTGGTGGCAACAAAGGTCTTTGGCTGTTGTTCATACTGAAACTAAATATCATCCTTTAAAAATAGAATTGGTAAGAAGGCATTTTTGTAGTTTTAAATTAATATCTTTTGAGTGCTAACCCAGGGGAAAAGTATTTACATGACATGTACTTAGTCCCTTTCACTTCCTGGTTGACATGGGTCAAGTTGGTTCTAGGCAGGAAAGGTACACCTTTTTAATGAGAAGGGTTAGCATTATGAAATAACTTTTGTGCTTCTCCAAGTACTAGGAACAGCATGCATTTCCTGAGGAAGAATTTGTTCCAGTGATACTGGCGCTACCCTTTTGGATCCTAATAAGTACATCCTGTTCACCCTTCAGTGATTTAAGTCAGAACATCTTAGCCCCCTCCAGCTCCTCTGACTCTCCAATTCTCCATGAACTTCCAAACATAATCCAAAGCTATTCAACCTCACAGACAAGTTTCCTCTGCATTAATCAATGATTTGCCTTATCAGGATCAAGATTTTGATTCTTTGTTTTTATCGTTCTGTTTTCTTTGGTGGTTGTTGATGTTGATGTTTCTGGATGGAAGTGATTCAAAACTTAACCCCTTCTGGCCTAAAAGGACACAGTCAAAGGATGCTGGCTTTATTGAAAAGATACTGAGGCTCACAAAACTGAAGAAATGATAGCTCTCAAGAACTAAAGGGAAACTCAGTGACAAGTAGAACTAATTCTCATGTTTACTGCCTTCTATTCTCTCAGCAAAGTTGAGTTCTACTTTCATGATCACCAAGCCAGTTTCTTGACTAAATAGACAACAGAGTATCATCTTTTCAGCTTCAGAAGATGTGAGGGGAAGGACCATGCTTGGCTGGGCTGGAATCATAACAAGTTATGTTAAGAAGGATATAATTTTATGATTAGATCTTTCTGATTCATCTGCCCACCTCTGAGTCAGAATGGATAGGTTTTATTCTCAAAATGGAGAGAAAATGGTTTTTAAAAATCACCACATACTTGGACTCATTTAGAGCAGTTAAGCACTCTTTCAGAATCACATCATCTATCTTGAGTGTCAACTAAAAGGAAACTTGCTTTACAATTTTTTTTTACCTGAAGATCATTTCTCTTGTCAGAAAAGTTGAGAATAAAACCAGAACTGAGTAGTTCCTCTCCAATTTCAAGCATTTTGCCCCAACCTGTAATGTCCTTTCTTATCTTATTCTCCAGAAATCAGTCATTTCTCACTTTCTTTAAAGTTTTACAAATCCTCTTTGAGATTTAGATTTTTGAAAATAGTTTTTCAGAACTATAGTCTATACTTTTATTCTCTACATTTTTCTATATTTTCATTCTCTTCATGTTCTGTATTTTTATTCTCATCTTTGGTTATGCATTTTCACTTTCCTTTTCCTTTTACTTTAAGCTCCAAGGGCATGGTTCTTTGTGTGTAGTAACAGTGGTCAGGCCACTGATGGTGCCTGGGAGCTTCCTGATTGTCTAGGTGTATCTCCTATAAATAATATAAATAAATAGTATGTTTATAAATAGTATAAATAATGAATGATGATCCCTATCATATTTATAATGAAATAATCAAGCAATCCCTAACTAGGGTAGGAAGATGCCTTAGAAACTTGTTCTCTATCTCTAACTTCTATTGTTCCCTTCATTGTTTAGAGTTAGTATAAAATTCACTGAGATCTCTTTACTCTCTAGCTCAACAACTGGTCATCAGAAACACAACACAAGAAATAGCAAAGCTTTCATTCTTGCTTTTGTTGCGCTTCTTATAGCTGAACAAGATTACCAGCAGATGGTTTAAACCTGTCTTGTCATCACATACGGCTACTATGTCAGTGTAGTGGTCTTAGAGGGAATATAGCATCCATGTTCTCTTATTTCATTCCTATTTATTTCAATCTTTACCCAAGAGTTCTCCAAATGAATGCACTCTGCATCTGTGACTTTGTATTTTGGCATATAGATTTCATTACATACTGCTACTTTAGCTCCCCTGCCAAATAGTTAACTTATTTGTAAGAAGAGATATAAAATCTGTTTATATGAGGGGGGATTCACATGTGGCTAAAAATGGAGGCTGGCTGCCTTGACAGAGTCTCTTGAGGTGACACTGGTTTGATGTGGTTTTTTCTCATCCTCATCTCTAGCCTGCAGAGCCTTCAGCATCAGCATCACTCTCAACCTTGAATCTATGGAGCAGATTACCACTAGCAAAACTCATAAGATCATCCTATGTAAACTAGAATCGCCACACACATATTTTATTGACATACATAATTATCCAGCAGAGTCAGCTGTGTTTGTGTCTCAGTAAGTTTTCTTCAGAGAATAGTGAGTGGCTAAATAGTACAGTCAATCCTAAAGGAAATCAACCCTGAATATTCATTGGCAGGACAGATGCTGAAGCTGAAACTCCAATGCTTCAGCCACCTGATGCAAAGAGCTGACTCATGGAAAAGACCTTGATGCTGGCAAAGATTGAAGGCAGGCGAAGGGAGCAACAGAGGACGAGATGTTGGATGGCATCTTGGACTCAGTGGACATGGCTTTGAGCAAACTCCGGGAGATGGTGAAATACAGGGAAGCCTGGCATGCAGTAGTCCATGGGGTCACAAAGAGTGAGAACAACTGAGTGATTAAACAATAACAAAATAGTATTGGTATATTGCATGAGTATGAGATATAAGTAAAAAGACCAAGCTGGAGAAAATGTCTCTGAGCTGCCATCATCAGGTTAGAGTATTTTGATCAATGCTCTAACTTATGTAGCTTTAACACTTTTGGATAAACATTCCTAATACCAAGGATCTACTCTTCCATTTTTTAAGTTTTATCTTATCCGTGCTTTAACTCTGTGAGAATATAATCTCACTTTTTATTCCTGTCATACAGTAACAGAATTGAAAAGCACTTCTTTTTTTATGGTCTCCTTCTCTGGATGTTGAGTTCCTTACATCAGCCCTGCTACAGCCTACTCTTCTCTTGCTGTGTTTCCTTCACAGATCTTCTCCCGTCACAAATACCCAAAATATTCGTCTGTGATCCGTGTTCACCACTGCTTCCTGACTTTTGTCACCCAGGAGTATGTGTGTGCAGGCATCCACTGATGGGTTTGAGGCCATCCTATTCAGTGCCCTTGTCCAACAACATACTTACACTGTTTCCAAGGCCCTAAGATAGCTCACCAGATATAAACAATTCTCCAAAGTGATGAGCAGATATTTACATTTAAGGAATTTTTATTTCATTTCCTAATCTGATTTTTGGTTCTTCATGATGAACAACTGTTGCTTGTTGATCTCTGTATACCAACTCCCTGAACAATATATAGGATATATGCCTGAAAAGAACATTTTCTGAATTATTTAAATTCTCCAGGAAGGAAATGGCATTGAATTAAAGTGCATTTCTAGTTAGTGAGGTTTATTTGTTTTTAATTCTGGGAACTTAGGAGAATGGTGATGTCATTGATGAAGGTAAATATTACAAAAAAGTAGCGGGTGTGTGTGTGTGTGTGTGTGTGTGTGTGTGTGTGTGTGTATTAGTGAAGGGGGAGGAAGACTTGAGTGAAGGGTGAAGAAGGACCTCATAGCCCACAGGAAAGAAATGCATGATGGGAAATATTATACAATGCCACAGAAAAGCTTCTGCAAGGTATGCTTATAAGGATACGATGTATAGTATATTAGACTTTTTAAAATATTATATTTTAGTCACTAACTCTAAATCAGAGTTATCTAAAATGTGTGTGTGTGTGTGCACATGCCCGTTCAATCACACAGTCATGTCTGAGTCTTTGTGACCCCATGGACTGTAGCCCCCAGGCCCCTCTGTCCATGAAATTCTCCAGGCAAGAATACTTGCGTGGGTTGCCATTTCCTTCACCAGGGGATCTTCCCGACCCAGGAATCAAACCCGGGTCTCCTGTGTCCCCTGTATTAGCAGGAGGATTCTTTATATTGCTGAGCCACTGAGGATGCCATCAACAGATGATAGTATATAAAATGAAACTTCACAAAATAACTAAATCTACCTTTATTTCCCTGACTATACCTTCTTAATAATCCTGAGCCCCTGCCATCTAGAATTGCTGGTTGTTTTGAAATGAGCAAGCCTGAGCTATCAAGAACCAACTCTATAATCAATACAAAGTTTTATTTTCTGTCATTTCCAGAAAACTAGTTCTTAACCTAAAAAGTCTTCACTTTTTCTCTAAAGTCATCAGAAACATTATGTAGTGAATTCCCTAAGCCTTTGACACCAGTTTTTCTAGTCTACTCTTAAAACGCCTTTTAATCTTTTTCATTGCATTTTTAAAAATTAACTTCTCATTTTGAAAGCAGATTTTTAAAAGAATGCTAGTCCCTGAGTTGCCAAAGGCATGGATGGAGGTACCATCAAGGGAGAGTTGGGACCACTGTGACTCCAAGAGCCAGCATCTCAGCTGCAGAGCCTTGCTCAGGCTCCTCCAGCCCCACCCAGTGCTCTGTGCAGTAGCAATTTTAAGCTGTAAGGATTTCCCTAAGAATAAATTCCTTAAGGGAGATGGCAAGATGCTTCATTCCACGTGCTGAAACTCACGGGTTTTAATGTAATTGACAGTTGGTAATTTTACCAGTTTTTCCCTTCTGCATCAGTGACTTATGGAAGTGACATTCATAATGAAAAATGCAAGAAGTTATTCTTCCTACTCTTTCTCACTTCAATTAACTAGAGGTGAGCACGTCAGCTGCACAGCCTCCCTGGTGCATTAATCACTGGGAAACCATGCGAATTCAGAAAGATTTGTGGCTCCACTCTTAGCTTGAGCAAAAGTAATCCTCGCATAATTGATATATTTGATACATTTTGGATTGCAGTTTCAATAATGATTCAGTACCATGGTTTAAGGATCCAATCCATTTGAACAGCCGCCCTTCAACCTGGAATGAAAACAAAGAGTCATTCTGTGATACATAAGAAATTAATTTCCATTTCCACTTCTTTTCCTTCTACTTTATCCTAATCCTGCTCATTGCCCATTCCTCCAGGATTAAATGCCCATACTCCTCATTCAACCACAGCTGACCATGTCCACCCTTGCCTACCCACTTCCTCTAAAAGTCTGCAGCGTGAATATAAAGTAAGTTCACTCCAGGTGACACCACCATTTTTTTCACTGCTTCTTACTTTCATTGTCCAAAGCGGAGTTTCAAATTTCTTTGTACATTTCTTTTCCGCCAAGCCCACCAAGACCTTCACCCCCAGCACAGTGCCAACATCATATGCTTTCAGGTTAAATGGATTAAATGTGTGCTTAAGAGCCCAATCCAGGAAAGGTTCCTTTTAGTTGTGTGCTGTGCATGGGAGATGAGTAGACTTTGTAAGGAAATGGCGCTAGCTCTTATAGTCTTTAGCCATTTCAGTCAGTAGCTTTCAGTTATCAGCTTAGTCATTTTAAGTCACATATTTGAAGACTTCCTTGGTGGTCCAGGGGTCAAAACTTTCCCCTCCAAAAAAGGGACACAGATTTGATCCCTGGTCTGGAAGCTAATAGCTTCCATGATAGCTCAGTTGGTAAAGAATCTGCCTGCAATGCAGGAAACCCCGGTTGGATTCCTGGGTAGGGAAGATCCACTGGAGAAGGGATAGGCTACCCACTCCAGTATTCTTGAGCTTCCCTTGTGGCTCAGCTGGCAAAGGATCCTCCTGCAATGTGGGAAACCTGAGTTCAATCCCTGGGTTGGGAAGATCCCCTGGAGAAGGGAAAGGCTACCCACTCTAGCATTCTGGCCTGGAGAATTCAATACACTATATAGTCCATGGGGTCACAAAGAGTCAGACACGAATGAGCAACTTTTACTTTCACCAGGAGCTATCTCGGACATGCTTCATGGCCAAAACAAACAGAAAATCCTAAAACAGGAGCAATACTGTAACAAAGTCAATGAAAAATTTAAAATGGTCCACATCAACATCTTAAAAAATAAAAGCACATCATATGATTGCGACAATTAAGGGCATATAAACATTTGTTTTCATGTGAAGAACTGGTTTCTCAAATCCAAGATATAGATAAAAACCTACTTAGAAGAGTTCTTGTTGTTTAATTGTAATCAGTATTTAGATGCAATTTTGTCTCAATTAATGATTTAAAAGCTAGATAACCAATGTACTAATTTTATTTTTTCTTAAGTATTTAGGTGGACATCATAATGGACAAAATTTTATACAAAGGTATCTTATAACTTATTTGCAAATCATATTTTGTAATGTAACTTTTCCTGCTATATGCATGCTCAGTCATTTAAATTCTACTTAATACAACCTATAAAAGTTCAAATTTAAAGAAATATTAAGGATCAATTATTTCACCAAAAGAATTACCAGCTGATTCTACTTTTAAAACCTGTTTCATACTAGAACATCAACAATTAGTGCATAAATAACTATATGACTATATTACTCAGTGAAACGAGAAGAAGTGTCCAGTAGCCACATACATCCCAGGGACACATTGAGATGTGGAGAAAGCATAGAAACATACAATTCTCAGCTGCTTCCAGACAACAGATGATCTGAAATAATATATTCTAATACTTTCTAAGTTTTGTCCATAAAGAAATGACGGGGACGAAAACCCATAGAATACCAAAAAATTATCTCTGAGGCCCCAACATTTTTCACAGTCAAGTCATAACAATTAAACAACCTAAAACAAAGAAAACCAAAGTAACCCAACTCCCTGCTGGGGAAGAAGAGCATAGGACTGGCAGCAATCCTACTGCTGGGCATACACACCAAGGAAACCAGAATTGAAAGAGACACGTGTACCCCAGTGTTCATCACAGCACTGTTTACAATAGCCAGGACATGGAAGCAACCTAGATGTCCATCAGCAGATAAATGGATAAGAAAGCTGTGGTACATATACACAATAGAGTATTACTCAGCCATTAAAAAGAATACATTTGAATCAGTTCTAATGAGGTGGATGTAACTGGAGCCTATTATACAGATTGAAGTAAGCCAGAAAGAGTAACACCAATGCAGTATACTAACGCATATATATGGAATTTAGAAAGATGGTAACGATAACCCTGTATGCAAGACAGCAAAAGAGACACAGATGTATAGAACAGTCTTTTGGACTCTGTGGGAGAGGGAGAGGGTGGGTGATTTGGGAGAATGGCATGGAAACATGTATAATATTATATAAGACACGAATCGCCAGTCCAGGTCTGATGCAGGTTACAGGATGCTCGGGGCTGGTGCACTGGGATGACCCAGGGGGATGGTACGGGGAGGGAGGAGGGGTTCAGAATGGGGAACACGTGTACACCTGTGGTGGATTCATGTCGATGTATGGCAAAACCAATACAATATTGTAAAGTAATTAGCCTCCAATTAAAATAAATACATTTAAATTAAAACAAAGAAACAACAAAAAAAAAAAATCCTAGACTAACATTCACCCTCAAACATGCCCTCCTTCCTCCCCTGCTCTTTATGTCATCCCAGCTGCTGTTTGCGGTGGGGTAGAGGTTTCCATTCTCCTTCAGCTACCAAGACACTCAGTGGTCTCTGGATTCATTACTGGTGTTGGAACCCAGTAGCATGCGTAGCTTGTCTTATTAGAGATCCCCAGATTCGTGCCACTGGGTCTCATCTCGGGCCTAGCCTTGGATTTCTGTGTCAGAATTTGCTTTACGTGCACTTTCTTCTGTCTTTGTTGATAATCACAGTAGTTTCAAGCCCTCTGATACCCGTGGAAGAGGAAAACTGTCTGCAGCCCTTTAAGCTCCAGCAGGCTCCTGGTACCCCAAGATTTTATGGCCTCATATCTCTGCACCACGTTCCTCAGAACATGCTTCAAAAGTAAAAGTTCAAAAACTAAAATGTGTTTGTAAGCGGTTCCTTTCTCCCATCTTGACATCCAATTTGGTAATACTTCACTTAACTAAGAATCATGCCAGCACTGTGCTAATTATTCAGCCCTTCCCTGGCTTCTGCAAGCTCTAATTAGTAAAAGAAGTTTTCAGGACAAGTTATAATTTGCATGCCAACAAATTTTCCTATAAATTACACAGGAAAGGTAAAATTTGGTACCATCAACTCCCTTTACACAGCTTGATCTATTATACAGACAGATTAGCTGTGGCGTGTACCTGAATAGGCTGTCATGAAACTTGGTGAACATTTTATTCCATTTTTACCCCTACCTTAGACCTCCGATTACGATTTTATTTTGATTTCTTCTGTAAATCTCTACTTGTTATGGGCTTCCCAGGTAGCTCAGTGGGGAAGAATTTGCCTGCCAATGCAGGAGATGGAGAAGTTGAGAATTTGAACCCTGGATTGGGAAGATTCCCTAGAGGAGGAAATGGCAACTCACTCCAGTATTCTTGCCCAAGAAATCCCATGGGTGGAGGAGCCTGGAGGGCTACAGTCCATGGAGTTGGAAAGAGTTGGACACAACTGAGCTCTACTTGTTGTAAAAGCACTGCAATTCACAAGCCAAAGTAACTGCACCCAAAGTATACAAATATTGTCCTTATCACCTTAGATATCTCCATAAAAATAAAATGATTTTGATATGACTTACCAGAGTGTGTCTTAGTAAATCACAAATGTAATATCAGATGAATTAATTTTGAAAGTCAGGGTTACTTCAGAAAAAGATTTGACTTGAATGAGGCCATTTTTGCTATGGCATCAGGGTCCAGGATTACACAATATAAGTTTATGAATGCATGTCCTACTATGTACTCTAACTTTCCAATTCTAAATAAAAATACATTTATATTCACTTATAAAGTCATCTTATTTAGCTTGCAGATCCTTCTTGCTTTCCTAAGTGTGGAACTTCCAAGGGAGTTCATGCTCTCGATTTCAATTTTTGCTTTAAAAGTTAATTCCCCAAAAATGGTATCAGAAGATGATCTTAAAATTTTAACAATTCCCCAAAGTGGACTTATCAGATGGTATGGTCCTACTGTCTCAGTCATCTCCTCTCATCCAGAGATGTTGTACCTGGACAAACAACTGCTGCGTGAAGAAATGATGTTGCAAAAAATCTTCCGCCAGGACTCTGGACGCTGACAAAAACAAGCATTGGACAAAGAAGTGATAATCCATGAAAAAAAGCTGGATTTTGTGTGAGAAGGGCAGAAGTCTGTTCTTGGGTCAGTGGGATGGTTCTACCAGCTGGGACAAGCTGGGACGACAGGAGCTTTAGTGCCAGAGGGGCCTGACGTGACTTGAATGTGGTCTGGAAGACATAATGCTCGCAGCATTTTCCATGATAACAGCAATACTGATGGCCAACTGACAGAGAAATGGAGAGGCTCCCAGTGTCATGGGCTGGTTCAGGCAAACAACAGATTGACAGGTTGGCTGGAAATTTACTAGGGAGATCTAAGAAATGAGACAGCTGTAGGGTAACAGAGTAATGACTGGCTGGTTAAAATGCTACTCAGACACATGGTGACCCTAGGAAGCCAAGGTCAGTATGGACAGTGACTACAGCCATGAAATTAAAAGACGCTTGCTCCTTGGAAGAAAAGCTATGACAAATATAGACAATGTATTCAAAAGCAGAGACACCACTTTGCCAACAAAATCCATATAGTCAAAGCTATGGTTTTTCCAGTAGCCACGTATGGATGTGAGAGTGGGACCATAAGGAAGGCTGAGCACTGAAGAATTGATGCTTTTAAACTGTGGTTTTGGAGAAAACTCTCAAAAGTCCTTTGGACTGCAAGGAGATCCAACCAGTCCATCCTAAAGGAAATCATCCTTGACTATTCACTGGAAGGGCTGATGCTGAAACTGAAGTTCAAATACTTTGGCCACCTGATGAGAAGAGTCGACCACTGGAAAAGATTCTGATGCTGGGAAAGATTGAAAGTGGGAAGAGAAGGGGGAGACAGAGGATGAGATGGTTGAATGGCATCACTGACTCAACAGACAAGAGTCTGAGTAAACTCTGGGAGATAATGAGGGACAGGGAAGCCTGGTGTGGTGCAGCCCATGGGGTCGAAACGAGTGGGACATGACTCAGCTGAACAGCTGAACAACAGCAAAATTCACGTTCATCTCATCATCTTTAGGTGTTCAGTTATGTCCGACATTTTGCAACTCCAAGGACTACAGTCCACCAAGCTCTTCTGTCCATGGGATATTCCAGGCAAGAGTACTGGAGTAGGTTGCCATTTCCTACTCCAGCAAATCTACCCAACCTAGGGATTGAACCCACATCTCTTGTGTCTCCTGCATTGGCAGGCGGATTATTTACCACTGAACCACCTGGGACGGTATAATATATAATTTTAAACTGAGTAGAAACAGCAGCAGCCACACACCGTAGGGGAATGGATTCCATCGATTTACTCCAGGCAAGGTACTACACAAACAAACAAAAAAATCCGTTAAACAATTCAACAACAAAAATTCCCAGGGATAAAACATCAGAATCCACTGTTGCTAAATGTTTACCAAAAATGTTCAGTTTCCAATAAAAATTGACACTTGCAAAAAAACAGTAAAGTTTGACCTCCATCCAGGGTGAACATTTATTATATCTTTTTATTATACTTTTATTATAAATCACCTCTTCATCAGGAGACAAATGGTAAAGCTACAGTGAAATTTCCAATCATAGGCTTATCCTATAAACATGTACTGAGAGCTGCTCACTCAGTTCCAGACACTCTGCTGGGGCCAGAAATACACACTGTTTACTATAGAGCCCATCTCCCACAGTTTTGCATTTGTTGTCAAGAGAACAGAAAAGTATAACACTCTGTGATTGGAGCCATGATAGAACTAAGTGTAGCATATTGCAGGGACATGCAGTGCAGACTGGGTTTTGTTTGGCCTGTATTGGGACACAGGTCAGCCCTAGATTTAGTCATTCATTTAAGACACATCTACTCAGCGCCTACCTTGTGGCTTATGCTACTAGGTCCTAGGAATACAAATATGAAGGAACATGGAACCTCACTTAGAACAGTTCATAATCTAACTGGGGAAGCAGAAAAGTGGACAACCCCACATATGTCAATGGTTTATGTTCAAATTATGCTCATCCTACATTTCCAGGAAAATACAAAAATCCTTGGAGAAGCTTTCCTCGCAACTCTGGTTAAAGACCTTTTCCAAGCTGAATGAACCAAACCTGAGCATTTTTGTTTATAAACACAACCGCACCAGCTTGTTGTGTGGCCACAGCAACATGCCCGTAGAGACAGCAATGGACTTTTTATTAATGTCAAACATAGATAGTTGTGTTAATATTATTATTTTTATATAGGATGTCATCACAAGTTAAGTACTCTAATGATGATTAATATTCAACACAATTTGGAGCAGATGACTGTGTAGAATTCAGTTTTAGTTTAAATGTACTAAGCAAGTTGTTGACTATTTTATCAATTTAGAATAAACTCAAATTGGATTAAAGATCTAAATGTAAGATCAGAAACTATAAAACTCCTAGAGGAGAACATAGGCAAAACACTCTCAGACATAAATCACAGCAGGATCCTCTATGATCCACCTCCCAGAATTCTGGAAATAAAAGCAAAATAAACAAATGGGATCTAATTAAAATTAAAAGCTTCTGCACAACTAAGGAAAATATAAGCAAGGTGAAAAGACAGCCTTCTGAATGGGAGAAAATAATAGCAAATGAAGCAACTGACAAACAACTAATCTCAAAAATATACAAGCAACTTATGCAGCTCAATTCCAGAAAAATAAACGACCCAATCAAAAATGGGCCAAAGAACTAAATAGACATTTCTCCAAAGAAGACACAAACACATGAAAAGATGCTCAACATCACTCATTATTAGAGAAATGCAAATCAAAACCACCATGAGGTACCACTTCACACCAGTCGATCCAAAAATCTGCAAGCAATAAATGCTGGAGGGGGTGTGGAGAAAAGGAACCCTCCTACACTGTTGGTGGGAATGCAAACTAGTACAGCCACTATGGAGAACAGTGTGGAGGTTCATGTTTGGGAATGCATGTAAGAATTAAAGATTTTAAAATTTAAAAAAAATAAAAAATAAAAAAAGAAATAAATTTAAAATCAAAAAAAAAAAATTGCAAATAGAACTACCTTATGACCCAGCAATCCCACTTCTGGGCATACACACCGAGGAAACCAGAATTGAAAGAGACACATGTACCCCAATGTTCATCGCAGCACTGTTTATAATAGCCAGGACATGGAAACAACCTGGATGTCCATCAGCAGATGAATGGATAAGAAAGCTGTGGTACATATACACAATGGAGTATTACTCAGCCGTTAAAAGAATTCATTTGAATCAGTTCTGTTGAGATGGATGAAACTGGAGCCGATTATACAGAGTGAAGTAAGCCAGAAAGAAAAACACCAATACAGTATACTAACACATATATAAAGACAGGAAAAAGACACAGATGCGTATAACGGACTTTTTGGACTCAGAGGGAGAGGGAGAGGGTGGGATGATTTGGGAGAATGGGAATTCCACTATCGCCAGTCTATGTCTGACGTAGGGGGCAGCATGCTTGGGGCTGGTGCATGGGGATGACCCAGAGATGTTGTGGGAGGGAGGTGGGAGGGGGGTCATGTTTAGGGAATTAAAGATTTTAGAATTTAAAAAATAAAAATTAAAAAAAAATAAAATAAAATTTGCTTCAGACTTCAAAAAAAAAAAAAGAATCAAATACAATAAGCATTTTTTCCTAATAAACTTATCCAGATAACAAACAGTTTGAAGTACCATAATCACCATTCATCTGACCAGGCTGAATCTATTATAAGTTTGTAAAATATCCTAAGCCCAAAGTTGGTACAAGAATTACTTTATCTCTTGACAAATAAGAGTCTAATTAAATGTTCATGGTTCTGCCCAGAAGAGATGGTTGTTTCATCTCAATGCTAATTAGTAATCAGAGCTTTAGAAAACTACAAAATCTTTATAATCTCAGAATCATCAGCATTGTTCTTCATGTCTCAAACTTTTAAAGAATTGTAAGGGGCAGGTACATACCTGGTATAATTTATAAAAAAACAGTGATAATAATTAGTCTTCTGAGATTAGATAGAATTGAATTCAATTCCCCACTCTGAAACAATAGCTATTTTCTTAATTAACACTTTACTGATTTTATACATTAGCTGTAATACTTTTTAGGGTTTTTTTCCTTAAACTTTCCGTTCAGTCTGGAGTTATGATTTACATAATTAACAATAAAAACAATTCTTCCCTCAGCCTGAATATATTTTCAATAATTTCATCATCATGATATTTACATGATTTTTTGTTTATATTACTATAAGCAGTAAATGTTAATAAAAATAGATAGTTCTTTTAAATTTTTTGGCTTTTTCCTTTTTTTGCAGTTCTAGAAGCTAGAGTCCTTGGGATTACTTGATTGGACTCATCTACAAGTTTTGCCCAGGGCTACTTTGCCTCACTTATTTCTACAACTACAATAATATACAGATGCCTATTTTTCATTCCAGCCTTCAAATTATATTTCTGTTTAGAAATGAAACATATTTTATAATGTGTTAATAAGAAAGCTGACTTTTGAACAAGTAGGTTAGCATCAACTTATAGAGAATAAGAAATTCACTGTAGAGAGTGAGGTGGGCTGTATAAGCTCACTCTTCCTAAAACAGAAAGTATTCCTAGCCACGCATTCATATAGATGCATATCTGGGTTGGCGTGTGTCCATTCATGATCCATGGACATTATTAACACAGAGATTGCACACTATTTTCTTTCTCCCATTTCCCTTTTGTTGATGTTTCCTCTTGAGTAATATTTCCAGTATTGAGTTGAAATTTTCTAGGCCCTTGAAATCCAGCTCCTGTGTCCATGCATGTTCCCTCAAAAAGTTTGTTAACAAAAATGTATATGTCATTATATCACCATATGTTGAGACCCTGTAACAGAATTAAATAAGAAGTTGGCAAGTTTCCCCCAACTTGAGATATTTAAACAGAGACAGAGACTTCATTCCATCAAGGATGTGAAAAACTTATATACTGAAAACTGAAAAACATTCACGAAAGAACTTGAATAAGATCCTAAATAACTGGAAAGGAGATAGTCACTAATATAGGCGGAAAACAAAACTATAATCCTAAAAACTGAAATAAGGAGAAAAATATATTTGCCATTTTAAGAGTAAAAATATTCAGCAGAAAATAGCATATTTAGAAATGGTACAGATGAGCCTGTTTGCAAAGCAAAAACTGGAGACACAGACATAGAGAAGAAATGTATGGACACCAAAGGAAAAAGTGGGGTTGGGACGAATTGGGAGGTTGGAATCGGCATATATACAGTACTGATACTATGTATAAAATATACAACTATTGAGAACCTACTGTATAGCACTGGGATCTCTTCTCAGTGCTCTGCGGTGACCTAAATGGGAATGAGATCCAAAAAGGGAGATATATATTTATATCAGTTCAGTTCAGTCACTCAGTTGGATAATGTACATGAGAACTGACTTACTCTGCTGCACAGTAGAAACTCACACTACACTGTAAAGCAACTGTACTCCAACAAAAATTGTTAAAAAAGAAAAGAAAAAATAGCACATTTTGCCTAGAATAGGAAAAATATAGATGTTTCAAATGTTACAAAGCATCACTGCAAATCCCTGGGATCACTTTTAGAGATCCTGACTTGTAGGGTGAGGATCAAGCCTGAAGATCTACTTAGATGATTCTTATTTACCAAATATGTTGCAAACCACTGACCTATTTAGAAAAATAACCTGAGAAAAAGAACCTTTGGATCTCTTCTTACTGCTGGCTCTCCTCAGATCACTGCCTTTCAGATCTGTAGATATGGCTGTTCAGAAATGGTGCTGTTCGGCATTTAGATACTGACTCAGTGCTCGTGAGAATGAACACATACTTGAGGGTATTTGAAAATTATAATCTGCAGGCTTACAGGGAAGTAGAAAGGCAAATAGCTTGCAGAATCACATGTGAAATCAGCTGTGGAAAATAGCTTTGTCCATCTGTGGATAATAGCATCAAATGGACTCAGAGAGGCTCAAAGGAAATTGAGATGGAATACAAATTCAGTTTAAAGTGTAGCTGGAGGCACCAGTTTCTTTAGTCTTCCAAAGTTAAAATATTGAAAAAAATCTTCTAGGCAGTCTGATTTAATATACAGTTCACCTGATTAGTATCTGGAAGCCCCACGTTAGAATCTCAATGATGGCGTTGTCTCTTATTATCTCCTTTGCGGTCCAGAGGTCCTCTTTATTGACTGTGTATCTGCTGGGGTTATGGGCCAGCTCTTCTTCACCTCCTCAAGTTGTCCAACACCTCTAGACAGGTTCAGCATCCTCACAAGTCTTTCCTCCTCTGAGTCCTGGGGTAGGAGACAAGGTCGAAGGTACCGAGGGGTCATACCCCTGCAAAGGCCCACCTAACTGCACAAAACAAGCAATTCCAGGAGTGGAGGGCACTACAGAGACCGACGTTGACCTGCAAGTGATCTTAGGGATCACACAACAGACTCAAGCGAAACTGTTAGAGCCATTGGAGCTTTCTTCTGCCAACTGTTTTGCTCTGTGGCATCGTGAAGATCTATTTCATACTTTATATATTGTTGACAATGAATATCATGGCTGGTTAAGTTAGAGCAAAGTACGTACATATATACCATTTTTGAAACTGATCATACTATTGTTCAGTTGCTTTGTCATGTCCAACTTTGTAACCTCATGGACTGAAGCATGCCAGACTTCCCTGTCCTTCACTGGAGTTTCCTCAAACTCATGTCCATTAAGTTGATGATGCCATTGACTGTTAAGAGTATATCAGATGGGCTGAAATCTCTGTGGAGTCTACAAACTGAGAAAAGTCAAGAAAAACACTGGAAAAAAAGATTATCTAAGGATCTTTCGGATCTAATATTTAAGAAGTTGTTATTCTAGATGTGGCAATCAGAAATTCTTAAGGGCTGCTTCCTGTATTATTGACAGATAGTTATCCTCATATTTAGTTTCCTGTAGGGAATCTTTGAGTTGGACATGACTGAGCAACTTCCCTTTCACTTTTCACTTTCATGCATTGGAGAAGGAAATGGCAACCCACTCCAGTGTTCTTGCCTGGAGAATCCCAGGGACGGGGGAGCCTGGTGGGCTGCCGTCTATGGGGTCACACAGAGTCGGACACAACTGAAGTGACTTAGCAGCAGCAGGGAATCTTTGAAATAGTTTTATAAGGGAGTTCTAAGTAAATTACTTTTGGGGGGAAAAAAATGACACAAATAAATTAAAAAAAAAAATTGTTGATGAACTTCCTGTTTCAGCACCAAAACAGAGAACTGGAAATTGTGTCACCCTACACAACAAGAAAAGAGCTGAAAAAAGTGAAAATTGATAACTTCTCTTAAATTCATCAGAGAACTGATGTTGCAGAAAAACCACTATTCCAAAATATGGGGAGAGACAAGTGACTGCAGGTCGAAACAGTCCCAGTGATTATAAACCAATGGCAGGCTTTTTCAGACAACATACAAGCCAGTGGGATAACCAGGTGACTCAGTGGTAAAGAATCCACCTATCAGTGCACAAGAAGCAGGAGACACGGGTTCAATCCCTGGATCAGGAAGATGCCCTGGAGAATGAAGTGGCAATCCACCCCAGTATACTTGCCCAGGAAATCCCATGAACAGGAGCCTGGCAGACTACAGTCCATTGGGTTGCAAATAGTTGGACATGACTTAGTGACTGAGCGCACGCACACACACACGCACAAACCAGTAGAAAAATTCAGCTAAACATTTTATCATTTCTTAAAGGCAGAGTGCGGGCTACCATGAGAGTGTAAAGCCCCTGAGGACCAGTCATCAGGGTGTTTTTTCCCATTTCAGTTTCTTCCTTAAGCCTTTTTAATAGGCACTCATGCAGAAAGTAGGAACCATTTAAGAAAGTTTCCATGCTGCTGACTATTGAAGAGGAACAGCAGTCAAGGCCAAAATTCCTCCTAAACCCATCTGCTCTAAGTAACAAAACCTTAATCTTTAGTAAGAGATGAATAAACACTGCCAACTTAGAAGACTACACAAATTCACTGCATCTAGAAGAAAGAAACGAGAGGGAAACCTACACCTCTGGATGAAACATGAATGCATATCTGTCCCAGCAGGGGATATGTGGGAACTCTCTGGGCTTTCCTTTCCACTTTACTGTGATCCTAAAACTTCTCCAAAACAAAAAATCCTAATAAAGGTTTTTGTTCACATGAAAGCTTATACACCATGTCTACTGCTGCTTTACTCATAATTATAAAAAAAAAAAAAAATGGGAGAAATCAAGATGCTATGAATGAGTTAATGAATGAAGTGGAATTTTCAGAGGTAGAAAACAACGACCTATTAATGCATGGAAGGAATGATGCTAAAGCTGAAACTCCAGTACTTTGGCCACCTCATGCGAAGAGCTGACTCATTGGAAAAGACTCTGATGCTGGGAGGGATTGGGAGCAGGAGAAGAAGGGGACGACAGAGGATGAGATGGCTGGATGGCATCACGGACTCGATGGACGTGAGTCTGAGTGAACTCCGGAGTTGGTGATGGACAGGGAGGCCTGGCGTGCTGCGATTCTTGGGGTCGCAAAGAGACGGACAAAACTGAGCGACTGAACTAAACTGAACTGAATGTGAATGGATCTCAATAAGGTTCGCTGAGTGCAGCACTATAGATATTTATGTGCAGTCCTGGGAAAGGCAAAGCTATTTGAATGGAAGATGGATGGCGAGTGCCTTGGTTTGGGGGGAGAGGAGAGCAGCGGCAGCAAGCAGAAATCACAAAGGAAATTCTAGATAATGGAATGTCCTGTGTGGGACTCGAGTGATGGGTTCATGAGTTCACACGTTTGTCAAAGCACCTGGCAAAAATGACTTTTACGTTTCACAAAGAAAACAAACTGAACAGATTTTGGGGGATATTCAGAACAGAGGCCACCCTGTTATAAATAAATCTGCTATTACTGCTAATGTCCGACACAACTGCACTGAAGAGGGTGGGGATAAAGGAGTTGGGTGAAATCACTTTGGGAGGGATTTCCCTGGTGGTCCTGTGGTTAAGACTTCACCTTTCAGTGCAGGGGCTGTAGGTTCAATTCCGGGTAGGGGAGTTAAGATCACACATGCCTAGCAGCCAAAGAAACCAGAATGCAAGCAACAGCAGCAATATTGTAACAAGTTCAACAAAAACTTTTAAAATGGCCCATAAAAAAAATTTTTTTAAATAACTTTGGGACTTTTTCTGGATGCTTTAAGGATGGAGACAAAAAGGAAACTCTTGGTGGTAAAACAACCCTTTACAGAAGTACATAGTAGCAACTTAGAAACTAATTTACACATATCCTAAGCAAGTAACTATATACTTTGTAGATGATGAGAGCCAGGTTACTCACTGACAGAGAGAGACCTAGAGAGGAAGGTTAAAGTGAATCCTACATGCTAGGTGAGAACAGCTGGGATAGCAAAATAAGTCACAATATCATTTAAGATTATAAACCATAGAATAAAATCAATATCCAAATAGCTTGACTATTAAGGCAGCTGGAATAAATAATCAAATGAATGAAAGAGTAGGACAGTTGTTTTTAGAAAAAAAAAAACTTCCAATTAATAAATGTAGAAAGAGTGAGGAAAATAGAAAAATCACCATTAGAACACCACAGCAATCATTACTGCAGGCAAGAGTCCTTGATGAATGCTATAATTAGTGGACAAAACTTTAAAGAGATGCAGAAAATTTTTGTAACTTCAAAGTCTCTCCCATAAAATATGTATTCATTGCTTCTGTCGTTTTAATATGTATCTACAAATGTTCTGATAATTCTCTCTCTGGGAGAGGGAGCCTAACTCCCTTCCTTGGGCATGAGCGGCACTTAGTTACTGGTTTCTAGCACATACAGTACGAAATGGGAGAGCAGTGAATTTACAATGGAGAAATCTGACAGAAACCACTTAACAAAGTGACAAAAGTGAAGAGTGAAAGTGCTAGTCACCCACTCATGTACCTCCCGGCTCCTCTGTCCATGAATTTTCCAGGCAAGACTACTGCAGTGGGTTGCCATTCCCTTTTCTGAAGGATCTTCCCAACCCAGGGATCAAACCCAGGTCTCTTGCCCTACAGACAGATTCTTTACCATTTGACCACCAGGGAAGCACAACCAAGTGATAAAGGCCACCAGAAATAAGGTATTATGACATCAGATGCTACTTCTCTGGTGCAATAATGAAAGCACATCCCCTCAATGATCTGCGCAATCTGTGATGATCAAGCATTAGTTAGCAAATTGTGAGAAAACATCAGGAACACCCAAGTTGAGGTGCTTTTAACAAAACACCTAGTATTCTTCAAAATTGTCAAGGTCATTGAAGACACGGGCAGGATGAGTGCACACGACATTAGATAATGAGTTGACTCTTAGAACTGAAAAGGGATATTAGTGAAAACAGCCGGAGAAATCTGAATAAAATCTACACTATTCCTATCAATAATGGAAAATGGAATGGAGATTCTTTAAAAAACCAAAAATAGAGGTATCATGTGATCCTGCAAGCCCACTCCTTGATCACATATCCAGAGAGAACCATAGTTCAAAAAGATACACGTACATAAGGCCATTTTAAGAATGAACTTATCGCATAAAATTTCATAGTCTTGTATAATCAAATTAGAGACTGTAACAGTATAAGAGAATGTCCCATTACTTCATGGGAAATAGATGGGGCAACAGGGGAAACAGAGTCAGACTTTATTTTGGGGGGCTCCAAAATCACTGCAGATGGTGATTGCAGCCATGAAATTAAAAGATTTACTCCCTGGAAGGAAAGTTATGACCAACCTAGACAGCATATTAAAAAGCAGAGACATTACTTTGCCAACAAAGGTCGATCTAGTCGAGGCTATGGTTTTTCCAGTGGTCATGTATGGATGTGAGAGTCGGACTGTGAAGAAAGCTGAGTGCTGAAGAATTGATGCTTTTGAACTGTGGTGTTGAAGAAGACTCTTGAGAGTCCCTTGGGCTACAAGGAGATCCAACCAGTCCATTCTGAAGGAGATCAGCCCTGGGTGTTCATTGGAAAGACTGATGCTGAAGCTGAAACTTCAGTACATTGGCCACCTAATGTGAAGAGTTGACTCATTTGAAAAGACCCTGATGCTGGGAGGGATTGGGGGCAGGAGGAGAAGGGGACAACAGAGGATGAGATGGCTGGATGGCATCACTGACTCAATGGACATGAGGTTGGGTGAACTCTGGGAGTTGGTGATGGACAGGGAGGCCTGGTGTGCTGTGATTCATGGGGTCGCAAAGAGTCAGACACGACTGAGCGACTGAAATGAACTGAACTGCACTGCAGGTCATAGTATTATTTGTATGAACTCGTTCTGAAACCAGCTCTACGTGAGGACACCACTTCCATTTCAGCTCTAAGTTAGCAGTGTTTGTACTCTGTACCAACCTCCCCTCCTGTGCTCACATGCACTCAAGTTTGTCATATTTTTTCTTAAAAATGAATGCTTGGGGCTGGTGCATGGGGATGACCCAGAGAGATGTTATGGGGAGGGAGATGGGAGGGGGTTCATGTTTGGGAACGCATGTAAGAATTAAAGATATTAAAATTTAAAAAATAAAAAACTAAAAAAAAAAAATGAATGTACTCCAAAATAGGAGGCAAGCTAGGCTAGTATCACGTTAGTTTTGATTTAAAATCTATCTATATCTCTATATAATACATGAAATTTAAAACTATACACATGTACAAACTACACTGGCATCCAGGCTCCAGTGGACATTGCTGGATTAGACCGAATTCTTTTCAAATCCCAGATCCAGTTGCTCTGGAGTCTTTTTGGAGTAGATGTGCTTTTAAATATTCATGGCTGCCTTGACAGAAAATAAATTGAAGATTGACCATATTCTATCAGCAGAAACTATTTGACGTTGTTCTAAGACAATTTCTTGCTAGACAGCTTAGTATCCTTCAAGTCAATCCACTACTTTCCAAGGTATCTTGCTCACATTTCAATTCTTCAACAGTGATTGCTGAGCATGCCTCAGAGTTTTATCTTTGAAATATATCAAGCTGATAATGCCTGAGAAAATAAGCACATGACCAGAGTGCAGGGCTTCAAAGAAGTGTCAGAAAGCACGCATTCCAAATCCAACATGAACAGCTAAATAATTCACTCAGACCCTATGTGTTTTCACATTTGCAAGAGGTAACTCTGAATGTCTAACTATCTGACATGGTGCATACTTTCACCTGTAAATACATAATATGTATCAAATTAGAAAATGCTATTAATATTATCTATGCTTTGGAGATGTAAGAAATTAAACTGAGTGAGAAGAAAAGCAAGTGAAAACATTTCTCTCCACCGTATGGCATCTCTGCATGAAATCCCTGCATTTTTTAAAACACACACCTTGAACTGCTTCAAACTATTGAGGTCAGTAAGTCCCCTCTTTTTAAATAGATTTTTATTTCTAAGATAATTTAGAAAAATAACTCATATTCTTCATTACCACTGTATATTCACATATTTAGTCCAAAATATAAATATGTAAAGATTCAGGTATCAGTTAAAGGCAAAATGTGATAATAAAACAAGGATAGGATGTATTTACAAATACTTTTATCCCAAAATAAGGATATTTGAATTTTACCGTTTTGAAAAGATAAGGTATAGGTTGATGCATTTAGTAAGTGACCTTCAGCATTGATTTGACATTTAGTGCAAGATACTGAACATATGACAGAAATGAAACCATATATAATACTGTACAGAATATCATGAATAGGATAATATGAGAATGATTTGCATCTCAGTTGGTTTTCAAAGGAATAAAACAAGAAAAAAGCAACCTGAGGAAAATGTGATTGATGTCGATTAGCTTGAATTTCCATCCATGTGCACTGTAACAGTCTCCCTTGTAACCTCACTCTCCCAAGTGAGATGTTTTTTTTCTTTTTTAATGCCACACTGCCTTGCTCCATAATGAGAGTCGCCAAATTCTTCCCCTCTCCCAAATGCCACCAACACAAGGCTAGGGCATCCAATGCAAGGTATATTGAATATTCAGGAAAATAGAAGAGGTTTACAAATAAGGAAAGAGCAGCACATATGTGAGTTGCAATACTGTACTTTTGGGGATCATGCAAGAACAAAAGCATCTTGGTGGAGACTCACTTTTGTTCTGAAATGAATTTAAAACTGAATATTATAAATCTCTATCCTTAATTCTATTGGCTACTTAACTGCCATGGATTTCTCTTGAGCCGCTTTCTCCATGAACTCAGTCTACCATCATATCTCTGTTTTTATTTGGTCACCCCCCCACTTCTCCTTGACCACTGTTGACCCCAACTCCCAAATCTTGACAAATGACCCTGTTTGTCTTTGCTTTCTGATCTTTATTCCACAAGTCAAGGCAACCTATCAAAGTATTTCCTTCAAACAATAACAATTCTCTCTCTATGAAGATCTGTACGGCTGATTTTAAAATAGCATGATTTCCTATGTACCTTAATGACACTAACTCAATACCTAGTAGATGTGATCTTCTTGCTTCCATTGAATTTTCACATTTCCTTGAAGCAGTTACTATACTAGGAGACGCACATAGAAACTGAAACCATCTCAGTCAAATAACATAGACCAAAATGGGGAAACGACAGTTTTATAAGTCTGAAGTCACAGCTGGGAAGTGCAGAGTCAAGATTTCACCCAAATCTACTTGCAAACAGTACAAGTCTATGTTTCAATTTGTTAATATGGTGCATCACAGTGATTGATTTGCATATATTGAGCAATCCTTACATCCCTGGAATAAACCCAATTTGTTCATGGCGTATGAGCTTTTTAATGTGTTGTTGAATTCTGCTAGAATTTTGTTGAGGATTTCTGCGTCTAGGTTCATCAGTGACTGTGGCTTGTGTTTTCTTTTTTGTGTTGTCTTTATCTAGTTTTGGTAACAGGGTGATGGTGCCCTCATAGAATGAGTTTAGAAGTGTTCCTTCCTCTGCAATTTTTTGAAAGAGTTTTGGAGGGATAGGTATTAGCTCTTCTGTAAATCTTTGATAGAATTCACCAGTGAAGCCATCTGGTCCTGAGCTTTTGTTTTTTGGGAGATCTTTGGTCATAGTTTTGATTTCAGTGCTTGTAACTGGGTTGTTCATAACTTCTATTTCTTCCTGGTTCAGTCTTGAAAGCTTGAACTTTTCTAAGAATCTGTCTGTTTCTTCTGCATTATCCATTTTATTGCATATCATTGCTCACAGTAGTCTCTCATAATCCTTTGTATTTCTGCGCTGTCTGTTCTAACTGCTCCTTTATAATTTCTAATTTTGTTGATTTAATCCTTCTTTCTTTTTTTCTTGATGAGTCTGGCTAAAGGTTTGTCAATTTGGCTTATCTTCTCAAAGAACCAGCTTTTAATTTTATTAATCTTGACTATTGTTTCTTTCGTTTCTTTTTCATGTATTTCTACTCTGATCTTTATGATTTTTTTCTGCTAATTGGGGGGGGGGGGTCTTTGTTCTTCTTTTTCCAGTTGTTTTAGGTGTAAAGTTAGGTTGTCTATTTGATGTTTTTCTTGTTTCTTGAGGTAGGATTTCATTACTATGAAATTCCCACTTAGAATTGCTTTTGCTGCATCCCATAAGTTTTGGGTTGTTGTGTTTTCATTGTAAATTGTATCTAGGAATTTTTTCATTTCCCTTTTGATTTCTTCAATAATCTGCTCATTATTTAGAAAAATATTGTTTAATCTCCATGTGTGTGTGTTTTTTTTTACAGTTTTTTTTCTTGTAATTAATATCTACTCTCATAGCACTGTGGTCAGAAAAGATGCTTGATATAATTTCAATTTTCTTAAATTTACTGAAACTTGATTTGTGACCCAAGATGTAGTCTATTCTGGAGAATGTTCCATGTGCACTTGAGAAAAAGGTATGTCAATGCAATACACCATATTAACAAATTGAAATATAAAACCATATGCTAATCTCAATCAGTTCAGTTCAGTTGCTCAGTCATGTCTGACTCTTTGCGACCCCATGAACCACAGCACGCCAAACCTCTCTGTCCATCACCAACTCCCAGAGTCCACCCAAACCCATGTCTGTCAAGTTGGTGATGCCATCAAACCATCTCATCCTCTGTTGTCCCCTTTTCCTCCCACCCTCAATCTTTCCCAGAATCAGGGTCTTTTCTAATGAGTCAGAACTTCGCATCAGGTGGCCAAAGTATTGAAGCTTCATCTTCAACATCAGTCCCTCCAATGAACATCCAGGACTGATCTCCTTTAGGATGGACTGGTTGGATCTCCTTGCAGTCCAAGGGACTCTCAAGAGTCTTCTCCAACACCACAGTTCAAAAGCATCAATTCTCTGGTGCTCAGCTTTCTTTATAGTCCAACTCTCACATCCACACATGACCACTGGAAAAACCATAGCCTTGAGTAGATGGACCTTTGTTGACAAAGTAATATCTCTCCTTTTTAACATGCTGTCAGGTTTGGTCACAACTTCCCTTCCAAGGAGTAAGCATCTTTTAATTTCATGATGGCGATCACCATCTATAGTGATTTTGGAGACCAGAAAAATAAAGTCAGCCACTGTTTCCACTGTTTCCCCATCTATTTGCCATGAAGTGATGGGACCAGATGCCATGATCTTAGTTTTCTGAATGTTGAGCTTTAAGCAAACTTTTTCACTCTCCTCTTTCACTTTCATCAAGAGGCTCTTTAGTTCTCCTTCATTTTCTGCCATAAGGGTGGTGTCATCTGCATATCTGAGGTTATTGATATTTCTCCCAGCAATCCCAGCTAATCTCAATAGATGTAGAAAAAGCCTTTGACAAAATTCAGCACCCATTTATGATTAAAATTCTTCAAAAAATGGGCATGGAAGAAACCTACCTTAACATAGTAAAAGCCACATATGATAAGTGCACAGCAAGCATTATTCTCAATGGTGGAAAACTGGAAGCATTTCCCCTAAGATCAGCAACAAGAGAAGGGTGTCCATTTTAACCACGATTACTCAACATAGTTTTGCAAGTCCTAGTCCTGATACAGCAATCAGAGAAGAAAAAGAAATAAAAGGAATCCAGATCAGAAAAGAAGAAGCAAAGTCCTCACTGCAGATGACATGATACTATACATAGAAAACCCTAAAGATACTATCAGAAAATTACTAGAGCTAATCAGTGAATTTAGCAAAGCTGCAGGATACAAAATCAATACACACCCATGGCAGATTCATGTTGATATATGGCAAAACCAATATAATATTGTAAAGTAAAAATAAATAAATTAAAAAAAAGGAAATGTAGAAAATTCAAAAAAAAAATCAATACATAGAAATCACTTGCATTCCTATATACTAACAGTGAAAAATCAGAAAACTAGATTAAGGAATCAATCCCATTCATCACTGCAACAAAAAGAACAATCTAGCAGCAAACCTACCTAAGGAGACAAAAGAACTGTATACAGAAAATTATAAGACATGGATGAAGGAAATCAAAGACAACATGAATAGATGAAGAGATATTCCATGTTCCTGGGTAGGAGGCATCAAGATTGTGAAAACAGCCATACTACCAAATGCAATCTACAGATTCAATGTGATCCCTACTAAATTACCAATGGCATTTTTCACAGAACTAGAACAGAAAACTTCACAATTCATATGGAAACACAGAATAGCCAAAACAGTCTTGAGAAAAGAGAATGGAGCTGGAGGAATCAACATTAATGACTTCAGATTATACTACAAGGCTACAGTCATAGATATAGTATGGTGCTGGCACAGAAACAGAAATATAGACCAATGGAACAAGATATAAATCCCAGAAATAAACCTACGCATCTATAGGTCCCTTATTTTTGACAAAGGAGACAAGAATATACAATGGGGCAAAGAGCATCTTCAATATGTGGTGCTGGGAAAATTGGACAGCTGCATATAAAAGAATGAAATTAGAACACTTTCTAACACCATACACAAAGATAAACTCAAAATGGATTAAAGACATAAATGTAAGACCAGAAATTATAAAACTCTTAGAGGAAAACATAGAACACTCGAAATAAATCAACAAATAACTCAATAAGTCAAAGCAAGATCTTCTATGACCCACCTCCTAAAGTAATGGAAATAAAAACAAAAGTAAACAAGTAGGACCTAATTAGAATTAAAAGATTTTGCACAGCAAAATTTAGTCGCTCAGTTGTGTCTGACTGTTTGTGATTCCATGGACTATAGCTCACCAGGCTCCTCTGTCCATGGAATTCTCCAGGCAAGAATACTGGAGTGGGATGCCATTTCCTTCTCAAAGGAAACTATAAACAAGGTGAAAAGACAACCCTCAGAATGGGAGGAAATAGTAGCAAATGAAACAACTGACAAAGGATTGATTTCCAAAATATACAAGTAACTCAAACAACTCAACACCAGAAAAACAAACAACCCACTCAAAAAGTGGGGAAAAGACCTAAACAGACATTTTTCCAAAGAAGACATACAGATAACCAGCAAACCCATGAAAGGATGCTCAACATAGCTCATTATTAGAGAAATGAAAATCAAAACTACAATGAGATATCACCTCATACCAGTCAGAATGGCCATCATCAAAATGTCTACAAACAATAAATGCTGGAGAGGATGTGGAGAAAAGGGAGCACTCTTGCACTGTTGTAAGAATATAAATTGATACAGCCACTTTGGAAGACAGTAAGGAGATTCCTTAAAAAACTAGGAATAAAACCACCTTAGGACCCTCGAGTGGACCATGACCACTCCTAGGCATACACCCTGAGAAAACTGAAATTGAAAAAACACATATACCCCAATATTTATTGCAGCACTATTTACAATAGCTAGAACATGGAGGCAACCTAGTTGTCCATTGATAGATGAATGGATAAAGAAATGTGATACATATACTTGAAGGAATATTACTCAGCCATAAAAAGGAACACATTTGAGTCAGTTCAAATGAGGTGGATGAACCTAGAGCCTATTATACAGAGTGAAGTAAGTCAGAAAGAGAGATAAATATCATATACTAATGCATATATATAGAATCTATAGAGATGGTACTGATGAATTTATTTGCAGGGAAGCAGTAGAGAAATACAGAGAACAGACTTATGAACATGAGGAGAGGGGAGGAGAGGATGAGCTGTATGCAGAGAGTACCATAGAAACTTACATTCAGTTCAGTTCAGTTCATTTCAGTCGCTCAGTCATGTCCGACTCTTTGCGACCCCATGAGTATCAGCACGCCAGGCCTCCCTGTTCATCACCAATTCCCGGAGTTCACTCAGACTCGTGTTCATCGAGTCCATGATGCCATCCAGCAATCTCATCCTCGGTCGTCCCCTTCTTCTCCCGTCCCCAATCCCTCCCAGCATTAAAGTCTTTTCCAATGAGTAGACTGTTCGCATGAGGTGGCCAAAGTACTGGAGTTTCAGCTTTAGCATCAGTCCTTCCTAAGAAATCCCAGGGCTGGTCTCCTTCAGAATGGACTGGTTGGATCTCCTTGCAGTCCAAGGGACTCTCAAGAGTCTCTCCAACACCACAGTTCAAAAGCATCAATTCTTTGGTGTTCAGCCTTCTTCACAGTCCAACTCTCACATCCATACATGACCACTGGAAAAACCATAGCCTTGACTAGACGGACCTTAGTCAGCAAAGTAATGTCTCTGCTTTTGAATATGCTGTCTAGGTTGATCATAGCTTTCCTGCCAAGGAGTAAGCATCTTTTAATTTCATGGCTGCAGTCACCATCTGCAGTGATTTTGGAGCCCAAAAAAATAAAGTCTGACACTGTTTCCACTGTTTCCCCATCTATTTCCCATGGAGTGATGGGACTGGATGCCATGATCTTCGTTTTCTGAATGTTGAGCTTTAAGCCAACTTTTTCACTCTCCTCTTTTACTTTCATCAAAAGGCTTTTAGTTCCTCTTCATTTTCTGCCATAAGGGTGGTGTCATCTGCATATCTGAGGTTATTGATACATTACCATATGTAAAATAAATAGGCAATGGAAATTTTCTGTATATCTCAGGGAAATCAAACAGGGGCTCTGCATCAACCTAGAGGGGTGGGATGGGGAGGGAGATGGGAAGGAGGTTCAAGAGGAAAGGGACATATGTACACCTATGGCTGATTCATGTTGATGTTTGACAGAAAACAACAAAATTCTGTAAAGCAATTATTCTTCAATTAAATAATAAATAAATAATTTTAAAAGTACAAATCTACTTTACTTTTAAATGATGTGACCCAAGTTTGAAAAGGTAAGATTAATATTTGATACATCTACCGAATCTTATTCAAGGTGTGATCTTCAGGCTTCCCAGGTGGTGCTGTGGTAAGAATCTACCCACCGATGCAGATGGCAGAGACATCGATTAGAGCCCTGGGTCAAAAAGGTCCCCTGGAGAAGGAAATGGCAACCCACTGCAGTATTCTGGCCTAGGAAATCCCATCAACATGGACTCCTGGTGGGCTACAGTCCATGGGGTTGCAAAGCATCAGACACGATCGCGTAAATAAACACACAAGCACACACTTCAGAATCTATACCCAGCATCACTAGGGGCCTGGTTGAAATGAAGAATCTCAGGCACTGTTCTAAAGCCACCAAATCACAATCTGCATCTTAACCAGACTCTCAGGTCATCTTCAGCATTTATGAGTTGGACACTGATGTATAACATCATTTTATCTCCAAAATAGTCAACCAAAAAGGCATATTTGCGAATTAAGTAGAAGTTGTCAAACGTGATGATTTAGCCCTGCAAATGCAAATATGAAGTCACCCTCATGTGTGTGAACACATGACTCTCGGGCGAACAGATGTCTGCTTAGTAGCGATCACTAACTCAATTCCGTGGCAATGGTGATGTCATTGGTAGAGCCGCCCACAGTCATTGACAAATTCTAAAAGAGGAGCATCAGCAGAGAGGCCAGCCTACCTCCATATCCATCCCCCAGGCCGGTCACAGCTGAGTCACAGCTGCTCCTGGACTTCAGAGCCAAGCGGTGCGGTGCTGGAATTAGAAGAGGTGCAGGTGTGGCCACCCCCTCCCAACACCCCCTCGGCCGCTTACCTCAGCTCTGCCTGCTCTATTTCTGGACAGGTGACTCAGCTAACACCAGTGAGTAATTCTCAGACTGATGATATCACCCCGTTTCTCAGCCTGGAATCAAACTTTCACCATCTCTGTATCCTGTCTGTTTTCCCCTCCGGCAAAAACGAAAATGTCTTAAGGCCACTGAGGCTGCAGTGGAATGTGGTGGTATCCCAGATTCACAGTCGTGCAGAGCTTTCTGAAATCTCACTGAAATGCAGACTCTAATTCAGGAGGTCCAGGTGGGAGGAGAGACTGTTTCCAAGAAAATCCCAGGCGATGCAGGTTCTTTGACCCACATTTAACAATGACTTGTGCTGCTGATGACTTGTAAAGCTAGCAAAACTTGTTTGGGGAAAGTTATTTGGAAGTAAGTATCAGAAATCTTTGGGCTTCCCAGGTGACACTAGTGGTAAAAAAAAAACAAAACCTGTCAATGCAGAAGATAAAAGAGATGCAGGTTTGATCCCTAGGTCAGAAAGATGGCCTGGAGGATGTGGCTACCCACTCCAGTGTCCTTGTCTGGAGAATCCCATGAACAGAGGAGCCTGGCAGGGCTGTAGGGTCACAAAGAGTTGGACACAACTGTGTCCATGGACTTAGCATGCACACAGACACATAAAAAATCTTTAAGTATATTTTGACAATGATTATATTTCTGATGAATTTTTAGATAAATAGGAATATATGCAAAGATTTGGACATTATTCTTTTTTTTTTTTTAGTTTTTTATTTTTTTAATTTTAAAATCTTTAATTCTTACATGCGTTCCCAAACATGAACCCCCCTCCCACCTCCCTCCCCATAACATCTCTCTGGGTCATCCCCATGCACCAGCCCCAAGCATGCTGCACCCTGCGTCAGACATAGACTGGCGATTTAATTCTTACATGATAGTATACATGTTAGAATGCCATTCTCCCAAATCATCCCACCCTCTCCCTCTCCCTCTGAGTCCAAAAGTCCGTTATACACATCTGTGTCTTTTTTCCTGTCTTGCATACAGGGACGTCATTGCCATCTTCCTAAATTCCATATATATGTGTTAGTATACTGTATTGGTGTTTTTCTTTCTGGCTTACGTCACTCTGTATAATTGGCTCCAGTTTCATCCATCTTATCAGAACTGATTCAAATGAATTCTTTTTAACGGCTGAGTAATACTCCATTGTGTATATGTACCACAGCTTTCTTATCCATTCATCTGCTGATGGACATCTAGGTTGTTTCCATGTCCTGGCTATTATAAACAGTGCTGCGATGAACATTGGGGTACATGTGTCTCTTTCAATTCTGGTTTCCTTGGTGTGTATGCCCAGCAGTGGGATTGCTGGGTCATAAGGTAGTTCTATTTGCAATTTTTAAAGGAATCTCCACACTGTTCTCCATAGTGGCTGTACTAGTTTGCATTCCCACCAACAGTGTAGGAGGGTTCCCTTTTCTCCACACCCTCTCCAGCATTTATTGCTTGCAGATTTTTGGATCGCAGCCATTCTGACTGGTGTGAAGTGGTACCTCATTGTGGTTTTGATTTGCATTTCTCTAATAATGAGTGATGTTGAGCATCTTTTCATGTGTTTGGACATTAGTCTTTACATAGCTATTACAATAGCAAAAATAAAGTGAAAATAACCCAACTCTTCTCAAAGTAGAGTTTTGACTCAAGAAATTATCTGAAATCACTTTATCTGAAGTCACTTGAACATAGGTTACTGAGGAAAAAATGTTCACATGGAACTGCATTCAAAATATAATTTAAAGCAAAATATAGACTATGAAATTTCATGTCAGGGTTAAGTTCACATTTTATCACTTTATCTGAATATTAAGAAATATGTGGATTATTATATGTGGATCACAGAGACTTTAGAAGGATATGCAGAAAAGGGACTATATTGTCTTCTAAGTACAATATCTTCTAGCTGCAGAGTCTAGAAATTGAAAGTCTCTTTTCAATTGGGCTGCTTATCACACAGCGATCTGAATCCTGACAGAACCCTCCTCATCCTGGGGTCCACTCTTCAGTGACTCCTGGCTCAAGTCAGCTTCGTCTCTATATTCCATCCCCCCCTCCCCCCACACACACACATACACTCCTGGCCCCTTTCCCCTTCACTGTGTGTTTGGAGAGTGGACCTGGTATTTAACTCCACACTTCTAGGGATGTTGCTCGAGACCCTGCATGATGGTCTCTGAGTTAGGGCATCCTGGCTCCTGCCTAGACTCAGTGTCCAAGGCTGCTGGTCACCAGGAGAAAGGAAGAGGGTGCCTCTTATCCTCAGCATCAGAAACAGTGAAGGGACACCAGATGTTTGCTGCGGACAAGATGTCTGCCTCGTGTCAACCTGTTGACACCATAGGAACCTCACAAACTCCCAAGGAGGTCTCTGCTGGCCTCTGGTCCCCTGAGGATGCTGAGATAAGGCACAGAGCGGAAGAGCCCCTGAAGTCACACATGTGGGAGGCTGCTGAGCTGGCCTGCGTCTAAACCCTCAGGCTCCTGACTGGCTCTTCCAACATGGATGACTGAAAGCTAAACATAGCTTCCACGAAGCAGTGTACTTTCTCCATTGTGTCAATTCCAAAGGGTAATTTCCCAAAGTGAGATAACCATCAATGAGTCTCTCTATCCATTGCTTTCAAAAGAATATGTTCACCATGCTGGGTTGTATTGTGATGCTACACATATGTACACAGTGTGCAGCGCAGCAGGTCCCAAACTTCCCAAAGCTATGGTTCTTCCAGGAGTCATGTGAGTATGCATGCGAGTTGGACCATAAAGAAGACTGACCACCAAAGAATTGAGGCTTTTATACTGTGGTGCTGGAAAATACCTTTGAGAGTCCCTTGGACAGCAAGAAGCTCAAACCAGTCAATCTTATAGGAAATCAGTCCTGAATATTCATTGAAAGGACGGATATTGAAGCTGAAGCTCCAATACTTTGGCCACCTGATGCGAAGAACTGAGTCATTGGAAAAGACCCTGATGCTGAGAAAGATTGAAGGCAGGAGAAGGGGACAACAGAGGATGAGATGGTTGGATGGCATCATGGAGTCAAGGGACATGAGTTTGAGCAAAGTCTGGGAGGAAGTGAAGGACAGGGAAGCCTGATGCACTGCAGTCTATGGGGTCACAAAGAGTCGGAAACACTGAGAGAACAACAGAATTCACTTGGGAAGGTTAAGAAGCCCACTGTCTACCAGCTGGGAGTTTCTCTTGATACAGACCTTAGGGTCCATCACAACCTGCTCCCCGAGTGATTCTGAGGCAGCTCCTCTGCCCATCACGCTTCAGAGACTCTGTTTTCAGTGATGCCCCAGAAGAAAAACCAATTATGAGACCCTTTGGTGTCCATGTAACATGGCTAGTCAAAACAAGTTTGGGCACAAATAACTGGCAGGAGAAAGGCCAAAATAAATACCAGATTTCAGGTACAAACCTGTCAAAGTGGCTGTTTTACTAATTACATGCAGGGAACAAAAAGGGCATTTCTACAGTACTTGTTGAAAAATAATATCTCAACTAAATATTATATTTACATGTTATGAAGTGGTTTTAATGCCTTATGACTTTTGCAGGACAAACATTTGCAGAAAGGGAGAAAAGAGAAATGGTGAAGATCAATGAGCTTCTCATCTGTGGATCAAAAATGCAGCCCAGAGTTACAGACATCAAACTCTAAACTCAGTGCTCTAATCGCCACCCCTCATTCTCTCCCAGGTGGACACCGTGGAGGAACATAGTACTTTGAGAAAGAAAGAGCTTTGAAACCAGAAAATGTTATATTTCAATGAGGCTCTACCACTTATTAACTGGCCAGTGTTGCCCAATGTAAGAAACTTTGATAGCTTAAGGTGAATGATGTTGGATTCATGATCTCCAAAGAAGATTTAGCTTCGGGACCAGGGACCAGGTGTGATCACTCAAGAGCTTCAGAGTTTTATTAAAGTGAAAAAGAGACAGAGAAAGCTTCTGACAGAGACATAAGGGAGATGGAGAGTGCCCCCCTCACTAGTCTTATGAAGGCCTTATATACCTTTACCAGACCCAATCCCACATCATACTTCTTAAATTAACAAGATTCAACTAATAATAGAAAGGTTTTAGAGGACCCCACTCCCACAATATATGTTGTTATCTTATATATATATAATATATATATAATTGTATATATATAATATATATAATTGTATATATATAATATATATAATTATATATATTATATATGCATATATATATGGTATATAATGTTATCTAAGATAACAAGATTATTCAGAAGATTCTTCTTAAGGAAAAACATGTCCTCAAGCAAGATACATTGTTATATTGACTAAGACAAAACAATGCAGAAAAAAAAGTATGTCTTTTTCTCCTCCTTGATAACCCCAGACCCCTGTCTCCTTGTCAAGGGCCCCTCTCCTCCTCGGGGACCCTGGACTTCTTATCAACCTACCTAGGAACTGACTCTCTCATTTCCTTAAATATGTTTCCTCAACAGTAAATTTGAGATTGAGTCACTTATTCAACATTTACTGAGCTTCTGCAGTTGAGGAAAAGAATCAGTTGAGTCTGGTTTCATAGTCTGCCCCCTCTGTACAATTTATTTTGAATATTAAGAATTAAATTCTGAAAACAATTCACGTGACTTAGTGAGCAATAAATTTGCATTCTGTCACTTTGTTTGTTGTTGTTTAGTCACTAAGCTGTCTCTGACTCTTTGCAACCCCTGGACTGTAGCCCTCCAGGCTCCTCTGGCATGGGATTCCATAGGCAAGAACATCGGGGTGGATTGCCATTTCCTTCTTCAAGGGATCTTCCTGACCCAGACATTGAACCCATGTCTCCTGCCTTGGTAGGTGGATTCTTTGCCCTGAGCCACCAGAGAGCCCTAGTCTTTCACCTACACTGTTATTAAGCCTGTGGAGATTATCAGATGATCATACATAAGCAATATTTTTTCTGCTCAGATACTTTGGAAAAATAACTGGGCAACCTGTTTGCTTCCACATTTTCAGTAAAGTTCAGTTCAGTCACTCAGTTGTGTCTGACTCTTTGTAACCCCATGAATCACAGCACGCCAGGCCTCCCTGTCCATCACCAACTCTTGGAGTTCACTCAGACTCGATTCCATCAAGTCAGTGATGCCATCCAGCCATCTCATCCTCTGTCATCCCCTTCTCCTCCTGCTCCCAATCCCTCCTAGCATCAGAGTCTTTTCCAATGAGTCAGCTCTTCCCATGAGGTGGCCAAAGTACTGGAGTTTCAGCTTTAGCATCATTCCTTCCAAAGAAATCCCAGGGTTGATCTCCTTCAGAATGGACTGGTTGTATCTCCTTGCAGTCCAAGGGACTCTCAAGAGTCTTCTCCAACACCACAGTTCAAAAGCATCAATCCTTCGGCATTCAGCTTTCTTCACAGTCCAACTCAAATCCACACATGACCACCAGAAAAACCATAGCCTTGACTAGACAGAATTTTGTTGGCAAAGTAATGTCTCTGTTTTTCAATATGCTATCTAGGTTGGTCATAACTTTTCTTCCAAGGAGTAAATGTCTTTTAATTTCATGGCTGCAGTCACCATCTGCAGTGATTTTGGAGTCCCCCAAAAATAAAGTCTGACACTGTTTCCACTGTTTCCCCATCTATTTCCCGTGAAGTGATGGGACCAGATGCCATGATCTTTGTTTTCTGAATGTTGAGCTTTAAGCTAACTTTTTCTACTCTCCTCTTTCACTTTCATCAAGAGGCTTTTAGTTCCTCTTCACTTTCTACCATGAGGGTGGTGTCATCTGCATATCTGAGGTGATCGATATTTCTCCCGGCAATCTTGATTCCAGCTTGTGATTCTTCGAGCCCAGCATTTCTCATGATGTACTCTGCATAAAAGTTAAATAAGCAGGGTGACATTATACAGCCTTGATGTACTCCTTTTCCTATTTGGAACCAGTCTGTTGTTCCATGTCCAGTTCTAACTCTTGCTTCCTGACCTGCATATAGGTTTCTCAAGAGGCAGGTCAGGAGGTCTGTATTCCCATCTCTTTCAGAATTTTCCGCAGTTTATTGTGATCCACACAGTCAAAGGCTTTGGCATAGTCATTAAAGCAGAAATAGATGTTTTTCTGGAACTCTCTTGCTTTTTCCATGATCCAGCAGATGTTGGCAATTTGATCTCTGGTTCCTCTGCCTTTTCTAAAACCAGCTTGAACATCAGGGAGTTCACGGTTCACGTATTGCTGAAGCCTGGCTTGGACAATTTTGAGCATTACTTTACTAGCACGTGAGATGAGTGCAATTGTGTGGTACTTTGAGCATTCTTTGGCATTGCCTTTCTTTGGGATTGGAGTGAAAACTGACCTTTTGCAGTCCTGTGGCCACTGCTGAGTTTTCCACATTTGCTGGCATATTGAGTGCAGCACTTTCACAGCATCATCTTTCAGGATTTGAAATAGCTCCACTGGAATTCCATCACCTCCACTAGCTTTGTTCATAGTGATGCTTTCTAAGGCCCGCTTGACATCACATTCCAGGATGTCTGGCTCTAGGTGAATGACCACACCATCGTGATTATCTTGGTTTTGAAGATCTTTTTTGTACAGTTCTTCTGTGTATTCTTGCCACCTCTTCTTAATATCTTCTGCTTCTGTTAGGTCCAGACCATTTCTGTCCTTTATCAAGCCCATCTTTCATGAAATGTTCCCTTGGTATCTCTACTTTTCTCGAAGAGAGCTCTAGTCTTTCCCATTCTGTTGTTTTCCTCTATTTCTTTGCATTGATTGCTGAAGAAGGCTTTCTTATCTCTTCTTGCTTTTCTTTGGAACTCTGCATTCAGATGCTTATATCTTTCCTTTTCTCCTTTTCTTTTCGCTTCTCTTCTTTTCAAGCTAATTTAAGGCCTCCTCAGAGAGCCATTGTGCTTTTTTGCATTTCTTTTCCATGGGGATGGTCTTGATCCTTGTCTCCTGTACAATGTCACGAACCTCATTCCATAGTTCATCAGGCACTCTATCTATCAGATCTAGACCCTTAAATCTATTTCTCACTTCCACTGTGTAATCATAAGGGATTTGATTTAGGTCATACCTGAATGGTCCAGTGGTTTTCCCTACTTTCTTAAATTTCAATCTAAATTTGGTAATAAGGAGTTCATGATCTGAGCCACAGTCAGTTCCTGGTCTTGTTTTTGTTGACTGTATAGAGCTTCTCCATCTTTGGCTGCAAAGAATATAATCAATCTGATTTCGGTGTTGACCATCTGGTGATGTCCATGTGTGGAGTCTTCTCTTGTGTTGTTGGAATAAGGTATTTGCTATGACCAGTGCATTTTTTTTTGGCAAAACTCTATTAGTCTTTGCCCTGATTCATTCCATATTCCAAGGCCAAATTTGCCTGTTACTCCAGGTGTTTCTTGACTTCCTACTTTTGCATTCCAGTCCCCTGTAATGAAAAGGACATCTTTTATAGGTGCTAGTTCTAAAAGGTCTTATAGGTCTTCATAGAACCGTTCAACTTCAGCTTCTTCAGCATTACTGGTTGGGGCATAGACTTGGATTACTGTGATATTGAATGGTTTGCCTTGGAAATGAACAGAGATCATTCTGTCATTTTTGAGATTGCATCCAAGTACTGCATTTGGACTCTTTGTTGACCATGATGGCTACTCCATTTCTTCTAAGGGATTCCTGCTCACAGTAGTAGATATAATGGTCATCTGAGTAAAATTCACCCATTCCATTCCATTTTAGTTCGCTGATTCCTAGAATGTCGATGTTCACTGTTGCCATCTCCTGTTTGACCACTTCCAGTTTGCCTTGATTCATGGACCTGACATTCCAGGTTCCTAATATTGCTCTTTACAGCATCGGACATTGCTTCTATCACCAGTCACATCTACAATTGGATATTGTTTTTGCTTTGACTCCATCCCTTCAATGTTTCTGGAGTTATTTCTCCACTGATCTCCAGTAGCATATTGGGTACCTACTGACCTGGAGAGTTCCTCTTTCAGTATCCTATCATTTTGCCTTTTCATACTGTTCATGGGGTTCTCAAGGTAAGAATACTGAAGTGGTTTGCCATTCCCTTCTCCAGTGGACCACATTCTGTCAGACCTCTCCACCATGACCCGCCCATCCCCGGTGGTCCCATGGGCATGGCTTAGTTTCATTGAGTTAGACAAGGCCGTGGTCCTAGTATGACCACATTTTAGGAAGTGAAAAATGTCCTGTGATGCTACACATAACAGGAATGTTAATAGCAGAAACAACCAAAAAATAAAAAGAAAGAAAGAAAGAAAACAAAACAAGAATCTTTAAAGTCATGAACTCTTGTGACGAGGTCTATTATTAGTGACTGCTTCTCCTATGAATTGTTTCTCTTTAGATGTTCAGGTAACTCAGCAGCAAAAGTGATATTCTGGGCAGTGGCTCCCCCTGGGGGGAGATATTCAAACACAGAAAAAAGCACCAGGGCAATCATTTTCCCTTGCATCAGAGGCATATTTATATTCCAGAAGATTAAAAGTTGCAGTCTCCACAACTGTCTTTTTTACCACCTTCAAAGCTACAACATAAAAGTAGTTCAAATGAAAGTACCGTAATAACCTCCCTTAACCTGCTGGCATCATGCTTGCCCTTGGTGTGGGCTTATGGGCAGCATGCAAGCAGATGCAACCATTCAGTGAGGAAAAGTCTCCAATGGAATAGAAAAGAGAGCCTGGTAATAAAACCCAGCATACAAGGTCAACTAATATTTGCCAAGGGAGCCAAGAACACTCAGTGGGAAAATGACAGTCTCTCCAACAAAAGAATGGATAACAATCTGAAGAAGATGAAATTGAACCCTTATCTTACATCACTCATGAAAATTAAGTCAAATTATAAGACCTGATACCATAAAACTCCTAGAAGAAAGCACAGGGAAGAAATCTTGGCAATGATATTTTGCGATATGACACCAAAAGCACAAGCAGAAAAACTAGTGGGACCACATCGTAGCTGGCAATGGTCTTAACCAGCTACCAGGCTCTGACACCTTAAGGAAAAGTATCTTGTCACCAAAAGTAAAAGCATTCTGAATGGTACATTCCCCTGAACTGGGAGATTTCTCCAGAACAAAAATATCTAAGATCTGACTTAGAGAAAACACGGAATTCCTTTTATTCCTATGCCACCCAGTGGTGGGGTGGAAACAGCTCATAACGTCTCATAAGAGCCATGCTTTGTTCTCTTCTAAGACTTTGGTAAATCAATGGCTAAGCTCAGTAATTATTAAAGGCTATTTGCATGTTTTGTGTCTGCCAGGTAGAAATACTATATAACGCTGTACTAACTCACATCTCTTTTCAAGACCTCATTTAGTGATTGCATGTCAGTAGCTTCAAACTGACTATGATTAGAATATTTACACCATGGAAATTAATGACTGATACAGATGAAAGCATTTTTTCTGGAGACTGGGTGGTTACACATTTCCCAGTTACAGTTACAGCATCATCAGTTCAGGTAAGATAATGTCATCTCTAAATGATGCTCATGGGCAAGAAATCGGCACTGGATATTCTAAATGGACAGCACTCTATTTTGGTTTGTTTTGGAAGGAGGTACAGAAGCCAGGATGTTCCTTCTGTGTCTTTCTGTCTCGTTTAAGCACACATATTCAACATAAAAACAGGGTGTTTTTTTATGAATTTCTAATCTCATTACTTTGAATTGCCTCAGGATTATCATTCTCTTTTTCCTCCTACTAAATTCCTGTTTATTATTTATGTAGGATCTCATTCAGTTGTCACTTTTCTGTAAAAGCATTGTCCACACTCCAGGCATCCACGGAGAGTTCATAGCTTTGTGCTACTTTCTCAGTGACTCCTATCCCAACAATTCTTTTTAAAACTGTCCTTGGCATAATCTTTCTTCAGTACTCTGCTTCATCACATAAGCACATAAAATGCATTTTTTATCCTCTCTTTTAAATTCCATGAGGGCCAGGAGTTCTTATATATTTCATGTGCCTAAAACAGTCCTTAGCATGCAGTAAGCGCTCAACAAACAGTTGATAAATGAGTGAATTACATTTGCAAAGGGGCAGTATGAAGCTGGGTTCCAAAATGAGACAAATTATTTACCAGCTCTGTAGCCTGGGGAAATTATTCGAATTCCCTGAGCTTTGCCTTAGGGTAGTTATGAGAATTAAAACATGTAACTGGATATTTAACCTGAACCCCACTGACCAGCACCTTGTGCAGACTTCAAAACTGTCCATATCATTTCCTCTCAATAAGTCTTTGTTTCCGCACAGATTTCATGTTCACTGAAGCCCTATTGTTGTTTAGTCAATAAATCATATCTAACTCTTTGTGACCTCATGGACTGTAGCATCCCAGGCTCCTCTGCCCATGGGATTTCCCAGGCAAGAATACTGGAGTGGGTAGCCATTCCCTTCTTCCTGATCCAGGGATCAAACCTAGGTTTCCTGTGGCTCCTGCACTGGCAGGCAGATTCTTTATCACTGAGCGACCAGGGAAGCCTTATGGAGGCCCCACGTGCAGAGTTAACCCTGTGACCATCAAGGCCGTGAGTCGTCTCATCCCCTACTACACTTATCCATCAGGCAGGAGTCCTATCAATGCCACCCCACTCCAGTACTCTTGCCTGGAAAATGCCATGGATGGAGGACCCTGGTGGGCTGCAGTCCATGGGGTGGCGAAGAGTCGGACACAACTGAGCGACTTCACTTTCACTTTTCACTTTCATGCATTGGAGAAGGCAATGGCAACTCACTCCTGTATTCTTGCCTGGAGAATCCCAGGGACGGCGGAGCTTGGTAGGCTGCTGTCTATGGGGTTGCACAGAGTCAGACACTGAAGCGACTTAGCAGCAGCAGCAGTAGGAGTCCTATCTGACCACCCTGGGGTGATGAGGAGGAGCGGAGACTGGATCATCACAGACAACCTACTCGGAGGATAAAGCACTTTCAGCTGCTCAGAGGAAGCTCACTTCTGCAAACTCTGATCAGGGCCATTACTATCGTCCCTGCCCAAACACGAAAAAGCACTCGCATGGTGACTAACCTTGAGATTTCAATTATGAATGAATGAACAAAATGTCTGATGACCTGTTCTAGATTATTAAACATAAAGCATCAAAAAAAGGTATTAAATTATTCAATGCCAGCATTTGGGAGTTCAAGGGTTTGAAATCTTTTCTCATGTTGGATCACGCAGTGAGGCCAGACACGTGACTCCCTGAGCCAGCATGTCAGCAGTGAAACATCAACATATGCCAAGGCATTAGAGACTGGATGCTATGCTGAGTCAGGGCAGTAAAACAAGGGTTTTGTCAACAATTCACTTCAACCTGGTGATCAAATTCACTTGAAGCGCCTCTGTGGAGTTTTGGCTTTCTGCTCATATTTATTCAAGACAGTCTTTTACAGCATACCATTATGCCCTGTTTTATCTGATAACCACAGTATTTCATTCACTTAATACACAGTGGCATTGCTCTAGATGTAGTAAGAATTGATATGATATTTCATATAATGTACAAACTACATTATGAAACTGGAATATAAAATTCCTTGAAAAATACCCTTCATAAAAGGCAGAAAGTTTTGGGAAGAATGCTTTAAAGATAGTATGAGCCTCCTTTTGTTCATGATCTTCACAGTGAGTTTAAGAGTAGAAGATATTTCTACAATATTCAGGAATTCAGAAGTCTCTGGAAATGGTCTGTGAAGGTTGACCAAGCTATTAATATTATACAAGCCACAGAAAATATGATGTGATTTAGAAGTTCCCACCTGCTTCTTGTGGTCTGAAATGTTTCTTCTGTGTCCAAACCAAAGTAAAGGGCAATTTGGTTATGTTTTTTCCTATACTCTATTATGTAGAGTATGCATTTGGAATGTTGGAAGATGTATGTGAAAAATTTCCATCAGCTTTGCCTGACCGAGTATGACAGTAATAGCTGTTGGGGCTGAGATAACACACAGTTTCCAAGATCTGTGGTGACTAAATATTGCTGAAGAGCCTGACCACAAAAGGTAACCATTACTTGTGTATTGGGAAGGAGGGAGAGAGGACACTGACGTTTAATGGGCGGTCATCACATGATGAGTACAGACCTTAATATGTGTCACAGCCAGTCCTCTGACAGCACACCAGAGTGAATGTTACCATCTTCACCTCTGACTCAGAAAGACTTGCAAATACTCTAAATTCATCCTCTGTTCTTCAGAGAAAAAGAAAATAGACTTAATCTCCTGGCAGACCTCTGTAGAAAACTCCATAGTAAGATGAGTTCTGAGATCCTGATATCCTTAGGTATTTGAGCAGTACAGCAGGAATAACAATACATAACTTGCAGGGTTATTGTGAGAATTAGAGTTTATGTGTGCATACACGTCAATGAACGTTTTACTCTAGAAATACTAGTTGTACTGCAGTAGTAGAAGTACCCACTCTTGTTAAAAATGTCTTATTATCATTGTGGGGCTTCCCTTGTGGCTCAGTGGTAAAGAAACCACCTTCAATGCAGGAAATGAAGGTCAAGAAGACCCCCTAGAGGAGGGTATGGCAACGCACTCCAGTATTCTCGCCTGGAGAATCTCATGGACAGAGGAGCCTGGCGGGCTAGAGTCCATGGGGCTGCAAAGAGGCAGACATGAACAGCAACAACTGTTATCATCAGGACATGTTATTTGCCACCTACAGTATGAGTTGCTAGAAAGAGGCCATTGCTTATGCAATATGTAATGCCTGATAGGCATTTAGATATTTGGGGGGAAATAGATGGGGGTTTTAAAAACTGTGCCTGATCCTCTTCTTCATCTTTTCATTTCTATTTACTCTAATTTGGGAGAAAAATTATTTCTAAATTAAGCATGATTTTTTAAATAATCCAGGGTGGCTGCCCTGGTGGCTCAGTGGTAAAGAATCAGCCTGCCGATGCAAGACACACAGGTTCGATCCCTGATTCGGGATGGTCCCAGAAGCCACGGAGTAACTCAGCCTGTGCACAACTACCGAGCCTGGGCTCTAGAGCCTGCGCTCTGCCACAAGAGAAGCCGCCTCAATGAGAAGCCCGTGCACCGCGACGACCAAGCCCATGCTCCGCAGCAAGGGAAGCCATCACTTCTCTTCTCTTGTTCAGACATCATGTGACCTCCCAACGTGACCCCATCACTTTGTTTTTAACATGTTCTTACTTTCTGACACCGCAACATATTCTAGACCTAGCTGGCTTTTTCTATTCCCCAAACCTGGAATCAGCCATTTCTTTAAGGAGCTCTGTAAGATATGGTTGCTAAACGTGGTCATTGATATTGAGGTGTCATTGATTCTAGACTCTCATAGTGGACAAAACTAGAAAATATATGCACGGGCATTCACTCTTGGAGATAAAGATACAGAGAGATAGAGACAGATATATTAGATAAATAAATATAGGCCAGATGGATGATAGACAACAGATAGATGTTTATGATATTTATGAATTTCTTAATATTAAAAGAACCTTCTTATATTCTTATAAAAAGTGTAACTTGGTCATTGTATATTATTTTCTTTATGTGCTATTGGTTTCTGTTAATACTTTTTTGAGTATTTTTGCATTCATTTTTATAAGAGATGTTGACCTGTAGTTCCTTTTCTTAATTGTTTATTGGTTTGTTTTTACTATCTCTACTGGGTTTTGGTTCATTTTTTTCCTGATATTTTGAGCTAGGAATTTAATTCATTTATTTTAATGCTTTCCATTTTATTTAGTTTTTAAAAAAATCTCCTATCATACAAATTAAAGTTAAATCTGGATAATCATTAAGGCACATCTTGAGGATATTTATCAAACCTAACAGAGAATCCAACCACTTAAGCATCTATGAAATAAAGTGACCAGACAACAGAATTCAGAGATCAAACTGGCAAGTTCATGTTTCACTGTGAATTTGAGTCACAAACCTTCACTGCCAAAGTAAAATTCTAGTCTGTACTCTATAGAAAAAACCTTTGATTTCCCAAAAGAAGAAAAAAATAATATTTAAATTCTATTTCTGCTTAGCAAACAATATGCGTCTTCCCTTTCTTTCTGGTAACTAGCAATAGCTTCTTACTGTCCACTTTTCAAGAAGGTGGAAAATTTTTTAGCCAACTGAAACTTTTGGTAACTGAAAGTCTGCATCATTGTTTTTAAATATCTTTATTTGTAAAGTAATTACCCTAATTCCCCTACTCCTCTCATTTTGTATTATATTTTTCTGCAAATAGAATAAAACCTCATGTTTATGGGAACCAACTCTGAAATATTCTAGAAGATAACACAAATCTGATTTCAGAGAATTATTTTAATTGAGGATAGAGAGCTTAAGTAGAGTTATGGTCAATAGATAGGCAATTAATTAGAAAATGTTTTAAAAGATCATAGAAGAAGCTTATAGAGAAATGCATCGTTAATTGCAAATAAAATATCTAGAACACAGGCAGCAAACTTTGATAAGTTGTTAAGATTATCAACTGGCTCCTCCTGGCCATGTTAACCAATTGTCACTTGACCACTGTTTTAAAGGTTATCAGTTTTTATTTAATTAAGTAATCTCTCATGTCACCTGAGGAGAAGGCAATGGCAACCCACTCCAGTACTCTTGCCTGGAAAATCTCATGGACGGAGGAGCCTGGTAGGTTGCAGTCCATGAGGTGGTGAAGAGTCGGACATGACTGAGCGACTTCACTTTCACTTTTCACTTTCATGAATTGGAGAAGGAAATGGCAACCCACTCCAGTGTTCTTGCCTGGAGAATCCCAGGGACAGGGGAGCCTGGTGGGCTGCCGTCTATGGGGTCGGACACGACTCAAGCGATTTAGCAGCAGCAGCATAGGCTTTGGATTGTTGTGTTTTCATTGTCATTTGTTTCTAGAAGTTTTTTGATTTCCCTTTTGATTTCTTCAGTAACCTGTTGGTTATTTAGAAACATGTTGTTTAATCTCCATGCGTTTGTGTTTCTTATAGTCTTTTCCTTGTAATTGATATCTAATCTCATAGCATTGTGGTCAGAGAAGATGCTTGACACAATTTCAATTTTCTTAAATTTAAGAAAGGTAAGTTTAAGAGTTTCGATTTGTGACCCAAGATGTGGTCTATCCTGGAGAATGTTCCATGTGCACTTGAGAAGAAGGTGTATTCTGTGTATTTGGATGGAATTTCCTGAAGATATCAGTGAGATCCCTCTCATCTAACATATAAGAGTCGGACACTTAATGAGCGACTTCACTTTCACTTTTCACTTTCATGCCTTGGAGAAGGAAATGGCAGCCCACTCCGGTGTTCTTGCCTGGAGAATCCTAGGGATGGAGGAGCCTTGGTGGGCTGCCTTCTATGGGGTCGCACAGAGTCGGACACGACTGAAGCGATTTAGCAGCAGCAGCAGCCGAATGTCACCTGAAGAACCTGGTCACAATATCTGAATCTTCCTCAATTCAACATATTAATCTACTATTACTAGTTTATATTGGCTGGCATGTGGGTTAAAACCTGCTAGTTAACCCAGATAAGGGGCTAGTCCTTTTAAGTACCTTTCAAGTCTGCATTTTAAGAGAAGGATTTAAATATCAGAAACAAGGAACTGTTTCTTCAAAGGTAACTTCTAGTGGTTAGATTAAGAGGAACAGAGCAAAACATTTTTGGATTCCAAGAAGAAATTAGAAAGGTAAGAAAGAGCGAAGTCTGCTCTGTGTTCAAGGATAAACTCACTTTGCTAAAAGAAGTATGCTGTTGTTAACAGAAGTATTCCATACTTGGACAATGGAGGGCTTTGGGGAGTAAGCTGAGGATTTTGTCCATTTCCAGTTAGTGAAGGAAGAACTATATTTTATTTAAATAAGTGCATTTTAGGAAGTTTTGACTGACAAGCCTGAATTGTAGGGGAGGGAGGCAGGACATAGAAAGTCTGTTTGGTAGGATGTGAGTGAAGAGAGGGAGTTTTAAATTGAATGGTATGTAGCAGATAGCCAAAACCTTAACCTGGACACTAACAGAGAAAAAAAAATGGAAGAAAGGCAGGCAAGAGAGGCACTCTAAAGGCTGAAGCAGTAATGAGTAGATGTAGCTGAGTAAGACAGAGTAAGGAGGAAAGAGATATGAGATCAATCTTAACTGCTAACTATCTAAGCCAGGCATAAGTGTGCCCATAAGTATCACTTCAGTCATATCCGACTCTGCGACCCCATGGACTGTAGCCCACTAGTCTCCTCTGCCCATGGGATTCTCCAGGCAGGAACACTGGAGTGGGTTGCCATTCCCTTCTCCAGGGGATTTTCCCAACTCAGGGATCGAACCCCTGTCTCTTATGTCTCCTGCACTGGCAGGCGGGTTCTTTATCACTAGCGCCACCTGGGAAGCACCATGCATTCATTCTCCCAAATACCATGTCTGCCAACAAACCTTCTGCAGAGCAGACCCTCTGCATCTGTTACAAATGAATATTTCAGCAAAGAAAATTTACTAAGGAATATGTTTCTATGAAGTCCGTAGAAATAAATGATCCCCCAAGTGAGAATAAGAAGGGGCTATTCATCCAAAGTTTGCTATAACCGGAAAAACAGCCACCATCACTCAAATTTGGCAGAAAGCGGGAAGATGGAGAGTAGTGAAGATCCAAGTGGGGTGGAAGTCTCCAGATGAGCTTCGAGTGGAGGTTTGGGGCATAAGAAAGCTAATGAAAAGTCAAGCATTTTATTAGATTGGTTTGGGGAACATGTGCGACTTTCTCTAACTGGTGCTGAGTCGGAAGCAGAGCCAATAACTAGAAAGTTGGCAGTCACTGACCAAGCGCAGCCCATTGGGGCTGATGGCTGCAAAGTTGTGGTTTGGCTTCCTGGAGAAATTGCTACAGAGGTCAGGGGTCTGAGTCCTATTGTCAAATATGCTCTGGCCTTTGTCCGTGTGCATATTCATCTCTAAAGCCATGTGTGCTATGTTCAGGTGAAATGTTCAATTAAAGGATAATAACTTTCAGAACTAATTTTGTTTAATGAGTTCCTCATCAAGAGTATCTACTTACTTTAATTAGAATGAGAGATTACTGATTATTCAAATGCATGTGTTTTATTTTTTTTTTTTATTTTTTTTTAAAAAGAATATTCTTTTATTCTTTTTTTTTTTACTTTTTTTTAAATTTTTTAAATTTTAAAATCTTTAATTCTTACAAAATGCATGTGTTTTAAAATAATAAATGTGAAGAACATGGTGAAACTAGCTGTCTAAAGTTTAGGCTTAGTACTCTTAAGAAGGGTATTTCCTCTGAATTCGGTTAATCCAGTGTTTCCTTTTAAAAATATTCTTACTAGTATTGTCGCTTTGTCTATACAAAAGGTGATACAACTGGTATGAAAATAAAATAAAACAGGTGATCTGGCTGAATAATAAAGGATATTTGTCTGCAAATGTTTGTCTGTCATAGCCTGGGAAAGTGAGTGAATTTTTTCCTCAGGACTTAAATAAAATTCAAATTATCTACCAAATCCATTAGGATTAATTTAATAACAAGAAATCAACTAATTGGCACAAATAACCATTTAGGGAATGGGACAAGCTAAGCCAGTCTTGAACGTAGCATGTGAATTTTCAAAGCCATTTTTAACATTCGTAGTTTACTAGGAAATTTGTCATTCTAGAAAACAAATTGTTTTGAAATTGCAGCACTTTATTTTAATTTTTAAGGGACTTCATACTAAATGTATGCTTTATATTCAAGTATATGATTGTTCATCCAGTTCATCATGATGGGCTTGCTTTCTGTGGCCTCTTTATTGAAAAAAGAAAATCAATTATTAAACATTCTCGTTTTCTAGGGATTAATGCCATAGCATAAAAATAACTATAAAATACTTTACTTCAAGGAAATCTAATCTGATATTATGTCAACATTTTATAAAATTATGGAGAATTTATTTTTTCAAAGCATACTTGTAATAGTTTCCTAAGCATGTCTCAAACATTTCTTGGCAAAATCTGGTACTGTAGAGCAACCAGTTGGATGCCTCAGATTTAAAGGTTAACATATTTTTTATATTTTCTTATTGCATAAAACATCCTGATTTAAGTTTTCCATTCATCTAGAAAATCTATTATTGGAAACAAAAGTTGCATTTTAATTACTTCTCAGGTATTTAAGCTTAAATGACACACACACACAAAAATCTGAGTCTAAAATGCTTTCCCACAGGTTGGCAAGATTTCTCATTTCCAAGATGCTTAAGTCTTTTCAACTTCTCTCTTTTTTTGAAATATTTTTCCTATGTGGACTATTTTTAAAGTCTTTATTGAATTTATTACAGCATCGCTTCTGCTTTTTATGTTTTGGTTTTTTAGCCAAGAAGCATGTGGGATCTTAGCTCCCCTACCAGGAATCAAACCTACAGCACCTGCATTGGAAAGTAAAGTTTTAACCACTAGACCACCAAGGAAGTCCCCTCCATCTCTGTCCTTTCTGCCCAACTCCCTTCTCAGAATTTTAAAGAAATTAGCTTTTGACTGTATTTGGGTAAAGATGATCCTCAATGGGTTTTCAAAAGTGTTCACATTTCCAGGCCCCAGGACACATAAACCAGCCTTTAGGATATTCTTCAAATATTAAAATAGCACTTATTACCATAACGCATTTATAAAAATAGTACCATAGCATCTCTGTTCATATAGCCATCTCTCTACACATCATCCATTCATAATATTAGCTGTTTCTCAGCTAATAATGATTATTGGAAAATGTCCTTGCCCACCCTAAGAAATAAAGCTTCTGGTTCAACCAATATTGAATCATGCTTATGGCATCGCTAGTGATGAAGTGAACATCTTTTACGTTCAGTTCAGTTCAGTTCAGTTCAGTCGCTCAGTCATGTCCGACTCTTTGCGATCCCATGAAATGCAGGATGCCAGGCCTTCCTGTTCATCACCAACTCTCAGAGTTCACTCAGACTCACCTCCATCGAGTCCGTGATGCCATCCAGCCATCTCATCCTTGGTAGTCCCCTTCTCCTCCTGCCCCCAATCCCTCAGAGCATTAAAGTCTTCTCCAATGAGTCAACTCTTCGCATGAGGTGGCCAAAGTACTGGAGCTTCAGCTTTAGCATCCTTCCTTCCGAAGAAATCCTAAGGCTGATCTCCTCCAGAATGGACTGGTTGGATCTCCTTGCAGTCCAAAGGACTCTCAAGAGTCTTCTCCAACACCACAGTTCAAAAGCATCAATTCTTCGGCACTCAGCCTTCTTCACAGTCCAGCTCTCACATCCATACATGACCACAGGAAGAACCGTAGCCTTGACTAGACGGACCTTAGTTGGCAAAGTAATGTCTCTGCTTTTGAATATGCTATCTATGTTGATCATAGCTTTCCTGCCAAGGAGTAAGCGCCTTTTAATTTCATGGCTGCAGTCACCATCTGCAGTGATTTTGGAGCCCCCAAAATAAAGTCTACCACTGTTTCCCCATCTATTTCCCATGAAGTGCTGGGACCGGATGCCATGATCTTCGTTTTCTGAATGTTGAGCTTTAAGCCAACTTTTTCACTCTCCTCTTTCACTTTCATCACGAGGCTTTTCAGCTCCTCTTCACTTTCTGCCATAAGGGTGGTGTCATCTCCATATCTGAGGTTATTGATATTTCTCCCGGCAATCTTGATTCCAGCTTGTGTTTCTTCCAGTCCAGCGATTCTCATGATGTACTCTGCATAGAAGTTAAATAAGCAGGGTGACAATATACAGCCTTGATGTAGTCCTTTTCCTATTTGGAACCAGTCTGTCGTTCCATGTCCAGTTCTAACTGTTGCTTCCTGACCTGCATACAGATTTTTCAGGAGGCATAGTCAACAAAGCTGAAACAGATGTTTTTCTGGAACTCTCTTGCTATTTCCATGATCCAGCGGATGTTGGCAATTTGGTCTCTGGTTCCTGTGCCTTTTCGAAAAACAGCTTGAACATCTGGAATTTCATGGTTCACATATTGCTGAAGCCTGGCTTGGAGAATTTTGAGCATTACTTTACTAGCATGTGAGATGAGTGCAATTGTGCGGTAGTTTGAGCATTCTTTGGTGTACCTTAAAGTTTATTGAAGGAGCCAGATCAACTTTGCTCCTCAAATTCCAATTTCCAAGTTGATTTCAGTGAGAAAAGTAATTAATGTAGTATTCATAAAGCAATCTTGGTATTTATCTCTCCATTCTTAGTGCACTGCCTTTAATTTTTTCTCTGAACTATTCATCGTACAAATCATTGTGGAATGAATGCATCTTATTGGCGTAGTGAGAGATTTCCTATAAAGAAAACCAACTGAGACTGCAGCCTAGGGTTTTTCAAATCATTTTTATAAAAATCTTCATTTAACCAAATGCAACATTAATATCCAAGTCTACCAAGTCTATGCCCCAACCAGTAATGGTAAAGAAACTGAAGTTGAAGGGTTTTATAAAGACCTACAAGATCTTTTAGAACTAACACCCAAAAAAAGATGTCCTTTTCATTACAGGGGACTGGAATGCAAAAGTAGGAAGTCAAGAAACACCTGGAGTAACAGGCAAATTTGGCCTTGGAATGCGGAATGAAGCAGGGCAAAGACTAATAGAGTTTTGCCAAGAAAACGCACTGGTCATAGCAAACACCCTCTTCCAATGACACAAGAGAAGACTCTACACATGGACATCAACAGATGGTCAACACTGAAATCAGATTGATTATATTCTTTGCAGCCAAAGATGGAGAAGCTCTATACAGTCAACAAAAACAAGACCAGGAGCTGACTGTGGCTCAGATCATGAACTCCTTATTGCCAAATTCAGGCTTAAATTGAAGAAAGTAGGGAAAACCGCTAGACCATTCAGGTATGACCTAAATCAAATCCCTTATGATTATACAGTGGAAGTGAGAAATAGATTTAAGGGTCTAGATCTGATAGATAGAGTGCCTGATGAACTATGGAATGAGGTTCGTGACATTGTATGGGAGATAGGGATCAAGACCATCCCCATGGAAAACAAATGCAAAAGAGCAAAATGTCTGTGTGGGGAGGCCTTACAAATAGCTGTGAAAAGAAGAGAGGTGAAAAGCAAAGGAGAAAAGGAAAGATATAAGCATCTGAATGCAGAGTTCCAAAGAAAAGCAAGAAGAGATAAGAAAGCCTTCTTCAGTGATCAATGCAAAGAAATAGAGGAAAACAACAGAATGGGAAAGACTAGAGATCTCTTCAAGAAAATTAGATTTATCAAGGGAACATTTCATGCAAAGATGGGCTTGATAAAGGACAGAAATGGTCTGGACCTAACAGAAGCAGAAGATATTAAGAAGAGGTAGCAAGAATACATGGAAGGACTGTACAAAAAAGATCTTCACAACCCAGATAATCATGATGATGTGATCACTAATCTAGAATCAGACATCCTGGAATGTGAAGTCAAGTGGGCCTTAGAAAGCACCACTACGAACAAAGCTACTGGAGGTGATGGAATTCCAGTTGAGCTGTTTCAAATCCTGAAAGATGATGCTGTGAAAGTGTTGCACTCAATATGCCAGCAAATTTGGAAAACTGAGCAGTGGCCACAGGACTGGAAAAGGTCAGTTTTCATTCCAATTCCAAAGAAAGGCAATGCCAAAGAATGCTCAAACTACCACACAATTGCACTCATCTCACGTGCTAGTAAAGTAATGCTCAAAATTGTCCAAGCCAGGCTTCAGCAATACATGAACCATGAACTCCCTGATGTTCAAGCTGGTTTTAGAAAAGGCAGAGGAACCAGAGATCAAATTGCCAATTCCACTGGATCATGGAAAAAGCAAGATAGTTCCAGAAAAACATCTATTTCTGCTTTATTTACTATGTCAAAGGCTTTAACTGTGTGGATCACAATAAACTGTGGAAAATTCTAAGAGAGATGGGGATACCAGACCACCTGACCTGCCTCTTAAGAAATCTGTATGCAGGTCAGGAAGCAACAGTTAGAACTGGACATGGAACGACAGACTGGTTCCAAATAGGAAAAGGACTACATCAAGGCTGTATATTGTCACCCTGCTTATTTAACTTCTATGCAGAGTACATCATGAGAATCGCTGGACTGGAAGAAACACAAGCTGGAATCAAGATTGCTGGGAGAAATATCAATAACCTCAGATATGAAGATGACACCACCCTTATGGCAGAAAGTGAAGAGGAGCTGAAAAGCCTCGTGATGAAAGTGAAAGAGGAGAGTGAAAAGTTGGCTTAAAGCTCAACATTCAGAAAACGAAGATCATGGCATCCAGTCCCATCACTTCATGGGAAATAGATGGGGAAACAGTGGAAACTGTGGTAGACTTTATTTTGGGGGGCTCCAAAATCACTGCAGATGGTGACTGCAGCCATGAAATTAAAAGACGCTTATTCCTTGGAAGAAAAGTTATGACCAACCTAGACAGCATATTCAAAAGCATTACTTTGCCGACTAAGGTCCGTCTAGTCAAGGCTACGGTTCTTCCTGTGGTCATGTATGGATGTGAGAGTTGGACTGTAAAGAAGGCTGAGCACCGAAGAATTGATGCTTTTGAACTGTGGTGTTGGAAAAGACTCTTGAGAGTCCCTTGGACTGCAAAGAGATCCAACCAGTCCATTCTGAAGGAGACCAGCCCTGGGATTTCTTTTGGAAGGAATGATGCTAAAGCTGAAACTCCAGTACTTTGGCCACCTCATGTGAAGAGTTGACTCATTGGAAAAGACTCTGATGCTGGGAGGGATTGAGGGCAGGAGGTGAAGGGGACGACCAAGGATGAGATGGCTGTATGGCATCACAGACTCGATGGACTTGAGTGAGTGAACTCCGGGGGTTGGTGATGGACAGGGAGGCCTGGCATCCTGCGATTCATGGGGTTGCAAAGAGTCAGACACGACTGAGCAACTGAACTGAACTGAACTGAACATTAATGATCTTTGTCATCAATATGATGCTTTTTATTATTGATGTTAGGGGGAAAGGAAAGATGAGAATTCCCTAAAGAAATAAAGAAAACAGACACACCACTGCCTGAAATAAGTGGACACTTACCTGAGTCACTGATGACAAAAAGTCATTGCTTTTCAAGCAATTGTTTATTCTGCGAACTTTATAATGGGGATATCTGGAGAGACTTCTACTCATGATAAATAAATATCTTCATCATCATTTTTTTTTAACAATCAACAAAGTTGATATTGACAACAAAGTTGAAGTTTTTAACTCCAAGACTCTTCACTCTAGTTGATGACACACATTCTCCCTAACTCTTTAATGAAATGGGACAAAAGTCTCAAAATTAACATGCATTCAAATTAGAAAAAGTCTATGGTACAATCTAACGTATTTGTCTAAAGGACAGAATTATTACAAAGAGAAGGGAATTACTACAAAGGAAAGAGAAGGATTTTGTACATGTCAATAATTAACATTTTTTTGAAAAGAGAACACTTTTCTTGTACTATATAAATTTAAAAAAAAAAAGAATATTGTCACCAAGAATACATATTAGGCCACATAGTGTTCACTATCAGAATTGACTGTGAAGTGCACAGCCCCTGTGAGGATTACCAGGTCAGGGGTGAAGTCTCTTTCTTCTTTGCAAGTTACTACAGTTCTGTAAAAAGCATGGGTTTTGGATACATAAAGGTGATTTTAATAAGGACTCTTCCCTTTAATAGGTAGAGTTTTTATGTTTTGGATAGTTTCTAGAAAAGACCCTGATGCTGGGAAAGATTAAAGGCAGGAGGAGAAGGGGACGACAGAAGATAAGATGGGGAAATGGCATTGCTGACTTGACCTACATGAGTCCCTGAGACTGCTGCCCAGAGTCCAATCACAGGCTGTCACCGTACTTCTGACCCACTGGCTACAGATTAGTTCCTTTCTTGGGGTTCAATTAATTTGCTAGAGCAGCTAAGAAAACTCAGAGAAACATTTCCTTCCTAGTTCACTCATTTATTATAAAAGGATGTAACTCAGGAACAGCCAGATGAAAGATGGGCAGCAAGAGCCACAGAAAGGAGCCCCCATGCTCTCTCCAAATGCACCGCCCTCTCCAGACCTCTGTGCTTCTCAACCGGGTAGCTCTCAGAACCCCATCAATTTGGGTTTTTACAGAACCTTCATTACCTAGGTATAATTGATTAAATCACTGGACATTGATTCATCCAGCCTCCATCCCTTCTCCCTTCTGCCCTCCCTCCCAGTTCTCCAATCACATGTGCTTTACCCCGGCATCCAGCCTTCATCTTAGGTGACCTATGAGTGATCCAAAAGTCACCTCATTCACATAAAAAAAAAAAACAAAAAACCAGAAACCTTTGTCCCTCTCGTCACTTAGAAAATTCCAAGTGTTTATGGAGTTCTGTGCCTGGAACAGGGACAAATATCAAATATAGACAGATATTTTTATTAAAAAATCACAATGTTACTGTTTCTCTGGTTATATTTTTAAGGGCTAGACAGAAACTAAACATTTAGAAGTTTTGATTACCTTATTAATTTGTTTTATTGAGTTGAAATTCTGTGGATGTCAAGTTACTTGTTTCAGAAACAAGCTATTTTATCTATCACTAAAGACATTTAATCATTCTTTTTATTAAAATTTTAAAATCTAAGTTTCTACAAGTATAGAAACCTACATAAAGTGAATAGGAATTTTCAAATGTTTGCTACTAGACAAATATCAAAAATAATACATTATTATTTATAATAATCATCTATGAAGGTTGTTATAAAACTTAATGTTTCTAATATTTGAGAATACTTAAAGGACTTGTTTTGACAAAGACCTGACTAAATTTTACATAGTATTACAACAGAAAATTGATTCTTTCATTTTTTAGTTACCATGGAAGCCTGAGATGCTAATTTTAGTCTTTCATGCTTACTCTCATCTTCTAGCTTTATCAGTGTGAAGAGTAGCACACACACTAAAAAGAAAGAAACCTCATTAAAGTAGCCCTTTATAAGAGGCATTCTCACCTGGTTCAGGACTATATAAACTCTTCTATCTATGTATAAGATTATTTATTGGGAGTTTGGGATTGACTTGTACACACTTCTGTATTAAAATAGAAAACAAACAAGGGCCTACAGTATGGTCCAGGTAACTCAGCTCAATGTTCTCCATGGTTTTCCCTTTTATTCAGGATTTAATTCCCATGAATAGTCCTCTTTCCAGCCAGGGTCACAAACAACAGAAACCAGAGGCAGATGGTTTCTTCACTGCAGTGAATGCTAAGTAGAGGGTTTTGGTATCCATTTCCCAATCTGCCCACTAAAGAATCCTGAGGGTTCTGTAGCCATCTACACAACTGAAATAGAGTCACCGATCTAGAAAACAAACATAGTTACCAGAGAGTAAGGAGGGAGGGATAACTTGTGAGATTGCATTGATGTACAAACACTATTATATATGACAGATAATTAACAAGGACATGCTGTATAGTACAGGAAACTCTACTCAATACTCTAATGATCTATATGGGAAAAGAAAATAAAAAAGAGTGGATATATGTACATGGATATATGGACAGCAAGGAGATCAAACCAGTCAATCCTAAAGGAAATCAACCCTGACTATTCATTGGAAAGACTGATGCTGAAGCTGAAGCTCCAATCCTTTGGCCGCCTGATGTGAAGAGTCAACTCTTCAGGGAAAAGACCCTGAAGCTGGGAAAGATTGAGAGCAAGAGGAGAAGGGGGCAAGAGAGGATGAGATGGTTGGATGACATCACCAACTCAATGGACATGAGTTTGAGCCCAATCTAGGAGATAGTGAGGGACAGGGAAGCCTGGCATGGGGCAGTTCATGCGGTCTCAAAGAAGGGGGCATGACTCAGTGACTGAACAGCAGCAACAACAACTGAATCACTAAACTGCACATCTGAAACTAACACAACATTGTAGATCAATTACACCCCAATAGGAGGTAAATAAACAAATAGAACCTGGAAAAAAAAACCCCACAAGAATCCTGAGGGCTCATAGTGAATATGGTTGAAGGAGTCCTGTCTGGGCAGGTTGAGTCTAGATTCTCTTCTCAGGCCCCCTGAGCTCCCTGCATCCCTTGGTCCACTATCTTCAGAGTATATATCATTGACCATAAAGCAAACATTCATCAGTTCAGTTGCTCAGTCATGTCTGACTCTTTGCAGCCCCACAGACTGCAGCACGCCAGGCTTCCCTGTCCATCACCAACTCCCAGAGTTTACTCAAACTCATGACCATTGAGTTGGTGATGCCATCCAACCATCCCATCCTCTGTCATATCCTTCTCCTCCTGCCTTCAATCTTTCCCAGCATCAGGATCTTTTCAAATTAGTCAGCTCTTCACATCAAATAGCCAAAGGAATGGAGTTTCAGCTTCAGCCTCAGTCCTTCTAATGAATACTCAGGACTGATTTCCTTTAGGATGGACTGGTTGGATCTCCTTGCAGTTCAAGGGACTCTCAAGAGCCTTCTCCAATGCCACAGTTCAAAAGCATCAGTTCTTTAGTGTTCAACTTTCCTTATAGTCCAACTCTCACATCCATTCATGACTACTGGAAAAACCACAGCTTTGACTAGACAGACCTTTGTTGGCAAAATAATATCTCTGCTTTTAAATATGCTGTCTAGATTGGTCATAGCTTTTCTTCCAAGGAACAAGCATCTTTTAATTCATGGATGCAATCACCATCTTCAGTGATTTTGGAGCCCCCGAAAATAAAGCCTGTTACTGTTTCCACTGTTTCCCCATCTATTTGCCATGAAGTGATGGGACCAGATGACATGAACTTAGTTTTCTGAATGTTGAGTTTTAAGCCTAATTTTTCACTCTTTTCTTTCACTTTCATCAAAAGGCTCTTTAGTTTTTATTCTCTTTCTGCCAGAAGAGTGGTGTCATCTGCATATCTGAGGTTATTGATATTTCTCCTGGCAATCTTGATTCCAGTTTGTGCTTCCTCCAGCCCAGCATTTCTCATGATGTACTCTGCATATAAGTTAAATAAGCAGGGTGACAATATACAGCCTTGACATACTCCTTTCCCTATTTGGAACCAGTCTGTTGCTCCATATCCAGTTCTAAAGTAATCATGGGCCAGTTTAAACCTATACTACCTCACAATGTGTACAGACTTAATCTTCAGTGTTTCCTTCCAGTCACGGCTGGTAACACAGTGGCTTTCTGTCTCTAATCTAGGATGTTTATCCACCCTCTGTGCCTTTGTATTTTCTCTGTGAGGTCAGGGATGGCTTCACTTCCCGAATGCTTCAGCGACAGGAGGGGTGTTTTTTATTTTTTTAATTTTAAAATCGTTAATTCTTACATGTGTTCCCAAACATGAACCCCCCTCCCACCTCCCTCCCCATAACATCTCTGTGGGTCATCCCCATGCACCAGCCCCAAGCATGCTGTATCCTGCGTCAGACATAGACTGGCGATTCAATTCTTACGTGATAGTATACATGTTAGAATGCCATTCTCCCAAATCATCCCACCCTCTCCCTCTCCCTCTGAGTCCAAAAGTCCGTTATACACAGCTGTGTCTTTTTTCCTGTCTTGCATACAGGGGCGTCATTGCCATCTTTCTAAATTCCATATATATGTGTTAGTATATTGTATTGGTGTTTTTCTTTCTGGCTTACTTCACTCTGTATAATCGGCTCCAGTTTCATCCATCTCATCAGAACTGATTCAAATGAATTCTTTTCAATGGCTGAGTAATACTCCATTGTGTATATGTACCACAGCTTTCTTATCCATTCATCTGCTGATGGACATCTAGGTTGTTTCCATGTCCTGGCTGTTATAAACAGTGCTGCGATGAACATTGGGGTACATGTGTCTCTTTCAATTCTGGTTTCCTCGGTGTGTATGCCCAGCAGTGGGGTTGCTGGGTCATAAGGTAGTTCTATTTGCAATTTTTTAAGGAATCTCCACACTGTTCTCCATAGTGGCTGTACTAGTTTGCATTCCCACCAACAGTGTAGGAGGGTTCCCTTTTCTGCACACCCTCTCCAGCATATATTGCTTGCAGATTTTTGGATTGCAGCCATTCTGACTGGTGTGAAGTGGTACCTCACTGTGGTTTCGATTTGCATTTCTCTGATAATGAGTGATGTTGAGCATCTTTTCATGTGTTTGTTAGCCATCTGTATGTCTTCTTTGGAGAAATGTCTATTTAGTTCTTTGGCCCATTTTTTGATTGGGTCGTTTATTTTTCTGGAATTGAGCTGCAGAAGTTGCTTGTATATTTTTGAGATTAGTTGTTTGTCAGTTGCTTCATTTGCTATTATTTTCTCCCATTCAGAAGGCTGTCTTTTCACCTTGCTTATATTTTCCTTTGTTGTGCAGAAGCTTTTAATTTTAATTAGATCCCATTTGTTTATGTTTGCTTTTATTTCCAGAATTCTGGGAGGTGGATCATAGAGGATCCTGCTGTGATTTATGTCGGAGAGTGTTTTGCCTATGTTCTCCTCTAGGAGTTTTATAGTTTCTGGTCTTACATTTAGATCTTTAATCCATTTTGAGTTTATTTTTGTGTGCGGTGTTAGAAAGTGATCTAGTTTCATTCTTTTACAAGTGGTTAACCAGTTTTCCCAGCACCACTTGTTAAAGAGATTGTCTTTACTCCATTGTATATTCTTGCTTCCTTTGTCAAAGATAAGGTGTCCATATGTGTGTGGATTTATCTCTGGGCTTTCTATTTTGTTCCATTGATCTATATGTCTGTCTTTGTGCCAGTACCATACTGTTTTGATGACTGTGGCTTTGTAGCAGAGCCTGAAGTCAGGCCAGTTGATTCCTCCAGTTCCATTCTTACTTCTCAAGGTTGCTTTGGCAATTCGAGGTTTTTTGTATTTCCATACAAATCTTGAAATTATTTGTTCTAGTTCTGTGAAAAATATGGCTGCTAGCTTGATAGGGATTGCATTGAATTTGTAAATTGCTTTGGGTAGTATACTCATTTTCACTATATTGATTCTTCCGATCCATGAACATGGTATATTTCTCCATCTATTAGTGTCCTCTTTGATTTCTTTCATCAGTGTTTTATAGTTTTCTATATATAGGTCTTTAGTTTCTTTAGGTAGATATATTCCTAAGTATTTTATTCTTTTCGTTGCAATGGTGAATGGAATTGTTTCCTTAATTTCTTTTTCTACTTTCTCATTATTCGTGTATAGGAATGCAAGGGATTTCTGTGTGTTGATTTTATATCCTGCAACTTTACTATATTCATTGATGAGCTCTAGTAATTTTCTGGTGGAGTCTTTAGGGTTTTCCATGTAGAGGATCATGTCATCTGCAAACAGTGAGAGTTTTACCTCTTCTTTTCCAATTTGGATTCCTTGTATTTCTTTTTCTGCTCTGATTGCTGTGGCCAAAACTTCCAGAACTATGTTGAATAGTAGCGGTGAAAGTGAACACCCTTGTCTTGTTCCTGACTTTAGGGAAATGCTTTCAATTTTTCACCATTGAGGATAATGTTTGCTGTGGGTTTGTCACATATAGCTTTTATTATGTTGAGGTATGTTCCTTCTATTCCTGCTTTCTGGAGAGTTTTTTTATCATAAATGGATGTTGAATTTTGTCAAAGGCCTTCTCTGCATCTATTGAGATAATCATATGGTTTTTATTTTTCAATTTGTTAATGTGGTGAATTACATTGATTGATTTGCAGATATTGAAGAATCCTTGCATCCCTGGGATAAAGCCCACTTGGTCATGGTGTATGATCTTTTTAATGTGTTGTTGGATTCTGATTGCTAGAATTTTGTTGAGGATTTTTGCATCTATGTTCATCAGTGATATTGGCCTGTAGTTTTCTTTTTTTGTGACATCTTTTTCAGGTTTTGGTATTAGGGTGATGGTGGCCTCATAGAATGAGTTTGGAAGTTTACCTTCTGACAGGAGGGGTGTTAAAGTCACGCTGGAGAAGACAGGCGTCAGGCTGAGCATCTCCTATAAAATCCTCTCCCTATCACGTGGCACCAGGACCTTTCCTGTGTGTATTACACCCCTAAATGCTCTGATGATAAGAGTTTGCAACATTATAGCTTAATGACTTTATTCTCAATATCACATATATGACCCCAGGGATGTTCCTTTCACCTAGGATTCACTTTTCACTCTCTGCAGCAACTCAGTCCATTTCAGACACACACATGATAACTTCCCCCTATTTTCCAGAATACTGCTGATTCTTGTTACTATTCATCATCTGGGAAACATCCCCCGACAACCAAACAAGTATGTGCTCCCCTTTCAAGGGCTTCCAAGGAGCCCTGTGGATACCCCTTGTTTACCAGATGAACCAAGTTACATATCTGTTTTGTTTCAGAGCAGATTAGGCTAAGAGACTGAGTTTATCTTTGCCAATATTTTATATAACACAGGTTCGCTGAGGGAGTCATAATAATTTCACAAGCCAATAATGTAGAGGAAAATGTCTCTTAATAAGGTAATAAAGAACAACCTAACATAACATATTCCAAACCAGTGATGGATTAATTTTATCATTGTTTCAAGCAAGAGGAAGATGAAAGGAATAAAATCCCAGTTTAGTTTAGGGTTTAACTTTCTAAGAGTTGGCTTTCAAGAGAGAGAGCTTAGCCAATCAAGAGCTGACATCAGGCTACCAGTGCAAAAGGCAAAGTCCCTTGTTGCTAGGGCATGTTGCTAGGGCAGAGGATGCTGATGCTGGCAGGTAAGATGCTCTTCCTGGGACCACTGTGTAGTTCTTACTGAAGTTGAGCAGAGATCCACCTAGCCCAGGGAGGAGCTAACACCCCTATGTGCTGTGCCCAATGCTCCTTTACCTTCCTGTACGATGTGTCTCCGGAACTGTGGGCTCAGCCTGCACCCACCCGGTGGACACAGTGCTGGTCTCTCTTGCTACCAGGTTTGCTGGAGTCAGGGTTAAATGACCTGCATCTCCACCAGGTTTGGGGCTGCAGATCTCAGGGACCAACTTCAGCATTGAGCTTGGTGCTTTGAATCTAGTCCAGCAGTTCAGCTACATGTCACTCGAACACTGATCACATCAATGTTTATACTTGGAGGCCTCATAGTGACACGGGAAGTTTGTGGATAGTATATTGAGATATTCAGACACATTTAACAAACGCAATAAAAAGGAGGATGCGTTTTGAGAATGTGTCATCAGAAATGTATGTCATCGGAGTATCCTAGCTGCTGACTCCATGTTAGGATGCTTTCATGAGTTGCCTTCTCGAGAGAAGCTGCTCTGTTCATTGTCCCCAAGCCACCACCTCCCCTGCCTTTGTTGAAGTTCTTTTCTCACATACTGGGCATCAAACTGTCTTGCTGTGAAGTGACTTCATCAAGTGGCTGTTTGAACTTGTGTAGACAGAACTGCTGTTAGAAAGATGAAACAGAAAGGGCTCCTGGGCTGCAATTTCATTTGTGATTATATTTTTATTAAAACAGTTATTGGCCGAAGCCTAAGTTTCATATAACATTCAGTCATTCTAGTAGCAATGAAAGTACCCACCTATTGTAGTAAAAAAGTGAAAATCAAGATATTTTAATAGTCTGTGGAATCTAAATGTGTATAATGTTGATACAAAAAAATGAATTTCTTGATTATGTAATGTTTGGTACAGATTTAAAACTCTGCTCAGTCTCCTGGTGACTAATTTGATTCTAATAAGAAACATGTAAACACCGATATAAAAATAACTTGCAACAGTAAAGCAAGAAATAAGGAGAAAAGATAGGAATGATTTTTTAAAATAGATATATCCTTGGGGTTTGGGAGGGTGATTCTCTCTTTAGTTGAATTATTACCCAGGCATTTACTTGGGAAAACATCACAGAATACTATAGAGCACACTATAGGTAAGGTTCTATTAATTAAAAAAGACGTCATAAAATGTTTTTTTAATAGCTTGAGTCACTGAATGTCTTGTGTTACTAATGACCTATCAATCATATTTGCTAAACACTAATCACGATAAACTTTTAAATAAGGTTTATTTGTGGAAAAATTATCATATGACTATGAAATTCATGGAGCATCTTTTTCCCAAGTCCTAGGCAGGTCTACAGGAGTAGGAGGTGTGTGTTAAATTAAGTCCCACTGCTGAGTAATTTGCAAGAAATCCTTCTCTACCTGCTTGCTCTTTTTTTCAGATGTTTTTGATGTGGACCATTTTTTAAAGTCTTTATTGAATTTGGAAAAATACTGTTTCTGTTTCATGTTTTGATTTTTGGGGCTGCGAGGGATGCGAGGTCTTAATTCCCAGAGCAACAATGGAACCCACCAGGGATCGAATCCAGAAAGCTTTGCATTGGAAGGCGAAGTCTTAACCATTGGAACACCAGGGTCCCCTGCTTGCTCTTTCCAGTTCAAAAATTTTGCCCGTGTGTGTGAAGAAGCTGTGAAAAGCAAAATTACACACCTTACGAAGGTGCCCACTGTGAACTGAAAAGACGAGCAAATACAGACCGATGAATGCTGATGATAAAAGCAAAATGAGAATACTCACGATAACGCTGTCCAATTGTTAAACAAAATATTTAGTTACCAGCCTAACCTGTGGCTGGGTCAGCCCAGCACCAGATCAGTAATGGAGATTACCCATAGTCTTCATCAGACACCTCCCACCCTCCCATCTCATGCCCCTGGTCTGGGCGTAGAAATCCAGAGAGCTTTGTTTGTGTCTGGTTCTAAGACTGTTGCTCCCTGGGCTTGCCTACCCCACCCCTACACACCCAGCTCTCAGTCCTTGCCTCTGCAGGCAGCATTTGACAAACTTGCAGAAGATTAGGATGAATGGAAGTAAAGAAGCAAGATGTGCAGAGCATGGAAAGTTACTGGCTTTAATATTATGGATAAACATAGACATAGCTACAGATGCTGATGGGCTTCCCACGTGCCTCTAGTGGTAAGGAATCCACCTGCCAATGCAGGAGACACAAGAGATGCGGGTTCAATCCCTGGGTTGGGAAGATCCCCTGGAGCAGGGCATGGCAACCTTCTCCTGCCTGGAGAATCCCATGGACAGAGGAGTCTGGCAGGCTACAGTCCATGGGGTCGCAGTGTTGGACACGACTGAAGTGACTTCGCATGCACACTCACACATAGAGGCTGATCTATGTGCTTACCTATCTGTCATCTATCTATTTATCGATCCTACCTACCTATCATCTTCTCACCTGTGTGTCTGTCCTCTGCCTTATTCTCCAAACCAATTTAACACAACAGGACAAACATAAATAAGACATTTATGAAAGGCCAACACTAAGAAAGAAAAATAAACTAATGCAGAGATGAAGTTAGAAACAAAACAAATATTCTCAAATCCTGGGCGCTTGTATAGGTGAGTCTGAGCTGCTCGGAATGCAAGACAAAAGAGAAATCAATTGCTCAGGGAAAAAAAAGTGACACGGCTCTTTCCATCACAAAGACCTAAACTCACTTTCTGCCCTTGCCGCTGAAGAGGACCTGCCTTAGGGGTACGACCAGCGTCATCTAGAGCAACCTTGGAGTAAATGCATTCACTGGATCAGACGTTTCTTTCTGTTTGTTTTTAATGGGTGCAGATTTCCTGTTGCTGAAATAGTGCTCAGCTGGAAAGCACTGTTGGGGAGGTGAGTGGTGCTTCACAGAGAAGTGCTGACTTCGCAGCCTGTGATGTGATTGACAGCTCCTCCTGTCAGCACTGGCAACGCCACGACCGCCATGATGACGATGCGCTAACATCCTTATCTGAGACGGGCAAGATCTCGACAGACAAGCGAGTCTCCCTCTTATTAAAATTACCGGAGGATCTTTAAAAAATGACGTGTCGTTCTCATCCTCGGATATATTTTCCCTCAAACTTTCTCTCATCCATCGGTCCAATCATTTTATAACTCTAGATGAACTTACCCCTTAGTCTTCATGCAGTGTCTCTATATTTCCTTGGTAATATTGCTTGTTCTGAAGCTGGCTTTGTCTAATGGCATTACAGCCGATCTACACTGTTTTGAGTTGGACTTCTATGATGCGTCTCTTATTCTGTTGCCTTTGAGTCATTTGTGCCGTGTAGTGATGTGTGCTCCATTAGACAGCCTGTGGTCGGTTTGGTCTTTTTTATTCAGTCCCTCAATCTCAGCCTTTAATTTTATCATTCAGGACGTTAATCTTTCACATGCTTATTAATGTGTTTTAATTTAAATCTGACATCCAGTTTTAAATAAAACTGTCTTTTATTTTAAATAAAAACTGTCTTCTAGCTTAAATAAAACTGTCTTTTTATTTGCCCCATCTGTTGCTTACTCTATTTTTCCTCTTTCCTGTTTTAGCTTGAATTAAATGTATTCTTGTGTTCCCATTTTATTATCACTTTTGGCTTCTCAGGAAACCTTTTTAAAAAATGTTCATTCACTTAATTACTAATTTCACCGATTGCTTTGGGGTTCACTGTACCTGTCTTTGTCCTATCATCTATCCTCAAATGATATTATACTATATCTCATGTGATATAAGGTGCTCAAAGCATTCTATCCTTTCCTGTCTCATCCACTGTGCCATGTCACACATTTTTATGTCATCAAGCCTGAACCCCATTATTACCATTTAAATGTTTAATTATTTTATTGATGCTGAAGTGGGAAAACAACATGATTTAGATAATTTGTATTTACAAAAGATGGTTATTCACATTCCTGTACAAACACGTTAATTTCCATCCAGTATCACTTTTCTTTAGCCCTCACGAACTTCCTTCATCCTTTATAATGTTGCTCTTCTGGCAGTGAGCTCTCCCATCTTTTGTTGGCCTGAGATAGTCTTTGGTTACCTTTATTCGTGGGCTATATGTATACCTGGTAGAGAAACCTGTCTCTGAAGAAACAGAACATTTATGTCTACCCAGAATGGACTTGCCTCTTTCCTTGCCAGACTCGCCTGTGGCCTGGTGAGTCGATTTCATCCACAGCTGAGCCCCTCTTGGGTTTTGTTTTTTTCCCAGATCACCTTGAGTGACTGCAGGCTTTCCGTCCCTTCAACAGCCCTCTGCCCTTTCCTGGACATGTTGAGATCTGAAATATGGCGTACCCCAGCATCCCTGCTCTGCTGTCAGCTCTAACAACAGTAACGTACTATTATGGGATATTATTCAGTGAGAACACTTTGACTTAGGAAAAAAACTGGAATCCTCTTTATTTCAGTTGATTCAGTTTATAACGAGCCATTGATATGTTAACTTTTGCTTTAAGCTTTTAAAAATTATTTTATGTTGGGTTGCAATGATTTGGGGTAAAATGTGCTATTCTTATAAGTGAATGAGTGTTTAATTTTCACAGATCACATGATGTTTCCAAAGATGATCCTTTTCAATTTCATCAGACTTGATTTTCCCTCAGTTGCCTTTATTTGGATGAAAGGAATTTACTTTTGATTCTTGCACTGTATTTCACACTTGACAGATTGATAACATTTTGTTGATTTTATATTAGTGGCATATATTGTTTGCTCAATATCATTGGAGAAATATGAGTGAGTATTAAGGCATTGGAGAAAATCTAAGATCAAGTGGAAAATGTGTTTGTTTCATGAAACAAATTGTTCTTCTGGATCATCTTTGAAACCACGGAAATACTTTTTGATAAATTAAAGATTTGAAAGGCTCTTCCATGAATCATCTTTCTCAACTTTTTCTAGCTCTTGCTTGTGACAGAAATTGTATTCAGTAGTACTCAGATTATCTTACACTTATTACTGAAAAAAAATATACTTTTGAATTTGCATGCATGGTTAGTCTCTCAGTCATGGCCAACTCTTTGCAACCCCATGGACTATAGCCCCCCAGGCCCTCTTTTCCATGGGATTTCCCAGGCAAGAATCCTGGAATGTGTTGCCATTTCCTTCTCCAGGGATCGTCCAAACCCAGGGATCAAATAAAGTTCTCTTGCATCTCCTGCATTGGCAGGTGGATTCTTTATCACTGGGCCACCTGAGAAGCCTATTACGTTTAGTGTGCCAATAATCTGAACAACATTTACATAAAAGTCTCCATCTCCTTAGGTGTCAGAGGGCTGGAAGAAACAGAACAACTGTATAACATCAAAGCTTATTCTTCACAATATAAAGCAGGACCTACCTTATGTGGTGACATTTGTTTTGAAAAGTTTCTATGAAATGATCAAAAACATAAGTAACAATTATTAACGTTCCCTAGCACACTTAGATGCAAAAACGTGACATTTCTTTTCAGCCTTTTTTAAAAAAAATCCAAATTAAATACAGTTTTAGGAAAATATTCCCCAACATAACACAAAGCCCAATATCTGCTGTTATCAAAGGATAATGTTGTTGTTGTTCAGTTGCTCAGTTGTGTCCAACTCCTTGCAACCCCATGGACTGCAGTAAGCCAGGTTTCCCTGTCCTTCACCATCTCCCGGAGTTTGCTCAAACTCATGTCCATCGAGTCAGTGATGCCATTCAACCATCTCGTCCTCAGTCGTCCCCTTCTCCTCCTGCCTTCAATATTTCCCAGCATCAGAGTCTTTTCCAGGGAGTTGGCTCTTCACAGCAGGTGGCCAAAGTATTGGAGATTCAGCTTCAGCATCCGTCCTCAGTGAAAATTAAGGGTTGATCAAAGGATAATAATGTTCTTTATTTCTAAAGTCATAGCAGAGCCCTGTGAGTTGGTATAGTCTAGGAAATTCAAGGGAATTATCTCTACTCTTTGGAACACCTTAGTCACCATTGGGCTTACTTCAGCTTTGATGGTGGGCAAGGTTTCCTTCTGTGCAAATCCAAGGTCTCCTACACGAAAACACCTCATTTCCAGAATCTTTAAAGGTCTGCAATTCACAGGGTCAACTCATCCCCATATAAAGCAGAGCCCCTCCCCTATGCACTTGACTATTCCCTCCGAGGGCTCACTTTCATATGACTCCTAGAAGATGTCACTTTATTTCTTTCAGTGTGCCTAGATTAGTGGTTTCCACATATTGCTTTTTACTGAAATTACCTGGGAATCTTTAAAAAGAATACTGATCCGTGGCTCCCATCCCTAAACGTATTTTCGAATACTGCTCTCCACCACTGCCATTGTTTCAAAGATTGTTTCTTGTTACTATCATTTGGTGTTATGTGCCATACACTGTCCTGAGTCCTCTCTATGGACTTTATTTATTTATTACCAGCAGGATGGGGAAAAGAGCCTATTTGGGAATGGCAGAGAGATTGCCTTAAGGGCATGCAAACTAGAACCTAGACTCTCATACAGAGTGAGGTAAGTCAGAAAGAGAAAAAAAAATACACAGTATGTTAATGCATACATGTGGAATCTAGAAAAAGGTACTAGTGAACTTATTTGTAGTACAGGCATAGAGACACAGACATAGAGAACAGATTTGTGTCTGTGCACTTTAACATTTAAGCTGGTAGAATCTATGCAACATCCTAATTAAACAGGCGCTTATGATGATGCCCACTCACATCTTTGGGAACTGGGAACAAAGGAGTTAAGCTGGTGGGGGCTCACAGCTCCTAAAGGGCAGAACAGAACAGGGAGTCAGAGCCTCACAACCTAAACCACCACACTGCACGTCTGTGCCTGATTGACAGTCCTCCCGAGGCTTAAGTCTCCCAAATCCATGCTTCTTCCACTTTCAAAACAACTTCTGTTCTGTGCTCATTATCTCAGCTTCCCATGATCACTGTTCTTTTGAAAAAACAAAATCATTTTATTAAAAATACGTATATTCACCCCCCTTACTCTGCTGGCTGGATGGCATTCCAAGGCTACAGTGTCCTAGTGGGTGGCAGGGAGCATTTGTTCTTGCTATCTCTACTTAAGCGCCTGCTATCTCAAAAGGACTGGTGCTCTTACCTCCCGACATTTCAATGTCTTGTTTACAGTGTTTATTCATTTACTAGGCTGTCAGCTTTGTCTTTAACAAGTCAAGTCCATTTTGATATGGATTCGTGTCTATTAAAAAAAGAATTCCCCCAAATCTATTAGGCCCATATCTGTTCAGACAGAGCCCTGAACATTAAAGGGTGCAACTCAGACCCATGCTAAAATTACTACATGTATAGACAAAATTAGAAACTAACATTGAAGGGGGAAAGACTTTTTTCTTTTTTTGTTTATTTTAAAATCTGGCCTCTTTCATCACCATTCAGTTCAGTTCAGTTCAGTTCAGTTCAGTCGCTCAGTCAGTCCAACTCTTTGCAACTCCATGAATCACAGCATGGATGTGGACAGGCCTCCCTGTCCCTCACCGACTCCCAGAGTTCACTCAGACTCACGTCCATCGAGTCAGTGATGCCATCCAGCCATCTCATCCTCTGTCGTGCCCTTCTCCTCCTGCCCCCAATGCCTCTCAGCATCAGAGTCTTTTCCAATGAGTCAACTCTTTCCATGAGGTGGCCAAAGTACTGGAGTTTCAGCTTTAGCATCATTTCTTCCAAAGAAATCCCAGGGCTGATCTCCTTCAGAATGGACTGGTTGGATCTCCTTGCAGTCCAAGGGACTCTCAAGGGTCTTCTCCAACACCGCAGTTCAAAAGCATCAATTCTTCAGCACTCAGCTTTCTTCACAGTCCAACTCTCACATCCATACAAATATCGCAAAATAAGTTCCATTTTGAGAAATAATTGCTTTGATTTCTGTTTGGAACTGTAAACCTCCTGTTGACCGTTGCTAGAGGTAGTGCAACAAATCTCAAGATTTAATCATCATTTCTGGTGGATCACTCTCCAAGACCGCCATGGTTTCTAATTCTGGCATTAACAATTAGCAAGGCTGGTCCACCATTTTTCTTCAGATTTCCAGAAATTTTTCTTGCCAATTGGGGAATAAATTCCATGAGGTTTTCTTTCAAGTTATCTCTTATGGATTTCTCACTTTAGGAATTTAAAAGGGCATTGAAAATATTTTTACAGCCAGTCCCTATCTTGTTTGTCTAAACCATATTATTTCATTTTCTTATGTAAAAGGTGCCAGGAACTTGCACCCTTGTCTTCTTCATCCTGTTTGGAGGTCGTGGACATGAATTTGATCTCCTTTTTTGAAAAGTATCTTTGAAGGTAAACAATCCCATTAGCAATTTCATTGTTGTTCTTTAGTCACTAAGTCGTGTCTGATTCTTTTACGACCCCACGGACTGTAGCCCTCCAGGCTCCTCTGTCCTTGAGATTTCCCACCAAGAATACTGGAGTGGGTTGCCATTTCTTTCTCCAAGGGATCTTCTCTACCCAGGGATAGAACCCAAGCCTCCCACATTGGTGGGCAGATTCTTTACCACTGAGCCACCAGGGACTACAGTCCCATTAGTACTTTCATTAGGAAGTATCACCTGGACATCTTATTTCCATGCATCCTTGGACATTCTTCCCGTGTTCTTATTTTACTTTAGAAAAAAAAAAAAAGCAACATTTTGAAAATAACTCCTTCTTAAGTCACAGCTTACTGGTACAGGAGGAAAATCAGAGAATTCTGACTGAGAACACCTTCCTGAAGGAATTGTCTTGGTTTTGTGTTATTTACTGTATATGCAGGTATCCAACCTTCCCTAGCTTCTCTTTGTTTCTATTGGACCAGAGTCTCTCAGACATGAATGAAGTGTCAGGGGACTTTACCTGCTTTCTTTTAGCTCAGACTCCAACCAAGAGGCCTGAGAAGTAGAGAGTATTGCACAGCTCAGAACTTTTCCTCTTGGGAGCATGCTGGTTTCAGTTGTAGAGAACTCTGCACCAGTGTTTAAATATAATAGCACCTGCTCTGCCCTGGCCCTGGCTGTTCATTTAGGGTAATTCTCAAGGTAAAGTTTAGCAACTGTTGAAGCCCTTCAACTCTCAAAATGCATTGTTCTGTGTGGTCTCCAGTCTCTCCTGAGTGCTTTACATTTTGGATCCCAGGAGAAGCTACAGTGGTGCTGTGGACTGAAAAAATATTCACAATCGAATAGTTTAACATTAGCGTTTTATATAGTGGGGACTTTTAGGACTTCAAGCCCAGGAGACAGCATCTCAAGTAACCCTGACAGAACTGCTCTCAGAAAGCAAGAGGAGGACCCTTGTTATATGGAAGTTTTGTGACAAAGGGCAGATAGTCTGAATATCAAAAGATTATAGATACTTAAAGAAAAAATGGATATCCCTAGTTAAGGGATTCAGTACTTTTCTATGTATGGGAAGATGCACGCTTCTGGGATCACTGAAATCTCTCCTTTGATATGCACAGCGATCTGGGGCCAGTATCCTGTTTCACCTCTGTGCTGTCCTCAGGGCTCACCATGGGGAGTGGCTGCAGTCTGATGGTGGCTGCATGGCAGGTGTTCTTTCCTTCCTGACTTCCCTAAGGGCTCACCAGCTCACCATCCATGGCAGCTCTAATTGCTGATGATTCTGGCATTCTTTGTTTGCTGATTCGGCAGGAAATATACCACTTCTCAAAGCCAGTCTTGTTACTATGAACGTGTTCTTCTGGCTAGAAAAGCAATCCCAACCATGCCTTTGTCGTTCTATTTTATGCCAGTGGGATTCCAGGCTTAAGCGACCATCTTGAGATTAAAATTTCTTGTTCTTTGAAAATGATCAGTAGTACCTTCTTCAATGATGAACATATTTCACTTAAATAAACAACTCTTGGCAATCAATACTTCCAAATCTGCTGAAATTTTCCTTAATCTACTTCCTTAACACAGATTTTAGAGGCTTCTCATTGGTCTCCCTAATTCAAAAGGAAAGTGTACTGCCTCTCATACTGATGTTCAAGGTCTTCTCATATAAAAGCCATGCCTCTTTCCTACCTAGATTCTGCTCATGTCACCACTTGTCACTGTATTTATGCTTGCATCCTAACCTCTAACCTTAAGCTTTAATTAATAATCCATATAATATCTTAAAGTAGAAATAGGAGATATTTATTTGGTTTCAGCCATTTCTGTAAACAGAATCTGAATACATCATCAAACGGAGTCGAATTAACACAGTAATTATATTTAAAGAATTAAGACTTTATGAGAAGGGCAAGAATTGAGTTTTCTGGAATGACTGTCTTTCCAACGTTTGGACAAAAAACTTCAAACACTGTTCTGTGCACATGTGTTACATACAAAGGACTATCACATGACTTATTCATCTTAGTTCCTCCTCACTTGGAGGAATTGATGATAAAATGCCACCAAAAGTAATACCACTAATTGAGACAAAGCCTTAACTTTTGTCCTCGATGATCCCATTGACAAGTGGAATATTTCCTGCCATGTCAGGAACCAAAGAATGTCACAGTTATCACCAACTGCAGCCACAGGTGATGGTGAGCTGGTGAGTCCTGAAAGATCTCAGGAAGGAAAGACTTCCCGCCATCTCGAAGCCATAAGACTGTAGCCACTCCCCATGGTGAGCCCTGAAGGAACTCAGGATGTGAAAACACAATGTCCTGGCCTCTCTGGGTTGTGAGGAATTTTATATTCAAAGGGGTGGAGTTGCTAATTAGGATCAGAGTGCTGAGGGTGGCAGAAATTCCTTCAACTCAGAGATCATCTGTCCTCAGGTGTTGATGGGCAAACTGTGACCTTCTCTCTGGAAGGAATAGTCTTCACCAAGTAGGTCACTTCAGTCAGTTCAGTTCAGTTGCTCAGTCGTGTTTGACTCTTTGCAACCCCATGAATTGCAGCATGCCAGGCCTCCCTGTCCATCAGCAACTCCCAGAATTCACTCAAACTCACGTCCATTGAGTTGCTGATGCCATCCAGCCATCTCATCCTCTGTTGTCCCCTTCTCCTCCTGCCCCCAATCCCTCCCAGCATCAGAGTCTTTTCCAATGAGTCAACTCTTCGCATGAGGTGGCCAAAGTACTGGAATTTCAGCTTCAGCATCAATCCTTCCAAAGAACACCCAGGACTGATCTCCTTCAGAATGGACTGGATGGATCTCCTTGCAGTCCAAGGGACTCTCAAGAGTCTTCTCCAACACCATAGTTCAAAAGCATCAATTCTTCAGTGCTCCACTTTCTTTAGGGTCCAACTCTCACATCCATACATGACCACTGGAAAAACCATAGTCATGACTAGACGGACATTTGTAGGCAAAGTAATGTCTCTGCCATTGAATATGCTATCTAGGTTGGTCATAACTTTCCTTCCAAGGAGTAAGTGTCTTTTAATTTCATGGCTGCAATTACCATCTGCACTGATTTTGGAGCCCCCCAAAATAAACACTGTTTTCACTATTTCGCCATCTATTTCACATGAAGTGATGGGACCAGATGCCATGATCATTTTCTGAATGTTAAGCTTTAAGCCAACTTTTTCACTCTCCTCTTTCACTTTCATCAAGAGGCTCTTTAGCTCCTCTTCACTTTCTGCCATAAGGGTGGTGTCATCTGCATATCTGAGGTTATTGATATTTCTCCCAGAAATCTTGATTCCAGCCTGTGCTTCTTCCAGCCCAGCATTTTTCATGATGTACTCTGCATAGAAGTTAAATAAGCAGGGTGACAATATACAGCCTTGACATACTCCTTTTCCTATTTGGAACGAGTGTGTTGTTCCATGTCCAGTTCTAACTGTTGCTTCCTGACCTGCATATAGGTTTCTCAAGAGGCAGGTCAAGTGGTCTGGTATTCCGGTCTCTTTCAGAATTTTCCACAGTTTATTGTGATCCACACACTCAAAGGCTTTGGCATAGTCATTAAAGCAGAAATGTTTCTCTGGAACTCTCTTGCTTTTTCCATGATCCAGTGGATGTTGGCAATTTGATCTCTGGTTCCTCTGCCTTTTCTAAAACCAGCTTGAACATCTGGAAGTTCATGGTTCACATATTGCTGAAGCCTGGCTTGGACAATTTTGAGCATTACTTTACTAGCATGTGAGATGAGTGCAATAGTGTGGTAGTTTGAGCATTCTTTGGCATTGCCTTTCTTTGGGATTGGAATGAAAACTGACCTTTTCCAGTCCTGTGGCCACTGCTGAGTTTCCCAAATTTGCTGGCATATTGAGTGCAGCACTTTCACAGAATCATCTTCCAGGATTTGAAATAGTTCAACTGGAATTCCATCATCTCCACTAGCTTTGTTCATAGTGATGCTTTCTAAGGAACACTTGATTTCACATTCCAAGATGTCTGGCTCTAGGTGAGTGATCACACCATCATGATTATCTGGGTCGTGAAGATCTTTTTTGTACAGTTCTTCTGTGTATTCTTGCCACCACTTCTAATATCTTCTGCTTCTGTTAGGTCCATACTGGTCATAGCAAGCACCCTCTTCCAACAACACAAGAGAAGACTCTACACATGGATATCACCAGATGGTCAACACTGAAATCAGATTGATTATATTCTTTGCAGCCAAAGATGGAGAAGCTCTATACAGTCAACAAAAACAAGACCGGGAACTGGCTGTGGCTCAGATTGTGAACTCCTTATTGCCAAATTCAGACTTAAATTGAAGAAAGTAGGGGAAGCCACTAGACCATTCAGGTATGACCTAAATCAAATCCCTTATGATTATACAGTGGAAGTGAACAATAGATTTGAGGGCCTAGATCTGATACTCTGAGTGTGTGATAAACTGTGGACTGAGGTTCGTGACATTGTATAGGAGACAGGGATCAAGACCATCCCCATGGAAAACAAATGCAAAAAAGCAAAATGTCAGTCTGGGGAGGCCTTACAAATAGCTGTGAAAAGAAGAGAAGTGAAAAGCAAAGGAGAAAAGGAAAGATATAAGCATCTGAATGCAGAGTTCCAAAGAATAGCAAGAAGAGATAAGAAAGCCTTCTTCAGCGATCAATGCAAAGAAATAGAGGAAAAGAACAGAATGGGAAAGACCAGAGATCTCTTCAAGAAAATTAGAGATACCAAGGGAACATTTCATGCAAAGATGGGCTCGATAAAGGACAGAAAGGGAATGACCAAGTAGTTACCATATTCCATACGGTGAGAGCTTTAGTTCTGCAAGGCTTCCCTGGTGGCTCAGCTGGTAAAGATCCACCTGCCATGTGGGAGGCCTGGGTTCAGTCCCTGGGTTGGAAAGATCCCCTGGAGAAGGGAAAGGCTACCCACTCCAATATTTTGACCCTCATGGGGTCAAAGAGTCATACAGGACTGAGTGACTTTCACTTAGTTCTACAGAAGAGCTCAACATAATGTTACATGTTGTCTTTGAAGGGGAACCAGGACGCTGCCCCAAAGCTGCATTATTGCTTCTTGACTGCTCCTCGCTTGTCTCTGTATCTCCTTCCTTCTCTGATTAGCAGCTATTTGAACCTGCCCTTTGGAATTCAGGGAATGGGACACAGAAAGCCTTTTGTGCCCAAAAGCCACACAGGTCCCTGCTTCATTCAGCCTCCCTGCAATAGAGAAAAAAAAAGTCAGAATTATTTCCTTGTGCTGTATCAGACAAGCTATTAATAAGGCATGTTTAATGAAGTAAAAAATAAATAAATAAATAAGTGGTCTGTTATCTTCTTCTTCTGAGGTTGAATAGAGGCACAGATGAATCCTTCTACAATCTGAAAATTATACTTAATGTGTGGATTTCCTCTCAGTTTACTTGATATTTCTGAATGTCAGGGAGGAAAAGGTTTATGAAAAGACCAGCAATCCTGTGTCTTGGTACAGACCCTTTCTCTTCCAGGGAACACACTTTGCTCAGAGCTAATGTCTACTCTCTAGGTGAGTGATCACACCATCATGATTATCTTGGTCACGAAGATCTTTTTTGTACAGTTCTTCTGTGTAGTCTTGCCACTTCTTCTTAATATCTTCTGCTTCTGTTAGGTCCAGACCATTTCTGTCCTTTATCAAGCCCATCTTTGCATGAAATGTTCCCTTGGTATCTCTAATTTTCTTGAAGAGATCTCTAGTCTTTCCCATTCTGTTGTTTTCCTCTATTTCTTTGCATTGATCGCTGAAGAAGGCTTTCTTATCTCTTCTTGCTATTCTTTGGAACTCTGCATTCAGATGCTTATATCTTTGCTTTTCTCCTTTGTTTTTTGCTTCTCTTCTTTTCACAGCTATTTGTAAGGCCTCCCCAGACAGCCATTTTGCTTTTTTGCATTTCTTTTCCATGGGGATGGTCTTGATCCCTGTCTCCTGTACAATGTCATGAACCTCAGTCCACAGTTTATCACACACTCAGTCTATCAGATCTAGTCCCTCAAATCTATTTCTCACTTCTACTGTATAATCATAAGGGATTTGATTTAGGTCATACCTGAATGGTCTAGTGGCTTCCCCTACTTTCTTCAATTTAAGTCTGAATTTGGCAATAAGGAGTTCACGATCTGAGCCACAGTCAGCTCCCGGTCTTGTGTTTGTTGACTGTATAGAGCTTCTCCATCTTTGGCTGCAAAGAATATAATCAGTCTGATTTCAGTGTTGACCATCTGGTGATGTCCATGTGTAGAGTCTTCTTTGTGTTGTTGGAAGAGGGTGTTTGCTATGACCAGTGCGTTCTCTTGGCAAAACACTATTGGCCTTTGCCCTGCTTCATTCTGTATTCCAAGGCCAAATTTCCCTGTCACTCCAGGTGTTTCTTGACTTCCTACTTTTGCATTCCAGTCCCCCATAATGAAAAAGACATCTTTTTTGGGTGTTAGTTCTAAAAGGTCTTGTAGGTCTTCATAGAATAGTTCAACTTCAGCTTCTTCATTGTTACTGGTTGGGGCATAGACTTGGATTACTGTGATATTGAATGGTTTGCCTTGGAAATAAACAGAGATCATTCTGTCGTTTTTGAGATTGCATCCAAGTACTGCATTTCAGACTCTTTTGTTGACCATGACGGCTACTCCATTTCTTCTAAGGGATTCCTGCCCGCAGTAGTAGATATAATGGTGATCTGAGTAAAATTCATCAATTCCAGTCCAGTTTAGTTCTCTGATTCCTAGAATGTCGATGTTTACTCTTGCTATCTCTTGTTTGACCACTTCCAATTTGACTTGATTCATGGACCTAAAATTCCAGGTTACTATGCAATATTGCTCTTTACAGCATCGGACATTGCTTCTATCACCAGTCACATCCACAATTGGGTATTGTTTTTGCTTTGGCTCCATCCCTTCATTCTTTCTGGAATTATTTTCCCACTGATCTCCAGTAGCATATTGAGCACCTACTGACCTGGAGAGTTCCTCTTTCAGTATCCTATCATTTTGCTTTTTCATACTGTTCATGGGATTCTCAAGGCAAGAATACTGAAGTGGTTTTCCATTCCCTTCTCCAGTGTACAAAAAAGATCTTCACAAGCAAGATAATCACAATGGTGTGATCATTCACCTAGAGCCAGATATCCTGAAATGTGAAGTCAAGTGACCTTAGAAAGTATCACTATGAACAAAGCTAGTGGAGGTGATGGAATTCCAGTTGAGCTATTTCAAAACCTGGAATATGCTGCTGTGAATGTGCTCCACTCAATATGCCAGCAAATTTGGGAAACTCAGAAGTGGCCACAGGACTGGAAAAGGTCAGTTTTCATTCCAATCCCAAAGAAAGACATTGCCAAAGATTGCTCAAACTACCACACAATTGCATTCATCTCACGTGCTATAAAGTAATGCTCAAAATTGTCCAAGCCAGGCTTCAGCAATACGTGAACTGTGAACTTCCAGATGTTCAAGCTGGTTTTAGAAAAGGCAGAGGAACCAGAGATCAAATTGCCAACATCCACTGGATCATGGAAAAAGCAAGAGAGTTCCAGAGAAACATCTATTTCTGCGTTATTGACTATGCCAAAAACTTTGACTGTGTGGATCACAAGAAACTGTGGAAAATTCTGAAAGAGATGGGAATACCAGAGCACCTGATCTGCCTCTTGAGAAACCTATATGCAGGTCAGGAAACAACAGTTAGAACTGGACATGGAACAACAGACTGGTTCCAAATAGGAAAAGGAGTACGTCACGGCTGTATATTGTCACTGTGCTTATTTAACTTCTATGCAGAGTACATCATGAGAAATGCTGGGCTGGAAGAAGCACAGGCTGGAATCAAGATTTCCGGGAGAAATATCAATAACCTCAGATATGCAGATGACACCACCCTTATGGCAGAAAGTGAAGAGGAACTAAAGAGCCTCTTGATGAAAGTGAAAGAGGAGAGTGAAAAAGTTGGCTTAAAGCTCAACATTCAGAAAATGAAGATCATGGCATCTGGTCCCATCACTTCATGGCAAATAGATGGGGAAACAGTGGAAACAGTGTCAGACTTTATTTTTTGGGGCTCCAAAATCAGTGCAGATGGTGATTGCAGCCATGAAATTAAAAGACACTTACTCCTTGGGAGGAAAGTTATGACCAACCTAGATGGCATATTCAAAAGCAGAGACATTACTTTGCCAACAAATGTCCATCTAGCCAAGGCTATGGTTTTTCTAGTAGTCATGTATGGATGTGAGAGTTGGACTGTGAAGAAGGCCAGGCACTTTTGACCTGTGGTGTTGGAGAAGACTCTTGAGAGTCCCTTGGACTGCAAGGAGATCCAACCAGTCTATCCTAAAGGAGATCAGTCCTGGGTGTTCTTTGGAAGGACTGATGCTAAAGCTAAAACTCCAGTACTTTGGCCACCTCATGTGAAGAGTTGACTCATTGGAAAAGACTTTGATGCTGGGAGGTATTGAGGGCAGGAGGAGAAGGGGATGACAGAGGATCAGAAGTCTGGATGGCATCACCGACTCAATGGATGTGAGTCTGAGTGAACTCCGGGAGTTGCTGATGGACAGGGAGGCCTGTCATGCTGCAATTCATGGGGTCACAAAGAATCAGACATACTGAGCGACTGAACTGACTGAATGTCTATTCTGATTGATTCCTGGCAAATCTCTCAAAATGGATGACACTTTTTTTTGGAGGCAGTGGAATCATTTAACCTCATCAAAAATAATAGAAGTTCTTAAAAATAACTTTTATGCCAGGAGTTGAATAACTTTGTACAGCTTGTTTTTGTTTTTACCAGAATTTGTAGAGAACTTAATGAAGTGCCATATGTCAAGTCTGGAGTCCGATTAAAAACAAATAATTAAAATATATCCTTTCAACATCAAAACAGATTGTGATATGTTGGTGGAAAGAAACGGAATCTGACATGTCATGTTTTGACAGGTTTTTCTTTTTTTTAAGAAAATCAATCATATTGTAAGACATTGTATTTGAAAGTTGTGTTTTCTTCCTGTGGAATGGCAAGTTTCAAGTCATAATTAATCTAACCTGCCACATCTATTAACCTGCCGTAATGAGACAGGGAGGCACATATTTGGAGACATATGGGAGCTTCTGAGGAACAGTCACTTGGCACAGATGTCAAAGAGCCGAAGAAATGTTGAGAGGTTTCACGTGTGCTGATGGGGCATGTGTATGTAAGCAGTTGCACATTTCTCCCAAATTCATTGCATTTTATGCAACAAATTGTTCGTTGATGAGGGCAGACATTTTCCAGGATATGTGTGTGTGTGTGTATGTGTTTAATTTTATGAGAGGGTGATAAGTTTTTGTCAAAATTTTTAACATTAGAAAAAAACACTGTAGACCAAATTTTCAGTTTAAAAAATAATCACAGAATCTTTATGAGTAATGAGATTTCTATTCTTCCTTTCCAGAAAGGCATTTCAAAGCATCGCTCTGGTCAGTCCCACCAGGATGCATTTGGTGATGTCTTCACCAGAAAATTTTATTTGTTTTATTTTATTTTGTATTGGAGTGTAATTTCTTTACAATGTGCTGGTTTCTGCTGTACAACAAAGTGAATCAGCTATATGTGTATAGCTATATGTGTGTGTGTGTGTGTATATATATATCTCCCCTCTCTCTTGAGCCTCCCTCTCACCCACCACCCTATCCCACCCCTCTAGATCATCACTGAGCACCGAGCTGAGCTACAGGGAGAATTTTAAACACAGGACCTGGCCACAGACTGAGGGTTTCTCACTCATCCCTTCCAGTCCTCCTGGGTAGTGGGGCATCCCAAGAGGGAAAGTGAAACACTGAGATTCGTGGGAAGCAGACCTCATACGGGGGGCTTCCATGAGCATGGAAGCTCCATCAGCTCACACAAATAATAAGGACAGAGAAACGGCCAGGGTCTCTGTATGTTGTGAAGGAGACCCAGTAGAACAAGCTGAAGGATTCAATGCAAAGAGTGAAAGATAAAAAAGAGTAGAGGATGACTTGAAGGTTTTTGGCCTGAGAAACTAGGAAGCAGGAGTTGGCATTGGCTGACATGAAGAAGTCTGGGGGTGGAACAAGTTAGGCAGGGGGAGAGCAAAGCCCAGTTTGGGCTGCATTGACTTTGAGAGGTCTGTTAAGTATCAGTGGATAGAAACTCAAAAGGAAGTTGAATATTTGATGTGGGATTTGGGAGAGATCTAAGCCTGCAGCTTACGTTTGTTTGTTTGTAGATGCTGTTTAAATCCAAGGGGAGTAATGGGCTCTTCAAGGACGTGAGTACTAATTCTTATAAACCAGGAAAACCCAATGAGTTGTGACTGTCAGTCAAGACACTTGATAACAGACCACCAGGCCACTCTGGTCCCTCAGTTCATATTTTAAAGAGATGGGTGTTTGCCATACGTGTGGACATCTTGACCCCATGCAGCGGGCAGGTGAAGAAGGGAGGGGCTCTGTGCTATCAGCCTCTCCATCGTCATCATGGACTTTAGTCAGAAAATTAATTCTTTCCTTCCCCCCACTTCCAGATCCAAGTAAGCTCTCTGGTTCAGCCTCCACAGAGCACCGGTTGGCCCCTCAAACCATCCCCAGGGAATGAGCCCTCACTGAGGGGCCATCTCTGTACTTAACAGAGAACAGCTGACGAAGAGCACTTCCTTCCTGCCAGCTTTCATCCATAACGCCATCACACCTTACAACAACCCTCTCAATTGTCTCTGCTGGAATTTGGCCTCTGTTGACATCAGTCTTCTTCAGAAACCCAGAGTCTCCTGTATAGAGGCTTAATCCCCACATGGAGTCTGGTCAGTGAGCCCCTTTTCTTATTATTGCCTAAGCTACAACCTGGGCCTTCCAGGTGGCTCAGTGGGTAGAGAGAATCTGCTTGCAATGCAGGAGATGCAAGAGATGTGGGTTCGATCCCTGGGTTGGAAAGATACCCTGAAGGAGGAAATGGCAACCCACTCCAGTATTCTTGCCTAGAGAATCCCGTGGACAGAGGAGCCTCGCAGGCTACAGTTCCATGAAGTCACAAAGAGTTGAACACGACTGAAGCAACTGAGCATGCACGCTACGATCAATACCTGGGGTTTCCCACAGCCCTCCCCATCCTGTACATTAAATTTCCCTGTGCAATATTTTTTCCTAATGGTTATCATAAGCAGCTGCTGTGAATTGTAATAACTGTCCATGTCTACTTAGGACAGAAGCTAGAATATTAATTGTATTCTGTGATTTATATTCTAAGTTAACTCACATGCCATGGAGGCTTCTAGGGTCCAAATTGAAGTCTGAGGGCCTGAGGAAGCGATGTTTATAGCAAGGCGGTGTCCAGGGAACCCAGCATAATTGGTTTCTGAAATATCTCTGCTGCAGGAAGCAAATTACCAGGGAGATCTAATCCCCTTTCACCTCCACAATAAAACCTGGGGACGCTAACAAGGAAGTGGACAGAGGCAGGAACCTGGTAACTCCAGTTGCCTCCAGGGGGCAGAAGAGACACAAGGCTAATTGGGTCTGAGGTCTAATTGCTCTCAGGCTTTCAGGCTTTCAGCTGCTGTTGGTTTGGATGCCAATTACAACCGAATTTCCTCTTTCATAAGGGACATCTAAGGAAATGCCGGTTATATTTCACTTAAGGCTGCATGTCTCCCTTATTGACCCTTGGTTTTATTGTGTGCCACTTAATACATTCTTTTATATTCAGTTCAGTCACTCTGTCATGTCAGACTCTTTGCAACCCCATGGACTGCAGCACGCCAGGCCTCCCTGTCCATCACCAACTCCTGGAGTCCACCCAAACCCATGTCCATTGAGTCAGTGATGCCATCCAACCATCTCATCCTCTGTTGTCCCCTTCTCCTCCTGCCTTCAATCTTTCCCAGCATCAGGGTCTTTTCAGATAAGTCAGTTCTTCACATCAGATGGCCAAAATATTGGAATTTCAACTTCAGCATCAATCCTTCCAATGAATATTCAGGACTGATTTCCTATAGGATTGACTGGTTTGATTTCCTTGCAGGGTCTCTCAAAAGTCTTCTGAAAACCACAGTTCAAAAGCATCAATTCTTCAGGCGCTCAGCTTTCTTTATGGTTCAACTCTCACATCCATACATGACCACAGGAAAAACCATAGCTTAGACTAGATGGACCTTTGTCAGCAAAGTAATACCTCTGCTTTTTAATATGCTAATTTTGTCGTAGCTTTTCTTCCAAGGAGCAAGCATCTTTTAATTTCATGGCTGCAGTCACCATCTTCAGTGATTTTAGAGCCCAAGAAAATAAAGTCTCTCACTGTTTCCATTGTTTTCACATCTATTTTTCATGAAGTGATGGGACCAGATCCCATGATCTTAGTTTTCTGAATTTTGAGTTTTAAGCCAGCTTTTTCACTCTTCTCTTTCACTTTCATCAAGAGGCTCTTTAGTTCTTCTTCACTTTCTGTCTAAGGGTGGTGTCATCTGCATATCTGAGGTTATTGATACTTCTCCCAGAAATCTTGATTCCAGCTTATGGTTCATCCAGTCCAGCATTTTGCATGATGTCCTCTGTATTTAAGTTAAATAAGCAGGGTGACAATATACAGCTTTGACATACTACTTTCCCAAATTGGAACCAATCTATTGTTCCATGTTCGGTTTGTACCAGGAAAGATAATGCTGTCCTAGCTGAGTGCATTAAAAAAGAAAAAACAAAACTAAATTCATTAAAATATTTTTAATACAAAATTTAGGTTTCTTTTTTTTTTCTTTTAATGCACTCAGTTAGGATAGCATTATCTTTCCTGGTCCAATCTGAATGCATTATATTTTCTTTTACCATAACTCAAGTTTAAATACTCCCACTGGGTACCCATAGCCAGGTCCTGGACACTGCTCTCTGTGAGAAAAAAATCTGTCACTCACATTCCTGCCTTAGTCTGTAAAATAGAAACTCTGATTACCTTGAACTGCACGCTCAGTTGCATCTGACTCTTCATGACCCCATGGACTGTAGCCCACCAGGCTCCTCTGTTCACGGGATTATCCAGACAAGAATACTGAAGTGGTTTGCCGTTTCCTTCTCCAGATTTAGAAATGAGTTGAGAAAAATTAAGCCAAAGACTTGTGTCTTTTTTCTTAACTGGAATATAGAGCTGTTTTGGGGGACACACCTGAGTTTTGTTGCAAGGATGCACATCTATTGAGAATTATCTTTTTCTAATTTGATGCTTTTAATTTATAGAGTTAAGAAAAAAAAAAACAGAGAGTCAGTCCCAGTTAACACAGCTTGCAGCCTGTAGGAAGAGGATGAATCATGAGAGAATGTTTCCTTCCTTGTCTCTACATGAAGACTGAGCACTCAGTTCAGTTCAGTCGCTCAGTCATGTCTGACTCTTTGCAATCCCACAGACTGCAGCACGCCAGGCCTCCCTCTCCATCACCAGCTCCCAGAGTTTACTCAAACTCATGTCCATTGAGTCTGTGATGCCGTTCAACCATCTCATCCTCTGTCATCCCCTTCTCCCCCTGCCTTCAATCTTTCCCAACATCAGGGTCTTTTCAAATGAGTCAGATCTTTGCAACAGGTGGCCAGATTTTTGGAGTTTCACCTTTAGCACCAGTCCTTCCAATGAACACTCAGGACTGATCTCCTTTAGGATGGGCTGGTTGGATCTCCTTGCAGTCCAAGGGACTCTCAAGAGTCTTCTCTGACACCACAGTTTAAAAGCATCAATTCCTCAGCACTCAGCTTTCTTTATAGTCCAACTGTCACATCCATACATGACTACTAGAAAAACCATAGGTTTGGCTGGACAGTCCTTTGTTGGCAAAGTAATGTCTCTGCTTTTTAATATGCTATCAATCCTGAAGTGAAGTCGCTCATTCATGTCCAACTCTTTGCGACCCCATGGACTGTAGCCTACCAGGCTCCTCTGTCCATGGGATTTTCCAGGCAAGAGTACTGGAGTGGATTGCCATTTCCTTCTCCAGGGGATCTTCCCGACCCAGGGATCGAACCCGGGTCTTCCGCATTGTAGACAGACACTTATCAATCCTAAAGGAAATCAGTCCTGAATACTCACTGGAAGGACTAAGACTGAAGCTGAAACTCCAATACTTTGGCCACCTGATGCAAAGAACTGACTCACTGGAAAAGCACCTGATGCTGGGACAGATTGAAGGCAGGAGGAGAAGGGGATGACAGAGGATGAGATGGTTGGATGGCATCACTGACTCAAGGGACATGAGTTTGAGCAAGCTCTGGGAATTGGTGAAGGAGAGGGAAGCCTGGTGAGCTGCAGTCTATGGAGTTGCAAAGAGTTGGACATGACTGAACGACTGAACTGAACTTAACGGATCATACAAATCACACCTGGAGACAGCTGCTTACATCTGTTTGCCCAAAATGAGGTAACATGACTATTCCCATTCTACTGAGGTTTAGTATCAGGAAAGAACTGTGGAGACACATTAGTATCTTAGAATTGGCTTTTTAAAACTTTTTATGAAAATTTTCTATCATACAGAAAATTGGAAAGAATAATACAGTGAAAACTTGCATTCATACTACCTGAATTTTACACTTAACATGGGTTATATTTGCTTTACCATTTATCTTTCCATTATCCATCCTTCTGTAATCCATTAATCCATCATAATTTTTTTTACATTTTCCCAATGAATAATGACGTTGAAAGTCTTTTTATAAGCTTACTGGCTATTTGTACATCTTTGAATACATAGAAATTGCATGTTCATTCTTTGATTAGAGTGTAGTCATTCATTATCAATTGTTAGGAATTAATGATAAATTTTGGATATTAGCACTCTCATATTCATATACATTCTAACCCTAACTGGGTACTTGGTATACAAAGAGAGATAAAATGAATTACATTCCCCATATAAAACAAATTTTAAATCTAGACTGAGTTAAGTCAACCCAATCATGCATATTCTTTTCTGAATATGATTTGAAAACTATTTCTTACCCTGACACAGACGCCTTCTTGAGGAGTCATGAAATCCCAGGCTGAGACATTGTTTTTATTTCTTAGGTTTGCTGTAACAAAAGCCCACAGCTGAGTGGCTCAAACCACAGAAACCTGTTGTCCAACAGTTCTAGAGGCCTGCGGCCTGGGATCAAGGTGTCAGCAGGGCTATGCTCCCTTCAAGTTCTCCTAACTTCTGGTGGCTTGCTGACAATCTTTGGAGTTTCTTGCTTATATGCTTACTTGCCCAAGTCTTTGCCTTCGTATCCACAAAGCATTCTTCCTGTGCATTGGTGTCTGTGTTCAATTTCTCACTTTTATAAGGTCAGCAGTCATATTGGATTAGTGCCCACCCTAATGACCTCACCTTAACTAATTGCATCTGCTAAGAACCTGTGTCCAAATAACGCCATGTGTGCAGGGACTCGGTTTTCCTTCAACAGATCAGAGCAGAGCATCTGCTCACAGCTGAACATGGTCATTAATGTAAGCGTGTTCACAGAGGTAAATGCAATGCGGAAAACAGTCACTTTGCAGTGTTGCTGGAGGAAGCACAGGCTGGAGTCAAGACTGCGGGGAGAAGAATCAACAACCTCAGACACGCAGATGGCGCCACCCTTACGGTAGAGAGCGAAGAGGAACTAAAGCGAAGAGGAACTAAAGCGAAGAGGAACCTCCTGATGAAGGTGAAAGAAGAGAGTGAAAAAGCTGGCTTAAAACTCAGCATTCGGAAGACTAAGATCATGGCATCTGGTCCCACCACCTCATGAGAAATAGATGGAGAAACAGTGACAGACTTTATTTGGGGGGGCTCCAAAATCACTGCAGATGGTGACTGCAGCCATGAAATTAAAAGACGCTTGCTCCTTGGAAGAAAAGTTATGACCAACCTAGACAGCATATTTAAAAGCAGAGACATTACTTTGCCAACAAAGGTCCATCTAGTCAAAGCTATGGTTTTTCCTGTGGTCATGTATGGATGTGAGAGTTGGACTATAAAGAAAGCTGAGCGCCAAAGAACTGATGCTTTTGAACTGTGATGTTGGAGAAGACTCTTGAGAGTCCCTTGGACAGCAAGGAGATCCAACAAGCCCATCCTAAAGGATATCAGTCCTGAATATTCATTGGAAGGACTGATGCTGAAGCTGAAACTCCAATACTTTGGTCACCTGATGCGAAGAATTGACTCATTAGAAAAGACCCTGATGGTGGGAAAGCTTGAAGGCAGAAGGAGAAAGGGATGACAGAGCATGAGATGGTTGCATGGCATCACCAACTCAATGGACATGAGTTTGAGTAAACTCTAGGAGTTGGCGATGGACAGGGAGGCCTGGTGTGCTGCGGTCCATGGGGTCACAAAGAGTCGGACATGACTGAGTGACTGAACTGAAGAACTGAACTGGACAAGATCAGGGACTAGAACACCATTGCCTGGTTCATATGTGAGTAAAGTGGTTAAAAGGAAAGAAAAAGAAACTTGGAGATGGAAAGGATAACAGGAAAGATAAAGAAAGAGGGTATTTCAGGAAGACTGTGATCCTCATTGGGCTTCCCAGGTGGCATTAATGATAAAGAACCCACCTGCCAATGCAGGAGACATAAGAGATGCAGGCTGGACCCCTGTGTCGGGAAGCTCCCCGGGAGGAGGGCATGGCAACCCACTCTAGTATTCTTGCCTAGAGAATCCCATGGAAGAGGAACCTGGTGGGCTACACAAGTTCCACGGGGGTCACAGAGAGTCGGACACGACTGAAGTGACTTAGCACGCATGTACATGATCCTTATTACACAGTGTTACTAACAGCCTATCTCGTGGTTCCATCCTAAATCTAGTGGGGCAACCATTCAATCACTGATAACATAAATCTTGACATGTTAAGATACCTGTTACCCACAATGTATTTCCAGGTGAACCAACTATCAGGGATGGCTGCATCCTCTCTGAACTATTAGTGAGTCCTTCCCACGAGAAACTAAGGCTTTCTTTTTGATGGAACACGTGTGTAAATCAGGGTTCCTTTGAACATACACATATGAGACTTTGAGTTTTACAATACAGACAAAAAAAAAAAGACCCAAAGAAATGATAACAAAATAGTAATATAATAAGAATGGAGAAATAAAAGGGAAATATATTCTTTGAAATATTTTAGCCTATGATTAATTTCTCTAAAATCAGTTTCAAAAGCAATCGCCACAAACGTGAACATCTGCTGGGTGTTCTGGCTGGCAAGTGCCCACTGGGTGAGCAGCGGGAGGCGGGCCAAAGGCTTCCTGTATCACTCGTCTGGACTCTGGGGGATCTGAGGGGCCTCACTGTCACTCTCCCGAGAACATGCCTTGTGAAACATGGGAGAGCTATCCTGGAGAAGCTACATCCAGAAGTAGGAGACTGAGGTCCCGACAAGTGGGAACAGAGTTGAGGACTCCTGCCAGTGCTTTCAGGATGCACCCGAGCCCATGGGATGTCTCCCCCGTGATCAAACCACACAGGGAGCAGGACCAGGCTCTGCAGCTTGGGGTGAGGTCTGCTTCTGCTGTGGATGACTCACCCTGGGGAAAGAGCAGGAAGCCTGAACACAGTGCTGCCTGTGAAAGGCTTTTATTTCTGTCTCCTTTCTCTTTCCCCCCAAGATCCATCAGAATACAATCCATAAGGGGCTCTTTTAATACCAGAATAAGCTCTTTTGCTGGAGGAGAAAGCCCGTGGCATAAAATACAAGGGTGTCTTCAGGTCAAAGAAATAGAGGCAAACACAAAAGACCATCTTCTCAGTGCAAACAGTCTCTCTCACCATCGTTTGACCCTGCTGTCTCCTAGGCTGCTCACCGGGAATTTTAAGTCACAGAAGGCATCCTGTTTATGGCTGAGAATTCAGCCAATTCAATATTTAAAGATGAATATTCAACTTTATCTTCATAGAAATCATTGGGATGCTATTTTTAAATACATTGATTCCTAGTGTCCAGCCCCAAAAATGTGGATTTGTCTGTTTGGAGAGAAGCCTCAGCATTGGTCTATGTTTAAAACTTTCCCAAGCACTTCACTAGGAGCTAACGTTAAGAACCACTGGTCTATCACATTCAAATTCTATTTTTTTTTAATTACAAAACAAATTTCTCCTTAATCCTTAAGCAGTACTCGATCATCTCCTCCAGAAATAAAAGCAAAGCAAACACTCTGTACTCATCCCAGGAGGTCAGCTCTATGCTAATACCAGAACCAGATGAAGACACTACAAGAAATGGAAACTATAGACCAATAGCTTTTATGAATATGGGTACAAAACACTTCAACAAAACATTGTCAGATTAAATAAAACAACACATGAAAATAATTACACACTGCTAGCAAGTGAAATTTATTTCAGGTATGGAAGCCTGGCTCAACATCAACTGATGTACTTCCCCATATTAACAAGCTAAAAAAGAAAAACCATAAGAATATTGTAATGCTACAGAAAAAAACATTTGAGAAAATTTAACATCATGAAAACTCTCAGCAAATTAAGACTAAAATAAACATTCTCAATTTGACACAGGATACCTTCAGAAACCTACAGTAAACATACTTAATGATGAGATGGATACTTTTCCCTACAGGTCAGGAAAAATGAAGGGTTCTTTGTTTAACCATCAGTGCTTACCAATCTACAAAAGTCAATTGCTTTCCTATAGATCACAAATGAACTTTTAAATTTGAAATTTAAAGACCAATACAAATTACAATAGTATCAAAAAATAAAATACTTAGGTAAAAATCTTACAAAATATGTATAACATTATTATGCATAAAACTACAAATTATTAATGAAAGAAACAAGAAAATCAAAATAAATAGATATTCTGTGTGCACGAATTGGGAGATTCAATACTGTTAAGATGTCAGTTTCTTCCAAATTGAACTATGGATTCTAGGGAACCCCAACTGAAATCCTAATAAGTTATTTTGTAGATATTGACAAACTGATTTTAAAGTTTATAGGGAAAAATAAAGGACCTGGAATAACCAACACAATTCTAAAGAAAAAGAGCACTGTTGGAGGACTCTTTCTCTGTACCCAACTTCAAGACTTGTTTTAGCACTATAGCAACCAAGATGGGGCTTCCCAGGTGGTTCAGTGGTAAAGAACCCACCTGCCAATGCAGGACGCTCAGGAGACTTGGATTCCTTGGGTTAGGAAGATTCCCCCTGGAGAAGGGAATGGCAACCCACTGGAGTATTCTTGCCTGGGAAATCCCACGGACAGAAGAACCTCATGGGCTATAGTCCATGGAGGTCGCAAAAGGACAGACATGACTGAAGCAAATGAGCACCTACACAACCAAGATGGTGTTATATTGGTGAAGAAATAAATATATACATTAAAGAGAAAGGGGAACCCAGAAATATATCCATGTCAGTTCAGTAAAATGATATTTGACAAAAGTGCAAAGGCATTTAAATGAGAAAGGAAATCCTTTCCTCAACTGGTGCTGGGAGATTTTGATGCCCATGTGAATAAAAACATAAACCTAGACACAAACCTCCACCTTAAAAAAAAAAATTAGGTAATCAAAATGGAGCAGAGAACTAATGTAAAGCATAAAACTATAAAACTTTTAGAAAAAAAACATAAGAGAAGGTATGTGTGAATTTGAGTTTGATGATGAGTTTTTACATGCAACACCAAAATCAAGATCCTTTTAAAAAACTGATAATCTGGATTAAAAACTTCTGTTCAGGGGAAGACATCTTTTATAGAGTGAAAAGGTAAGCCACGGGATGGAAGCAAATCTTTGTATAATGAATACTTGATAAAGGACTTGTTTACAAATGTACAAAAAATTCTAAAAACAGCAAATATAATAAAATAATCACCTTTCTTAATAGTGTTAAGACAGAAAAATCAATAAGGATACAAGATATTAACGACACTATTTACAGAACTTGACCTAATTAATTAAAAAAAAAATACCCACCATCAACAGAATTTACACACTTTTTAAGGGCTAGTGCCACCTGTACAAAAATTGTCTACAACCAGTCCCATAAAGAAATTTTCAAGAAATCAAGATTAAAATTAATCACAGGATACCTTCTGATGATAAAGTTAGAAATCAAAAGCATAGTAACCAGAGAGTTCTTAGCTATATGAAAAATAAATAGTATAATTCTAAATACCACAAAAATAATAGAAATCACATTATTTTAAAATATTTAAACTGAATGTTAATATGATACTGCATATTGAAATTTTACAATATACTGACAAGGCAATGCTTAGAGGAAAATTTAGGCCAAAATGCACAAATTAGAAAATAAGATTGAAATTCAGTCTAATTTTTCATCTTAAAAATCTAGAAAAAATAGGCAAATCAAAATAAAGAAAATGATAATGAAAAATGAAAAATCAGTGAAACAGAAAATTAAAAGTAGAGTAAGTCAACAATGCCAAAATTGGTTCTTTGAAAAGATTAATTCAGCTAACAAGCCACTGACAATATAGATCAAAGAAGAAGAGAAAAAGAAAAAAATTACCAATATCAGGGATGTAACAAGGGTACATCAAGAAGTCCCAAAATGTACAGTATTTGATCTTTCTTATATATAAAGAATACTTGACATTGGCCATTCTAGTATTAATTCAACAGTTTAATAATTTCAGGACTAGTCTTTCCCTCTGGGCTGCTAAATGGTTGCCACAGCTCCAGACATCACATCCTTAAAGAACCATGACTAAAAACATTAAACAGAAGTGAGACTCTCTCTTCACCTGCCCTATTTTATCAAAAGGAAATTCTTCCCCAGAATTAAGGCAATAGGCTTCATTTTATAAGCTGTTCCTCAGAATTGAGATTATAAGCTCTTCAGAGACTATGACAATATACCACAACATCAAAGGCTCCTCAACTATTTATCCCTGTATAGTTATATATATTTCTATGGGAATTCTGAATATATATACTGATATATTCCAACTATATTTGGAATTTTTTAATGATCAACAAAGATGAGGAGTGGTATCTTTGGGACAGGCAATCATGTTCTCTGTCACACTTAGCCTTTTTCTCCGTTCCATGAGTAAATACATGCTCTCTTTTGAAAAGCTACTACTGGTTGTCTATTACTTGCCAATGAAATTGTGCAGTCTAGTACAAACTGGATCTTATTTATTCATTGGTACTTGTCCTTGGAAATCAAGTTAATAAATATACCAGCTACAAATCACTCATAGTCATTAAGAAAAAACATTCATCTTTCATTTATTATTTCTACATCTGTGTTACTATACATGTTTATAGATAATGAAATTATATTTACTTTACAATATTTTAGAATGCAAGGTTATATTTTACCCTGCTATATGCACATATCAAGTACATGAATAAATACCAGGCAGTTCAAGACATAGTCGCAATAGCCTACCTTGGACCAGATCTCTGTGCTGTGGTGAACTCATTGGTCTCTACAAGTCTCAGTCTATAACATGCACAAATAATTCCAATATGTGAGTAGGAGCTAAGAGAGAAAAGACAAGGATTCGAGAAAATTTAGAAAAATGTTCCCGGAAGAGAGCACTGGGTAAAAATATACATCCTGATGCTTGATCACATGCTTTTTCCTGCTATAACTTTACCCAAATAGAAACAGACACTGACTAATGTAGAGTTCATTGTGAATTGTGCTGCTCCTTTATGATGGAAATCTAATGGAAAATGTTTACCCCAAACTGGGTGGGGGACAGAATATTGATGCTCTGATTGAATCAGAAATGTATCTGGATCCTCGGCATATCCTATCATTTGTTTCCTAAACAAATCTGGTTAGAGAAAACATCAAAGATACTTTTGAGAAAATAGAACTTGGAGAAATAAATTCAGTCCAGCTGACGTTAAACTCTGCTCCTGTCAAACCAAACAGGATTTTAATGTTTCTTGCCTGTTAAGTATTAGTGAGGAATCTGTCCAAACAGTAAAAAATAAAATCCCACAGTCATTAAATCAAAGTAATTAGAACTCCGGTGATGGGTGAAAGTGGAATCAGATGTTTTCCCTCTCTGGGAAGTAGCCGTTGGCTGCGGGATTTGAAAACCCACGACTTCAGATGGAGAGCTGAAGGTATTATGCGGGTTACACAGAGTCATATTTTTGTCTGTTTCATGTAAGACATGAATCATACAGAGAAATTCGATTTTTAGAAGCCGTGTGCTGACTTTTTTGCTGCAACCTGTAGAAGTTAGCTGTGTCACTCCAGATGTTAAAATATTTTCCCTGAGAATTGTTAGCGTAGAATTCTTTAGTTTGGGATTCCAGTATATTTTACTCCCTACTCCTGCAACAGGATGGAGATTCTGTTAACTGCTGTTCACCATAAATCACCTCCACCAAAAAGTGGGGCAAAACACCAGCGAAACAGCAGCCATAAATGCCTCATGGGTCCAAAGAGCACTAAATCCTGAGTTAACTGGTTGAATGGCAAGTGGCTTTCTCTGTTAAGCAGATTTACACATTTCAAAATGATTTTTTACATCTATTTTAATCTTGAATTACAGTGTATATGCAGTACAAATAAACTAATAAAATAGAAAAAATTCAGCAAAATCAGTCACTATAAATTGGTGCCATTTATAGCAAGAAAACCTATAGTTTTTCAGTGATGAATAGTATTCGGGATGAATATAGACATTGACATAACTTGCATTTTTTAATCTAATAACTAATAAAAATAACACTGATTTCAGACACATATTGACCCATCCCTACAGGGCAGACCAAGCCTTCTCTTCTCATTTTCAGGGCAATGAATCCATAAATCCTCACACTGACATTTAAGTGTTATTACAGATGAGGAACTATGGTCCCACCTGAGTCACAAAGGCAAGTTGCCCAACAACACACATCTGCTCAGGTGGGCCTTGGGTCTGGACATTGCACAGTAGAACCATGAAGCCAGTTACTTTAGCCACTATCCTCCACCATTTCTAACTTAGAGACATGGCAGGTCAGGAAAGTTTGGGTCATCATCTGGGGTCGAGTGACTTTCTCAGTAGTGATTTTCTTCCTTTAATCTCCAATTATTATATTGCTTTTGTAAGAAATTCCCATTTCCATCCACAGCATACTTCACTGGCATTAATGAAGATAAAGTATTTTATAGCCCAGCAGGGCTTTGGAGGACAGAACTTCCTGCCAAGGAGGGATGAAGCCCCAGGCGGTTCATCAGGGAGTTGGTGCCACTGTCCCACGTTGGCCAGCTGCTGGCCTGTCTATATCTCTGGGCACCTGCTCCTGGCCAATGCTGGGCGTGAGCAGTTCTTTCTCTACTTATTTCATCATCCCAAACCCAGAATCAGGGTTGTGGTGGAGGTTCCCAGAAGTTGGGCAGGACGTGCATGACTCTGTGGGTGAAGACATCAAATTACCTTATTCGGGCTTACAGTGTCCAGCATGCTGTTTACCCTGCGGGTAGCAAGCCTCCTGAGTGACCCTAAAGTGTCACCTGGAACAGACAGGCTATGAGCTGGTTCATCCCTTGTGATGCCCAGGAAGAGGCCAGCAGGAAAGGAGGGCCTGACAGGCAATGATGTGCAGCTGCCTCCTCTCATGAGTCCCGTGAGGCCTGTAGGAATATCTCCACCTTACAGGTTAGAAAAGTGAGTATTGCTGTGGCCACGTCCCTTGATCAGGGTCATAGAGTTGGCAGGTGTCAAAATCTGAAGCCAAACCAAGGCACCTGGTACCCTGGGAAGACAGTGGCATCCCTTGGAGAAGACAGAATCCCTGCAGCCTGAGCACATGGAAGCTGGGCATTTTGCCCAGGGTGGTCTTGGATAAACCTACAGTTCCAGCTGCCTTCATCCCTCTCAACTCGGACATCACCATAATTAAAGGCCGTTTCTTTTCTTGCACCTTGAATTCAGAAGACTGACCCCCTGACAGTCGCTTAAGTAAATAATACCTCCGAAGAGTATTTTTCCACCCCAAATATATCAGGAAGACTCCTGACTTCTCTTTTAACCAAGTTATTTTGAGGTCATTGTGCTTTATCATTTCAACCTCCAGGCAATCCACAGAATGAATAGATACCAGGAAACCCAGGGGGTTGTTGGGAAGTGAAAAACGTTAACTGCAGACCTGGAATTCTATTCCAGTCCACACTTAAATGCATTTTGAGATGGGCCTTTTTGTAGGTGTTTACTTCTTTCAAATAAGGATTCTTCTGCGTGCAGGGTGTTTGCTTAGCAGTGACTTCAGTGTCTCTTCACCTGTGAACTGCACAAAGTCCATGAGATGGACAGTTAGAAGAACTGGTTTCTGGACCTACTTCTGCCATAGGATAGGGGCAGAAATTAAGTTCTTGAAAGTCTTTGTGCCTTTACTTTTAAAGTAGGAAAGAAAAAGACAAGAACTTCACAAGTCATTTTGAGATGAGACACAAGTCGGATGAGATTTCGTTTGTAAAACTGTTAACGCAAGTTCATGTGCCTGCTGCGCAGTGAGGCTTAAAAGAAACATCAGAGTCTGAAGCAGAGAAAGGCTTATTGCAGGACCCTGCCAAGAACTAGGGGGCTCATGCCATAAAAAATGCCAAGCTCCCTGAAGGGTTTCAGCAAAGCATTTTTAAAAGCAAGGGGAGGGAGATGGGCTGAGGGTCTGTGATCAGTTCAGTTCAGTCACTCAGTGATGTCCAACTCCTTGGGACCCCGTGGACTGTAGCATGCCATGGGGTCGCAAAGAGTCGAACATGACTGAGCGACTGAGCTAAACTGATCAGCTCGTGCACTGTTCTCTGACTGGCTGATGGTGAAGTAACAGGGTGGCTTCACAGGCGTTAACAGTATCAGTCCTGAGGCTCCAGGAGGCTTGGGGCTGTGTGCTCATGGTCAAGAAGCTAAATCTTCTTGGAAGATTAAATGGAAGTTCAATCTTCCATTTGGTGGAGAAGGGGACATCTTTTACATCTGCAAAACAGCTCAGGAAATGAGCATCAAATACTGTCATCTATTCAATAGGTACTTCACAGAGGAGCTAAAGCAAAGGATGTCGGGGAGGACTTGTCTCAGGAAGGACCCCTAGGCTCCTGCTCTGTGATGAAACACTGAATAAAACTGTAGGGCACGACATCGATGCTGGCTAGTATTATTGCTAGCGCTGTTGTTACCATCAGTACTATGATTACAGAACCATGGAGCTGGTTATGTAAGTGGATGGAAGGCTTCCTTGTAATTAATGATGAGACGGGACACAAGGGGTTGGAGAGAGTGTCACTGGAAAGAGAACAGTCTGGGAAGACAGTGAGTTGAGCACTGGTTGTCTTGCAGAAAAGGACCTCAGAAAACAAGAAAGAATATAAAACACAGGCTTTGTCAAGCTTCTGGGTGGAAGGAGTCCCTAAGATCAGCAGCTACAATCATCCTAAGGAACTGTCTGAGGGACGAGAGTTCTGAAGGGGCTGTTGGCTCATGCACTCCGCTCTGCAGACCCCGAGCTCTGATGGACCCAGGTCCCCTAGACACGCTCCATAAGTGAGTGATCTCAGCACTGACGGCCCTGCATCTGCAACCTCTGCCTGGAACGCATGTTACTCACATGATTGAAAAGCAATCTCCTTCCCTATCAGGTTCTTGTGGACAGAAACTTATGCTTGCCTGCTGAACATGCAAATGCCATTGGTCTTCCATCTGTGTTTATTCTAGAGGATGTTCTGATCAAGGTTTGGAATTAGCACAGAGAAATTCACCCACTTTCCAACACTCTCAGAGTTGCTACTGCCATAATCACACTCAGATTTCCATCAGCAAATATGTATAAGGCAATGGCAAGGAGAGAATGAAGATATTTTTCCTGGAGACCACAAGGGTCTGAAGCTGAGAAAAGGAATGTCTGATTTGCAAATGTAGACTCAGAAGACCAAGGAGGACCACCTGGTCCTTTAATAAACTAATGTTGATGGGTTTTGATTGTTCAGTAGATCATTTAGCACACGATTTCATCCACAGTTGAAACTGGAGAAACACTGCCTGTCTTCACCAAACATGCACGGTAGCAGAGCTGCGGGACCTGCTTGAGTCTTTCAGATGCTAATCCTGGCCGGGAGGCAGGGTCTTACTGGACTGACCACTCCTCACAGGGCCACTCTAACCCCCCTAGACATGCAACTCTGCTGGGGACAGTGCTGGGGAGGGAGATTTTCTTTCTCTTAAACAAATGTGGGTCATGCAATGAGTCTTTGACACCATAACAAACTTGAAATGAGCAAGCGCCTCTTGTGTCTCAGGACTCTACACTGGCTACAGATACAGATGTGAATAAAGTCCTCTGTTCTAACAGAATTCACATCGAATACTATCGTGTGATCAGTACTTTACTGTTAGTGAACAGTCTATCACTGGCATACTAAGGAGAAAGTGGTGGATTCTTCCATTGGGAATCAGGAGGGATTTCACAGGTAGGTGACATTTGAGCTGGATTTTGAAAGCTTTCCATTTGGGGAAGGAAGGAATGAGAGTATAGGGACTTGTATGTTGAAAGACATGGAGTTATGGAAAGTCCTGGAATTTTCTGGGGAACATAAGAGACAAAATTCATCAGCTGGAATGGCACTTGCTTTTGTGGGGGGGTGGGTGGTGGGGGGAAGTGCAGTGGCCAGACAGGAATTAGAAACAGGGTAAAGGTTTTTTTTTGTTGTTTTTTTTTTTTGTTTTTTTTCAATTCTGGTTTCCTCGGTGTATATGCCCAGAAGTGGGATTGCTGGGTCATAAGGTAGTTCTATCTGCAATTTTTTAAGGAATCTCCACACTGTTCTCCATAGTGGCTGTACTAGTTTGCATTCCCACCAACAGTGTAGGAGGGTTCCCTTTCTCCACACCCTCTCCAGCATTTATTGCTTGCAGATTTTTGGATCACAGCCATTCTGACTGGTGTGAAGTGGTACCTCATTGTGGTCTTGATTTGCATTTCTCTGATAATGAGTGATGTTGAGCATCTTTTCATGTGTTTGTTAGCCATCCGTATGTCTTCTTTGGAGAAATGTCTATTTAGTTCTTTGGCCCATTTTTTGATTGGGTCGTTTATTTTTCTGGAATTGAGCTGCAGGAGTTGCTTGTATATTTTTGAGATTAGTTGTTTGTCAGTTGCTTCATTTGCTATTATTTTCTCCCATTCAGAAGGCTGTCTTTTCACCTTGCTTATATTTTCCTTTGTTGTGCAGAAGCTTTTAATTTGAATTAGATCCCATTTGTTTATGTTTGCTTTTATTTCCAGAATTCTGGGAGATGGATCATAGAGGATCCTGCTGTGATTTATGTCTGAGAGTGTTTTGCGTATGTTCTCCTCTAGGAGTTTTATAGTTTCTGGTCTTACATTTAGATCTTTAATCCATTTTGAGTTTATTTTTGTGTGTGGTGTTAGAAAGTGATCTAGTTTCATTCTCTTACAAGTGGTTGACCAGTTTTCCCAGCACCACTTGTTAAAGAGATTGTCTTTACTCCATTGTATATTCTTGCCTCCTTTGTCAAAGATAAGGTGTCCATATGTGTGTGGATTTATCTCTGGGCTTTCTATTTTGTTCCATTGATCTATATGTCTGTCTTTGTGCCAGTACCATACTGTTTTGATGACTGTGGCTTTGTAGTAGAGCCTGAAGTCAGGCAAGTTGATTCCTCCAGTTCCATTCTTATTTCTCAAGATTGCTTTGGCAATTCGAGGTTTTTTGTATTTCCATACAAATCTTGAAATTATTTGTTCTAGTTCTGTGAAAAATATGGCTGGTAGCTTGATAGGGATTGCATTGAATTTGTAAATTGCTTTGGGTAGTATACTCATTTTCACTATATTGATTCCTCCGATCCATGAACATGGTATATTTCTCCATCTACTCGTGTCCTCTTTGATTTCTTTCAACAGTGTTTTATAGTTTTCTATATATAGGTCTTTAGTTTCTTTAGGTAGATATATTCCTAAGTATTTTATTCTTTTCGTTGCAATGGTGAATGGAATTGTTTCCTTAATTTCTTTTTCTACCTTCTCATTATTCGTGTATAGGAATGCAAGGGATTTCTGTGTGTTGATTTTATATCCTGCAACTTTACTATATTCATTGATGAGCTCTAGTAATTTTCTGGTGGAGTCTTTAGGGTTTTCCATGTAGAGGATCATGTCATCTGCAAACAGTGAGAGTTTTACTTCTTCTTTTCCAATTTGGATTCCTTGTATTTCTTTTTCTGCTCTGATTGCTGTGGCCAAAACTTCCAGAACTATGTTGAATAGTAGCGGTGAAAGTGGACACCCTTGTCTTGTTCCTGACTTTAGGGGAAATGCTTTCAATTTTTCACCATTGAGGATAATGTTTGCTGTGGGTTTGTCATAGATAGCTTTTATTATGTTGAGGTATGTTCCTTCTATTCCTGCTTTCTGGAGAGTTTTTATCATAAATGGATGTTGAATTTTGTCAAAGGCCTTCTCTGCATCTATTGAGATAATCATATGGCTTTTATTTTTCAATTTGTTAATGTGGTGAATTACATTGATTGATTTGCGGATACTGAAGAATCTTTGCATCCCTGGGATAAAGCCCACTTGGTCATGGTGTATGATCTTTTTAATGTGTTGTTGGATTCTGATTGCTAGAATTTTGTTGAGGATTTTTGCATCTATGTTCATCAGTGATATTGGCCTGTAGTTTTCTTTTTTTGTGACATCTTTGTCAGGTTTTGGTATTAGGGTGATGGTGGCCTCATAGAATGAGTGTGGAAGTTTACCTTCCTCTGCAATTTTCTGGAAGAGTTTGAGGAGGATAGGTGTTAGCTCTTCTCGAAATTTTTGGTAGAATTCAGCTGTGAAGCCATCTGGACCTGGGCTTTTGTTTGCTGGAAGGTTTCTGATTACAGTTTCAATTTCCGTGCTTTTGATGGGTCTGTTAAGATTTTCTATTTCTTCCTGGTTCAGTTTTGGAAAATTGTACTTTTCTAAGAATTTGTCCATTTCTTCCACGTTGTCCATTTTATTGGCATACAACTGCTGATAGTAGTCTCTTATGATCCTTTGTATTTCTGTGTTGTCTGTTGTGATCTCTCCATTTTCATTTCTAATTTTATTGATTTGATTTTTCTCTCTTTGCTTCTTGATGAGTCTGGCTAATGGTTTGTCAATTTTATTTATCCTTTCAAAGAACCAGCTTTTGGCTTTGTTGATTTTTGCTATGGTCTCTTTTGTTTCTTTTGCATTTATTTCTGCCCTAATTTTTAAGATTTCTTTCCTTCTACTAACTCTGGGGTTCTCCAATTCTTCCTTTTCTAGTTGCTTTAGTTGTAGAGTTAGGTTATTTATTTGACTTTTTCTTGTTTCTTGAGGTATGCCTGTATTGCTATGAACTTTCCTCTTAGCACTGCTTTTATAGTGTCCCACAGGTTTTGGGTTGTTGTGTTTTCATTTTCATTAGTTTCAATGCATATTTTGATTTCTTTTTTGATTTCTTCTGTGATTTGTTGGTTATTCAGAAGTGTGTTGTTCAACCTCCATATATTGGAATTTTTAATAGTTTTTCTCCTGTAATTGAGATCTAATCTCAATGCATTATGGTCAGAAAAGATGCTTGGAATGATTTCGATTTTTTTGAATTTATCAAGTTTAGATTCATGGCCCAGGATGTGATCTATCCTGGAGAAGGTTCCATGAGCACTTGAAAAAAAGGTGAAATTCATTGTTTTGGGGTGAAATGTCCTATAGATATCAATTAGGTCTAACTGATCTAATGTATCATTTAAAGTTTGCATTTCTTTGTTAATTTTCTGTTTAGTTGATCTGTCCATAGGTGTGAGTGGGGTATTAAAGTCTCCCACTATTATTGTGTTATTATTGATTTCCCCTTTCATACTTGTTAGCATTTGTCTTACATATTGCGGTGCTCCTATATTGGGTGCATATATATTTATAATTGTTATATCTTCTTCTTGGATTGTTCCTTTGATCATTACGTAGTGGCCTTCTTTGTCTCTTTTCACAGCCTTTGTTTTAAAGTCTATTTTATCGGATATCAGTATTGCCACTCCTGCTTTCTTTTGGTCTCTATTTGCGTGGTATATCTTTTTCCAGCCCTTCACTTTCAGTCTGTATGTGTCCCTTGTTTTGAGGTGAGTCTCTTGTAAGCAGCATATAGAGGGGTCTTGTTTTTGTATCCATTCAGCCAGTCTTTGCCTTTTGGTTGGTGCGTTCAACCCATTTACGTTTAAGGTAATTATTGATAAATATGATGCCGTTCCCATTTACTTTATTGTTTTGGGTTCGGGTTTATACACCCTTTCGTGTTTCCTGTCTAGAGAATATCCTTTAGAATTTGTTGGAAAGCTGGTTTGGTGGTGCTGAATTCTCTCAGCTTTTGCTTGTCTGTAAAGCTTTTGATTTCTCCTTCGTATTTGAATGAGATCCTTGCTGGGTACAGTAATCTGGGCTGTAGGTTATTGTCTTTTATCACTTTAAGTATGTCTTGCCATTCCCTCCTGGCCTGAAGAGTTTCTATTGACAGATCAGCTGTTATCCTTATGGGAATCCCCTTGTGTGTTATTTGTTGTTTTTCCCTTGCTGCTTTTAATATTTGTTCTTTGTGTTTGATCTTTGTTAATTTGATTAATATGTGTCTTGGGGTGTTTCGCCTTGGGTTTATCCTATTTGGAACTCTCTGTGTTTCTTGGACTTGGGTGATTATTTCCTTCCCCATTTTAGGGAAGTTTTCAACTATTATCTCCTCAAGGATTTTCTCATGATCTTTCTTTCTGTCTTCTTCTGGGACTCCTATAATTCAAATGTTGGAGCATTTCATATTGTTCTGGAGGTCTCTGAGATTGTCCTCATTTCTTTTAATTCGTTTTTCTTGTTTCCTCTCTGATTCATTTATTTCTACCATTCTATCTTCTATTTCACTAATCCTATCTTCTGCCTCCTTTATTCTACTATTTGTTGCCTCCAGAGTGTTTCTGATCTCATTTATTGCGTTATTCATTATATTTTGACTCTTTTTTATTTCTTCTAGGTCCTTGTTAAACCTTTCTTGCATCTTCTCAATCCTTGTCTCTAGGCTATTTATCTGTGATTCCATTTTGATTTCAAGATTTTGGATCATTTTCACTATCAATATTCGGAATTCCTTCTCAGGTAGATTCCCTACTTCTTCCTCTTTTGTTTGGTTTGGTGGGCAACTCTCCTGTTCCTTTACCTGCTGAGTATTCCTCTGTCTCTTCATCTTGGTTATATTGCTGTGTTTGGGGTGGCCTTTTTATATTCTGATAATTTGTGGAGTTCTCTTTATTATGGAGCTTCCTCACTGTGGGTGGGGTTCTATCAGTGGCTTGTCAAGGTTTCCTGGTTAGGGAGGCTTGTGTTGGAGTTCTGGTGGGTGGAGCTGGGTTTCTTCTCTCCGGAGTGCAGTGGAGTGACCAGTAATGGGTTATGAGACATCAAAGGTTTTGGAATAATTTTGAGCTGCCTGTATATTGAAGCTCAGGGGAGTGTTCCTGTGTTGCTGGAGAATTTGAGTGGTATGTCTTGTTTTGGAACTTGTTGGCCCTTGGGTGGAGCTTGGTTTCCGTGTAGGTATGAAGGCATTTGATGAGCTCCTATTGCTTAATGTTCCCTGAATTCAAGAGTTCTCTAATGTTTTCAGGCTTTGGATTTAAGCCTCCTGCTTCTGGTTTTCAGTTTTATTTTTACAGTAGCCTCTAGACTTCTCCATCTATACAGCACTGATGATAAAACATCTAGGTTAAAGATGAAAAGTTTCTCCACATTGAGGGACACTCAGAGAGGTTCACTGAGTTACAAGGAGAAGAGAAGATGGAGGGGGTAGTTAGAGGTAACTGGAATGAGATGCGGTGAGATCAAAAGAGGAGAGAGCAAGCTAGCCAGTAGTCACTTCCTTATGTGCGCTCTATAGTCTGGACCGCTCAGAGATATTTACGGAGTTATACGGGGAAGAGGAGAGGGTGGAAGTAGACAGAGGTGACCAGGAGGATAAGAGAGAGGAATGAGAAGGAGAGAGACAGATCCTGCCAGTAACCAGTTCCTTAGGTGTTCTCCACCGTCCGGAACACACAGAGTTTCATAGAGTTGGATAGAGAAGAGATTGGGGAGAAAAGAGACAGAGGCCACCTGGTGGAGAAAAAGGAGAGTCCAAAGGAGGAGAGAGTGGTCAAGCCAGTAATCTCACTCTCAGGTAAACTTGGGTAGTGAAGTTTGGGTTTTTAAATGTACAAAATTGACAACAAAAACCTAAGAGCAAAGATTAAAAATCTAGAGTAGAGGTTGGATTTTCAAAGATACAATATTAAAGAAAAGAAGCAGAAGGAAAAAGGAAGAAAGAAAAAAAAACAAAAACAACAAGAATTATTTAAAAAAAAAAAAACGAAAACAAAACAAAACAAAAAAACCACCAACAACCATCCAAAGACTATATATGGCGGTTTTTTTTAAATAGTAATAGTAGGTTATCGAAATAAAAATTTAGAGGAGAAATAAAAGACTCAACAATTTTTTAAAAAGTTAGAAAAAAAAGAAAACAAAACAAAACAAACAAAAAAAAAAGGAATGATTTTAAAAGTAGTAAAAATATATCTGACCCTTCTCTGATGTTGTGGGCCGTGTGGGATCACTTCCAAGGTGGTTCCCTCTGTTTAACTTCTTCTGTTTGCTGGTTTTTTAGGCTCACTAGTTCAGTCATGCTGTGGGGAGGGGGGATGCTGCAAACAAATAGCACTGTCGTGTGCACACAGTGTCTCAGCCCCGCTTGACCTGTCCCTTCTCGTGGGGCACAAACCGCTCCGGCTCTACGATGCTCAGCCGGGAACCGTCTGGGGCCGGCCCTAGGCTGCGTGCACTTCCCCGGTCCAAGCCGCTCAGGTTCGGCACTCAGGCAGCCCTCAGAGGCACAGATTCGGCTGGGACTGCGCTTTGTGCCCTTCCCAGGTCCGAGTAGCTCAGGAGTTTGGCAAGCACGATCGCCGCAGCTTGTCACCTTTTCTGCTGCTGCTGCTCAGCTTTCTGGGTGGACCACTGGCGCCCCCCGTGAGGCAGATTGTGACTGTCCAGCACCCCCAGAAGTCTTCGCAAAGGAGCCTGCTTGCAGTTAGGTAAGTAAAGTCTCTCCGGGTCTGCAATTGCCCCTTTCCAGTCCTTACGGCTCTGGCTGCCTGTCCCCAGCGGGGGATGGTCTGCAGCCGGCTTTTTCCGTTCCGTCCTTTGTTCTATGCCCGGTCCTGGCAGTGTCTTATGTTCGAGCTTTTTGCATGGTAGCTATCCCGCAGTCTGGTTTGCTAGCCCAAGTTAGATCGTTCTGGTTGCGCGTGGGGCGTTCCTGCCCGATTCTTACAAAGCACTGCAGCCCGCGCCTCCCGCGCATTCTTGCCCTGCCCCCACTTCCCAATGGTGGATGCAGGCGTCTGTGCTGCTTTTCCACTGGGGGAGTTACTGTTGGGCTTGTAATCTCTTGGTTTTAATTATTTCTTCATTTTTCCTTCCTGTTATGCTGCCCTCTGTGTTTCCAAGGCTCGCCACAGACTCGGCAGGGAGAGTGTTTCCTGGTGTTTGGAAACCTCTCTTCTTAAAATTCCCTTCCTGGGACGGGCTTCCCTTCCCAGGATGGAGCTCCCTCCCCACCTCCTTTGTCTCCTTTTTCGTCTTTTATATTTTATCCTACCTGTTTTTGAAGACAATGGTCTGCTTTTCTGGTTGCCTGATGTCCTCTGCCAGCCTACAGAAGTTGTTTTGTGGAGTTTGCTCGGCATTGAAATGTTCTTTTGAGGAATTTGTGAGGGAGAAAGTGGTCTTCCTGTCCTATTCCTCCGCCATCTTTACAGTTCTCCAGGGTAAAGTTTTGAAGGGCTTACAATACTGTTACGTGAAAGAATTGAGTCCATATGGGATCTGTTTCTTTTACGTTAACCTTTGCTTTCCATTGCTATTGTTCACTGAGAAGATCATTTATACGTAATGGCCTGCCATGGGGAACCCTACCCTTCTGCCTGAATATTAAACAGAAGTGTCTTTGTTCAGGACGCTGTCCACCTGTGGCTATAGGAACACATTCCCTCCCCAAGTCTTGCCATTCTAGGAGATACGTGCAAGATTAATGGCTACTTTATTCCCTTACCTCCTCCTCCCCATCTCTGTCCTATAAAAGAACCTGGCATCCAGACTCTGACAAGATGGTTATTTTGAGATGGTAGTCTACCACCCAACCAGTTTTCCAAAGTTCTGTTCCTTGTCAACATCTTTTCTCTGAGTTAACTGGACTGTCCTGTGGTGAGCAGAGCGAACTTGAGCTTGTCAACACACTCTTCATACTTTGACCACAAAAACTTTACTTAGGTAATAAAATAAAAGGAATTGGCATTTGGCACTTGGACATTTGAGCACTAAAAGGGACATGATCTCCTGAACGTGGAAAAGCATGGGGAGACCTTTTAGACCAGGACAGTAGAATTTGCAAGCCTAGAGGCTGATGGGTGGATAGATCATTCACAAAGAAACAAACGCAGAAGGAAAAGATTTTGATTCTGAAGCAAAACCAGATATGACGATAACAGGTTTAGGCTTAGACATATTTTTATTGAGTTATTTTCAGAATGCATATCAAGGAATGCCCCAAGCTAACGCATTTATGATTGCACATGGCATGTGCAGAGAATTGGTTTAGAATGCAAGCAAAAGCAGTAGGTGGTGTGTCATGAACAATTGTTTGGGGTCAGATTGTGAATTAGATCTGATAGACAGAATGCCTGAAGAACTATGGATGGAGGTTCCTGACACTGTACAGGAGGCAGTGATCAAGACCATCCCCAAGAAAAAGAAATGCAAAAAGGCAAAATGGCTGTCTGAGGAGGCCTTACAAATAGCTGTGAAAAGAAGAGAAGCTAAAGGCAAAGGAGAAAAGGAAAGATATACCCATTTGAATGCAGATTTTCCAAAGAATAGCAAGGAGAGATAAAAAAAAGCCTTTCTCAGTGAGCAGTAAAAAGAAATAGAAAAAAAAAAAAAAACAACAACAAGAGAATGGGAAAGACTAGAGATCTCTTCAAGAAAACTAGAGATACCAAGGGAACATTTCATGCAAAGATGGGCACAATAAAGGACAGAAATATTATGGACCTAACAGAAGCAGAAATTAAGAAGAGGTGGTAAGAATACTAAGAAGAACTATACAAAAAAGATCTTCAAGATCCAGATAACCAAGATGGTGTGATCAATCACCTAGAGTCAGACATCCTGGAATGTGAAGTCAAGTGGGCCTTAGAAAGCATCACTACGAACAAAGCTAGTGGAAGTGATGGAATTCCAGTTGAGCTATTTCAAGTCCTATAAGATGATGCTGTGAAAGTGCTGCACTCAATATGCCAGAAAATTTGGAAAACTCAGCAGTGGCCACAGGACTAGGAAAAGTCAGTTTTCATTCCAATCCCAAAGAAAGGCAATGCCAAAGAATGCTCAAACTACCGCACAATTGCACTCATCTCACATACTAGCAAAGTAATGCTCAAAATTCTCCAAGCTACACTTCAACATTACATGAGCCATGAATTTCCAGATGTTCAAGCTGGATTTAGAAAAGGCAGAGGAACCAGAGATGAAATTGTCATCGAAAAAGCAAGAGAGTTCCAGAAAAACATCTAGTTCTACTTTATTGACTATGCTGAAGGCTTTGACTATGTGGATCACAACAAACTGTGGAAAATTCTGAAAGAGATGGGAATACCAGACCACCTGATCTGCCTCCTGAGAAATCTGTATTCAGGTCAAGAAGCACCAGTTAGAACTGGACATGGAACAACAGACTGGTTCCAAATCAGGAAAGAAGTACATCAAGGCTGTATATTGTCACCCTGCTTATTTAACTTATATTCAGAGTACATCATGAGAAATTCCAGGCTGGATGAAGCACAAGCTGGAATCAAGATTGCTGGAAGTAATCAATAACCTCAGATATGCAGATGACACCACCTTTATGGCAAAAAGCAAAGAAGAACTAAAAAGCCTCTTGAGGAAAATGAAAGAGGAGAGTGCAAAAGTAGGCTTCAAATTCAACATTCAGAAAACTAAGATCATAGCATCTGGTCCCATCAATTCATGGCAAATAGATGGGGAGACAATGAAAACAGTAACAGACTTTATTTTAACGGGCTCCAAAATCACTGCAGATGGTGACTGCAGCCATGAAATTAAAAGACATTTGCTCCTTGGAATAAAAGTTATGACCAACCTAGATAGCATATTAAAAAGCAAAGACATTATTTTGCCAACAAAGGCCCATCTAGTCAAAACTATGTTTTTTCCAGTGGTCATGTGTGAGAAAAGGAGTTCAGTGTGAGAGTTGGACTATAAAGAAAGCTGAGCATGAAAGAATTGATGCTTTTGAACTGTGGTGTTGGAGAAGACTCTTGAGAGCCCCTTGGACAGCAAGGAGATCCAACCAGTCTATCCTAAAGGAAATCAGTCCTGAATATTCATTGGAAGGACTGATATTGAAGTTGAAACTCCAATACTTTAGCCACCTGATGCGAAGAACTGACTCATTTGAAAAGACCCTGATGCTGGGAAAGATTGAAGGCAGGAGGAGAAGGGGACAACAGAGGATGAGATGGTTGGATGGCATCACCGACTCAATGGACATAAGTTTGAGTAAACTCCGGGAGTTGGTGATGGACAGGGAAGCCTGGAGTGCTGCAGTCCATGGGGTCACAAAGAGTCAGACACGACTGAGCGACTGAACTGAACTGAGCTGAAATTGTGAAAGGCCTTCAAAGGTAAGTGTGTGTCCATTTGAAAACAGAGTGAGGAGAATCTTGAATGATTATTATGGCAGCAGGAGAAATGGATGAGTTATTTCGTTTTTTTAATGACAGCGATGCAAAGAGGACAGATGAGTCAACGGTAACTCCAAGTTTTCAAATATGGTGAAAGCGTTTGGCGAGTGTTAATTCTATTTGCGGTACTGAGTAGAACTTAGTGACTGCAATCATCACACATGATAGCGGTCAGACTTCCAGCAAAGCCATGTACTGGAACATTCACACTGAACAGGAAGGGAAGGGTCAGCTGAGACACTCAACTTCTATAAGTCAACTTGCTTTATGTGATTGGCTAGATAAGGATGAAGCAAACTAAAAATGGACAAGCTGACGTACAACAGAAAGGAACAGTTGGCATCAAAGGCACAATGCAGGAAAAAATAGACAAAGGCCAAAGAGTCTGAGGACATTTGGCATAAAGGTAAACAGTCTAACCCTTTTCAGTAACCCATGGTGGCAGTCCTATAAATTGACCCAATTTAAAGATGATTTTGACTCATCACAATAATGTTTAAAAGCAAAGAAATATAGGGAACAAACTTTGGAATTATTTTCATAAAAACTGTAAAATAAAAAATTTCATTACCTAAATATTTATGTGTGTAAATAGCCTCTTTAAATGATTGGGAAAGGGGTTGGGCAGTCTATTAATAAATAGGATTCATATGTGGAGGATTAGAGAAAGCAAATATATTTTCCTTTACTACTCATTCAACTGGACTGTCATTCAAAATTTTCTTTTGTAGCCTCAGCTTGTAATGTTATTTTGATAATGGAATTCTATCGTAATTAATATAATCAAATATATTTCACTTGAGATTCATTTGGGACCTAGCCATTTATACACATCCCATGTTCTATTGAATTTCACTTACTAAAATAGAAATTATGTCAAAATTCATGCAAGAAATGATATAATAAAAATGAACGTCTCATCCCAGGATGTATATATTGATGTGGATATTCTAGACTGTTTCCTGACTTTTTTTCATCATAGTTCTTTTAATTATAGCCACAATCCATTTCTATTTCTGTTATTATTATTTAAATGTCAAGTGTGTGTGATCTCTTTTGTTGCTTCACTGCTATTATTCACATTAATTATATATTTACCATAAAAGAGTTTTATATATCCAGATTGTAATTTGGAAGTGGCTAGCAGAATAAGTCATTGGCTATCAAATTATTTAGTAAAAATTGAAGCACATATTTCCTGTAATAATGCTGTTAGAAGCATACAGTTTTCAAGTAGACAGACTGGCCAATTATGGAATATGGGATGAAGTACACTCACAAAGTGGTTCCCAAACTCAGATTCTAAGCAGAGGTTTATTTATTATAGGGTGCTTCATTTCAGAGACTGTGTGAGGTTAAAATCAGTCCAAACCAAAGTCCCTGTGGACAGCTAAATCCAAGAGATGGAGTAATTGCCTTCTGCAGGACAGGGATAATAAAAGTAAGTCAAAATCTAGAATTAGATATGGATGGAAATTGAGCTATCTATTGCCCACAGACCTTAAACACTGTTCTTTCCAGGTTAGAATTTCGTTTTCAGTTAAATGGAAAATCCATCCAACCACATTACGACATTAAGTCACTGCTGTAAATTAAGAAATTAGTGTTGGGGTAGGGAAAGGAATGTTAGCTTAGGTAGGGGTCTATGAAAACATGGTGGCATTTGCAAATGTTACAAGCTGTGTGGTCCTTTCAAAGTATTTTAACTTTCAAAAACCTTGTTTTCCTCACCTGTAAAATGGAAATAATAAAAACCAAAGGACACTGCAACTAACACCTGGAGAAGCCAAATAAATAAATATCTTAAAAAGCTAAAGGACAATGCTGTTGTGAAAAATAAATAAATAATAAAGATATAACAATAGTTGAAACAGAGAAGGTGACATATGAGGTTAATCCATGACCTCTTCCCTACAAGAAGGAAAAGTTGCCCGGAGCTTAAGTATATTTCAAGGCCTAGTACTCTCAGGATTTCCAGCCCTTCATAATCCCCTATTTTCATGTCAGATATCAAGCAGTTGACATAGTGGGAGATGGGGGCAGAGAATTTCTTGGCAAACTCTTTTGCATGGAGTTGAATCCTTTACCATCCTTGGATTTCTATCTTGTGAAAGTGAGGTCACTCAGTCGTGTCCGATTCTTTGCTACCCCATGGACTGTAGCCTATTAGGCTCCTCTGTCCATGGGATTTTCCAGGCAAGAGTGCTGGAGTGGATTGTGTTCCCTTCTCCAGGGGATCTTCCCGACCCAGGAATCAAACCCGGGTCTCCCGCATTGCAGGCAGATCTTTACCGTCTGAGCCAATAGATGCTTATTTTTAATTGCAATAGAATATCTAGTCTTTGCCCAAATCATAGAATTCACCAAATGCAAAGCAAAATATGCTTAGAAAGGCAGATGGATCAGCTTCCTAGATTCCCTGGTTACAGGGACTCCTGAGTGCTCTGTGGCTCCACTGTTCCTGATATGTGTGTTTTGCTATGTGGAAGGCTATACATAGGATGGATAAACAACAAGGTCCTACTGTCTAGCATAGGGAACTATATTCTATACCCTATGATAAACCATAAGGGAAAAGACTATGAAAAAGAACGTATATATGTACAACGGCGTCACTTTGGTGTATATGCGAAATTAACACAATGTTGAAAATCAACTGTACTTCAGTAAGAAAGGAAGGAAGGAAGGAGGAGGGAAGGAAGGAAGGAAGAAGAGAAAAGAACGGAAGAGACAGAAAGAAAAGGAAGGCTGGAGGGGATATCCCGATGTCCTTCCAGCTACGGGAAGCCAGCTTCACGGGAAGCCTGGGAGATCTGGAGGCTCCTGTGGTGGGCAGCTGGGAGCCCCTTGGGTGGAGAGGCTGTGTTGGTCCATGTTAGGTGTTGGCTTTGGAAACCAGCATCCACTGACCTCCACACTCTGGAATATGGGTGGCCCCAGAGACACACTTATCAGCAACCCCCACCCCACGCCCACAGCCTTCAGATGCCCCAGCACCTGCCCCTCTTCACCACAGCAGCCATTCAAGTGCTCCAGGGGTTCAAGAAGTGTCCATTAGATAAATAAATAGTCATGTGAAAATATGGATCATAATCTTCAGAGATGAGGGTTGGAGTCTGGGGAGCACCACGCATAAACTGTGTGTGTGTCTAATGCTGTCTGGTTAATTCTCATGTCAACTGCAAAGCTGCTAGACTTTCCCTCATTGTACAAAGAAAGGAACTAATGACTAGAAATGCTAAGCTAGTCAGGGGCGGAAGAGGTTGAACCAGGTTCACCAGTCCTTCCATCTGAAAATCTCATTCCATTTAACCAACCTCGCAGACTTCACAGACAAGCCCTCTTCTGTGTTTCTCTTAATTATGATTTCTATCTTAGAGTGTTTTATGCAGGATTTGTATTTCCAATTAACAATTTTCAGCATGAGAGTAACTAACTAGTTCCCTCTTAACACACAGACTCATTTGGCATCACATTTATATTTTTTATACAGTACAGGACATTTTACATAATAGACATCTGATCAATTTGTTGATTAGTTTTGATCCAGATTTAGGTCATTCTTTAGAAATGTGGAAGGTTTCCTCAAAAGGTATTTAACATTCTTCCTTTGTACTATGAATCCTCTCTTCAGAAATATTCTAAGCATCCTTACTGAGAGCCAGTAGGCCATGCCTGAAAGATTTCTACTTTCATTATGTGAAGAGGGTGTTCAACTAATTATGAGACCATAAACAGTGGACAGAAGCAGAACTGAAAACAGATATTCAAGATCACTTTAATTAGGCTGTACTTCTTGAGGAGTCTCTTCAAAACAATAGTCTTAATATTATTATAAACATATTTAAGGAAAGGGCACATTGGCAATGCCTACTGTCAGACCTGGCAATTAATTGAACTGACATTTATATTTAGAAATATAAGTGGGGGTCCCGGCACCCAGGGCAGCAGGCGATGGAGCTGCTGCAGGAGGCAGTGGGATAGAGTCGGGGGACTGGGACAGAGTTGGGATGGGGTGAGAGAACTGGGATGCATTGGGGGGTGCACAGGGCTACTGTCAACCTAGCCAGGGGGCTTCAGGGTCTATGCAGGGGTGGGAGGGGTGCAGAGATCATAGACCACGTCCCATAAGATGTTACAGGAAAATCACAAAAGATTTTAGAGTATAATTCTACTTTACCAAACAGTCTGTCACCTTCTTAAAAGCATCACCTTAATTAAAGATATGGAATGAGTGAAGACATCGTGTCATTGATATTTAGAAAACATGGCAGGCAGTGATCATTGTAAAAGCAGAGTAAGAAGACGGACATAAGCTAATGCATTACCAGCAGTGCTGGAACGGTCCGCTTGTTGGGCAGCATTTCTAAATGTACTTGCTTCACTTTTTTCTCTGCAGATTGCTGTGTTTTGTTGTTGTTCAGTGGCTACATCATGTCAAACTCTCTGAGACCCCATGGGCTGCAGCATGCCAGGCTTCCCTGTCCTTCACTATCTCCCAGAGAATGCTATGTTAAAAAAAAAAAAGCCATAAGCTGTCATGGGTAACCCCCCCCCAAAAAAAAAATAGTGCATCACAGATGAGAAATGTTCTTTAAGAGCATTTTTAATGGTTCAAAAGGTAGCACTGGGAAGCTCCTGGATGAGGACTGAGGTGTCACTCAATGATGCACACCACTGAGCAGGACCACTGAGCCCTAGCTGACCACCGAAAGCTCAGACAGTGTGGAGGGAACACTGCAGAGCATTCTGTCCTGGACAGTGAGGTCACCGTGAGTGGTGGCACAGGAGAGCAGGATGAGAAACCGGGCTTTACCCAAAAGGCAAGTTGGACAGCTTAGCAACATGCTCACCGACGGGTGCTCTTTATTCTGTTCAGTTAAAACGATTCAGCTCCAAACACAGAGAATGTCCTCATGTTTAGTCCTGGAACAGCAGCATCTCGTGACCAGCACAGCTAGAGCTAGCTAGAAGGCAGACCCGGAGGCATCCCAGCACAGAGGCGGGAGGTGATTACAACTCCTGGTCTATAAATGACTTCTAACCACTTGGAAAATGCCTGGTGGGCTCTGAAACTGAGCTCTTAGTGAGGTGTGTTCAGTTACTCAGTAGTGTTTGATTCTCTGACCCCAAGCTCTGTAGCCCACCAGGCTCCTCTGTCCATGGAATTTTCTATGGTAAGAATACGGGGTTGCTATTTCCTATTCCAGGGCATCTTCCTGACCCAGAGATCGAACCCACATCTCTTGTGTCTCCTGCATTGCAGGCAGGTTCTTTACTCACTAGTGTCATCTTGGAGGCCCCTTAGTAAGGCACCTAGACTCCAAAGTTGATTCCCAGTTCAAACTGAGTCCATGATGAATAGTCCTTGGAGCATTGCAGCCCAGCACAAATTTTACTAATCCTGGCATATAATAAGCACTTCAGTTCAGTTCAGTTCAGTCGCTCAGTCGTGTCCGACTCTTTGCAGCCCCATGAACCACACAGGGAAGGCCGCATGCCAGGCCTTCCTGACCATCACCAACTCCCGGAGTCCATCCAAACCCATGTCCATTGAGTTGGTGATGCCATCCAACCATCTCATCCTCTGTCGTCCCCTTCTCCTCCTGCCCTCAATCATCAGGGTCTTTTCAAATGAGTCAGCTCTTCGCATCAGGTGGCCAAAGTATTAGAGTTTCAGCTTCAACATCAGTCCTTCCATTGAATACCCAGGACTGATCTCCTTTAGGATGGACTGGTTTGATCTCCTTGCAGTCCAAGGGACTCTCAAGAGTCCTCTCCAATACCACAGTTCAAAAGCATCAGTTCTTTGGCACTCAGCCTTCTTTATAGTCCAACTCTCACATCCATACATGACCACTACTTGTTGCCCAAAAAGCCAACAAATTAATAAATGAATCTTTAAATAAAGGAAATAACATGGACAGAGGAGCCTGACAGGCTGCAGTCCATGGGGTCACAAAGAGGTGGACAAAACTTAGCAACTAAACAACAGCAACTAACTCTTAGTTTACAAAAAATTATACTTTAAGTATTTCTGACTCTGTTCTTTTAAAACCTTGTCAGCATTGGTGACTATTTACCTAAGATTAAAATTAAATTTCCTGACTGTGTTTATGAAATTTTCTGGTATAATTAGGATAAATTCAGCTGCAGGCAACAAAAAATCCAAGTCAATTGGTTAAAAATACTGACTCTTATTCTCTCTCATTACAAGAAATCTAAAGACAAGCAGTTTCCAGATTTGATTAGATCATCAGGGGTTGATGATTTTCCCTTTTTCCTCGGACCCCTCTCCAGCATGCTGGCTTGTGTCCACAGCTTTGTTCTCTGAGGGCTCCACAGCTCCAAGCACCTCCCCATCACACGGCCGTGCATATGATCACCAAAGGAAAATTCCCTTCCCAGAACTCCTTATAAGAGTGAAGAAAGCTGCTCTCCAAAGTGACCCTGGACACTGTCTCCTCACGCACCAGAATCGTTATAAGCTTTCACGTCAACCACTCACTGCAGGGAGCAACCACCACACTCAGCTTAAAACGATCGAATCTGGCACTATTACGGGCAGTGATGTGGGGTGTAGAAGTGATTCTTTTCCCTGATTGCATGACCACACTAAAGGTGGGTATTGTTCAAAACCTGGCGAGGCTCCTCTACCAGAAAATAAGGGGATGGTAGCAAAGCATTGAATAGGCAATCAAAATTTTTGCAACAATGAATAAAGTGGCCATGGTTTACAGGAGGAAAAATGATACACCAGGAAAGCAAATAAACCTGAGCTGGCCACTAAACAGCCTCCACCGCTTCCCTTGTATCCAAGAACCTTTTCTTTTTCTTTGTCATAATGGGCGCCCTTTCTGTGTTGACTTCAATAGACACCACACACACACACACACACATTACACCACCTTTGTGGAAAAACACTATCTTTCCAGTACACTCTACCCTGTCCTCTCTACTCACTGCTGTTTTGCTCCCAATCTGACAATACTGACACCAATAAATGCTTCAAAAAGAGGGGAGGTTGGATGATGTCTGAAAGGAGTTCATTTGCAAAATTCCCCATGAAGTATATCTGAATAAAAGAGTACTGTTCTTGAAAGAGGGAAAAGAACAAATTGCCAACTACATATCATATCAGACATCCTGAGAAATGGGACTTCGGTGACAGTCACACTTTCTGAAAGCATTTTATAGGTAAATAAAGGCTTTGGTTTTTATCAGGCTACAAGTGCAGGCCAGTGTATATTTATACATTTTATGATATATATACATAAGATCATTTCACCATTTGCTCATGTCAACATCAAAGAACAATAGCTGACAAATGTGATAATGTTTAAGATTTTAAAAATGCATTTCACGCTATGGAAAAATGACTCTATGCGTACCTGGTATTACCAACTGAATTTTGCATAATACATATTTTTATAACTTGCTACAATCAAGACATAATTTAATCTAATAAGCAGTGATCAATCCTAGAAAACCACTGGAATCAACTGAATTGAAAATTTCTCATTATCCTTTCTATGGACTTTAGAAGTAGATCATTATTTATTCAATTTGCAATATATTAATCTAGTTTTATACTATCCCATAATATACAACCTTCTATTTCTTGAATGAAAATGTATCAAAACTATATATTGCTATATAAATAGGATACTAGATAACCTAAATTCATGATATTTGTATAACTTTAGTTTGCTAACAAAATGCTTTCAGAAAGTGATTTCATTTTTCATTTTCAAAGCAGCCCCATGAACCAGTTAACTTTTGCCCCAGTTAAAATATTAAACTCGGATAATGCATAATTTGGCTGAATATTATTGGTTATAACAGTAAAGATTCAAAATTCTAGTCCTTAGTTCTTAAGCCTATTATAAAATTAATAATTTAATTCCTTCTCCAGGGGATCTTCCCAACCCAGGGATCAAATCCTGGTCTCCTGCATTCCAGGCAGACACTTTAACCTCTGAGCTACCAGGGAAGTGCATAATTTAATATGAATTATATTAATATCATATTAATATTTATAATAGCAATACATATTTATAAATTAATATATTATACTACTAATGTATGTAATATCATATAGATAGGCATGACACCATTATAACATATATATTGTACACTACATATATTGTGTAAAATATATATATTTTCATATATATATATTTTCACATATGATATCACTTAAGGTATATTAAAGGTCTAGTAATATTATAGTGCGGTGGAAATGAACATAAAGGAGCTCCTGTATATTTGTGCTAATATGTTATCGATATAGCACTAACCTACATATAAACTGTTTCAACTGAATATGGATATTAAACCAAATATACTGTCTAGTATCATACAAAAAATTGAACTGATATCAAATAAACCAATTAACTTGGCAGTGAGAGTAAGCCCATATCACTCTAAGAGTATACAGAAACATACTCATACGGTGCTCTACAGAAACATATAAATTCAAGTCAAATTCATTATTTTTTTCTGTGGTTTCATCACGCATCAAATACTTAGGTTCCTTACGTAAATATGGCTAGAGGAACATCAAAGATATTTTCATACAATTGCATTGGAGAAAATAAATTGGATCCAACTGACTTTAATGACAGTCCTGTCAAATAGAACAGAATTCTAATGTTTCTTTTCTGCTACATATTAGTGAGGAATCTGTCTGATCAGTAAAAAATAAAATCCCACAGCTATTATATCAAAGTAATTAGAACCTCAGTGATGGGTGAAAGTGGAATCAGATGTCTTTTCTGAAAGCTTTTAAGTGGCTAAAGTATGTTTTTATAAATCTAGTGCATGGGTTTGTAAATTTATTGAAAGAAATGTTTATTCTTGTAATGAGGGAAGTCTGTCAAGTCAAGTTTTTTAGGGCTTGATATAATCATATTACTTTCAAAGGAATCCGACGCTAACCATGAAGACAGCAGGCCCCAGGACCTCACGAGAGATGATGACAATTATGAGAGTTCTGTAAGAGATCATCTCCTAGAATGACCCTCAGACTTGGGATCTTTCACCACAGTTACAAACCACATGGTCACTCCGCTTGCCTGGTAATGCTACAGTGTAGTTAGGTATTTCACTAAATGGATACACCATTGGAATTTCTAGACTTATCACTTAAAACTTGGAAGAGAGGCTTATCCCCGCCCCCTTAAATTTTCAGATTTTATGGGACAACCGGAGACAGTTGTGAGTGATGTGATAAATTCCATGTCAAATCAAAATTTTTTCATTGATTTCAGTTAAACATATTTTGAGGTTGAGAATTATCAGCTTCAGTACATGAAGCTGTATGGATTACTCTAGCATTCATTCTCTACAAAGACAGCTCTGCATGAGTGTTATGTGTAATAATAGTTGGACTATAAAGAAGGCTGAGCACCAAAGAATTGATGCTTTTGAACTGTGGTGTTGGAGAAGACTCTTGAGGGTCCCTTGGACCGCAAGGAGATCCAACCAGTCCATCCTAAAGGAGATCAGTCCTGAATATTCATTTGAAGGACTGATGCTGAACCTGAAACTCCAATACTTTGGCCACCTGATGCAAAGAACTGACTCACTAGAAAAGACCCTGATGCTGGGAAAGATTGAAGGTGAGAAGAGAAAGGGACAACAGAGGATGAGATGGGTGGATGGCATCACCGACTCAATGGACATGAGTCTGAGTAAGATCCAGGAGTTGGTGATGGACAGGGAAGCCTGGCATGCTGCAGTCCATGGGGTCAAAAAGAGTTGGAAACGGCTGAGTGACTGGACTGAACTTAACTAATCATGTGTAACGGGCTTCCCAGGTGGTGCTAGTGGCAAAAAATACGCCTGCAATGCAGGAGACACAGGCAGAAACGAGTTCAATCCCCCGGTTGGGAAGATCCCCTCGAGGAGGGCATGGCAACCCACTCCAGCATTCTTGCCTGGAAAATCCCACGGACAGAGGAGCCTGGCGGGCTAAAGTCCGTAGGGTCGCAAAAAGTCGGACACGACTGAAGCAACTAAGCTCGCAGACAATATGTGTGACGGAGTCATTGAAACGTGTTCTGCTACCTCTAAAATAACAGCAGAGATCATCAAGAAATATCATCTCAATGGGTTAAAAGTGACCCATTACAGTATCCACACAACTGGCTCCTGTTCCCCTTAAAGTGATCACTCTCTTTGTGACTCACGTCCTATGCTTAAGTAGTCTCCCCATCCATTGGCCATATCATTTTTGCTTTTACCGGTGTTCAAATGAGCTCCAAAATGGGCAGCTATAGGTGAGTGAACTTATTTGAGTGAAATAAAACCATCATTGGCACCAAGGTCCTTTCTATTGAGAGTCCGAGATCGTGGCCTCCTCAAAACCAAACCAAAGCAAGCTTACAAATTCCCTCATCAATTCTCATTAAGATCTCACTAAATTTCATTCAAGTAGTATTAAGCAAATTTTGATAAACAACCAGTGGTGCTAATGAATCCTACATGGGCTCTCTGAAGGGCCCTCAACTTCTGAAGCTCCTTTGACATTTTGCTTTAGGCCAGGGCAAGTGGGGGTGGGGTAGGGTAGAAGGGAACTCACTTTAACTAATTAAACACTTTACAACAGAATAACCTTAAGTGAATATGTTCCCATATGTACTGACCATAAGACTGATAGCTTACAGTTAACAGAGTCAGATTCTTGATCTCCAAAGAAGAAGATTTAGCTTCGGGACCAGGGCCCAGGCTTGATCACTCAAGAGCTTTTGTGTAGCAGAGTTTTATTAAAGTATGTGAAGGGACAGAGAAAGCTTCTGACATAGACATCAGAAGGAAGGTGGAGAATGCCCCTCCCACTAGTCTTAGAAAAGGGAGTTATATACTTTTTCAATTGGTTATTACAATAAATCAAAAGAATGCCTCAAGGTTGTAAAAATTTTACCAGACCAACGTCAACAACTTACATTTTAGGAAAACGGGATTAGAACTAACAATAGAAAGGTCTTACCAGACCCACTCCCATAATATATATTTTAAGATGGCAGGATTAGCCAGTTTTCAGGAAGGAGAAACTGTTCTCAAGCAGGATACACTGTTGTTATATAATCTTTAGTACAGAGTTTAAACTGAGTTGTTTGTTGTATAATTATCACTTCTGGGCTTAAAGAAAAAAACATTTTATGTGACCAAGACTAATGAACGTAGAGAAGAAAAAAAAAAAGTTTGTCCTTTCCTCTTCCTTGAGAATTCCAGACCCCTCTCTCCTTGGGGACTTCTTATCAACCTGCCTAGGAATTGACTCTCTCATGACTATAAACTTTTGTGTGTATATAAACTCATGTATGTAGGAGGCATAATTTTTCATAAACTTTGAAATACTTAAAATATTCCAAATTATACCTGAGTGAGCAACCTTTTGATCCCCTAGCTGAACTCTGTGAATCTTCTTTGTACAGGCTAGATTCTAAAATAGCATTTCCCCCTGAAACTATGAGAAGCAACGGAAAAGTATAAAGACATAACATCCTCAGCAAATGTCAGAATACAAAATTGTACATGATGTTCCATAACAAAGAGTTTTCAAATTAATCTCTGTAGAAAAAAATGTAATTTGCAAAAGAACAAAAATATGTACATGAATCACTGATATTTTATTACATAATCTGCTAACAAAACTTCTGTCTGTTTAAAAAAGAAACAGTTTGGTAGTTAGTGGCTAATAGAATATAACTCTCTGGTCTTTTGCATCATCCTTTGGAAATATTACCTATTCCCCTTAAGAGTGGCAAGCGAATTCTTTGTGATAACAAGCATTTCAGATTGTACTCAGGGTTTCATTCTCTAGAGTTTCTCTGGTCCTTACATAATTGTTCAGCTGTATACTGACAGGTACCAGGGATGTGGAGAAGACACCCAGACATAAAGGCTGAGTACCAAATCGAGTGCTGGAGAAAATTCTACAAAGTTAAATGAAATCCTACAAAATCTCTCTTCCTTCAAATGTATTATATAGTATTCCTATATTAATATTAATGTATATAAAGTCATTTTAGACATCAAATCATCATCACCCCATTTTGGTTCATATCCATTAAGCTTCTATCTATATGCCAGGCAGTAGACAGTCACCTCTGTGCATCAACACATAATTGACTTTGATGTATACATTTAACATTAGATGGCATCACTGACTTTATGGGCATGAGTATAAGCAACCTTCGGGAGTTGGTGATGGACAGGGAAGCCTGGCGTGCTGCAGTCCACAAGGTCACAAAGAGTCAGACACGACTGAGCGACTGAACTAACTAAACTGAGACATTTAACAGGCTCTGCATTGAAATCTCAGACAAATAAGGACATTGTCTTAAAGAAACCCAATGTGCCTATTTAATTTTGACCAATTTTTTAAGGTGTGTTTCATGCCAAAAGCCTATATTCATTCTGTTCTTATACACTGCCTCCCAATCTTCACTGTGGTCTTCATGATAATATGGCTCCTCATCTGAACAGTACAGCAGGCCACCTTGGAAAGAAACACACAGGACAGACGCATTCCGACAGTCTCCACGTATCTTCATTGCCAAATGCTGTCTTCCCTTTTGGCATGCAGGTTTACCTGCTGAATCTCCTAAGTACCATGAGCATTAAAAAAACACAGTTCAGAGGAATGGGCTGTTTTGAACTTGTTTGGTATTTCTATTATCATTGTCACTGGTCTCCAGTCCATGGAAAAATGAGAGAGTGGCAACACCATCATGGCAAGAGGGGCGGAGGCTCCATCATCCAGTAGCATCCTCACGTGGACCAGCATCTGGTAATGGGCTTCCTGAGAGCCTGAGTTTCGTGACTAAATCAAGGACATTTCCTGCTTAAGCAGCAGGTTCCTCGTACTCTACCTGAGTGATTTTTTAATGCAAATTGGATCGCATAAAATTCTTCATCACCTTCATACCCTTCTCGGCGCCAAAAAACAAATAATAATTCTTAACCACTTGCAGGTTAGTATCTAAACTCCGTAACTGGGTGTCTTGGGTCTGTACTCCTGTTACTCTTCCCTGCTTGATTGGACGAGGTGCTGTTGCTGACACCCACAGTGTTCTTTCATAGCAGAACTCATGGCCCACGCCCCAGTCCCTCCAGTCCCTGCGTCCCACCCATGATCTCGCTGGCAACCTCAGCTCATCCGCAAGACCTGGCTTAGACATGAGCTGAGCTGCATCTCTGCTCTCAACATCATGTGCCATGAGGTCCTGGTGCTCGGTACTTGGGTTCAGTAGCCATTCAGAAAACATTGGGAAATGAAGTGCTGGAGCACTGACATTTGGGATACGGTATAAACTTGTCTTCCAAATCATGTACAATTCTAGCTTTCTGACAATGAATTTAATTGCTACCACCCACCATGTAAGCACCACCAATCAACGTGGAAGAGGATTATAACAGGAACTTCCAATCTCATAATTTTAAATAAGTTTTCCCAAAGATATCTGAGAATTCCCCCAGGGCTTCCTTTCAGATGGTCTCCCTTTCAGATGGTCTCCCTTCTGCCTCCTGAGTCTTATAAACTGTTCTCCCCAGTCACTTCCCCACAAGCATTAGAGACCTTCCCCAATATTCCAGGAAGAGACAAGCAGCTACTTCATTCCCTCAATGAAAAAAAAAAAAAAAAAGGAGGGGAGGTGGGTTGCTCCAATCTTCCCTCAAAACATTCCAAGTTTACCACTCATTTCTCCTGCGTGCTTCCCACCCCCGAAGTTCAAATTATTTTCTCCTCTATGGGAAAAACAAAAAAAGAAATTCAATTCTGTTTGGTTTTTATTATCAGACATATCCAGGGCAACCTCTCTGACTTTTCAGAAGTATAGAGGATTTTCAATTTGCCTCTGGAAGGTAAGTGTGACTCTAAGGAGCATGTTTTCTTTTCTGGTGCATAACTCTTTTTTCAAACTTCTCCTTGTTTTCTGCTCTGCCTCTGTCTTTTCTTCCTGCTACAGTCTCACCTATACATCTTTAATCAGGGACAACCACATCGAGCGGGAAGTCTCCCGCTCTGACAATCTTCTGTTGTTGGTGTGCTTAGCTGGCAACCTATTCAAAGGATCTGCAAAACAAAACAAGACACGTCAGGATAGCCTGAGGAATTCTCTTGTAAGTATTCTGTATGTGGTTAATGCATCTTTGGGGCTTCTCTCTCTCTCTCTGTCTCTCTCTCTGTCTCTCTCTCTCTCACACACACACACACACACACACACACACACACACACACATACACACACACAAGTTCCTTAGGGTCATTGTAATAAGTGATCAGCCATGTTTTTGATAGATGTGCTATTTTATTAATAGCCATCTAGAATTATAGCAAATAATCATGGTAGCTTATCAAATAAACAGGGTACATGGTGGGACTATAAAGCAACGACTTAACCTCACATAATTTTTAGGTCTAAAATTGGATATGCATTTGCACACATCAGGGTGATTTTTATAACAGAAGAGTTAGTCCATGCACTGTTCTTCAATAGTAGCTCCCTCTGTCCTCTGACAGATTACCTCATTTAGAAAACTATTTGGCTTCTCATACTGATGTAAGTCAGCTTTTCTGTTGTTGTTTAGTCACTAAATCACATCCGACTCTTTGTGATCCCATGGACTGCAGCGCTCCAGGCTTCCCTGTCCTTCACTGTTTCCAAGATTGCTCAAATTCATGTCCATTGAGTCAGTGATGCCATCTCGTCCTCTCATGTCCCCTTCTCCTCCTGCCTTCAATCTTTCCCAGCATCTGGATCTTTGCAAATGAGTCAGTTCTTCACATCAGGGGGCCAAAGTACTGGAACTTCAATTTCCACATCAGTCCTTCCAATGAATATTCAGAGTTTATTTCCCTTAGGATGGACTGGTTTGATCTCCTTGCAGTCTGGAGGACTTTCAGTCCAAGTGAGCTATATTGTAATGCTGATAAGAACACAACACAGAATGAAACACTGAGTCACCTCAGAACATAAGATATTCACGGAAACTAGCCATGGAAAGGTCCCAATAGACGAGAAAAGTCTTTAGTGGAGCAGTTAGCAGACTTCAGTATGTAAAGTTCATCCGGGAAACTTGTTACAGTGCAATTCCAGGAGCTGATTCCCTGGAGTCTGGAGAAGGGCCCAGTACCCTGCAATGTCACCATCACCTTGAGAGAATCCTGAATAGGTAAGAGCACAGTGGAAGATACTGCTTCATTGGAGGTACTGGGCTTATTTGAGGCACCTGGAACATGCAGGTTATCAGGGAGCAGAAGGGGGTAAAGGAAAAGATCTTCGGGGCTTCCAAAGCTTGAAATTCCCAAAAGATAGGATTTGCAATTTCCTATAAAACAACTTTGAAGATCAGGAAGGGCAGCGGTGAGGAGATACCCCTCATCCAAGGTAAGGAGCAGTGGCTGTACTTTGCTGGAACAGTTGTGAAGAGATACACCACGCCCAAAGTAAGAGAAACCCAAGTAAGATGGTAGGTGTTACAAGAGGGCATCAGAAGGTAGACACACTGAAACCATACTCACAGAAAACTAGTCAATCTAATCACACTAGGACCACAGCCTTGTCTAACTCAGTGAAACTAAGCCATGCCCGTGGGGCAACCCAAGACGGACGGGTCATGGTGGAGAGGTCTGACAGAATGTGGTCCACTGGAGAAGGGAATGGCAAACCACTTCAGTATTCTTACCTTGAGAACCCCATGAACAGTATAAAAAAGCAAAATGATAGGATACTGAAAGAGGAGCTCCTTAGGTCGGTGGGTGCCCAATATGCTACTGGAGATCAGTGGAGAAATAACTCCAGAAAGAATGAAGGGATGGAGCCAAAGCAAAAACAATATCCAATTGTGGATGTGACTGGTGATAGAAGCAAGGTCTGATGCTGTAAAGAGCAGTAATGCATAGGAACTTGGAATGTCAGGTCCATGAATCAAGGCAAATTGGAAGTGTTCAAACAAGAGATGGCAAGAGTGAACATCAACATTTTAGGAATCAATGAACTAAAATGGACTGGAATGTGTGAATTTAACTCAGATAACCATTATATACTACTGCAGGCAGGAATCCCTTAGAAGAAATGGAATAGCCATCATGGTCAACAAAAGAGTCTGAAATGCAGTACTTGGATGCAATCTCAAAAACAACAGAATGATCTCTGTTCGTTTCCAAGGCAAACCATTCAATATCACAGTAATCCAAGTCTATGCCCCAACCAGTAACACTGAAGAAGCTGAAGTTGAATGGTTCTATGAAGACCTACAAGACCTTGTAGAACTAAACCCAAAAACTATGTCTTTTTCCTTATAGGGGACTGGAATGCAAAAGTAGGAAGTCAAGAAACACCTGGAGTAACAGGCAAATTCGGCCTTGGAATGCGGAATGAAGCACGGCAAAGACTAATAGAGTTTTGCCAAGAAAATGCACTGGTCATAGCAAACACCTTCTTCCAACAACACAAGAGAAGACTCTACACATGGACATCACCAGATGGTCAACACTGAAATCAGATTGATTATATTCTTTGCAGCCAAAGATGGAGAAGCTGTATACAGTCAACAAAAACAAGACCAGGAGCTGACTGTGGCTCAGATCATGAACTCCTTATTACCAAATTCAGACTTAAATTGAAGAAAGTAGGGAAAACCACTAGACCATTCAGGTATGACCTAAATCAAATCCATTGTGATTATACAGTGGAAGTGAGAAATAGATTTAAGGGTCTAGATCTGATAGATAGAGTGCCTGATGAACTATGGAATGAGGTTCGTGACATTGTACAGGAGACAGGGATCAAGACCATCCCCATGGAAAACAAATGCAAAAAAGCAAAATGGCTGTGTGGGGAGGCCTTACAAATGGCTGTGAAAAGAAGAGAGGCGAAAAGCAAAGGAGAAAAGGAAAGATATAAGCATCTGAATGCAGAGTTCCAAAGAATAGCAAGAAGACATAAGAAAGCCTTCTTCAGCAATCAATGCAAAGAAATAGAGGAAAAGAACAGAATGGGAAAGACTAGAGATCTCTTCAAGAAAATTAGAGATACTAAGGGAATATTTCATGCAAAAATGGGCTTGATAAAGGACAGAAATTGTCTGGACCTAACAGAAGCAGAAGATATTAAGAAGAAGTGGCAAGAATATACAAAAGAACTGTACAAAAAGATCTTCATGACCCAGATAATCATGACGTTGTGATCACTCATCTGGAGCCAGACATCCTGGAATGTGAAGTCAAGTGGGCCTTAGAAAGCATCACTATGAACAAAGCTAGTGGAGGTGATGGAATTCCAGTGGAGCTGTTTCAAATCCTGAAAGATGATGCTGTGAAAGTGCTGCACTCAATATGCCAGTAATTTTGGAAAACTCAGCAGTGGCCACAGGACTGGAAAAGGTCGGTTTTCATTCCAATTCCAAAGAAAGGCAATGCCAAAGAAGGCTCAAACTACCGCACAATTGCACTCATCTCACATGTTAGTAAAGTAATGCTCAAAATTCTCCAAGCCAGACTTCAGCAATACGTGAACCGTGAACTTCCTGATGTTCAAGCTGGTTTTAGAAAAGACAGAGGAACCAGAGATCAAATTGCCAACATCCACTGGATCATGGAAAAAGCAAGAGAGTTCGAGAAAAACATATATTTCTGCTTTATTGACTATTTCATAGCCTTTGACTGTATGGATCACAATAAACTGTGGAAAATTCTGAAAGACATGGGCATACTAGACCTCCTGACCTGCCTCTTGAGAAATCTGGATGCAGGTCAGGAAGCAACAGTTAGAACTGGACATGGAACAACAGACTGGTTCCAAATAGGAAAAGGAGTGTGTCGAGGCTGTATATTGTCACCCTGCTTATTTAACTTTTATGCAGAGTACATCATGAGAAACGCTGGACTGGAAGAAACACAAGCTGGAATCAAGATTGCCGGGAGAAATATGAATAACCTCAGATATGCAGATGACACCACCCTTATGGCAGAAAGTGAAGAGGAACTAAAGAGCTTCTTGATGAAAGTAAAAGAAGAGAGTGAAGAAGTTGGCTTAAAGCTCAACATTCAGAAAATGAAGAACATGGCATCCAGTCCCATCACTCCATGGGAAATAGATAGGGAAACAGTGGAAACCGTGTCAGACTTTATTTTGGGGGGCTCCAAAATCACTGCAGATGGTGACTGCAGCCATGAAATTAAAAGATGTTTACTCCTTGGAAGAAAAGTTATGACCAACCTAGATAGCATATTCAAAAGCAGAGACATTACTCTGCCAACTAAGGTCCGTCTAGTCAAGGCTATGGTTTTTCCTGTGGTCATATATGGATGTGAGAGTTGGACTGTGAAGAAGGCTGAGTGCCAAAGAATTGATGCTTTTGAACTGTGGTGTTGGAGAAGACTCTTGAGAGTCCCTTGGACTACAAGGAGATCCTACCAGTCCGTTCTGAAGGAGATCAGTCCTGGATTTCTTTGGAAGCAATGATGCTAAAGCTGAAACTCCAGTACTTTGGCCACCTTATGCGAAGAGTTGACTCATTGGAAAAGACTCTGATACTGGGAGGGATTGGGGGCAGAAGGAGAAGGGGATGACAGAGGATGAGATGGCTGGATGGCATCACGGACTCGATGGACGTGAGTCTGAGTGAACTCCGGGAGTTGGTGATGGACAGGGAGGCCTGGCGTGCTGCAATTCACGGGGTCGCAAAGAGTCGGACACGACTGAGAGACTGAACTGAACTGAACTGATAAAACAACTTCACTTTACTTGCTAATTTTTTTTCTAAATACCAGTTTCATCTGCTCCTGATCTTGCCTTTTAATGTGGCAATTTGATTTATAATAGTTTCCAGTCTCTCCTCTTGTTATCACATACGTGTCCCAGGGCATACCACCATCATTTCCACATTAATTGAAGACTTTTGCTACTATCCCCATTTAATACTAAAGATCTGCTCACGATTTACCATTTTTTGCTAAATTATGTAAGAAATTTATAAAACATCTAAATCAAGAAACTACTTTAGCTAGAGAAGTAAGTCTTATGTGTCTATAACAAACAGTACAAATACTTCAGCATCTTAACATAAGGGCATTTTTATTCGGTTAATGGCCCTCAAGGGTCCAGGCTATGCTTGGGGCAGTCAACTCCCTGCAGTGTCTTGGAAACACAGGATGCTTCAATCTCTGCTTCATCATCCATCATTATGACACAGTTCCAAGGCAGGCAGAGAAGAAGAGTCTGGAGATGCATGGTGGCACTTAGATGCCATGTCTTAGAAATGATCTCCATACAAACCCACCCACTAAAACTAGTTCATGGTCCTCCCAACGGTAAGGGGCCAGGAAAGTGTCATCATCCTAGAAGCAGGAAAAGAAGAGAACCAGCAATGGGGTGAACTCCCAGAATAAGGCGAAGGCTCATCACCATTTTTTTCTGAGAAAAATCCTTTCTATTATCTGAATTTTTCACCTGCCCCCTTTGCATTTCTTCCTTTCTGAAATAAATTAAATTCTCTCAGTGTCTCCTTTCTGAAATAAATTAAATTCTCTCAGTGTCACTGTTCATCAGGAATTCCCTGGATATGTGTCTTTGTTTCTGTTTTCTCCCTGTATTCTGAAAGATTTTCACAACTTTATTCCAGATCAGTCTTCAAACCACAATACCAACTCTTCAAAGTCTAAGAACTGTTTCTCCTGTGAGTCGTCCATTTCTACAACACCCTTCTTTATTCTGACAGATGTGATATCTTTCAGAATCAACAAGAGTATGCATTTGGTATATTGCTTTAAAAATCCTCAGAGAGATGTCCTTGTACATGGCAAATCACAGGATGTCAGAAAATGGAAGGATTGTTATTTAAAGGAGGATCATTAAAGCTGCCACCTCAGAACGGGGTCGACATCAGAGCAACACAAACAAGCAGTGAAAACCCTGTAGCCTGTTTTCACTGCTCCAATTTGCTGCACATCCACAGAGACTCTCGCTTCCTATCCAGTCCTGCAGCTTCAGCCCATGGATCTCTGGTTCTTAAACGCTTACCTTCTGCACCTCACTCCTACTTCTTTTTCCTTACCCTCAGAATCTGCATCAGAAAAACCCAAACACCAGTTTAAGGAGAAAAAAACATTTTTTTTCAATAAAGGGAATACACCAAATGGGCAAAGCAAAATTTTATTTTCTGAACAGAGGAGGGAAAATGCTAAATGTAATGAACTTGCCCCCATAGTGTATTGCCTGTACTGTGATACACAGATTTGAGATGCTCTCTACTTAAAAACTTACAACTTCTCCCCCTACTGTTCAGTTCAGTTGCTCAGTTGCTTCTGACTTTTTGTGACCCCAGGGACTGCAGCTCGCAAGGCCTCCCTGGGAGTTCATCACCAACTCCCAGAAGTTACTCACACTCATGTCCATTGAGTCAGTGATGCCATCCAACCATCTCATCCTCGTCATCCCCTTCCCCTCCTGCTCTCAATCTTTCCCAGCATCAGGATATTTTCAAATGAGTCAATTCTTCATATCAGGTGGCCAAAGTATTGGAGTTTCAGCTTCAGCCTCAGTCCTTCCAATGAATGTTCAGGACTGATTTCCTTTAGGATGAACTGGTTGGATCTCCTTGCTGTCCAAGGGGCTGTCAAGAGTCTTCTCCAACACCAAGTTCAAAAGCACATGGTAATTCCACGTAAGTACTTCTGGAGTTTCCAGCAGACAGACCCTTATCAACGACATCACAGTCTTGTCACAGCCCATTGTTCAACACTGGCATTTAATTTCATCTCCATCGTGAGCAGTGTCTTAAGGGTAGAGAAACAGTGTTGAAGGAACAGAATACTAAGGCGAGCGGCCACTGCGTATCTCTCTGCTTCAAAACCAGTGACCTCAGGGTCACCTCTAATTCCATCTACTCTGAAACCCTGTTGTAAATATGATCCAACCACTGCAGTCCTGTTTATTATCTAACCTGCCTCATTTAGAGTAAACTGTTGGGGAAATGCTTTACCTTGAGGCGTAAAACCCAAATGGATGAGATGGAAAGAATTTTCCTTCCTGAATTTAAGTGCTTGCTTACTGTTATTATCCTCCTTTCCTCCCTCCCTCTCTTCCTTCCTCTTTTTCTGTTTCTCATTTATCATTCTGGTTCCATCACTGTGACTTGGTAAATTGTGATACCAAATCCCTTGTATGGAACTCTGAAAACATACTTGTGTAAAATTTCCCATGTTTCCAGAAAAAAATAGCTTGTAGAAATATCTCAAACTTTTTTCAAAATATTTTGTTATGATGCCCTTCATAATAAGACCCGCATTTCAGCTTTACTCTCGTGGGATGATGTTCATGTAGAAACGACTAAAACATGCATTTCTACTGGCCGCTCTGTTCCAGTGGGGCTTCAGGATCCTCTTGCCATACAAAGAGAAATCTAACTTGGTAAAACAAACAAACAAAAAAACTAGTAATATAAGCTGAAACTAAAAGTAATTCCTAATGTGCCATCACCTGAGGATTATTTTATATATTTTTTATTTTTAGAATTGCTTAATATAGTTCACTTCTATAACACTGCATGGTTACATGGTTTGTTTCCCAGGCTTTTTCACTCAGTCTCAGAAAGTATATTTTCTGATCATTTGAAAATTGATATTAGAATAATCTCAGTGCTCATGTTTTCTATATAACTTAAAAATGGTAGCTAAGCATCCTGAATTTAGTTCCCGAATCAAGAAGCATATAACTCCACTGGGGCTGTGAATCATATGGCCCATTTAAAATTAGTATGATGGAAAAAATGAAGAACATTTGGACTATCGGCCTGTCTAAGTTTGCCTGTCTTGAGATGCAGATGACCCCAGTTGTCAAGTACACAAGGTCCATTTTTCATGTCTGGAATTTGTGGTTTCCATTTTGGACTTCTTCTTAGTCGGCTCTTTCTATTCTGTGGACCTCATTAAAATTAAAAACATCTGTTCTTTGAAAGATTCTATGAAGAAAATGAAAAACAAGGCTTAGACTCTTAGAAAGTATTTGTAAATCATGTGTCTCTGACAAAGGATATGTATCCATCATACATAGAGAATTCCCAGAACTAAGTTAAAAAGACAAGGGTCAGAGGGAAAAGGGTGACGTATTTGAGCATACGCTTCACAAAAGAAGATGTACTGATTACAGATAAGCATATGAAAAGATGCTCAGCATCATTAGTCACTCAGTTCAGTTCAGTTCAGTCACTCAGTCTTGTCCAACTCTTTGCGACCCCATGAATTGCAGCACACCAAGCCTCCCTGTCCATCACCAACTCCCGGAGTTCACTCAGACTCACGTCCATCAAGTCAGTGATGCCATCCAGCCATCTCATCCTGTCATCCCCTTCTCCTCCTGCCCCCAATCCCTCCCAGCATGAGAGTCTTTTCCAGTGAGTCAACTCTTTGCATGAGTTGGCCAAAGTACTTGAGTTTCAGCTTCAGTATCATTCCTTCCAAAGAACACCCAGGACTGATATCCCTTAGAATGGACTGGTTGGATCTCCTTGCAGTCCAAGGAACTCTCAAGAGTCTTCTCCAACACCACAGTTCAAAAGCATCAATTCTTCGGTGTTCAGCCTTCTTCACAGTCCAACTCTCACATCCATACATGACCACTGGAAAAACCATAGCCTTGACTAGATGGTAAGAAATCACAAATTAAAAATCACAAATTTAATTTAATTTAATTAATTAAAAACTACACACCTCTTAGAAAGGCTGAAATCGGCAACACTGCCAGAACACTGAACAGCCAGAACCTTCCGCACACTGGTGTGGCCACACAATGACACAGCCTCGGTGAAAATGACACAGCACTTTCTTAAGTAAACACATACCTACCATGTAAAACACTCATTCCATTCTTTTTTTGTTTATTTGTTTTTATCCAGAAGTGAATAAATGTTCCCATCTAGAACTGGTCTATCACATTCATAACAGCTCTGTTTGTAAGAGCTCGAAGCTGGAAACCACACAAATGCCCATCAGAAGATAAACAGGAAAACATCTAAATGTGAGATGGAACACGGTAAAACTCCTAGAGGAAAACATAGGCAGGACACTCTCTGACATAAATCACAGCAACATCTTTTTTCAATGCATCTCCTAGAATAATGGAAATAAAACAAAAATAAACAAATGGGACCTGCTTAAACTCAAAAGCTTTTGCACAAAAAAGGAAACAACAAACAAAATGAAAAAACAAACCATAGATTCAGAGAAAACATTTGCAAATAATGTGACTGATAAGGGATTAGTCTCCAAAATTTACAAACATCTTATGACACTTAACAGCATCAAAACAAATAACCCGACTCATAAAATGGGCAGAAGACCTGAATAGACATTTCTCTAAAGAGGATATACAGATGGCCAGTAAGCACATGAAAATATTTTCAACATCACTAGTTATTAGAAAAATCCAAGTCAAAACTACAATGAGATATCACTTCACATCAGTTAGAAAGGCTACTGTCAAAAAATCCACACACACAAAAAATGCCAGAGAGGGTATGGAGAAAAGGGAACCCTCCTATATTGTTGGTGGGAATGTAAATTGGTACAGCCACTATGCAGAACAGTATGGTGGTTGTTCAGTTGTTAAACTCAAACTCAGTGGACACGAGTTTGGGTAAACTCTGGGAATTGGTGATGGACAGTGAGGCCTGGCGTGCTGCAGTCTATGGGGTTGCACAGAGTTGGAAACAACTGAGCGACTGAACTGACTTAGTCACTCAGTCATGTCCAATTCTTGTGACCCCACAGACTGTACATGGCCAGGCTCCTCTGTCCATGGGATTCTCCAGGCAGGAATACTGGAGTGGGTTGGGGTTGCCACATAGAGAAGAATATAGAGGTTCCTGAAAAAACTAAAAATAGAAATACCATATAACCCTGCAATGCCTCTCCTGGGCATATATCTGGAAAACAACATGATCCAAAATGATACATGCACCCCAGTGTTCATTGCAGCACTGTTTACAATAGCCAAGACATGGAAGCAACCTAAATGTTCACTGTCAGAGGAACAAATAAAGAAGATATGGGACATATATACACAAGGGAATATTACTCAGTCATTGAAATGACTGAAATAATGCCATTTGCAGCAATATAGATGGACCCAGAGAGTGTTTGGAGAAGGAAATGGCAATCTACTCCAGTATTCTTACCTGAAGAATCCCACAGACAGGAGAGCCTTGTGGGCTGTAGTTCATGGGGTCTCAAGGAGTCGGACACAACTGAGCAACTAACACACACAGAGAGTGTCACACTGAGTGAAGTCAGAGAAGGAGAAATATCATATCACACCCCTTACATGTGGATTCTAAAAAGAAATGATATAAATGAACTTACTTACAAAGTAGAAAGAGACTCACAGACTTAGAAAATGAACTTATGGTTGCTGGGGGGAAAGGATAGTTAGGGAGTTTGGAAAGGTCATGTACACACTGCTATATTCAAAATGGATAACCAAGGACATACTGTATAGCAAAAAAAATTAATACAGACTATCTAGCACATTATAAGTATTTAATGTGTGTCTTGAATGAATAAACTTTTTATTCCTCGCCTTTTCCAAAAAAAGATAAACAGATAAGTAAACCATGATATATTCAAACACTAAATACTATTCAATAATAATGAATGAATTAATGATATATGAAATATGAGCGAATGGATCTCAAAATAATTTTGCTGAGTGAATGAAGAGACCCCTTCTGCCGGCCGAGAAAGACTGCATCCTGCTTGACTCCAGTTCAGTTCAGTTCAGTTCAGTTCAGTCGCTCAGTCATGTCTGACCCCTTGCAACCCCATGAATCGCAGCAGGCCAGGCCTCCCTGGCCATCACCAACTCCCGGAGTTCACTCAGACTCACATCCATCAAGTCAGTGATGCCATCCAGCCCGTCCCCTTCTTCTCCTGCCCCCAATCCCTCCCAGCATCAGAGTCTTTTCCAATGAGTCAACTCTTCACATGAGGTGGCCAAGGTACTGGAGCTTCAGCTTTAGCATCAGTCCTTCCAAAGAAATCCCAGGGTTGATCTCCTTCAGAATGGAATGGTTGGCTCTCCTTGCAGTCCAAGGGACTCTCAAGAGTCTTCTCCAACACCACAGTTCAAAAGCATCAATTCTTTGGCGCTCAGCTTTCTTGACAGTCCAACTCTCACATCCATACATGACCACAGGAAAAACCATAGCCTTGACTAGACGGACCTTAGTCGGCAAAGTAATGTCTCTGCTTTTGAATATGCTATCTAGGTTGGTCATAACTTTTCTTCCAAGGAGTAAGCGTCTTTTAATTTCATGGCTGCAGTCACCATCTGCAGTGATTCTGGAGCCAAAAAAATAAAGTCTGACACTGTTTCCACTGTTTCCCCATCTATTTCCCATGGAGTGATGGGACCAGATGCCATGATCTTCGTTTTCTGAATGTTGAACTTTAAGCCATCTTTTTCACTCTCCTCTTTTACTTTCCAGTACGTGTGGCCTAATCTTTACAACAGAAGTCACAGCAGCAGGTGCCTGAGGGTGGGGTGGGGGGGGGCAGTGGTTGAGGAGCTTGGGGGTGATGGATGTATATTGACTTGGTCATAATGTCACTGTTATAGAAATAAGGCAAGATGTCAAGTTTTGCAGTTTAGTTGTATCATTTATTATATACTTAACTCAATGAGGCCTTTTATAAAACCAAAATACCAAGTGTAAAAGGTTAAACAATAGACCATATAAGGAAAGACACACAGAAAACTGTAACTTGGCAGAGTATACAATTTTTTAGTTTTTGTGTTTCTTTTTAACATTTTGGCCATGTCCTTCTGCATGTGGGATCTTAGCTCCCCAACTAGGGATCAAACCTGCACCCCCTCCACTGGAAGCATGGAGTCTTAACTACTGGACTGCAGGGAAGTCTCTATTAACAGAGTACACTGAATGTGAAGTGGCTGGGAAAACATGAACCTCATCACACCAGTCATTTCTGTAAAGCGTTTGAGGTCGATGGGTCCCTCAGAACCAGCAGAGTCCACGATGAAATGAGGCGCCACATCTTCCAGCCACAGTCTTCGCAAGGGCTTAATATCCACCTCCATGAGCCATGCATCATCCTAAAAGGCTTCTTATTTTCAATATTCATTCATAACTTGAATGTGAAAAGATATCCTCCTTAGAGAGAAAGCAAATAAAATGTGGATACACACCAGCAAAGGGTCTGCATGCACTACTCCCCAGGGGTGGGCAGAGGCTCTGAAACCTGGTTCAAAACTGAAAATGGCCCTCCCCTCCCCTACCCTTCCCCTCCTATCTCCACCCCCCTGAACTCTGCTCCTGGCTCACAGTCTCCTCCAGCATTTCCCCAGCGACCTCAAATACCCTTATTCAGAAATACTCTGAATGGTCCTATGACTAATAGTAGTTGTGGTATAAACAAGAGCATTGCAATTTTCCCTCAATCTTCTGCTCAATCAGAGATTGCAGAAGGCTGCCAGCTCTGTCAGACCAGCTGTTTAATTGGCAACCAGAGAAGGCCAGACACTCTTTAAAAACTTGAAATAAAATGCAAGTAAAATAGAAAACCTTTCGCCATAAACTTAGACCATATTTAAAACAGCTTTCAGCAAATTGATTTTGTATAAAATCACCCTCTTGGAAAAACAAAAAGGACTTTTACAGCAGGTTAGACCTTAAACTGGGTATATTCAGAGGCACTAAGAAATCATAAAGACAACCAAGGGTAAAGATTCATTTCGGAAATCTGGCATCTTCTTCCTCTCTCTCACACCTGAACCCCTCCTACAGTCTTGCTCACAGCCTGGTGAGACAGGAATTAGGCACAAAATCCTTTCAGTCCCTCTCGAGAGATGCCACCCACCAGAGGAGAAACTGCTCCACGCCTGGAGGCTGCATCTGCACACAGAGCCCTTTGGACTAATCCAAGGGAGACCTGCTTGTGCATGCTAAGCTCATGCTGGGCCCGGTTTATAAAGACAGAAACTACAAGGTCCTCAGTTCTCATGTGCAAAAAACTCACACTGTATGCAAAGAGATGGCTGTGCAGATAAGTATAAAACCACGGGGTCGCCATGGGACAGTGAGTGATGGGAGGACCCCGGGGGAGGTGCTCAGCTACCAGGCAAGAATGATGCACCTCTGGACTGAGGCACTGAATTTAGCTGTGCAAAGTGAGTGTGTGTGTGTGTGTGTGTGTGTGTGTGTGTGTGTGTGTGTGTGTGTGTGGTGGGGGCAGGGGGGAGTGCACATGTGTGCAACAAGCATATATATGCATGTGTAGGAGATGGAGGCTCAAAGATGGGCCTTAGGAAGCATCACTACGAACAAAGCTAGTGGAGGTGATTGAATTCCAGTTGAACTATTTCAAATCCTAAAGGATGATGCTGTGAAAGTACTGAACTCAATATGTGAGCAAATCTAGAAAGCTCAGCAGTGGCCGCAGGACTGGAAAAGGTCAGTTTTCATTCCAATCCCAAAGAAAGGCAATGCCAAAGAATGCTCACACTACCACACAACTGCAATTATCTCATACTCTAGCAAAGTAATGCTCAAAATTCTCCAAGCCATGTTTCAACAGTACATGAACGATGAACTTCCAGATGTTCAAGCTGGATTTCGAAAAGGCAGAAAAACCAGAGATCAAATTGTCAACATTCACCGGGTCATCGAAAAAGCAACAGAGTTCCAAAAAATATCTACTTTTGCTTTATTGACTATGCCAAAGCCTTTAGCTGTGTGGATCACAACAAACTTTGGAAAATTCTTCAAGAGATGGGAATACCAGACCATCTGTCCTGCCTCCTGAGAAATCTGTATTCAGGTCAAGAAGCAACTGTTAGAACTGGACATGGAACAACAGACTGGTTCCAAATAGGAAAAGGAGTATGTCAAGGCTGTATATTGTCACCTTGCTTATTTAACTTATATTCAGAGTACATCATGAGACACGCTGGGCTGGATGAAGCACAAACTGGAATCAAGATTGCCGAGAGAAGCATCAACAATGTCAGATATGCAGATGACACCACCCTAATGGCATAAAGCAAAGAAGAACTAAAGAGCCTCTTAAAGAAAGTGAAAGAGGAGAGTGGAAAAGTTGGCTTAAAACTCAACATTCCGAACGCTAAGATCATGTCATCCGGTCCCATCACTTCGTGGCAAATAGATGGGGAAACAATGGAAACGGTGACAGACTTTATTTGGGTGGGGGGGCTCCAAAATCACTGCAGATGGTGACTGCAGCCATGAAATTAAAAGACACTGGCTCCTTGGAAGAAAAGTTATGACCAACCTAGATAGCATATTCAAAAGCAGAGACATTACTTTACCAACAAATGTCCGTCTAGTCAAGGCTATGGTTTTTCCAGTGGTCATGAATGGATGTGAGAGTTGGACTATAAAGAAAATTTAGTGGTGGAGAATTGATGCTTTTGAACTGTGGTGTTGGAGAAGACTCTTGAGAGCCCCTTGGACTGCAAGGAGATCCAACCAGTCCATCCTAAAGGAAATCAATCCTGAATATTCATTGGAAGGATTGATGCTGAAGCTGAAACTCCAATACTTTGGCCACCCGATGCAAAGAACTGACTCATTTGAAAAGACTCTGAGTCTGGGAAAAATTTAAGGCAGGAGGAGAAGGGGACAACAGAGGATGAGATGGTTGGATGGCATCACCAACTCAATGGACATGAGTTTGAGTAAACTCCGGGAGTTGGTGATGGACTGGGAAGCCTGGTGTGCTGCAGTCCACGGAGTTGCAAAGAGTCAGACATGACTGAGCAACTGAACTGAACTAACTAAGGAGAAGGAGGAGGCCCCCGGAGGAAGTGCACCTACAGAGATGATCCACAGAGGCCCAGGAGTGACAGGTGTGCGAAGCACGTCACAGACACCAGGCCCGTGCTCACGGCTCACAACAAAGAGCACGTTCACTCACAGCCTCCTGCTCCACCTGCTGATTCTAAAAGAGCCAATGGAAGAGCGGCTGCCCCTGGCAGCCAAGGAGAGTGGACCTGAATCCTGCAGGAGAAACACAGGCCCACTCCTGCCCACTGGCCCTGCGCATGCACACACGAGCTTGGTCCCTACACCCCCCGCCCCCCGGGGGTAACAGACTCATCTCAATGACGGTGCTGAGGTGGCCAGTCCAGCCTGTGAAGGGTTCTGCTTCTGACTGGCTATTAGCGTCCTTTTCTCATTATGTACAAGATAGGAAAACATGCCTTGGTGACGGGAGACACTGAGCACTGGCTTCTTTGGATGACCACTCACTCCCTGAGATAAACACACGGATAAAACTGCAAAACTCAGCCTTCAATTCATCTTATTTGCTTTGGATTTTAGGTTGCCTGTAAATGATTCATTATCATCTAAATTTTAAGGGACGGTGATAAGTAAAACTGTAAGACATTTGCCCCCATAATCAGTTCTTTAAAAGAAAAGGTCGCATACTTAATGATTCTAATAGGAAGAAAATAATGAATCAAATTGATTATCAAATAGGTGGTTTTTCAATGGCGTACTCAGAGCACAATAAAGTCATTTGCTACTTAGTCACAATAAAGTCATTTGCTGGTTCAAATTTTCTCTCTTAAAGGTTAAAATATAAATCCTCAATGGAGTTAAGAATCAGAAATTTGTAACTGGACACATTTCATTTTCTGGAAACAAATACTGTGACTAATAATGATGCTACACAGAAAATAATAGATTCATCTTCATATTATTTTCTCCTGCCAAATTCTTCTTTTTCCCAATCCGTTCTATATGTATTTGTCAGGGAATATAGATCCCTTTTTTTCTAGAAAAGCTAGAGTTGGCATAAAGGAAAGTAACATTAAAGCCTTTCACTAATTAGAAGAAATTTGCTTCTGTGTTGATTAAAAGATTCCACTTTGTATGTGAGTTTAGATCTTTACCTGTGTCTCCTTCTTCGCTTGTAACTTAAATTCTGAGTATCGTCCTAAGCTTGGGAAATTAGGAGTGATATGCAAGCTCCTCCACTTGAAAACGGACCCTGGTTCTTACCTGCCTAGAATACTGTTCAGGGGGCTTGTGGTCCCGCGCCTCTACTCCACTCGCCGCCTCTCCTGAGGACGAGGGTGTGCTGGCTCCCCTGGCCCTGACAGTGGCCTCCTGGGGAGGGGCCTCCCCGCCCTGCCCCGCCCCACCCCAACAGTGGTCCACGTGTAACCAGCAGTGAACTGGGCACAGCTGTGAGGTGGAGGGGCAGCTGGAAATGAGAGGAGAGATCCCCATGGGAAGCCGACTCATCGACACAGTTTAAAGAAAGCCTCACGGGTGTCAGAGGACTTGCAGTAAGTCCTCCTCCACCTCCAAGGGGAGCTATTTGACTCGTTCCTTGAGGTCTCTGGGTTTTAGCTGCATTCTCCTTAAGACAACAGTTCCAAACACTCCCAGACCACCATCCAAGGGTTTGTGAGGATCATCTCCCATTGAGTCAAACCCTCCTTCGCTCTGTAAAGTGTTTCAGCAGTGGTTCAACACAGCCAGCTGTGAATTACTATCTTGTTATGTCTCCATCCCCCACTCTAAAGTTTGATTTTGTTTTGTTTTGTTTTTCAGGGTCTTTGTCTGATCTCTATACCCTAGGCCTTTGGAATGTTCTAAATCAAAGCACACAACAAGTGTTGGAAAATGGGCTTAATAGGAAAATCGGAGAAACTGAGAGCATTTAATTAACAATGTTTCTTTCGCTTTAACAACATGCTAATCACAGATCTGTCAGTCCTAGTCTCTTAGAAGCCTTAAGCGTAAGTAAGCAAGTGTTAGTCGCTCAGTTGTGCCCGACTCTTTGCGACCCCATGGACTGCAGCCCACCAGGCTCCTCTGTCCATGAGATTTGCCAGGCAAAGTTACTGGATTGCCATTTGCTTCTCTGCCTAGTCTGCTCCTCAGCCTTGAAGGAGGTCTTGGAATTCCTTGGACAAGTCTAAGTTTGCCTAGATGAGGTGTATGTTCAATTATTATGAGTTTCATAGGCTCTGTAGAATTTAAGACTCAGAAGCAAATGCTTTCAAGAGATCAGTTATGCAGGCAATATATGAAGTGGCTTCATGCTGGTCAATTCAGCATAGGGAGCCTGGGTTCTCCTATCTGAGAACTTTTCAGACCAGACAGATCTCATATGCAATGAAACAGACACACACATATAAGTCAAACTAAATAACTCTGATGGCCACACTGCCCTTCAGGTGGCCAGTTTGGAATGTCCACTCTACCTAATGGGAAAGAAGATCCTTGTTGCAAAGAAAAATGGTCTGATAAGGACAGGAAGGGAGCAGGGAGGAAGATGCACATTTTGGGGAGGGCACAGTCCTGAGTAGTAGCACCACAGGACAAATGCCTGTCTTAGGCAGATAGAGTCCACTTATGAAGAACTTGAGTATGAACACAGGAATTCAGAACAACATGGTAAGAAGTATGGAACCACTGGACCTTTTAGACTAGGTGATCAGCACACAGTTTTGCAATTTTAAAGGCATTGCTCTGGCAATAATAACATGCATAATAAATAAAATTATGTCAAGAAAAGAGAAGAAATACTTTGTCTAAAGATTATGTTTATTTTAGACTTCAAAATTCTTATAGCATCTAAACAAATTGATTAGTTCAAATTCTCTGCTCCAAATAACTTTTATTAGTGGAATTGTCCATGTCACAATAAAATAATTCCAATAAAATTACACTTTAAAAACTGGGAAAATTAATGCTATCTACAGGGATATAAAGTAACAGCATAGGTATCATATTTGTAATATTTTTAGGGATGTTTGTACTGTTCAGGTTTATAAAGCTGTCTTGTAGAATAATTTCCAAAAGGAAAACCAGATAAATAATTTAAGATAATATTTTAATTCAGGGGAAGTAGTATCAGCAGTAAAGATTTATCCTGGCATCAAGCCTAGTCCATTTCATTGGTGGTTTCCCTTCTTCATCTACAAAGTCAAAATTAATTTTTGATGTGCATTGAGAGGTATGCTTTTCCCACTCTCTCTTCCTGCTCTAATTCCTTTAAAACATGGATTAAGTGTCATTGAGTTAAATTACCCAACTCAAACTTACTGAAGAGCAATTTCCTATATTCATTGCAGAAGAAATTAGAAACATATAAAGATAAAGAGGTGTGGGGTCTAGAAAATTTCATCAGAAAAAGGGAGAGGAAACCTAAGAGATGTGGCAGCTCACCTTTAAACAGAGCTCCCTTGATACGGGATTTATGTCAGGCAGCATATGTGTGTGCTCCACACAGGCCATTTGGAGGGCAGAGTCTCCTCTGCTAGAAAGGCTTTCTCTGAAGATTTACGCTGCAGGGAGCACCCTGAGCTGTGCACTCTCACCTTGTCTGCTCCTGCTCTGCACAGACGTGAAGGATGGGGAAGGGCATGCCTCCCCTTCCTCGTCTTAGAGGACATGGCTCTGCCCGAAATGCAGAAGGGGAGCTCAGGCTGCTTATTTATGAAACAAAATAATGTGCTAAGGATGACTTGTGGAACTGGAGCCGTGTCTTCATAGTAGACAAACATTTAAGGAAACAATAGGGCAGAGGCCATCCAAAGATAAATCTCATTAGTTTGCAGTATTTGCTCTCAGGTTCTTTTGTCTATGGTATTACTGAACTTATTAGTAATTTTTATTATTGAATGATTTGTGCTATGATTAAGAGCATTTTTCCCAATTTTTCTGACTTGTCCTCAAATAAAAATCTTAAAATTAACTGTTAATGGAAAATAGTCTGGTTAGGAATATGAATAAATTTGAGAATCAGATTGATCAGAACTCTAATATTTTTCATCAATTTCTTCTGTATTCAAGTGCAGTTGATTTACAATGTTATGCTCATTTCTGCTGTATGGCAAAGTGACTCAGTTACACATGTATGGACATTCTTTTTCATATTCATTTCCGCTCTGGTTTATCCCAGGATATCAAATAGAGTTCCCTGTGCTCTACAGCAGGGCCTTGCTGTTTATCCATCCTATGTATCATAGTTTGCATCTGCTGACTCCAAACTTGAATTTTATTTTCCTTTATAGCCCTGTGACCACAAATGAGCTATTCTCATTGGGTGCCTGTCCATCAAGCCTGTGTCAGTAGAACAGTGTGGAGGTGAGAGGCACAGGTCTCCACCTTCTAGGACCCAGAGCTCACTCAGGGACATGATTAAGTGTGACAATGACAGGCATGGTTACCACTGAAAGGGGCAAGTCATGCCTCTCTCACGGGATTTATGTGAAATAAGTGCCAGTTAGGATTCGGTCAAGAGAGGAGGACCATTCCAGGCATTGGAAGCAAAAAGCAAATAAGTTGATCACTGCAGCCACTGTGGAGAACAGTATGGAGGTTCCTGACAAAAACTAAAACTAGACCTACCTATGACTTTGCAGTCCTACTCCTGGGCATATGTCTAGAGCAAAACATGATCCAAAAGGATACACACACCCCAGTCTTCATAGCAACACTGTTTACAATAGGCAAGACAAGGAAGCAACCTAAATGTCCATTGACAGAGGAATGAATAAATAAAACGTGGTCATGTATACAATGGGATATTACTCAGCCATCAAAAAGAATAAAACAATGCCATTTGCAGCAACATGCGTGACCTAGAGATTGCCATACCAAGTGAAGTAAGTCAGACAGACAAGGAGAAGTATTGTATGACATCTCTTATATGTAGAACCTAAAAGACATGATACAAATGAACTTATTTATGAAACAGAAACAGATTCACAGACTTAGAGAGTGAACTAAGGTTGCTGGGGGGGAAGGATTGGGGAAAGAGATAGGGAGTTTGGGGTGGACAAGTACACATAGCTATATTTAAAATGGATAATAAACAAGGACCTACTGTATAGCACAGAGAACTCCACTCAGTGTTATGTGGCAGCCTGAACTGGGGGGGAATTTGGGGGAGAATGAATACAAAATAAAAAGTTTAATAAAAGATGCAAATAAGCTGAGTGATTTAGGTGCCTACATGACACATGAAAATCTGAAGACATGAAAATCGAGGGAAACACGACCGTTGACTTAAAGGTTTATGGATGCAGCTGAGGTTCTGGAGGTCTGAGTTGCACCTGCTACCCAGAGGCCCAGAACGGCTAGGGTGTATTGGTATCACTGCTCCTCTGCAAAATGGGTGGAGTCCTGGCTGGGAACACCTGCCGCATTTTCAGGAGAGAGAAGAATGGTAACTGCCCTCCAGAACTCAGGAGAGTGGGTCTCACAGCCAGACCAGACCATGAACTGTGCCCCGGAGCCCAAGAAGCAAAGACAACTTCTCTTCCCTTCTGTGAGTTGCTGGGCTTCATGGAGCCCACAGGGTCTGATGGGGAAGATGGAACATTGCTCAGATATGCTAGGCTCTCGTGAGTCCAGCCTGTGGATGGAACCTTGAGATCTGCCTATGGATAAAGTGGGTTTTGTATGATGGTGAAAAAGAGTACGGAGGTATGTGGGGGCAGAAAACCAGTGGTGATACAAACAGCTAACTGCCCATCCAAATCCACTGCTTTTCCATCATGAAGAGATCGATTGAAGGCAGAGAGCACAGTGAGCTACTGCACAGGCCCCTCAGGTGGGAAGGGGGCTTCAGCAGTGGCTCCTGCATCCCAGGCAGGAGGTGTTTCCCCCCCATGGAACCCCCTGTCCCCATGGCTCTAAGAGTGGTGGCCTGGCATGAACACTACTTCCAAAAGGAAAGTGAGATATGCCACCAAGCAAGTGGGTAAAAGGGAAACGGTTGCAGGGGTGAGGAAGCTCACTTGCAGAAGTGAGGGGCATGCGCAGGTGTGCACGTGCATGTGTACTTGTGCACACAAGTGCGTGTGTTGCCCCGTGTAGGTAAGAGGTAAAGAACTGAACTAAAGCATGAACCCCACTGCATTCTCCACCTAGAACGTCTGACTACGGCAGCTCCTGTGCTGACGTTCTTGCTCCAAAGACATTGCTGAGGATCCCTTGGTGTGTTCTGAGATCTTGTCCTAAAACAGATACCTGTTTACTTCTTCCATCTACAGAAGAAATGGCCAAGAGCAGAAAAAAGCAGAGAAAGCGGCAAGAGCAGAGGACCCCTGGTTAGAAACCCCACACGTAGAACTCAGAAGCAGAGAAACATTCTCTATAAATTACAGAAAGTACTTTCCTTGACTCTCAAGATGTATTTTTCTGAAGAAGCTGAATGCATTTGTTCAGGGATTCCACTGCAAGAAAATGATGCTTCTTCCTGAAACAGGACTTAGCTGTTACAGGATACATGTGGAAGTAATTTCAAAGACTTTCTTCTACATCAACCCCCAGGTGGTACAGAAAAGCAAGAACTTTGATGAATAATTTATTTGAGTTAATTTCAGTTAATCAATAATGCTAATGCACATCATTTTGCTGCATGCTCTGTAAGAATAAACAAATGCAAAAGAAAATCCCTATTGTTATAGAGCCTATATTATTCAGTGATATGAAAATTAAATGTGGAAAACATGCCTCAGTATATGATCAGTGACAAGAGGGTAAAAGGAGCATGTAGAGGAGGAGAGTGGAGGCAGGGGGCACCCTGAGACTGCAGAGGTTGGAGGGGAGCTCTGTGAGCCACACTAAGATCTCCCTCTGACAGATGCAAAAACGGAGGACCCAGCTGGAACATCTACACTGTGTGTCCACAGACACTCAACTGAGTGAAGGTAAGGATTAGACATCCACACCCAGCTTGCCTCCAGCAATACCAATGAGGTCACAGTCAGAAGATAGATTATAAATTTGCAAGTCAGGTCATTGAAGGCTTGGATGAGAAGTGTAATGGATTAAATTGGCTCCCTTCAAATTCATATGTTGAAGCCCTAACCCACAGTACCCTAGCTTGTGTTTGGACAAAAAAAAGCCTTTAAAGAGGTAACTAAGACAACTAAAGTTGTATGTGTGGGGCCATCATCCAGTAGGATTGGTGTACTTATCAGAGGAGGGGACCAGGACACAGACACGCACAGACTGAAGACCAAGTGGGGACACACAGAGAAGATGGCTGTCTATAGGCCAAGGAGGGAAACTTCAGAGAGACTAACTCTGTAGACACTTTGATCTTGGGCTTCTGATCTCCAGCACTGAGAAAGTAAATTTCTGTTGTTTGAGCCTCCCTATCTGTGGTGTTTTGTTACCATACTTTGCTAAAGTGCAGTAGACCAGTGCAAGGAGCAAAAAAAAAAAAATGTTAAGAAATATCCCATAGGCTAATGAAGTGTTCTGTTCAGCCACAGAGAGGCATCAGGGAAGTGCTATTTCTGAAGACTGGGTTGGTAACTGGATGCCATACAGATTTCAGAATACAAAGCCTGAAAGCAGGAGAGCATGGAGAGGCTCAGTGGTGACATAATTGTGACAAAAATGGTGAAGGATCTGTTGGAGGATGTGTCTCCAGCCTCAGTGGCTGTTGACCAATATCCACCCCAGTTAAAACCAAGGCTGCCTTCTTGGCATCAATAACTTTGCAGCGGTAGCTGAGGCAGTACTCCAGAATGGTTGTCCTGTCTCTTGGGTGCTTAAAATGTGTTTTCTGAAGGTTGTATCCTAACTCTTGATAGTTGGGCCTGGAATATGTGCAAATGTACAATATCCATTTCTAGATTTTAAAGAAAGTCTTCCAAAGGGAAATATTCACACAGATATTGAGAATTTCATTTCTCTTTTCGGTGTATGGGGCATTTATAGTCAGAAATGTATAAAAGATGAAGAAATGATAACACCATGACTTCATTGTTTCTTTAAACCTCTATTATGTGTATCATCACCATCATCATACTTAGAGAAAACTGCAATAATTATCCTTAAACCATTAGCTTAGCTTTTCAGGTTTATTGGGAAACTATACAATAGAAATTGATTTATGACACAGCAAATTAAAAATATTAATAATGGCCAATTTATATCCAAAGAGCCTCTAATGCCCTTTCAGGGATTTATCTTTGTTCTGGCATGTAATCCTTTACTTTAAATTTAGTGGTTGTTCTTGTTTCTTTTCAGGAAAAAAACCCACTAATATCAAACCTATATTTCCTCTTAATAGTTTCATATCCTCTGTTCAATGGCTGCCATTGACCTTCAAACATCTTCAATTGCATTATATCCATAAGTTGTTTTAATATCTTTGCTCTCTCTAATTACCTGGATCATTCTATACCATTCCCTATAGGGACATATACTGCTGAAGTTTGGAGTTTTAAGTACTAATTAAAAAAATCATTAGTGTGTGAATTAATTTCCTCTCTTTGTGTTTTCCTCTCCCTCTTGGTAGCCATCAGACTTTGAGAAGCAATCTAGTTGTTCCCATGCAGAGATCCAGAACTCACTTTAATTACTCTGGTTGGAGTCCCACATCAGTCAGCAGTGCCAGGACATAAACCTGAACACAGGCAAGTCTCACTCAGGCAGCTCACTGGGACATGACCATTTCAGGGCAATCCTTTCAATGGTACAAACATTCCAACACTGACTCTGGTGCAGACAATTCTGCTGCAGAGCTTCCTCCTCTAAAAGGTCCCACTGAGATGTTGCAGTGAAGAACCATACATTAATCAGGTCAGTGCAAGCAAAGGAAAGTGGACACTTGAAATAATTAGCAACATAATTCAAGTCCCCCAAAAAGATATTCAGAGACTAGCATAGCAAGAATATTCTCTACGAATGCTGCTACTTTTAGATCAGGTTGCTCGGAGAATTTTTGCTGTAACAGACAGTGGGCAGAAAATAAACTACAGTTTAATCTCTGAAGGACACCAGTCCACGAAATAATTAGTTTTATATATTTAGCATCCACTTAACATGACTGGAAGGTGTTTATTGTTCACCATAAGGTCGGAGTCTATTACATTGCTCGTTATTTCTCTTGGTCTCTCAGAAATGCCACATCCATGAGAACAGTGAAAAGGATGGGAAGCCTGGAGTTGTGCACATTTTTTCTTTATCAACTTGCAGTAAACTGTTTGTCAAACATATAACTGAACATTAAAGAACAGTGTTTTAAAATGGGTAAGAATTTAGATTATTTTCAGTTTCTATTTATCATTTATTAAAAAGCTGAGCATATCATCAAATGTTATTCCTAAGAGCTAGCTGTTGAATATGTTTTGGACCACCAATATGTCTTCCTTACCATAGCACCAATCATATTTCTCACCATTTCTTTTTGCCTAAAATTAAAAGACGCTTACTCCTTGGAAGAAAAGACATGACCAACCTAAGTAGCATATTGAAAAGCAGAGACATTACTTTGCCAACAAAGGTCCATCTAGTCAAGGCTATGGTTTTTCCTGTGGTCATATATGGATATAAGAGTTGGACTGTGAAGAAAGCTGAGAGCCAAAGAATTGATGCTTTTGAACTGTGGTGTTGGAGAAGACTCTTGAGAGTCCCTTGGACTGCAAGGAGATCCAACCAGTCCATTCTGAAGGAGATCAACCCTGGGATTTCTTTGGAAGGAATGATGCTAAAGCTGAAATTCCAGTACTTTGGCCACCTCATGCGAAGAGTTGACTCATTGGAAAAGACTTTGATGCTGGGAGGGATTGGGGGCAGGAGGAGAAGGGGATGACAGGATGAGATGGCTGGATGGCATCACTGACTCGATGGATGTGAGTCTGAGTGAACTCTGAGTTGGTGATGGACAGGGAGGCCTGGCGTGCTGTGATTCATGGGGTCACAAAGAGTCAGACACAACTGAGTGACTGAAATGAACTGAACTGAAATGAACTGAATCCCATCTACTGGAGAAAAATATCTAATTTGCATCTTAATCCTAGAGACTTAACACAACTGTCCATTATATTGCAGGTTCCCTGAAAATGTTTATAGAATGAATGCTCATGTAAAACTTTACCAGCTTATTAAGATCTTTCCAAATGTTGTCTTCCAAAGAAATTATTCTGTTTCTGGAATTTGAAGAAAAGCATTCAGCATGAGCTCTCCCTATTAAAAATGTACATACATATACACATATCACATGGTGAAACTGTATTAAATTTCATTCAAAAATATTATATTCAATTTAATTTTTCTGCAAAAAATTTATTTATTCACCCAAAAATATTTACTGAAAGTGTACTATAGGCAGACACCCAGAGACATAACATTGAACAAGATAGATAAGTAACAACACTCCCACAGCATATATTCCAGCAAAGGAAGCCAAAAGTAAGCAACTGAATGTGTAATGTAATGTAGGTTGTTGATAAGGGCTTGGAGGAATAATGAGGCTGCTTGCAGATTGGGGAAGGATGGGATGTGATTGATGAGAGGATGCCCAGTAATAGTGAGATAATTTTAACTACACATGTTGGACAGGACCACTTTGAAGAGACAATAGCTCTGAGATCCTGACAAAGTGTATCAACAGGTCACTCAAAGTCCCTGAGGCAGGGACAAGATTTGATTCAAAGACCTCTAAGAAGGAATCTGGACTGGAGCAGAGGAGAAAGAAGATGGGTTAAAAGGGCTTTGAAGAGGTTGACAGGGCAGGTTCAGCAAGGTTTGTCCATCCCTGCAGAGAGTTTGGATCAAATTCCACATCTCACGGGAAGCTGTGAGGAAATTTTGTGGAATAAAGGGGACGTCCAACCTGTGTTCTCTGTGACTTGGCAACACTCGGCTCAGGTCATGCAGATGACACAGACAACATTCCTTCATAACCCAGGGACAGAGGAGGAAAGTATTTTTCCAAATGGAAATTGTAGTTGTGAGAAGCAATCTAACCAAAATCAGAGCTAACCATCATAGCGCTGCATCCAATCAGGACTTTCACCACAAATATAAACATTTCTTCCCTTTCTCTAGAATTAGATTTGAAAAGTGGAACACGTACTTGCATGCAGATCAAGCTTCTTAAATGAAAAAGAAAACAATTCCGCCCTGAAATCAAGACAAAGTATTTTCTATAATGATAACCAATGCACTCAGAGTATGAATCATTTCAAAATAACCAAAATTAAGGAGAACTGATGTGTTCTTCTCTTGAGTCAAAATACAGCCTCAAGAGAACACTGCTTTCATAGGGCTGAGAACTGCTCGCAGCCTGAGCTTCTGGGTCTGCACCCCAAGGGCTGCCCCTCTGGAGGCAGGTAGCCTAGACAAGGAGCAGGGGCTGCTGATGCCTTCTGTCTGAAGAGGTCAAGGTTCAAATACCAGACTCTGAGGTTTAAAGAAATATTTGTTTAAGATGGCTTAACTGATGGTTTAAAAAAACCTTCATTATACACAGCAGTTCATCAGAGTCATGGGTGCAGGGTCACGATGAGATCAGAGAACATGAACAGGGACCTGGAGACCCAGAGATGCCAGAATGGGGCCCAGCGTGCGGTCAAGCTACGTGTGTCCAGGTCTTCCTGGTGTGGCCCCCAAATCTTGCCGGCTCACACACCAGGATCCACAGAGATGGGCCCATACAGTCCTCTCCCATCCAGCCTCAGTGGACGACTGTCCACAAAGCTGTTGAAAACAGTCACTACCATCCTGGAAACTACTGTGTGCCAGGCAAATGTCTAAGGTTCTGGTCCTTAATAAAAACTGTGATGAGGGGCTTATAAGGTCCCCTCTTCTACCAGGGAGGAAGGAAGGCTTGTCCCAGGGGCTGAAATAACGTGTCACATAGGTGACCCCACTAACAGAAGGGAAACGAAATCCAGGCGAAATCCAGTATCCGACTCTGGAGCACCCCCAACAACAGTTCTATTTAGCGCAGTTCTGCTTCCTTAAAAAAAAAAAAAAAAAAGATTAAATACTGAGTCTTCTCTGGTATTTTGGTTCCCAGAGAAGACACAACACTTTAAGGCAAGTGTTTGTCTCAAGCTCAGCTTGGAGGACTCTGCATTTGAAGTGTTAGGGGTGGGTGACTGGATCAGACATGGATTTTGTCATCAGAAGGCTTTCCTGAGGAAGTCACAAACATTATGTGACATTTTAAGATGACTTTGGGGTTTTACAATGACTTCATTTTTTTGTTTGATTTTTGGGCTGTTTTTAACAGCTATACATTTTCCCTATAACAAATTGGAAGGAAGTTTGGCAAGAAATGTGTAGCCCTACCCTACATCAGCAGATGGCTGTGCCCCACCTCCTGTTCTAATGAAGGACGTGTGTGCACCCCTATATTCTGAACAGCACTATTCACAACAGTGAAGACATCAAAGCAGCCTAAGTGTTCATGGACAGAGGAATGGACAAAAATGATGTGGTACATATATACAACGAAATATTAGTCATAGAAAAGCATGAAACAACGATATTTGCAGCACCAAGCATGGATCTAAGGATTGTCATATTAAGCAAGTAAGTCAGAAAGAGAAAGACAAATACCATATGATATCACTTATATGTGGAATCTCATATACGACAAAAATGAACACATCTGGGAAACAGAAAACAGACTCACAGAAACAGAGAGCAGGCTTGTGATTGCCAAAGGCGGTGGTGGGTGGCGAGGGAAAGATTGGGGGTTTGGGGTTAGTGGATGCAAACTATTGTTTTAGAATGAATAAACAACAAGGTCCTACTGTATAGCGCAGGGAACAATATTCAATATCCTGTGATTAACCAGAATTGAAAGAATATGAAAGAGAATATATATTTATGTACAAGTGAGTCACTTTGCTCTGTAGAAGAAATTCAGTTCAGTTCAGTCACTCAGTCATGTCCGACTCTTTGCAACCTCATGGACTGCACCACGCCAGGCTTCCCTGTCCACCACCAACTCCCAGAGCCTACTCAAACTCATGTCCATCGAGTCAGTGATGCCATCCAATCATCTCATCCTCTGTCGTCCCCTTCTCCTCCCACCTTCAATCTTTCCCAGCATCAGGGTCTTTTCCAATGAGTCAGTTCTTCTCATCAGGTGGCCAAAGTATTGGAGTTTCAGCTTCAGCATCAGTCCTTCCAACAAATATTCAGGACTGATTTCCTTTAGGATTGACTGTTTGGATTTCCTTACAGTCAGCAGAAATTAACACACCATTATATATCAACTATACTTCAGTAAAGACTTCCCTGGTGGCTCAGCTGGTAAAGAATCCGCCTGCAATCTGGCAGACCTGGGTTCGATCCCTGGGTTGGGAAGGTGCCCTAGAGAGGGAGCAACTATTCACTCCAGTATTCTGGCCTGGAGAATTCCATGGACTATGAGTGGCAAGAGTCGAAGACAACTGAGAAACTTTCACTTCACTTTCATACTTCAATAAAATATTAGAAAAGAAATAACTTGTGAGCCCAATTCCCTCATTTTACAGGATCAGAACTGCAGGGGTTAAATGATTTGCTCAGTTCCCTGCTTTAGCTAAGGACTGGAATCCTTGACCCTTGACCTCACCTCTCAGTGAACCAGAGTCAAGTGCACACCTCAGAGCTTCAGTGTGTACCAGCAACATGGACAATGTCAACCTGGTAACAAGGAAGGCCCATTCAACAATAATACTGTGCTTTTATATCAAAAGTAAACCAGTATAATATAAAGGGACCTTAAGTCCTGTCTTTGCCGAGTTAAAGGAACTTGGTGTATTTCAGCGGCAGATGTGTGATAATTGAATGAAGTGTTCACAGTGAGGAAATGCATTCCCAAGCAGTGTTTCCTGCCCAAATCTGCATGCATTTTTCATTTAAAAGCTGGTCACTTGCAGTGTTAAAGATTACCTCAAAGGGAATAAATAATTCAAACCGAAAGAGGTGATGCTTTTAAATTTAGAGGAATATCACTAAAATCTACGTTTATCAGAAATGTAGTTATATCGTAAAAATTATCTTTTCCTTTCCACTTCCTGACTAAATGACTCTGAGACATTTATCATTTATAATTTTGAGTCATACATTATATAAGACATGAACATTTATACATCTAAAAGTCTCTGATATATGAGTGGAAAAGAAAACCATCTTAGTGAAAAAAAAAATCCATGATTTCTGCACTCTAAATCTAGAAGCATTTGTGATGAGAAAAATATTGAAGACTATTTTAAATTTCAAAACTGGAAAGCCTATCCATAGTCACGGAGGAGCTGGGTTTGCCAGTGGAGGACTTGTGCTCAACCTGTGACTGTCCCCTTTAATCAAATAAGATATTGAATCCCAGATGCTTAATCACTTAAGACAGTTAAGTGACCTTACTTATAGAAAGTGCTCCATTAACTCCAAGATGCTGTACACAATCATGAAATACACGCAGTCCACGACTTTACAATGATGCAAAAGCAATATACATTCAGTAGACACAATACTTCAGATATTGAATTTGGATCTTCTCCCAGACCAGCAATGTGTGGTCCAATACTCTCTAAAGAAGCTGGACACAGGTGGTGAGCTCTAGCTCTCGTCAGCTCCACAGCCACAAAGTCAAACAACCTAAACATTGACGACCACTCTGTATCTAGCCAACCACTCTAGTTTTCACTACTGGTACAGCAGTCAATAAGTTTTAGGAGATATTCAATACTTGATTACCAGTTAATCCTAAAGGAAATCAGTCCTGGATATTCATTGGAAGGACTGATGCTGAAGCTGAAACTCCAGTCCTTTGGCCACCTGATGCAAAGAACTGATTCATTGGAAAAGACCCTGATGCTGGGACAGATTGAAGGTGGGAGAAGAAGGGGACGACAGAGGATGAGATGGTTGGATGACATCACTGACTCAATGGACATGAGTTTGAGTAAGTTCCAGGAGTTGGTGATGGACAGGGAGGCCTGGCGTGCTGCAGTCCATGGGGTCACAAGAGTCGGACATGACTGAGCAACTGAACTGATTATCAAATATGCTTTGTGTTAGATGATTTTGCCCAACTATAAGCTAATGTGAATGCTGTGAACACGTTAGGATGTTCACGTTAGTCTAGATGAACTATGATGTTCTACGTACCTGTATTTTATTTATTTATTTATCATTTCTTTTTGGCTTCCCTGGGTCTCATTGCTGTGTATAGGCTTTCTCTAGTTGTGGCGAGTGGGGCCTACTGTTCACTGTGGTGAGTGGGACTCTCATTGCTGTGGCTTCTCTTGTTGCAGAGAACTGCTTCTAAGCACACAGACTTCAGTAGTTGGGGTGCATGGGCTTACTTGCTCTGTGGCATGTAGTATCTTCCTGAACCAGGGAATCGAGCTCATGTCCCCTGCATTGGCAAGTGTATTTTTAACCACTGGACGACCAGGGAAGTGCTAGTATATGTATTTTTAGCTTATCATCTTATCAACTTCAGTCAGCTCAGTTCAGTCACTCAGTTGTGTTCGACTCTTTGCGATCTCATGAATTGCAGCACGCCGGGCCTCCCTGCCCATCACCAACTTCCAGACTTTACTCAAACTCATGTCCATTGAGTCAGGGATGCTCTTCAGCCATCTCATCCTCTGTCGTCCCCTTCTCCTCCTGCTCCCAACCCCTCCCAGCATCAGAGGCTTTTCCAATGAGTCAACTCTTCACATGAGGTGGCCAAGGTACTGGAGTTTCAGCTTTAGCATCAGTCCTTCCAATGAACACCCAGGACTGATCTCCTTTAGAATGGACTGGTTGGAACTCCTTGCAGACCAAGGGACTCTCAAGAGTCTTCTCCAACACCACAGTTCAAAAGCATCCACTTGGTGGACATGAGTCTGAGTGAACTCTGGAAGTTGGTGATGGACAGGGAGGCCTGGCGTGCTGTGATTCATGGGGTCGCAAAGAGTCGGACACCTTTGCGATTGAAATGAACTGAACTGATGAATACAATGCCATCAGGGCTTCCCTGATGGCTCAGATGGTAAAGAATCTGCCTGCAACGCAGAGACTGGAGTTCAATCCCTGGGTCGGGAGGACCCCCTGGAGAAGGGCATGGCTACCCTTCTGGTATTCTTGCCTGGAGAATTCCATGGACAGAGGAGTCTGGCAGGCTACAGTCTTCAATTCGGTTCAGTTCATTTCAGTATCTCAGTTGTGTCTGACTCTTTGTGACCCCATGAACCACAGCACATCAGGCCTCCCTGTCCATCACCAACTCTTGGAATCCACCCAAATCCATGTCCATTGTGTCGGTGATGCCATCCAACCATCTCATCCTCTGTCCCCGTCTCCTCCTGCCCTCAATCTTTCCCAACATCAGGGTCTTTTCAAAAGAGTCAGCTCTCTACATCAGGTGGCCAAAGTATTGGAGTTTCAGCTTCAACATCAGTCCCTGCAATGAACACCCAAGACTGAACTCCATTAGGATGGACTGGTTGGATCTCCTTGTAGTCCAAGGGACTTTCAAGAGTCTTCTCCAGCACCACAGTTCAAAAGCATCAATTCTCCAACGCTCAGCTTTCTTTATAGTCCAACTCTCACATCCATATATGACTACTGGAAAAAGGCTACAGTCCATGGGGTTACAAAGAGTCAAATGGGGTTGCAAAGAATTGAACACTATTGAGAGACTGACACTTTCATGTTTTCACATATATGCAATGAACTATTACATGACAACAACAAAAAACCACCTACATGCAAACACAACATCATAGTGTACCTCATGAAAATAGTGAATACTCTATAAATCAGGCAAAATAATCTATGGTGATAGGATTAAGAATAATAATGACCTCAAGGAGGTTTAAATGGAAAAGGGCGGAAAAAGCGTTCTGACATGTTGGAAATTTTCTACAGTTGATAGGTAAGCTAGCTAAATAGGTTGTAACTATATATAATTCATTGATTTATATACTGAAGATTTGTGCATATTACTATACATATTTCAGTTCAGTTCAGTTCAGTTCAGTCCCTCAGTCATGTCCAACTCTTTGCGACCCCATGAATCGCAGCATGCCAGGCCTCCCTGTTCATCACCAACTTCCAGAGTTCACTCAGACTCACGTCCACCGAGTCGGTGATGCCATCCAGCCATCTCATCCTCTGTCGTCCCCTTCTCCTCCTGCCCCCAATCCTTCCCAGCATCAGAGTCTTTTCCAATGAGTCAACTCTTCACATGAGGTGGCCAAAGTACTGGAGTTTCAGCTTTAGCATCATTCCTTCCAAATAAATCCCAGGTTTGATCTCCTTCAGAATGGACTGGTTGGATCTCCTTGCAGTTCAGAGGACTCTCAAGAGCCTTCTCCAACACTACATTTCAAAAGCATCAATTCTTCAGTGCTCAGCCTTCTTCACAGCCCAACTGTCACATCCATACATGACCACAGGAAAAACCACAGCTTGACTAGACGGACCTTAGTCGGCAAAGTAATGTCTCTGCCCTTAAATATGCTATCTAGGTTGGTCATAACTTTTCTTCCAAGGGGCAAGCATCTTTTAATTTCATGGCTGCAGTCACCAACTGCAGTGATTTTGGAGCCCCCAAAAATAAAGTCTGACACTGTTTCCACTGTTTCCCCATCTATTTCCCATGAAGTGATGGGACCAGATGCCATGATCTTCATTTTCTGAATGTTGAGCTTTAAATCAACTTTTTCACTCTCCTCTTTCATTTTCATCAAGAGGCTTTTTAGTTCCTCTTCACTTTCTGCCATAAGGGTGGTGTCATCTGCATATCTGAGGTTATTGATATTTCTCCCGGCAATCTTAATTCCAGCTTGTGTTTCTTCCAGTCCAGGGTTTCTCATGATGTACCCTGCATAGAAGTTAAATAAGCAGGGTGACAATACACAGCCTTGACGCACTCCTTTTCCTGTTTGGAACCAGTCTGTTGTTCCATGTCCAGTTCTAACTGTTGCTTCCTGACCTGCATCCAGATTTCTCAAGAGGCAGGTCAGGTGGTCTGGTATTCCTGTCTCTTTCAGAATTTTCCACAGTTTATTGTGATCCACATAGTCAAAGGCTTTGAAATAGTCAATAAAGTAGAAATAGATGTTTTTCTGGAACTCTCTTGCTTTTTCCATGATCCAGTGGATGTTGGCAATTTGATCTCTGGTTCCTCTGCCTTTTCTAAAACCAACTTGAACATCAGGGAGTTCACGGTTCACGTATTGCTGAAGCCCGGCTTGGAGAATTTTGAGCATTACTTTACTAGCATGTGAGATGAGTGCAATTGTGCGGTAGTTTGAGCATTCTTTGGCATTGCCTTTCGTTGGGATTGGAATGAAAACTGACCTTTTCCACTCCTGTGGCCACTGCTGAGTTTTCCAAAATTACTGGCATATTGAGTGCAGCACTTTCACAGCATCATCTTTCAGGATTTGAAACAGCTCAACTGGAATTCCATCACCTCCCCTAGCTTTGTTCATAGTGATGCTTTCTAAGGCCCACTTGACTTCACATTCCAAGATGTCTGGCTCTAGATTAGTGATCACAACGTCATGATTATCTTGGTCATGAAGATCTTTTTTGTACAGTTCTTCCATGTATTCTTGCCGCCTCTTCTTAGTATCTTCTGCTTCTGTTAGGTCCAGACCATTTCTGTCCTTTATCGAGCCCATCCTTGCATGAAATATTCCCTTGGTATCTCTAATTTTCTTGAAGAGATCTCTAGTCTTTCCCATTCTGTTCTTTTCCTCTATTTCTTTGCATTGATTGCTGAAAAAAGCTTTCTTATCTCTTCTTGCTCTTCTTTGGAACTCTGCATTCAGATGCTTATATCTTTCCTTTTCTCCTTTGCTTTTCGCCTCTCTTCTTTTCACAGCTATTTGTAAGGCCTCCCCGCACAACCATTTGGTTTTTTGCATTTGTTTTCCATGGGGATGGTCTTGATCCCTGTCTCCTGTACAATGTCACGAACCTCATTCCATAGTTCATCAGGCACTCTATCTATCAGATCTAGACCCTTAAATCTATTTCTCACTTCTACTGTATAATCATAAGGGATTTGATTTAGGTCATACCTGAATGGTCTAGCGGTTTTCCCTACTTTCTTCAATTTAAGTCTGAATTTGGTAATAAGGAGTTCATGATCTGAGCCACAGTCAGCTCCCGGTCTTGTTTTCGTTGACTGTATAGGGCTTCTCCATCTTTGGCTGCAAAGAATACAATCAATCTGATTTCGGTGTTGACCATCTGGTGATGTCCATGTGTAGAGTCTTCTTTTGTGTTGTTGGAAGAGGGTGTTTGCTATGACCAGTGCATTTTCTTAGCAAAACTCTATTAGTCTTTGCCCTGTATCATTCCACATTCCAAGGCCAAATTTGCCTGTTACTCCAGGTGTTTCTTGACTTCCTACTTTTTCATTCCAGTCCCCTATAATGAAAAGGGCATCTTTTTTGGGTGTTAGTTCTAAAAGATCTTGTAGGTTCTCATAAAACCGTTCAACTTCAGTTTCTTCAATGTTACTGGTTGGGGCATAGACTTGGATAACTGTGATATTGAATGGTTTGCCTTGGAGATGAACAGAGATCATTCTGTCGTTTATGAGACTGCATCCAAGTACTGCATTTCAGACTCTTTTGTAGATCATGATGGCTACTCCATTTCTTCTGAGGGATTCCTGCCTGCAGTAGTAGATATAATGGTCATCTGAGTGAAATTTACCCATTCCAGTCCATTTTAGTTTGCTGAATCCTAGAATGTCGATGTTCACCCTTGCCATCTCTCGTTTGACTACTTCCAATTTGCCTTGATTCATGGACCTGACATTCCAGGTTCCTACGCAATATTGCTCTTTACAGCATCGGATCTTGCTTCTATCGCCAGTCACATCCACATCTGGGTATTGTTTTTGCTTTGGCTCCATCCCTTCATTCTTTCTGGAGTTCTTTCTCCACTGATCTCCAGTAGCATATTGGGCACCTAATGACCTGGGGAGTTCCTCTTTGGTATCCTATCATTTTGCCTTTTCATACTGTTCATGGGGTTCTCAAAGCAAGAATACTGAAGTGGCTTGCTATTCCCTTCTCCAGTGGACTACACTCTGTCAGACCTCTCCACCATGACCCACCCATCTTGGGTTGCCCCGCAGGCATGGCTTGGTTTCATTGAGTTAGACAAGGCTGTGGTCCTAGTGTGATTAGATTGACTAGTTTTCTGTGAGTATGGTTTCAGTGTGTCTGCCCGCTGATGCCATCTTGTAACACCTACCATCTTGCTTGGGTATAAGTATAACCACTTCTTTTCCCCCTCCATGTTCCCAGCTGCTAAAACAGAACCATCTGAATGGACACATAATTAGAGATGGCTCTGTTAGGGACCTTGCACATTAATTCTGAAGCTGGGAGTTGAATCTACAACCATCCTTTTATAAAACTCATATTTTTAATTTTTTTTCCTTATATGCAATTCTATCTTTTAAAGAATATACCTGAGACAATCATTTTGTTAGAAAAAAGGTCAGTGTTTTTTGAACATAAGTGTCATAACCTTGCAAACATTTAAAATTGCGTTTTGCTATCAGACTTTGGACTTGCCTTGGTCCTCATCTACAAGTCGAAAACTGGAGAAGATCTCTTAGGTTTATTTACAATTCCAGTTGGCTCCATGGCAATTAAATGTCTCTGATGATGCTCATTCAGTCCTGTAGACTCTTTGCAACACCATGGACTGTATTCCACCAGGCTCCTCTCTGCATGAGATTCTCCAGGCAAGAATACTGGAATGGGTTGCCATTCCCTTTCCCAGGGGATCTTGCCAACCCAGGGATTGAATCTGAACTGGTCTGTATGATGGAGAAAAAAGATACTCCCAGAAACCCAAGGATAGTGGGCAACCAGGCTTCATGGGATTTAAATTACAAAGCCTTCATTAGACTGTCCTTGTTTGGCTATATGTGAGTGCCTGGAGTCACTGCCTTTATTAATTAAGTCAGACTCCACTTTATCCATCCCCAGGAAAAAGAGAAAAGATGAATTCAGTATCCTCCCCCTTCAAATGTTAATTACCCTAAGCAGTGAAAGTCTTAAATCAGGAGGTTCCTGCCCCATCTCCAGGAAGACCCTGCTCACATTTGCACGGGGGTCTGCTCTATTGTGTCTCTGATAATAGGCACAGATGTCAGCCCGCCTTCATCTGAGCGACTTTTGCCTAATAACCACCTTCAACGCATCCCAGTTGCACCTGTTCAGCATTTTAAAATGAATTAGTGTGCTTGATTGCCTCCAAAAATCTTGTCCACTTTTGTGAACCTGATTACACTGTCACAAAGCAAAGCAATTATATGAGCGGCAGCCGCTTGGCAAACTGGAAAGAGGCCAACCCACCCAGCAGACTGAGCGGCTTTTTCTTGTGGCTGCTCTTCAGGATTGCCTGACTGCAGAGGGGCCTTGGGTTCAGATACTCACGAGAGGACTCTCCCTGGCAGTCAGGCCAGGAAAGACACGAGAGGTGGCTTCATGTGCTATTAGAACAGGCCACACACCAAGGATGGGCAAGAGGGTGGGAATGACCTTCATGACTGACACTCAGAAGATTTATAGCTCCAAGGAGAAGTGCGCCTTCCACATGGCCTCAGAGCCTTCGATGGCTTCTGTGCCTTTACTACAAAAAGACAGTCACTGTGGGATTTCTATATCTCTTCTTTCCTGTCAGGTACAGTATGCCAACACTGCTTTCAGTGAAATCAAAATAGAAAAAAAGCATAAAATAATATGGACATACTAAACACTGGTTCATCATATCTTTGCCTCTCTTTCCTCATTTAATCAGTACTTGACTCATACACTAAGCTTGAAAAATGGTTGAGGAAATTATTGTAAAAGTCCGCGGCTGATTATTAAAGAAACATTTAAAAGGATGCTCAAAAAATGGAAGGCATAGGTGAATTCATGCTCTCCTGTTTCTGATGAATTCTCCAATACCTGCCTAAGTGTCTGACACAGGGCAGACATTCTGGGGTTGAACATTGAATGAATGAATGGATCAATAGATGAGAAAATAGATAGAATATGAAGCTAAGTGAAAAAAATAACTAAAGTCAAAGCTGAATCCTTAGAAGGATCTATGTAAAAACTTCCATAACTTATTTAAGAAAATGCTGTCTTAGTAGTAGTGATGATTGGGTTGTAGTATTACTGTTCTCATCTCACACGCTAGTAAAGTAATGCTCAAAATTCTCCAAGCAAGACTTCAACAGTGAACTTCCAGATGTTCAAGTTGGATTTAGAAAAGGCAGAGGAACCAGAGATCAAATTGAAAACGTTCACTGGATCATCGAAAAAGCAAGAGAGTTCCAGAAAAACATCTACTTTTGCTTTATTGACTACGTCAAAGCTTTTGACGGTGTGGATTACAACAAACTGTGGGAAATTCTTCAAGAGATGGGAATACCAGACCACCTGATCTGCCTCTTAAGAAATCTGTATGCAGGTCAAGAAGCAACAGTTAGAACTGGACATGGAACAACAGACTGGTTCCAAATAGGAAAAGGAGTGCATCAAGGCTGTGTACTGTCACCCTGCTTATTTAACTTCTATGCAGAGTTCATCATGAGAAACGCTGGACTGGAAGAAACACAGGCTGGAACCAAGATTGCCAGGAGAAATATCAATAACCTCAGATATGCAAATGACACCACTCTTATGAGAGAAAGCAAAAAAAAAAAACCTAAAGAGCCTCTTGATGAAAGTGAAGAGTGAAAAAGTTGGCTTAAAGCTCAACATTCAGAAAGTGAAGATCATGGCAAATAGGTGGGGAAACAATGGAAACAGTGATAGACTTTATTTTGGGGGGCTCCAAGATCACTGCAAATGGTGACTGCAGCCATGAAATTAAAATATGCTTGCTCCTTGGAAGAAAAAATATAACTAACCTAGACAGCATATTTTAAAAGCAGAGACATTACTTTGCCAACAAATGTCTGTCTAATCAAGGCTATCGTTTTTCCAGTAGTCATGTATGGATATGAGAGTTGGACTATAAAGAGAGCTGAGTGGCAAAGAATTGATGCTTTTGAACTGTGGTGTTGGAGAAGACTTTTGAGAGTCCCTTCGACTGCAAGGAGATCCATCCAGTCCACCTTAAAGGAAATCAGTCCTGAATATTCATGAGGCTGAAGCTAAAGCTCCAATACTTTGGCCACCAGATGGGAAGAACTGACTCATTTGAAAAGACCCTGATACTGGAAAAGATTAAAGGCAGGAAGAGAAGGGGATGAGAGAGGATCAGATGGTTGAATGTTATCACCTACTCAGGGACATGAGTTTGAGTAAGCTCTGGGAGTTGGTGATGGACAGGGAGGCCTGGCGTGCTGTAGCCCATGGGATGGCAAAGAGTCGGACATGACTGAGAGACTGACTGACTGACTGATTATTGCTTTTCCTTCTTTCTAATTTGTTTTGCATTTTTCATATTTTTATAATAAAGATACAAAGTTTCAACAATGGAATTCAAATAAAACAATTTTTAAGAGATTTTTTAAAAAAAGCATTGTTAAGAAACTTCCCTGGTGGTCCAGTGGCTAAGACTGCGTTCCCAATGCAAGGGGCCCAGGTTCGATCCCTGGTCAGGGAACTAGATCCCATATGCCACAACTAAGACCCAGAGCAGCCTGATAATTTAATTTAAAAATTATTAGACTTGAGAAGTGAAGCCATCTTCCCTGGTTTATGTCAGTACTTGTTACTGATTCACAACAGAATTAGGGTCTCAAACCATCCTCTGAGTGACACCATCTATCAGTATACTCCCATACCTTCTGATCTCTACCACTACTGTAAACAAGGTCAGATCTAACAGGTAAAACTTTAACACAAAATGAATCTTCAGCAAATCAAAAATAAAACAAGTCTCCTATGAGGCAGATCACTTACTTCAAAGATGCAGTCTCAGACAGAAAATTGACACGTCATTCAACTCAGAGCTCTCCTTTGTATGTACTCTTGTTGATTGTTGCTGAAGGCTTTTTCTTTTTTTGTAACATTGCCAATCTAGGTATAAGCTTTTGTTTACTTCTGTCTTTCCAGAAAGACAGAAATGATTTATGCAAGGAAATTGACTCACATGATGTAGAAGGCTGGCAAGTTCAAAATCTGTAGGGCAAGCCCACAGACTGCAAACAGTCCTGAGCCTGAAATCTGTAGAGCAGGCTAGAAACTCAGAATTATGACATTACAGTTTTGAAGCAATTTCTTCTTCTCCAGAAAACTTCCATTTCTGTTTATAAGGCCTTAAACATTATTGAAGGATGCCCACCCACATTATCAAGGGTAATCGCCTTTCCTTAAATTCAACTGATTCTAAATATTCATCACATCTTCAAAATACCTTCACAGCAACATTTGGACTAACATTTGACCAAAGGACTGGGTACCATAGTTCAGCCACATTAACATATAAGATTAACCATGGCATTTTATACCATTCTGAAAATGTTTTAGAGAAAACATCTTCACTTGCTTCTTAGGTATGTTTCGTCAATATTTCATGGGGACAAGAAATGTCCCTTATTCACATCTGTTTCTTCAGGACCAAGGACAGAATTCTCCTCAGAACAAATGCATAAACATTTAGGCAGATGAGGGTGAATATAAGGATGGAAGTAAGGATGAATGGAGAGGAAGGAGGAAGGAAGGAAAGAAAGATGGACAGTTCAAACCTCTCCTGCCTTACATCCATCTACAGTGATTGCTCCCTTGCTGAGAACTCATGCTGCCCTTTCATATATACTACAACTCTTGGCACTAGTCTAATGCTGCTTGATCTTCCAAATAAAAAATTAAACTCCTTGCCAAAAAAAAGTTATGTTTTACAAATTTTTATATCTTTATTTGTTGTTAAGTTGCTGTCATGTCCAACTCTTTGGCAACCTCATGGACTGTAGCCCTCCAGACTCCTCTGTCCCTGGGATTCTCCAGGCAAGAATACTGGAGTGGGTTGCCATTTCCTTCTCCAGGGGATCCTCCAGACCCGGGGATCAAACTCACATCCCCTGGGTTGCAGGTGGATTCTTTATCACTGTGCTGGAAAGCCCTTATTTATATCTTTGTACCACCTAGGAAAATGATGGAAATGTAAATAAACCAATATCTATATGGTGATTCTATAATTCAGTTTTGTTGATAATAGAACATTGGTGTGGGCTTCCCAGGTGACTCAGTGGTCAAGAACCTGCCTGCCAATGCAGGAGATACAAGAGATGTGGATTCAATCTCTGGTGGGGAAGATCCCCTGGAGGAGGCGATGGCATCCCACTCCAGGATTCTTGCCTGAAAAATCCCATAGACATAGACTGGTGGGCTACAGTTCGTGAGGTCACAAAGAGTCAGACACAACTGAGCCACTGAGCAGTCACACACGTAAAACACTGATACACATGTGGCTGCTAATCAAAACCTGTTTATTTATCTTTAAATCTAGTCTTTACCTATCTGTGACCAAGTCTTATTATCCTCCCTGTGGAACCACTGAAGAAGCTGTGACTCACTGAAGGTGGATGGTGTTACTGTGTGCTGGGTTCAGTGGGCTGCCGCACCTTGAGCAAGACATTTTGGTTTAATTATCAAATATGGAATCAGAAAGAAAAAATGAATGAAAAATCTTGTGCTGGCTATATTCTCTTTGTTCTTTGGATCTATTCTCTCCACCTCTGAGTTCCTGCCTTCTGGTCTAGGAACCTCACCCAGGCGGATGAAATGAATGGGCTCCCTTGCCTTTTGGCCGTGGGTTTGGTTTAGTCACTGGAATTTGGGAGAAAGAGAAGTGCAGAGAAGAAAACCTAGGAAACTGAAGGCTGGGCTTCTGCTGGGCACCCTCCTCAAACGCCATCTCAATCTCTTCATTTCTCTGCAAGTTTTCACTGCAACTGTCACCCAGTCCAGCTGACACCACTGCCCACTTGTAAAGCTTCTCCTACAGGTTAGGTTGTTATTACCACAAAACCTCCCCTTTAGGGACCAGAATACATATTGATTATCCATAACTGCATAATAAATTATCCCCAAACCTGGTGGCTTAAAGGACAACAGCCATTGATCACTTTATATGATTTCCATGGCTCTGCACTCAGCAGTGGCTGGCCTTGGTACTCTAGGCTCCAACTCTGTCTTGAAGCTGCAGCAAAGATCTTGGCTGAGCCACAGCCATCAGAAGGCTTGACTGGGCTGCGAGATCTACTTCCAAGCAAATCACTCGTGTGATTGACAAGCTGTGCCGATTCCTGGCCAGAGGACCCAGTTCCTGAGACAGAGACCACCCCCCAGGCAGCTCGAGAAACCCCTGAGATGGGGGTGCATTCCCAAGTGAGTGACCTGAGAGAGGGAGGGGAAGAGCCTCCTGCTGACCTCGTCTCAGGGGGTGAGGTCACACCATCGTTTCTGCAGAACGTTCCTGGGTACACGGATCACCCCTGTTTAATGCGGGAGGGAGCATGCAGAAGTTGGAACACCAGGAGAACAGCTGGCAAGTGTGTCTTGTGCCCCAGTCCTTATCCAGGGGCGGGGGGATGGATGAGGGATGTGGTGGTGAGGAGGACATGTGGATGGACATTCAAGTTTAGCAGGAGTCGCTTGGGCAGGTGTAGGGGAGGTGGTCTTTGATCTACATCCTCTTCACTCCCCTCCTGTAGTTCCCCTGTTTTCTTTTCTTCATTCATCTCAGCCATCAGCTCCATTCTATTGACCTTAGGAATGGCCATCCTGGAACAGAATATAATTAGTGTGCAAATGATCCTGGATTCTGCTTGCCAAACTCTGAAACCTCAGACAGAGAGAAAGGTATTTTATATAAAATCCTAGGGAAGCAGGAAGGATTGGGCTTTCTGACATTCCATCAGACTCAAAAGAGATGCTCCTGGCCGGAGAGAGGACAAAAGAGAGACCCCAGAAACCTGTGCGGTCCGAACACAAACGCTGCTGTCTATGATGTTTCCTGGGGTTCAACAAGACCCCTGACAAGAGAATATCACGTCTACTCCAAGAGAATGTGGCCTTGCCCCATGTCCTGGTGCCCCAATTGTGGCACAGAAGCCAGAGAGAAACTCCAAGGCTCAAAGGAAGACTTAGCAGAGAGCTGCAAACCTGAAATGCCAGGGGGACAGCAAGAGAAACATCTCAAACTGAACCTGTGTCCCTTGATGCCCGAGGACCACTGCTTCCATGTCTTGTCACTAGAGAAGATTCTGGGAGGAGTGGGAACTACGGACATCAGTGAGGTGTTTCATGTGCCCTAACAGGATGGGGACTCAGGGTCTAAGATGAAAGTGCTGAGCAGAAAGAAGCCATGGCTGTTTCTGTGCACAATGACTACAGCAGCCCCACTTCAGTCCCACTAGAACAGGTTGTATCAGTTAGCATCGTATGTAAAGCTCCTGGATTCTGTATGTGATCGCAGAAAAGACTAATTGAAAGTCTTCATTGATTTAAAAAAAAAAATACTCACCATAATAATTTGTTAAAGCCTGTCTGCCTCTGTGTTAGGAAAATTTGTCAATTATACAGTTCCTATCTGATATTAAATGTGTCCAGGTGCCCACATAACAGCTTTGCCTATAGTAAAGCTAGTGTCATCCCAGTTTCTAGGAGAATAAACTGTCTGGAAAAGCCTGGATGGGTTTAGCCAGTTCATGAAAACTACCTCTCTTGTCTTGAAACCCTTTCTCTCTTTCAAGAATCATCTTCCAAGGTTTAAGGGCCTTCTTAGCCAGGATGATTTCCTCAACTCCCCTGTAATAATCACTCCATTTCCTTGCACTTTCATAACCTTCTGTGTCTCATTTGCTGATTCAGTCAGCTTCTGGCTGTGTGGGTTTCCCCGTGTAGCTCTTGACTCCTGTAAGTCACAGGCTCTTTACCGACTTGTCTACAGGCAGGAGCAGAGGCTCGACCATAAAGACAACAAAATAAACTACAATTTCTTAAATTCAAGCGCAAAAGTGAACTTGGCACCCTAACCACAACTCCTTTGACAAAAGTCACACCTCCGACGCCCTCCCTTCCACCCTCAAAGTATCTGTTCTTGTCCATCTCTCCCCCAACAATCACTGCCCTCTCCATGCCTCCTACATACAGGTAACCTTCCCATTGAAAGAGTGGTTTTTACATTCAAAGTCAAAGCTTGATCTCAGGCATCTGCACTCAAAAGCCAGCCTGGCCACATCCCAGGTGTGCAACCTGGAATGAGCTATCTCCCCTCCTGACTTCACTTCCTAATCTGTAAGAAAAGTAAGCATACAGTTTCAGAGGGTTTCCTAAGCAATGGGGAAGACCCCGCAGGAGGCAGAGCTGAGAACATAGCCCAATGTACTGTTGACTTCCCAGGAGACTCAGTGCGCCCTCTTGCCCTCACAATGCTGACAGCGCTCCCACTTCCTGAGTCCTCTCTGGCCAGTGAGCCGTGTTCAGGGCTGGCTGGTGTGAGGACAGACACACTCTTTGCTGTCATTTTCCTTCTCCAGGAGAATTTCCACACACCCGGGAAGCAACGCTGGTGCTCCATAGCCCTGCACACTCTGAGATCTCTCGTTACGGATGAAAGCAGGGAGAGCAAGACAGAGCCGTGAACTTCACAGCTGCAGAGCCTGAAAGCTCCTGCTTGGTTCGTATAAATCCAAGACTAGACGTAGCACTAAAGCTCCCTATTCCCCCTACCCCAGCTTCCTCAAGCTCCTCAAGGAAAGCTAAGCTTTCAGCAAACACCCCATGAATTCACCAATTCAGTTTTATGCAGCTATGCAAACACTGAGCTTTGTTCTGTTTTCTTTAGGAATGGGGCAAAGAACCCCCCAAAGTAGTAAATCAAGCTCAATTATTTTAGTTACCATGTCCTTCCCCAAGAAAACTCCAAGTCAGCAGTTGAAACAACCAACCTCTTAAAAATAATTAAAAGCAGACATCTGGAAAGCACTAGTTATGTAGGCATTCGCAGTCTCAGAAACATTCTACGGATAACCAAGCCTTAGTTAAAGAAAGGAAAAAAAGGAGAATTTTTCAGTTTCTTTTAAACAGAAGCTTATCACCCATGAACATGAAACACAAATGTCCAACAAAAATTTACTTTTCTCTTTCAGCAAGTTAATGTCAACACATGTTATTAATTTTTGCTACCAAGCTGGTCTTGGTGGGGAGTCTGGAAGCTTGGCCAACCAGCGTTTAATGAGCTGTTGGTTGTTCAATAGCAAATGCATCACAAGGAGGCCAGATGGACCACTCAATTACACCCTCCACATGCTGTTTTGGAATGTGGAAAGGCTCCCCCTTCTCTGGCACACCTTTCAATTTATGTAAAATATACTGTTTTTCAGTCCTATAAACGCATCTTCGTGGAATTGCCAACGCCACCGTTAACCCCGGTCACTATCTTGGAGCTTTAGCATCTGAGGGCTGAAGCACCTACATCTCTCCTACTTCCTCACAAAGAAAAACAGCATCAATACACATATTTTATCTCTCATAGACTGGAAAACAATCCATTGTCCCCAAAGTAACAATCCACTGTTTGCTTAAGTGAATTCCTGTGAGGTAGACAAGCCAAGTTTTTGCTTTATTTTTATCTGAAGTGCTAAACCCTTTTCAATCTGTAAATTACGAAAAACCTGGCTTCTCCATAAAAGCTACTTAAAATTGTAATGGCATTTTAACCATTCTCCCTTTGAAACAAAAGAAATGTGCACACCTTTGGGCAAAAAGCTCCTTTGAATAACAGAATAGATACAGGATCCCAACTTGTCAGAATGGTGATTTTTGGAATAAATAAAAAGCAAGCAGAGTGATCTTTGCCAACTTTTAAGTGCACACGGCATTAATTTCATTCAACAACCAATAACGTACAGGGTGCCTACAATGTGCAAGGGGATTCAGTGGATCCGAAGGTCACACAGAAGGGACAAGTGATTATTCTTAGGCCGCAATTTCTGGTCTCTAAGGCCTACAATCCAGAAGCGAAGAGCTCCCCCATACAATGGTGAGGTTGAACGGTGGTAAGTAGTATTTACCTGTAAATCTTTAGTTTTGTAGATGATCTTCCCTGAACCCCCAGAACACCTGTGGTCCTCTTTATACTTTCACATTGTATAAAAGCTGTGGATTTCTTCCTGCTTACACTGAGCTTTTTAAAAGGGAAGTTTCTCATCTTATTTATGTTTGCATCTTGGGCACTTCCATAAAGTGGCTGGTTCAAAATGTGTGATTTTATGTACCTGCGTACATAGATAAGTAGATAGAGAGATTGATTGGTTGCTAGATAGGGGAGAGAGAGAGACAGAATATGAAATCATGAATTAGTGGTGATGGCCTCTAAAAGCAATGGCATCCGTAAGGTCATGAGATGTGGCCATCAGCTAGACTGAGTGTACAGGAAATAACCTTCCCATGGGTCCTCCATATTCCTCCAGGGGTCCTTCTTACCCGTGTTAAGTTCATCTAGAAATTAAGACCTGTCCTAAGCAGTGGAAAGAATTCCCAGCTTTGAGTCTGAACATCGAAGTTCTACACCACACTCTGCTTCAGGGCTCCCACACTCTTTCATTTGCCTAGTGCTGCTCTTCCCCAAACACATTCACCAAGGGACAGAGCCCAGGATGGTGACCCCAGCAGATGGGACCAAAGAGACGGGGACGGTGAATCCTCAGGGTGAACCAGTCAGAGTGTAAGTCCTTCTCAAAGGACAAAGAGGCAGCCGAAGCAAGGTCCTGTTTCTTGAGGCATGCTTTTCCCCCATTAAGTGAACATTCAAGGTAAGCACTATGGTTCCTGTATATTATCAATAACAATTTCTATAGATGTACAAATGCTGCTGCCGTTTAGTAGCTCAGTCATGTCTGATTCTTTGCAACCCAATGGACTATAGGCCGCCAGTCTCTCCTGGTCCATGGATTTCCCAGGCAAGAATACTGGAGTGGGTTGCCATTTTCTTCTGCAGGAGATCTTCTCCACCCAGGGATTAAACCTCCACCTCCTTCTTGGCAGGCAGATTCTTTTCCACTGAGCTCAGTTCAGTTCAGTTCAGTCACTCAATTATGTCCGACTCTTTGCGACTCCATGGACTGCAACACGCCAGGCCTCCCTGCCCATCACCAACTCCCAGAGTTTACTCAAACTCATGTCCATTGAGGCAGTGATGCCATCCAACCATCTCACCCTCTGTCGTCCCCTTCTCCTCCCACCTTCAATCTTTCCCAGCATCAGGGTATTTTCCAATGAGTCAGTTTTGGTATCAGGTGGCCAAAGTATTGGAGTTTCAGCTTCAACATCAGTCCTTCCAAAAAACACTCAGGACTGACCTTCTTTAGAATGGACTGGTTGGATCTCCTTGCAGTCCAAGGGACTTTCAAAAGTCTTCTCCAACACCACAGTTCAAAATAATCAATTCTTTGGCACTCGGCTTTCTTTGTAGTCCAACTCTCACATCCATACATGACTACTGGAAAAACCATAGCTCCACTGAGCTACCCATCACTAAACATACCCTAAACACAAATCAGCTTTCTAAATAATTTAGATTAATGTTCTAAGAATTCCTGAAGTTTTAGAGAAGAGAGAGTAAGGGGCTTGCTGCCAGTAATAACAATAATGCTGATCAGAAAGAAGGGCCATCTGTATGTTAGTATAGGGCCATTCAACAAACACTCCTAAAACCTGTATATTTTGACTTATCTAATCCCCAGAATGCTATAAGACATGTAAAACTATTAGTATCTTTATTCTTCATTATACACAGAACATTTATAAACCGTGCTCAGTTTCATGGATAAGAAGTTGCAGAGTTTGGATTTAAATCCAGACATTCTGACCTCCAGAATGACTCCACACATCATGGCCAAGATTTCAGAAATTCATGTTTCTGAACATCTATGTAAAATTTATTTATCATTCAGGATTTTTAGGGAAAACAAATACAAAAGAAAATTTGCTCCAGCAATTTCAGTTTATCAGAGTTCAAGTCAATACCAATTTACTGAAGAAATAAATAAACCAAACTTAAAACAAGGGGCTGTATTGTCTTAACCTCTCTAACATTTTACATGATTTTTTAATCTCTCAGGTGAATGCTTCATTGGAAAATATTTTTTAAATTAACTTTTAACTGTATCATTAAATCTAATTTTTTAAAACTCCTTATTATGCATATCTATACCATGTCTATATTCAGTTGCCAATAGGTCTTCAAACTATGAGAAATATGAATACTAAAAATATTTCTGTCTGGTTGGAAATTTTCTTTAGGTCTACGGGTGTAAATCAACAAAGCTGTGGATGGAACATGTTCTTTTCCCACATGAGTCAGTTAACTTTGCCCAGAAAGAAACTATGTTTCTTGACCTTGGAATTCACCCTGGCTCTCACCAACCATACTTCAACCAACATATACATTTGAAATGTGTTTCAAATGTATTTCCAAAAAAAAAAATGCAAAAGATTATACATGATTTAGTTCATCTTTGGCCACAGCTTAAGTCACAGCTTGAAAATATGTTCTCTATATATGTGTTCATTAGGTAGAGTAGATTGATATACTTTAAAATGTGAGTTTAGACTAAAAATAATTTAAATAATAATGTTTACAGACATGTTACAAAGCTATACAAGAAATCAGAGGTAGATGCCTGTTATCCAGGAAACAGTGGGTCCTGTTAATGTAGTGTGATCTCCTAAACCCCATTACTGAGAATAAAAATCTTTTAAAGTAATTTTATTTAATGCTATTAGTGCACTGGAAATAAAATATCAAAGCCTGGCTTAGTCTTCCAAACGAAAAAAAAAAAAAAAAGTGTGAGTATGTTTAACTTTAGGATGAAATTTAGTGCTATTAATGAAAATTAGTATCATTACAATGGAGCTTCCCCGGTGACTCAGTGGTAAAGAATGCATGAGAGGTGGGTTCAATCCTTGCACAGGAAAGATCCCCTAGAGACGGAAATGTCAACCCACTCCAGTATTCTTACCTGTGAAATCCCATGGACAGAGGAGCCTGGCAGGTTACAGTCCATGGAGTCCCTAAAGAGCTGAACACGATCTCGTGACTAAACAATAATAAAAGTCTTTACAATAAATCAGGCCTTGAGTGCATTTTTTATTAAAAAACTATGCAGGGGGATTAAAATGTATTATCTGTGTTTGTTCTTGTGGCTAATATTTGGTACTAACATTGCTTTGCTTTAACTTCCTGACATAAGCCCACTGAAGCCAGTGAACAAGGGGAAACCAGAGACACAAAATATTAAGACAGGATTTGCTCTCGCCCTCTATTTATAGATGAGGAAGCTGCACCCAGGATAGGGAAATGACTTGCCAGGTTAACAGAGGAAAGCGAAACAGAACTTAGGTTTTCCTCACTGCTCAATGCCCCCGCCCCCGCAGGCTCCACCCATCTCTTCTCTAGTGTCTCTTTTGCTTCAACAAGTATCAGTCAGTTCAGTTCAGTCGCTCAGTCGCTCAGTCGTGTCTGACTCTTTGCGACACCATGAATCGCAGCACGCCAGGCCGCCCTGTCCATCACCAACTTCTGGAGTTCACTCGGACTCAAGTCCAGCGAGTCCGTGATGCCATCTAGCCATCTCATCCTCTGTCGTCCCCTTCTCCTCCTGCCCCCAATCCCTCCCAGCATCAGAGTCTTTTCCAATGAGTCTGCTCTTCGCATGAGGTGGCCAAAGTACTGGAGTTTCAGCTTTAGCATCAGTCCCTCCAAAGAACACCCAGAACTGATCTCCTTTAGGATGGACTGGTTGGATCTCCTTGCAGTCCAAGGGACTCTCAAGAGTCTTCTCCAACACCACAGTTCAAACGCATCAATTCTTCGGCACTCAGCCTTCTTCACAGTCCAACTCTCACATCCATACATGACCACTGGAAAAACCATAGCCTTGACTAGATAGGTATGGTTACTATTAAAAATGTGACAGGGAAAGAGAAGACTTGAGAGAGCCCTCCTCAGGGGTCTCTGGGTAGCTGGGCTCTCACGTGGGGACCTGGGCTACAAGGAAAAAACCAAAAGGCAATATGATGGCTGTAGAGGCAGGAGAGGACCAGCAACGCACACGTGCTCCCGGCGCAGGATGACGGACGAGACAGAGCGCATCTTCTGCACACCTTCTTGCACAGAGCGGGCAACTAATCCATGTTAATTTTCTTCCCTTTCTGCATAGTTTTTCCTAGAAGGTATCTCTAGTCCACTAAATGATAGTGCCTGCTTATCTCTAGAATTCCAAGTTGGATTAGCATTGACAAGCAAAAACAAACAAAAAAAATCACCTGCTTCTCTGTGCATCATCTAAATCGGCAGGGCAGGAATGCTGCCCTCTTTAATGGGTCATGAGAGAATTACAGAGGTTTCATGGCGAGGCTGGGACTCAGTTTGTGGTTTGGAGATTTCCAACAGCACGTTCTGGTGATTAAGAAAAGCAAATGGTCAGTTTCTGACTGGCTTTGTCTGCTCTGCCTGATGCTTCTGACTGGCTTCCAAGGTCTTTAATCCTTTCTTCTTTCCCTCCCCAATAAAACACATTCACACATTTCCCTTGTAATGTGGTATGCTAAGAGGATATGGATTTTCATTTCTTTGGCTTCTGAATATATTTCGTTAGCAAGGAAATTCTCTCCAGAGGAACCTGGGGCTAAGGATCACTTGTATAGATGCCTTGGAAAACTGAAGTACTAAGGCAGTCAGGCCAAATAGTGTTTGCTTGAAGCTTTCTGAGGGAAAAGAGATAAGGAAGACTATAGGTAAGAGAATAAAGGAGGAAAAAGGAAAAGGTGTATGTGTTTCTCCTAAGATTTTATTTTGAAAACTTTAAAATAAGAAAGTAAAAAAAAAAAAAGAATATCCGACATTTATACCCCAAACATACTGAAAAACAGTTTGCATTTAGTCAAATTGCTATTCTTTCCTGTATATGTTCCCCCTGAACCATTTTAAAATAAGTAGAAGACACAATGAATCCCTACCCCCATAACATTTGATATTCCTCCTAATAATAAGAACATATTCTCACTTATCGGAGAAGGGGATGGCACCCCACTCCAGTATTCTTGCCTGGAAAATCCCATGGACTGAGGAGCCTGGTAGGTTGCAGTCCATGGGGTCGCAAAGAGTCAGACACGACTGAGCGTCTTCACTTTCACTTTTCACTTTCATGCTTTGGAGAAGGAAATGGCAGCCCACTTCAGTGTTCTTGCCTGGAGAATCCCAGGGACGGGGGAGCCTGGTGGGCTGCCGTCTATGGGGTCGCACAGAGCCAGACACGACTGAAGTGACTTAGCTGCAGCAGCAACAACCTTTTCACATATACTCTTGCCACTTTAAATATGCTAATAGGAATAATGAAAGTGAAAGTTGCTCGGTTGTGTCTGACTCTTTGCAGTCCTGTGGACTATACAGTTCATGGAATTCTCCAGGCCAGAATTCTGGAACGGGCAGCTGTTTCCTTCTCCGGGGGATCTTCCCAACCCATGGATCAAACCCAGGTCTCCTGCATTTTGTGTGGATTCTTTACCAGCTGAGCCACCAGGGAAGCCCAAATAGGAATAATAACAATAATAATAGCAGAATACAACACCATAAAATATCCAACCTATATGTACATCTCTTCAATTTTATATCTCTTAATTTCTTTTTCTTATTTTCTTTTGCTTTGAACTGAGATCCAACTGAATATCATGCATTGAACTCAGTTGTTATTGACTCAGTCTCTTTTGTCATGGAATAGACCTCTCTCTTGTGTTTAGTTTTAATCTCATTGTATTATTTAAAAATGGCAAGTGGCTTTGTAGAATGTCCCATTGCCTGGTTGGTATTCTTTTCATTCATAATCTCATGACATCATAACTTGTTCCTTACTCTTTTTAAACTGGAGGTTAAGTCTATGACCAGGGTCAATGCACTGTAGCCATGGGCCAAGTCTTGTCCACAACCTGTTTTTGTGAATAAAGTTTTATTAAAACACAATTACACTCAGTTATTTAGATATTGTCTGTGGCTGCCTTTGCCTTATGATGGAACTGGGGATTTGTAGCAGAGAGCATATGGTCCACAAAGACCAAAATATTTATATTTTCTCCCTTTACAGAAAAGTTTGCCAGCCCTTGGTCTATAAGGTTGATTAGATGCAAGCTTAACATAGAGGGCAAGAATCTTTCGGAGGTGCTACTGGGTACCTTCTGCTGCACCATATCAAGTGTCAGGCTGTCCCTCCACTAATGTTGCTCACACATCATCTTCTGTCCACTGGAAAATTTGTGTCCTTTTCTTTGAAGGTACTAAGGAATTCAGGGTAAATACATTGACACTATGCCTTTCCCAACAATCTTATAAATCAAAGATTTTATTTGCTGATTGCCTGAGTCAATCATTTCTACTCTATTAGGATGTTACGTTTTTTAGACAGCACTGATGTAAAGCAAGGTGTATCTTGTTTCCTTTTTGTTAATTTTGCTTTTCTTTTTGTTTGTGTTTCATAGGAAATCTTGGATTGTTTTAAATCGCTAATGGAAAACCTTATACTAAATACTTTGGATGCTCAACTTGTGCCACTGATTTTGCAATGGAAGCCTCTTTAAAATAGTTCTTTTACACTTTTGACACAACCCCCTTCATGTTTAAAACTCTCAGACTTAAAGGGCACCTCTCATAGGGACACCTCAGAAGTGGTTTGTATATTCCCTGCCCCAGAGCCAAAATCAGCCATTTCTCTAAAGAGGCTTAGCTCTTTTTTGTGGGAGATGGTATTTAGTGTCTAAGATCTGAGCGCTTGCTCGCTGCTTCAGAGAGGCTTCTGGTTGCTCATGAGCCTGTTGAATAGTTAGAGCTAGAAAGCCGAAAGAACTCATGACTTGACATTACCCTTCCCAACTCAAGGTTACCTTAGGGAGCTTCCCACAGGCCTATTTGTATCCATTGTTTCTTACGCTAAAAAATCATGGTTCTTAAAATCATTGCTACATATTTATTTATTGACCTTACCCTACAGTGTGATAATAATTTTGACATTTGAAAGCAATATTGTAAGAACAGAATCACTGCTAACAAGAAACATACTCCTTGAGGTTACATATTTCTTCTCCGCCTTCCCCCTTTCCTCTCCTCCTCCTTTTTATTCTCTTGTGCCCCCCACCCCTCCTTCTTCCCAATGAACGATCCAGGCACCATGTCCAAATTCCTTCGATACCATCTTTTCTTTGCATGATTATAAATATGTTTGCAATTTTAGTTTTCTTTTCTTTATGACTTAAATTTCCCACATATGCAATATTTTTCCACACTCCTTATCTTGGATTCCTGGAGAAACCACCCATAGAGAGGTGTAGAGTCTTGAAACGTCCTGCAAAGTGACCTCAGGATGCTGGAGGCCGCTTGTGCTACTTGAGCACAGGAAAGGCACCCGGGCCTCAGGAGAAGAGCTGGAGAACCTGCCTGAGGACACAGGTGAGCCGGCACGTCCTCACTTTAATGTCCCTGCATCACCCTCTACTGGCACAGCTCCGTATTGTGCAGGAGGCAGAGGACGTGATGTATGAACAGGGTCCAGTCCCCGTTCTTACAAAGCAGGGACTGAGGGTGGCTTTGGACCCCAGAGACAGGAAATTGATAACCAGCTGGTTTATTCATAACCCACAGGTCTTCCCACAGCTCGGCTCCTGGCCACTGCTTTCTTTTGCAGCCTTGTCGGGGAGAAACCCTCACTGTCCAATGTCTCTGCAGAAACCTTGGCACTCCTAGGAATGCCTTTCTGGCTCCATGACCTCGGTTGTCTCTAGTGTTCAAAAAACCATTAGGATTTTGTAGATAATCTGGCTTTCCCTCGTTGTGTGCTCAGTAGCGATGGTCTTCTGAGGCTTCTCCCTTCTGAGTGGAAGTAGACTAGAGGGTCAGTAATTCGAGAGCAGAATCACACAGAGTGTGTGCAGCACAAGGGTGGATGTGGGAACAACTATGCCCTGGTGGGAAGACGGATCTGGAGGTCAACTTATTTCTTTTTTTAAAAAAAAGCACAGCTTAATATTGAACAACACTTTCCAAAGTCATCTGTTTAGCTAAACTCTCAAACAGATCCAAAGTGAACTTTTGCAGAGATGTTCATCACACTCTTGCTTGTGCAGTGAAGTACCAGGGGCTGTCTTGGCATCCGCCCTGCGGGAGTGGATGGAGACACGTAATGGGGATGCACCATGGGGCCCCAAGCAGCAGCTCAGAAAACAGATCAGATGTACTCAGAGTAATGTGAGTGGATCTTACAACCTCACTTGCTGATATGCACAGCACAGGGGCATAAATTACAAGTAATGCACATAAACTAGACTTTGCAAGGATAGATGTGAACAAAAGGAGATACATTCACACATTAGAAAGATTGCCTGTGGGAGCCAGGAAATGGAATTGGAGAATGAGAATACAAAGAAATAATAATAGCTAATAAAAATGATAGTCAGCCATTACTACAGTACATGCTGGATGTGGGCTTTGCACAAATTAACTTTTTTAGTCCTCAGTACAACCCTAAGAGATTGAAACTATTATTATCTTCATTTTATTACAAATGAGAATACTAAAGCACAGAGAAGCGAAATAAATAGCCCCAGACAACACAAATAGCAAGGTAGTAAATAAAATTAGCAGATCAATGATGATAAAGTGCCATGAAGTGAGAAGAATGATCAACTCAGTCCTCTGTGCCTGAAACTTAGTGATAATAACAATAAAATCAACAGTGACCACAGGAGAATATGCATGAACTGGTCTTCCTATAGTGTATGGTCTAATTAGTCTAATAAACACACACACTAAGTCGCTATTTTGAAGAGAGAGACCAAATTACATTGACATAATGCCTTTGAATTTTGATGCTGGAGAAGACTCTTGAGAGTCCCCTGGACAGCAAGGAGATCAAACCAGTCAATCCTAAAGGAAATCAACCCTAAATATTCACTGGAAGGACTGATGCTAAAGCTGACGCTCCAACGCTTTGACCACGTGGTGCGAAGAGCCGACTCATTGGAAAAGACCCTGATGCTGGGAAAGATTGAAGGCAAAAGAAGAAGGGGATGACAGAGGATGAGACGGTTAGATAGCGTTACTGACTCAGTGGACATGAATCTGAGCAAACTCCAAGAGATAGTGAAGGACAGGGAAGCCTGGCATGCCTCACTCCATGGGTCCCAAAGAGTAGGACATCACTTATTGACAGAACAACAATATGCTATACAGATGGAGAAGGAAATGGCAACTGACTCCAGTATTCTTCCCTAGAGAGTCCCATGGACAGAGGAGCCTGGTGGGCTACAATCCACGGGTCAGAGAGAATCTAACACGACTTAGCAGCTGAGCACAAAATACATAGACGTTTCTTTTGCTCCATTTTTGGATCTTAGCTGGATATTACAGCTTAACTCCCATCATGTTTGGTTTCTTTATTTTGCATTTAGACCAGCAAGAAAGGAGAAAAGAGCATGGAGTCTACAGTTATGGCTTTAAGATTGTAAGTACACACTATTTCTTTTGCAGCCTGTTGACCAACACTCAATCAGATGGCAGGACCTGGTCTCCATTTGGACAATGAGACTGCTTGAGTAGCTGGCTCCAGGCACAATTTAGGATTTCCATCATCAATAGGAGCAGGATGAAAGAATATTAGTAAATAATTTTCATTTCTTATCGTCCTTCATTCAGAAGGGTGCACTTTATGTTTTTCTCCTACTTTCTCATCAAAGAATATTATCCAAGTTGTTTAGCAACCCCAAATGAGGGAAATTTCAATATCCTCAAGCTAACTTAAAAGTTTCACCTGGTATTTTCTTCAAAAAGAGTCAAAAACTTCCTTCTCTACCTGACACTTTGTTGTCGTTGTTTAGTTGCTTTAGTTGTGTCTGACTCTTTGCAATCCCGTGGATTGTAGCCCTCCAGGCTCTTCTGTCCTTGGGATTTCCCAGGCAAAAATACTAGAGCGGGTTGCCCTCTCCTTCTCAAGGGGATTCCTAACCCAGGGATCAAACCCACGTCTCCTGCATTGGCAGGCGGATTCTTTACCACTGAGCCACCTGGGAAGCCCCACCCTGATGCTTAATGTTTACCAAATCCAGCATCTGCCTGTTACTTACCTGTTTGGTGATGGAGCAGTGTAAGGAGTTCAGCGTTAAGGACTGCAGAGTGCTCCCAGCACCCGAGGACTAGCAGAGCTCTGCAGACTCGAGAAACTTCCTTTATGAATAAACCCCCGTTCATACCTCAGCTTTTTATTCTATAAAACACTGTGTAGCAAAAGGAAAGATTGGAGGTGAAGGCAAGGCAATTTTCTCAATGAAGCCACTATTATTCGGACCTTGGCTTAAGGTCCAATATCATCGTAAAATGTAACCTTCATGGACTCCAGGTTTTCTGAGCATAAATTGCTTTTGTTTTGAGCACTCAGCATACTAGACAGCACAGGCTGAGTTATACCTTATTATGTGTGTGTTTGTCGCTCAGTCCAGTCTGACTCTTTGTGACCACATGGACTTTAGCCCACCAGGCTCTTCTGTCCATGGGATTTCCCAGGTAAGAATACTGGGGTGGGTTGCCATTTCCTCCTCCAGGGGTCTTCCAGACCCAGAGATTGAACCTGAGTCTCTTGTGTTAGGAGGCGGATTCTTTACCACTGAGCCACCTGGGAAATCCTGATCTTATTAAGATAAACTCAAATCAGTGTGGCTTAAAACATGTCTACCTTGATTCTCTAGAGGCTCTGGTCCACATTATTCCCTATGAGGATCTGAGCTGATACAGGGGCCAGTCTGGACAACCAATATCAGCAGGGAAGAATGAGCTGACCTGTGTCTTGGTTCTCCATGTCCCATCAGTCCCATGAGAACAAGTCACTGCTGTTCACACTCCATGTCCCATCAGTCAAGAACAAGTCACTGCTGTTCACGTTTTATTGGAGAAAGTAAGGCACAAAGAAGTGGCTATCCTCACCTGTTCCTACAAGACAAAGCTGTGGAAATGTTTAATAAATGACATTAAGGACTATCACAACTACAACTGCTAAATAAACAGTTATCTTAAGAAGAACTTCTCAAACTGAATCTATCTAACTATAGTAAATAACTCTTAAATAACATTCAAAAAAATAATGTTCAGTACAAGATGCAAGCAAAATATTTGTATTAGCCTTTTGTTTCTTTTTTTTTCCTTTCTTTTTGCTTGTATTTGCCACAGTGTGTCCTGTTTATTGTCTGTCAATTAAACATCTCATTGTTGGCAGCTTCACCAAAGATCTTATTTTAAGACGCCCCTTGCAGGAAGTGGCAGTTTGTTTTCACAGGCGATGTATAAAATTCACAGTGAGTACTTTGCAATCGAATACAAGTTAATAGATCATTTTATAATAGGCTATACAATATGACAGTCCTCTTTAAATAAATATATAAGTTTCAGTTGTGTCAGACTCTTTGTGACCCCACAGACTATAGCCCACCAGTCTCCCCTGTCCATGGGACTTTACAGAGAAGAATACTGGAGTGGGTTGCCATTTCCTCCTCCAGGGGGGATCGTTTGATTGATTCTTTACTATTTAGCCATCTGGGAATACATATAAATAAATATGTATGTATGTGTATATATATATGCTGCTGCTGCTAAGTCGCTTCAGTCTCACTTCAGTTGTGTCCGGCTCTGTGCCACCCCAGAGACAGCAGCCCACCAGGCTCCTCTGTCCCTGGGATTCTCCAGGCAAGAACACTGGAGTGGGTTGCCATTTCCCTCTCCAATGCATGCATGCATGCATGCTAAGTCTCTTCAGTCATGTCCAGCTCTGTGCAACCCCATGGACAGCAGCCCACCAGGCTCTTCTGTCCACAGGATTCTCTAGGCAAGAATACTGGAGTGGGTTGCCATTTCCTTCTTGAAGGTATATGTATAGGTGTGTATATACATATGGATATATAGAGAGATAACTTTTAGAAATTCTGACAGGTGCTAGCAATTGGCAGGAAAGCATAGAAACTCTCAGCCATTGCAGCAGTCCTTATCTGCACCCCAGTCACACCTGTATAGGGAGATCTGAAGTGAAGTGAGAGTCACTCAGTTGTGTCCAACTCTTTGTGACCCCAAGGACTGTAGCCCTCCAGGCTCCTCTGCACATGGGGTTCTCCAGGCAAGAGTACTGGAGTGGATTGCCATTTCCTTCTCCAGGAGATCTTCCCAACCCAGGGATTGAACCCGGGTCTCCCGCATTGCAGGCAGACTCTTTATTGACTGAGCCACCAGGGAAACCCTTGGGGAAATCTCATTCACAAGTCAAGCTATAGTCACGTCTGGCTAGAAAGCCATTTTGCTGATGATACTCGGTCTAAGTTTATTTCCTATGCACTCTCGCCTTTTGCTTTATGCAGAAAGGTACTGCTTCAAACTGCCCAGGATGCCATAAAAATCAGCCACTGGTCAGATCAGCGCACAGAAGGGCTGGGAGACCTGCCAGGGCTGGAGGACAATTGCCGTGCTTCTTTCTTGCTCCTTCAGACTGTAGCGCCGCATGTCTACAAGCACACTGCTCATCTCCGTAAAGTACCTCTTCTTAGGGTCCAGGTAACGTCGTGTCATCCCCAGGGACAGGAACAACTTCTTACAGGAACTGCTCTGTGGTCTCAGATCCCACACTTGCTCCTCTCGTCAAGCACCCGACCCTACTGGGTCCCTGCAACGAAGTCTGTGTGTTTTGATGATCCGGAGTGACCCTCACCCCTGCCTGGACCCTGGGGGATACAGCTGTTCAAATCAGTGGTCATGATCATTTTGTTTGTCTTCATACATCTTTGTGCTCAGTCACTCAGTCCTGCCTGACTTTCTGTGGGACTAAAACCCACCAGGATCCTGTGCATGGAATTTTCCAGGCAAAAATCCTGGAGTGGGTTGCCTTTTCCTCCTCTAGGGGATCTTCCCAACCCAGGGGTTGAATCTGAGTTTCCTCTGTCTCTTGCATTGGCAGGCAGATTCTTTACCACTGAGCTACCTGGGAAGCCCTTCTTTATCTATACAAGGGTCAACTCATGAACATGTTTACCCAATGACTTAAATAGAAAATAACTGAGCCTTGGAAAGGCAAAAGCTGTTACCAAAATCTACTTTTCCTCTCTCAATTTCTCGATGTCAAGCCCTCAAAATTTATATCTCACAATGATTTCCCAAGATTTCCTGTTTCACCAAGGTTGATTGAGCACTTTTTCTTGTTGTTTTTCTTTATTTATTTTCAGTTGAAAGATAATTACAATATTGTATTGGTTTCTGCCATACATCAACATGGATCAGTCACAGGTATACATATGTCCCTTCCCTCTTGAGCCTCCCTCTCTCTTCCCATACCATCCCACCCCTCCAGGGTGTCACAGAGCCCTGGTTTGAGTTCACTGAGTCATGCAGCAAATTTCCACTGACTTGCTGTTGTTGTTTTCACAAGCCAGGCATTGTAGGGAGAGATTTCACTTCACATTTTGCTTATTCCAATTAGCTTGTCAGTTGCCAGTGACAAGCAACTTGAATCTTCTGCCAGTGATCTTATACTTGAACTCTCACCCATGCATTAGATGTCTGTTGTGTTCAATAAAGCTTGTGTTTGGCTTCTTTGTTTTGTTTTGTTTTGTTTTTCAGTTGAAATGATATCTACTGGGCCAAGTACTATGTTTTTGTCCTCATCCTGATGCTTCTTTACTTAGTGATTTGGGGTTGGGCTCAGATGTCCACACTTCTTCTTGGGCCTCTGGCTCCATCCTTGGTACAGTCAAGAGAGAGCCCCCAGAGGGAGATGGCACTATGGGGAGGGGTAAGGGATGCCCCCTCCCCTGTTCCTGTGCACCCGGGGGGCATCCCAGCAATGACTCCATGACCAAAAGTCAGTGTTGCTACTCTGTAGGTCCAAGAGTCCTAAAACGAAGTGTCCAGCTTGTCTGCCTCAAAACTCTGCCCTCCCTCAGGCCCTCAGGGATCTCTCTAAGCATTGTCATTTTACTCATCACCATCTCTTTCCTTGGTTCCCTAAGTTCTAGGGGTATTCCCTGCTCATATGGTTGCCATTCTATGATGTCTTAGTGCTTTTTTTTTTTTTTTTTGCCATCCCAATTCTGAAATGAGAAGTGAACAATGCTTTACTGTTGGGCTCCCCTGGTGGGTCAGCTGATAAAGAATCTGCCTGTAATGTAGGAGACCTGGGTTTGATCACTGGGTTGGGAAGATCCCCTGGAGAAAGGAAAGGCTACCCACTCCAGTATTCTGGCCTGGAGAATCCCATGGACTATATAGTCCATGGGATCGCAGAGTTGGACACGACTGAGTGACTTTCAGTTTCACTACCAATGCTTTATAGTAAATGTTCTGTTTAAATAACTGATATTCTCTGATATATATGCCAAATATAGAAAACGTATAGAACGTTGTTAAAAATTATAAATTGAGTTACCACCCGAGGATAGCTATTATCAATATTTTAACCCCTATTATTAATATTTTAACCTCTTTCTCCAAGTATTTCCTATGAATAAATATTTTTGAGACTGGCATTCACTATTAGAACTAGATACATAAAGTATCTGTTTTTCCTTTATTTTATTTTAAAGATCACAGGCAGAGATTCATCAAATTATAGAAGCACTTATAAGTTGTTTGATTAATATATTTGGTCACTTTATTCCAAAGTTTAATGGGAGATCTAGTGAGTCAACTCAAAGATGTAGACAATTATATTCCAGAGCAACTAATGCTGAGGTTCTGGGAGAGTCTTTGTTGCACTAAGGATACCATGCATAGAGCAGAGCAATAAACAGCCAAAAGAGAGATGTAAGGGCACATACTCTGAGTTCCAGGTCATTTCTGGTGACACCAAGATGCTTCTCAATTAAGTATTTGTATGTCATGCCCCTGGCTTGAGTATAAGCCAGAACTGAATTATTGAATGATGCTTCATGACTTAACAAGCACCCCCAGCAATGCAGGCCAAGTGTGTGGAGAAGCTCAGACTTGTGTAAGCTGTTGTCCATGTCATCACACACATGATTTGAGACCTGTGAGATGTAGAGCCTGTGACGGAATTGGATAAATGGACCAGCACTTCAGTGGGGCAAACTTCTCCAAAGGCCATGGGAAGGGACCAGGAGAAGACGGGGAACCTTCACGTTGAGCGGTGGAGCTGACCCCTGAGCAAGCAGAGAAGGAAGGGCAGAGGGCTGAGTGAGGCCAGCCTGATGCGCCTGCAGTCAGCAGTGAGAAAATCTGGGCCAGGCTGCTGGGAGTCTTCAAGAAAAGGTAAACATTTTTAAGTCAAGAAATATAGAAGGCCTGCCATGGTATTCACACCCAATCAGCACTAAGATCTAAATGAGTTAGAAAATAGCCACCAAATTAGCACAAACTTCCTAATGGAAATAGCAAAACCAGATTGTATGCAAATGTGAAAAGAAGAAATAGAGATTACTTGCAAACCCAAGTCCCTTAACATTTTTGTGTGTCACACAAAGAGCTGTGCTACACTTTTTTCTCTGTTTTTTTTCCGCCCCCCCCCCCCCATACAGATGATAAACATGCCCATTGTCCCCTTTCCTCTCCTTTGGAATTTCACTTTTTCTCTCTTACCTGAGTGCGTAATTCAGCACATAGCTTCATTTCAAGCTCCTCCAGCATAAACTCTTCACAGCAAAAGTATGAGCGGTGAGCGCTTATTGCAGATTTCACTGGGGAGATGAATGAGATTGTTTAGATGGCACATCTTACAATAAAAAAAACAAACATAAAAATCTCCATTACAATTTATCTTCTCCAAGTACAATATCAGCCTAAATCGTACAGCTACCTACATCTCTTTCTCTGCCCTTTCTTCATTAGCAGCCAGCCTCTTCTTCCCAGATATTCCTCAGATGTCTTGCCATTTTGTTATGCAAAACAGTTTGACTCTTCCTTAGCTGATACCCCATAATTTAGATGTCCAAACCCATCATGATGAACTAAATGCCTGTGAGTTAATAATGCATGCTCTTTAGAAGGCAAGCGTCACATACATGAGCATACACCCGGTAATTCCAAACCACTGTAAATCATTTTTTCTCAAACTACTTGAAGCTGTCCCCCAGAAGAATATTGATAGGAAAAAAAAAATTCACTTCGGTATCCTAATGTACTTGTTAACAACATTTTCATCCTTTTACTTTGTGCAAAATGTATCACAGATATTGTTCCTAGTCAATACGGCTGATGATATTTTTATAGGAATGCTACTAATTTATTTAATGTCTGTGAGGAAAGGGTATTTATGTATTGCATGCCTATATATAATTGTCTTAAAAATATGTAAGGAATGTATTCATTGGTATATGTGTGCATTGGGGATATTTGTTCATTAAGATTCTTTTGGATATGCTGATTTGGAATTTCTAGATTTGGAATTTCTAGACATGTTTATCAATGTATATTCTCATCAACAGAATTAAAGTAAGCTGTCTCTTTCACTCCAAAATCAACTTGGCAAGTCTTTATATCAATACGTTGAGCTCCCATATAACTATTAAAATGCTATTTTTGAGTACAAAAAACAATATGCTCATATTTTTATTATGATGTGTGTGTGTGTGTGTGTGCACGCGTGCACATATGCACTCAGTCACTCAGTTGTGTTCAACTCTCTGCGACCCTATGGAAGATGTCACCAGGCTCCTCTGTCCATGGAATTTTCCAAGCAAGAATACTGGAGCTGGTTGCTATTTCCTACTCCAGAATGATTATTATAAACCTGAATATAATTTTGATGAAAATCTTTATTTCGATTATATTGAGTTTTATCATTTTCTGTAAATGTCTCACACCGCTTTTGGTTCCACTACTAGTCAAATGCCAGAACCACATGAAGTCTTCACAGGAAAACAAAATTACCATCATGCTATCCATCATGAACAGATAAGAAACAAACAAAAAAACCCAAGCAAATCAAATCCTTCCATAAGTAAAAATAATAATACATCAGAAGCAAGTGGAGTCATCCTTAGCTTCAAGTCTTGAGAACAAGGCTTGTTTTCAAGCCACATGATTCACCATACTATCGGTTTTCTCTTGCTATCATGAAAAATGAAAACCCACAAATTCAGGCACTGAAAACAACACAAACACAATCCTGAGATTGTAGGTAAGAAGTTTGATATGGTCTTGAGCTAAAATAGTGGTGTCAGAGGGTCTGCATTTGATCTGGAGGCGCCAGGAGAGGCTCCCCTAACTTTTCCAGCTTCGAGAGGCCACCTACATCTCTGACACAAGATACCTTCCTTTATCTTTAAAACTAACAGGGACAGATTGAGTCCTGCGTAAAGGTCAACAAAGCAGAATGCAGTCCAGAAATAGACCTATGCCCATCTTTAACTGATGTCTTACAAAGGTGTGAAGGCAATCTAGAGGACAAAAGTCATCCCAAAGTACATTATAAACCTAAATATAAAATATAAAACTATAAAAACTTGTATAAAATATAAAAGTATACAAGAAACATGAAAATAGGTTTGTGTCACCCTTAGACAAAGTGTCCTGAGGTACAATACCAGAAGTACAATTCAGAAAATGATCAAGAATTTTTTAAATGTATTCTTTGAAAGAATAATTAAGAAACAGAAAAGACAAATCATAGATGAGAGAAGAACGCTTGTACAAAAGTCTGTATGTCAATATTTATAGCAGCTTCATTGTTAATCTCCAAGAACTGGAAGCAACCAGATCGTCTCTCAGTCTGTGAACACATGAGCAGACAGGGGCATATTCACTCATGGACTGCAGTCCAGCAATGAGAAGAAAGAAACTGCTGATCACACCGTGCCATGGATGGCTTATTTGCGTTATGCTAAGTGAGAGAGGGCTCCCTGGTAGCTCAGACAGTAAAGAATCTGCCTGCAATATAGGAAATCCACGTTCAATCCCTGGGTCAGAGAAGATCCCCTGGAGAAGGGAATGGCAACCCACTCCAGTATTCTTGCCTCAAGAATCCCATAGACAGACGAACCTGGTGGGCTGCAGTCCATGGGGTCACAAAGAGTCAGACACAACTTAAGTGACTTAGCTCACACACATGCCTGTTTGCTCTATGATCCAAATTCAGTTAAAAGTGGAAGTTTGTTAAGTATAGGAAACTGGCAGCATTGTAGTGGCAGGAGAAACCCAAAATCTGATCCTGCGAAAATGATTGTTTCAATCAATCCTGTAAGGTAAGACTACCTCAATATTTTAAAATAAAGTTGTAGTAATAATTAAATATGGCAACATATAAGGGTGATTCCTGTATTCTGGAAGTTTAGTCAATGATAGTGATAAGTTCTTTGACTTTGTCTACATATTGATTTAAAAAGTTTTGAAGCATTTTATGTACATTTATTAATGTATATTAATATGCACATGTATACACATATAACAGCATATATTAGAGTTACATTTTAATATATATTATATCCTATAGGCAATCTAAGTCTATCTCATGTGTGCATGCTCAATTATGTCTGACTCTTTGAGACCCCATGGACTGTAGCCCGCCAGTTTCCTCTGTCCCCATGGGATTTCCCAGGCAAAAATGCTGGAGTGGGTGGCCATTTCCTCCTGCAGGGGATCTTCCCAACCCAGGGACCGAAGCAGCATCTCTTGCACCTCCCACATTGGCAGGCAGACTCTTCACCAACTGTGCCCCCTGGGAAGCCCCTGTCTATCTCTCTCACACATAAAATTTCTTAATATTTCTCTCAGTATATGATTGTGTCACCCCAACTTGGGCAGCACTGGTCTAGGAATGGGCGTCTGGTTCACTTTCCCAGAACAATGTCCTCAAGTGTGCGCCAATGAACTCTGCTTCAATTATATACTTCAAATATTTGGCTCCCTTCTGTCTTCCTCCCTCCCTTCCTTTAACCAAAAATCTTTTGAGCACCTTCTGTTTTGCAGGCTTTGTGCTAAAGATAGACAAAATTCCATCATTTTTTGTTTCTAGGAGACAAAACCATGAGTAATACCAACCTTACTTCTCTAAAGGAAGAGTAAGAGAGACAGGCACAAACGCAATGTCACATTAGGCTAAGAAGACAGGTCAAGAGGTAACTGACTGCAGCCCCAGGGAGGGAGGGATCTCCTGGGCTAGGAAGGCCACAGCTCTCTTGCCAGACATCCCCACTGCATGCGAGAAAGTGACCAGACTACCGAGAAGAACGAGAGCAGAATGCCAGCAGACAGACCGGCATGAGCACAGGCGTGGCCGTCTGAAAGTCCCTGTTCTCTCCGATAACAGCCAGCTAGCAGTCAAGTGAGCGAAAGCGAGAGCAGACTGACTTTTCCTGTTCAGTTCAGTTCAGTTCAGCCGCTCAGTCGTGTCCGACTCTTTGTGACCTGTGGACTGCAACACGCCAGGCCTCCCTGTCCATCACCAACTCCCGGAGTTTACTCAAACTCATGTCCGTCGAGTCGGTGATGCCATCCAACCATCTCATCCTCTGTCGTCCCCTTCTCCTCCCACCTTCAATATTTCCCAGCACTGGGGTCTTTTCCAATGAGCCAGTCCTTCACATCAGGTGGCCAAAGTATTGGCGTTTCAGCTTTAGCATCGGTCCTTCCAATGAATATTCAGGACTGATTTCCTTTGGATGGACTGGTTAGATCTCCTTGCAGCCCAAGGGACTCTCAAGAGTCATCTCCAACACCACAATTCAAAAGCATCGATTCTTCAGCGCTCAGCTTTATGGTCCAACTCTCACACCCATACTTGACTACTGGATAAAGCATAGCTTTGACTGTAGAGACAAAGTAAAGTCACTGCAAAGTGCTGTCTCTGCTTTTTAATATGCTGTCTAGGTTGGTCATAGCTTTTCTTCCAAGCAGCAAGCGTCTTTTAATTTCATGGCTGCAGTCACCATCTGCAGTGATTTTGGAGCCCAAGAAAATAAAACAAAAAATAAATAAAAACAAAAAAATAAAGCAAAAAACTTTTCCTGTTGACTGGCCATTAATAGATACTGTAGGCTTTGCTGGTCACAATCAAGCCTCTCCCGCAACTACTCAGCTCTACTACTGCCATCAGGTGTGAGAGCAGTCATACACTTCAGCCATGACTGTGTTGCAGTAAAACTTTATATGAAAATGTAGTGGAAGAGCCAGGATCTTCCTAGAACAGCACTGTGTCCGTTTCAGTTCAAAGGCTGAACTTCTCCCATGGGTCCTGCAGATCCAAATAGTAGTCTTTTTGGTGAAACTGAAGAATTACTAGTATGCAAAGAATAATCTTGTGTAACTGAAGATTTTATCCGTAAATTTCTACTCTACTGTCTTCCACTTTTAAATAATTTTATTTATTTACCTCTTTCCAAACTATTTATACAGGTGAATATAGTCCCAGATCTCTACTAATAATCATCTTATAATATAAAAATGTATTCATATGCATTTGAACATATCTCAGGATATTCGGTATAGGATTTTCATTAAAAATATAATATTCAAAGAAAATATGACCTTGCACCTACATTTGTAAAATATCAGCATTTTCTGTAATTGAAATGAAATTGATGAAATACAAGGTACTGCTTTCAAAGTACAGCTTAGACCAGAAAAATGATAAATCTTTGCTTTTTTACTTCATTATACCTATTTCTAATTCTTTTTTTCTTTCCAGTTTTATTAAATGTTGATTTATAAAAATGTATCAAATTTGGATAACCCTTGGAAATGCTAATCTAATCATCCGTGATTCCTTTGATATGCAGAAGACCTTATTAATCATAGCAAACTAATTTGTGTTACTTTAACTACCTAAAGCATTCTGTGAAGTTTGCAATGTATCCCAGAATTGATTAACTCAGCTACTGTTCCAACATTTCAGCCAGCTTCTTGTGCAGGTCATTATGCTTAACATTTTAATATTTTACAGTAAATTATCCACCTCTTCAATACGCCAAACACATTTAATGAAATAGAAAAGTTGAAGTTTGTAAAACTTTCTACAGTTTTTCTGTTAATACTGAAATAGCTAGAACTTTTATTATAGATAGTATAAACTAGAGAAATTTAACGCTCCAGCGTTCCAGAACAACAATCATCAGAAATATGCATTTAATTTAAAAAAGTAGGAAATAAATATACTGTAGGATATTTTTTAAGTATCAGTTTTTCCCAGTGTCTTCAAAACAAAGTAAATAGGATGATAGAGCCATTGAGCTCTATTTAAAATAAACAGAGAAAGCTGCACTTGGTTTCCGAAAATTATTTTTGTTGTTTATGTCAGGACTGAGTATAATGGAAGATGATAAATGGATTTGAGATGTTGAAGGAAACATTAAAAATCAGTAATTAATAATCATCAGTCTTACAACACGCCAGCCACTAGGTTAAGCATCCTTATCACATTTAATCCTCACAATAGTGGTGGTTTAGTCACTAAGTCGTGTCCAACTCTTGTGACCCCATGGACTGTAGCCCACCAGGCTCCTCTGTCGACGTGATTCTCCAGGCAAGAATACTGGAGTGGGTTGCCATTTCCTTCTCCAGGGGATCTTCCTGACCCAGGAATCAAACCCAGGTCTCCTGCACTGCAGGCAGATGATTTATTGGCTGAGCTATGAGGGAAGCCCCTAATCCTCACAATAATCCTATCATTATTGCCCATTTCAGAAATGCAAACTTTAACATGCCAAGATTAATTAAGTCATTTGCTCAGAGTCACAGACCAATCTTTGGCAATATCAGCATTTTTAAAAAGCATCCATGTAGCACCCTGGCACCTGTTCAGACCTCTGCTGCAGTTTGCCGCAGTAAAGAGAAATGAGAGAAGAGTGGAGCCTTCTGATAAAGGTTTGGGCTCATGCTCAGCCAGATGTTTGGCTAGAATTCCTGGTACATGCAAATGCGTCAAAGGCAGTTCCAAGACTCAAACCTTCCATGGTTGCAAGTAACCTCACCAAGTTATTTATTTTGCCATTTATTTTATTTATGGAATTCACTCATTGAATCCAAATTTTGCTTTCTGATCTTAAAAATCAAGAAGGCGATTTTCTGATCCACGATTTGCACTGGAAACTTTGCTAAGTTTTTTTTTTTTTTTTTTTTTTTTTTAAGCAAGGAGAAGAAGATAGGCTCATGAAATCTGCCTTGCATGTGTGTATAAGAGCCACTGGGTGAGTGTCCAGTTGTGGTCATCAGGAGGAACAAGGAGAAGTGAACTTAAGAACTTAAGGGTCTGGTTGTGGGTATCTGAGGTCACTGGTGAGCTTACCACCAGCTGAGGAATGCTGAGAGATTCTTCCTTGAAAATAGGTTTCTGAGGGAGATGAACACTCAAGTCCTAATGAGAATAGGAAGGAAAGAGTATGAGCAAGTGTGTGCAAACCAACCCAAGCACTAGCGTTCATTTGTATCAACCTTAATATGCATTTCTTTGGTTAAGAAAAAAAAAGCTGTAGGGCAGAATTCAATGTCTAAAATATATCCTTTATTCTGGATAATATGTACGACCTACATAATTAAGTGGAGCTTGACTCTCTGATATCTTATGTTGATTACGTACACGTGTGTCTGCTCAGTCATGTCCGACTCTTTGTGATCCCATGGACTGTAGCCTGCCAGCCTCCTCTGTCCATGGAATTCTCCAGGTAAGAATACTGAAGAGGGTAGCCATTTCTTGCTTGAGGATGTCTTCCCAATCCAGGGATTGAACTCGTGTCTCAAGCTGCAATGGCAGGCTTATACTGATTACCACTTTATAAAATTTTTAGCTACTTGTCCTTTAAGCCACTGGCCATAAGATATGTGTTTCTCAACAAATTCCGGTACACTGAGACTGATAAGTAAATTTCAACTTATTAATGATGGGTTTGTTTTATAGAATCAGCTATTAAAGGAATGAATAAATTAAAGAAAAATGCTTCAAGTAGATGTAAAAATATTAAAAATTATTCCTGAGGGTGAATCACTAAATTGTGCATGAACCCAGTAAAAGGTTCTAGTTGAGCATTTGAGAGGTTTAAGCACCACACAACATATCTCCTTTATAAGCTACGTGCCCAGTCATCTTTAAGGATCCAGAAACAGAACTTTATAGTAATGCTGGCCTTTTGAGTTCTAGTTCAACGTATTTTCTATTACTGCCAGAGAGAGGTCATTCAAAAACTGGAGTGAGGGACATTTGAAGTCCTCTTGGATAGACAGGAAAATGGTGGTCCATGCATGAGCAGTCGTGTCTGACTCTTTGTGACCCATGTACTATACTCTGCCAGGCTCCTCTGTCCATGGGGTTTCCCAGGCAAGAATACTGGAGTGGGTTTTTCATGCCCTCCTCCAGGGCTCTTCCTGACCCAGGGATTGAACCCAGGTCTCCTGCACTGGTCCTTTACCACTGTACCGCCTGGGAAGCCCTAGGAACAGCAATAACTCTGGACCATAGAAAGTTCATGATCACTCACTCCGTCAGTCATTTTCATTGAAATTATGCAATGTTCCAGTACTAAATGTCAGAGTTTTAGGGGGAAGCATACCTTAACAATAAAGCATATATGGGAGAAAGGGGTACTTCCCTTATACTTGTGGCTGATTCATGTTGCTGTGTGGTAGAAACCAACGCAACATTGTAAAGCAATTATCCTCCAATTAAAAATAAAAAATCATGTGCAACAATAAGACTAAAATTCAACCAAGAAACAACTCATGGTGAAGGTATGTATACAACTTGTGAAACGACATCATTTTTCAAAGTAAGGGATTTTAGTGCAAATAAAATTGCTATATATGTTCAGTTCAGTTCAGTTGCTCAGTCGTGTCCGACTCCTTGCGACCCCATGAATTGCAGCACACCAGGCCTCCCTGTCCATCACCAACTCCCGGAGTTCACTCAGACTCACGTCCATCGAGTCTGTGATGCCATCCAGCCACCTCATCCTCTGTCGTCCCCTTCTCCTCCTGCCCCCAATCCCTCCCAGCATCAGAGTCTTTTCCAATGAGTCAACTCTTCTCATGAGGTGGCCAAAGTACTGGAGCTTCAGCTTTAGCATCATTCCTTCCAAAGAAATCCCAGGGCTGATCTCCTTCAGAATGGACTGGTTGGATCTCCTTGCAGTCCAGGGGACTCTCAAGAGTCTTCTCCAAGACCACAGTTCAAAAGCATCAATTCTTCAGTGCTCAGCCTTCTTGACAGTCCAACTCTCACATCCATACATGACCACAGGAAAAACCATAGCCTTGACTAGACAGACATTTGTTAGCAAAGTAATGTCTCTGCTTTTGAATATGCTATCTAGGTTGTTCATAACTTTTCTTCCAAAGAGTAAGCGTCTTTTAATTTCATGGCTGCAATCACCATCTGCAGTAATTTTGGAGCCAAAAAAATAAAGTCTGACACTGTTTCCACTGTTTCCCCATCTATTTCCCATGAAGTGATGGGACCGGATGCCATGATCTTCGTTTTCTGAATGTTGAGCTTTAAGCCAACTTTTTCACTTTCCTCTTTCACTTTCATCAAGAGGCTTTTTAGTTCCTCTTCACTTTCTGCCATGAGGGTGGTGTCATCTGCATATCTGAGGTGATTGATATTTCTCCCGGCAATCTTGATTCCAGCTTGTGCTTCTTCCAGCCCAGCGTTTCTCATGTACACCATCGTTAAATCTGACGAAAGAGGACTGTCGTTTGAGAGTAGAGATGTATACTACAGAAACCCCAGAAGGAGCTCAGACTCAGAAATAAAAATGGATTGTGACATGGAACTTTATTTTAACCTAATTAGATCGCTAAAGGGAAAGAAAGGCATGCTGCTTAGAGAAGCCAAGGATCTGCTTTGATGAGTCAGGCTATGACGATTGACATTTTAAAGCTGTCGCCAATGTATAAGGAATAAAATTTGGCTGAAGTTCTAGGTACAGTTAGATGGTGGTGATTGACTCATCCAGTGAAATTTATTTGGGAAGTGTGACCCTGTGTCTGTATGAAGAAGCACAAGTTAGCAGTTGATACTCAGATCAGCACTAAATATGTTGCTACAGAGCATGATCAAAGTATACACTTTCTCTTTCCCCGATAATGAATCAGAGGCTAACCTCACAATATGTTCATGGCATAAGATTTTGATTGCAGTTAGAAGGGCATGGCAGCAGGTGAGATAGTTGGATGCCATCATCAACGCAATGGACATGAGTTTGCGTAAACTCCAGGAGATGGTGAAGGACAGAGAAGCCCAGTGTGCTGCAGTTCATGGAGTCACAAAGAGTCAGACACGACTGAATAACTGAACAACAACAACAACAACAAAACTTTATCCTACCTACAAAATCCTTTGTTGCTGAAGAGATAAACATGCCAAGATTTAAAACAACATTCTGGCACAATACAAAAATAACTGAGGGCTCTAAATTTAGAAGACAATAAATGGCTGGATGCAAGAGAAACAAAAAAACAAAAAACAAAAAACCGGAATTGAAAGACTTCTTGAGATGATTCTGGGGAGAAAAAAAAGATTCCAGCTGTTTCTCATCTGGGACCCGTTTTACTTCCCTGGACTCTTGAATTTAGTTATGAACATGTAACTTTTGGGGGCCAGTTCATTTTAAAGGGAGTTTAAAGAAATTTTTGTTGACCAATTTTGTGGTTAAGCAGTGGGATGCAATAATAAATTTTAAAATTTTATTGAAATGTAATATTCACACAAAATATTTCACATCATGTAACCACCCAGAACAATGATTTTTTTCTCAACAAGTCACAAGGGAAGAATAAGAAAAAAAAAATTTAAGTGATGCCAAGAAAAATGACAATAACTAGCAAAAGAATTGGGATTTTTCCTTTTGAGACGGGAATAGATACACCCTCCTCTCTGAGACACATGGGAGAGGCGTGAACATCAGAACAGAACCAGAACTCTACAAGCAAGGAAAGAAGGAAATGCGAGTTAGGTAAGAGACCAACAGTGTCTATTACACAGTGTTTCAGAAACATGAATTTCTACTATTCTGCATGTTGCTATGCTTCTTTGATCAACTGGGAAAACTGAGAATTTAATGAATTTTTCATTAAACTTCCTTTGAAATCCCTGTTCTTCAGACTAACAATTTTGATTTGGTATTAGTCATGGAGAAGATCAATGCTCACATTCCTTGCTTCCACCTTTTATTCTGTACAGACTCAGAGTCTGACACTGTGTAGTCATGCGTTCTCTACCAAATCATCAAAATAGGTGGGCTGAATTAGTTGTAATTGGCCTCTAATCATAATACATAACTAGCATATTCTAATAGTCCTTCTCCTTAAAATAGTCTGTGAGTAAATGTGCATTGAGCTAACAGAGTTAATTAAAATGCATGGTGCCAAGAACTATGGACTGAAAAACAGCTAGATGAATGGCTGGTGGTGCCATTTACTGATAGGAAAGGCTGAGAAAAGAACAGGTACAAGTAGGGAGCATAGGATGCTCTGACTCAGACGCATTGTTTGAGATTCCCATTGGGCATTCCTAGGAGATCCCAAGAGGAAATGGCAAGTGGGATGAGGATCTGGAGCTCAGGGAAGAGGTCTGGGTTTAAAAAAGCACATATTAGGTTTCTCAGCTTACAGACAGTATACAGAACCACTGTGTCTTCTTAAGCAACATAATTTTATAATGTAAAATACCAGTATAATGTAAATACCAGTCAGGAACAATTATAGCAATTCAACTTTTTCAAAATGGGCAGGAGGAAAGAATAATAAAAATGTCTTCTAAAAGTATATAATCAAAGACCATAGCAAGTCTATGGAGTGGAATCATATGCAGTCATTTAAAATTATATCATAAACATTTGTAATAAATAGAGGAAATGTTTATGTTGCAGTATTGGTGAAAGACACGGTATATACAATTTGAATTCGGTTATAAAATTTAAAAAATGTAAAAAAAGACTAGAAAGAACAATAACAAAATAACAGAAGTTATGGTAATGGAAATATGAGTGAACAAAACAAAAATTCTCTATATATGTTGAGTATTCAAGATATATTACACTGAGCATACATTAATTTTATATTTTAAAATTATTTTAAAAGAAGAAGATGACAGCTTCTAGTTACTTATTATAAATAGCTGAGATGAGTTTCTAATGGCCTTGCTCTGGCAGTTGCTGAGGGAAAGGAATAAGACAAATTGACCACCTCATGAGAAAAACTTATTAAATAGAAGACTGCAGATGGATGGCATCGATTGTATTTTATTGGAGTGAGGTTTCCAGGGCCCAACAGGCCGACGTGCAATCAGCCCCATCGTTGCTTCGGTGTTAATAAATACTTGACTTCCCCACTCTGAATGCTGCTCCAGTGGTCTGACTGCATCATCGACCTTGCAGGCAAACACAGACACCCTTGACCTTTCCATTGATTGCTTCTTGTGTTTATTGGACAGACTCTTACTGGAGCCATCCCCATTTCTTAGTCTTAAAAAAAAAAGTGCACGCAATTTAAATCAATAATGCAAATGTGATCGTTTTGAGAGAACCTTGTGAAAAGATTCATCAATTAAAGGAATCATAGAGAATCATTCTTTTCTGATGTCTTGTAGGAAATTTAAACTAACATGTGTAGAGGAGGGGTGCAGTTTCCTTTCAGGATGCAATGAACATGATCACATAAGAGAAAGAATTAGTTAAATCATCGTATCATAGAAAGCATCTCCATATTGAGCTCATTGCCAATTTGAGATCATATCTTGCTCACATGTGTTTCATGAGGATTTAATGAATTATATGAAAAAGTGTGTCATCTAGTCAGCCTAAAGGTGTTCAGCTGATGAGTTACTTCTACTGTGTCTTCCTATTTTTCCATTCTTTCTTACTTACCATCTGACCCTCCTCTGGAAAGTTAAAAACAAAGAAAATGCATTTTTTATCTCTCCCTTCAAACTATCTCCCTGATGTTAATTTCCCATCTTAGAATATCTCGTCTTACAGTTCCTCAGGTCAAAACTTCAGAGTCAGCTCTATAGTGAGATCTACCTTCTAAATTTCCATGTCTCATGATCCGAGCCAGATGACAAAGAACACAGTGAGCTCTACCAGTGTGTGGCAAAAATGTAAAAGGCTTTTTCTCTAATACAAGATAGGTCAATCCAAACTGAGAGAAGACCTGGGGAGATGGCACTGCCCCATTTAAGTGTGTGTGTGTGTGTGTGTGTGTGTGTGTGTGTGTGTGTGTGCTGTATCCTGTGTGATCTCATATTATCCAGTGAGGGTGAGTAAACACTGGAGGATGGGGAGGGCTCAGGGAGCAAAGGCTGCCATCCATGGAGACCACCACCTTTCTGAACAGTGAGTGGAGAGTGTACTGGTACTGGGGCTTCCCAGGTGGCACTAGTGGAAAAGAACCCGCCTGCCAATACAGGAGAGCATAGAGACGTGGATTCCATCCCCAGGTCAGGAAGATCCCCTGGAAGAAGGGTGACAACCCACTCCACTATTCTTGCCTGGAGAATCCCATAGACAGAGGAGCCTGAAGGGCTGCAGTCCATGAGGTCACAAAGGGTCGGACACAACTGAAGCAAAAGCACATACAGTGCCCCTGTGTTGCTAGAACCTTCCAGAGCCCTCTTTGTGAGCATATTTCTGAAGCGCAGCACAAAATCAAAAATTTACCTATTGGGAAAAATACCAGGGACACCTTAGGCTGGTTTTGGCTTTCTACTCCATGAGTTACATGACACAGACAAGTTAGCTATAGCTACAGAGTTCTGAAGAAAATGGTTTGACCACAAATCTCTATAATCCTAGACAGGACTCAGAAAACAGTGTTTCCCTACAAGTCTATGGACTGTGTACTCCCGTCAGCTAGTAAAGAAACCAACAAAGTCATGAATGTAAATGTTTCTGACAAAGGAACTATGGGCATAATAAAAGCCTTTAAGAAGAATTAAGTCAGTTATAAAGCATGGTGCATATGATAACAAACTTTATGGGATTATATAAACTATGAAAACAATGTGTGTGTTTAGTCATGTCCGACTCTGTGCCACCCTATGGACTATAGCCCGCCAGGCTCCTCTGTCCATAGGGTTTCCCAGATAAGAATACTGGAGTGGGTAGCCATGCCCTCCTCCAGGGATCTTCCCAACCCAGTGATCAAACCCACGTCTCTTGCGTTTCTTGCATTAGCAGGCAGATTCTTTACCACTGTGCCACCTGGGAAGCCCTATGAAAACAATAAATTAGTTATGAAAGATTAGGACCAAAATTTCTGAGCATTCCCCACCTCGGCCCATTTTTTTTCCCCAGGAAATAGATACATGACCTAATTGAGCCAGATAAAATTCATCATGGGAGTGCTTTTAACTGGAGCAGAGAAAAGGCCCACAGCCCCCCTCCAGTGGGGAAGCAGGAGCTGGACGGGAGGTTGGGAGTGGGCCGCGAGCCCGGTCCTGTGGAGGAAGCAAGCCAGTGAGGATGGAGCCGATGTGTTGAGAGGAACAGAGAGAAGCAACAGGCAAGGAATCCTTTATAGTCTGGTTTGGTGACTAAGCGAATAGTCAGGTTTTTAAAGCTGATTCGAGTAACATTTATGTCACTTGTACCAAAGAATACTGACTTAGTTCAGTTCAGTTCAGTCGCTCAGTCGTGTCCGACTCTTTGCGACCCCATGAATCGCAGCACGCCAGGCCTCCCTGTCCATCACCAACTCCCAGAGTTCACTCAGACTCACGTCCATCGAGTCTGTGATGCCATCCAGCCATCTTATCCTCTGTCGTCCCCTTCTCCTCCTGCCCCCAATCCCTCCCATCATCAGAGTCTTTTCCAATGAGTCAACTCTTCTCATGAGGTGGCCAAAGTACTGGAGCTTCAGCTTTAGCATCATTCCTTCCAAAGAAATCCCAAGAATACTGACTAGGGTGAAACATTATAGAATTTTTAAGAAATATTCCTAGCTTCCAAATTACCAGGGTAAAATGTGTGTGTGTGTGTGTGTGTGTGTGTGTGTGTATACATACATATAAAACACATGAGTGAAAGCTGCTCAGTCCTGTCTGACTCTTTGTGACCCCATGGGCTACACAGTCCATTGAATTCTCCAGGCCAGAATACTAGAGTGAGTAGCCTTACTCTTCTCTAGGGGATCTTCCCAACCCAGGAATCGAACCAGGTCTCCTGCATTGCAGGTGGATTCTTTACCAACTGAGCTATCAGGAAAGCCCTTATATATATAATGCATACAAAAAGCTAAATTTTGAAAGCAAAATTAACAATGTATCAGGCTAAAAATGGGAAAACAATGTCTAAAAGGAAGATTGACTTTACCTGTTATTAAAATTATTTTAGATGAAACACTATAAGAAAATCTGATTGGGTCAAAAAGTCTAGCTATGTAAAAAAAGGGGCAGGGGCCCAAATGGAAAAGGATTTCAATTCATGTGAAAGTGGATTGTTTAAAAAGCAGAAGTAGCAATATTATTGAAAATCAAAGTAAGGTTTTGGGTAAAAGATTAAATGATTAAATAGAATCATTTAATTGAAGAAAGGTCAACTTTTTTAAAGCTCCAATTAGCATTTACACTCTGTTCAGTTTTATTTAGAAATGCTTAGAGCAGATTTTATTTGGGGGGAAACTCAAGAATATGCTGGTAGAAATTCAGCAGTAATACTAAATATTATCACAATATTCTCTGTCTTAGAAAAATCAAACAGACAAAATAAAAAGGATTTTAAAACTTTAATTGTGAAGATTGCTCACAGTTGTGTATATTTATGTCTAAAAGCTAAAATCAAAGAATATATAATTTCCTTTAAAGCTGAGTGGAATACAAAAGGAATACTTTTAAAAGGAGGATTTAAAATTTCATTCAATTTATCTAGAATGGATCTCCAAAGTTGAGTAACTATTTTACAGCCAGCAAGTTCAAAGGGCAGTGAGAAAACAGCTTCTCACGTTGTAAAAATTCCATCATTAAAAACATCTTTATTCTTTCTCTTGAGGAAATTTTCCCTGTGCTTATTCCATTCCTAGAAGACAGTTGTTTAGAATTAAAAGGCACACAGAACCTTTATCCAAATGAATTTTAAAAAGAGTGGATATATGTGTATGTATAACTGATTTACTTTACATGTACATCAGAAAGTAACCCAACATTGTAGATCAACTATACACCAATTTAAAAATTTTTAAATAAATACCTGAATTTCTGGATCCTGAAAAAGAAAAGTTTCAAGAAAAATTTCTATCATGAACACGGTTTAGGGTTCCATATGAGGGCCTAGCTGTGGAAATAAAGAAGCAGGCTTGGGCTGTTAAACTCAGTGACTATTCACTCAGTCACTCACCATTCATCGAATAAATATTTATTTTGCACTGATTATGTTCCAAGCACCTGGTTCACCAGTGGTCATACAGGAGTGAGCAACAAACATTCCACATCTATTAAATTATCATGTAAATTTTGAAAATGTTGTGAAAAAAAAGAACCAAATGCCAACAGTAAACACCAGATTTTCAATAGTAACACAATAGTGAAATCAGGAAGCAGAGCATCCATTTTCTTCAAATCGAAGAGTTACCTAATGTCTTGGAGGGACTTCTCTAATTAACTCTTTGCCTTCCAAGGCAGGGGGTGGGAGTTCAATTCCTGGTAAGGGATTAAAGATCCCACATGCATGCCTTGTGGACAAAAAAGCAAAACATAAAGCAGAAGCAATATTGTAATAAATTCAATAAAGACTTTAAAGAAAAATAGTCCACATAAAGAAAAACCTTTAAAATAAATAAATAGTCTCCTTTCACATTCACACTGAAATATCAGTGCTTATTTTTCAGGATTAAGGTGAGGAATAAATGTAATAATATAAAACAATCTCTTTACACATAATATTTGCTCTCTAAATGTTCATAAGTACACAGTGGTTAAAAAAGTTCACAGACTTGGAAGCTTAATAGATGGTGTTCAGAACTTGCTTTACTAATATTATTTTGCTTCTTTGTCTCTATTCTCTAAAATGAGGATAAAAATATTAATTTGAACCATGTGAAACTGAAGATATTTGACTATTGCTTGACTGACAGCAATGGCGACTGCACACAGTTCAGACATTGCCTTGAGATGTGAGCAGTTGATGATACAATAAATAATGATGCGGCCTAGTTTCTGGCACAGAGTACATGCCAAACATTTAATAAGTTTCCCTTCTTTTACAGTTTAATCATTTATATAAAAAATGTAAATTCACGGTTGCATGCACATATTCATAAAATTTGTGCTGTTTTTCTTGGCTCTCAAGCTGCTGAGAGGCAGGTAAAAAGCAAGACATGGAATCAGAGTGAGCTTGAGGTGGACTGGCATCTGCATGTGAGACCAGTCCTCCCCTGTGTCAAGCGCTAGGATTCTTTGTCCTCTCAGAAAGACAGCGGAGGATCCATTTCCCTTGTGGCCTGGGAGGCAGGTCTGACTCACAGGAAAACCACATAGAGATACGTTCTGGACTACAGCGGTGTGGGGTTAAAATCCACCTCAGTCTTGATGTGCGAAGGGAACTCTTCCATGCGTGATGTCCTTGTCCTGCTGGTCTCGCTAAGCGGGTACCTGCCCAGACCCAAGAGGCTCATTCATCAATACCAAGGTCGCTTGCAGCCATTGCTTGTGGGTGGGGCTCAAGGTGAAGGGTCATGATCCCCTTGGCATGTAAAACAATCTAGCTGGGACACAGAGCATACTGGTGGCCCCATATTGAGCAATAATATCATGATTGAATGTGGGCCTGCCAAAGCTCCTTAGATGAGTGGATATTAAAGCAGAGCAAAACTTACTGGAACATCATAGAAAACATAAGAAGTTCTACATGAATGCGTCTGGTGTGCCAGCTACTCCTGTCTCATTCCTTATGCTCTGGCCCTAGAAGAGGACCAGCAGGGATTAGAGAGGGCAGGATAAATAATCATGTCCTGGTGAACTGGCCCAGCTCCGTGCCCATGAAGCCTGGGGATGCTAATTGGTCACAGATGTCTGTAACACACATCACATCCATGTGGGATCATCTTACAGGATTTTCTTTAATTGGTTTTTATACAACAAAGAACGATGTAGACATGAATCCCCACTAGTGGATAGCAATTGCAGCTATTTTCTTAAAATAGTCGATTGAGAACTTAAACCCACCTGGAAATCTGCATATTCAAATTCCTCATTTCCCAGAATGCACACACGCCACACTTCTAAGGCAGAACAGTTCACCTGGATTTTACAGACCAGTGTGGCAGAGGCTCATAGCCTTGTAGACAGCTGGGAGAAGCCCACACTCAACTCTGGCATGACGTTTCATCTTCCTCGTAGTAATGTTAAACACTTTGTCATTTTCTTCAAGTCTCACTTCATATACTCTTCATGTGACTCCTTCCTTTGAGCCGATAACTCACCTCCTCCTTCAGAAAGAACGTGGATACCATGTGAGTTTTTTTGATTCTTCAATCTCTATAGCAGACAACCAAAAAAAAGTAGAAAAGAGTTTCTGAGTGGAATATACGAACCTCAAAAACAAATGACTATTAACAGAATGTCTGAAACATAGAGCTTTTAACTATTTCCACTGGAAAAACTATAAATCCTAAATGTTCTCTGATAAGAAAGTGTTTAACTTGTTGGTATTCTACTATGTGAAACAGAACTCATTAACAAGAAGTTTGAAAATAACTTTCAGAATATAAGAAAAAATTAATTACAGTAAGATAAAGATTAACAAAGAAGATGTTGAAGATGTTTTGATTTCTCAAATGTTGAATAAATGCACACATACATAGAAGAAGAAAATTCTATTTTATAACAAATTACCAATAGTATGGGTTTCAAGTAATTTTTTTCTTTATGATCTTTCTATATTTTCCATGAGTACTATGTTTAATTTGGAGGGGGAAATGGCAACCCACTCTAGTATTCTGGCCTGGAAAATCCGATGGACAGAGGAGCCTGGCGGGCTGCAGCCCATAGGGTCATAAAGAGTCAGACACGACTGAGCACGCACACACTATTTATGATTAAGAAAAACATTGTAAGACTACAAAATATGGTTCTATTTGTTTTACCTAATTTTTAATTCAAAAGTTTAACTCAAAAGGCTTTAGGAATCATTTCATATAAGTAAATATGCTTCCCAAAATAGTGTTAGTGGTTTGTAAAGGAAAGATATCATAATAACATAATACTATCAGTGCTAATTGGTAGAAAATCAATAGGTAAAGAAAAGCACATTCCTAGAAAATGCAAGTTGATATTTTTTGGCTTTTCACTCTACAACATAACAATTACTTCCTATTTTTCACATGGTGATTAAGGCCTGAGGGCAGGACATTTCTTAGCAGCTAATAACTGTTAAGTGCCAAGGATGAGACTTCTCTTTATTGCTTAATTATATTAAATCAATTTAGTTTTCACTTTTTGCAAAGCAGAAGTATCTTTTAGTGAAATCAATTTAACATAATTCTGAATATTCACTTGTAAAATGAGTGGCTGTATACTTTAGTCTATTACCATCTTTTATAACATCAGAGATTCATATACATCAAAAATATTGGGTTGTAAAGAAAATAGCAAATATTTTAAGACAAATTTAAAAGTGAATAATACTCACTGATAAAAAATTATTTAATAGAAGACAAACGCCATTATACAAAAATACTAACAAGGAAAAAAAAAAAAAAAACGAATCCTAGTGTGGCTGGATTCAGAAGGCAGAGCAATGAGTCACAGAAGAGTCTGCCTAGTTGAATAGATGCCCTGTTCTTGCGCAAGAATGTCAGTTTGGGAGAACAGCAGATGAGGGGAAGGTCTGCTCCTACACTTAGTTTTAATACCACCTTTCCTGCTCACTTGCAGAAAGACCATGTAAATTTAAATTTAAATTCTTTTAGCCCCCATCTCCTCTAGGTAACCACCTGTGGTTTTGATCAAGTCCATCCAGGATGGCAGAAAGCATGATCTCACGTAACTCTTAACCCAAAGCAGAGCCTCTCAGAGTACTAGGTTGAGAAGAATCAGGAAATGATAGTATGTCCTTGGGACCAGTGTCATACTGATTAAGAGGCATTTTATCACAGGGGTATAAAGAATATATGTATATGTGTGTGTGTATATATATACTGTATGTGCGTGTGTGTGTGTGTGTGTATATATATATATATATATACAACCACCTAGTTTCCAAGCCCACATGATTACCTCTAAGTCCCCTAAAGCATTATGTGTTCCACCCATTTTTTCTGATGTACTGAATAAGATCATGCAGTTAAGGCAAAAAACCTTAGCTCTGTAACTTGATATTTTCCAAATGTATATAGCTGTTTTAACAAGCACTGAGATGAAGGTATGGACTATTACAAAAATCTAGAATCTTCTTTTTAGCAAAAATCCCTTCCCCAAGATACCGAATATTATATTCTGAATTTTATCACCACTGGTTCATTGTACTTGTTTCTGCATTTCATAGGGATGAAATAATCTCATATTTTTTTCTTGCCTGGGTCTCTCCTTCAGATTTATTACTGCAAAAGTAGTTATGTTGCTGCATATAATAGAAGTCTATTATGTTTCATTTCATAAAGGTGTATTGTATTTATTTATACATCTGATGGTGATGGACATTTTGGTTGTTTTCAGTATGAACTATTATAAATGAAGTGACTGCAAACATTCTCATACTTTGCTTTCTTTGCACATATATAGGCATTGCAGTTAAGCATTATGCCACCTTGAATTACTAAATTATGGAAGAAGTATATGTTCAGCTTAATAAACACCAAAAAGATGATTCATTCTGAAACAGTTATGCCAATATAGTCTACCAATAGCAATGCATAAATATTCCAACTGTTCCAAATACTCACCAACACTTGATACTGTTGGGTGTCCTGTTTCTTTGTGGTTTTCTTTTCGCTTCTTATTTTTGTTGTTGTTGTTCAGTCGTGAAGCCAACAAAGGTCCATCTAGTCAAAGCTATGGTTTTTCCAGTAGTCATGTATGGAAGTGAGAGTTGAACTGTAAAGAAAGCTTGCTGCTGCAGCTGCTGCTAAGTCGCTTCAGTCGTGTCCAAATCTGGGTGACCCCGTAGATGGCAGCCCACCAGGCTCCCCTGTCCCTGGGATTCTCCAGGCAAGAACACTGGAGTGGGTTGCCATTTCCTTCTCCAATGCATGAAAATGAAACGTGAAAGTGAAATTTCTCAGTCGTGTCCGACTCTTAGCAACCCCAAGGACTGCGCCCACCAGGTTCCTCCATCCATAGGATTTTCCAGGCAAGAGTACTGGAGTGGGGTGCCATTGCCTTCTCCAAAAGAAAGCTTAGCACCAAAGAATTGATGCTTTTGAACTGTAGTATTGGAGGAGACTCTTGAGAGTCCCTTGGACTGCAAGGCAATCAAAGCAGTCAATCCTAAGGGAAATCAGTCCTAAATATTCATTGGAAGGACTGATGCTGAAGCTGAAACTCCAATACTTTGGCCATGTGAAGAACTGACTCATTGAAAAATACCCTGATGCTGGAAAAGATTGAAGGTAGGAGGAGAAGGGTTGAAGAGGATGCGAGAGATTGAGATTGTTGAATGGCATCACCAACTCAACGGACATGAGTTTGAGCAAGTTCTGGGAGCTGGTGATGCACAGGGAAGCCTGGCATGCTGCAGTCTATGGGGTCACAAAGAGTCGGACACAGCTGAGAGACTGAACTGAACTAAAGTCATGTCCAACTCTTTGTGACCCCATGGACTGCAACATGCCAGGATTCCCTGTCCTTCATTATCTCCCAGAGCTTACTCAAACTCATGTCCATTAAGTCAGTGATGCTATCTAACCATCTCATCCTCTGCTACCCTCTTCTTTTGCCTTCAGTCTTTCCCAGCATCAGGGTCTTCTCCAGTGAGTCACCTCCTCACATCAGATGGCCAAAGTGCTAGAGCTTCAGCTTCCACATCAGTCCTTCCAATGCATATTCAGAGTTGATTTCCTTTAGGATTGACTGGTTTGAATTCCTTGTAGATCTCCTTTTTGGTCTCTATTTTTAATTCATGTGATGGGTGAGTGGGTGTGTTAAATATCTCATGGTTTTGTTTTGCTTTTTTCTGATAAAGATGTAAGTAATATTTCATATGCATTTTGTCCATATAGATACACCTCTGCTTATTTAAATCTTTTACCTAATCATTACTGGATTGACTATCGCTTCCTGATTGATATTAGATCCTCTTAAAATTTGGAAAAAGTTTCTGTTGAGGAATTTTGTTTTAAACAAGTTCTGCTCTCTGATTTTCCTTTTCCTTCTTCTCATGTAATCTTTTAATTAAAAATGCTTTAATTTTAATAAAATCTAACTTTAGAATAGTGATCTTGTTAGGGCTTTTTGTGTTCTTGTGTTCTATTTAAAATATTTTAACTATTCCAATGTCATGAAAATATTTTTTTCTCTTAGCAGCTTGACTCAACTGGCTCCATGAGTCTATTACACTCTCTCATTGCACTGTGTATTCATTTTCACCTTTGTTAGCATCAATCTGGATATATGTTCTCACTAATGTTTGCGGTCTTCATTTTAGTCACCCAGTTTTCAGTTCTATAATTTCCATTTGACTCTTTGTGATAGACTGGAGCTCCCTAGTGACATTTTTTTTTAAATAGATAGATTATGGTATTTTAAAGTCTCTTTCTAAAGAGCCCTTGATCTGTTTCTGTTGTTTAATTTTCTTCCTTTGTCACTTTGTTTTCAGTTTTCAATCTTGTCTTTTTGTAGGTCTGGTAATTAATTTTGAGTTTTAAATACTATATATGAAAAATGATACAGGCACTGAATGGTGTCTTTATTTTTCTAAAATAAACTTTATTTTTGTTGCCAACAAACAACATGCAGATTCCATCGACTCAGCAGAGGTTCAGTTTTAGGGTTTGCCATGGCTGGAGTTTTTCTTCAGGACTCTTCTGCAGTGCTACAGCTTTCTCCTTGGGATGTAGGCCATGCAGGGCTTCAGCTGATTGCCTGGAGCATTTACCAAAGCCCCGCTACTGGGACATTCCTTGAACTCCAAAGTGTGTTCCTTAGCACTAAGCGAATGTGGCTATCTTTGTTCATCTCTTTATACCCCCGGATGCTGCTTTAATCGTCACTATCTTTTAAGGGAGTTTTCCTCTGTACATAGCTGGATTTGAATTTATCAGTGCTCCTAGGTCAACCTGAGCTTCACTATGTGTGTGTCTCTTCCCTCTACCTCAGCTTCCATCTATTGCACGTACACTAAGTCGTTTCAGTCGTGTCCAAATCTTTGAGACACTATGGACTGTAGCCCTCCAGGCTCCTCTGTCCATGGGATTCTCCAGGCAAGAATACTGGAGTGGATTGCCGTGCCCTTCTCCAAGGGATCTTCCCAACTCAGGGCAAGAATTGAACCCATATCTCTTATGACTCCTGCATCAGAAGGTGGGTTCTTTACTGCTATCGTCACCAATCCATTTGTTGGACAAACCCCAAAATAAAACTTCTCTTTCCCCAGTTGAGCTGATGGTAATGTCAACTGGTCTCAACTGAAATCTGGATAATGGTTTTACTCTGGTTTCTATCCCATGTAAGGCAATTTGTCTGAGACACTTGGGGTGAAAAAAAAAGCAATAGAAAGTGTGGGTAATTTTATATGATTTTAATTTCTCTTTGAAACTTGATCTTTGTGCCCAGTCTTCCTTCTTCGTATGCCAGGGTTTAAAAATAGCAACACTGTGCATTTTATCTAAGGTAGGTGGGAAGGCTAAATGAATACAAGCTACTTTGTAATGGCCAGAAAAGAAAGCCCATTATTTGATTTTGCACTGAGGGAAAAACAGGATAACTTTTAATAAGTTACATTATAATCTTCAAATAAATCTGTATGTTTATAAAATTTCTGGGAGGAATTTCCTTTATATAAAGATTTGATGTATTTACTCAGTAATTATTATTTATTCATATGATTTTATGTATGAAACAATATCTTTAACATCTTGAGTGCCAATTATGTGCTCAGTACTGAATTCTCCAGAAATGCTAAGATAAGTATGAAATCAACTCAGCCTGACTGAGTTTAAAATGTATTGAGGGGAACACATTGGCATAAAATGGGTGAACAAGATGCTGTGGTAACCAAGAATGAGACTTAGCCACCAAAGAGGTCTGCCTGGAGGAGGCATTATGATGGTGAATCCTGAAGTTTTATTAGCGTTTAGTGAGGGTAGGATATGTATGTATTGGGAGGCCGGGCTTACCTAGGAATTTGTAAAGCAGGACATTCTAGGGAGTGAGAGCAGCATTTTCAAAATACTGACTATGAGAGAAAGCATAGATTATGTAGGAAAGCACAAGGTATGGAATCTCAAAATACAAGAAAAGAGTGTTTAGAAAAGAGGCTGGAGGAGCAGGCGTGAATCAAATTGTGGAGCTTCTTTTATGTCATGGCAAGGGGTAGGGACCACAGTCTGAATGCTGCAGACTCCAGGTTAAGGATATTATACAGTGACATAGTTAGACAGAGGTATTATTCTGGAAACATTGGTGAATGGATGCTTTGTGAAAGTCCAGTTCAGAGCCTACTGCTGTAATCTAGGCATTAGTTAACTGGGTCTTGAAACAAAGTTGTGATAGTATGGTTGGAAAGAAGTGAAAAGTTAGTATATCAATCCTTTTTACCTTTTCATCATCCTGTGCTTGAAAAAATCAAATTAATTATGTGTTTATAGAATTAAATCAATGTACACCTCCCAGACAACAAAAACCAAGTTAATTAAAGCTCTGGCAGCATATGGAATGCCTTCCAGTCTATCTAAACTTATTGTTAATTCAACAGTGATGCCATTCTTCACTAGTGTCTAGAATAATGATTAAACTTGTCTAAAGAATATTGAACTTTTTATTATTCCAGTAAGCCGGTATGATTAGATTAATGTGATGCTAGAAACCACCATCAAAATATTGTAAGAATGAAAGGGAGAAAATGATACTAAAATTAACGTAAATCCGCCCGAGTCTGAGATAAAACCCCAAGTGTAAGGAAGACATAGTCCATGTTTTAACAATCATATATATCATGCATTTTTGTGTAGTTTCTTGGTTCTTGGTGGTAAAGGGTGGTGAATTTTCATCTCACCAAGGGAGCTTTCTCGATCACCCAGCACTATTTGGTCACCACCTGACCACACAGACACTCTGGCATGTTGAACACACCTAAAGTCCCCTAAAGCATGTACTAAAATGTAGACTTCCAGACCCGAAATGTGGAACTCCGAATTCCATAGTTTTGAGATAGGACCAGAAATGTGTTTTTTTCAAGAAATATCTCAGGATTTTTGACACTCCCAATGTATAGGTCATACTCCCAAATACACAGGTCTAGGAAGTGAAGTGATGGGTTTGTGGGTAATTTTACAATGCTGTGTACACTCATACACTTATTATTGACCAAAAAGGAAGAAGATTAAAATGAACAAACAAATGTAGGTATTTTCAAACTAGTAATATATAAATGTTCATGCAAAAAATGAAACCAGAAACTGTTTAAGGCAAAGGCACAGTATGTACGTATTTCGTTGACACATAGATGGAGAGCCATTTCCTAAACATAAGATCACTCATGGAGGGAAAAAGAAACAGATTTCACTACATAAAATTTTGATTTGTGGATTATCAGCATTATAATCAAAATTAGCATAGAATCAAACTAGAAAAAAAGTTGCAGGTATCTAAACTATTCCTATAATTTAATTTTTAAAAAATCAATAGAAAAAAAGGCAAAATATGCAAACAGACAAAATACAGAAGGAAAGAATCATTAGTTGAAAAACATTTTAAATGTTCAGTCTCACTGTTGAAACAAACAAGACTGATGATAATGATAGTGAGGTAGAATTTTCTTCCTTTCAATTTTTGTCATTTTGACTTTGATGATAATACTTAATGCAAGAAAGGATGTTTAGAGTTCTCTGGTGGTCCAGTGGTCAAGACTTCCCATTCCCAAAGCAAGAGGCCCAGGTGGGATCTCTGGATCAGGGAACTAGAACCCACATTCTGCAACTAAGTGTTTGCATGCAGGAACAAGGTACAAAGATCTTGTGTCATGCAACCAAGAACTGGTACAGCAAAATAAATAAATGAATGATTTCTTTAAGGGTGTGAATTAGATCAAGTTTTCTGCATAAACAGATATGTGCATACAGACTTCTATGGAAAGATACTCAACACAGCCTTATACATAACATTATACTGGACAGTTCATATTTAATGGTCAGTTCACTTCCCTGGTGGCTCAGACGGTAAAGCATCTGTCTACAATGTGGGAGACCTAGGTTCGATCTCTGGGTTGGGAAGATCCGCTGGAGAAGGAAATGGCAATCCACTCCAGTACTATTGCCTGGAAAATCCCATGGACAGATGAGCCTGATAAGTTACAGTCCATGGGGTCGCAAAGAGTCAGACACGACTGAGCGACTTCACTTTCTTTTCTTTCTTTTCTACTTCACCGCAATTGTAAAATGTTATGTATGAGGCTTTATCAACACAATCCTTTCTTGCATAAAAAAGTACAGTAGACCAGAATAAGAAGAATCAAAATTCTGATAATAATAGCAGCAACAAAAGTAAAATAAAACCCTTGGTTACTCATGTTAAGAGGGTTGTTTGAAACATTTGTTGAAAATTCAGATCCCTGGGGGTCTGGGCTTACTCCAAACCCAGAGAATCACAATGTCTGGGTTTGGGGCCCAGATATCTGTGGTTTAAAAAAAAAACTGTCGTTTTGCTTATTTTTTTGAAAACGTTAAAAATAATTCCTGCAGGAAGCGACTTTATTTCCTTTACTTTGTGGTGGTGATTTCTTCAGAACTGTAAACTAAAATGCTTGCGTTGTGAAACCTGTTAGGGGACTCAGATTCCAGGACTCTAAAGATAGCGAGCCCACCTGATCCTATTCCACAGGCCCTGGCTGAAACTCTTACCAGTAATCTTAAGTGCAGAGAGAGCAGCACCCAGAGAATCTTCCTGTTTGTCTAAATAAGTCGTCAGCTAAGCCACATCAAGCCTGTTAATGGAGTGAAGCCTGGTGTTTATTTTTAAAAGGAGAGCCTCCCCAGGATGAGAATAGTTCAGACATGTTGGTGGCATCCACCTCTCATTCACGCATCAAGAAAGAATTCTAATGTTGAGTTTTCAGTGACATTCTGAGCATGGATGGACTTGTTAAGCCTCTCATACTGTCCACCAGCAATTGGCTTTGAGGCACACTTAGGAGTCTATGCTGTCATTCTAGCCCATTTGCTTTAGGGTGATCAGGTATGATGAAGACAGCTTAGACGCCGTATTCTTAAACCACTCCTATTTGGACGACACTCATGGAAGCTTGTTGACAAAAGCCATGACTTCTTGTAATAAAAGGGTAAAAAACTATGGTTGAGCTCTGTTATTTTGAGATGGATGTATGAGGATTTCATTTAATTTGGACTGGTGGTGGTAGTTTGGTCACTAAGGTGTGTCTGACTCTTGCAATCACATGGACTGTAGCCCGCCAGGCTCCTCTGTCCGTGGGATTCTCCAGGCAAGAATACTGGAGTGGGTTGCCATTTCCTTCTCTAGAGAATCTTCCCAACCCAGGAATCAAACCTGGGTCTCCTGCATTGCAGGCAGATTCTTTACCGACTGAGCTATAAAGGGAAGTCCTAATATATGGATTAATACATCATAATAAAATATGTATCTTAATAAAAAGTATATCCCTTGGTTATCTTTACAAAAGCAATCTCTACAAATCCCTAACCAAAGGTTCTTGGTCCCTTTGTCTTCTAGAGAAGTAAATCACTGAGTCTGGTCATGTTCATTCCCTGGCAAATTCTGAAATACCCTGTTACCAGCCAGTCTGCGGCCAGGTGATCTGGAGGGGACTGCTACACAGACAGCACAGCTGTGAAGGCAGGAGGGGATGAGTCTGCAGTTCAGGGGGGGGAAGGTCAAGGTCACCCTGGAGAGCAGTATGTAGACAGTCAGCTTTAGAGGGTATTTAAAGGGATGAACTAAGTCACTAAGAAAATGAACGTAGAAGATTATGCACTGAACTGAGTGTCACTCTTCAGAAGAAGAGAGGGAAAGAGACCAAACAGGAGTAACTCTGAAATAAGTGATAGAAGTTACTTGTGAGGCAACTGGAAAACCTGGAGCCAAGGATGTCCAGTAAAAATTACAAGGATAAGACTGTGCAGCTGTGCCAAATGTTGTCGATCGAGTAAGAGACGAATAACCAATCACTAGACTTAGATGGGAGGCAGGGACATTCATGGACATAATTCTCCCCATGGATGTTGCTGGAGAGGAGAGCAACCAAATGGGTAAAGACAGGAAGGGGATGAAAAGAGGGCTTTGTTTTGCTTGTTATGGCTGCCGTTTTGCTCTTAAGTTGGGAGAAATGATAGCAACTCTTCTGATCATGGGAGTCACTCAGGAAAAAGGAAGGAAAAAAGAAGAAAGAAGAAGTGGGGAACAGAATAACAGAAGAATCGGTTGCTGGAGTGATATTCTCGAATAGGCTAGAAGAGGTTTCCACAACACACAAGGAGAGATTGTGTGAGGAGAAAGAAGGGCTCAGTTATAGGAGGAGTTTCTGGGAGTGTGAGATGGTCACGTACCACTGCTATATTTGAAACAGATAACCAACAAGGACCTACTGTTCCGCATAGGGAACTCAGTACTCTGAAACAGTCTAATGGGAAAATAACTTGAAAAAGAACAGATACAAGTATATATATATATGGGTCACTTTGCTGTATGCCTGAAACTAACACAACATTGTTCATCAAATGTACTTCCATATAAAATGAAATTTAAACGCAGTTGCTGATGGCTGTGTGCAAACTGAGACAGAAACTTGTGTGCATTTTCTCCTTACTGTTTCTGTGTTCTCATTAGAGCGGAGTTAGGGAGCAAATCCGGAGAAGGCAATGGCACCCCACTCCAGTATTCTTGCCTGGAAAATCCCATGGACAGAGGAGCCTGGTAGGCTGCAGCCCATGGGGTCGCGAAGAGTTGGACATGACTGAGCAACTTCACTTTCACTTTTCACTTTCCTGCATTGGAGAAGGAAATGGCAACCCACTCCTGTGTTCTTGCCTGGAGAATCCCAGGGATTGGGGAGTCTAGTGGGCTGCCATCTCTGGGGTCGCACAGAGTCAGAGACGACTGAAACGACTTAGGAGCAGCAGCAGCAGGGAGCAAATCACCCACTGAGACTGCGGCTGGAGCAAGGCATGTAGGAGGCTGGAGGAGAGAGAAGGAAGGTTTCAGTCATCTTCTAGATCAAAAGAGTGATGGGCTAAATGGACTAGGGGATCCAGTAGCTTCTGGGAAACATTAAAGTTTAACTTATAGTGTGAAGCATTCATTTAAGGTAAATCATGGCTTTATACTTCCTTCAACAGGAAAACAAGAAAGCAGTTGTGAGGTTTTCTCCTTTAAGGAAGAAAAGTCTATGGCTCTCTTGCTCGTTTCCTGAAGACAAGGTCACTGTCACCCTGCAGGAGTAATGACTACAACTCAGTGGTAATGAGCAGTGTATTTATTTCCTACCCAAAGGTAAACTGGACTTCTGGGATACATTCGAGCCCTGAAGAAACTGACAAGCCTAAACAGGTTTGTAAGGTTGTTATAATGATATATTAAAATTCTAGATGCAAACTGAGGACTGGGTGCCAGAAACTAGACTTGAAATGAATTAGCTCTTTTTTTCTCGAGAAGTTGTCAAATTAACTTGTCCTAAACAGCTCTATATGTGTGTATTCATTAAATAATTTTTAAAAGGAATAAAAGCATTTATATTAAACTCCTCGTACTTAGAATAAATGAAGTTTCTGAATAAAAGCAAAATCTTTATTTCTTCAGTCCCTGGTCCATAAAAAGCATACATACAGCAGATATCATCTAACTAGACTTTATACTGGTGTTTTGTCCAAAACAATTAGCTGAAAGCTGAATCAGCTTCTCTTTTTCTCTTACATATGATGTGAATAACTAATGTATAGAGCAGTTTTGATGATTAAATGATGTATGCATAGTGCCTGGTAGAATGCCTGAAACATAGAAGATGCCCAATCTATGTTGGTGGTTATTGTTTTTACGGGTAGGCTTAAATGGATTAAGGAAGGCAAGTTGCTATGGACTGAACACTTGTCGGCCCCCAAATACATTTCCTGCGAACTTAATTCCCCAGGGTGGTGGTATTTGGGGGCTTCCCAATGGTAAACAATTCGTCTGCCAGTGCAGAAGACACAGGAGACATGGGTTTGACCCCTGGGTCAGGAAGATCCCCTGGAGGAAGGGCATGACAACCCACTCCAGTATTCTTGCCTGGAGAATCCCATGGACAGAGGAGCCTGCCAGGCTATAGTCCATAGTGTCATGAAGAGTCAGACACGATCGAGTGATTGAGCATACACACAGGCAAGGAGATATGAGAGAGCTTTATCCCTCCCTCTGTTCACCGTGTGAGAAAGTCAGGAGCAGAACCCTTACCAACCAAGCTGGCACCTGAATCCCAGACTCTGCCTCCAGAAACTGTGAAAATGGAATACTAAGCCCAGTCTATGGTATCCTTAGAGCAGCTCAGACTGAGTAGGACGCAAGCTTATAGAAATCAACTGAACTGAGGTCACATTTTTATACCACCCATGTCCCCAGGCTTGGGCATGGCCAGAGTGACAATGGGTCAGCCGAGACTTGCCACTGCAGCGTTTCAAACCCTGCTCCTCCTGATTGCAATGCCCACACAACCGCGGATAAGAGTGTTCCCTCTGCAAAAGTGTGACCTGAAAGTCAGGCTGGCAGCAGGTGGTGGCGAGGAGGGTGTGGAGCTGAGCCACGGGAACCCTCAGGGGCTCACCCCAAGGACACAGAGGCAGAGACAAGAAGCAGGCGCGTGGGACCACTGTGAAAACACACTGAGGAGCACGCTCCCAGGGCAGGACAGTGTGGGGAGGAGGGAGATCTCAGACGCACGAACCGGACAAAAGGAGACAAAAACTTCCGAAGGGAAGACAGCATCGTGCCCGTTACACCCACACAAGACGCCTGCTGTTTCCAGCAACCTGAGACCATCAACACTCTCTGTCTTCTGCCAACTTAAACATCTGGTTCTTCACAATTCCTTTCGGTCTGAAAAGTAAAACATTTTCTCTTCAGCAATTTATGACCCATTTGTTCTTATCTCCTCCCCAGTGAAATGAAAGACAGCAATCCACCACTGAGAAGCGTCTCAGAGTCGCTGAGGTCATCTGAGGTCATAGGAGGTTTCTAGAACTAATGTTGCAAACCCTACCTCTGGCCCACCATCATAGACTGCGGCTTTTAGAATCACACCTCGCTTAGTATCTTTCTTTTTATAATATTAAAGCAAAAGTTACAAGATTGTACACATAATAGAATCACTCAGAGTGTTTCAAGCTAATTTATATCCTTGCCCATGTCCAGGTAAAAATGTAAAATTGTATAAATCGACCAGACACACATAAAAACAGACACAAAAAAATAAGAAATTACTGCTACCTATTTTGTAAGTTTTAAATCACTGTAAATATAAAATATAATCAATCTTTGCCAAGCACAATATGTAATTCTCAAAAATACATTCTTGCAAAAAGAAATAGCCTCCACAATTTCTATCACTGGAATTATGATAGCTTGTAATTTTTTATTATTGTCATTTTCCATAGTCATTTATTTAGCTTCATCAAGCACATGCAATCTTTGCTGCATTACAGAGGGGATGTTCCATTGTGGCACATGGACTCTTGAGTTGCTGCTTGCAGGCTCTCTAGTTGCGCATGCAGGCTTAGCAAGTGCAACATGTGGGATCCCCCACCAGAGATCGAACACTGCACTGCAGGGTGGATTCTTAACCCCTGGAGCACCAGGAAAGTTCCTAATGTTATTATCATGCTGTTGTTGTTTTACCTGCTAAGTCATGTCCGACTCTTTGTGACCCCATGGACTGTAGCCTGTCAGGCTTCTCTGTCCATGGGATTTTCCAGGCAAGAATACTGGAGTGGATTTCTATTTTCTTCTCCAGGAGGTCTTCCCAATCCTGGGATCGAAACTTCAACTTCAACCATGTCTCCTGCATTGCAGGCGGATTCTTTACCACTGAGTCACCATTATTATCATGTCTTATGTTAATAGGAAATTTGGAGTTGACAATGTCCTCTCCCATGCACTATTATCTGTTATGATCAGAAGAACTTGATGCTATATAAGACCCCATGAGGAATTTGGAGTTCAGAGAGATGAATTGGGCTTCCCAGGTAGTGCAGCGGAGGTGATGGAATTCTAGTTGAGCTGTTTCAAATCCTGAAAGATGATGCTGTGAAAGTGCTGCACTCAATATGCCAGCACATTTGGAAAACTCAGCAGTGGCCACAGGACTGGAAAAGGTCAGTTTTCATTCCAATCCCAAAGAAAGGCAATGCAAAGGAATGCTCAAACTACCGCACAATTGCACTCATCTCACATGCTAGTGAAGTAATGTTCAAAATTCTCCAAGCCAGGCTTCAGCAATACGTGAACCGTGAACTCCCTGATGTTCAAGCTGGTTTTAGAAAAGGCAGAGGAACCAGAGATCAAATTGCCAACATCCGCTGGATCATGGAAAAAGCAAGAGAGTTCCAGAAAAACATCTATTTCTGCTTTATTGACTATGCCAAAGCGTTTGACTGTGTGGATAACAATCAACTGTGGAAAATTCTGAAAGAGATGGGAATACCAGACCTCCTGACCTGCCTCTTGAGAAATCTGTATGCAGGTCAGGAAGCAACAGTTAGAACTGGACATGGAACAACAGACTGGTTCCAAATAGGAAAAGGAGTACACTGAGGCTGTATATTGTCACCCTGCTTATTTAACTTCTATGCAGAGTACATCATGAGAAACGCTGGGCTGGAAGAAGCACAAGCTGGAATCAAGATTGCCGGGAGAAATATCAATAACCTCAGATATGCAGATGATACCACGCTTATGGCAGAAAGTGAAGAGGAACTAAAAAGCCTCTTGATGAAAGTGAAAGAGGAGAGTGAAGAAGTTGGCTTAAAGCTCAACATTCAGAAAATGAAGATCATGGCATCTGGTCCCATCTCTTCATGGGAAATAGATGGGGAAACAATGGAAACAGTGTCAGACTTTATTTTGGGGGGCTCCAAAATCACTGCAGATGGTGACTGCAGCCATGAAATTAAAAGATGCTTACTCCTTGGAAGGAAAGCTATGACCAACCTAGAGAGTATATTCTGAAGCAGAGACATTACTTTGCCGACTAAGGTCCATCTAGTCAAGGCTACGGTTTTTCCTGTGGTCATGTATGGATGTGAGAGTTGGACTGTGAAGAAGGCTGAGCGCCAAAGAATTGATGCTTTTGAACTGTGGTGTTGGAGAAGCCTTTGAAAGTCCCTTGGACTGCAAGGAGATCCAACCAGTCCATTCTGAAGGAGATCAACCTGGGGATTTCTTTGGAAGGAATGATGCTAAAGCTGAAACTCCAGTACTTTGGCCACCTCATGTGAAGAGTTGACTCATTGGAAAAGACTGATGCTGGGACGGATTGGGGGCAGGAGGAGAAGGGGACGACCCAGGATGAGATGGCTGGATGGCATCACGGACTCAATGGACATGAGTCTGAGTGAACTCCATGAGATGGTGATGAACAGGGAGGCCTGGCCTGCTGCGATTCATGGGTTCTCAAAGAGTCGGACACAACTGAGCGACTGAACTGAACTGAGGTAGTGCAGTAGTAAAGAATCCACCTGCCAATGCAGGAGACACAGATTTGATCCCTGGGTCAGGAAGATCTCCTGGAGAAGGCAACCCACTCCAGTGTTCCTGCCTGGAGAATCCCATGGACAGAAGAGCCTGGTGGGCTACATTCCATGGGGTTGCAAAAGAGTTGGACGTGACTGAGCAGTTGAGCATGTATGTAGTAGTGAATTAGACGTTCAAAGCTGCAGAGCTAGAAACCAGGGGAGCCCAGTCTTGAGTCTCAGTTGGTGTGTCTGTGTCTTCACTGGTTCCTCAATACATTCCCAAAGATATTTTCAAACTTCACACAAAGGATTTTTTTTTAATGAATTTTTTCTTCTTAGAGGAGATAAATAAGACAACAGACACTGACTGAGGTTATATTGCACCATTTAAGCTCCACCTTCTCACTGGATCGATTTTACAAAGCCTCTGGGCCCCTCTACCCACACCTCCACTTCATCATCTCCACACCCATCTCGAGAGGAGGGACCAGCCACTCTGTTTCCAGATGAAGTTTCTTCTTTGATCTGCATGATTTATTCCAACCATCACTGTCTATATTTTTTGCTAAATTTCTTTTATTTATGTACAGAAAGAGCTTAGAAGTCACCACTTCGTCCTAACAGCAAGTAAAAGGTTAAGAAGACTGAGACATCAACCGCTCCTCTGGGATCCATGGCTATTGAGGCCAGAGGACAAAGTGCTACCCCAGGATCAGAGCAACTCGGGGGCAAAATCTTCCCCTGGTGACTCAGACAGTAAAGAATTCACCTACAGCGCAGGAGAACCAGGTTCTATCCCGGGGTCAGGAAGATCCCCTGGAGAAGAGAATGGCAACCCACTCCAGTCTTCTTGCCTGGGGAATCCCATGGACAGAGGAGCCTGACGGGTTACAGTCCATAGGACCAAAACACTAGCAGAAATGAAGAATGCCTTTGGTGTTTTTTTAGGGGATGGAACATGGCTGAAGAGGAATCTCTGAGCTTGAGGGTGCATCAGCAAAAACCTCCAACACTGAAAAGCAAAGAGAACAAGGACTGAGAAAGGCCAGAATGTTCCAAGACTACAGGATAACTGCAAAAGGCGGATACGTGCATCACGGGACCAGGGAGAAGAGAGAAAGGAAGAGAAGAAATACTAGAAACAGTAATGACAGACAGCTTTCCCAAAAGAACACCAGACACAAAGCCCCAGACCCAGGAGTGGTAGGGTCAGATACAATGTTAGTATACCATACCTGATAGTGTTCCTACATACCGGCAACAAACGCTTACCAATAAAACAGATTGCATCAATTTAAGGGCCGGATCTATCAAAACTTTTCAAAACGGATTATTCTCATTCATGTAAGTTGTTGCATAATGTTAAAATGACAGAAAGATATCCTCAACTCACTTATTATGACAAGGCAATCAAAACTGGACATGCAAAAGAAAGGAAAAAATTATAAATGTATATGTGTATAGCATTTTTCCTAACTACTATTAACACACATATATATATATACACATATGACAATGTTACACATATGATTATCTAGGCAACCTCATTTTTGAATATAAAAGTAAAATGGAAAATAAGATACAATAGTACTAACAGTATTTTAAAATAATGTCAAATCATGACCGAGTGCTGACCAGACTAGGAAAATGTGGGACTCACACTCCTTCACTCACTCTCACAGTCGTGTCCAACTCTTTACAGCCCCATGGACTGTAGCTCACCAGGCTCCTCTGTCCATTTGATTCTCCAAACAAGAATACTGGAGTGAGTTGCCATTCCCTCTTCCAGGGGATCTTCCCAACCCAGGGATTGAACCCACGTTTCCTGTGTCTCCTGCATTGGAAGGAGGATTCTTTACCACTGAGCCACCTGGGAAACACAATTCATGTTAAAATATGATATACACACTTTTTTTCATACAGTTGTACAATTCTAAATGCAAAGCATGCAATATAATTTTTAAATATGTGGGCAAAATATTTACTAAGTATGCTTTATAAGTAAGAAAAATATGGAACAAAAGATTTTCATTAATAAGGAATTAGTGATGAATATTAAAGTACATTCACATAATATGCCTTCACTTCAGTTCAGTTGCTCAGTTGTGTCCTACTCTTTGTGACCCCATGAATTGCAGCACGCCAGGCCTCCCTGTCCATCACCAACTCCCAGAGTCTACCCAAAACCATGTCCATCCAGTCGGTGATGCCATCCAGCCATCACATCCTCTGTCGGCCCTTTCTCCTCCTGCCCCCAATCCTTCCCAGCAATAGGGTCTTTTCCAATGAGTCAACTCTTCGTATGAGGTGGCCAAAGTAATGGAGTTTCAGCTTCAACATCAGTCCTTCCAATGAACACCCAGGACTGATCTCCCTTAGGATGGACTGGTTGGATCTCCTTGCAGTCCAAGGGACTCTCAAGAGTCTTCTCCAACACCACAGTTCAAAAGCATCAATTCTTCGGTGCTCAGATTTCTTTACAGTCCAACTCTCACATCCATATATGATTACTGGAAACATCATAGCCTTGACTAGGGACATTTGTTGGCAAAGTAATGTCTCTGCTTTTGAATATGCTATCTAGGTTGGTCAAATAACTTTTCTTCCAAGGAGTAAGCATCTTTTAATTTCATGGCTGCAGTCACCATCTGCAGTGATTTTGGAGCCCCAAAAAATAGTTTGACACTGTTTCCACTGTTTCCCCATCTATTTCCCATGAAGTGATGGGACCGGATGCCATGATCTTCGTTTTGGGAATGTTGAGCTTTAAGCCAACTTTTTCACTCTCCTCTTTCACTTTCATCAAGAGGCTTTTAGTTCCTCTTTACTTTCTGCCATAAGGGTGGTATCATCTGCATATCTGTGGTTATTGATATTTCTCCCGGCAATTTTGATTCCAGCTTGTGTATGGACCTTTGCCTTAGGATCTAACAAAAATGATGGTATAATTATTTTATTGACAAATTCAGAGTTCCCCAGTTTGCTGCTGAGTGAAAATAAGAGTTACAGAAAAGCAAGCAGCATATGACCTCATTTATTAAAAATTAGAATATGCCAAGGGAGCCAATTCAAAGTTTGGTCATCAGAATTAACTTTTCTGTTGTTTATTTATCTACACACTTATTTACATGCTTTTAAACAAAAAGAGGAAAATGATATACCTATTATATAATAATTTAGTATTTCATCTTATAATTTATTGTGAGTTTTAATGTTCCTGAATATTCTCATGAAATGTACTTTTGGATAACTGCACATTGTAAAATATACATCATTCATCTAGTCAACTATTAATACCTATTTTTGCACAGTTAGGAAGAGAGCTGTGCTTTTTTAAACAGTTGTTAGGAGTTAATGACCTAGGTTGTGTGCATTCTAAAACAATGTAAGCTCCTAAAAAGACATAGCCTTTGCATGCTCTGTATTCTGTAAAATGTGTAAGACAAGCTCATCCAGCCAAGATTCCACACGCTCACGGGCTCAGTGAAGATTTGGTGCCATGATAGCTGGGGAAATGCAACACTTCTCCCATTCTGGACATTTCAGAGCACATTTAGATCTGCCTAAGCCTGAAGTCTCTCACATTGCTGCATTTAGGAAGTGAAAAGATTTTGTAATTATGAGCACAGTCCCATGGCTGCAGAGCCAAGGAGAAGGAGCTGATTTTTTTTAAGTCCCTTAGTAGCTGGCTTTGCTTGCCTATGTTACCTCACCCTTCCTGAGCCTCAGTGCTCTCATCTCTAAGGTTGGGGTGACCACACACACTGAAGAAGGCTGAGCGACACTTTACAGAAATCCAGTGTATACAGTTGTCTCTCTCCATGTGGGCTTTGCTGCAGCTGCTGTTGCTGCTGCTGACACTTGTATACTTAACTAGCACAGTGAGGAGCCTGCCTGAGTAGTTTACTCCCTCAGTCATGTCCAACTCTCTGCAACCCCACGGATTGCAGCCCACCAGGCTCTTCTGTTCATGGGATTCTCCAGGCAAGAACACTGAAGTGGGTTGCCATTTCCTCCTCCAGGGGAATCTTTCTGACCCAGGGGCTAAACCTGCATCTCCTGCATTGGCAGGCGGATTCTTTACCACTAGAGCCACCTGGGAAGCCCTTACTCTTATTACATATGCCATTTCCAAATAGAGTGTTAAATTAGCCTTGCTGTTCTTTTCCTGAGAAATCACTTTGAATTGTTGTTAAGGCATTTCTGATGTGACGTCCTTAACATCAAGACTGTAGTTTGAATGCTTACCACACTATGGAAGTTTAGACTGAGATGCAGCTCCTTACACTCTGTGATAAGACCCAAAGGTGAATTATCTTCTCCAGATGCATCAGAAGGACCACGTGGGAGAAGGAGGGTGGTAACCCTGGCATTTGGAAGAGAGCATATGGGACACATTGGTGCTTCCTTGTCCATTGAAATGTGGAGGAAGCACAGGTCCCTCGCATGGACCACATCCTAAAGCCCTTGTCCTGGATGAACCATCCCAGCCTCTTCCTCTGGGACACCTGTTAATAGTTCTTGCTATATTGAGTTCTGAGCAAGTGCCCTCCCCAAGAGCCAGACAGCTTTGCAACGCGAGTCCTATTAGTATATGTCAGGGACTGCAGTTTCGCAGGCTTTGACAGACCAGACTTTGATTTTTATATGATAGACTTTTCTCAAAATTTTGTAAGCTTCTGATGGATTTGCTTTCAGTCCATTACATAAAGAGCAGCAAAATTTTACCTCCCCACTCCCCCACAAAAAGTCACATTTCAGGTGTGGTTTCTTTCAAGGTACCAAATTCCGTATCACTAATTAAATTAGATGGGCATTCATTTCCCTTTCATGTGAAAGAAAGGTGTCTGAAACCCAGAGGCAATAAGCAGCTCCCCATCCTGCAGGAGCCCAGCTCCCTCCCCCGGCTCTGTCTCCTCTGCCTCACTGAGATATGGCCTGTTCTCAAGGCAGGGGTGCTCCAGGAACAGGGCAAAAAAATGGAGAAGAATCACCCCTTGATTTTAGAGATTGATTTAATAAAAGAGGAGAGGGAGGAGGCATGCAAGTCAGAGAACTATAAATTCACATCATGCACTTTATTAATTTGTGTTGCATTTTGATTGATTGCCTGAACTATTTTTCCAGTAAACACTGCATCTTTCCCTTCAACTTACAAAAATGCATCCCCTTTGCAAAGACAGAATTTTTAAGAAGAATTCCAAAAGGAAAGAGAAATTAATACAACCAAAATGCTTCTGCCAGAAGAGATCTATTAGATAGTTGGCTTTTTGGTGTTCAACTCTCAAAACCTAGTGTATCAAATATTAAGTAACCACTGTATTTGCAATAGTGTTTTGAATTGGTTACATATGAGAAAATCCTGGGCTTTTTTCTTCAAAGAAAGGTCTTTTTGAAAGGTGATTTTAAAGTATCATGATGTCTTTTGGTCGAAATTCTTTCTCAGAGGAACACATCTTAAACTCTTATGAAATTCGCATGTGACCTTGAAATTTCATAAACAGAAAACTGCTTTGTAGAAACTCTGCAGAAAATAATTCCATAAAACATACACATCCTGTATCTTAAAAACCTTAGTTATAAATAAGCCCTGCACATTTTCTCTAGATCCCATGAGATCAAGATTATATTGAAATAAAAACTAGAGTCATGGACAGTGAGTATGGTGTTATCCACTGAAGTATTCCCTTCTTAAATCTTCACATGAAAATCTTTTATTCATTGTATAAATGAATATTTTTATGACCATTATTTTTTCTTATGCATATATAATCAGAAGTCTGATATTTATTGCGGAAAACAAAATATTTCATATTTTATTTTTGTAATGGCACAAAATTATACCATATGTTAAATTCCTCTTAGTTAATGCAGCAAATTATCCATGTCTAAGACATTCACATATACTAACAATGTTGTTTTTTAATTATAAAGACCATTCCTTTGATTTGTTGTCATATGCAGTATTTAAGGAATAAATAGGAAAAAATATATAAACTGCTATTTTATTTATTCTATCCCTATCTAAACAATGCAAACATGCTCACTAGAGAATTAGGAAAAATAAGCTGCCCAAGTTACAAGCATTACAACCCCTGTTCACATTTCAATGTATTTTCTTCCAGTTTTCATAGTTATTAACGTATCATATGGCTACTCGGTGTTAATATTTTTATCAACCAGCATTTTGTCTTTAATGTAATTTTAATGGCTTTAATATTTTAAGAATTGAATATCATAGTTTGTGTTAGCATTTCTAATATTTGCATGATTGGTTGGTACCCAGTTTTTCACAGCTGTAAACAATATTGCACTATTCAGCATTTATAATTCTACTAAATACATATAGCTGGAAGGTGTGACCTGTGACCTCTCACTACTGGTAATAAGCACGCTGTTATCATCCTCTCGAGCCTGTTACCAGTGGGGAGACAATTCTACAAGGATTAGAGCACAACATGCAAAGCAATCTGGCATCAGACGGATGAGAGAGTCCAACACAGAATGCCCACTAAGCTTTGCCTCTAAATTTGGGATGATTTCCTATGAGTAAACTTTGTCTGAAAATATAATCATTGAATCAGTGGGTAAAGGATTCTTAACGTATTTGAACAAATCGGCCAGCATCTCCAGATCAACACTAAAAACAGCAGTGAGTGTCTGCACCTTGATTTTGAGATTGTTTTTACCAGCCACGTCTACATTGCTCAACAGTTATCAGTTCATACCAAGCATGTATATTTTCTTTTACAAGAAAATTAACAGTGAGTATACAACTTTGTCAAAATCCTTCTCAATACAGATTGAAATGAGTATTCAGCTTTCCTTAAATGACTTACTGAGGTATTGGCTTTAGCTATTGTCTCTGTGTGCTCTTAAGTTATATTTGGTAATGTTTTCAGAGTATTGACTTATATGTGTAAGTGAATTTGTCCATCGTTTCCTTTTCGTACCTTTTTTTCCTCGTTTTCCTTAGAAGTTCTGTATTCTTTGTAGAATAAATGGAGTTATTTTCCAATTTTCTTTTCTTCCATCCACTTATTAGGTGTGTATTGGTTAAGATCCTCAGCCTCCTTTCATCTGCACGGTGTTCCTCATTGTACTGCATCCCTACCTAGCAGGATTATTGTGGGGATTAAGCTTGAAGCAGGGGGCTGCCTGGACACTTAGCAGATACCATTTCACACCCCAGACATGCTTATTCTTACTCTGTAACATCTCAACTACCAGCTGAATATCTATTTCTTCCAAGTCTGAAATAGTTTATCCACAAAAGTGGTAAACTTATACATACTTGTTGTCTTGGCAGCAGAAGGCTGTGGTGTGAAGATTGGTGATTGTCTCTCTGATCACATCAAAATTTCTTTTCTGGGTTGTCACTGATACCTTGGCCTCTAATACAGTGCAGGTTGGGCTTTAAATTTGCCTTGCCTAGAATTTCTCTACTTACATTCCTTCTTTATAATATGTTTCTGTGTTGTTGTTGCTATTTAGTCATGAGGTCTTGCCCCACTGTTTTGCAACCCTATGGAGGGTATCCCGCAAGGATCCCCTGTCCATGGGGTTTCTCATGGCAGAATACTGGAGTAGGTTGCCATTTTCTCCTCCAGGGGATCTTCCCAACCCAGGGACCAAGGCTGCGTCTCCTGCATTGGTAGGCTGATCTTTACCACTGAGCCACCAGGGAAGCCCAATATGTTTGTAGTAATTTTTTTTTTTCCTTTTTTAAAATTGCAGCATGATTTTTAGCATATTGTTCTGGGGATTTCAACAAGTAAAGAGAGCACTGTCACCACCATCATCAAGAAACAGATCAGTCCTGATGCACCAAAAAGTTATCCATGTCCTTCCACCCAGAGCCTCTGACCTCCCCCATTTTCATCTTTGACCTTTTGATCTTTCCAGGGTATCAGCAAAAGGGGCATATTCACACCCTGGACTTTTTTGTCAAATTGCCCTCTTTTTTTTTTTCCTTTTACAATATTTTGCAGTCTGAATAGGCTAAGAATTTCTCAAGTCATCAAACCCTGGATCCATTTTGTTAAAGACTCATTCACACAATTTCCTTTCACATTTTTAACCAGAATCAAAAGAATAAAACCAGACTACACCCTCAACATTTTGCTTAAAAATCACCTCAACTAAAAGTCTGTTTTCATTATAAAAGTTCTGCTTTCCACAAAACCGCAGGACCCAATTCCCCACGTGAACGGATGGTCTACTCAAGGCGATTTAGATTTTCTCTACCACGCTCCTCATGTCCTCCTGCCTCCTCCCTTCAAAACCACTGAAGCCCATGTTTCTTCCAGTAGTCTGTTAAGGCAATCTAGGCGTTTTCTACCATTCTCGCCAAAATTTTTCCAGTTTCTACACCTCTTTAGGAATTTGTTAAGGCAACATCTCACCTCCAGATATTAATATTAAAGGCTGCATTCTTTTCTACTCCTGCTGCAACAAATTACCGCAAATTTGTCTTCTTAAAAAACATAAATTTATTGTATTTTACAGATTAGCAGCCACTATGTAGATCTCACTGGATTAAAATCAGGGCCCATAGAGAGTGCCATGTTGAGTGAAGTGAGTCGGACAGAGAAGGAGAAATGCCATATGACATCCCTTGTATGTGAAATATAGAAATAAATAATACAGATGAACAAACTTACAAAACAGAAACAGACTCACAGACTTAGAGAATACATTTATGGTTGCTGGGGAGGAAAGATGGGAGGAAGGAATAGTTTGGGAGTTTTGGATGGCCCTATACACACTGCTCCATTCTGAAGGAGATCAGCCCTGGGATTTCTTTGGAAGGAATGATGCTAAACCTGAAACTCCAGTACTCTGGCCACCTCATGCGAAGAGTTGACTCATTAGAAAAGACTCTGATGCTGGGAGGGATTGGGGGCAGGAGGAGAAGGGGACGACAGAGGATGAGATGGCTGGATGGCATCACTGACTCGATGGACGTGAGTCTGAGTGAACTCCGGGAGATGGTGATGGACAGGGAGGCCTGGCGTGCTGCGATTCATGGGGTCGCAAAGAGTCGGACACGACTGAGTGACTGAATGAACTGAACTGATACGCATTGCTACATTTAAAATGCTAACCAACAAGGATCTATTGTACAGCACAGGGTACTCTGCTCAATGTTATGTGGCAACCTGGATGGGAGGGGAGTTTAGGGGAGAAGGGATACATGTACACCTATGGCCAAGTCTCTTCACTGTTCCCCTGAAACTGCCACAGTGTTATTTGTTAAATGGCTATACCCCAACACAAAATAACATTATTTGTTAAATGGCTATCAGTTCAGTTCAGTCGCTTAGTCACGCCTGACTCTTTGCAACCCCATGGACTGCAGCAAGCCAAGCCTGCCTGTTCCTCACCAACTCCCAGAGTTTACTCAAAGTCATATCCACTGAGTTGGTGATGCCATCCAACCATCCTACCCTCTGTCATCCCCTTTTCCTCCTGCCTTCAATCTTCCCCTGCATCAGGGTCTTTTCCAATGACTCAGTTCTTCCCATTAGATGGCCAAAATATTGGAGTTTCAGCTTCAGCCTCAGTCCTTGCAGTGAATATTCAGGACTGATTTCCTTTAGGATTGACTGGTTGGATCTCCTTGCAGTCCAAGGGACTCTCAAGAGTCTTCTCCAACACCACAGTTCAAAAGCATCAATTCTTCAGCATTCATCTTTCTTTATAGTCCAACTCTCACATCCATACATGACTACTGGAAAAACCAGAGCTTTGACTAGATGGACCTTTGTTGGCCAAGTAATGTCTCTGCTTTTTAATATGCTATCTAGGTTGGTCATAACTTTTACTCCAAGGAGCAAGCATCTTTTAACTTCATGGCTGCAGTCACCATCTGCAGTGATTTTGGAGGCCCCCAAAATAAGGTCTGCCACTGTTTCCATGGTTTCCACATCTATTTGCCATGAAGTGATGGGACTGGATGCCATGATCTTAGTTTTCTGAATGTTGAATTTTAAGCCAACTTTTTCACTCTTCTCGTTCACTTTCATCAAGAGGCTCTTTAGTTCTCAATACAAAATTTTTTAAAATAGAATAAAGTAAAATCATGATCCTACAGGGCTGCATTCCTTCTTGGAGTCTCTAGGGAGCAGCCATCTACCTGCTCCTTCCTACCTTTGAGTTCCCATATTCCAGGGCTCAGATCCCCCTCCTCCATCAGTAAGGCCAGCAACGCTAAATCTCTCTTATCTTTTCTCAGGCACATCTCCTTCTGATACTAACAGCAGTCACGAAAGGCTTTTTTAAAGACCTTGTGTGATGAGATTAGAGTCCAACTTGGTTAATCCAGATTACCTCCTCATCTCAACGTCCACAACCTTAATCACCTCTGCTGCTGCTGCTGCTGCTACTGCTGCTACTGCTGCTGCTAAGTTGCCTCAGTCGTGTCCAACTCTGTGCGACCCCATAGATGGCAGCCCACCTCTAAAGTCCCTTTAAACACAGGAGTTAACACGTGCACAGAGATTAGGACATGGGTCTCTGTGGGGTGCTGTTATTCTTCCTACTATACTAGTTGGGATTATTTTCCTAATGTTTAATAATAGAACATGTTTTAATTTACCTAACAATTTCTTTCTGATTTGTTAATATTCTCCTCCCATTCTTAGGGCTTCCCTGGTGACTCAGATGGTAAAAAACCACCTGCGATACAGAAGACCTTTCAGTCCCTGGGTTGGAAAGATCTCCTGGAGAGGTGAATGGCTACTCACTCCAGGATTCTTGCCTGGAGAATCCCACAGACAGAGAAGTCTGGTAGGCTGTAGTCCATGGGGTCACAAAGAGTCGGACATGACTGAGCATGTGTGCACCTTTTTTGGGGGGGATGTGGAGGTCATAAAAAGATACCCAGATACCAAGGTGAGAAAGTTTGCATATGATGGGAATTTGTGGAAGATCTTAAAGGCAAAAATGCATAAGAATAGTATTGATTTACAGGCAAAGAGTTGGCACTGTCTAGGAGGGACTGAAGAGGGTAGGGAGAGACACACAGAGGCGGGTACTGCAGGAAAGCATTGCAGGAGTGCTTACCAGCAAGAGGTAACAAAATTGTGAACAGAGACTGGAATTACTAAAAAGACAAAATACATCAGGGATCTGTAAAGACATAATGGCCAACATGTGTAATACTATTTGGAGAAATTCAATAATGGAAAATACAGTGCATATCTAAAACAACCTTTTAAAAAAGCAATTTCATACTATAATTGAGAAGGCAAAAAAACCCTGGTGCAATGGGAGTCATTAACAAGAAAATAATGAAGACCCAAATTTGTCTCTGTATTAAGTAACTGAACAATACAGGAACTTCAAGAGTCTATCAAAAATGGAATATCAGTGAAACAATGGGACCATAAAGCATAAATATCACCATCATCTATTGCCCAACTTTGATATTTTTGGAAAAATAAGATGCTATAAGTCTATTGTGAGTGTCTAGCACATGACTTTGACCAACAATGTATATTCTAAAGGAAATCATTTTACACACTTCTAAATGTTTAGCAATGTTTTATATTGAGAAAAATCTTACTTTTATACAAGTAATAAAAGCCCAATGTAGCAGTAGAAGAGTAAAAGGAAAATAGGGGGATATTTGAAGCAGTGTTTCTATTCTTTCTGGTCCCAAGATGTTGCATGGAGTAAGTAATTATGCTTCAATAAAGCTGGAAATATAGGGTAAGTAGAGTTATCACTAGCGACTGTGTCAGATTTTTTATAGAGAAAACACATTTGTAAGATACATTGATTAAAGTGAACATTCTGGTATTAGGACAGCCATTTAATACACATTTGTAGTGGTTCTAAAAATATTAATACCGACTTTCATGGTTATGAAAATATTACTTTTTTAAAGGCAATTTACATACTTTCCACTGACTCTTTAATCATACTATGAGGTGGGCTGTGACAAACATCATCTTTTGATTCTACCAACAAAAAATTTGTGACATCTAAATTTTGATTTCACAATTTTGGATGGTACATGGGGCTATTACTGCCTGTACTAAGTTCACATAGTAAAACACAAACAATATGGAAATCAGTTCAGTTCAGTCACTCACTCGGATCTAACTCTCTGCAATCCCATGGACTGCAGCATGCCAGGCTTCCCTGTCCATCACCAACTCCCGAAGCCTAATCAAACTCACATCCATTGAGTCAGTGATGCCATCAAACCATCTCATCCTCTGTCAGCCTCTTCTCCTCCAACCTTCAATCTTTCCCAGCATCAGCGTCTTTTCAAATGAGTCAGTTCTTCTCATCAGGTGGCCAAAGTATTGGAGCTTCAGCTTCAGCAACAGTTCTTCTAAAGAATATTAAGGATTGATTTCCTTTAGGATGAACTGATTGGATCTCCTCGCTGTCCAAGGGACTCTCAGGGGTCTTCTCCAACACAGTTCAAAAGCATCAATTCTTTGGTGCTCAGCTTTCTTTATAGTCTGACTCTCACACTCATACGTGACTGCTGGAAAAACCATAACTTTGACTAGACAAACTTTTGTTGGGAAAGTAATGTCTCTGCTTTTTAATATGCTGTTGAGGTTGATCATAACTTTTCTTCCAAGGAGCAAGCATCTTTTAATTTCATGGCTGCAGTCACCATCTGCAGTGATTTTGGAGCCCAAAGAGATAAAGTCTGTCACTGTTTCCATTGATTCCCCATCTATTTGCCGTGAAGTGATGGGACCAGATGCCATGATCTTAGTTTTCTGAATGCTGAGTTTTAAGCCAACTTTTTCACTCTTCTCTTTCACTTTCATCAAGAGGCTCTTTAGTTCTTCTTTGCTTTCTGCCGTAAGGGTGGTGTCAACTGTGCATTGGAGGTTATTGATATTTCTCCCTGCAATCTTGATTCCAGCTTGTGCTTCATCCAGCCCAGAATTTCACATGATGTACTCTGCATAAAAGTTAAATAAGCAGGGTGACAGTATACAGCCTTGATGTACTCCTTTCCCAATTTGGAACCAGTCTGTTGTTCCACGTCCAGTTCTAACTGTTGCTTCCTGACCTGCATACAGATTTCTTAGGAGGCAGGTCAGGTGGCCTGGTATTCCCATATCTTGAAGAATTTTCCACAGTTTGCTGTGATTCACACAATCAAAGGCTTTGGCATAGTCAATAAAGCAGAAGTAGATGTTTTTCTAGAACTCTCTTGCTTTTTTGATGATCCAACATATGAGATTAGTGCAATTGTGTGGTACTTTGAGCATTCTTTGGCATTGCCTTTCTTTGGAATTGGAATGAAAACTGACCTTTTCCAGTCCTGTGGCCACTGCTCAGTTTTCCAAATTTGCTGGCATATTGAGTGCAGCACTTTCACAGCATCATCTTTCAGGATTTGAAACAGCTCAACTGGAATTCCATCTCCTCCACTAGCTTTGTTCATAGTGATGCTTCCTAAGGCCCACTTGACTTCACATTCCAGGATGTTTGGCTCTAGGTGAGTGATCACACAATCGTGATTATCTATGTCATGAAGATCTTTTTTGTACAGTTCTTCTGTGTATTCTTGCCACCTCTTCTTAATATTTTCTGCTTCTGTTAGGTCCATAACATTTCTATCCTTTATTGAGCCCATCTTTGCATGAAATGTTTCCTTGGTATTTCTAATTTTCTTGAATAGATCTCTAGTCTTTCCCATTCTATTGTTTTCCTCTATTTCTTTGCATTGATCACTCAAGAAGGCTTTCTTATTTCTCCCTGCTATTCTTTGAAACTCTACATTTAAATAGGTATTTCTTTTCTTTTCTCCTTTGCCTTTTGCTTCTCTTCTTTTCACAGCTATTTGTAAGGCCTCCTCAGACAACCATTTTGCCTTTTTGGATTTCTTTTTCTTGGGTATGGTCTTGATCACTGCTTCCTGTACAATCTCAGAAACCTCCGTTGATAGTTCTTCAGGCACTCTGTCTGTTAGATCTAATCCCTTGGATCTATTTCTCACTTCCACTGTATAATTGTAAAGTATTTGATATAGGTCATACCTGAATGGTCTAGTGGTTTTCCCTACTTTCTTCAATTTAAGTCTGAATTTGGCAATAAGGAGCTCATGATCTGAGCCACAGTCAGTTCCTGGTCTTGTTTTTGTTGACTGTATAGAGCTTCCCCATCTTTGGCTGCAAAGAATATAATCAATCTGATGTCGGTGTTTACCATCAGGTGATGTCCGTGTGTAGAGTCTCTCGTGTTGTTGGAAGAGGGTGTTTGCTATGACCAGTGCTTTCTCTTGGCAAAACTCTATTAGCCTTTGCCCTGCTTCATTCTGTACTCCAAGGCTAAATTTGCCTGTTACTCCAGGAATTTCTTGACTTCCTACTTTTGCATTCCAGTCCCCTACAATGAAAAGGACATCTTTCGGGGTGCTAGTTCTAGAGTCTTGCAGGTCTTCACAGAACCATTCAACTTCAGCTTCTTCAGCATTACTGGTTGGGGCATAGACTTGGATTACTGTGATATTGAATGGTTTGCCTTGGAAACAAACAGATCATTCTGTCACTTTTGAGACTGCATCCAAGTACTGCATTTTGGACTCTTTTGTTGACTATGAGGGCTACTCTATTTCTTCTAAGGGATTCTTGCCCACAGTAGTAGATGTAATGGTCATCTAAGTTAAATTCACCCATTCCAGTCCATTGTAATTCATTGACTCCTAAAATATTGATGCTCATTCTTGCCATCTCTGTTTCACCACTTTCAATTTACCTTGATTCATGGACCTAACATTCCAGGTTCCTATGCAACATTGCTCTTTACAGCATCATACTTTACTTCCATCACCAGTCACATCCACAGCTGTGTGTTGTTTTTGCTTTGGCTCCATCTCTTCATTCTTTCTGGAGTTATTTTTCCAGTGATCTCTAGTAGCCTATTGGGCACCTACTGACCTGGGGAGTTCATCTTTCAGTGTCCTAACTTTTTGCCTTTTCATACTATTCACAGAGTTCTCAAGGCAAAAATACTGAAGTGGTTTGCCATTCCCTCCTCCAGTGGACTACGTTTTGTCAGAACTCTGCATCATGACCCATCCGTCTTGGGTGGACCTGCATGGTATGGCTCATGGTTTCATTGAGTTAGACAAGACTGTGGTCCATGTGATCAGATTGGTTAGTTTTCTGTGAATGTGGTTTTCACTCTGTCTGTCCTCTATTAGAGAAGGATAAGAGGCTTATGGAAGCTTCCTAATGAGACAGACATGTGGAAATCATGAGCCATAAAAGGTGTGGGGATGGGGCTATGCATTATCTTTATAATGATTAGATTAATATGGGTAATAATCAATCTATCATAATTTTATGATTTTATTATATATTCCTGAAGGAATACTCTAAAAAAAAATTCCAGGTATTAAGAAAATGTTTTACTTTCAAATCTTAAAAGTGATTATTTTGTTCCTGAAACCAGAGCATGGTCAATGCTGTAGTCAGCAGAGAAGAAATCTTATCAAATTCATACAATTTACGTTGTTTTCTAACACAAATCACAAATCCACTGATTTGCTCACTTGTGTGAGGAAGAATTTTACTTGAGATAGGGATGTTTATAAAGTGTTCATTCATTTGAACAGAAATGAACACCAGATGCATGTATATAATCCAATCACATGTGATTTATGAAGAGCTGTAATCTAAAAAGATAGAAAACGTGTGACTTTACACAGAGATATAAGTAAAGAGAAACAGCTGGCTTACTGCTCCCCCCGTGGACAAAAGATAAAAATACCACAGTGAAAGATGGTAGCCATGCAATTAGCTTGGCCTGGCAGGCAGCTTACTTTATGGAAAACCATCACCCACCATTCAAAATGGAGCTAAGAATTTTCAGTTTGAGAAGGAGTGCAGCAAAAGTAGAAATAAACTTATTTCCAACTCACTTTCACTGTTTGAAATTTCAGTATAGGAGTGCTTTACAGCCAAGGTTTGATTTCTATCTTCTCTCGCCTGTCCTTTAAAAAAAAGAAAAAAATCAAAGCTACTGTTCACCTTTTATAAGATCCCATCAGAAAATAGTCCATGTTGTAAATCTCCTGAATAAATGTAATTGTGTTACGTTAATCATACATATACATGAGCAGTACAAGTCTGTTACAGAATCAAATTGGGTAGATTCAGATCACATAAATTGGGTTCTATTTAAAATCTTAGGAATCGAAAACTCATGGGTTGGGTCATTTAAACCATTATTTTCTTCTTAGCATTTTCCTATTGAAATATCAACCTCAAATAATCTCATTTGAACAATTAATTTCAGTTTAGGGAAATTGCCTCATTTATTGACGGTAATAAAACCACAGATTCGTTCAAATATATAGATTAACTGCTCCAAGTTTCTCTAACAGTTCTCCACACACATCCATAGAGTGTGATGTGGCAAACAGTCAAGTGCTCTTTACAGGAACAGATGGTTAGACACAATTAATAAGGAGCCTTGAGTTATTTGCATATTCATTAGATAATATCAGTTATTCCTCAGCCAGAACAAAGAATCACACAAATGGCATTCGCGTTTCCTCCCATTAACACATTATTAAAAGCAAAACGTCTGCGTTAAAAATGAGATAGAGAGTGATCCTTGACTGTACAGCAACCTAGCATTATCCATTTGGGTTTTTAACATGATAATAAAAGCATGTTGCCCTCGTGTAATTTATTCCCGCTTTTATATCAGGCAGCACATGAAGACACAGCCACGTGTCCCATTCTGCCCTCCCTCTCTGCTTTTTCTTGGCTTACAGATGATGCCAGGAGAGAGGTCAGGTCAGGAGAAATTAAGTAAGTTTTTATTTTAGTTTAAAAAAAAATTAATCAGAGAGCCAAAGAGAGAACTAAAAAATAAAAGCCTTGGTGACTTTGGAACTCATTTAGAAGCTTTTTCTGATGACTACTTTTTTTTGTTGAAAATACACATAAAAAGTTACAGATAAAACATAAAATCATAATTTAGAATGAAATGAGCATAAATGATTAACTGATTAATTTTCAATCTTATTTCTAATTTAAATACACTCAAACCAAAATTCTCTGCCTTTAGGCTATGCATTTTTAACTATCACTTCACTTTGTCATTAATATCCAAGAATACCTGAGAAACTGTCAGAAATTGAAAATAAATGATCTTTGCATAGATCAAAAAACTCAAATTAAGCCATTTATATCCAGAGATCTCGTTTTTGGAGGATAAACATTAAGGAAACATGAGGGAAACATAGCATGTAGTAACTGCCTCACAGCCAACACTTCACCCTGGATGTGAGTGAGGGTGAGGATTACCTTCTAGAACTGTTCCTACAACATGATAGCACCAGCTGTATGCAGCAAATTGAATTTATGTTTTATTCACAGTTAAATAAGAACTGAAACCCTAAATGAAATCAACCCTGAATATTCATTGGATGGACTGATACTGAAGCTGCAGCTCCAATACTTTGGCCACCTGATGCAAAGAGCTGACTCATTGCAAAAGACTCTGATGCTGGCAAAGATTGAGGGCAGGAGGAGAAGTGGGAGACAGAGGATGAGATGGTTGGATGGCATCGCCAACTCAGTGGATATGAGTTTGAGCAAATTCCAGGAGATACTGAAGGACAGGGAAGCCTGGCGTGGGGCAGTCCATGGGGTTGCAAAGTGCCAGATATGACTTAGTAACTAAAGAACAAAAAAATTATAATGAGGTTCCTTGGTCACATGAGTCACGTTTCAAGTGCTCTGTGGCCACAAGTGGTCAATGGCTTCTGTAGTGAACAGCACAGGTGGAGAGCATTTCTCCCATTACAGGAAGCTGATTTGGGCATCACTTTTCTAGAAGCTTCCTGAGTAAGATGGACAAGACCTGCAGGTGACTGGACATGACTTGTGCTCTGATATTCTTTTCCTTCATACAGCAGAAATGACTTGTGGGATTCCATTCTCAAGTTCAAGCTAACCCCTCCTTTTTTAAAAGGAATAGCAGATTTAAGTTCTACGTGAAATCATTCTAAAGTGGAGCTGCCCAATTGCTGGCCCACTCAAGTAAAAGAATCACTCTTTTATTGAAACTTTGACCTCAGTCCTGCCACGTACTCTTAGCTCCCAGACCCTGGGAATCTCTGCTTTCCACAGAACGTGAGAACTTCCTCCAACCCAACTGAGTGTGGGGCCCAGCAGAGGGCTGAACCCCAAACCTGGACACATATCTGTCCTAGTCACTCATACTTGGAGAAACAGATGCCAGCCAACATCAAGTCTGTCCATATTCACAGCCTGATAAGATTACTGGAAACCATGTGGGTGCTCCTGTATTTTGCATATTAGTTCTTACAGGAGATATTTTTAAAAAGACGTTTAGCCACCCTGAAAGTGGGTCTCGATGTTAAGTTTTGTTTCTTAAACATGCGCACACACACACACACAACCCTCACAACCTCCCCCACCTAATACTGCTCAGTGTATCTCTATGAAGAAAATAATAGTTTTCAGGAGTTGAAAGTGTATGTGAGCCATGACTAATTGTAACAGAAAGTTATTTTATTCCCTGGATATATAAAACCAATTGATAAAAAGTTCCATCCATTTCATTCATTCAGAGATGGTTTTCCAGTAAAAATTTCTACTTTGCTATCTACATGTCAAAGTTCTTGTGTATTTATATTTTGATCAACTGCATATAAATCAATCACTTCTCAGCCTTTGACTACAATCAAGTGTAGTAAGGGGGCTTCTCAGGTGGGTACAGTGGTAGAGAATCTGCCTGCCAATGCAGGAGGTGCAAGACACACAAATTTTATCCCTGGGTTAGGAAGATCCTGGAGAGTAGAAAATGGTAGCTCACTCCAATATTCTGGCCTGGGGAATCCCGTGGACAGAGGAGCCTGGCAATCCATGGGGTTGCAAAGGGTTGGACACAACCGAGGAACCGATCTCATACAATAATAAATTAATGAAACTTAAGTCCAAAGATAAATATTGTTACGGTCACAGAAAATAATTTCTTTTTTTAATTTCCATATGTAGAAGCATGTGTGTATGTGACTTGGTAACTGATCATTTTCAAAGACAAACATAACTTACACAAAATTCTGTAGAAGTGGAATTGAAATGTGAATTCAAGAGGGAAAAAATGAGAAAAAAATTCCCTGGTATCAAGGCAGAATTGGTTGGTACACTTACACACACACACACATATACACACACACATATACATGTGTGAGAATATGTGTGAATATTCCTTACACTTCACTGCACCCTCAAACACACAATCAATCATGTATTTTAATGGATTATGGTGAGCATAAAGTTGAGAGTACATTCAATGCATTTAAAAGAGTTTTGTATCCATTTTATTATTACAGTGTCACTCGTTTCAACATGCCAAAAATTATGTTTTGTAGCCATTTAAAATTATGAAGAAAAATTTTTAAATGTTAACTTAAAATGTCTGACAGGGTGCACGGTTATTTTTGATGCTGAATAAGTGAATGGGTTTGAAACTGAGGAAATCCTGCAACAGTAAATTCCTTTCCGGCGAGTCCCTGAGAAGCCCCACCTGAGACACTTCCCCTGCAGGTCTCTGCAGGACACTGCTCCGCTGGACCCCTGCGGGTGCCTGTGAAGCCAAACCTCCAGGCTGGCAGGACATGCAAGCCCAGTGGGGCTGCAGCTGGAAGGGACATCCTCCAATCCAGGCACCCCAGGCAGGAAGCAGACAGCTGAATTCCAGCTCCCTGACTTTTTAACTGTCTTCCAATTTGTTCCACAACCTGTAGGGAGGGAGATCACATTCCCTTATTTATTGTTTGGGAACTGGGCTTTCCTGGTGGCTAAATCCAAAATTTAAGAAGAGTATTATTAGAAAAGTCTGTATTTCCAATTCTACTCTACTCTCAGAGATAACTCCATGGGAAAAGGAAAACACTTCAGGGACACGGTATTTTACCATGCAAAGTTAATAATCTAATAACGCAGAACAAAGAAAAATGACCTTTGTTATGTAGAGTTGTATTTTATAATCTCTGGTTCTCATTTGAATATCATATTAACTTAGTAAATAATTACCCGATTAATTCAACAAATAACTACTATTACTGTGGGCTGATGATCAAGTCCAAGTGACGTGGATAATAAACTGCAGTTCTTCTTTTCAAAGTCGGTATAATAAGCCAAAATGAAGATACTGTCAAGTAAATATAATGAACTGCTAGACTGTTATGGACAAATGAACAGGCTCAGTTCAGTTCAGTTCAGTCACTCAGTCGTGTCTGACTCTTTGCGACCCCATGAATCACAGCACACCAGGCCTCCCTGTCCATCACCAACTCCTGGAGTTCACTCAGACTCAAGTCCATCGAGTCAGTGATGCCATCCAGCCATCTCATCCTGGGCTGTCCCCTTCTCCTCCTGCCCCCAATCCGTCCTAGCATCAGGGTCTTCTCCAATGAGTCAACTCTTTGCATGAGGTGGCCAAAGTACTGGAGTTTCAGCTTTAGCATCATTCCTTCCAAAGAAATCCCAGGGCTGATCTCCTTCAGAATGGACTGGTTGGATCTCCTTGCAGTCCAAGGGACTCTCAAGAGCCTTCTCCAACACCGCAGTTCAAAAGTATCAATTCTTCGGCGCTCAGCCTTCTTCACAGTCCAAATCTCACATCCATACATGACTACTGGAAAAAACCATAGCCTTGTCTAGACAGACCTTAGTCGGCAAAGTAATGTCTCTGCTTTTGAATATGCTGTCTAGGTTGCTCATAACTTTTCTTCCAAGGAGTAAGCGTCTTTTAATTTCATGGCTGCAGTCACCATCTGCAGTGATTTTGGAGCCCCCAAAAAATAAAGTCTGACACAGTTTCCACTGTTTCCCTAACCAGGTACAAAAGAGAAGAGGGAAGTTCTCTCTGGGGTGACTGGTGGAAGGGCCAGGGTTCTGTGAACACATAGCCCTCAGCGTCCCGGGGTCTTTGGCAGCCCCACTTCTTAGTCCCCTGCTCTGTTCATGCTGATCAACAGAGGAGAACTCTGTTCAGTCTGTTGGGCCGAGACCAAGGCAACAGGAGTTCATTTAACAACGTCTCTTGTATCTGACTGAGGGTTTGGGGTAGGGGGCGAATCTAACGCGTGTATAGTAGATGTAAGGTTGCAGACTCACAGCATCTCCAGCTCTACTCCAGGACAAGCCGTTCCCTCACAACGGAAGTAGATACTCCTGCTTCTGTATTCTGTAGGTCTGTGCAACAAAAGCTAGTATGTGACTCGATTCTTAGGCTTCATCCTATGTGGAAAGGATTAAGACTAGTAGTTCAGAATAAAACATCAGTTTAGTTCAGTTCAGTTCAGTCACTCAGTCGTGTCCGACTCTTTGCTACCCTATGGACTGCAGCACGCCAGGCCTCCCTGTCCATCATCAGCTCCCGGAGTTTATTCAAACTCATGTCCATTGAGTCAGTGATGACAGAGGATGAGATTGTTGGATGGCATCACCAATGCAATGGACATGAGTCACAAAGAGTTGTGAGGGAACCACTTGCCCTGGAGTAGAGCTGGAGGTGCTGTGAGTTTGCAACCTTACATCTACTATACATGGGTTAGATTCAGCCTCCCAAACCCTCAATCGGATACAGGAGACACTTGTCAAATGAACTCCTCTTGCCATGGTATAGACAAGCTCTGTATAAATTGCTCATCCCAGGTGGTGCAGCGGTTAAGAACCTGCCTCAGGAGACACAAGAGACGTGGTTTTGATCCCTGGGTCTAAAAGATCCCCTGGAGTAGGAAATGGTAACCCAGTCCAGTATTCTTGCCTGGAAAATTAAATGAACAGAGGAACCTGTTCATTAAATTAAATGAACAGAGGAAACTGTGGGATACAGTCTATGGGGTTGCAAGGAATCAGACACATCTGAGCATGCACATACATACAGCAGTTACAAACGTGTGTTTCCAGTCTGGAGGAAGAAAGAGGGAAGTCAGGTAGGTTTTTTGTTTGTTTGTTTCATGCTTTGTTTTAAATGCTCTCTTGACCCAGTTTGGAGGCTCTGGCTAGAGATTGGTCAGTTCCCTTTCTTAAGCCATCAAGTCCACAGCCCACCCTCTTCCCTCCTAAGGCTGACACACTGCCAACTTCTATACATCCCCAGGGCCAGGGACTGGGCAACAAGGGCCAGCCCAACACCATGGGTTCTGCACAATTATCCAAATCGTCAAATCCACAAGGAGCCCAAAAACCTAGCTGTCCTTGCCTACATCACCGCCTGCAGCCCTAGATGCCATTATTCTGCCCTGGGTACAAACTCTTGCATTGAAAGCTTGGAGTAACAAAGATAAAAGCCTTTTATCTCCCAGAAAGTCATCGTGCTGTGTCCTATCATCAGACGTTTAAATCTTACACAAACAAGTAGCAAGAGAGAAATTAGAGGAGCATACAAACTGTTGTTTGTGTTCAGACACGCTCAGAAAACTTTCCTAGTATCTTTTAAAAGCCTGTCTTGAAGAGTTACTAAATGGTGTTTAAAGAAAAAAAAAATCTGAATCACTTGAATTCAAATGCATTTTGATTACTATCTTTATTCTCGGACTAGACAGCTAAGAATACATCTTAAATACATAAAGTACAAAAACTAGGAATAAGGACAAAGAGATTTAATGGATCTTAATTTTCAGGGGTTTTGGTTTCTTTTTAAAAATTTTCTATTGCAAGATATTTGCTTTACAACATCGTGCCATACATCAACATGCATCAGCTACAAGTATACATATCATCATGTTTTTTAGATGAAGGTCACTCCAGATCTTGGGTAGCTGTGGGTGGAGGGAGACACGAGGGGGTACACATCCTAAAACAGAGAGATTGAGTAAAAACCTTGTCCTGATTGTTAACAGCTCAGGCCCCATGTGGTTCCAAGAAAGCTGGCAACCAGTCATCTCACCCTGGAGGCAGGATTTAAAGGGATGGTCCTCTGCAGAAACGGAAAGATTTCAGAAAATAACTATATTTAGAGATCTCTGAGTAAAATGACCATCTAATTGATCTACAGCAAAGCTCATCAGTTGAGAAATCCCATCCATGCATACAAAGCTTCTAAACAGCTTCTCAGAGTCTTACTCCTAGATAGAAATAGAATACTGAGGATTACCATGTATTGAGAAGAACCTCCGGAATGACAGAAAAAATAAAAGGAAAAATTTTACAGCATTAACAAAAGATAAAGAAGAAGCAAACAATGCCAAAAACCAAGACAAAAGAAAGTAAATCAAAACAAAGCAAAAGCAACTTCAAGGAAGCACCAAAAATGTAAAAAAAAAAAAAGAAAGAAATTTAAAATAAAAAAATTTTTCTCTAAGAGATAGAGGATACATCTCTCATGAAACAAGATTAGAAAATACTATATTAAAAAACATAAATACTGGGTTCACAGAACTAGGAAGATTTCTTGAAAATTAAAACATCAGAGCCAGATCAAAATTCAACACAGGTTAACAAAATTAATCAACTAATCCAAAGAAAGCAAAGAGTGATATAAGAGGGAAAAAAAAGAAGTGAGATCACAGTACTACTTGTCAGCAGTGACTATTTACTTAAGTTATGTAATGTAACTATGAATACTGATCAGATGACAATTGTGATATCATAATTAGGAGTTTGAAAAAAGGCGAACAATGGAGTGAATGGTGTGATAGTAAGAAAATCCCAGGTTACCTACGAGAAACCCAAAGATGATGACTAAAATTGTATTAAGAAATATCAAGGTACTCCCCTGTCAGTCCAGTGATTAGGACTCTTCACTCCCACTTCAGGGGACACAGGTTCAATCCCTGGCTGGGGAACTAGGATCCCACAAGCTGCAGCCAGAGATAAATAAATGTCAGAACAGAAATCTTGTTTAGAAATATAAAGCTAACTATAGGAAGAAGTCGCTAACAGAGCGTGGAGGTGAAATCCAAGTCAGAGGAATCTACAGAATCCTGCCTCCCCCCACGCTCCCCAGCATCAGCAAACCCTCAGCAGCTCCATTAAGTCTCCTGGTGAAAAAAATCTTTCTGTTGTTTGAGGAAAGTGTGTTTAAACTGGAACTTACCTAGGTGATTTGCTTTTTGAAACAGCAATCTTCAGGGTATGCTGTAACAACAATGGTTTTACTGAAAGTACACATTTCTTCAACTACATTTTAGCAAACGTGTTTTGGGTCACTCGTCCTTGTCAAGAATATATTTGTTATATAATGAAGCTAAATCAGGCATTAACTGCTAAGCAGTAAGTTCTCTTTTAAAATTCCAATACGATTTCATCTAGAAAATGATGTTTATAGATAAAGCTGTTACTTAAAGACAAGTCTGTTTTCCTTTAGTTAAGTGAAAGAATCAGGAAATGAGACATTTTTTGACAAAATTATCTAAAAATCTCACTAACCATCACTTGTTAAAGAAGAGCACTGTTATTGCTGTTTTAGTCACTCAGTCCTGACTGTTGCGACCACATTGGCTGCAGCCCATCAGGCTCCTCTGTCCACAGGATTTCCCAGGCAAGAATTCTGGAGTGGATTGCCATTTCCTTCTCTGGGGGATCTTCCAGACTCAGGGATCCAAAACCCACGTCTCTTGCACTGGCAGATGGATTCTTTACTGCCGCACCACCAGGGAAGCCCCAAAGAGGAGCGTTAGTAATTTAGAATTTCTAAGGAAAAGAAATTGCTTCACTTCAGCCAGATAATCCAGGTAAACAGAATCAGACTGAGAGCAGCACCCTTAACACAATGTGATGGGAAGGGTACTTTATTTATGCAGTCTTCCTCCCATGGGAAAAACACCAGTCATCCCAATTCAGTGGCATTCTACAAAACACCTTGTCAGTCCTCCTCGAAACTGCCAGAGTCATCAAAACCCAGAGCAGAATGCAGGAGACCCCAGCTCGACTCCGGGGTCCAGAAGATCTGCTGGAGAAGGGATAGGCCACCCACTCCAGTATTCTAGGGCTTCCCTTGTGGCTCAGCTGGTAAAGAATCCACCTGCAATGTGGGAGACCTGGGTTCGACCCCTGGGTTGGGAAGATCCCCTGGAGAAGGGAACAACTACCCACTCCAGTATTCCGGCCTGGAGAATTTCATGGGCTGTATAATCCATGGGGTCACCAAGAGTCAGACACGACTGAGTGACTTTCACTTTACTTCACTTCATTTCAGGGAAGAACAGTCACAGCCTAGAGGGTCTGAAAAGACTTGGGGACCAACTGGCATGTGAGATTCTGGATGGGATCCTGGGACAGAAAAAGGACTTTTTGTGAAAACTAAGGAGATGAAATTAGCTGCAGAATTTAGGTAATAATAATGGATCAATATTGATTCATTAGTTGCATCAAATAACTCACACTAAGTTCAGATGTCAATAATAAGAGAAACTGGTGTATGGTGTATGGGAACTCTCTACTACACTTGCAACATTTTTGTACATCCAATGTTATTCTAAAGTAAAAGTTTATTTTAAAAAACACTTCAAAAAATAAAATAAAAATAAACTAAAATAAAAAACACTTCACAATTCAAAGTTACCTACAAAAGATATTCAGGTTTGTATTTCTGACTAAGTAAATGGTATGAATGGTAATGACACACCCTCAACCTACTGCAAGTGAAGTACTATCTTTACACCTTTAAAAATGAGGCATTGGGGGTCCCCAGAAGTCTGGGATCTTACCCAATTCCAAGAATGTGCTTTTAACAGCCACATTGTACTGCCTTAAGGCATCTGTTGGCTCAAGTGGTAAAGAATCTGCCTGCAATGCAAGAGACACAGAAGACATGTGTTCAGTCCCTGAGTCAGGACGATCCCCTGGAGGAGCAAATAGCAACCCACTCCAGTATTCCCGCCTGAAAAATCCCATGGACAGAGGAGCTTGGTGAGCTACTGTCCATGGGGTAGCAAAGAGCTGGACACGATTGAGCACACACACACATGCAAGGTATCTGTTAGTTCTAATCCATATAGACATTAGGTTCTGAGAATTTTTATTCGCGTGTCCTTTTCAATTTTGGTTTCATTTAAAATATAATGGTTTGTGTATTTCTCTGAAAAACCTCAAATGAGTCTTTTATATAAATGATAACAGAAAATCAAGTCTTAAAGGTAAGGCAGATAAATAGTTTTTGTGTCAGACTCTTATGAGAAATAAAATTATTTGTCAAATATTAATTACATGCTCAGTAAATAGTACAGTTTACAATCTGTTGAGTTTTGCTCAGAAAACCACTACATAGCCATGAATATTTGCTATTTACTCTGATCCTCTTCTCACTTCCATCTCTAAACAATTTTATTTAAAGCCTGCAGACACCTCCTGTTTCTTACAGCTGAGCTAATACTATTCTATTACAAAGGAAAATGTTGGAATAATGGAACATACACTCATACCTATTACTGAGTGTTTGCTGTATGTGAGGGGCACTGTGTTAAGAATTTCAAGAATTTTAAAATGCTACTTATATTATTGAAATTAATGAGATAGATAAGCTTTGACCCCCCAAAAAATATTATTTGCTATTATGTGCACATTTATTCAAAAATAAAATATTGTTGTTGATTGATTTAAAGCCCTCTTTTTAATGTGAAATTTACTACACAAAAAATATTGTATTGATGGTAAAAATACAATATTAAACATGAAACTAACCCATGAAATGCACTTCTAAATTATTATGGGTAGTAATAAATGCATAAAACTTATATAATCAAAAATATTTTAGGTCAGCATTTCAGGGGAAAAAAGAACAAAAACTGAAGATGAAAAGAAAGTAGGGGATATCAAATTTTATTCATTTAAGGAAAATATATGGGCTATAAAAATGACTTGAAATTAAGAAAACTATTCATTTTTAAGACTTTGTAAAGAGGATCTAAGATTGACAGGAATTATGTAATACTAGATTTAAATTGTCAGAGAGTAAAATTCACAGATTACATTTCCTCCATGAACCACAGATAGCCTTCTCTAAAGAAGCAGGGTGGCAGGAACAGAATTAGGGGCAAACAGATCAGAATCGAGAGAGATTAAGTGTATAGCCTCAGGGCAGTAGGATGTGCATCAGTGACCAGGGAGAAAGCAGGGCGGCAGCTGCGAACAGAGACAGGTACCCTCTAAGGATATTCAGATTTGTCCTGCAGCTGTCAAATGCTGATTAAGAAAAGAGATGGAGAAAAGAGGACAGTAAGGAAAAAACAAAAACCTTACGCAGATACCGCCTCAAGGTTTTCATTCTAAAGAAATCCAGAAAAAAGTTGCTTTGGTTGTTTTTATTTCATACCCATTTTCCACAACAAATGCTTCTCCATTTAGCAATAAATCGAGCTGGCCATTGCCCTCAGTGGTGGGACGTCAAGGCTTTAGCCCATCTCTTGCCCCCTATTTAGAGCAAAAACTTGGGCAATTGCCTCAGGCTCGGCGACTGTTAAAAGCTCTATAAAATGCATTGTATTTTGTACCTTGAATAATGAATTCCTAATAGGATCTACGGCATTTGTAAAAGTTTTAGCAAATTTTGTCAAATTAACATCTCATCTAGCAATGGAAAAACCATCAGAAGTAAACTGGATTAAAGAAATTATATAAATAGCAAAGAGAAATATGTAAAACAACAGCATTAATCATTTGAGCGAACATTCCAGTCCTAGTGGTTATAGGAAGTAACAAATATTTCCAGTGATTTAGTAGAAAAGTGTAGCGAACTAATATAAAGCTATGAAAAGATATAAAATCACTTGAAAAGGCTTTAAGTGCTATGTAAATGCTAAATTTATTATGAGACATTACAACAGCACAAAGAAAGCTGGCGTTATTTTATTTCTACCTGAATCAGAGGTTTCTGCTTTTCAGGGGGCGCTAGTGGTAAAGAATCTGCCTGCCAATGCAGGGGATGTAAGAGACGTGGGTTCGATCCCTCAGTCAAGAAGATCCTCTGGAGGAGGGCATGGCCACCCACTCCAGTATTCTTGCCTGGAGAATCCCGTGGACAGAGGAGCCTGGCGGGATACAGTCCACGGAGTCACAGAAGAGTCGGACACGACTGAGCACACACACAGCCTGCTGTTTAAGAAAGAAGTCTTACAAATTGTAGCTTCAGTACATTAAGTGAGTTCATGCCTAGATGCACCTCAACATTCCTTTTGTCCTTCTCTTTGTGAAGGAAGACTTGTTTTATTCCTAGTCATTTGTGCTGAACTCTTAGCTTTAGAAATCCTCATGGAGTCATGTGATTCAGCTGAGTCTTCTTGCAGAGAGAATAAGGACCAGGGTAACCTGTTAAACCTTGATTCAGGAGTCACCATGGGAGACAGAAGCCGAGGGGAGTGTCAACCTGAAGGGCTCGTAGCCCGGGACCTGCAGGCTTAGACCAAAACCATGGCCCCTTCTGAGTTAGTGAGGGACTCTGCTCAGGCGCTGAACTGATCCTTTTTCTTTTCGGGCTCTTCCTAGACATCTCTACCATGGAGGAACCTTCTTAATCAAGGAGATTGCTACCAGGAAGGGCCACGGGTGGTCCTGGAGGATTTCAGAAATACTGTCATTTCCAGGAAGATCACACAATTTCCACATGTCCCCTAATAGACTGCGCCTCTGGGTTTGCAATTCCCCAGAGCTCAATTATCTCTTTACAGTAAGACAGCACCAATTGGGCTGATTTTAAAGTACAAGTTTTAAATAAAATATAGCCTTTTACAGATCAATATGTTTTGCTTTTTAAAAAGAAAATAAAATTTCAAGCCAATTACCCATTTCAGAACACCTTTAAAGAAAACACTGTTGCTTCTGGCAAACTCCATGGACAGCATTTTTCTTGAGCTGAAAATCATTCCCAGTCACCTTAATTGCAGAGGCAAATGTAAGGCTGGGGTGTGAAGTGGAGAAATCAGCTTGCAATTACTGTGAAATGTTCACGAACTGTCCAGTACTCGTGAAGCCAGAAATAAATCTAAAAATGTGCAAATTGGAGCCTTGTCTAAGCGCTGAACATCAGAAACTGAGTTATTAAAATACTGCTGTTTTGCTGCACAGAATAGATAGATAAGGACAAACTGACGCCATCACCTCACAGCACAGAGCACCCGGCAAATTCCCCCTATGATGTGTGAGCCCTCAGGAAAAGAGAGACTCGGGGACAGTTCACCTACGCGTGGCTTTCCTGGGAGGCAGCATGTTCAAGTCATGTGAGGTCTGCTGTGTCCTACAAGACCCTTCTCAGACATCTCACCGCTCAAGGCACTGTCCTCTCCCTGTCCTCCCCTTGTGTACTTTTCTGCCTGTGGCTACAGCCAAATTAGTAAAACTCTAGCAACATAATAGAGTTTCTTCCTAATTTAAGTAGAACAAAAAGAAACCAAAATACGCAGTGTGTGAGGCACTGTCTTTCTAGCAATAGAGTCAGTTGGAACTCACTTTCACCAGCTTCCCTCTGACGCTGGGCCACCAGCCAGTACCCTGGAAGCCTCCGTGGGTGTCGGAGCTCTTCCAACCCTGCTGCCTGGTTCCATTTTAAAACCTCCAAATGCTCATGCTTGGAGAGTATGCAGGAGATTCCAAGGATGGCGATCTGCAAATACAGAGGGCTGACCAAAGGCAAACTCTCCTCTGCCCATCAAGGTGCGTGTCAGCCAATCCAGGAGTGAGTTGATGGCCCTGTGACCACATCCCTCCCCCTGAGCCTGGACCACTCAGCATCCCTTCTCACTCCCCGCCCAGAGCCTCCCCTCTCAGCCAGTGATGTGCTCCAGGACTCACTGAGGCACAGGGAACTTTCAAAGTGCATGTAAGAGTATGTTTTAAAGGAAATGCTTGAAATGTGAGATTTGCTATGGCTTTTGGAGATAAAAATAGGCATTGGATACCTACCTTCATTTGCTTCAAAATAAGGTATTTTCTGATTCCATGTGCATCTGAAAATGTGAATCCGCAGCTAACTAAGCAAGGTGCGGGCATTTCTGCAAATATTTCTGACCTCTTTCTCTTAAGGGGAACTGGGTGGAGCGGGCTTTAGGAAGTGGGACTTCCAGACTGGTTACTCACACATCGACAGACATGGCTGATGGAGAAATAAAGAACCTGAGACCATGAGCTTCCTGCCCATGGTGGTTCCTCATGGCTGCCGAGTCCTCCTGGGGTGACGCAGAGGTGGTCCAAGGAGAAGGTGTGTCATAGCTGAGGAAGCTTGTGACCGGGACACCCCATCTTTCAGAGGCTGCTGGAAAACCCACCCCTCCCGCCTCCAGAGAGAGAGATCCACTTTCCTATCAGCATTTCTCTGGGGAGGATACGTGACATCTCTAGATTTGTTGCCTTGAAACGTCTCTTGGCAGAGACACTAAATTTCTCTAGAGGGAGATACTATTTTTATCTTTCCAAGGCTCCCTGTTGTGAGAACATTCTTGAACCTTTGCTTAGAAGGCACGCAGAAACCCCAGATTCCTGAAGAATTACCTTCCAATAGTGTATTTTTTTTATCCCTTTTCCAAACCACATTTTTCTATCCTGTTTGCAAACCCACAAGCAGTGTTGTGTTTGTCAGAAGTCCTGAATTTTTGACTTCCAAGCAGGTAAGCAAAATTGCCTTTGAGTTCTAAAAATCTTCTCTGTAGGTGATGTTTAGAAATACAATTCAAGCTTCCCATATTAGGAGTGTCAGAGGTAATGATTTCAGAAAGGACATTTTCTATGTACTGCATTTTATTTTCTAAAGTTATTTGCATATAGTATTATTTCCTCACATAAAACCCATTTGCAGTTTTTAAGAAGTTTCAATAATGTTCAAATTAAGAAAACTATGTTTATATTAGTGACACCTACCGAAGGTGGACCCATGTCTCTTGATGTGGTTACCATGTGTCCCTAATACGTGTTACTTCAGTTAATTCACGTGCAAAGCTTTTTGATGATTTTGATGACTGAGACATTAAAACATGATTTCTGCAACATAAAATTTTACAAAGAGAAGCAAAAAGAAACGCTGCTCATTGAGGGTTTGACCCCTCAGTCTTAATTAAGCAGAACCTCAATGAAGACAACCTTAAATTGACATATATTCCTTATGGTATTAACAGAAAAGATAATCACAAGAAAACAGGTTCACTTACAGTATCAGCTCTGGATGGAACATGATTTAATTGGGACCCAAGGTCCTTAAAAACCTAAATCCTCAGACAAAAATCCAATTATATTCAATTTAGTCTTATTACAAGGGTAACTTTTACAGAGAGTTTTCATTAGGTATCAAAATTTTGACTTAAGTGGAAAGTCCAACTACATGAAAATGCGTCCTTTATTTTCATCATTATAATTTGACATTCACTATGTGCCCATATGGGAGAAGGCAATGGCAACCCACTCCAGTACTCTTGCCTGGCAAATCCCATGGACAGAGGAGCCTGATGGGCTGCAGTCCATGGGGTCGCTAGGAGTTGGACATGACTGAGCAACTTCACTTTGACTTTTCACTTTCACGCATTGGAGAAAGAAATGGCAACCCACTCCAGTGTTCTTGCCTGGAGAATCCCAGGGACAGGGGAGCCTGGAGGGCTGCCATCTATGGGGTTGCACAGAGTCGGACACAACTGAAGCGACCTAGCAGCAGCAGCAGCAGCAACAGCAGGTGGCCATATGGTGTAGAGCATCTCTGGGATGACAGTAGCCCATAAAGTTACCCCAGTTATTTAAATTAGATTAGAACCCCTGTCTGTGAGCCTAACCACCCACATGGTGCCATATTGAAGCCACGGTTAAGGTGAGGGGATTAGGTTCCTGATAATAAAGCATCTGACAGGTAAGGAAATGAGACTCCCCTTCACAGAAGATCTGTATACTCTCTCTGTGTATGTGACAGAAGTGATGCTCTGAGTTCCTGAGATTAAGAAGTGATTTCTCTCTAAATACCCGAGAGCAATGGCTTCCCTGGGGGCTCAGTGGTAAAGAATCCATCTGCAATGCAGGAAACGTAGATTGGATCCCTGGGCCAGGAAGATCTCCTGGAGAAGAAAATGACAACCCACTCTAGTATTCTTGCCTGGAGAATCCCAAGGACAGAGGAGCCTGGCAGGCCATAGTCCATGGGGTCAGGAAGAGTCAGACACGACTGAGCAACTAAAGAATAACAACCCAGAAAGAAAAACGTTAATATATCACAGCTCTCAAAGACTCTGCATTCAGATGGATGTACCTTTCCTTTTCTCCTTTGCCTTTCACCTGTCTTCTTTTCTCAGCTATTTGTAAGGCCTCATCAGACAGCCATTTTGCCTTTTTGCATTTCTTTTTCTTGGGGATGGTTTTGACCACCGCCTCCTGTACAATGTTACAAACCTCCATCCATAGTTCTTCAGACACTCTGTCTATCAGATCTAATCCCTTGGATCTATTTGTCACTTTCATTATATAATCCTAAGGGATTCGATTTAGGTCATATCTGAATAGTTTATTGGTTTTCCCTACTTTCTTCAATTTAAGTCTGAATTTTGCAATTAGGAGTTCATGATCCAACCCTTTGGCAACCTGATGTGAAGAACTGACTCACTGGGAAAGACCCTGATGCTGGGAAAGATTGAAGGCAGGAGGAGAGGGGAATGACAGAGGGCGAGATGGTTGGATGGCATCATCGACTCGATGGACATGAGTTTGAGCAAGCTCCGGAAGACGGTGAGGGACAGGGAGGCCTGGTGTGCTGCAGTCCACGGGGTCGCAAAGAGTCGGACACAACTGAGTGACTGAACAACAACAACTCAAAGACTCCAAATAAGCAGACGTGTTGAAGACATTAAAAAAACTATGAGTAATTCTAATTTTTTATGTCAATAACATTTATTAAAATTAAACAGTGTCAGGGATTTTGAGGAATATAATGGTAGACAACAATTGAAGAGGCATAAACATTAAAAAGTAACACTGCAAATGAAACAACAAAAAAGAGCACAGGATGAGAGATATTCCAAAGTGATTCCATGTGTGGTTAATGCATGAATTTGGGGAAAGGAGCAATCTTGCTCAACTAAGGCAGTCTGGGAAGAATAATCAAGAAGAAGTTAAAGTTTGATGTTAAATTTGATATGATTGTTTTCAAAATATAATGTTTTCATGATGACTATTTCTGAAATTAAGTCCTACTTTCATGCCCCTTTTGTAATAACGATTTTTGTAGGTCTAATTTACAAGTGAAAGTGCCCCCAAATAATGAGCTTTGCATATAATTGATGTATATGAGTTTACATATGCAGGTACACATGGCGTATGGACTTCCCAGTTGGCACTAGCGGTAAAGAACCTGCCTGCCAATGCAAGGTACATAAGAGACACAAGTTCACTCTCTGGGTTGGGAAGATACCCTGGAGGAGGGCACAGCAACCCACTCATTTTTTTTTTAATGGTGAATTTTGCTGTAGTAAACAAAACCTGGAATTATCTTTTCTCAATCTCTTAATTTACTTTTTGGGAAATGTAGATTCCTAAGGGAAAAGCTCTATGTCTTAATAATTCTTGCTAAAAGTGGAGGGCAGCCAGAAAGTCACTTAACTAAGGGAGTTGTTATGCTCTTATCAGGACTATAGGAAATGTTCTGCATGCCAGTTGCCAAATGGATGAAGGACCACACCAAAAGAGAGCAGAAATTGCTCAAATTCTTTCCTTGTAATGCCAAAGCAACCCTTTCAACGATTGTTGGAACCTATACAATCTTATGACATATTTCTGCCTAAATCATATAGCCCCGCAAATCTAGTGGAATCAGAACACACCCGTGAGCGGATTTCATAAAGACATGTTTTATCAGTCCTTGTGCAATACAGGTATTCTCCACCCAAACTGTTCATCACAGCCCCAGTTTACATGAAGAAAACACCCCAGGTATTTATGCATTCATAGGCAAATATCCGCTTAAACAAATTCATTGCTCCTTGCACACCCTATAGTTGTTTCCATTCTTGGTTTTCTTTTTCTTTTCCATTCTCTCCTCATTTTTTGGCCCTCTAAACTGGTTTTTATATAACATTTTATTTATGTTTATGTGTGAATTCTACTGGGCTTTCCAAATGGCACTAGTAGTAAAGAACCCACCTGCCAATGCAGGACATGTAAGAGACGTGAGTTCCATCCCTGGGTCAGGAAGATCCCCTGGAGAAGGGCGTGGCAACCCACTCCAGTATTCTTGCCTGGAGAATCTCATGAACTGAGGAGCCTGGTGGCTACAGTCATTGGGGTCACAAAGAGTTGAAAACGGCTGAAGTGTCTTCATGAACACACACACGTAAACTCTGTTGTGGCATAGAAAATGCATTCAGAAGGACATTGCTGAGGTGTGTTTCTAGTCTACCATTTCCTCAGGTAAGGATTATAATGCATCATCCTGTTTTGGAGAGGAGTTATTCTAGTAATCAACTGTAATGTTTAACAGTTTATGACCAGGTACTTTTGTGTACACACAGCCTTATTTTTCTACGTGTGACCAACACAGACCCACACTGTTACTATTCCTTACTACCTCCCACCCCTGCCCTACACATGCCCACTCTCTCTCCTGGTGCCCAAGCCTCTGCTGATCAAATTCAACAATTCACCAGAAGGTTGGGGGGTAGGGGATGACTGCCCCATCCTGGCTGCAGCGCTCCTGCTCTAGGGCAGAAGAACCTTGGTAACACTGAAGAGCGGTTTCGTTGCTAAGTCATGTCCGACACTTGTGTCCCCATGGACTATATAGCCTGCCAAGCTCCTCTGTCCATAGCATTTCCCAGGCAAGAATACTGGAGTGGATTATCATTTCCTTCTCCAGGGTATCTTTCCAACCCAGGGATCAAACCCGGGTCTCCTGCATTGCAGGCGGACTCCTGCACTGCAGGCAGATTCTTTACCAACTGAGCTACAAGGGAAGCTCAACACTGAAGAGTGATATTTGCTAAATGAGTTCCTCCTCATTCTCTGGCTTATGGCCTTCTATAACTGACCTGCCTCCTCCAGCCTGTCCTCCAGCTTTGCTACAGCGAGGACCCACCTTGTGTCCTTCTTCCCTTGCCTGGACAATGTTCATCCACATAAAATGCACATGCAAAGTAAAAGCCTATTTAGAACTAAGAATGAAACCCTCGCCTGGCCTTAATGTAGAACCCTCTTTCTGCTGGGATACTGTCAGAGAAGCTCCAGTGGGGAGGTGGGGCTTTCACCCTTATTCCCTGGCAAGAAGCCCCCTCTGTAGTATCAGGAGAGACCACCCAAGGAGCAGTCATGAGGTGCCTCCCTGCCCTAGGTAGCAGCGGAAGCTGAGCGGAAACCTGGACCCCCAGGAGCACTCGGCAGTATTGAGACAGCGTGTCCTTCTCCTGACAGGGCAGGATCACGAGAAACCTGCAAAATCAGAAGATCTGAATAAGGTACAGACTCTCATCACGTAAAACCCAAAATGTCCAGGATGTAAGTGAGGATTACTTATCACACCGCAAACCAGGAAAATCTCAACTTGAATGAGAAAAGACAACTAACAGATGTCAATACGAACATCACCGATGCTGGAATTCTCTGAAAGGATTTAAAACCAACCAGAAAGAAAAACACCAATAGAGTATACTAACACATATATATGGAATTTAGGAAGATGGCAATGACGACCCTGTATGCAAGACAGGGAAAGAGACACAGATGTGTATAACGGACTTTTGGACTCAGAGGGAGAGGGAGAGGGTGGGATGATTTGGGAGAATGACATTCTAACATGTATACTATCATGTAAGAATTGAATCGCCAGTCTATGTCTGACGCAGGATGCAGCATGCTTGGGGCTGGTGCATGGGGATGACCCAGAGAGATGTTATGGGGAGGGAGGTGGGAGGGGGGTTCATGTTTGGGAACACATGTAAGAATTAAAGATTTTAAAATTTAAAAAATTAAAAACTAAAAAATAATAAATTAATTAAATAAAATAAAAGCAGAGACATTACTTTGCCAAAAAAAAAAAATAAATAAATAAATAAATAAAACCAACCTGAAAAAAGAAAAAGAAAGAAAGAAAGAAAGCCTCAGCAAAGAAATTGATGATACAAAGAAAAACTAAATGTAAGTTTTAGAATAGAAAAATGCGATGGATAAAATACGAAGCTTGCTGGATGGGCTCAGTATCATATCTGAGATGAGGTCAGACCAATCGGTTGAACCTGATGTAAAATGAAAGGAATGGGCCAGTTTGAACAACAGACATGAGCAGGCTGGCAGGGACATGAACAGGATCTTGGAGCTGTGCATTGTGATAGCAAGATATTTAGCACATGTCCCTGGGGTCTGACCAAAAGAGTCAGGATTTTAAAAGTAGCCAGAGAAACATAGCTGAAAATTACACAAACTTGGTAGTGGGCCTATGTTACAGATTCAAGAAGCTGAGCAAATACCAGAAAGAAGAAATCCAAAGAAACTCACAACATCACATCATAATCAAACACTTGAAATTTAAACAGCAAAGGGAAAATAGCTAGAATACAGTGAATAAGGAAAAGCACCTTATTTATAAGAGTTAGTACAATTTAAATTAGAGCAGCTTTTTGTGAAGAATTATGGAATCCAGAAGGAAGTGGACAATGTTTTTCAAGTGGTTTAAGAAAAAAAAGAACTGTAACCCAGAATTCCATATCATACAAAAGTATTCTACAGGAAATTAGAATAAATCCAGGCCCTCTCAGATGAAGAAAAGCCAAGAGATTTTTCAATAGAAGACTTACCTTCAAAGGTGAATAAAGGAAGTTCACCAAAGAGAAAGCAAATAAGAGAAGAAATCTAGAAATATCAAGAATTTAAAAAAAAGCTAAGTAACCAAAAATATGAGTAAATGCAATAATGTTTCTTCTCCTCTTGAATTTTCTAAATTGTGTTTCAAAGTTAGACAAAATATCATAACATTGTCTGATTTGGCTTTCAAAGTATGTAGAGAAATTATTTAAGGCAATAATATTATAAATGGAGGTGAGTACTCGATAAAGGACAGAAATGGTATGGACCTAACAGAAGCAGAAGATATTAAGAAGCGGTGGCAAGAATACACAGAAGAATTGTACAAAAACAATCTTCACAACCAAGATGATCACGATGGTGTGATCACTCACCTAGAGCCAGACATCCTGGAATGTGAAGTCAAGTGGGCCTTATCACTACGAACAAAGCTAGTGGAGATGACAGAATTTCGGTTGAGCTGTTTCAAATCCTGGAAGATGATGCTGTGAAAGTGCTGCACTCAATATGCCAGCAAATTGGGGAAACTCAGCAGTGGCCACAGGACTGGAAAAGGTCAGTTTTCATTCAAATCCCAAAGAGAGACAATGCCAAAGAATGCTCAAACTACTGCACAATTGCACTCATCTCACATGCTAGTAAAGTAATGCTCAAAATTCTCCAGGCCAGGCTTCAGCAATACATGAATCGTGAACTTTCAGATGTTCAAGCTGGTTTTTAGAAAAGGCAGAGGAACCAGAAATCAAATTGCCAACATTCGCTGGATTATGGAAAAAGCAAGAGAGTTCCAGAAAACATCTATTTCTGATTTATTGACTATACCAAAGCCTTTGACTGTGTGGATCACAATAAACTGTGGAAAATTCTGAGAGAGATGGGAATACCAGACCGCCTAACCTGCCTCTTGAGAAATCTGTATGCAGGTGATGAAGCAACAGTTAGAACTGGACATGGAAAAAGAGACTGGTTCCAAATAGGAAAAGGAGTACGTCAAGGCTGTATATTGTCATTCAGCTTATTTAACTTACATGCAAAGTACATCATGAGAAACGTTGGACTGGAAGAAACACAAGCTGGAATCAAGATTGCCAGGAGAAATATCAATAACCTCAGATATGCAGATGACACCACCCTTATGGCAGAAAGTGAAGAGGAGCTAAAAAATCTCTTGATGAAAGTGAAAGAGGAGAGTGAAAAAGTTGACTTAAAGCTCAACATTCAAAAAACTAAGATCATGGCACCTGGTCCCATTGCTTCATGGGAAATAGATGGGGAAACAGTGGAAACAGCAGTTGACTATATTTTGGGGGGCTCCAAAATCACTGCAGATGATGATTGCAGCCATGAAATTCAAAGACGCTTACTCCTTGGAAGGAAAGTTATGACCAACCTTGATAGCATATTCAAAAGCAGAGACATTACTTTGCCAACAAAGGTCCGTCTAGTCAAGGCTATGGTTTTTCCAGTGGTCATGTATGGATTTGAGAGTTGGACTGTGAAGAAGGCTGAGCACCAAAGAATTGATGCTTTTGAAGTGTGTTGTTGGAGAAGACTCTTGAGAGTCCCTTGGACTGCAAGGAGATCCAACCAGTATGTCCTAAAGGAGATCAGTCCTGGATGTTCTTTGGAAGGACTGATGCTGAAGCTGAAACTCCAATATTTTGGCCACCTCTTGTGAAGAATTGATACATTGGAAAAGACTCTAATGCTGGGAGGGATTTGGGGCAGGAGGAGAAGGGGACAACATAGGATGAGATGGCTGGATGGCATCACCAACTCAGTGGACATGAGTTTGGGTGAACTCTGGGAGTTGGTGATGGACAGGGAGGCCTGGCGTGCTGGCGATTCATGGGGTTGCAAAGAATCGGACATGACTGAGCTGAACTGAACTGAACTGAACTGAACTGAAAGGAGTTTTAAAAGAAAGACATCTACATTCTCTCAAGATGATAAAATGTCAACATCAGAAAATCACAATGTTTTATATGTAAAAGTTATTATTGCCACCACTAAAAAAATCTGTATAAAAATTACAACAAAAATTCTTGACATAGGAACACAGAGAACAAAAGAAGGAAAAAAGTCTGATATCAGAACTAAGTCTTAAGTCATAGACAGAATTATTCCCTCAAATTTGACTGACTGATTAATTAATCAAAAGTTGGCTATTCAAAATAAAGGGATTATGTATATCTTAGAATATATTGTATTATGTTTTTCTTTTGTCACCTGGAAAAATGAGCATTTACCAAATTGCCACTGGATCTATTTCTAAAATGCAAATTCATTTCTAATTTTTTGGAAAAGTTAGACAATAGATGATAACTTTTTAACAGTAATTTGGAAAGAGAGGAGAGTGGTGGTAAAGTAGATACCAATACCCACAGGGACTCAGGACACAGAACAATGATCTCGGGTTAAAATGTCAGCCAAATTAGAGAGCACGCTCCTCTCCTCTTGAAGCGGATTTTGTTCTTCATTTCTAATACACAGTTTCATCCACTTGAAATCCCAATTTAAAAGCATGCCTGTAAGAGCAGGGCTCTGCATATTTTTGTACTAAAAGTTATTACATTGATTTCTCCCTAGTGCCCATATGTGTACTATGTTGCTTCAGTCATGCCCGACTCTTTGTAACCCCATGGAGCCTGCTAGCTTCTCCGTCCATGGGATTCTCCAGGCAAGAATACTGGAGTGGGCTGCCATGCCCTTCTCCAGGGGATCTTCCCAACCCAGGGATCGAACCTCTATCTCTATGTCTCCTGCACTGCAGGCAGATTCTTCTGCACTGGGGCCACCAGGGGAGCCCATAGTGATGTATTAATATTTACTAAAAGACAATGACAATGTACTATGTAAAAGCTGAAATATTTTGTACACAGGGAAGAAGTAACTTAAACAAGATATCAAGCAAGAGAAGATAAAATTTGGAATGAAAATAGGTAGATGAATTGAGTTATAAACCCTAAGAAGACATTTCTATTTAAATTGTGTAGAATAGTCTAGACTAAAACCCCTTGTCACCACACCATCTCAGGGTTTAGATAATAAATTCTTTTAAGCCAGAACTCTGACACCTTAGAAAACTAAGATGAAATGTTGACAATTCTAGAAGATTCTACTAATTTGGAAAAGCAAATACAAATCAAATTATGACTTATTTGTACAGAGTGCAGGCAAAACACGTCATTTGGTTTTAAACTTCTAAACCAGGCAGTTATTTTTCTGTGTTTCCATGAAGACTTTTAAATCCGTATAATCTTCACTTGATTTATTGACAAGCTTGCTACAGGCTTGCACAAAGGAATTCTGCCTCACAAAGAAGGGGAGGGAATTACAGGTTAGAATTCAGAGCCCTGACATAAAACACCCAGTGTTTTGCTTTTTAAACATCTCAGACTTTCTAAACCTTTAAACACATATAATTGTCCTTAACATTGACAATGTCACTGCAGGTTGAAGGAATGTGATAGAAAACAGAACCTTTTTGTTCCCCTGTCCTCGCTACAGAAAGATTACATGTTGACAGAGAAGAGAGCAAATATTTGGGGACAACTGAATGAATGTGACCTTCTGACTCAAATGCTCAGGGTCAGGGTGACCCCAGCTTGCATCTGTGTCCCTCCCTTATGCTCCTTACTCAATATGATCTTGATGTGATAAAAAAGAGAATATGTAACTTCTTTTATATAACCTTGGACAGGTGAACACAGACACACAAGCAATGCAGCTTAAAAACATTATACAGATTTTTCAGAAAATGTTCGCTGACTTTAAATGAGCAAATTACTCTCATTTCTCTAAATATTAAGATAAATGTTGCCTTTGTAAATATGTACTTACGTATGACTGGCCCTTTATGTGTCCACATGCTTCTCTCTTGCAAAACAATAAAGTTGTGAAGTGAATGCAGAGTGGTATTCTCTGATGGGCTGGTTCTTGAAAACCCAATGTGAAAGAAATCTCACCTGTATAAATCTCATCTAGGTTATTGGTGAGGGGTATGCATGGACCTGAAAAACTAACAGAAATGCTTGCTATAAAATCGAGTGTGTAAAGATGTGAACACTAAGCGCTTATGGGGGGTATGATGGCTTGGGAGATTGAGATTGGCACATATATAGAACAGTGTATAAAGCAGATAACTAATGAGAACTGACTGTATAGCACAAGGAACTCTGCTCAGTGTTTTGCGGTGACCTGAAACTCCAGTACTTTGGCCACCTCATGTGAAGAGCTGACTCATTAGAAAAGCGTCTGATGCTGGGAGGGATTGAGGGCGGGAGGAGAAGGGGACGACAGAGGATGAGATGGCTGGATGGCATCACTGACTTGATGGACATCAGTTTGGGTGAGCTCTGGGAGTTGGTGATGGACAGGGAGGCCTGGCGTGCTGCGATTCATGGGGTCGCAAAGAGTCAGACACGACTGAGCGACTGAGCTGAACTGAACTGAAATGGCAAGGAAATCCAAGGAAAAGGAGATGTATCTACATGTGTGGCTCGTTCACTGTTGTGTACAGCAGAAATTATTAATAACACTATGCTGTAAAGCAACTGTACTCCTATGAGAAGGAAAAGGAAAAGGAAGTAAAGGAAAATAAATAAAATACATGTCCCCCCCCAGGAAAAAAATCAAGTGTGAGTCATGAACCCTCCTAGCTGACATTTACATTGTCTTGGTGAGATCACAGGCCCCCGTTGGCTTATAATTAGCAACCAAGAAAGATAAGTTACTGGATCATTGTTTCACAGAACTGTAGTATAACACATTTAAATTTAAAGAAAATTATCCTTTTTCAGTAAAAACCAATGTTTCATTAAACATATCCAAGGTTCACACCATTAGTTTTATTTCTGAGACTCCATTAGATTCAAAGTGAGTAAGGGGATTAAAATTAAAGTCAGCCATCAGAAATTCACCCACCCACATGGTGATTTCAGCTCTGTCATTTGCTTAAGTCCTTAACAGTGTCACGTATTGCATTTCCACTCATTAGGATTCTGCATGTCTATTAGACTGATGTGTTATCCATCATTCAGGATTTGAAACCATTTCTGACTACCATGCTGCATTATATTTTAATAATAATTTATTCACTTATCTAACAAGTATTTTGAGAACCTGTCAGGTCCAACCTTCTGAGGGCACAAAAATACCAAGATTCTTTCCTACTTTCAAAGACAAAACAAGACAACCCCAGACAAAGGTCTGCTGTCTGAAATGATAGACTCATCTCCAAAAGTGATATAATGACACATACTAGCAAACTGTTCTCTCCACAAACTTGAAGAAGTGATATCTGAATGGCGTTCTCCTCCCACCCTCTAATTATTAACGTGCACCTCACCCTTCTTTGCAAATGAATGAGCATGAATAGAGTAAATTAGGGGAAAGCTGTGACAGTGTTTCTCCATCCAGCGTGATGAATCATGATGGTCCTTTCCACTTAAGTCATTTTAAAATTTTTTTTTAAGTTTTCAGGCTCTTTTATTTCCCCTGCCTTAGGCACAAGCCATCTTGACTCTTCCATGAAGGTCAGTTAATCTATGAACAAAAGAACATGACCACATGCATTTGAAACTTCTCTGTGAAGATCCAGATACAAGGCTTTTTGACCAAGAAAGCGCTTTATTCATTACCTTTCCAAACCATGGGTCCTAGATGTTATCATACGGAAGTCGTTTATTTTCTTTAAAGGTAGAAGGAAGTATTTCAACCAGTGAATATCTATGTTACTTTTTCAAATAACTAGAAAAATATTTACCAGCCTATCATAAACACAGCACAGATGCTCAGATGGTTATCTTACCAACTTAAGAGAACAGCTCACTTAGTCTCTGTTGAATCCATTTTAAAAAAAATCAATTTCCCAGCAGGTATTTGTGCTTCTTTTCAGATATTAAAATATTTATCTTAAAGTAACAGGTCGTCAAATAGTTGTACGTTGCTGATTACAAATGATGCCTGTCTTTATAGACTCAAAAGTAATTCAAACACAACATATTGGAAATTATATTGCAGATAAAATACATCTATTTATCTCAAATGGCATAGATATTGGCTACAGGGATGTTTCCAAAGTCATGAAAATGAGTTAATAGCAAAGTGTGTGAAGAATACAGAAGTCTGACAGCTCCTGAAGGCTAGGGCCATGCAATTTTCTCCTCATTTTGCAACAAGGAAATATTGATTATTTGCACCCTGGGCTTACCTGCATCCAATATCTCTGTTTTTGTGAACTGTGATTATATTTTGTAGTAGAGTTCTTAAATGGGTATCATCAGCTAAATCCAATTTGACTGTATATATGAAATGAACCAACAAAATATGGTAAAAAAAAAAAAGAGAGAGAGACAGAGAGACTCACAAAGATTATCTGAAGACTGAAATAAGATCTTTCTAGTGTAAAAACATCTAGTTTATGATAATTCTTTGTCAAGTGAAAACTGCTATGTAACACAAGTGTGATTATAATTCCCTGTAGAACTAAAGTGAAAAATAAAAATAAACAAAGGACAGGCACCATCTTGGAGAATTGCTTTGCCCGTCTTTCCCTTGCTCTCACCCCATCAGAGGCAGGTCTGTGATTCCACCTGCCCAGGGCCATGTGGGCCAAGGGCATCTGCTTGATCTAAGATGGGCAGTCTGTAAAGGCTTGGAGATCAGCATCCTGAGAGCAGTCACCATTGACAGATGAGTAAGGGTGGCTGGTGGTCAATATGGCGGCCACATCAATCCTGGGGTAGGAGAGCTCTCAGAGATGGTCCACACTGTCCTACAGGCTCCGGAGCAGGACTGAGTCCTCCCACCCACAGCCACGACCTGCTCCCTTGACTTCATTCCCTTCCTAGGGTGACTTTCCAACATAAGTGTTGTTCTTGAATCCTTGTATCAGAGTCGGTTCTTGAAGGGATCCAACCCAAGACAGACAGGTTGAGTATCATACAAAAAATCACCAACTTCAGCATAAAAACGAAACTGTGACTCCCAGCTCTGCTATCTCTGATGAGCAATGACGGGACAGTGGTATCTACATTCAAGGTGGGTACACAAGGCTCCTAGTGGAGCCAGAACCGACTGTGTGCTGGGGAACTTCCTTAAGAGAAATCTACAGTATTCGACTAGTCCAGGGGGTCTGCATGATACACTTCACCGAGGTCAGCCTCCTGGGACAAAGGGCAGGGGTAACTGGGGCGGACAAAGGGCAAATCTGAGGATGCAAAACCAAAATGAGCAGTACAACTATCTCCACTGGCTTGCAGCCAACATTAGATCAGAGAGCATGTGTATGAATGTACCCAGTGCAGAGCCGGGCTCATATGATAACGTCAGCTTCCTTGTTTCTCGGATGAGAGACTTGAGTGACTTTAGAGCAAAAGTGCAGTGGGGGGCGGGGGCGTGGAAATCACAGCACGTGATGGGAAGAGAATGCTCATGACATCATGCCAGAAGTCAAGTAAGACATTTTTCTAATTGCTGCTATTTCTACAAAACCCTTCTTAATATCATATTTCTAGAGACTAGTGGAATTCCCATTCACTGTGATACTTTCAGACTTTATTTTGAGGGGCTCCAAAATCACTGCAGATGGTAACTGCAGCCATGCAATTAAAAGACACCCCTTGGAGGAAAAGTTATGACCAACCTAGACAGTATATTAAAAAACAGAGACATTACTTTGGCAACAAAGGTCCATCTAGTTAAGGCTATGGATTTTCCAGTGGTCGTGTATGGATGTGACAGTTGGAATATAAAGAAAGCTGAGTGCCGAAGAACAGACGCTTTTGAATTGTGGTGTTGGAGAAGACTCTTGAGAGTCCCCAGGACTGCAAGGAGATCCAACAAGTCCATCCTAAAGGAAATCAGTCCTGAATGTTCACTGGAAGGACTGATGCTGAAGATGAAACTCCAATACTTTGGCCACCTGATGCAAAGAGCTGACTCATTTGAGAAGACCCTGATGCTGGGGAAAATTGAAGGCAGGAGGAGAAGGGGGCAAGAGAGGATGAGATGGTTGGATGGCATCACTGACTCAGTGGACATGAGTTTGAGTAAACTCCAGGAGTTGGTGATGGACAGGGAAGGCTGGTGTGCTGCAGTCCACGGGGTTGCAAAGAGTCAGACACGACTGTGCAACTAAACTGAACTGAACTGACCTGATGGTACTTTCTCCTGTTGCTGAACTTTCACTATTTAAATATTATAGCCAACCACCTCTAAAGGAGTAGCGATTCCTGGTATGGATTTGGAAAGTGAGGACATATTAAGAATCCACACTAGGCACAAGAAAGCATCTGGGTCAGAGTGGGTCAGGATATCCAGGACCTAGCGGCATGGCTGAGCAGAAAGGTGCTGAAACCCCAACAGAACTGGGGGTTCACAGAAGGGGCTTCTGCTCTGACTTTCATATCCTGGTTTTTGAAATAAGGGGTGGGGAGTAGATAAAGGAGCCACTCTTGAGGTTCACCCCCTACTCAGTGCCCTGGGGTTCCCCCTGCACATTCTGAGTCTCTCTCCTTTCATCCATTTGGATGGATTTCAACTAGAAACCTCACACTCAACAGAAAAGGTTTGAAACCACCCAGGATCTCAAAGATTTCTTCTTCAGAAAATAAAATGTCAAGACCCAAATGTTCATCAAAACCTACTTTTTAAATGACCAACATTTCATCTTGATTGGCCTTGCATCTAAGTCAGAGCAGAAAGCTTACATTTATTTCAAATCAACAGATATTTATTGAGTCTGAACACTAAGACCCAGCTGTAAGGGTTTGTGGCCTTAGATTCATTCCAGTTTAGAATACAAAGGGGGGAAAAGACATGCATAGAACTTCTAAATTCCACAAAGGCATAGAATAATTTATAAGTAGCTCCATAAATTTGTAGAATGTTTCTCATATAGAGAAAAATAAAGTTAGTTTAATTACTTCCAACTGGAGGAGAACTCAATAGCTTCAGTGTAGGTAAAAAATTACAGAATGTATCATTTTTTCTGAAATCTTTACCAAACAACCATCTGCTCAGTGAAAAGTCAGCTTTGCCTCATACTATGTAATTAAAATAAGTACTTGTTCAAACTTAGCCCAGTTGTCCTAGTTAATCCCTCTGCTCTGGAATGTGGTCCAGAACATGGGAACACAAAGAAGTCGGTGTTACCCGCGGGCTGACTTTTGGTTTCAGGCAACAAAACTGAAAAAATATTTATTATAAAATATTTTTGAAACACCTGTGAGTCGGTATTAATTGCTTTACAAAGTGCATGTCAAATTGTCCTGTGAAGAACTGACAAGTATTTTTTTTGTTTATTACATTGAAGTTTGGTGAATTTACAATGTTGTGCTGATTTTTGCTGCACAGCAGAGAGACTCAGTCATACATATATATGTATTCTTTTTCATACTCTTTTCCTTTACATATTATCACAGGATATCAAATATAGTTCCCTGTGCTATACAGTGGTACTTTGCTGTTTATCCATCCCATATATAATAGTTTGCATCTGTTAATCCCAAACTCCCTGTCCATTCTTCCCTCACTCCCCCTTCCCCTTGCAGCCACAAATCTGTTCTCTGTATCTGTGAGTTGACTTATATATTTTAAAGGCCTGGAAGAAAAAAAAAATCACTATAAGAACAGTGATGTATCAAAACATAGCCAAGTGTTTTCATTAAGACTAAAGGGAATTTTACAAATTACTTCCAATTGGCATTTGACAGAGACCAGCTTCTACAAGATGGATATGTGGCCTGTCCTTGAACGCCTGGCTTTGTGAAGGCCTGAGCTAACAGCAATATTTACTTATTTGCCTAATGCAATTTTATAGCAGCTAAAATGGTGCCTCTGATCATCTCTCTGTGTGTTGCAGTCAAGGTCACATCCACCAAAGGTGCCTTGATGTTTCAAATTTAACCTCTGCTCCTTCATTCCACCTGGCCGTGTATCATGCTGCTGGTTCCAAACCAGCTACCCCTCCCCATCTATTTCTGGGTTTGTTCCTGTAGGAAATAGGTACCCATGTCTTGGCCTTGAGGATATTAAGAACTCTTGTTGCTGACCTCGTGTTTTATTCTTTTCCCGGACACATCACAACCAGCCTCGTACATGAGGCCCATCAGTGCCATGGTGTCAATTACATCGTTTTGACATCTCTTTTCTGCACCATTTGTCCAAGTCTCCTGGTGAGAAATGAGTTATTTATCTTTTTTGATTTGAAACAAGTGTTACGTGATCTACTTATGTTTTTATTCTGAGAACTCAGAATGAAAATTCCTCTTTGAAAGATGATGCTTTTTCCCCTCTTTTTTCAAAGTTAAACATGTCATCTCTAGTTATTTATTGGTCCACTTGCATATGTACATTCCACAAAAGCTGGGAAATAAATATAATTGGCAAAACTTCAGATTTGTAATTTTTTAGGGACAGTAAGTACACTTATAACTACTTATTACTACTGATAACTTTATCAGTTGTGTTACAGATATGAATTATTCTAGAGCTCACACTATCCTTTATGATTGAGATAACAGCTAGGCATAGCTCATATGAAGATAAAATAAGATCTACAAACAAGATCAAAATCACTGCAGATGGTAAATGCAGTCATGAAATTAAAAGACACTTTCTCCTTGGAAGAAAAGCTATGACAAACTTAGACAGTATATTAAAAAGCAGAGACATTACTTTGCCGTCCATCTAGTCAAAGGTATGGTTTTTCCACTAGCCATGTATACATGTGAGAGCTGGATCATTAAGAAGGCTGAATAACAAAGAACTGATGCTTTTGAACTGTGGTATGGGAGAAGACTCTTGAGAGTCCCTTGGACTGCAAGGAGATCCAACCAGTCCATCCTAAAGGAGATCGATCCTGAATATTCATTGGAAGGATTGATGCTGAAGCTGAAACTCTAGTACTTTGGCCACATGATGTGAATAGCTGACCCATTGGAAAAGACCCTGATGCTGGGAAAGATTGAAGGCAGGAGAAGGGAACAACAGAGGATGAGATGGTTGGATGGCATTACTGACTCAATGGACATGAGTTTGAGTAAACTCCAGGAGATGGTAACAGAAAAGGAAGGCTGGCATGCTGCAGTTCATGGGGTCACAAAGAGTTGGACACAACCGAGTGACTGAACAACAAATAAAGAGATTAGCTGACCACTGACAGTGGTCATAATTGTTAGGATGAATCTGCCTTTGTTGACCTTGGCCTTTGTTGACCTTGCTTCCCATGGCAACCTCTCCTCTTAGCAAACAGGTTGACCCTATAGTCCCAATTCAGGTACTATTTCTATGCCCTAAGTTTCTACCACCTCATTCAAGTACTATTGACCGAAAAAAAAAGTACACAATCTAAAATTTGTTAAGTATGCGCTATTTGGTGAACAAAACAGAGGACTTAAGCCTGGAGGCAGCCTCTCAGATAACTCTGAAGAGGTAAGGAATGAGTCAGGATATATAGAAATTTTTGCAAAAAACAGACTTATGTTTACCAGGGGATAAGGTAGCAAGGGATGAATTGGGAGACTGGGATTGACATATACACACTACTATATAGAAAACAGGCTTCCCAGGTGGTGCTAGTGTAAACAATCTACCTGCCAATGCAGGAGACATAAGAGACGTGGGTTCGATCCTTGGGTCGGGAAGATCCCCTGGAGGAGTGCATAGCAGCCTACTCCAGTATTCTTGCCTGGAGAATCCCATGGACAGAGGAGCCTCGTGGGCTACAGTCCATAGTGTCACAGAGTCGGACACAACTGAAGCGACTTAGCACACACACACGTATGTATATAAAATAGAGAACCTATTATATAGACAGGGAACTCTCCTCAGGACTCTGTAATGACCTATACAGGAAAACAATCTGAAAAAAAAAGGGAATATGAACCCATATAACTGATTCACTTTGCTGTATACTTGAAACTAACACAACATTATAAATCAACTGCACTCCAATGATTTTTTTTAAAGGATATAGGTTCTATTGATATGAAAAGAAAAAACACATGGTTTGAAAATTTAAAAAATATATATATTTGGTTACTATTTCTGTTAATCAAAGAAAATCAGACATCTCAAGGAATTTAGCCCTTTTCTGCATATGAGAATAGGCAAGAGTCTGGGCTCACTGAAACCGTTCCTCTGATCCACACCTCACTCTTTGGGGCCAGCGTCCTGTCTTCTCTAGCCTGAGTCCCCTGGGGTGCACAGCTGGAGATGGCTGCAGTGGCTGCTGGCTTGGTCTCTGCAACCTCTTTTGTTCGGTGTTACGGCAGGAGCATCTTTCCTCTACAATACCCTTCTGAATTCGCTCTCCTATCGTGATTTCCTGGTGGTAGTACAGGTACCCAACTGTCTTCTAGATCAGTCTCTATGACCTTGGGAGGCACCCTGTCCTCTCCAATGCACCCCTAGAGTCTAGCTCCAGGCAGTGCTTCCAAAAACATGCACCATGTCCATCAGTTAGGAAGGGTCACAAATCCAAGTGCCCTCGTGGCTCACTGGTGGGAAAGAACCCACCTGCCAATGCAAGAGATTCAGGGTCAGTCCCTGGGTCAGGAAGATCCCCTGCAGAAGGAAGTGGAAACCCACGCCAGTGTTCTTGCCTGGGGAATCCCATGGGCAGAGGAGCCTGGTGGGCTACAGTCCATGGGGTCAAAAAGGATTGTACAACGTGAGATAATAGCCAAGACCTAGACTATGTGGAAAGTATATTCCATTCTTTTATGTGGAAAGAATATTCACATTTGGGTCGTAACATCCCAGAAACCAGATTTTCTAGAAAGGGAGTAAAACAGTCTTTCATTGGTCATTAAAAAAAAAAAAAAACAACCAATATTTCCACTTCAACAGAAGTGAATAAACAGAGACATCAGCTGACTTTGCTTCTATTTCTTTCTAGTCAAGCCTCCTTCGCTGGCAGGTATGAGAATCCTCTTTGAGAGCAAGTCACTCAAGACCTCTGTCTTTTTAAGGTGAGTTTGAAAGAGGTCTCGGGTTGCTTATTTACAGCCAAAAGGAGGTGGGTCACCTCTGTGGGGTCAATCCACAGTAAACTAATTCAGTTGCAAAGGCTTCTGTTTTGGCATAAGATTTACAGAATTTTATTACTTTTATTAGTAGACAGAATGACTGGGGTAAAGGAGCCTAAATGTTAATACCAGTTTTTCCCAGCTGTGAGATATTTAAAAGGTCCATTAACAATTTGGGACCTCAGTTTTTCATTTCTGAAATTGACGGGGCACTTCCCAAGGTCTTCAGGGCAATTTCTGATTGCCCTGCCGGACTCAGAGACTTAATGTGATAATGACCTAATCTTACACATGAGAAAACCTTGAAGAGTAAAAAGCTACAGTTGTTACAACTTATTAATGCTATTGTTGTTATTACTGCTTTTATAGATTTAGTAAATGAATTTGTTGAACAAAACCTTAATGGAGATTGCAATTAAATATATTGCAAACATTAGCTCTTATATCTACATAGAGGATACATATCTATCATTCTAAAATTCAACTAGTGAGCAATTTTTCCAGGCATAAGTTATTCTGAAAATGATGAAATCTGAATGTGGAATGTAGTAATTATAATAGACCTGCAGCCTACTCTGGAAAATAGCATAATTGCTGCATCAAGGACTTTAGCTGGTATGGAAATATATCACCACTTTTCTCTCCTCTGAATAGGTGCTTAACTATTGAGAGTGGACATTGATTCTAAAAGCATGTTTTTATATAAAAAGAGGAATGTTCATAATGTATTAGTATTAACTTAGGTTCAGCAGTGATAATTCTTTTTAATTCAAGATCTAGACAGAGATATCACTACAGGATTCATTCATCAGGAAAAAGAACTAATAGCTTTGACATAAATAACTGAAACCAAAGATATTAGAGCCCAGGAAAAAATTCTGTAAGCCATGCAGTACCTTTAATAACTGTGATCACTGCTGTTGTTAATTGTTATTGTTGTTTAGCCATTAAGTCTTATCTGACTGTTTGCAACCCCATGGACTGTAGCCCACCAGGCTCCTCTGTCCATAGGATTCTCCAGGCCAGACTACTGAAGTGGGTTGCCATTTTCTTCTCCAGGGGATCTTGCCAGCCCAAGGATGGAACCCGCATTGCAGGCAAATTCTTAACCACTGAGCAACCTGGGAAGCCCTGGATCACTGCTAGATAATCACAAATTCCTCATGTTACAGGAGAGGACACAGAAGGAATTCATAGAATCACAAAGTCCGAAGGAATCATGAGGATCCCACCAACCCAATGTCCTCTTCACACTTTCCAGACAAACCTCAACCTCTGCTCACAGAGCCCCAGCAGGAGAACATGCATCCTCTCCAGAGACGGCACGCTGTGTTTTCCCATAGATCTGAGATTTCAGAGAAAATCCTGCCTACTTAGATCTGAAGTCCATCCCCTTCTAACATCGTCTCATCATCTGAGGCCATACATAAAATATCTAACCTCTCTGCCACATGGAAATCTTTCAATTATTTTCAGGCAGGCACCAAGTATGCCTGGATTACCTCTACTCACAGACAGCATCACGGATGCCTCCAGGAAGTACTTAAATTGCCTCAAATGAATCACTTTTACCCACTTGGTCATCTTTCCCTGCACAATTTCCCCTGGATGATTTTTCATATCTCAAGGGCTTCCCAGGTGGTGCTAATGGTAAAGAATCTACCTGCCAATGCAGAAGACACAAGAAACATGGGTTCTATCCCTGGGTCAGGAAGATCCCCTAGAGTAGGAAATGGTCCCTCACTCCAGTATTGTTGCCTAGGAAATTCCATGGACAAAAGAGTCTGGAAGGCTACAGTCTAGGAGACGCAAAGAGTCAGACACGATTGTGTGACTGAGCACATTTTAAAAATAATGACATACAATGCATGTTTTCTGATTGCATGTATAGGTCAAAGTAGGCAAATGCTCCTGCTGATACAGGAAAATAGTAGTACATTATATTTTAAAAGATAACATTTTCAAGGCATTTAGAGGATGATGGAAACTCAGAGGAAGGAGATCCTTCAGAGATGAGCTCATGACATCCATCTTTCTCCCCTGGCAGATGTTTGCCAGCTGCGCATGGCTGGAGATCTGGGCCGGGCCCAGGCAAAGGCTGTTGCCGGAGAAAAGGGAAACCAGCTGGGTTCTGACAACCACACAGGTTAGAATGACATACTGGAAAGCTCCAGATAGCCACCAGGTTTCCACTAAAGATGCTTGCTGAATCCTGAGACTGCTCAAGGGCCAAAGGGCTGGGCTGGGAGCTTCTGACCCTTAGACCAAAACTCCCTGCACTCTTACAGTGCTCAGGATTCAATGATGTTCCTGGAAAACAGTCCCGAACACAAAATACAAGCAAGATAAAAACCCTAGAAGAAAGCGTTAACTTTAGATGATCCACAACACAGTTTGAAGGGGTGTGTGTTGACTGTGGATATACAGAAGGTGAGAATTTAGGTTTGGCTTCTAGAAAGGCCATTTCTGGAGTGTGGAGGCACCAAGTAAGAATTTGGGATTCTTTTGAAATAGACATGTGTTTCTAGCAAAACGTCAAATATGAAGATAATCATCACCAGAGTCTTTTTCATTATAATTCCTGTAGTTGTCCGGAATATAACTAGAAATAACTCAACATGAAAGACAAGGAAAAGTGTTAATCACTCATTCGTGTCAGACTCTTTGCAACTCCATGAACTGTAGCCTGCCAGGCTCTTCTGTCAACGAGGATTCTCCAGGCAAGAATATTGGAGAAGGTTGCCATTCCATTCTCCAGAGCACCTTCCTGACCCAGGGATAGAACCTGGGTCTCCTGCACTGCAGGCAGATTCTTTACTCTCTGAGCTACCAGAGAAGCCCAGAGACAAAACCATATGATAAATAAAAATGAGACAGAAAAAAAGAAAAAATAGAAGCAGATCCCAACATGATCAAGATATTATTGTTAATGAAAAGATTAAAATTACAATGAATAATACATTCAAAACTATTACAAAAGATGAAGCAAAGATAGTGATGTTTATCACTGATTTTTAACAAGAGTTATAAATTAAATATTTGGAGACACCATTAGACTACATTTTGCCCTACCAGTCACGCATCCGAGTAATGGCATTGTTTTAGACTCTAGTTAGCATTTCATAAACCTGAAGTCATGCACAGAAAAATAATCTAAAATAATGATAATGATTGGAGATGATTTGGTATTTTAATCATTAGCCCCTAAAGAAAGAAATCTCTTCCTGTGAAGCAGGGGTGGAATCCAGTGATAATCTGTTGATTATGGAGAATTGCAAGGAAGGCATATTGAATACATTCACTAGTTATGCTGATAGCCAAGATTATTATAATAATCTTCAGAGGGAGAGAGTAATTTTTACCAGCAAGCACTCAGGTGCTAAAATGATGTTTGCAGCGTGTATAAATCAGCTTAACACAGCTTTGCTTACCCCATTAGAATGGGCTTAAATAAGAGCCATTTCTTTAAAGAGTGGATCATAAGCTTAAAACAAAAACGCTGTCACAAAAGCAGTTTAGGCTTAAAGTCATGAAAATCATTTCCTCCTGCAAACCATACAGGAAATCATTTGAGAAAGCAACTGATCCATTCAGTAAAGACTGGAAAGTTGAGTCGCTCCAACTTAATTATTCCCATAATTAACCATTCCTTTTCTGCAAGGTTGGGACTCTTTTCTACATGTTAATAAATTGTTTCTCTTGTCACAACAATTATATAAGATGTATTTCTACACTTCTAAGTTAATTATGAGAATTGCATTCTAGATTTCCAAGTTATCTAATTCTTTAGCTATCCATAGTAATTTTCAAACTTTTTGTGGCAGGTGTTTTTTAATCTGATCTAATGTTAGTTGGCATTTAATTATGCTCAAAGGCTAATCCTTTTTCAGGTTAGTCTTAGATTTGATTTTTCACTGTGTGTTGCACTTTACAAGAGTCCTGCTGTGCTCCTGAGAGGTCTTGGTGATATTAATGCCAATTCTATGGAAAGCACAGCATTTGAGGTTCCAAAAAGAAAATCTCTTCCTATGAAGAGAAAAAAATATTTTATACATCCATGGGAGATGACTACACAAATTATTACAACAGAAAAAGCTTCTATAGTGATTAACCCAGAAAAGTCACAAAAAGCTACAAATGTTAGGAACACTACCAATATGCCTTTAAATGGGACACTAAAAAGATTTAATTTTAATTTTGTTCCAGATTCCAGTTCACAAATTGAAAGATGCCCATATTAACATTGTCTCAAATAATTCATCAATACACTTTTTATTCTTATGAATGTTTTTGATAACTCTTAGAGCAGTAATATTTCTTTCTGTGAATGCCTCATATTCCTAGTCAATGTTTGAATAGTTTACACACTTTACAATATAGACCATCTATCTTTTATCTGAGATCCAACCTACCAACTAACCTAGTCATTTTTTAACTCTTCCCTTAATATTTGCGTAGAATGCTTATGACTTAAGAAAAAAATTATGCTTTACTCAGATCTATTGTCTGTTCCAAATACAGCACCTTAAAAATACCAGGCACTTTTGTTTAATGAACTTAATTTCATTGAAAATCATTTGCACTTTTGCTCCAGATTGTAATTATAGGCTCATATTTTAAAACTGGTGTGTAGACGTCAAATATTGGGCTCTGTCAGAGACTAGTCATGGTTATATTGAGAAAGGAATGGGAGTGACATTTATTTACGGTAGAGGTTATGTCCCAAACCCTGTAACAAATTCACACAAATGCCATATCACAGAATCTTTACAAGGAATTCGAGTTTATTATTTGTCTCCTACATTTGGGAAGGTCAGTCATGTCTGACTCTTTTGCAGCCCCATGGACTGTAGCCCACCAATCTCCACTGCCTATTGAATTTTCCAGGCAAGAATACTGGCGTGTGTTGCCATTTCGTCCTCCAGGGGATCTTTCCAACACAGAGATCGAATCTGCGTCTCTTGCACTTCCTGAATTGACAGGTGAATTCTTTATCACTGAGCCACTGGGAAACTAAGTTCAAAATGTGAAGCACCTTTCCCAAGGCTGCGCACTTCAGGCAGATCCCACAGATGCTGACTTTGAAGCTATTGTTTCTTTTCACTGCAGAAAATTGTTCCCCCAAACTAGAGCAGATTAAAAGAAAGCAAAACAATTGGAAAGCACGATGAAAAATGCGTTTATTGGCACTCCAAGAAAATATAATGGAACCCCTGGAAAGTTTCCCCATCCATTTCTTTCTTTGACTTTTTAACTCCACTCCCAGAGAAGACTGGCTGTTTGCTGGTGAATCAAGATGAGAGAATCAACCCTCCTTGAGACTGCACACTTATATCTTCTCCCTGGTCTCGGGTACTAAAGTCATCCTCCCTGACAATTAGGAAAATGATGGTATTTCAGTAAAAGTTTCTTTGTGACAAGTGAATAAATCAAAAGGGAAAAAAAGAAAGAGAAATGGTCCAATTTGAGAAAACCAATGCAATGGGTACTGTATGTATTATATCACTTAGAAAGGCAAGAAAATGAAAATACTGTCCCTTTCAAACTTCCTTCTAGGAATACAGGTCCTCATTTCAGAATTTGTAATCAGGCAACAATCTTGTAACAGGATATGAAAACCAACCCTGATAGATTTTAATCTGTACAACACTATCCTTATTACTAGTAGCTGTGTAGATTTTTTTTCTTACTCCCTTCCTTCCTTTTTTCTTCTTTCTTTTCTTTCTTTCATCTTTTAAAATAATTGTCACAGTACTATATTCTCTGAGTCATTAAGAAATCCCCACAAATTTTGTCCCCAGACAGTGTCTTTTCTCTTAACTCTCTGTTCACTAAACCACATACAAATCAGAGGTCTTGGACCAATTACTGAGCTTCTTACAATTTTCATTTATTTTCTCATTTGTAAAAAACACGAGATGGCAATGAAAATGATGTATAGCCCTTATTTCACAGACTTGTGTGTGTGCCCAGTCAAGTTTGACCCTTAGCGATCCCAGGGACTATAACCCACCAGGCTACTTTGTCTTGGAATTCTCCAGGCAAGAATACTGGAGTAGATTGTCATTTCCTTCTTCAGGGGATCTTTCTGACCCAGGGATTGAACCTGGGTCTTCTGAATTGTCAGGTGTGTTCTTTACCTCTAACGCCACCTAAGAAGCCCTATTTCAGAGAAAGAGAGAGAGAGAGTTAGTCACTCAGTCATGTCCAACTCTCTGCAATCCCATGGACTGTAGCCCACCAGGCTCCTCTGTCCATGGAATTCTCCAAGCAAGAATACTACAGTGGGTTGCCATTCCCTTCTCCAGCAGATCTTCCTGACCCAGGGATCAAACCCAGGTCTCCCACATTGTGGGCAGATTCTTTACCATCTGAGCTACAGGGAGGAACCTCTATTTCACAGAGGTGGTCAGGAGAAAGAAATAGAATGTGAAATATCCTAATACAGGGGAGACACACATGGTTCTTCAATAAGTGGACCAGAGGGAATAGAAAAGGAGAAATAACCTTAAAATAATTGTGAGACAAATAATTTAAAATTCATGACACAGAGATGTTAAATACATGTGTTAAATAGTGTTTAGTGCTTTGTATGGTATCTTCTTAAGATCAAAGTCAGGTTCTGCAAGGTCTGCCTGGAAGCTTCTAAATTTTTACTTCCCTATAAATTTTGACTGTGAGCTCAACATTTCAATTGAGTTGGACATAGTTAACATTACATGAAGCAGGGCAAAGACTAATAGAGTTTTGCCAAGAAAATGTGCTGGTCATAGCAAACACCCTCTTCCAACAACACAAGAGAAGACTGTACACATGGACATCACCACATGGTCAACACCAAAATCAGATTGATTATATTCTTTGCAGCCAAAGATGGAGAAGCTCTATACAGTCAACAAAATAAGACCAGGAGCTGACTGTGGCTCAGATCATGAACTCCTTATTACCAAATTCAGACTCAAATTGAAGAAAGTAGGGAAAACCGCTAGACCATTCAGGTATGACCTAAATCAAATCCCTTATGATTATACAGTGGAAGTGAGAAATAGATTTAAGGGCCTAGATCTGATAGATAGAGTGCCTGAAGAACTATGGAGTGAGGTTCGTGGCATCATACAGGAGACAGGGATCAAAACCATCCCCATGGAAAAGAAATGCAAAAAAGCAAAATGGCTGTCTGGGGAGGCCTTACAAATAGCTGTGAAAAGAAGAGAGGTGAAAAGCAAAGGAGAAAAGGAAAGATATAAGCATCTGAATGCAGTGTTCCAAAGAATAGCAAGAAGAGATAAGCCTTCTTCGGCGATCAATGCAAAGAAATAGAGGAAAACAACAGAATGGGAAAGACTAGAGATCTCTTCAAGAAAATTAGAGATACCAAGGGAACACTTCATGCAAAGATGGGCTGGATAAAGGACAGAAATGGTATGGACCCAACAGAAGCAGAAGATATTACGAAGAGGTGGCAAGAATACACAGAAGAACTGTACAAAAAAGATCTTCACAACCCGGATAATCACGGTGGTGTGATCACTCATCTAGAGCCAGACATCCTGGAATGTGAAGTCAAGTGGGTCTTAGAAAGCATCACTACGAACAAAGCTAGTGGAGGTGATGGAATTCCAGTGGAGCTATTTCAAATCCTGAAAGATGATGCTGTGAAAGTGCTGCACTCAATATGCCAGCAAATTGGGGAAACTCAGCAGTGGCCACAGGACTGGAAAAGATCAGTTTTCCTTCCAATCCTAAAGAAAGGTAATGCCAAAGAATGCTCAAAGTACCACACAATTGCACTCATCTCACATGCTAGTAAAGTAATGCTCAAAATTCTCCAGGCCAGGCTTCAGCAATATGTGAACTGTGAAATTCCTGATGTTCAAGTTGGTTTTAGAAAAGGCAGAGGAACCAGAGATCAAATTGCCAACATCTGCTGGATCATGGAAAAAGCAAGAGAGTTCCAGAAAAACATCTATTTCTGCTTTATTGACTATGCCAAAGCCTTTGACTGTGTGGATCACAATAAACTGGATAATTCTGAAAGAGATGGGAATACCAGACCACCTAACCTGCCTCTTGAGAAATCTGTATGCAGGTCGGGAAGCAACAGTTAGAATGGGACATGGAACAACAGACTAGTTCCAAATAGGAAAAGGAGTGTGTCAAGGCTGTATATTGTCACCCTGCTTATTTAACTTCTATGCAGAGTACATCATGAGAAACGCTGAACTGGAAGAAACACAAGCTGGAATCAAGATTTCCGGGAGAAATATCAATCACCTCAGATATGCAGATGACACCACCCTTATGGCAGAAAGTGAAGAGGAACTAAAAGCCTCTTGATGAAAGTGAAAGAAGAGAGTGAAAACTCAACATTCAGAAAACAAAGATCATGGCATCTAGTCCCATCACTTCATGAGGAAAAAATGGGGATACAGTGGAAACAGTGTCAGGCTTTATTTTTTTGGCTCCAAAATCACTGCAGATGGTGACTGCAGCCATGAAATTAAAAGATGTTTACTCCTTGGAAGAAAAGTTATGACCAACGTAGATAGCATATTCATAAGCAGAGACATTACGTTGCGACTAAGGTCCATCTAGTCAAGGCTATGATTTTTCCTGTGGTCATGTATGGATGTGAGAGTTGGACTGTGAAGAAGGCTGAGTGCCGAAGAATTGATGCTTTTGAACTGTAGTGTGGAGAAGACTCTTGAGAGTCCCTTGGACTGCAAGGAGATCCAACCAGTCCATTCTGAAGGAGATCAACCCTGGGATTTCTTTGGAAAGAATGATGCTAAAGCTGAAACTCCAGTACTTTGGCCACCTCATGTGAAGGGTTGACTCATTGGAAAAGACTCTGATGCTGGGAGGGATTGGGGGCAGGAGGAGAAGGGGACGACAGAGGATGAGATGGCTGGATGGCATCACCGGCTCAATGGAAGCGAGTTTGAGTGAACTCTGGGAGTTGGTGATGGACAGGGAGGCCTGACGTGCTGCGATTCATGGGGTCCCAAAGAGTCGGACACGACTGAGTGACTGAACTGAACTGAACTGAACTGAATAATAACTTTAATACATTGTTGTTGTTTAGTTGCTAAGTCCTGTCCGACTCTGGTGACTCCACGGACTGTAGCCTGTCAGGCTCCCCTGTCTATGGGATATAACAGACAAGAATACTGAAAAGTGAAAGTGTTAGTTGCTCAGTCATGTCTGATTCTTCGCAATCCCATGGACTGTAACCTGCCATGCTCCTCTGTCCATGGAATTCTCTAAGCAAGAGTATGGGAGTGGGTTGTCATTTCCTTCTCCAGGGGATCTTCCCCACCAAGGGACCATACTCATGTCTCCTGCTTGGCAGGTGGATTCTTTACCCACTGAGCCATCAGGGAAGACCTGGTTAAACTATATGTGTGCATGCTTTGGTTAAAAATAAAAACAAAAGCAGAGGCAAACAGCACTGTGACAAATCAACAACCACAGGTGATTTCTGTCTTTATTTACAACATTTGCTTATTACGAAGGCTGTTTATTTAATAGCAAAAAAAAAAGAGAAAAGACATAAGACGTACTTGAGTCAATTTGAGTCAACATTTTGTGGAGAAACCTCACAAAATGAAGAGTGTTACCTTAGATTAGTTTCAGAGACAAGTACACAAACTGAAGAATATGAGGGCTCTTCTCTTTCTGGCAGTGGTGAGTTGATCCATGCACCACGAAAGAAAAAGCCCTGGCTTGCCAGTTTCCATGTGTGAATACTCCCCATGGCTGTTTTCTGTGCCATCACTTAGTGTGAGAAGGTACCCATCAGGGCACCAGCACATGCACCCCCCCAAGTCCTCCGCTGAACAGATCCGAGCAGTTACCATGCCGCTGCTTCATTTTGCATCTAGTCTGGACATTAAATGTGGAAAATAAGAATGACAAAATAAAGAGTTGATGTACTTACAGTAAAGAGATGTTTCAAAGCTATGTCATATAGGAAGAGTTCTAAGAAGGGATGCTTAACCCAAAGAGTTTTTTAAAACTGTAACTTTTGACTTGCAATGACTAATTGGCAATATCAGATCTCCAGAAACTTAAGAGGTGCCTCGAAATGTCTGAAGCTCTGATAGGGACAGTATTTCTGAAAAGTCATCACAAATGTATTCAGTTAAAATTATCTTTTGATCAGGAGGGAAGGGATATGTGTAGAGTTAGAGATGACTTGCATTATTATACAGCAGAAACCAAAACAACATTATAAAGCAATTTTCCTCCAATTAAAAAATAAATTATTTTATAATTTATTTTATTAAGTAATATATTTTCCTACATTAAGCAAAATCAAGTCCACCAGCATTTACCTGCCCAGTGTGAATTGTTGTTCTTTGGTTGTTCAGTCGTGTCTCTTTGTGACCCCATGGAATATAGCATGCCAGACTTCTCTGTCCTTCACACTGTGTGAAGGACAGCATTATAGAAGTGCTGCATTATAGAAAACAACGACAGAAAATTGCAGAGGAAGTAAACTCCCAAACTCATTCTATGAGGTCACCATCACCCTAATACAAAAACCAGACAAAGATGCCACACACAAAAAAGAAAACTACAAGCCAATGCCACTGATGAACATAGATGCAAAAGTCTTCAATAAAACTCTAGCAAACAGAATCCAGCAACATATTTTAAAAAATCATACATCATGACCAAATGGGCTTTATCCCAGCAATGCAAGGATTCAATATTTGCAAATCAGTCAATGTGATACAGCATATTAACAAATTGAAAGATAAAAACCATATGATGATCTCAGTAGATGGGGAGAAAGCCTTTGACAAAATTCAACAATGTTTTATGATAAAAACTCTCCAGAAAGCAGACCTAGAAGGAACATACCTTAACATAGTAAAAGCCATATATAATAAACCCACAGAAAGCATTATCCTCAATGGAGAAAAATTGAAAGCCTTTTCCCTAAAGTCAGGAACAAGACAAGGGTGCCCACTCTCACCATGACTATTCAACAGTTTTGTAAGTTTTAGCCATAGCAATCAGAGAAGAAAAAAAAAAATTAAAGGAATCTATATTGGAAAAGAAGAAGTATAAACTGTTTGCAGATGACATGATCCTCTACATAGAAAATCCTAAAGACACCACCAGAAAATTATTAAAGTTAATCAATTAATATAGTAAAGTTGCAGGATATAAAATTAATACTCAGAAATCCCTTGCATTCCTATACACTAACAATGAAAAAACAGAGAAATTAAGGAAACAATCCCATTCACCATTGCAATGAAAAGAATAAAATACTTAGGAATAAATTTACCTAAAGAAAAAAATGGCCTATATAAAGAAAACTATAAAACAGTGATGAAAGAAATCACAGATGACACAAATAGATGGAGAAATATATACCATGTTCATGGATCAGAAGAATCAATATAGTGAAAGTGAGTATACTACCCAGAGCAATCTATTGATTCACTGCAATCCCCATCAAACTACCAGTGGTATTTTTCACAGAACTAGAACAAATAATTTCACAATTTGTATGGAAACACAAAGAAACTCAAATGGCCAAAGCAATCTTCACCGGAGGAATCAACCTGCCTGATTTCAGACTATACTACAAATCTACAGTCATCAAGACAGCATGGTACTGGCACAAAGACAGAATTATAGATCAATGGAACAAATTAGAGAGCCCAGAGATAAATGCACACACCTATGGACACCTTATTTTTGAAAAAGGAAGCAAAAATATACAATGGAGAAAAGATAATCTCTCTAACAAGTGGTGCTGGGATAACTGGTCAACCACCAGTAAAAGAATGAAATCACAACACTTTCAAACACCATACACAAAAATAAACTCAAAATGGATTAAAGATCAAATGTAAGACCAGAAACTATACAACTCCTAGAAGAAAACATAGGCAGAACACTCTTTGACATAAATCACAGCAAGATCCTCTATGACCTACCTTCCAGAGTAATGGAAATAAAAGCAAAAATAAACAAATAGGACCTAATTAAACTTAAAAGTTTTTTGAACAATGAAGGAAATTATAAGCAAGGTGAAAAGACAGCCTACAGAATGAGAGAAAACAATGGCAAATGAAGCAACTAACAAAGAATTAATCTCAAAAATATATAAACAGCTCATGAAGCTCAATACCAAAAAAATAAAAACAAAAAATAAGTGCTGGAGAGGGTGCAGAGAAAAGGGAGTCCTCTTACACTGTTGGTGGGAATGCAAACTAGTACAGCCACTATGGAGAACAGTGTGGAGATTCCTTAAAAAACTGGAAATAGAACTGCCATATGACCCAGCAATCCCACTGCTTGGCATACACACCAAGGACACCAGAATTAAAAGAGACACATGTACCCCAATGTTCATCACAGCACTGTTTACAATAGCCAGAATATGGAAGCAACCTAGATGTCCATTGGCAGATGAATGGATAAGAAAGCTGTGGTACATATACACAATGGACTCAGCTATTAAAAGAATGCATTTGAATCAGTTCTAATGAGGTGGATGAAACTGGAGCTTATTATACAAAGTGAAGCAAGTCTCAGAAAGAAAAACACATATATATGGAATTTAGAAAGATGGTAACAATGACCCTATATGCAAGACAGCAAAAGAGACACAGATGTGAAGAACAGTCTTTTCGACTCTGTGGGAGAAGGGTAGAGTGGGATGTTTTTAGAGAATAGCATTGAAACATGTATATTATCATATATGAAATAGATCACCAGTCCAAGTTTGATGCATGAAACAGGGCACTCAAAGCCAGTGCGCTGGGACAACCAGAGGGATGGGATGGGGAGGAAGGTGGGAGGGGTGGGTTCAGGATGGGGGACACATGTACACCTATGGCTGATTCATGTAAATGTCAGGCAAAATCATCACAATGTTATAAAGTAATTAATAAATAAATAATTTTTAATAGAAAGAAATGACAAACCTAGATAGTGTATTTAAAAATAGAACATTACTTTGCTGGCAAAGATTCATAGTCAAAGCTATGGTTTTTCCAGTAGTCATGTATGGAGAGCTGGACAATAAAAAGGCTGAGTGCCGAAGAATTGATGCCTTCAAATTGTGGTGCTGGAGAAGACTCTTGAGAGTCCCTTGGGTGGTAAGGAGATCGAACCAGTGATTTCTAAAGGAAATCAATCCTGAATATTCATTGGAAGGGCTGATGCTGAAGCTGAAACTCCAATACTTAAGCCACTTCATGCTAAGAGCTAACTCACCAGAAAAGACCCTGATGCTGGGAAAGACTGAAGGCAGGAGGAGAAGGGGACAACAGAGGATGAGATGGTTGGATGGCATTACCAACTCCATGGACATGAGTTTGAGCACAGTCCTGGAGGTGCTGAAGGACAGGGAAGCCTGCTGTGCCGCAATCTATGGGGTTGCAAAGAGTCTGACAAGACAGAGCAACTGAATAACAACAATAGAAAGCTTTCTCTTTGAGGTGCTCAAACATTTAAAGAGAAATAAGGCTTTAAGTTTTTTGTGTCTTCTTTTTTAAAGATAAAACCATCACTAACTTTCCCCAGGCACTCAGGAAAATAAGAATTCACGGAAGAAAAGCACAGTTTGTGTCCAAGGACGACCAGTGGTTGCCTCGTGGGAAGAGAGAGGAGCTCCAGGAGAGAGGGAAGCTGGAGGAAGTGGAAGGGGCTGAACAAAGAGTGAAAGGCCCTGGAAGCAAAGGCAAAGACCAGGATGTAGGTGTCCAGAGATAGCACAAGACACAGGACCTCAAGCAGTGCCTTCTCTGATGCCCCAAAATACACGACCTGGATTTGCACCTACAACACTGCATATGTTTCTTTTTTTATTTTTATATTAGGGTAGAGTTGATTTATAATGTTAATTTCAGGTGTACAGCAAAGTGATTTAATTATACATATTCATAAATCTATTCTTTTTCAGATTCCCTTCATATATAGGTTATTACACATTAGTGAGTATATTTCCCTGTGGTCCTTGTTGATTGTCTACTTCATATACATGCTCAGTCACTCGGATATGCAACTCTTTGCAACCCCATGGACTGCAGCCCACTGGGCTCCTTTGTCCATGGAATTCTCCAGGCAAGAATACCTGGAATGGGTTGCCATTTCCTTCTCCAGGCGATCTTCCTGGCCCAGGGATCAAACCAGCATCTCCTGCATCGAAGATGGTCTCTTACATTGCAGGAGTATGCTTTACCCCTGAGGCATAACCACTTTTGATCACACGGCACACAGCTACTTAGTAACAAACCAGGAATTCAGGGCAGGGCCTGGGGGTCCCAAGAGCTCAGAATGGACTTTTTTTTTTCTAAATATTTATTTGGTTGTCATGGGTCTTAGTTGCAGATGTGGGATCTAGTTCCCTGACTAGGGATCAAATCCAGGCCCTCTGCACTGGGAAAGTGGAGTCTTGAAGTCTTCGCCCCTGGACCAGCAGGGAAGTAACAAGAATGGACTCCCTACCCAAGTTTTCAGATGTCATATCTACACAGTGGAAGCCTGCCACTGACTGAAATTCAGGTGTCCCTCAACTCTCCTCTTCCTAGTTTCAACAAGGTACGTGTGACAAAGCACCAGCCTCTTAGTATCAACAAGCACTCACTGAATCAGGTCACTGGATTAACAAGTGGGATGAACACAGAAGTGGAAAGTGGAACAGTTCTGGCCAGTGTGGTGGAGCCCCTGCCTTATGGAGCAGCCAGCAATACGCTGCCTTTCATGAACTGGCAGGTACATAGCCAACCAGGCAAGTGGCCAGAGGTGGAGACACTGAGATCACAGCATCCCAGAAATACCTGTTTATAACTTTAGAAAAGAAACTAAGAAAAACATCAAGATGATATTTAGCTGATGATTCAGCATTTGGCTGCAGAATGAGCCAAAACAAATAGCACAGTGCTATCTAATGGAACATAAACAAACAAAAGATAGTTCTCCTGTTTCTACGGTTCTTTTCTGTAGACTCTACTGTTTAGAAATAGAAGCGCTCTCAGTGATAGAATTGAAAGATGGTGCAGCATCAGGTCAGTATCCTTTGCGGATTCCATCACAGAGATAGGAAATATGAAACACATTCACGCTAGAGCACTGTACTGAGCTCCCTGAAAACACACATGTTTTTCCTATTAAAAAGAGAGGCCACTTTGTTATTATTTGAATAAAGTTAATTTATGAAAAGCAGCTGATGTATCTGGTATGGATTTGTAAAGTCTGTATTTAATTAGGACATTGTAATTTCAGGTGTGTGTAAATCAAGCCATTGTAAAGACATTGTTCATTTTCATGCAAAAATAATATGCTCAATTGTTGTGTACAAACATTAAACTAACTTTTAGCAAGGTTTTGTCATATATTAATAGTTGCTAATTTCAACTGGAGATAAAAAGACATTTTAATCTCTGTAAAGCAAGAAAAGAGGGTTTCCATAAAGTTCCAAATGTCCTCGATCATTGACTTGTTTCCAGGGATTAAAAAGAAAAAGAAAAATCCAAGCTCACCAACAAGAACACTTGATTAGAAACCTCTCCTGTAAGCTCTTTTGCTGGCCAGACAAAACATATCTCACCTGCTGACCATCACTCTTTCCTCAAGTCCTTCCTCATGTCAGCAGCTGCTCCTCTGTCTGAGCACAGCTAAATGTCTCCTGAATCTGGGAAGCAAACTACAGATCAATCTACATTCGCAGAATTTCCATGTCCCCTTTGTGGACTACTATTATGCCTGAATCGAGAGGAAGGATTGATACAGGAAAGTCTGGCCACTTTGGAAGGCTTACAGGAGGTGTGATTTTGACAAGACTTCTTCTGTTGCCGCAGGCACTAGCTTCTTCCACATGTGGATGACAGTAGTCTTCCATGGGGTATTTTCCCCCTTGAAGACCATTGTTTGTAGGAATGGGTCCATGTGCAGATAGGAGGGCATTGAGACCCCATTTCCCTGTGACCACATAAAAGATCAAGGAAACTGCTGAGGATCAGTAGCAGGCATGTTCTAGGCAGAAAATAAACCTACTGTTGGACACACAGTCTAGAAAAAAATTATTTAAAACATTTAATTCTATAGTGAGTCATATAGAGAATAAGATATTTTCCCTGGATTTCCTGAGCTGTGTTTATAGATGAGAAGCAACTCCAGATAATTACCACCATGACATTCATTACAGATCAAGAAACTAACATCTGAATACAGTGTCTTCATCAGTCACTATCCAAAGTAATTCCTGAGTTTGGGGCACACATCCTGTTATGAACAAAGGAGAAGAAAAAAAAACAGACTTTCTGAGGCAACCTCCCTCCAAAGGCATAATCAAGATAATTCAATGTTGATTTGTTGGTAGAAAACCTACAGATTCTGATTATGGGACTTTTGGCCATGAAGCTAAAGGCAACTTAAATGTATCAAAAAGAAACAGGCAATATTTGATTTTACAAAATTTGTCTAGTAAGCTTTTACTGTATTATACCTTTCCTTCTCTTTTCCTCTCAGTTATTTCCCCTCAAAAATCAGTTGTTTTTAGAACAAGACACTCAAAAGTAATATTTACGGTGAAACAGAGTGGGAAGAAAAGGTTTGCCTCTGTATATGTGAGCATGTGTGTATGTTTGTGTGTGCGTGTATAAGAGGGAGAGAGAGAGACAGAGTTGGGGAGGAAGGGAGGGAGGGAGGAAAAGAGTTTCAGAGTGGCAAAAATTAAAAGCAAGTTCTTCTAAAGATCGGTCCAAATATTCTTGTCCGTATTCATAGCAATGCTGAGCTGTCTCCAGATTGTGGAGCAATTAGGCTAATGTCACCATTTGCTGTCCCCTTTGTTCCTGAGGCCTGTTCTTTAACATGTGTCTAAATAATTTAATTTATGGATGTGATGCTGAGCAGGTTCAGTGAAAAGAGGGCAGGAATCCCATGAATCTTAATGTCTGTCACTTCACCAAAAGCCCTTCTGCACTAATAGGAGGGATTTGCCCATCCTTTTTTAAAAAGCCTGCAGGAGTCAACAGCCTATAGCTACTGATAATAATATCTAGATTCGTTGGCATTAAATGCTTCCATAAATGATGTGCAAAAGTGCTATTATTTCTGAATATATGCAAGACAATTTTGAATCGCATTAACACAGCTAAAACAAAGGGGAACAGACATTTTAATTTACATTATGATTTCACAGTGAATAAAGTTGAACCAGCTAGAATCAATGAAAAGACGAAAACCTTCCAGTAATTGTTAAATGTGGTTTTCATTGTTAGAATTTCTTCTTTAAGAGAACTGACATTTTATGAGGCCAGTGTCCTCAGCCATTTCTTAGAAAAAGCACTGGAAAATAGAATAGTGATTTTTATTTCTAAGAAAATGTACTGAACACCTATGTAAGCAAGTTACTGGGCCAGCAGACATAAGGATGGGAAGGGAGGTATTGGGAAGGTTTACACCAGGAAGGAACGGAGAGGAGTCCAGTGAGCGAGGGGAAACTGAATGACAGAAAAGTAAAGTTGAAATTTAATCACATATTAACTGTGCAGAATCAGCTCAGTTCAGTTGCTCAGGCAAGTTTGACTCTTAGCTACTCACTGTCATCAAATAGATACACAGTATAATCTCAATCAGGACATTTACAGAATTCTTCTTAAATAAAGATGGATCTTAAAATGTTGTTTTAATTCATGCTAATGAAGGAAAGATAAGATCAACTTTCTTGAGCAAATCTAATTTTAAAAAATCTTTTATATGGAATCCTTGAAAACCATTGTCTTAAGGATCAAATGTTTTTATTCTAAAATATAGAAGTGTTAGAGTTGGACATGTCTAGGACAGACCCTTAAGACTTCCCTGGTGGCTTCAGATGGTAAAGCATCAGCCTACAATGCAGGAGACCTGGCTTCAATCCCTGGGTCGGGAAGATCTCCTGGAGGAGGAAATGGCAACCCACTCCAGTATTCTTGCCTGGACAATCGTCGGATATGACTGAACGACTTCACTTTCACTTGAAAAAAATCCATTTTATCAGTTGATTATATTATGATTCAATTCTCTGATTTTCTAAGGGAAAAAAATGGAATGGAAGAAAAGAGAAGAAACCAAAAAGGGAAAGGATAAAAATCAAAGGCTTAATTAAGGATTCTAAGATGGTGGTGGTAGACTAGCTCTGAACCTCCCCCAGAGTACCGCATAAAAGCAGACAAGTGCCAAGATAATAAAACCTAAATTCCACAGCAGCATGTACTCTGAAGTTAGTGACAAGATGCCTAGGCAACCCGAAATAGCGGCCGATGGGGCAGATCACCATGGCCCCATGAGCTAAGCTGTCAGAAGCAGCAGGAGGGAGCAGGGGGAGGTGAGGGGCAGCATGCTGACACACACTGCTGTCGGGCGAACATGGGAAAATCCACAGCCAGACGAGGATGGCAGAGGGACTGGGGCTGGGCTTCACGGACCCGACCCATGGGACACGACCCTCCTCTGTGAAGACCCCAGTGGGAGTAGAGCCTGAACAGAACCAAGGGCAGTGGAGACAACGGAAAGAGACGGCAGAGATAAAGAGTTGAAATCAGACAGGCAGATCTCAGAATGGACAGCATCATAATTTTTAAGTGGTAGCAAAATACACAAAAATATACCATTTTCACCATTTTTAAGCATAAAGTTCCATTGCATTACTTACATTCACGTTGTTGTACAACCGTCACTATCATCCATCCACAGAACATTTTTCATCTTTCAAATCTGAAACTCTGCACCCTAATCAAGCACTAACTCCCCAGTTCCTGCCTCCTCTAGGCCCCTGGCAACCACCTTCTACTTTCTGTCTCTATTAACTTGGCTACTTTGAACACCTCATAAGGAAGGGATCATGCAGTCTTTGTCCTTTGTGACTGGCCTGTTTCACTGAACACGATGTCTTCGTGACCCACCCCATGCTGTAGCAGTGTCAGAGCATCCTTCCTTTTAGGGCTGAACTATGCTCCTTTGTATGCATAGACCATGTCTGGTTTACCCATTCCACTGAATCAGATAATCCAGCAATTCTATTTCAGATTTAAAAAAAGGAAAAACTGAGATTTCTCCCCCAACTGTAGTGTTTCATTCCACTTTAAAGGAAACTCACTGGACTTTATAAACTATATGTATGATTATAGCTAAAGGGAGAAAAGAAAACAAGATGGTCAATTATCAGATCCGTATTCAATGAAGTTGGCTTTCACAGTACACCAAGGAATTGGCTGATATATATGTAGTCTAATATGATGTAAAATAGAGCAAAATGTTCAACGAATTTATTGTGTATCTTTTTTATGAAGTCTTATAACCCATGACTTTGTTAACTGATCTATTGTTTATTTTTAGCAGCATTGGTCATATTTTCTGCTTTATATTTCCTTCAGTCTAGCTTTTCTTTTATTGAGTTTATAGAATGCACTGGGGTGGGTGGCAAGCTGCTAAAGGATGTTATATTAGTGGACCTGGGCTGCCATAACCAAGTGCCCCAGCCTGGGCAGCTTAAACAGGAGAAATGTGGAACACATTTCCACATCAGAGGCTGGAGTTCCACTTCGAGGTGTGGCAGGCGCGTGCTTCCTGAGGCTGCAGGGGAGGATATTTGAGGCCTCTCTCCTCGGCTTGTAGGTGGTGGTCTTCCCCTCCGGGCATATCTCTGTTTCACAGTGCCCTCTTGTTATAAATCACTGGATTCAAGGCCCATCCTGATGATTCCTGTTTTAACCTGATGACCTCTTTAAAGGCCCAGTCTCCCCATGAAGGCACATTTTGAGGTTCTTGGGGTTACAATTTCGATCTTTTATAGGGGACACAATTCAGCTCATAACACAGGTATTTTCATTCTCAGATCAGTCTTGAGAAATAAGTATGGTTATCCTCCAGATGAAGCAATTGACTGAGGAATAAGAGCACTTTATCCACAGTAGGAAGAGGAGTGAACTCAGAACGACAAATAAAGACTAGGTTCTTAACTGTGACAAACTCAGTACCACCTTCAACTTGGGAGAAAAGAAACCTCTTTTCTGGGAAAACACGTGCTCACGTGCACACACACACACACATACACACATACACACACATACACACACACACATACACACACACACACATACACACATACACCCTTCGCGTGCAATCCTAGAAATGCAAGCAGAGACCTTACATGGCCTTTCAGAATTAGGAAACATTTGAGTGGAAGAAACTTACTTAAATGTCACATTTGACCCAGTGATTCTCGCCTCTATCTGTTCAAGAGAACTACCCGCAAAGCCTTTAAAACTTACTGATGCCCAGAACGCTTGGCTGACTAGATGGTGTCTGAAACTCCTCAAGTGTTTCTAATATTCAGCCAGGATTGGGAACACCATATTATTAATAAGGATTATGAGATTTTTTTTCTGGATTGAATATAAAGAATGACACAAAGAAAGGCCAGACTCTGTCAGTCACGAATTAAAAAAAAAAAAAACTACTATCCACTGAGGGGGAAAAATTTAATTACTGAGCACATCTTACATAGCAAGTTCCATGCTGCGAACACTGCCGTTTCTTTTTTCATAAGGAAAAAATATTTGTTGGCAATAAAAAGTGCTTCTCTAATACTCTGTGACAAGTAGTCATGTGACCTGGGGCCATTCCACAAACACTCTGATTTTTTGATTTCTCACCAGTAGAAGGAAATTATAAAATCAACCATTTCTATCTCTCAGGAATATATGAAAAATTACTAAGAAAAGGACCAAGACAGCATTTTACAGGCCCAAAGCCATCTAAAAAAAAATTATTAGTGACAGAACTATCATTGCTATTAACCAATGAATGTTCAAACACGGTTCAAGCTTCTTCATGCTCCTTATCTTTGTAAATGAGCAGCATTTAGAAAAAAACTGCAAAAGGAAGATAATTATTAATAAGAAAAGTGACCCTACAGCATTCATATTTTTAAATGAAGCTGGTGAATACACTGGACCTTTTTCTATAATATATAAAATTGGCTGAAATATGTCACATCTGTGTATGCCTCCAAATCCACTGATTAAAAATGACAGAATTCAGCTCCTGGTTCAAAAATGCGGAATCTAGCATGAAAGACGCAAGTATTAGGAAGGTAGAAAGATGGGGAAAAGAACAACAGGAAAGAACTTGTTCATTAAGGTCCAATAGGTAGTATCTGTTCTGGGCATTTAACGTTTAATTTCCCCAACAATTTATAAAACAGTCTAAGTTTCTCCCTCTCCTGTGGACTTAGATCTGAAAACCTCAGCCTGTTTGTGACCTCTCAGTGCAACCCTGCTGGATGCCAGGAGCTGGCGTGATCGGGGCAATGAAACTCCATGAACCAAAAGTTATCGTTGCAACAGAGCCAAGCCTGAGGCAGGAGCAGCAAGGCCACTAGAAGGGAAGACTGTCCAGGAGACCACCAGCTCGCCCAGGAGAGCGTCCCTCTTCCTTCGTTCCCTAGGCTCCTTTTGAGCTGCTCTGTGTTCGCATCCCTAACACATGCTCTGGTATTAGTGCAGTCCTCTCAATGACAGTTCATGGAAGGGTTAATGTACAGTTCACCTACTTCACTAGAACTGGATGAACTAAAGTCTGTCCATTAACTCTTATGTAGGTTACACTGAGTGAAGTGGCCAGAAGGAGAAAAACAAATATTGTATATTAATGTGTATACAGGGACGCTAGAAAAATGGTACAGGTAACCTTATTTGCAGGGCAGGAAGAGAGACTCAGACATAGGGAACAGACTTGCAGACACAGGGGAGGAAGGAGCAGGGGGATGAATTGAGACAGTGGCAGTGAAACATATAAATGACCATGTGTAAAACAGATAGCCAGTGGGAATCTGCTCTATGATGCAGTGACATCAGCCTGGTGCTCTGTGACAACCAGGAGGAGCGGCATGGGGTGGGAGGGAGGTTCAAGAGGGAGGGGACATATGTATACCTATGGCAAAAACCAACACAGTATTGTAAAGTGATTTTCCTCCAATTAAAACAAAAAGTTAATGGATGGAAACAGCTTCATAAATGTACTGCCTCCTTCTGTCCAGAGGACTTTTATGGCAAATCTGATCCAACACACCTTGGTGAGCAGCACACTTAACTGCAAAGCACTGCTTAAAAGCTCATTTTTTGTCATGAGCCACTTTGAGAATGTCCTGGAAAATAGGGACTTGCTAATGAGAAAAATGAACATTTATGCATATATTGGAAATACTTTACAAGCAACATATGGGGATGCATTTACCTCACACACCTGCGGTGGAGCAAATGCTGGATGCTGGTTCACAACCTCTCTGCTCCACTCTTAAAAGCCCCAGGGGTACTTGGGGTGCAACCCACCAGCTATAAGATGATATTTGCACACTGCTCTTGCAGACAAAGCTGAGATTCAAGAAGAAGCCGCTGAGTGGAACTCTGGAGAAGCTCCTGAAAAAGCTAAAGACTCTTTCATCTGCTTTTACATCCTCCCCATTTTGTCTGGGAGAGCCTATCAAATGTGATGATGCTACTGTGACCCTTAAGGATTCTTAGGAAAGAGGGCTACTGGTAGAGAAAAGGGTATGGGGTCCTCTGCACTTGGCACATTTGAGAAGCGGTCAGAACTGATGCGCCTGCAGGGTGGTGGTGATGAAGTCAGGTGGGAACTGGGACACATCCTATGGGGCATCACTGTCCACAAGAAGGGCTTTGGGTTTCATTCAGAAAGAGATGTGACACCATGCCAGGGTCCCGAACAGAGATGTGACTTGATCAGATGTTTTAAGGATTGTTCTCTTTCTTGTGTGGTTAATAAGTCACAAAATAGCAAGAGAGCCTCATTTCGAGGAAATTATTAGAGTCCATGTGTACTGGAATTAGTGTATATAAAATGTCAGACATTAAAATGAACCACTCTATGCATATATACACAAAACACACAAAAGTAAAATGGATTCTGAGGTAAAAAGATTCATGAGAACTCTATGTCTAAACCCCAGTTCTAGCTGTTCCTGCACTTACAGATAAGGATAAGTCGAGGAAGAGAGTGAATGGACATGTCTGGAACTAGAACTAGGGTCACAGAGAGTTAGCCTGGGGAAATGATATGATAACTGATTTGCTGAAACAGTGCATCTGTTAATGTTTAAAGGCATCGAGGCAGGAAATGCACTTCTGTTTACCATGAAGTCCATCATTCCTTAAAGTCTCTTATTCAGGTGACTATATGGATGGATGGGTATGTGGTAGAGAGAGAGAGGGAGATGTGGATGAATAATAGATATAAATGAAAAAACAGACAAGTCCCTGGTCTCTGTATTTAAATACCTGAGTTCCATGACCTCAAAACCTTTTATTTTTAACAAGAGCAGCTACTTTCATTTAATCTACGGCTTTAACCAAAGTTCAACCTCATCTCCTGCACCTGTTAACAGCTCAACATGAAGCTCTTCAACCTCTGCTTCGATCTTCACAAGCAAGGAGTCCCTGGTGGACTGAACTGGAAGTCCATTTTCAGCTGACTCCAGATGACTGGAAACAGCGCCAACATTGAGCCAGTTTTAATTCCTTGTCGCTTTCACTCATTCATCCCACGTCTATGCTCTGAAGTCATGCATCTGAATGTCACTCCTACATGACATTCCTTCAAATAGTTAAAGTCAGCTGTCCCTTCCTTAGCCTTCTTGGCTGCGAAATAAATATTTCCAATTTTTATAAACATCCTTCACAAGACTTAATTTTAAGACTTTTCTACATACTGGTTACTCTTCTAATGGGTCACAGGGTTTCCAGTGACATTGAGAATTGGCCATATGTTTTTTAGGCTTTAATGTGAAACCTGTGCAGTAACAGGGAACTAACTCTTTATTTGGTTCAACAAATACTTAGAGTTCTGCATTTCTCAATTTCCCACTGGGCAATCCATGATGCATTCGGGCAAAGTAATTTGAAGAGAGTTTAGTACAGGGACTATTTCACAGATAAACGCAAAGGTTAGTCAAATTAATAAGTAATCCAGCGACTTGACTTCCCAGGTGATGCAGAGACAAACAATCCACCCGCCAGTGCAGGAGATGCAAGAGATTTGGGTTTGATCCCTGGCTTGGGAAGATCCCTTAGAGTAGGAAATGGCAACCGCTTCAGGATCCTTGCCTGGAGAACCCCATGGACAGAGAAGCCTGGCAAACTACAGTCCATGAGGTTGCAAAGAGTCGAACATTGACTGAGCAACTGAGCACAGACACACAATTTAGTGTCTCAGGGAAAGGAATAGAAGGAAGTGATGATTGTCACCAAGGGTGAAGAATCTAGAGAAGACGGCTGTATGAGAGGACTGCCTGACGTGAGTGGCAACAAGCCAGCAAAAACAGAATCAGGGGGAAACGTTACCCTACTTCACTCACCTCCTGACTTCTTGTCTCCCATCAAGTGCTCCTATTGTTTGAAGCTACCAGTAAGTCAGACAGCAAGAGTGTAGGATGATGCAGAGTGAGTCACACTAGGGACACAGAAGAGGAAAGGCTAGAGAGCATGAGTCTAGACAAGAAAATGGAAACTGGAAGATAAAAACTTCCATTGACTGCGAGAACAGTGGGGATACTGAGGTTTCCCTCACTCTACAGTCTGTGGGTAAATATTTCTAACAATGGGCAGAAGATGAGACTCTGCTCCCTGATGGTAAACCAGGCATGTGGGCTTGCATGTACTGAGTTCCAGATGCCTGGGATAAACCCAGGCGAAAAGATCGTGTGAGCGGCTACAGCTCTGCAGCTCAGAGAAGAAAGACAGAAGGACACGGGATATGGATGAAGCTCTGGGCATAAACGAATTTGCCAGAGAAGAAACTCTTCATTAGAAGGAGAAATGGCTTAGGTCAAGCCCTGAGGATTTTTACAGGCGATGGCTTTGAAGGGCAGGATGACCCTGAAAGGGAGCCTGAGGTGGAATGGCCAGAAAGGTAGGAGGGCAGTCAGGAACCCATGGTGAACACCAGGAAAACGGAGGGTTTCAAGAACGGTGGAGGGTGAGGGTGCTTAAGCATATTCAGTACTGCTAGGGTATCAAAGAAACATCGGGGTCTACTGGGCCTAGCATCAGCTGGACAGGGGTTTGGAGGAGAGGGGCAGGAAGCGGAAGAGAGTGAATCTGGGTAATTACGAGAGTAGGGTTACATGAGGATGCTCAGAGAATGCCAGGACACCTGGACAGGGCAGGCTGATTACATATGAAAGAGAGAATGTGTAACAGTCTTGGGAAACAAGAGGACAGGATCCACCATAGAAGTAGAGGAGATAACTCTGAAGAGGAGTAGAATCGCTTCCTTTAAGACGTCAGCAGGAGCAGTGAAAGGAAAAATGCTGCATGCAGTGGTGAGCGGTAGTAGCCAGTAGTTAATGGCTTGAATTTTCTCTGAGAAGTTGAAAGCTAAGTTATATGTCGAAAGTGAGGGTAGGCAGGAAGATGGGGCATTGGAAGGGACTGGGGAACTTTCAACACAGTCTTTGCACAGCGGGGAAAGCAGGTTTCCCAAGAAATTCAACAACAGAGGGGAAGACCATTGAACCTGATGTGGGATGATCAGGAAATGTGAGAGAATAAGCCGCACCAAGGAGGACTCCAGGAAATCTCAAGGAGAGAACTGGGTTCCAACAAAGCAAAGAAGGTTGCTGGTGATGACAATGGTATGTGGGGACCGAGTGTCCCATAATGAGACTATCGGGACAGAAAAATAGGCTGGAGCAAGTTCAAGGTTTTGACCGCTGGCTGGAACACTTGGTTGCAGAGTCAGTCATCAGAGGCAGGCGAGCCTGGGCTCCGAGGGGGCAGTGTGCTCCCCACGGTCTGTCTGGCCTGAGCAGGGTGCGCTGGGATGAGCAGGGTCAAGCAGCCAGACACGAGGCAGGACAGCCTGGTGGCGCCCAGAAAAGATCAGGGCAAACATCACAGAAAATATCGTAGACATGGCATTGATATGCTTTTGTCACAGCAGGTGGGAATGAAGCAGGAGAAAATGCCCAGGAAGGCTCGCTGTGGTTTCAAGCCCATGTGACTGCAAGACATAAGGGGTGCTTTATGGAAATTCAAATGAGAAGATGGTTTGCAAGGAATACAAGTCAGGCCCTGCCCTGCATCGTCACCTTCACTTGCATCTTGCCTTCATCCAAGGGCGGGCTGCCCTGGTGGCTCAGATGGCAAAGAACCTGCCTGCGATGCAGGAGACCCAGGTTCAATCCCTGGCTCAGGAAAATCCCCTGGAGGAGGAAATGGCAACCCACTTCAGTATTCTTGCCTGGCAAATTTCCAGTGGGAAATCCCACTGGAGCCTGTCAGGCTACAGTCTATGCAGTCGCCAAGAGGTGGACATGACTGAGCAACTAGTACTTACCTTCATCCAAAGGGTTGTAGTACCCACTAAGAGATATTCTGAAATCAGAGTAATGAATAGATGTTCCCTTGGTCCCCAGGATATGCAAAGATAGTTGACGGTCCTGAGACCCCCTGAAAAGACAATGACCACTGATCTCCAGGCTCGTCTCCACTGTCAGCAGCTCTCCATGTTTGGACGGGGTTTCCACAGACCCCTCTGTGAAGTCACACAAACTGGTATATTTCCACCAGCCTTCCAAATAACTGTATGCTTGTTTGGAGCCCAGGTGGCTTCAGAGGTAATAAAACCCTTAACTGGTTCCCACACCGACGTGATCTCTAAGCCTCCTGTAAAGAAAAGGCTCCCAAAGTCACTGATTATGAGCCAGTGCCGGGAACACAGTCAAGGCCTGAAACACCCAGGAGTAGAGATGGAGCAGCAGGGTCTAACGGAAAGAAAGCTGGCCTGGGACACCCATTGTCTTTCAAACTCTCTAATTAACTTGCTGTGTAATCTTGGGCAAATCTCTTAATCTCTCCCCACTTGTGGTCTTCTCACTGTCCAAAGAAGAGACAATGGAATTTACCAACTCCCTATCTCCCTGGAGTTTTTCAAAGATTAACAAGATACAGTTTATAAGGCACCTTAAGCCCTACATCATGCCACAGAAATCAAAGTTTACCTGCTTAAATTCATGCACGCTCAAAATGCATTTCCTGTTGTCAGGGGGTTTATATAACAGTACCTGCATCCCTGACTTCATTTAAATGCTCTCAGAATGCATGAGTAGTTTAACCACTGAATCCTCTCTCTCCCCCCAACTGTGATGTCTCTGCCCTGCTTAATTAGCTAAATCTTCATGAAAGCATCATTCTCCAGGCTCTTTCCTTCTTTATTAGACATGCTAAAATCGATGGTTTCCCTTCAAGTTAAAAAAAAAAATTAAATGTGTGTGGGGAGGGGGGAGTAAATAATGAAATAAAAGCTGTTTGAAATACAGTGCTCTTTTTTTTTCCCATTGCTCAATATTTTATATAGCTGAAACTTACATGTAAGTAATTGGCCAACACTTGCTCCAGTTATTGTGAGTTAGACAAATCCCTAGCTTCCTGCTTGCCACGGCTCTGTTCTTTTTCATTACCTTTTATTTTGAATGCACTATGCTACAGACAAAGATCTGTATAGCAAAAGGAAACTGCTTTTTTCCTCAAATTTTCTCAACAAAGGAATAAAATGTCACTCGATTGCAAGGATAAAATACCTGCAAAAGACAATCTGCAATTGAGATCTTCTAAAGCCAAATTGTTCAGAATAAAAAGCAAATCATGGAAGGGAGGGAGGAAGGAAAGAAAGGAAGGAGAGAGGGAGGGAGGAGGGAAGGAAGGGCCAATGTTAATCTGATTAGAACATGCATTCAGGTCTACAGTTTCTCCCAGGACGAATGCCAGCACAGGTTAGATGTTACAAACCTCAGCAGTTGGCACAAACTTCCTTTGCCTATAGGGCACCAACATGAGATCTCCACACAGTCACTGTCAATTAGAAGCAAGTACGATCCGCTGGCCAGAACTCGGCGGAGCTGATGTGCCTGGAGAGTGGTCCAGCTGCCTATGTCAGCTTTAACTGAAGCCATTATGACACCTCGAGTCCATCATGGCTGTCCTTCATCCACAGCCACTGAGGCATTGTCCATGCACATACGGTCCCTGCTGAACCAGAAAATTGGGTCCCCCAGATGGATTCTGACAAGAAGCTAAAAGACGGATCAGGCCAGTTTCAATGACCCCCCTTTTCATCAGAAAATTAGATGACCGTGGAAGATGAATGTTGTAGAGACCATGTTTAATGAGCCCATTTCTTTTGTGAAATGTCATTCATTTTCTGTGTGTGTGTCTGTGGTCCCACTCAACACCCTTCTCCCTGCGGTTCAGTAACATGAGCACCTATCATCGGCTGAGAGAGGAGGTCGGGGGGAGAGAGAGAAAATTGTATTCCAGAATGCTCAGCTTGATACATCTCCCAAATACTTTGAGATGATTTGCTCATAAGCTTCTCAATATAGCTGTGTAAATTAGGGTTAAATCTGAAGGAAAAGACATTTGTGGCTTCAGCTCTGCGATCAGAATTCAAATGAGATTGGAGCAGGAAGTATAGTGAAGATGATGTTGCCACAAACTCCTGGCAATTTCTTCTCCAGGGTTGAGGGAAGCTAGGATTCATTGATGCTGATGGAGTGTAAGGAGCTCCTGTCTGTTCTTGGACTCGGGGCACCCAGGAGGAAAGACGCATCTATATAATGCGTTCCCTCTGCACAAAGAAAACTGCACAGAGTGAAGTTACAGAGGGGATTAGAAGATACAGATACATGCACTGCAATGTTCTTACGTTGTTCTTTTCTCCATAGTAACTTTTCCACTTTGACTTTTACGTAACTATAATATCTGTATTCCATATAGATATATCAGTTCAGTTCAGTTCAGTTCAGTTCAGTCATGTCCAACTCTGGTGACTGCAGCCATGAAATTAAAAGACGCTTACTCCTTGGAAGAAAAGTTATGACCAACCTAGATAGCATATTCAAAAGCAGAGACATTACTTTGCCAACAAAGATCCGTCTAGTCAAGGCTATGGTTTTTCCAGTGGTCATGAATGGATGTGAGAGTTGGACTGTGAAGAAAGCTGAGCGCCAAAGAATTGATGCTTTTGAACTGTGTTGGAGAAGACTCTTGAGAGTCCCTTGGACTGCAAGGAGATCCAACCAGTCCATTCTGAAGGAGATCAGCCCTGGGATTTCTTTGGAGGGAATGATGCTGAAGCTGAAACTCCAGTACTTTGGCCACCTCATGCGAAGAGTTGACTCATTGGAAAAGACTCTGATGCTGGGAGGGATTGGGGGCAGGAGGAGAAGGGGACGACAGAGGATGAGATGGCTGGATGGCATCACTGAGTCGATGGATATGAGTCTGAGTGAAATCCGGGAGTTGGTGATGGACAGGGAGGCCTGGCGTGCTGCAATTCAGCTAACTATAATATCTAACTATACCTGACTACAGTTGCCAACATCCGCTGGATCATCGAAAAAGCAAGAAAGTTCCAGAAAAACATCTACTTCTTCTTTACTGACTATGCCAAAGCCTTTGACTGTGTGGATCACAAGAAACTGCGGAAAATTCAAAAAGAGAGGGAATACCAGACCAGCTGATCTGCCTCCTGAGAAATTTGTATGCAGGTCAAGAAGCAACAGTTAGAACCAGACATGGAATAACAGATTGGTTCCAAACAGGAAAAGGCTATATATTGTCACCCTGCTTATTTAATTTATATGCAGAGTACATCATGAGAAATGCTGGGCTGGATGAAGCACAAGCTGGAATCAAGATTGCCGGGAGAAATATCAATAACCTCAGATATGCAGATGACAACACCTTTATGGCAAAAGCAAAGAAGAATTAAAGAGCCTCTTGATGAAAGTGAAAGAGAAGAGTGAAAAAGTTGACTTAAAACTCAGCATTCAGAAAACGAAGATCATGGCATCCAGTCCCATCACTTCATGGCAAATCAGTTCAGTTCAGTTCAGTCGCTCAGTCGTGCCTGACTCTTTGTGACCCCATGAATCGCAGCATGCCAGGCCTCCCTGTCCATCACCAACTCCCAGAGTTCACTCAGACTCACGTCCATCGAGTCCGTGAAATAGATGGGGAAAGAATAGAAACAATGAGAGACTTTATTTTGCGGGGCTCCAAAATTACTGCAGATGGTGACTGTAGCCATAAAATTAAAAGATGCTTGCTCCTTGGAAGGAAAGCTATGGCCAACCTAGATAGCATATTAAAAAGTAGAGACATTACTTTGCCAACAAATATCCATCTAGTCAATGCTATGGTTTTTCCAGCAGTCATGTATGGATGTGAGAGTTGGACTATACAGAAAGTTGAAGGCCGAAGAATTGACGCTTTTGAAATGTGATGTTGGAGAAGACTCTGGAGAGTCCCTTGGACTGCAAGGAGATCCAACCAGTCTACCCTAAAGGAAATCAGTCCTGAATATTCATTGGAAGGACTGATGCTGAAGCATACTTTGGCTACCTGATGCAAAGAACTGACTCGTTAGAAAAGACCCTGATGCTGGAAAAGATTGAAGGAAAGAGGAGAAGGGGACGACAGAGGATGAGATGGTTGGGTAGCATCACCGACTCTGTGGACATGTGTTTGAACAAGCTCTGGGAGTTACTGATGGACAGGGAGGCCTAGCATGCTGCAGTCCATAGGGTTGCAAAGAGTCGGACAGGACTGAATTATAATATGTGTACTAATATACTTTATAAAATAGATAAATTTGGAGGGTGGACTTGAAGTTTCATCCAAGTGAAGAGGTCAGCAAATCCTCTTCATCCAGTAAAACAGATATTAAACTGGACAAAAATAACAAAACAACCATCCTAAGGGTTCTAAAGAGTAACCAAAAGCAAACAATGAAGGGAGGTGTGTTTACTCATGAAAAGCTATTGAACTTTGGTCCCAGTAGTGGGAACCTGCAGTGGTCCTTTCCGGGGCTGCTCGCACCCCTCCTGCCTATTCAGTGACTGCAATGGTGCTTCCAATGGGTAGAGAAGGGAGGCCATGCAGAAGGAGAAAGTCCAGGCAGCCTTTTAATGCCTGAGCATTAAATGCACTGCATGGGGATCCACCAGTAGAAGGAAGAAGACTTATTGGCACCAAAAGTTTGAGCACAAACTTTAAATAATCATCAGTTGAAAAATAAACTATATAGATGCAGAAGTGACCCCTAAGAATCCAGATCTAAAGATAAAAATAAGAAACGCAAAATAAGCAAAGAGCTCCCCAGCTACACATCATAGAGAAGACTGATACTGGAGACTGAGTCTAGGCAAGTGATAAATATAACAAAGAGCAGAAGCAACAATGATAACACTCAGGGAAGAAATTCACAGTTGCAATAATTCATTGCCTAAAATTTCCAGTTTTCAATAAAAAAAAATTATGAGGTTTGTAAAAACAGGAAGGTGTGACCCATATTCAGAGGGAGAAGAGGAAGTAGTTAGCAAAAATTGATTATAATGGAGCCCAGAGGCAGAATTTAGCAGACAAAAACTTCAGAGCAACTGAAAATACTCAAATTATGCAAACTCTAGTTAAAGAATTAAATACAAATATGATGAAAATGGCCCCATGAGTAGGGAATCTCAATAAAAATACTAGAATTACAAAAAATAAGCAATGGAAAATTTGAAGCCATAAAGTACAATAACTGAAATGAAAACTGTAGTGAGTGGGTTCAACAAGTAAGGGATGTGAGACAGTAAAAGAAAGAATCAGTGAAAGTGAACAAGAATCAATAGAAATGATCCAAACTGAACCACCGATTAAAAGATTTAAAAAGAGAAGAAACATTAATTGAAGAGAGATACTTATGAGACATCAAGGAAACCAGCACATGTAACAGGAGTTTCAGAAAGAGTAAAGAGTGATAAAGGGGAAGAAAACCTTCCCAAATTTGGTGAAATACACTAGTCTACAGATCCAAGTGGTTCACTGAAGTTTAAATAAAAAAACATAAAGACCCACACCTACATGCATTGCAGTCAAACTATGAAGAGTCTCAGGGTCTCTCCCCCATCAGAGGTCCAAGCTTTCCTCGTTAACTTTGGGCCGTGTCCTGGAAGGAAGACACCAGAAGTAAGAAAGTGCCAGAGAGCTGACAGCTTAAGCCACTTGCAGAGACGGACACAGGCTGTCCTCAGCCACCTGGCTTCTTGCCAACAAGCTCCCCAGGCCAGCCGGGTCCAGCTCTGGCCCTGGAAAGCTCCATCACTGACCTGCCTCCTGAACCAGGCACTCACTGCCCTGCACGTGACCCTGGCTTCTTTCTCCATCTTGAACACATGGATAACAAGCCTGCCCTGCCTGTGTGTCACATGAAGTAGGAACTCAGAGTAAGGAAAGCTTTAACCATCACACAGACTTCATATTCTTCTTTTCTTTTGTAGATGAATAAATACACATTCATTCTTGAATTAATTTATTAGCAATGATCACAGATTCAGCAAACAGGAGGTGAGTCGCCTCAATTTTCAAAGCGCCAAGAGCATACAGTTACATTTGCTCCCGTGAAGGAAACAAACAACAGTGAGAGACAGGGACAGGCATCCAGTGATTGCCCTGGTGGAGGCATAATTACCAACTAAGATGAACGTTCCAAAAGAGAGGGAACCCGGTTCCCCCAGAGCGTGTGTAAATGAAGCAACCCCAGCCTGGGAAGCGAGGGGCAGACTCGGCTGTTCCTGAGCAGGTGACCCTTGAGCTGAGCTCTGACAGGTGAGAGGAGGGAGCAGGCTGGGGTGGGGGGAAGGCAGGATGCAGAGAGAGAGGCTGTGACAGCGTCAGCCAGTGGGAGAGAGGGTGTGGATCATCCGGAGCTGCTCTCAACCCAGGAGGCACCGAGGTGGGGGAGGGGAGGGGAGAGGAAGGGAGGGGGGAGGGGAAGCGGGGAGGGGAGGAGGACCAACGACCTGCAGCCTCGCCAGCCCTTCAGCTCTTGGGAGGGGTTTGGTCTTCATTCCAGCTGCAACGGAAAACAAGGAGACTCTTGTGCTCACCACACTAACGCCCCGTGTGCCCACAGTGTCGTTGTTCAGTTGCTTGGTCGTGTCTGACTCTTTGTGACCCCATGGGCTGTAGCCCGCAGGCTCCTCTGTCCGTGGGATTCTTCAGGCACGAATCCTGGAGTGGGTTGCCATTTCCTCCTCCAGGGGATCATCCCGACCCAAGGATCGAACCCGAGTCTCTTGTGCTTCCTGCATTGGCAGGCGGGCTCTTTGCCCACTGAGCCACCTGGGAAGCCCATGTGCTCCCATTAAACCAGTGCAACTCATCATCATCATCACTTATTTCCCTCAGAATCACAAAGATAGAAAAGGCGCAAGAAAACACTCAGTGCAAACAAGTCATGGGCCCGCTGAGGAAGCAGAGTGCCAAGCACAAGATTTCAGCAGATTCCCAGCCCTGAGTCGATGGTCTTTCTGCTAAAACAACTGACTCGGCATCTCTCCTCTTACAGTCTCAGATGACATGGTAGGGATTGAACCTTCTTTCAATGACTAACCTCATTTTTAACACAATTACTCATTTATTTAATAAATATTTATTGAGCGGGTATGTGCTGGGCCTTGTACTTAATAAATTATTAAATTTTCATCATGATGTGCATGGACACTGGGCCTGATACAAGAGTGGATAATACTCTCATTTACTACTTGAGCTGATATTACACAGTCATCATAAAATTACTTATCACAGTCCAGTTTTTCCAATTACCATAGTGCCATTGAATGATCTATCAAGAAGGAAGATAGTTTATAAAACCCAAGCCTAAGAAATATTTTTAAATGTTTTCTAAAAGCATGGACCCACCCCCAGTTTCTAAGAGTAATATTTTGTCACTATAAAAATTATTTAAAAATATAAAAATAGTAGGAATAAAATATACATTTTTATGCTTGCCAAATGTAAAGGCAAGTGCTAATAAATATATTGATGTATTTTTCTAGATTTTTGTCCCCTATGTATAGGTTTTCTGGATGATACCTCAAGATTTATCTCTTTAAATTTAATATTTTACAACAGCTTTTCCCAGTGTTATTAAAAATTCATTGTAAACATCATTTCACCTTCCAAATATCAACGAAATAAAATGGTCAAATTTCTCTAGACTTCTACTTTTTTGCTAACAGAAAGAGTACAGCCGTAAGTGCTTTCTTCATAAGTGTTTGCCCAAATGTGACAGGTAACAACATTAATTACATTTGCTACATGCCTCACACCATGCTTTCTATGCTTAATCTTATTTAATCTCTATAATAATCTTATTAGGTAAAAACTGTTATTATCCAGGGGCTTCCCATGTGGTGCAGTGGTAAAGAATCTGCTTGCCAGTACAGGAGATGCAAGAGACACAGGTTCGATCCCTGGGTCAGGAAGACCCCCTGGAGAAGGAAATGGCAACCCACTCAAGTATTCTTGCCTGGAGAATCCGATGGACAGAGGAGCCTGGCGGGCCACTCTCCGTGGAGTCGCAGAGAGTTGGACACGACTTAGCACACACATGCACATTAGTATTCTTATTCTCCAAATAAGGAAGCAAAAGCTGAGAGCTCTGACCAAGCGGTGCATCTAACATTTCCTTTGTGTCCTGCAGGCTTCCACCCGTTCCCTGAGGCAGAGGCCATTGTTATCATCCCATCTTACAGGTGAGGAGACTGAGGGAGCATTCAGTAAGGAGCTTTCCCAGGGTGCACCCCTCACCTGGGCGGGAGCTGCGATTTTATCCACAGGCTGGTTTCAAAGACCGACTCTGAACCAGCCCAGAGCTCAGGTGGCAGGTGAAGTGCAGAAATCAAGATTACCCCCTGGGGATACCTTCCCAGAAACCGCCCTCCCTCTAGAAGCACACCCTCAAACTTCATAACATCCCCCAGAACTATACTCTGGTTCAGAAAGCAGAACCATGACTGTTTAGGCAAGCGCTGTGTGTTTGCTAGCATCTTGCAGACACAAAAGAGACACATTCTCAGAAGTTGAGTGAAAGGAGCCTTCTGCTGCCAGACTTCCTGCTGGATGCGCCTCGTGTTCACATTGCACACCTGCTTCCAGCCGCATCTGCGCACCACTGCCGTCTCTGGGCATGGCTCCTCTCCCTCATCCTCTGTGGCTCCTGGTGGCTCTTACAGGTCCCACCACTGGACCTGGAAGCATCCTTGCCAGGGTGACTTTCTGCAGGGGAGGAAAATAAAAAAGGAATCAAGTAAAAGGGGAGGAAAGGAGGCAGAAGAAAGCACAAGCAGTTCCCCTTACAGGAGGAAAATAAGTCAGTCTGAGACCTGGATTTGGAACAAAGTTTACGAAGTACATCTCAGCAGCAGGTTTACCTGCTCTACAAACCTGCAGCCTGGGGATGACGAAGTGTCTGTGCAGCTGGGTGAGCATCCTGTCTGACCACAAGTGAGCTCATCAGGTAGAATGAAATTTATTTCTAATCAAAACACATGCATGCTAAGTTGTTCAGTCATGTCCAACTCTTTGTGACCCCATGGACTGTAGCCCTTCAGGCTCCTTTGTCCAAGGGATTCCCCAGGCAAGAATACTGGAGTGGGGTGCCATGCCCTCCTCCAGGGGATCTTCCCAACCCAGGGATCGAACCCATGTCTCTTACATCTTCTGCACTGGCAGGCAGGCTCTTTTCCACTAGCATCACCTGGGAAGCCCCCAGTAAAAATGCAGGGCTCTTCAAATTCCCACGAAAACCCCCAACTCTCTAGATGGAGTTCATTTGCCTTTGGAAAATAGTGACATGGTACTTACAAAAGGAAAGAAAGGGGAGTCTTATAAATAAATTCAAGACAGGTTTTAAGGAGAATCAAATAGAGAATAGAGCTCACCAAAAAAAAAAGAAAACTTTTGTGATTTCAGTTAAGTGAATCTAAAACATATGGATGAAATTTCTCCTAAATAGCATGTGCATTTTGTAAAAATCAAAACAAAAAAAGCCTTGGGTATAACGCATTTTATTTTTGTTTTGAATTTTCTTAAGTGTCTATCACAGCAACCTCTGGGTAGAGACACAAAAAAATGAATATAATTAGTAACAAAATAAATCAACAACAAAACCCCACTGTACACAGACCTCAGCTCCCCCATTCTTGCCATTTAGTTTGTTAAAAGGTCAACTTCTCATTTCAAGTTTGGACAGCCCTCAATCAAAAGTAACATTAGCTTCCTGGTGTGTTGTGAGGGTGGAAGTGATGTTTACAGAGTGCCTTGGTGATGTCACCTCCTGTACTGATGGCAAAGATAACTGCAAGCTTTCTTAAATTGTTTAAACGAGGTTTAGCACCTTACCAAAAGTGCAATACATTGCTTGGAGAAAATGAAACAGAAATGAAAGACCTAGAGAGATTAACCAATTATCTAATCATAATTGAGATGGTTGGATGGCATCAGTGATTCAATGGACATGAGTCTGAACAAACTCCTGGAGATAGTGAAGGACAGGGGAATCTAGTGTGCTGTGTGTAGTTCTTTGGGTCACAAAGATTCAGACACAGCTGAGCAACTGAACAGTAACAGTCACGATTGGATGAGCTGGGCACACAGCCTGCACTGCTCTGGGGACCACACAGAAGTCTGCTGAACTTGACCCAGACCCACATTTCAAGGACTTAGCAATGTACATCAGACAAAAGGGATCAACACAGGTGGAAACTGAGACTAGTTCCACTACCATCTTACAAGCAGTCTGTAACACTGAGCTCCCTTGAAACACAGCCCTTAGAGAACCTGCCCAGACGTGGGCTGCAAGGAAATGAATATAAATATGCATCCAGAAAGGATTAGGTGTCATCTGTGAAAACTCTAGATGTAAATCTTACATCATTGCCCTCAAAGTGGCCTGGCCTCTAGGTTGCTGCCCTGGTCATCGTGAAGCAGGTAATGAGTTCTAGCAAAGCAGACCCCTGGGCTGGGGGAACTCAGGCTGGTCCTGCAGGTAGGGATGAAGGTAAGCAAGCAGGCCGCAGTCCAGGGATCCTCAAAGTCTGGCCCTAAGACCCTGGAGGTGCATATTCAAGCGGGTGGAGACTGGGAGTGGGGAGAAAGTGAGCGCGATGTGAAGGTCCTACACCCAAAGGAAGAAGCTCACAGCCCCTGGAAATGTTCTCACTACACCTGGGCTCAACAAGACCTTCCATTTGCCTCAGGTCACTCTCCCGAAATGAACCTGTCACCTCCCATTCTCTCTTCAGAGGGCTTCCAAACGTACCCAAGAGAGCGTAACCTCAGGGAAGTGAGGTGCAATGAAAGGAAGTTCCCCAGTGCACCTGTGGGAACATGACACATTCTTGCTACTGATCAGCATTCACCTGTAAAAATGGGACACTGTAGCATTCCATGGTATAAACAGCAGTTTCCTAGAAAACAATAGTGATCTCAAGGACAAAGAAATTTATTCTAAAGGAAATCACAAAGGGTCACAAATCCCATCGTTTACCAGAAGCTGGACACCGCTGTCCTCCTTGGAGTCAGCACAGCAATGGACCCACAGGTGGACAGGCTCAAAGCCCAGCAGGGAGTCACTGTCACTTTGGGCTTCCTGTATCAAATAACAATGGAGCCACAGGCTTGAGGAATTTATTTTTTCTTAATCAGAAATCATTTAGGGTGGTGGGAGTAAGAACTCTTATATAGAATACCTTTCTCCTCCTTTTCCATGAAGTCATTTATTTTTCCAGTGGGCTGAAACACCTTGGATACGGTTCAGATGATACATGGGCTCCCAGACTAGAAATTGTTTTTCAGAGAGCTGTGAACTCCAGGGGCTCTGAATGGGAATAAAAGCTGACCACAGAGGATCGTGACGGCTTCTTGATGAGCAGGGAGTTGGGTGGCTAGCCATGGCTCAGGTGGGGACCACAGTGAATGAAGGACAAAAGTGGGTGGCTGGCTTCCCAAGCCCCCAGCACAGAAATGCCAGTTAAGGAAGCGCCAAGAGACTCTTTACAGAATGGGAGTAAGACACAACGGCAGTCAAACCCTGCAGTGAAGCACAAGAGAAGGTAAGAAAAAGACCCAGTGCTCAGAAAACGGGCCTCTAGAGCATTGGTGTGTGTGAGCTTCAGTCCTGTCCGACTCTGTGACACCATGGACCATAGTCCACCAGGCTCCTCTGTCCACGGGACTCTCCAGGCAAGAGTACTAGAGTGGGTTGCCATTCCCTTCTCCAGGGGATTTTCACGACCCAGGAACAAACCCACTTCTCGTACATCTCCTGCATCAGCAGGTGGGTTCTTTACCACTGAGCCCCCTGGGAAAGCCTCAGAGTGTTGGATAGCCTCTGAAAGCAGCTGCCAGGAATACAGGGTTCAGAAGGAGGGCAGGAGCAGCTCTAAACATGCAGCTGGTCATAGCAGTGACCTCAAGTTCCCTGGTCTCCTAGGTTCCCAGCTGATCAGTTAATGGTGACCTCAAGTTCCTTGGTCTCTTGGTTCTGAACTGGTCAGTTAATGGTGATGTCAAGTTCCCTGGTCTCCTAGGTTCCCAGCTGGTCAGTTAATGGTGACCTCAAGTTCCCTGGTCTCCTAGGTTCCCAGCTGGTCAGTTAATGGTGACCTCAAGTTCCCTGGTGTCTTAGGTTCCAGTTGGTCAGTTAGTGGTGACCTCAAGTTCCCTGGTCTCCTAGGTTCCCAGCTGGTCAGTTAATGGTGACCTCAAGTTCCCTGGTCTCCTAGGTTCCCAGCTGGTCAGTTAGTGGTGACCTCAAGTCCCCTGGTCTCCTAGGTTCCAGTTGGTCAGTTAACAGTGACCTCAAGTTCCCTGGTCAATGGTAATTGTGAAGAGACGCACTGTGCAGTGGTGATGCCTTGGGTCTGAATCCCATGTCCATCAGGTAGTGGGGTTATCGACCTCAGCAGTAGTGACTTCTGGGCTGGACCATCCTCGGGCCAGGGGCAGGGGGCTATCCTGTGCACTGCAGGGTGTTGAGCAGCATCTCTGGCCCCCTCCCACCAGATCCAATGTTGCCTCTTTAATGACAACAACCGAAAGTGTCTCCAGATATTGTCACATGGCCACCACTAAGAACAGTGCCAGCGCACATGATTAAAAAAAAAAAAAAAAAGACTCAAGAAACCAGCTTTGCTGCTACTTACTTTCTGTCTCCCTCCATAAAAGGAAGGGGTCGGACTGAATTATTGTAGCAGTCCCTGGTTCTGGAACTTCAAACGCAGAGCGTTGCAATGAAAGATCATGACATTCGGTCTGTCTTCAGAGCTCGATTCCATCAACTTCTGGTTGTCAGTGTTGGGTGAATTCATTACCTTCTTTGAGCCCTGGGCTCCTGACAAAGTACGTATCCTGTAAGGATGATAAAGGAACATGAAGAATGGATGTTGAGTGCCCAGCCTGTGGGGGGCCCTCCACAGTTCATAGCCAAGCTACTATTAGGATTCTCCAGCACCAGCCTTTCTCACCTAATCTGATGTGTGATCTATAGGTAAATATGTCAGCTGCTTTAATGGTCCCCAAGTATCAGTGGCATAACAAGATGAAGGTTTCTTCATAATAGGGACAGTAAAAGGACAAAGCAGAAGTGAAGTGAAAGTTGCTCAGCTGTGTCCTACTCTTGGTGACCCCATGGGCTAGTCCATGGAAGTCTCCAGGCCAGAATACTGGAGTGAGTACCCTTTCCCTTCTCCAGGAGATCTTCCCAACTCAGGAATCTAACCAGGGTCTCCTGCATTGCAGGCGGATTTTTTTTTTTACCAACCCAGCTACCAGGGAAGCAGAGGGACAAAGGAAGTAATTAAATAGTTAATCCCACTAGGAGTTAAGTTAAAAAAAAAAAAAAAGTACGAGAGACCCCTGTTAGTTAATGATCACCCATGAAAGCAGGTTTGCTTAACCACAAAACCATGTAGCAGAAGCCTGAGACATGCCCCCAGACAATAAACCAGTAGTGGCTTGAGAGCCACATCCTGCCTTATAGTGGCCTCAGCAAGTTAATGATCCCTAGGACACACTCCTCTGCACACACTGAAAGCAAAAATATAAGGGAATGGTGACATTATACTAAAATCCATGTTTATTTACCATTTTCAGGATATGTTACCACTCTTGGCTAATTTAAATTGCACCATGACAGTCCAGATTTGACCACAGAGGAACAAGAAAACTCCCTTGATCAAAGCAGAGAGGAGCTGCTGATGGAAGCCTGATATCTATTCAAGGATGAGGAAGAAGGTGGTCTTCTCCCTCTCCCCACTTTTCCTTTGATTATAAAACTGTAGACCAATAAGTTCTCAGGGTGTGGCACTGTCTCACTCTCCTATCTATAATCCTCACAAGCATCCTATTCTAATAAATCACTTCTTATCTATCACTTCGCCTCTCCCTGAATTCTGTCTGAGCACTGAAGAATTGATGCTTTAAACTGTGGTGTTGGAGAAGACTCTTGAGAGTCCCTTGGACTGCAAGGAGATCCAACCAGTCAATCCTAAAGGAAATCAGTCCGGAATATTCATTGAAAGGATTGATGTTGAAGCTGAAGCTCCAATACTTTGGCCACCTGATGCGAAGAGCTGACTCATTGGAAATGACCCTGATATTGGGAAAGATTGAAGGCGGGAGGAGAAGGGGACGACAGAGGATGAGATGGTTGGATGGCATCACCAACTTGATGGACATGAGTTTGAATAAGCTCCAGGAGTTGGTGACGGACAGGCACCTGGCATGCTGCAGTCCATGGGGTGGCAAAGAGTTGGACACGACTGAGCGACTGAACTGAACTGGATTCTGCCTGCACTGAGACATGAAGAACCAGAGTTCCTTGGATCACCACCCCCTACTCCCCAAGGCACCACTCAGCGGTTCCATTCTTGCTTTGGGGAGTCCATTGTAGATGCTTCTGGCATCTTCTGGCAGGCTTTGCTCCCGGGAGGAAGGCTGGGACCCAGGCCCCCTCCTGCCTTTAACATCTCATACTGTTTCTCCTGAGTTTCTGTTTATCTTATGAACTATCTGTAATAAAGCCAGCATTAGAATTTTTAAGTGACTAAGTGAAGTTGCTCAGTCGTGTCCGACTCTTAGCGACCCCATGGACTGCATTCCTGGAAAATCCCATGGACGGAGGAGCCTGGTAGGCTGCAGTCCATGGGGTCACTAAGAGTCAGACACGACTGAGCGACTTCACTTTCACTTTTCACTTTCATGCATTGGAGAAGGAAATGGCAATCCACTCCAATGTTCTTTCCTGGAGAATCCCAGGGATGGGGAAGCCTGGTGGGCTGGCTGCCGTCTATGGGGTCGCACAGAGTCGGACACGACTAAAGCGACTTAGCAGCAGCAGCAGCTGTTGGTAGAATAACTGTCTTCTCTCCAGTTTCTTGGATCTGGTTTCTGACTCACAAATGGTGAAGACGCAGACCCTCACCGTGGCCTGGAGCTGACATCTTACTTCCTCCCATATCCCACTGGCCAGATCCAGTCACCAATATTACCTAGATCCAAGGTGCGAATACCATGGATAAAATCATTTTGGTGATTTATGTATTACTTTGCTGTATCTGCCATGTCAAATTACCACAAGCTTAGTGGGTTCAAGCAACACAGATTCTAGAGATCAGAAGTCCAAACTGTGTCTCATGGGGCTACAGTCAAGGCTACATTCTTTCCCCAGGAGGAATCTGTTTCCTTGCCTTTTCCAGCTTCAAGGAGCTGCCTGCGTCCCATAGCTCATGCCCCCTTCCTCCATCTTCAAAGTCAGTAAGAATATCTTTGAGTGGCCTTCTTTCCACTCTGACCCTCTGGCCTTCTGTGTGTGAGGACCCTTGTACTGCATCCAGACCACCTGAATACTCCAACAGAACCTCCCCATCTCAACATCCTTAACTGCAGCTGGGATGGCCCTTTTACTGTGTGGGTCATACTCTCAGGTTCTGGGATCTGGACCTGAACGTCTATGGAGGGCATTCCTTAGCTGACCACAAGTAGGTCAATAAGTGATACTATCAGCAGCTCATTTGTACACTAGAGTTGTCACACACTGATTTTAATTAAACAGTAAACGATGCTGCTGTTGATTTGATGATGATGATAATTGTATGTGTAGGCCAGGATAATGGGAATTGTGTGTTATAAAGAACTTAATCATCAATCTTAGAAGGAGGGTCCAGCTTCCAGGAGCAGGAAGAGTGAGTTTCCGGTGAGTAGGCTGGTTGGACCATTTCCCAGAAAATGATTATAGCACCTAGACAAAATATTTCAAAAGCAATCAGTAAAGGTGAAGACTCTACATTTAAAACAAAAGAAAGCAGTGGTGAGATTTATGAATTTGCACCTTTTTGTTAAAGAGCATCCCCCAATCCCCCTATGGCTCAGGGTGGAACATCTGGAAAGTGAGGGTGAGATCCTGGAAGAGAGGGAGCCACTTACGTGAACACCAAAATCTGCCATAAGCTCTGCCCAAATCACCGGTGGACTGCTAAATATACATGTGCAGGGAGATTTCCAGGGGATCGCAAAAAAACACAGGAGCTAATCCCAGAAAGAACTGAGTGTGAATTTCAGCCACTGCCAATTGTGACAGAGACAGAGGTTAGAGTTTGAGTTCAGAGAAGCTCCCTGCCTCCTAGAACGAATTCAAAATGTTTCAGCAAAACAAACATACAGAAGCTCTACAGTGTGTTAGGGTTTTCAGACTACAATTTTAACAATCAATAGTCATGGAAAGAAACAAAAAATGTGACCCAAAATCAGGCCGAAAAACAACGTCAATAGCGACTAAACCCAAGATGTCCCAGACATTGAAGTGAGTAGACAATAGCTTTACAGCAGCTATAATAAATATGATTTAAAACGTGAAGGAAAATAAACTTACAGAAATGAATGAATGGGGAAAACAAATAGAAACTGTAAAAGTAAAAAGTACAGTATCTTAGATGAGCTGTTAATAGCTGGGCTTCACAGCAAATTGGAGGCAATAGGGAGAAAACAAGGTCAATGGGAATAATAAATAATACAGTCTGAAGAATAGAGAGAAATGGGCTAAAATTAAATGTGTATTTATTTATTTTTTATTTTACTTTACAATAATAAAATTCATATTAAAAATAAAATCTCAGAAATAGAAAAAAAATAAGTGTAGTCTTAATAAACTGTGGGCAAATGCCAAGAAGTCTAACATACACATAAGTTCAGTCCAAGAATGAGAAAAAGGAGAATAGGACAGAAAATGAAATATTTAAAGAAATAAGGGCTAAAATTTTTTATATGCCCTGATATACATAATCTAATAATTCAAAAAACTCAATAAAATCTGAGCAAAATAAAGAAGAAAACTACACTTATGCCCATCATGAATCTTGCTAAACTGTAAATTTGTTAGAATCCAAAGTTAAAGAGAAAATCTAGGTTTTTCACCTAAAGATAAGTAATACATTATACACAGTGGGAAAAATGACAGAAATGATGACTTTCTCATTAGAAATGATAGAAGCCAGAAGACAATGGTACTATATTTTGTAAGTGCTAAAAATAAAAAATAGTAATCTACACCCAGTGGAAAATATCCTTGAAAATGATCATTTAAAGAAGAAAACATATCAAATAAAAATGAAAACTGAACTTTTTCTCCAACAGACGTGAGCTATAAAATGTACTAAAGGGAAGTTCTTCAGACCTGAAAGAAATAACACCAGATGGATGGTACATGGATCCACGCAAAGCAAGAAAGAGCCTGGATCCAGCAGATATTTCAGTAAATATAAAAGATTGTAAATAGGTTTTCTTTTTCTCATAATTCATTTAAAAGACATATTACTCTTTAGAGCAAAAATTAAGAGAGTTCATTGAGAGTAATAATGTTTTTACATACACTGTGTATTAATAACATAAATACAAAGGTGTCCTGGGGATCTCAGTGACATAAGGCAAGAGAATAAACAGCGCATGGAAAGAGAAAAGTCAAAGAGCCTTTTTCACAGCTGCTCTGATTGCCTATGTAGAAAAAGAATTTTCAAAGCAACTACAAAAATGATTAAGATCACAGATATGTGGTCACTATTTGAAAAAATGTTATTTCTCATTCTAACAACAAAAAAGGAAACAAAAATTTAAAAATTCATTTACTGTAGACCTAAAAGACCTAAGAAAATGCTTAGAAAAAAAAAAAAAGAAAAGAAAATGCTTAGATAGACGGTTAACAAAAATGGGCAAGTTTTCTATATTTAAATAAAGTAATTTAACATTAATTTTAAGTAGACATTGTTATTCTACTAATATTAATTCTAATAGACATGCTTATTTCATTTATATGTAGCGTGCATCATATGAAATGCCAGGCTGAATGAAGCACAAGGTAGAATCAAGATCACTGGGAGAAATATCAATAACCTCAGATATCCAGATGACACCACCCTTATGGCAGAAAGTGAAGAGGAACTGAAGAGCCTCTTGATGAAAGTGAAAGAGGAGAGTGAAAAAGTTGGCTTAAAACTCAACATGCAGAAAACGAAGATCATGGAATCAGGTCCGATCACTTCATGGCAAATAGATGGGAAAACAATGGAAACAGTGACAGACTTTATTTCCTTGGGCTCCAAAGTCACTGCAGATGGTGACTACAGCCTTGAAATTAAAAGACACTTGCTCCTTGGAAGAAAAGCTATGACCAACCTAGACAGTATATTAAAAAGCAGAGACATTACTTTACCAACAAAGTCCATCTAGACAAACCTATGGTTTTTCCTGTAGTCATGTATGGATGCAAGAGTTGGACCATAAAGAAAGCTGAGCACTGAAGAACTGATGCTTTTTAACTATAGTGTTGGGGAAGACTCTTGGGAGTCCCTTGGATTACAGGGAAATCAAACCAGTCAATCCTAAAGGAAATCAGTCCTGATTATTCATTGGAGGGACTGATGCTGAAGCTGAAGCTCCAATACTGTGGCCATCTCATGCGAAGAACTGACTCATTGGCAAAGACCATGATGATGGGACAGATTGAAGGAAAGAGGAGAAGGGGATGACAGAGGATGAGATGGTTGGATGGCATCACTGACTCCGTGGACATGAGTTTGAGCAAGCTCCAAGAGTTGGTGATGGACAGAGAAGCCTGGAATGCTTCAGTCCATGGGGTTGCAAAGAGTCAGACATGACTGAGCAACTGAAGTGAAGTAGACACTGATAAAAGATATATATTATAATCCAATAAAGCCTGCTTTATTGGATTATAAAATGGGCTTGCCTTGTAGGTCAGTTGGTAAAGAATCTGCCTACAATGCAGGAGACCTGGTCTCGATTCCCAGGTCGGGAAGATCCCCTGGAGATGGAAATGGCAACCCACTCCAGTATTCTTGCCTGGAGAATCCCATGGACAGAGGAGCCTAGCAGGCTACAGTCCACGGGGTCTCAAGAGTCGGACACGACTTAGCGACCAAACCACCACCACCACCACCACCACAACTGCAACCACCACAATAAAGCAAACTCTTAAAATGCTTTTCTGAAATAGATAATTCAAATAAATTTAAAGTGGTGCACAAAACATATTTGATAAACCCAAAATATGGTCGGAAAGAAAAATAGATGAGGAAGAAAAATCAGATGACTTCTAATTTTGAAAAAAAAAAATGTAGTAATACGATAAACCTAAATTAAACAATATCAATGATCATGTTAGATGTAAATGGGCAACACATCAAATGGAATCAGAGGATAGGAGTGGGTAGAACTCTGTTGCAAGCGTGTCGGACTTTTTTCGACCCCATGGACTGTAGTCCACCAGCATGTTCTGTCCGTGGGATTCTCCAGGCAAGAATACTGGAGTGAGTTGCCAAGCCCTTCTCCAGGGGATGTTCCTGACCCAGGGATTGAATAAACGTCTCTACCTCTCCTGCATTGGCACGTGAGTTCTTTACCAGTAGCGCCATTTGCGAAACCCAAAACTAAGTTTACAATTAATCAAAATTAACTTGCTTTGTGAAAACAAAGTCAATACAGAATGGCATGTGCTGAAATTATGGTATGTAGCATCAACATGACAAAGACAGTTTCATCAAATAGCATACTAAATAACACAGTAACTTACAAATCACAGACAAACATTCAGGACCTTTGAGTCTTTATGTTGGGTTTAGTCTATCATTTTACTGACAACGCAGCATTAGGAGAGAGCTTAAGTTCTCCCACTTCTATTTACAATGTTAAATCCAAGGTGGAATTTGAAATCGCAAGGGAGCAAGAGATCAGGACAGCCTCCAGAAAGCACTGGATCCAGGTCACCATGGTGACAAGAGGGTTCAGCCTCACCTTTCCCTCCCAGAGTCCTGACTGCCCACGAGATCAAAAGGCTAGTATCCATCATTGGAAAAGGAACCAGGCCCAGTAAAAGGCAGAAGCTCCATTAAAAAACTAATACATGATAGAATACATATGTTTTTCATTTTTAAAAGATAATAAATGCAGAAAAGACAAACTTTTAGGTTCTGATAATATGCATCAGTATGTTAGAGAAGAAGAAAAATTAACCAGTGACTCTCTCTCTCTCTCTTTCTCTGACATTTTGAATTTCATTATTTTAAAAAGGACAAAGCACCCAACAAAGGACTTCCCACAAACAGGCTAACCTGTAGATCCTGAGCCTGGGCGTGTCTCTGACAGGAGACACTGGCAGAACCCTTGGCAGAGCGGAGCCAGATGAGGGCACCTAGGTAGGAAGGCCTGGCTGAGAGGAGCCTTTAAAAGTCACTATTCCTGCAAATGGCAACCCACTCCAGTATTCTTGCATGGAGTATCCCATGGACAGAGCAGCCTAGCAGGCTACAGTCCATGGATTCACAAGAGTCAGACATGACTTAGCAACTAATACCACCATTCCTGCAAAGAATAAAAATATTGCCTTTCCCAAGGAGCATCTGACAATGTTTTACTTCAGTGATGCCAAGGCGAGCAGTCTAAGATCAAATGACTGACTTTAAGAGTCTAAAGGGTAACTATCAAGAAATAGTAGCTTCAGAAATAGCTTCAGCTCCCCAAAACTTGAATTCAGAGAAACTTGGATAATTATAAGACTTCTCGTGAATGTAGTAATAGTGGTGCAATAGCAAAAATGGAGAAGGCGATGGCACCCCACTCCAGTACTCTCACCTGGAAAATCCCATGGACGGAGGGCCCTGGTAGGCTGCAGTCCATGGGGTCACTAAGAGTCAGACACAACTGATCAACTTCACTTTCACTTTTTACTTTCATGCATTGGAGAAGGAAATGGCAACCCACTCCAGTGTTCTTGCCTGGAAAATCCCAGGGACGGGGGAGCCTGGTGGGCTGCCATCTATGGGGTCGCACACAGACGGACACGACTGAAGTGACTTAGCTGCAGCAGCAGCAGCAGCAGCAATAGTAGCAGCAGCAGTAATAGTAGCAGCAGCAGTAGTAACAGTAGTAGCAGCAACAGTAATATTAGTACCAGCAGTAGTAACAGTCACGATAACAGTAGCAATAATGGTGATGGTAGTATCAGTAGCAGCAGCAGCAGCAGGTGGGTTGGCATCACCTTCTAGTGGCTGTGGCTAGAGTTGCTCCACGCTCTTCCTAGATGGTACCGTCTGCAGGCCTCCTTCATTCCTGTCTTCACCATCCTACTTTCCTCTTCACCCCAAATTTCCCAGGGGCCTCGGATATGCTTTCTCATAGGCAGGGATGATTCAGTTCATAAATGGAATCATAACAGTAGCAGCAGCAGCAACAATAATAATAAAAGGTATAATAGTAGTAGCAGCGGCAGCAACAGCAGTGATGAGAGAAGGAGAAGACAGGAGGGAAGAGGCAGAGGAGGAGCGGCAGCATAAGGCAGCACAAAACGCCACAGACACGCGCAGAGGAGATGCACAAAGTCCAGACTTGGGGCACCTGCAGCGGACTTCCCGGGTGAGTAACACTGCAGTTGATGCTGGAGGTGAGGAGGATCTGCCAGGTAGTCCAGAGGTGTTGGTGGAAGGGGTGGGGTGTGCCTGACTCATGCTAGAACCTGAGAGATGTCTGGGAGGGGCGGGGATGTGTCTGACACGTGCTAGAGCCTAAGGAACGTCTGTGGGGCTGCTCAGAAACAGAGAGGGTGTTAGGAGCCAGAGATGGGGGCTGGAAAGAGCACAGGGCCTTTCTCAAGGGCAGCTGCTGTGGTGATAAGGGGTCTTGTAACTTATGGAGCCCTTGTTGGACATGAGGCTGTGCTTAGCACCTCACGTTATTAAGATTGCATTTAATCCTCCCCACGGTCACGCCACCTCTACTTTTCTCAAGAGCACAGGCAAGGAACATCTTCACACCTACGTGTGTCGAGCCTTTGGAGGAACTTTCCCTGAGGCCGCAGCTTCCCTGGGCCTCTTCCCGGTGCATGGCCCCCTCAGTGCAGTGGGAAAACCAGTGTGGCAGCAGCCCTAAACCAGCAGGTGATGCCCCACGGGTATCTACAGCCACGTGTGATTCCCTCCCTTGAGTAACTGCTGCTACTCAGCAGATCCCAGGAATACTGGGAACCATGATGAGGTTACAAAACGTTACGGCTCCTGTCTTGCTAGCAGTCTGTGTCTCTCTCATTCTCTCTCTCTAGCTTCAGTGAGACACATGCTCTGTTGCAAAGGCCCATGTCACAAAGAACAGGGGGTGGCTTCTGGTCAACAGCCAACAACATGTTGACACCCTCAATCCAGCAGCCTCAATAAAGAGACCTCGAAACAGAGGTTCAGTGTGGCTCTTTCCCTTATCAAGACTTCAGACAAAACCACAGCCCTGGGCAGAGCCTTGCCTTCAGCCTCAGGAAAATCAGCAGACGGTCCAGACTTCTGAGCCCAGAAAAGCAGACAAAATGTACACTGGTTTAAGCTAGGTCCTGGGGTGATTTGTTACATAGCAAGGATACCTGATAGCTACCTAATTCAGGTACCTTGAGATGTTATGTAAATTGGGATTTCATGAAGACAATAAAAGGGTTAAAAATTACTGAGCCCACACATCTGCTGTAAAACACAGTAAACATAATCACACTGGCATTCAGCAGGGTTTCGATATCAATTTGCCGTTCCATCCCCAATAGGGAACTTCTTTAAAAAATGAGTCCAATGTGATTATGACATTGGTGTCTCTGAAGTCATCCTGGCCCTGCTGCTCTGATTCTGCATAGTTGTCACCTCAGCTTTTCTCAACTTCATTTCCTGCATCTGGCCCTATTTCCAGAAAAAGAGTCTCATGTTAAGAACTGAGTCTGCACTGGTGGAATTCCTAAGGAGGGCTTGCCTCTGCAGGAGAATGCCTGCCACCCCCGTCTCCCTGCCCCTGTGTGCAGCCGCAGCTCACACACTCCCAGAAACGCTCAGAACTTCACACACTGGCCTCCGCCTCTCTATGTCCTGAGCAGCCTGCAATATGCCAGCAGGTGCAGATGAGCGGGTGGACTTCTCCCAGCTCGCTGCTCAGCATACTGATTGGAGTCTAGAACTAAAAAGAACTCCCTCTCTCTGCCCCACATCATGACAGCTCTCCAGCACTCTCTCAGCTGTGTATTCCTTCCTACAAACACACACACACACACACACACACACACACACACACGAAGCTTCTTATCCCAAAGCTAGGCTGGTATCTTAGTATTCAGCTAGAACCTCACAAACAGACCACCAAGACCAGACATTTTTTTCTTGAAATGTTAGAGAATAACATTAAAGTATGTACCTAAGAGTTAATTGGGTGATGTAGTCTATAAGTAATAAAAAAGATCATTTTATTTTGGGGAGAGAATCATATATTATTACCCTTGATACTGCTTAACTTTCTCGACACGCATTTTACAAGCAAAAAGCATAGCTGTTATTGAATAAGACACAGTCTGGTTTTAAAGGGGAGAAACAAAGCAGGTATCCAGGGCTCTATAATCATCTGGAAAAGCTGGTCCCTGGACCACGTTACTGCTAAGAATGTATGATAAGTTTAACAGTCACTTTGTGTTTCTGTGTAATATTAATCTCTCTTTTTAACTCTAGCATCTAACCCTGGGTGTCTAGATTTACAATCCAAACACTCACTAGATTTCCAGTCAATAAAGGTTAATACATTTTTAATTCGAAGCAAGGAAAAATAGCCAAGTGAATTTTCTGCTATTTTCAAAATTTATAATGGACACGTGTGTGCTGTGCCTCCTTGGATGGATCTAGAAGTGTTACCCATGAAGCCTCATAACATGGTGAACACCACTTTCTATAATCAGCTGTAAAACTGCAGTAAACATGGCAAACATCTCCTAAGCACTGCTGGTTGTCACTGCTCTGAGGCATTAGATATGTTAATGCTGCTATTAAGGGTTATTACTGAGATTAAGGGTTAATGCTGAGATTAAGGGTTATTACTCACATCCTTATTTTACAGAGGAGGAAATACAAGCAGAGAGAGGCTAAGTAATGTGCCCAATGTCACACAGCTGATAATCTAGGGCTATGATTTGAATCTAAGCAAACTGGGATGGGAGTTGATGTGTTTAACCCCTACACTAGAATGCCCATTTGATCTGACTGAGTCTTTTCAACTGTATTATTCATTTTTAAAAGAAAGAGTGAGAATATGAACAGGAATCACAAATAACCTAAGAGATGCATGTGGTTCTATCTCTTGGCTCAATCGCTGGATCCATGAGGGCACCCTTGTGAAAGGACCAGTGGCATTAAAGAAACCTAGGCATGAGGCTAAAATCATTGCTCTGCCAGGCTGTAGAAGGATCATCATTTGAGACAAGGTGGGACAGAAAGAGAAGGAATAAAAAGGAACAGAGAATTACTAAAGGACCCAAAGTAGCTTCAGTTACAGTCATGGCAGAAAACCAATGTCCCACATTCTTCACTCAGTAAATAAGACGATTTTATAAAACCAAGTAAAACATCTTATGAGAAATGGATCTGCCTGGCTTTGGCTTAATTCAGAAGAAGGTGCTTAAAGAAACTTATCATTGCAACCAGTAGATTCCACCAAGAAAAGTATTATTTTAATTGACCTGGCCAGAAGAAATTCAACCTTAATAAGAAATTGACAAGCTTTTGTCCTGTGAGCTGTGAAATGAATACTTTTCAGAGTTGTAACGGATATTTTTCTTGGTATCTCTCAAAATGTTCCCACCTGCTTTACCTTATTTTATGTCTCACCACTTCACAAAACAAAAAAGATGAGATTCAGCTCTATCATCAATAAAATGTAAATAGCATTATGTTTCACAAAGCTGTTGTAAAACAACAACAGAGCGGTGTGAATGGAGTAGCTGAATTTACTTACCTGGGGCCCATTAACTGTTCATTCAGCCATTCATTCATTCCCATATTACAGATAAAGCAACTAAGGCCTGAAGAGATTGAATAATCTGTCAAAGCTTTCATATGTATTTTTCAATCCCTCTTTCATGTTATCTCTCTATAGTCACCATTTGACCTGAAATTGCTATCTCACATTTGAGTGAAATAGATTGTATTCTCTCTCTGATGGCCTGTGGCAAAATTAAGTGAATTAAATGTTCCCAGCACAAAACCTCTTTTCCAGAACAAAACTGATTGCACAAAGCATCGTTTTATTAGATGTATTTTGAGAAGCCTTAAAACGCAACTCCAATCCATAAGCAGTTTGAGAATAATTTAAGCTAATCTCTATGGATATTTAAAGGAAATTATAATGTGTGATCCTGTCTACTTCTGCAAAGCTGTATTCAATCCCCTGACCCATACATGGCACAAGCTCCAAAAGATATTGCACTTTGTAGCCGTGGTTCCTTACAAAGTTTTACCCAGCACAGATGGTGTGATATAAAACTGTTAGGATCATTATTTATTTCAAAAGATTTTGTTTGAAAAAGCAGAGAGCCAACACATTTCCATTTTAAAAATGTCCTAGGGCAAAGAGAATAACAACATTTAAGATACTCAATTTCAAACAAAACTTTTGATAAAGGACATGTTAGAAATAACGATAAACATGTCATTTATTTAGAAAATAAGATTTCAAAGTCTTTACACTATATGGCCCAGGGTCTTAGACATAAAAATTAGCTGTTTCTATTCTATATATTTTGACACTTGTTAATATGCCTTTGTACATCAGCTCTGAATACAGCAAATATTAATTTGTATCCAGCTCTTGAATTGTAAAACACACGTGCTTTATCGATATATTTCTCTTACACCATCTGGAAAGAGTACTTCCACAGCGGTTGAGGTTAGACTTAAAATCAGAAGAGTTTATTCTTCCATTTAAAAGCCTCTTTGGCTGCACGTTGCTGATGACAGCACTGGCAGACTGCAGCCTGAAGGTCAGATCTGGCCAGCTGCCTGTGTTTATACGGTCCTTGAACTAAAGATGGTTTTAAGTTTTTATGGGATAGTAAAAAAATAAATAAAAAGGAGAAAATGCAATAGAGACTGGATATGGCCCACAAAGTTTAAAATATTTACTATAAGGCCCTTTATAGAAAAAATTTGCCAACCCCAGGTCTACAAAATAAAAATCCAGATTCCTAGACTTGGCATCTAAGAGCCCTCCTGAGCCAGCTCAGAATATTGTTCTAGCTCTGTTTTCTGCCTCCTCCCCCATCTAAGCCATGTTTGACTTACTAGTACTGCACAACAGAGTTCCCCAAATTGCAGCCGCTTCAAACAACCACTTTGTTGTAACCAGGAATTGGAAGACGCAGGAGGACGGCTTCTGTCCCGTGATGCCCGGGGTCTCAGCTGGGGATGCTCAGGCCAGGGGAGGGGGTGGTGGGGAGCCGGGGGGCAGCTTCTCACATTTACTCTGACAGTGGTGAATGCTGCTATCTGCAGGGGGCTTGGTGCCCCCCTGACCAGAACCCCGCAAGCAGATTCCCCACATCGCCTGAGCTTCCTCACAGCATGGCAGCACCCCTCCCAGAGGCAAATCTTGGACCCCATGCTGCAGGGCTCCAGAGGCAAGGGAGGGTACTGGAAACGAGGAGGAGCCGCACCGCCTTATCTGATGCCCTTGGAAAGTTAGCAGGAGGAGCCCCACTGCCTCCTAACGCTTAGCAGCATGTGCCAAGGGCGAAGGCATGGAGGCTGCCTGTTAAGGGGAGCAGTGGGGGGCCCACATACAGGAGCAAGACCCCTTTGCTGAACGTGTCACACCTTTCCTAGCACAGGGCCACGCACCCTTCTGTCTTCCGTGTGAGTCACTGCCGTCTTCCCTTTCCCGGGTCACTGCTGGATGCTTGTCAGGACCCCCCCAGTCCACGTGTGTGAAGCATCTCCCCTGATGTCAGCCTGCAGAGAGCTCTCAGAGGAAGCGGAGAGAAGTAACAGCAATCTGAAGGAATGACGGTTTAAGGCAAGAGAAGTTCAACAGAAAGGTCGACAGTTCTGAACATTCGTTCTGCAGAAAATCCGCTCATCTGGAAAATGCATCGCGCTGGCCCTGCTTCAGTTCCCCTGCTTGGTGTCTGTGCTAAAACGCAGTCCACACCAAGGCCTCAGCGTCTGTGCCCTGGGTCGCACCTGGTGGTGCTGCAGAGCTGGGGTCTAAATGTCCTTTAATTGTGTCTTTTGTGGTTTGTATCTATTCCCTAAGCTCAGCTGGAAGACTCTTTAAAGGACCATATACTATTCAGGAAAGAATTTACCTGGCATTTGGGAGAACTAGTTATGTTCCCCATCCATGGACAGGTCATATTCAAATTATGCATGCTTACCTCTTTAAGAACCAATACTTTAAGAAAATTTAACCACATGTGATGGAAATCTTTCTGAAATATTTTACACAAGTGAACACTTTCTTTAAAAGAACATTTGGAGTATGCTTATTTCCCTCAACTCAAGGTCGTCTTTGTGGAACCCAGTGATTGCATTCTCAAACACAGTGATTTCCTCAAGGGCTGGTGAGCCCGAGCCGCTGTGAAGCATGTAGCCCGTGGGCTCACAAGGTGCTACTTCTTGCTGTTTATGAGTCTGGGGAGCCCGCGATGATACCCTGTCTGCCGGGCCATCGGAGATCATGGCCTGTGTTGCTTCATCCACTCCCCCCTCACTTTCGATTTGCTTCCAGCTTTTGTCACCCAGGAAATCAAATAACCAGGCTCATTTGAGATTTAAAAGACTCTAAATTGAAGGCCAAAACAGGCCCAAAGCATCTCTTCTGTGAGTTAAGCACATACATTTTAGTGCCTGGATTTAACCTTGACTTTGATACTCAGTGGTCTCTATGTTTTGATTATTTATCTAGCAAACATTGACACATCAGGCCGTATCACAGGTGGTGGGGATAAAGAAGTGAAGAAAATAGACAACAACCCCTGACTTTAGAAATGGCTCATGCTATAGTTGGGGGGGGGGGACGGGAAACAGATCTAAATAAATTAACAATATACAAGGCACCTCAGGTCATAAGTGCAATGGAGAGGGATAAAGCAGGAACAATGAATCAGGACCAGGAGCTGCGGAAATCGAGGCAGGAATGTCTGAGCAGAGACCCCAAGAAAGGACGAAGGAACCACACGGGAACCTGCCGTGAGAATGTCCCAGGTCGGGGGAGCCAGGCGACAGCGTCTCAGGAGCTGTCAGCTGAGAGGGAGAGGTCCAGGGTCCAAGAGAGGAGAGAGTATTTAAGAAACCGTCCAGGAGAAAAGGGAAGGAAGCACAGGGAGGAAAGCAGAACCCTTTTCCAGGCAGCAGCGGGGACCCTCTTAAAGTCAGAAATCGGGATTTCCAAGGGCAAGCAGTCAGACTGACTGCCACCTTCAGCTGCTTGGGCACAGGTAAGGAAGAGAAGATCATGGGAGAGAAAAGAGTCAACCTCAGAAAGAACAGTCAGAGGCAGGGTCTTCAAGGAGGAGGCTGCAAGGTGGGAAGAAACCTTCAGAGAAGAGCTGAAAGTGTAAGAGGTTTTGCAAATAAAACCATGCATTCCAGAGGGCCCAGAGGAGGGGTCTGGGAAGGTGAGGGTCAGAATAGAAGCTCACGGTGCTGAGTGAGAAGCAGCCCTTCTGAGAGCCCAGTGAGGAGCCCAAGACAGCAACCCAGAGTGTCAAACACAGCATGGTTCCCCATGCTGGGCCTGGCATCAGGGCTGCACAGGCCACGGGCCTGCAAACCAGCCCTGAGCCCTGGGTCCCCAGAGTCCTGGCCATAGAGAGAGAGAGGACTCGGGGCCCACAGCTGGCATAGTTGCTTATTATCAGGGTAGTGACACAGACGACCTTGGTGGCCCCCAAGTGGGTAGTGGCGGTTGGTCTGTGAGGATGTGGAGGGGGCCATAGTGTGTGTGTGTGTGTGTGTGTGTGTGTATTTGTGTGTGTGCGCGCGCACGCACTCAGTCACTTTGGTCATATCTGACTCTTTGCCACCCTGTGGACTATAGCCCACCAGGCTCCTCTGTCCATGGGATTCTCCAGGCAAAAGCATGAGTGGGTTGCCATGCCCTCCTCCAGGGGATCTTCCTGACCCAGGGATGAAGCCCACATTTCCTCCATTGTAAGCAGTTTCCCTTCCACTGAGCTACCTGGGAAGCCTGGAGGGAGCTGTAGACATCGTGTTAAAGATCTGGCCGATATCTGGGGCTCGTGTGCAGCTCCCAATGATGGAGCCTTGAAAGCCGAGGTAGGGTTTGCTCTGAACCCAGGGGCTGCCCCTGAAGCGAGGGCTCCCTTCTGCCCTCAAGCTGTGTTTCTAAAGATGACGCCACATAGGCCTGACCTTGTTCCTCTTCCCTGACCCCAGGCTTCACGGGACATCCCTGCACCCTCTGGAGACTTAGCAACAAGTACTTTAAGACATGTGACATGTTTCTAGTCGCCTCCCTCCTGTCACTGTTAGATCCTGGGGGAAGAGTTTACCAAGAGTCGAGCAGGGGCTGTTCAGGTATGAGCATCCCCTTCGAGGTCCCAAGACCAAGGGCTGAGGATGAAATCTAGGAAGTGGATGGGCCATTGACACCAAACGACCCCACTGCCCTGAGACCGGGCTGGGGAACTGCACAGATCTGGGCTGGAGCTTAGGCTCCAACACTGACCATGTGTGTGTCTTACCAACTAACTTCACTAATGACTCCAGTCGCTTCCTGGAGGAACCCTACAGATTAAATGAAAAAAGGAGACAGTGGCTCAAGTGTCCGAGTTGAAGATGGAGACTCTTGGCATTACCAAGAGTTGCTGGGGGCAGATGGGATGGTTCCTCTGGAGCAAGAGAGTTCCCCTCATCACCACCACAGAGTCCCGGGTGGCCCATTAGGGGAAGGGCGGAGTCCCCCGCCCCTCCCCACACCCTCTCTAGGTGTTCCCCGTGGGGAGGGGCTCCACTAAACACCTGGCCTTCAGCTGACGCCTGCTGGCTTCCTAAGTTCTTAGCAACTTTTCAGCTGGATGATCTGTATCTTAGGTATTAATGCCACTCACCCCTTTAGAGCCACTAATGAAAACAATTTATGTGAGTAATGAAAACAGTTTATGTAACAAATGGCTAATTATATGATACTCGGAGAAGAATTAAATACTCAGAACATGAAATTCAAAAACGTGTGCGTTTGATATCTGATTTCCCACAAGATACGGAGACCCAAACAGATTCTAAATCAGGTGGACTCGGCTGGAAACTATCCGAAAGAGCTGAGAGCTATGCCACTTTCTCCCGCCTGGTCCTGTGTCCCTGGGACTGGCATCCAGGATGCTAGAAAGAGCTCCAGGCTCTGGCTGCTCCTGACAACCACTGCCCGTTTCTGCCATAGGCTCTCGGGGAGGGAGTGGAGATTCCCCAGTCCTCGTTTGCGCTTACATCTGCTTTATAAGGTCATCATAAGGATTACATGGGATTGCGTCTGTAAGGTACCAATTGCCTGGTGCATAGAAGGCAGGTGATCAATTCCAGAGCTCTCCTCACCAGGATGACAGCTGCAGAGAAAATAACATGGACACACACACGTGCACACAGACAGACACACATGCAGAGGCACACAGACACACACACCAACACACACACTCATGTAAAGGAAAGCTGGGATTCAGGTCAAATCACATGACGAGGATACATCAGTGGCAGGAGAAGAAAGGGAGCTTGCCCAGGACTGCTGCGGAGCGGAGGGTCAGCAGACACGCCCTGCATCCCGCTCCTTTGTCCGCAGGCTTCCTGGGCGCCACCTGGGATGCATGAGTTCTTGCTTTTCTCCTGCGGGGTTCAGGACAGGTCCTGCAGCTTGCGGGGTGGGTGAGAGCGCAAGGTCAGCATCTCCACCGGGAAGGGCTCCCCACCCCCAGTCCCTCTAAAGGGACAGAGTGTGGGACCCCATGGTCGCCCCAAAATGCCCTCCAGAGGACCCAGCACAGGTTATGTTCCACCCAGTCCCCCCAGCAGCGACCTGTTCACCCACCTGCTTGGCTGACTTTCCTCCTTGCCCCCAAATCCCCGCCCTGGGTAAACTAAAGGAGCCTTCATCCTAGAGTCAAGGTCTGCCTTGTGTGGCATTCCTCATCCAGACCCGAGTCCTCGAGGCTGACTCCCGGCATCCTGTTGAGAAAGAAACAGCCCTCGCAGTGAGACGGAGCATCACTAAGGCCAGGGAGAGATGCCAGCCCCACCCTGCCTGCACAGGACGCCCCTTGGGATCTGCCCGCCAGAGTGGCAGCTGGGATTCAGGAAAGAGAAAAAATGCAGACATTTTGCTAAAAAGGAGGAGGAAGCAGAAGATCACAGCCGCCTCTTACCAGGAGAGCCCTGGGCCAACCTGAGAGCCAGTGGGTCCAGGCGGGGCGATGACAGGAGGCCACTTGGCAGCCGCAGAAAGTGGACTTGGCCTCCGTCACTTCCCCACAGACTCACGGGCCGCATAGGCTCCGCCAAGCCCAGGGCTTAACGCTCTCGCCAGACCTCGGTGGGCTTGTGATCCCTGCCAGGTTCCGTAACCGATGAGGCTGTGGCCAGTCCTTGCAGAGGGGATTACCGACCCCACCCGCGTAGGCCACTGGACCAGAGTGCACTGAAGTCAACAGACATGCTGCCTGTTCTCTAAATCTTCACACATCCACAAGGGAAAAAGTCACATCTGACCTTTTTCTCGTGGAATCAGACCCATGGTCCCTGGAGAGTGCATCTGTGACAGCATCGTCCGATTCTCCTGCACCCTTTGAACATGAGCAGGGTCAGTGCTGTAGCCTGAACGTGTCCCCTAAAACTCAGAGTGGAAACCTGTCCCCCAACACAGTGGCACCCGGAGATGGGGCCTTTGGGGGATGAGCCTCAGGATGAGACTAGTGTCCTTACAAAAGGGACCTCCAAGAGCCCTCCATCCAGGTGAGGACCCAGGAGAAGACAGCATCTATGACCCAGGAAACTTTCGTCAAATGCTGACTCTGCCTGATCTTGGACTTCCAGCCTCTAGAACTGTGGGAAATAAATAGCTATTGGTGGTGGTGTTGCTACAGCAGCCTGAGCTAAGACAGTAAATGTATACTTCATACAGTTAGTGAGGATTTAAAGCTAAATGTAAACTAAGTTTAATGCAAATTAGCTCCTGAAAACACCTACTGCTTATAGTGTCTATTATTTTCCAGGAATTGTACCTAATGGTTCCCCGACTTATGGAGTGAGACCAGAGGGTGGTGACTGTTAGGATGCTTCGTGCTGCTGTATCAGAAAACTGGCCCAAGCATGTGGTCAGAGGCAGGCCAGTCTCAGCCCAGACACAGGACATTCTAGCCCCTTCTCTCTGCACCAGCTCAGCTGTGTGTCCTGGGCATCAGCTCTGTCTTTAATCCGCCGAAGTTCTGGGTGTTGTTTCCATGAACAGCAGAGGAAGAAGAAGCCACTTTCCCGTAGGAAAAGAGCCTGGAATATTTCCCCAGAGCCCTCAGCAGACGTCCTTTCCCTGAGGGTCAGGACTGGAACCTGCCTGCTTGGAGTCCTGTGGTCACAGAAATTCCTGTTGTAATGAGTTCAGTCCTTCAGTCCCTAAATCAGTCTCACCACACAGGGCTTGGGGTCACCACAGTTGGCTTAGACAAGGAGTCACCACCATGGGAACTGGGGTCAGTCTGCAAACTGTTTGCCCACTGGACAATGGACAAGCCCAGAGATCAGGCGGTAGACACACGTCCAACACCAGGGCAGTGACAGCAGGCCAAGAGACCAAGCTGAGCCCGTCTGCTGCCCTCCACCCAGCGCCGGCCCTGGGAGTGTGGCACGGGGGGGCTGCAGGGCAAGCCTGGCTGCAGAAGTAACAGCACCCTGACAACGGCTCCGGTGAATCCACACAATTATAGTGAGATGACTGGGAAGAGGCAGAAGGCGACACACGCAGCAGTTTTCCAGCAAACCGCTTTCCCGTTCCTTAGCAAGCCTGGGCAGGGCAGGCTGAAATAAAAGCCCTGCTGGTCCATAAAACACGTTTATCACCAACACTGTTCCTCGGGTTCCCAGGCGGGGAAGGTGCGGTGGTCCTCCCCACACAGGTCTAAACACAGACAGGCCGGGCTGAACAGGCACCTCCGCCCGAAGATTTCCACCCTCTGGGGGACTGAGAGTGCACTGGCCAGTGGGCAGCTCTTTCGTCTTGCTCTTTGGTCGCTTCTCTTCTGTATTTTCCTTCTGCAGGTGACTCAGTTGGTAGAGATCCAACCAGTCCATCCTAAAGGAAATCAACCCTGAATATTTATTGTTAGGACTGATGCTGAAGCTGAAGCTCCAATACTTTGGCCACCTGATGTGAAGAGCCAACTCATTGGGAAAAAAACCTTGATTCTGGGAAAGATTGAGGGCAAGGGGAGAAGAGGGCAGCAGAGGATGAGATGGTTAGACGGCATCACCGACTCAGTGAACATGAGTTTGAGCAAACTCCGGGAGATGGTGATGGACAGGGAAGCCTGGCGTGCTGCCATCCATGGGGTCTCCAAGAATCAGACACAATTGAGTGACTGAACAACAACCACAACAGCTTCTGGAGACACTCATCCCACAAAAGTGTGTAGTTGTTAAACTGGGTTTATGTCTAAAGGGATTTCAAAATCCTCCAATCCACTTCTACTTTGAGGAGCAATGCTTTGATTTGTGAACAAAGATCTTACAAAGAAAGATGAAGAGCTGTAACTGTGCAGGGTCGGCCTTGGGGGTTTTCCTGTGGCCACATCTGTGTCCGGTGCCCAAGGATGGTCAGAATCTCTCTGGACACTCTAGAAATACACGAAAACAGGCTCCACCGCAAACTGCTCTATTAGGATCTCTGTGAATTGGATTCGGGAACTGCTGTATTTTAAAGCAGCCCGTGGGACTCTGACTGCCCCCGAGGGTTAAGGACCATTGGATAGCACTGCTATCCCCAGCCCAGTACCTGCATTCGGTCCTCATCTGACATCAGCTCCGGCTCTCACATTCTCTCACGCTTCCTCCTCACCTTTCTCCCTCCAGACACTCCTCGTGCACTCAGCATTCCCACTCTTGTCTCTGTTATCAGTTCAGTTGGGTCTCCAAAAGAGATATATTGAAGTCCTAACCCCAAGAACTTAGGACACGACCTTTTTTAGAAATAAGGTGGTTGCAGATGTAATTGGTTAATTTAAGAGGAGGTCTTGGGCTTTCCTGGTGGCTGAAAGGTAACAAATCTGCTGGCCGATGAGGAGATACCAGCTCAATCCCTAGGTCAGGAAATTCCCTGGAGAAGGAAATGTCAACCCACTCCAGTATTCTTGCACGTGGAATCCCATGGACACAAGAGCCTGGCAGGGTACTGTCCATGAGGCCACAAAGAGTCAGACATGATTTAGCAAACAAACAACAGCAACATCAGTCAGTTCAGTCGCTCAGTTGTGTCCAACTCTTTGCAACCCCATGGACTGCAGCACCCCAGGCCTCCCTGTCCATCACCAACTCTTGGAGCTTGCTCAAACTCATGTCTGTTGAGTTGGTGATGCATCCAACCATCTCATCCTCTGTCGTCCCCATCTCCTCCTGCCTTCAATCTTTCCCAGCATCAAGGTTTTTCTAATGAGCCAACTCTTCTCATCAGGTGGCCAAAGTATTGGAGTTTCATCTTCAGTATCAGTCCTTCCAATGAGCACTGATCTCCCTTAGGGTGGACTGCTTGGACCTCCTTGAAGTCCAAGAGACTCTCAATAGTCTTCTCCAAAACCACAGTTCAAAAGCATCAATTCTTCGGTGCTCAGCTTTCTTCACAGTCCAACTCTCACATCAATACATGACCAGTGGGAAAACCATAGCCTTGACTAGATGGACCTTTGTTGGCAAAGTAATGTCTCTGCTTTTTAATATGCTATCAGGTTGGTCATAGCTTTCCTGCCAAGGAGTAAGCATCTTTTAATTTCATCGCTGCAGGCACCATCTGCAGTGATTTTGGAGCCCAAAAATCTGCCACTATTTCCACTGCTTCCCCATCTATTTGCCATGAAGTGATGGGACCAGATGCCATGATCTTAGTTTTCTGAACGTTGAGCTTTAAGCCAACTTTTTCACTCTGCTATTTCACTCTCAACAAGAGGCTCTTTAGTTCTTCGCTTTCTGCCATAAGGCTGGTATCATTTGCATATCTGAGATTATTGCTTTTTCTCCCAGCAATTTTGATTCCAGCTTGTACTTCATCCAGTCCAGCGTTTCTAATAATGTACTCTGCATATAAGTTAGAGTGCCTGATGAACTATGGAATGAGGTTCATGACATTGTACAGGAGACAGGGATCAAGACCATCCCCATGGAAAAGAAATGCAAAAAAGCAAAATGGCTGTCTGGGGAGGCCTTACAAATAGCTGTGAAAAGAAGAGAGGTGAGGAGCAAAGGAGAAAAGGAAACATATAAGCATCTGAATGCAGAGTTTCAAAGAATAGCAAGAAGAGATAAGAAAGCCTTCTTCAGCGATCAATGCAAAGAAATAGAGGAAAGCAACAGAATGGGAAAGTCTAGAGATCTCTTCAAGAAAATGAGAGATACCAAGGGAACATTTCATGCAAAGATGGGCTCGATAAAGGACAGAAATGGTATGGACCTAACAGAAGCAGAAGATATTAAGAAGAGGTGGCAAGAATACACAGAAGAACTATACAAAAAGATCTTCACGACCCAGATAATCATGATGATGTGATCACTAATCTAGAGCCAGACATCTTGGAATGTGAAGTCAAGTGGGCCTTAGAAAACATCACTACAAACAAAGCTAGTGGAGGTGATGGAATTCCAGTGGAGCTATTTCAAATCCTGAAAGATGATGCTGTGAAAGTGCTGCACTCAATATGCCAGCAAATTGGGGAAACTCAGCAGTGGCCACAGAACTGGAAAAGGTCAGCTTTCCTTCCAATCCCAACTAAAGGCAATGCCAAAGAATGCTCAAAGTACCACACAATTGCACTCATCTCACATGCTAGTAAAGTAATGCTCAAAATTCTCCAAGCCAGCCTTCAGCAATACGTGAACCGTGAACTTCCAGATGTTCAAGCTGGTTTTAGAAAAGACAGAGGAACCAGAGATCAAATTGCCAACATCCTCTGGATCATGGAAAAAGCAAGAGAGTTCCATAAAAACATCTATTTCTGCTTTATTGACTATGCCAAAGCCTTTGACTGTGTGGATCACAATAAACTGTGGAAAATTCTGAAAGACATGGGAATACCAGACCACCTGACTTGCCTCTTGAGAAATCTGTCTGCAGGTCAGGAAGCAACAGTTAGAACTGGACATGGAACAACAGACTGGTTCCGAATAGGAAAAGGAGTACGTCAAGGCTGTATATTGTCACCCTGCTTATTTAACTTATATGCAGAGTACATCATGAGAAACACTGGACTGGAAGAAACACAAGCTGAAATCAAGATTGCCGGGAGAAATATCAATAACCTCAGATATGCAGATGACACCATCCTTATGGCAGAAAGTGAAGAGGAGCTAAAAAGCCTCTTGATGAAAGTGAAAGAGGGGAGTGAAAGAGTTGGCTTAAAGCTCAACATTCAGAAAACGAAGATCATGGCATCCGGTCCCATCACTTCATGGGAAATAGATGGGAAACAGTGGAAACAGTGTCAGACTTTATTTTGGGGGGCTCCAAAATCACTGCAGATGGTGACTGCAGCCATGAAATTAAAAGACGCATACTCCTTGGAAGAAAAGTTATGACCAACTTAGATAGTATATTCAAAAGCAGAGACATTACTTTGCCGACTAAGGTCCATCTAGTCAAGGCTATGGTTTTACCTGTGGTCATGTATGGATGTGAGAGTGTGAGAGTTAGACTGCGAAGAAAGCTGAGCACTGAAGAATTGATGCTTTTGAACTGTGGTGTTGGAGAAGACTCTTGAGAGTCCCTTGGACTGCAAGGAGATCCAACCAGTCCATTCTGAAGGAGATCAGCCCTGGGATTTCTTTGGAAGGAATGATGCTAAAGCTGAAACTCCAGTACTTTGGCCACCTCATGCGAAGAGTAGACTCATTGGAAAAGGCTCTGATGCTGGGAGGGATTAGGGGCAGGAGGAGAAGGGGACGACCGAGGATGAGATGGCTGGATGGCATCACTGACTCGATGGATGCGAGTCTGAGTGAACTCTGGGAGTTGGTGATGGACACGGAGGCCTGGAGTGCTGTGATTCATGGGGTTGCATAGAGTCGGACACGACTGAGCGACCGAACTGAACTGAACTGAATATACAGCCTTGACATACTCCTTTCCTGATTTGGAACCAGTCTGTTGTTCCATGTCCAGTTCTAACTGTTGCTTCCTTACATGCATACAGATTTCTCAAGAGGCAGGTCAGGTGGTCTGATATTCCCATCTCTTGGAGAATTTTCCACAGTTTGTTGTGATCCACACAGTCAAAGATTTTGGTGTAGTCAATAAAGCAGAAGTAGATGTTTTCTCTGGAACTCTCTTGGGTTTTCGATGATCCAGTGGATGTTAGCAATTTGATCTCTGGTTCCTCTACCTTTCCTAAAACCAGCTTGAACATCAGGAAGTTCACGGTTCGCATATTGCTGAAGCCTGGCATGGAGAATTTTGAGCATTACTTTTCTTGCATGTGAGATGAGTGCAATTGTGCAGTAATTTCAGCATTCTTTGGAATTTCCTTTCTTAGAGGCTGGAATGAAAACTGACCTTTTCCAGTCCTGTGGCCACTGCTGAGTTTTCCAAAGGTGCTGGCATATTGAGTGCAGCACTTTCACAGCATCAGCTTTTAGGATTTGAAACAGCTCAACTGGAATTCCATCACCTCCACTAGCTTTGTTTGTAGTGATGAAGGCCCACTTGACTTCACATTTCAGGATGTCTGGCTCCAGATGAGTGATCACACCATTGTGATTATCTGGGTCGTGAAGATCTTTTTTATATAGTTCTTCTGTGTATTCTTGCCACCTCTTCTTAATATCTTCTGCTTCTGTTAGGTCCATACCGTTTCTGTCTTTTGCATGAAATGTTCCTTTAGTATCTCTAATTTTCTTGAAGAGATCTGTAGTCTTTCTCATTCTATTGTTTTCGTCTATTTCTTTGCACTGATCATTGAGGAAGGCTTTCTTATCCCTCCTTGCTATTCTTTGGAACTCTGCATTCAAATGGGTATATCTTTCCTATTCTCCTTTGCTTTTCACTTCTCTTCTTTTCACAGCTATTCATAAGGCCTCCTCAGACAGCCATTTTGCTTTTTTGCTTTTGTTTTTCTTGGGGATGGCCTTGATCCCTGTCTCCTGTACAATGTACAATGTCACGAACCTCCATCCATAGTTTTTCAGGCACTCTGTCTATCAGATCTATTCTCTTAAATCTCTTTTTCATTTCCACTGTATAATCATAAGGAATTTTATTTAGGTCATACCTGAATGGTCTGGTGATTTTCCTTACTTTCTTCAATTTAAGTCTGAATTTGGCAGAAAGGAGTTCATGATCTGAGCTACAGTCAGTTCCCGGTATTGTTTTTGCTGACTGTATACAGCTTCTCCGTCTTTGGCTGCAAAGAATATAATCAATCTGATTTCAGTGTTGACCATCTGGTAATGTCCATGTGTAGAATCTTTTCTTGTGTTGTTGGAAGAGGGTCTTTTCTAGGACCAGTGCTTTCTCTTGACAAAACTCTATTAGCCTTTGCCCTGCTTCATTCTGTATTCCAAAGCCAAATTTGCCTGTTACTCCAGGTGTTTCTTGACTTCCTACTTTTGCATTCCAGTCCGCTATGATGAAAACAACATCTTGTTTTGGTGTTAGTTCTAAAATGTCTTGTAGGTCTTCACAGAACCATTCAACTTCAGCTCATTCAGCATTACTGGTCAGGGCATAGACTTGGATTACTGTGATATTGAATGGTTTGCCTTGGAAACGAACAGAGATCATTCTCTCATTTTTGAGATTGCATCCAAGTACTGCATTTTGGACTCTTTTGTTGACTATGATGGCTACTCCATTCCCCCTAAGGGATTCTTGCCCATAGTAGTAGATATAATGGTCATCTGAATTAAATTCACCCATTCCAGTCCATTTTAATTTGCTGATTCCTAAAATGTCGACATTCACTCTTGCCATATCTTGTTTGACCACTTCCAATTTGACAGAGCATGCATGCATACTAAATTCCAGTGAAAAGGCATTAGTTGTCAGACAGTGTAAAAAAGTAAGTACCAACAGTGTCTCGCTGTCAGTAATAAGTGTGAAATATAAAGACACAGATTGAAAGTAAAAATTTAAAACAAACATATAATACAAAACATGTGCATAAGAAAGCTCACAGAAGTACATTAATATAAGACAGAGTAGACTTCTAGGCAAAGAGACAAAGAAAGAAAATCAATAAGGAATAAAGGGTTAATTCTCCAGGGAGACAAATGTTCCCAAACAAGAACTTATCTAATAGCAGTGTTGCAAAAATGCCTGAAGTAAAATATGTATGAACTCAACAAGGAAATAGAAAAATCATAGTTGATTTTTACATGCTTCTGTGTTATAAGATATCAAGAACTGACAGAACTGGTCTGTAATCATAGAAGTCAGGGTACAGTTGTCTATGGGGCGGTAATAGATTGGAAGGGGCAAGTGAGAACTTTCTGAGGTGGTAGAAACCTGAAATTGTGTCTGATTGCATGAATATCAAAGCATACTTGTCAGAACTCATCAAAGTATACATCCAACTATTATAAAATAAAAGAACAGAGGTAGTTATGTATAAAGTGTGACCGTGTGCTAATCTGCTAGAGCTACTGTAACAAAGACCACAGACTAAACAAGTATCTGAGGTTTGTCCTCTCGGTTCCAGAGGCCGGAAGTCCACAATCGCTGTGTGGGTCGGGTTGGTTTCTCCTGAGGGTGGTCTCCTCTCTGACTTGCACACGACTCTCTTCTCCCTGGGACCTCACGGAGCCTCCCTCTGTGCATGTTCTTGTGCTCATCTCCTTTTCCTAAAAGAACACTACTCATAGATTAGGACTCACATTAATGACTCCATTTTACTTTAATTATCTCTGAAGAGTCTATGTCCAAATACAACCACATTCTAAGGTCTTGGGTATTATGACTTAAGCAGGTGAATTTGGTGGAACAGAGTTCAACTATAACATAGAGTACTTAACCCATTATCCGGGGAGAACTCAGAAAAGGAGGACTTCGTAATAATCCAACTAAACTCACCAAAATTCCTGTGGTCATGACCTGAAAGAAAGTACCTAAGTTAAGCAGAAATTGGGAAAATAATCTACTAAAGTGTACCCAGATATGTGTATTTTCCCTTCTATTTTTTGTTTGGTTTGGTTTGGTTTGGTGATAATTTGGGAAGATGCAGGAATTTTCCAAATACCACATCAATTTTTCTTATCCTGGTGATGAGCTTTGCAGATGAAGGTGTAAGAACTGTGGGGACTTCTGGGAGGATGTGGAAACTGACAAATTAGAGAATGCCAGCCGGGGCGCAGGGGGACGACCCGGACAGGAGTCCTCCCGAATGATGGCTGTGTGGTCTTCCCAGAGTCGTGACTTTCCTTAATTACCAAACTCATTTAAATGGTGGGTATCAACTTCTCTCCTCGGATTTGCAATCTTCCTCTGAAAGTTCTCCAGGCAGATTGGAGAGAATGGTCTTGGCTGGCAAAGGAAAGCCATTTTACTGACAAAGATAGAGCAAGTACAATGTGAGGTCCAATCACGTTTCCAGTCTTCACAATGCTTTCCAGCTACTGCCTAGAAGACAGGTGAACAACACTTTTCTCTGTTAACAGAATGAAAATCACGCAGACTATTCAGAAGGTAATATTGGATGGAGTGTAGATGCCGGCGAGGATTCTTTTTTACCATCTATCAACATTCACAGCACAAGCTCCTCAGCGGGAACCCTGGGCTGTAAATATCCAAGACTGCAGTGCTGAAATGGCAAATTCTGTGACCAAATGCAGGCAGGCTAATCCTGCTGTAACTGTTGCAGACACAGTTCATGATTCCAAGTCAGTAAACAGGTTTGTATAAAAGCACATCATTTATTTAAATCAAGAGGGATATCACCTTAAAAATGTATCATTTAAGACAAGAGTTCCCAACCTCTGGGGTCTGATGCTTGATGATCTGAGGTGGAGCTGATATAATAATGATAGAAATAAAGTGCACCATAAATGCAATGTGCTTAAATCATCCCGAAACCATCCTCCCCACCTGACTCCATCAACAAAGTGTCTTCCACAAAACTGGTCCCTGATGCCAAAAAGATTGGCGACTGCTGCCTGAAGAAATCCTCCAATTGGAAATTCCCTGGTTGTGCAGTGGTGAGGACTTTGCACTTTTGCTGCCAACGGCCCAGGTACCATTCCTGGTTGGGGAACGAAGATCCTGCAGGCCAAGTGGCATGCCCCCCCCCAAAAAAAAAACAAAAACAGAAATCCTCTGACTGATAGTATTTCACAAAACTGTGCTGCCCTCGATTCGGCTCTCCCCACCACAACCCTTAAAACAAGTTTCTCATCCTCACGGTCAGTGGCGTCATGAAGACCACCCTGCACAGTGTGAGTCTCACTTGCTGCAAGGGTTGGGGGTCAGGAAAGACTCATGAGGACAGATGAGGTGAGCTGCATTTAGAAAATCTAATGAAACTGGGGCTCAGTCATTAACCTTCGAAGAAGAAGCGCTGGGCTGGGTTCTTTCAGAATTAGTGAGGCCAATATTTCACCATGACACGCATTAGTAATGAATAATTAAATGTTTAATATAATGTTACTTCAGTGAAAAATGATAATTTTACAACGGATGGACCTTAAACCTATTCTATATTATTACATGGCATTAAAATGAAGGGGTGGTCATACTAATGAAATAAATGCATTTCTGATGACTGTGCTGAGGCAGTTCTGACGTTGAAAATCTTTTCAGAACCCCACAGTGACCCTGCTGCAAGAATTTCATAAAAAATTTAAGAGGAAAATTTCAACATGGAAAAAGCTCACGTCTCACACCAGCTTGCCTGAGGTCAAATAGTGTTTTTTTGATAATGCTGAGTTAATGTCACAGACATAAATCATTCCACAAATGCAGATGTTACCATATCCTAACATGAAATTTTTGCTTTCCTTCAAATCCTGTTTTTATTACATGCCGGAGTTATTTAAAACAATTTAACAAATGCATCCATGCCTAACTTGCTATAAAGAATGTTTATTGCGAGAGGTTTTTTTTCTCCTCTCGGTAAGTAGAGCCGCTCCTCCAAGGGGTCCCTCTATCACAGCTGCTCCAGAACAAGGTAGCCTGTGGACACGTCTGTCATTGGAAGCCACGCTCTTGCCAAGAATTATCGCTACGATCAGGAGGGAAAGATGATATTTCAGAGATCATTTATTTCTTCCCAGTAACATTTCCCTTAGTAAGGGGAAGAGTAATTTCTTTAATATGCAGGAAGTGCTAATTAGAATCTGCATTTTTATTCATTCTTTCTCATTTTGTTGAGAAGGGCAAAAGTTCTGGAGAAAGATTTAATTAGGGCAACATTTAGAATAAAGAAATGAAAAGTTAGCCGTAAGGAATCACACCAGAGATTTCTCACTGAGGTAAATAAGCGTGTGTTATTGTTTTCTTGGTGCTTGCGGACCTGGGACTCCTAATCCAGGGGAACTGAGTCCTGTGCCTTTTACCTGAGAAGTAGACAACTTGTTAATCGAAGCTTCATGGGGCTCAGCCTTCAGTGCCTTCAGAGCACAAACTAGGATAAGCAAGTAGGCAGTGGAGCGACCACACGTGCTTGGATGGCCCCTGAGGGAGGGCTGGCTGGATGGCCAGGATGCAGGCAGAGAGACCTAGCTTTCAGAGGACTTAGGACCAACATAGACAGCTCTGCTGCTTTCTGTACGTGGTGCTCCACACGATCGGGTCTTGGCTACGTGGCTGACCTCTGCTCTGGAGGGCACCTGCCGCGCTTCCTCATTCTCCCTGCTGGCACATGGGCTGCTCTGACACCCTCAGGATCTGGCTGCTGCGTTTGTTTGCTGGGAGTGCCCTCCCTCTGCCTGCGGGGATCAGCGTTTGCTTTCCAACGTTCTGCAAGACTCCCATCATCCCCACCCCTCCCTCCTCTGTGTTCCAACAGCACTGCCCATATTTCTCCATGGCACTCATTCACCACGTTGGAGCCCGCTGTTTTTACCTACTCACCTCCCCTACTGGGGAGTGAGTTCCCCTTCATCCTGCGACTCCTTTAGACAAATGCCACCTGCAGGCCAAGCAAGATCCTGCTGACCCCAATAGAAATGAAACCCAAAATCGATTCCCAAATTCTTATTAGAATCGACAAAAAGCAGCAGCAAAGACAATGGTCTGGAAAGCAGGTCTGTTGGGTTCTGGTTCTAGGTACACACAGATCAACCCCTTTCAACCTTGGCAAATCCATGTAAGTTTTGTGAATTCTGGCCCCTCAGTCACTGAAACAATTCCACTTATCCTGCCACCTCCTGAAAGTGAGATTCAAGTGAGATTATGCATGGGCGAGATGTTTGAGAAACGTCAGCCGGCGCTCTCATCGATAAAGATGACGATGGCTACCTTGCCTGAGAGAACATAGATAGCCTGTGGGTGCTTCCCTGGGACAAGGGGAGGCATGATTCCCCCAGGAACCTAGGGAGATAGAAATGATCAAATGCACAGAGAGAAGAAAACAGAACAAACTCAGAAGGATTCTCTCGGGTAAGGAGAACACATGGAATGCACTCCACACCGATACTCACAGTCCTCTCTCTGAGGGCCCCCCAAATAATTTGTAGCATCTTTCTCACACATCCTCTACCTGTTAGTGCAGAGAGCTTGCTCTGCCTTCATTTGCTCCATGCACAGCAAGGGGCGAGGCATTCTGAGCTGGACTTCTTACTTGTTTGCTTGCTTTCTGAATTTTAAAGAGGCTACCATAAATGTCCAGGGCAGCATGTTTTAAAAGCACTGAAACCAAATATAAAATATTTACTCCCAGCAAGTAAATGTTGGAGCCACTGGAGAAAACAGTCTGCTTTTAGGAACCAGACTGTGTTAGCCACCTGGTTTCAGTGAGTGATTTTTATTTACACCCACGAATAAAAACAAAGAGTAGCTCTCTGCATCTTGCTCATCAACTAGCAGCTCTGGAAGTAACAGCCACATTAATATTCTAGACTTTATTTAGATTTCTCTAAAAGGGGGCCTGAACTAAGGTATCACATATGCTACCACGGGACATATGGCCTTAGCGGTACTAGCAAGGCCCTTTTCCCATGAAGCTCTGCAGCGAGTGGAATTTTATAATTTCCAGTATCTCTCAGCAGTTCATCTGGATTCATGATTCCACTCTGTCCTCCTGGACCACGGAGAGATGAATGCGGCCTTCCATTCACTTCCACTTGTGTATCCGCTTCTGCTGTTGTTCAGTTGCTCAGTCGTGTCCAACTGCAACTCCATGAATTGCAGCATGCCAGGCTTCATGCCTGTCCTTCACCATCTCCCAGAGTTTGCTCAAACTCATGTCCATTGAGCTGGTGATGCCATCCAACCATCTAACCCTCTGTCGTCCCCTACTCCTTTTGCCTTCAATCTTTCCCAGCATCAGGGTCTTTTCCAATAAGTCAGTACTTCACAACAGGTGGCCAAAATTTTGGAGTTTCAGCTTCAGCATCAGTCCTTCCATTGAATATTCAAGACTGATTTCCTGTAAGATTGACTCATTGGATCTCCTTGTTGTCTAAAGGACACTGAAGAGTCTTCTCCAACACCACAGTTCAAAAGCATCAATTCTTTGGCATTCAGCCAACTTTATGGTCCAGCTCTCACATCTGCACATGACTACTGGAAAAACCATAGCTTTGATTATATGGACTTTTGCCGGCAAAATGATGTCTCTGCTTTTTAATACACTGTCTAGGTTTGCCATAGATTTTCTTCCAAGGAGTAAGTGTCTTTTAATTTCATGGCTGCAGTCACCCTCCACATTGATTTTGGAGCTCAAGAAAATCTACTTAGCTGATATGAAATAGACAGCATTTACTGTGCAATTAATACTTGGAATGATTCTTGATATCTTCAAAGATGTTTGCAAACATAGTACAATGATGTCAACTCAGTGCCATTTCATAGGAACCAAGTTAGCACATTGGCGGCCTGCGGGTAACCAAAAAATGGTATCTCTCCTGGAAAACCTTTCTAAACCATCACGAAGCCCATCAGAAGGGTTAGATGTTCATATATTTACTTCTCACAGAGCTGGAGAGTGAAAGTCGGAGATGGAGGTGCTGGCAGACTCGGCTCCTTGGAAGGGCTCTTTTCTTGGCTTACAGATTGTAGCTTCTCATGGTGCCTTCACATGCAGAGAGAGCTCTCTGCCGTCTCTTCCTACAAGGACACAGGAATCCCATCCTGGGGGCTCCGCCCTCATAACTAAACTTCATTATTTCCCAACCTCCTTACTAAACCTCTTTACTTCTAAAGCTCATTACTTTCCAAAAGCCCCACCTCCTAACTTCACCACATGGGGTTACAGTTTCAACACACTAATCTGAGGACAATGAACTGTGTCCATAGCACCACATCTGTGAAATGGAACCATAATTATGCTTTGTGAAAACATTTCACAGAGCTTCCTGTGTTATGTGAAAAAATTAAGTGTAAAGCACTAAGCCCAGTGTAAGCACATAGAAAGTCCAAAATGTTGGCTATGTTATTATCAATTTTTTAAATTTATTTTTTAATTGGAACATAATTGCCTTACAGTATTGCATTGGTTTCTGCCGCATATCAACATGAATCAGTCATAGGTGTACATATGTCCCCTCCCTCATGAACCTCCCTCTCACCTGCCACCCCACCATCCCCTCTAGGTTATCACACATCACCAATTTAAGGCTCCCCGATAATACAGTAAATGTCCACTGGCTATCTAATATTACATATGGTAGTACATATGTTTCAATGTTACTCTCTCAGTTTGTCCAAAACATGTTGGCTATGTTATTATCAATTTTTCCTTAAGGCCAAAGTTGGATTTGAAACTAATTTTGCATAAATGTTTTTCCCTAAGACTTTTCATTACAGGTACCTGAGCCCAGCAGCAGCACTACTACAAGTTTATGTTAACTTAGCTTAGCTCAACTGAGAAAAATTAGGCAAGATTTTTTAAGAAAATGAAAATAAGCTCTATTCTTTATTTCAAAAGAAGTGGAAAAAAGAAGTCTGCCTTCTGTTTTTTTGTTGTTGTGTCTTAAAATTCTACTCACTTTTCTTCTTTTAAAATGTCAGAGGCGTCATTCAAATAGCAGACTAGAAACTGCTTCTAGAAGGTACGGAGCTGAGGGATGTGCTGATATGTTGGGACCCTGGGGCTGAATCCAGCCTGGAAATCAGTGGTCAGCCAGCTTCCCCTTGAGCTGGCCAGTCATCCAATCTACAGTCAAGGGCACTCTCGCCTGAACTTGGATGCATTTTCCCCTTTGTCTTTTGTTTGCAGGGAATGACCTGCATCCTAATCCAATCCAGGCTCCTCTGTCCATGGGACTGCCCAGACAAGAATATTGGACTGGGTTGCCTTTCCCTTCTCCAGGGGATCTTCCTGACCTGGGGATCAAACCAGAGTCTCCTGCATTGCAGGCAGACTCTTTACCGTCTAAGCCACCAGGGAAGCCCCAATCCATTCCAGAAACAGATAACAGATTTTTAAATAATGTGTTAGAAACAACCAGTATCAATGACTTCCTAAAACCCAGATGATCAGAGAAGCCTCTGGTGAAATAGATGTTACATATTTTGTTCAACCAGTTGAAAATCATTTCTGCAAGAAGAAGTATGTCTTAATTTGAAGAGATACACATTACGAATAAACTAGAGATTTTCCTGCTGGTCCAATGGTTAAGACTCTGCCTTCCACAGCAGGGGAACAATGTCGGTTCAGTCCCTGGTGGGGAACTAAGATCCCACACGCCAAGTAGTGTGGCCAAAAAGTAAAAACAAGAAATAAACTAGCAGTCACAGATCCCCAAAAGCAGTACATTGTCTACACGTATATTTAAAAAAAAAAAAAACTAAAAACCTTTGTGTCCCCTAACCTGCTCTTGAGCTGATGGTTTCGTGTCTTTGAGGATGAGCTAGGATGGTGGCCCGTGTCAACGGCCACGGTCACAGTGACAGTGAGTGAGATGTCATTCATGTGCTTTCCCCTCACTGACTCCAAGCCTTTCACCTCATCCCGCTCTCATGTAAGCAGGCCTGTCACAGGCTTCCATGTCCTGAGGAGCCCTCGATCTCTGAGGATGAGCTCAGGACTCAGCAGCACTGGTGGGTTGGGGAGGGGGCCGTGTACACAGGAGAGGCTATTCTGCTCTTTGGATCAGCAGGTCCCAGGTCTCTTTCATTTCCTCTGAACTAAACATACGTGGCTGCCTTTGCCTAGCCCCTTCCAAGCCTAGACTCTCTAGGGATGAATCGATACCTTAAGGTGTAGCCGTGACAACAGGAAGGATCGGCTCGCCTAAGCACGAATTGCATTGATTTTTTTTTTATTCAGTCCAAGATGAGACCAGGCGTAAGTGTCAGAGTAAGTCCCTTCTTGGCAACCTGGGCTGCTGCACCTCTTAAGTCGATGTGAAGACATTAGTGTTGGGTAAAAGCGCAGCCTCCTGGAGATAAACCACAGCTGTAGTAACCGCGACTGCAGCAGGCGGTGCCTTGTGGATTCCAGGCACTTTGGGCCCACGCACCCTCTTCCAGTCTCAATGTCCTTCAGGGCCTGGCCCATCCTGCTGGGCCCTGAGCGAACAACAGAATCCCTTGAGACCACACGTGGCTCGGGGCAGTCCTGAAGCACCAGGAAGCCTTGCTTACATGTAGCGCGAGACTTGAAGCAATTCAAAGAAGACAAAGAGTTCTCCGCAACCTGCTGCCTCAAACCATCGCGAGTAAAATCACTGAGACTCACACATTTTAAGCTTCACAGACTTCCTGATGTACCTCCCCAGGCTTCTGAAGCTACAAATAGGAGTGGGAGTGCACCGATCATCAAGGCCCAGCCGTGCTGTGCCCAGGAGAACCAGCAACGAGCCCTGCACTCACCTCCCGCAGGAAAACCGACAACTCAGACAAACAGCCACGGTCACGAGCCACTCGCCTCATCTCTAGCTGCTCTGTCATTGCGGTGTTAGGTCTGCCCATCCCGAATCCCCAGTGATGGTGAATCTTTTAGAGGAAAACACCCAACGTGACTACATGTCCTTAAAGCCCCGACTAAGACTGGGCACAAAGAAACTCAGTAAATACTTGTTTGTTCAAAGAAAACATAACATGTGATAGACACAGCCTGGGGGGAGAACAAAGATGAGGCTCAGACCGTGTGATCCAGCTTCAGTTTCCTCCTTTAAAAAGTGGGTATACCTTCCCCACAAGGCAACTTACTTGCCTATAGTAGGAATTCATTTTTTCTTTTCTGCCTCTTTGTTTTTTTTTACATAAATATATTCAAGGTAAGGGTAAGACCGATTCTTTTTCTGATTAAATTTATGTAATACGGATCACAATTTTATTAGCAGCTTAATAGTGACTGTATGTTATACTTGTGGGTATAATCGGATAATCACATAACATCTGGTTGATAAATACATCTTCAAATAATTCATTATGAGACTGAAAAAATGTCTTGAAGAGCCATGGAGGTTTCACATTTTTTAATAGTATTTTCAAACACACTGAAGTTATTTTCAGTGTTCTCTGGAGCATCTAGTACTGAGCTCTTCTTCACACTCAAATCCTGAACCTTAACAACTACTAGGACCACACACTTTGGTGCCCATTAGAATTCTGGATACGAAGGCAGAGACATGAGACCTATGTAGCAGCAGCACGCTTCCCACTTCACACCTTTTAGCCTCAAATTTTGCAGTAGAGACAAGCCTTGCTTCTTGGAAGATCAGTGTGTCAAACAAACACATGTGTACAACTGAACAAGGCGTGGGATGTGATTTCCATCGTCACAAAACACACTTCCACAGTCATCTCCTGCACTTGCTTCCACCAGGCTGGAAGGTGGCTTTGCCCTCTTCTGTCACGACCCTTCACATGCCTCAAGGTTCAGCAAAAGGAAGGGATCCCAGGAGTTCATGGCTCTCCAGGGAGCCCATCTAAACCCGTTTTTCACATTGGCAGACACCGAAGCCATACCATTATCTTACCTTCAAGGACAACCAGTCATTTTTCTCTAATTAGAAAACAAAGCAATGCTTTCTAGGAGGGTTCGTAATTCACAATTCCACCTAACATAAACGGTTCTATATAAATATAAGCTGCCCAAACAAGCCCACTCTCTCATCTCAGAGAGCGGAGTAGAGGACTCTGTTGTTTTTCAACCCAAATAACCTCAGCAGAGGCATCCTGTCCAGGGCACTGAAAGTGAAGCAAAAGCCGCTCAGTCGTGTCCGACTCTTTGTGACCCCATGGACTATATACAGTCCATGGGATTCTCAGGGCAAGGATACTGGAGTGGGTAGTCTTTCCCTTCTCCAGGGGATCTTCCCAACCTAGGGATCGAACCTAGGTCTCCCACATTGCAGGTGGATTCTTTACCAGCTGAGCCACCAGGGAAGCCCAAGAATACTGGAGTGGGTAGCGTTCCCCTTCTCCAGGGGATCTTCCCGACCCAGGAATCAAACCAGTCTCCTGCATTGCAGGTGGATTCTTTACCAGCTGAGCTGGGACACTGAGCTCCTGTCAAATTCCAGAGTGAGATACTATGGATACAGAGATCTGGCTGGTGTTGGGGGGCAGTCCAGTGTCCCATGAATGGGTAGTTGGTATGATTCTCTCAGCTCACTGGGCACTTAGGACCCTCTGCCATAGAGGCCTTCTGGTTACACTAATGGGCCTTGAAAATCAACATCTGCATTTTCCACATGGGCCACGACAAGGAGAAAGCACTCCTACAAAACACACAGCACCTAGCTCTTTGCCAGAGAGAAATGAAAAGCATGCGTTCACACAGCTGTCGACTCCGGTCACAGTCGCCTGTATTTCTTTGTCAGTAAAAACACATCCCAAGAGCAGACAGAAAATGCAGAGAAGACAGTCGCTCCTATAAAAGGCTTCGATGAAAACCAGAGGATATAGCGGAGTCTATCGAGAGACTGATGAAGAGCAATACACTCCTGTATGTCTATCTACTGTCTGCTTCCAGCCGGAAATGCGAGGAGGGACCTACAAACACCTGAACGGGGGACCCGAGCCGACTGACAGTGGAAGCGTGTGCTTTGGAGCCGTGCAAACCGCACTGCCTCTGGGCAAAGGTTTCCAGATCATTTGTGTTGATCTGTGTCCTGTCAGCACAGCCTGAATTACGGGACGACAGAGCCAGAACCCAAGGGTCACAGAGCTCTCACCGCGTGCCAGGGGAGGTGCTGAGTGTGTCACAAACTTGGCAAGGATGTTAAACCTCAAGATGTAATACATGTCTTCACCAGCTTTACTTTGCACCAAATTAAATATTTTCTTCTTTTTTTAGAAAAGTGAATACAAATGTTTTGAAGAGACTTACTCCGCACAACATCAGTTAATGGTTCAGCTCTTTTTTTCTTCGTGGTCTTCCAAGCCCTGAAAGGAATGGATTTCATTGAACAACACTGAAATATTAACTCCAAATAGTGATGCTTAGTGAAAAGAAAAAAAAAAATTACAGGTTTTAGCAAACCTGAGTTCTGCCCCAAAGTCATCTCTTATCAGTGGCCGGACTTCAGGATTTTAGTCTTTCCAAAGCTCTGTTTCCTCATCTGCAAGAAGAGGTTATAACCCCTAAACATCAGGCTGACCATGAATAATGACAAGCTGAGAGAACTAACGCTCATGGACAGCTCACCATTCACTGGAGAGCTTGCTGAGTGTTCCTTCTGCGAACACCTTTGGTCTCCCTGACAAGCCTGGAGCAGGTGTGATGTGTGACGGGCAGCAAGACCACATCCCGCTCCTCCCTGGGTTCACAGGCACCCACCTCTCTACATGCGAGGGAGGCCACGTGACTGGCTTCACACCCAGAATGTCTGTGGATGTGATGCATGCCTCCCTGGACCTGGCCCATGAGACAGAGCAGTCTGCACCCCTTCCTGGGTCCCACTCACTCATCTTGTGGGGAAGGAGGAAGAAAGACGGCCCAGAGAGAGTAGGAAGCATGTGTTAAAGAGATCAGGACACGCAAGGTCTGGGTTCCTGGGTGACCACACAGAGGAGGTCGGTGAACCAGAAATAAACATTTGTGTTTGAGCCGTGATATGGTTGTTAGTCTATATTTGCCTTCTGAGGCTGAATGAGACTTCTGGCAAGTAGGATGTGCCCGATACAAACCAGCCATCCTGTTCCCTGCCTGCTCTTGAGGATGAGGCCCTAGCCTTCAAGATCAGAATGTGAGTGCACCAAAGAGACCAACTCCCAAGGGTCTAAGGGTCTGTCCTTCAGTGGGAGGCCTGGTTCCCATCCTGGACATAGGGCACTACATAGCCCCATTTGGGAGCTCTAGGCAAGGAGCAATGGATCCAGAATGGATGCTCTTTTATTGGAAGCTGGGAAGACAAGCTTATTTAAAAGTCAAATCAAGAAGATCATAGAAAAAGAGAACCAATTCACTGGAGCAGATTCCTGGGGAGAGAGAACCAGGCCACACTCCTGGGAAAATAATGGCCAATTCCCAGTTATACCTGAGTTGACAGATAAAGCTTTTGGCTGATTCAATGAGCGAAAGTACACAGGCCAGCTGAGCCCTTGCTCTGCATGAGATATACAGCTCTCACATTCCTGAACCAATATAGTCAGCTCATGGGAAGGACTCCCAAATGTTTTTTCTCAGCAATACCAATATTTTCCTTATTTAGGAGAGCTTTTTAAGTTAATAAAAATATATTAGTCACAGAAAACAAATGTAATGTCACAGGCACATGTCCCAGCAGAGTCCTCGTGGAACTTTTTAACAATCAGACTTGACAGGTATGTGCTCTCTCCACTTCACATACATCAATAAACAGCTGTCACTGACATAGAATTGAATCTGCAGGACACCCCCAAGGCATCTCTCGTCTCCCAGGCTGTTTAGCATCTATGTGGAGTCTCTTGACAAGACTTTTCAACACCAGGAAGTGATGTCCATATAATGGCCCTGTCTAACCTCCCACCAAAGTCAAGGCTATGGCTTTTCCAGTAGTCATGTGTGGTTGTGAGAGTTGGACCATAGTGAAGGCTGAGCACTGAAGAACTGATGCTTTCAACTTGTGGTGTTGGAGAAGACTCTTGAGAGTCCCTTGGACTGCAAGGAGATCAAACCAGTCAATCCCAAAGGAAACCAGTCCTGAATATTCATTGGAAGGACTGATGCTGAAGCTGAAGCTCCAATACTTTGGCCACCTGATGCAAAGAGCCGACTCATGGGAAAAGACCCTGATGCTGGGAAAGATTGAAGGCAGGAGGAGAAGGGGATGACAGAGGATGAGATGGTTGGATGGCATCACTGACTCAATGGGCATGAAATTGAGCCAACTCAGGGAGATAGTGGAAGACAGAGGAGCCTGGCGTGCTGCAGTCTGTGAGGTCACAAATAGTCAGACATGACTTAGCAACTGAATCACAACAGCTTTGCTGAGGGATTTGAGACCCTCAGTCCCTCCTGGCCATGAGTTCTGGAATGTTACTACCACAGGGGCTAAACTGGGTTCCCTCCACATCAAAACCTAAGGAATAAATACATAGAGTCATTGAGAAACTTTAAGTAAGTGTAATATAAATTCCAAAAAGCTGAAACAGATAACATGAAGGTTGGATCCATAAGAAAGTTGCTGTGGAAAGCTGTGTTTCTAATTCAGTTTGTAAATACAATTTGCTTGACTTCACTAAGCTATTCTTGCTTGTTTGATTTCAGGATGCCCCATAAGAAGTTCCTGCTAGAGTTGAGATCACTTAGAAAATACATTTTGAAATTTTACATTCTAGCCCAAATGCTGAGGTGGGTGGCCACTTTACCATAGTTTCCTAGACTATAAAGTAGGAGCCAGTAATTTTTAAGAACCAGGGTTATAAAGTTCTAAAAGTTAGAAAGCTCAAATTTAACTTTTTTATATCTCTGTGTATTTCCATTTTTCCTATAAGTGGGAAAACTGAGCCATCACTGATAAAACAGGGGTTGCTGTTCAAATTAAATTAGAAAACAAACATTAAATATATTTGGCAAACTATAAAGCATTCCAGGAATATCTCATCTCTGAAACAATAATTACAAATCATGGACAGAATGGAAAGGAAGAATATTTAAGTTTTCAGAGAAAAGCTAAGGCACGTAGAAGAGCATTTTCTGAGCTCTACAAAACTGTTTCCGAAGGCAAGATTGGGTGCATGCTTCCATCAGACTTATAAAAGGAAATGGTCACTAGCATTGGGCCTCTGCTTGGTTTCTACTAACAACAGACTTGTCTCCACTCCTCCCAGCCTGGCCCCCAGAGAGTGAGGAACACCTGAGCTAGAGGTTCCTCAGACAACCTCCTGAGATCAGGCATCAGACAAGGAGGAAGTCAAAAGGAAGTCTTTGCAGATGCGTGGGTCATTTCCATTTTCAAAGGAAGAATTCTGAGGTTAGTGTAGTTTCTCTCAAGGTGTCAGACAGGGGAGACTGGTTGCATCTCAAAAGGTGAGAAATTAAGGGCAAGAGCCTGCGTTCGCCTGGACCTATAGGAAGCGCAGGTGACCCCTGTGACTCCTGGTGTCTATATACCTACAACCCGGGATTCAGCTGTTCTCCAGTGACTTAATCTGGCATTCAGTCACAAACAGTAGTTCTACTGAGCTCTGTCAAGTCAAATCTTCTTAGACCCTTTAGTTCAGGCAAAGGGCTAGGAGAAAGCGTCGTTGGTTTAATGTTTTCAGAGTCTATTCAGGTAAGCCAGATTGTAAGGTGATGGTTCCCCCAAACAACCCCCAGAGCACTCTCGAATATCACGTTCTCGCTTTGCAATAGGCATATTTCCAGAGCAAAGCGAGAATATGCATTTTTTAAGAAGGAATAAAAACTGCATCTGGTCAATTGAGTCCAAACTCTATAACCTCTAGGGGTTATTATCATGACATCAGCATCTTAAGGCGACCCAGTCACCAGGCCACAGGCTACATAATATAATTCGTGCAGAATCAAGAAATGTTAAGGAAACAGCATTTTCAGGTATCTCCCAGCCTAAAACAACAATTAGGACATAACCTCTGGTGGCCAGGTCATAAGGGGCTAACAGCAACCTCATTGTACTTGAGCTTCAGGGCCAGAAAAAGGTGGCTAAAGGTGAGAGGAGAGCACACACTGACAACTCTTTTTTCACATTACAAAACAACATATTCTCATTGTAGTTAAAAACAAGCAAACAAACAAACAAAGAATAAGCAAGTAAAAAGCAATTTAAAGCTACAACCCCAGATAGAACCACTGAGGGCACCCAGCACATTCATTTCCAGGCTTCTGTGATCACACATCCATATTCTTATAAGAATAGGACTGTGGCACACATGAAATTTTATCACCCATATTACTCTTTTTAACTGACAGCTTTGTGAACAACTTTCTATGTCAATAAATATTCATCCACAAAATTTTAAGTGGCTGGAGAGTATTTCAACGTATAGATGAACCATATTTATTTAATCAATTCCATATCATTAAATGCTTATGTAATTTTAAAAATGTAAAATTGCACGTTTTTATGTAAGCCACAATTGCTTCCTCTGGATAGTGCCAAGTCACGGACTTTGCAGATTCATGACTAACATTTCCGACAGACCAACTGTCCGCCAGGAAAACTGCACCAACGCACATCCCTCCCCTGGCTGGAGGGAGTGCTCATGTCTGTACAAGGGAGATCGTTGCTTTCTATCTCTCAATATCATAAGTTAAAAATGTTAACACTACTGGCTTCATTTTCATTTGTTTACTGAGTAACAAAGTTGAATCTCCTTTTCCTGTTTCTCTTAGCTGTTGGATTGCATCCGGGTGTAACATTTCTCCAGAGATCAACTTCACAAAGCATGGGGGCTATCTCCCAGGTCCACACTTTGTGGGAGTGTAGAATCATTAAAAAGTGAGAATCACAAAACATGCTGGACCTTCTGGGAATTCAGTAGGTTCTAGAAAGCACGAAAGAAGCTATATTTTGATGAATTCCCCCTTGTCTATTTTCACTTTTGTTGCCTCTGCTTTTGATGTCATATCCATCAAATTAACAAGCTTCTGCTCAGCAGAGAAGACAATCACAGAGTGAAAAGGCAACCTATGGAGTGAGAGAAAATATTTGCAAACCACACATATGTTTAATAATGGGTTAACTTCCAAAGCATATAAGGAACTCCTAAAATTCATTAGCAAACAAACCAAATAACCTGATTTTTTTTTAATAGGCTAAAGATTTAAGTGGGCATTTCTTGTAAGAAGACATGGCAATGGCTGACAGACATGGAAAAATGCTCAATATTACTCATCATCAGGAAAATGCAAATTAAAACTACAATGAGATACTACCTCACACCTGTTAGAACAGCGATCATCAAGCGGGGGGGAAGGCAACAGGTATTGGTAAGGATGTGAAAAAATTAAAATTCTTGTCCACTATTGGTAGGAATGCAAACGGTTCTACTACAAGGGGAGACAGTATGGCAGTTCTTCAGAAAACTAAAAATAGAATTACCACATGACTCAGCAAGCCTACTTTGGGGCATTTATCCAAAAGAATCAAAATCAGGATCTTGAAGAAATGTTAGCATTCCTGCGTTTGCTGCAGTACTATCCACAACAACCAAGATGTGGAAACAAGCTATTGGACACATGGAAAAAGCAAGTGACGTAGATACAAACGTGGAATATTATTCAGCCTTGAAAAGAGGGGAACCCTGCAATATGAGACAGCATGGATAAATCTTGAGGATATTATGCTCAGTGGAATAAGGCATCTCAGAAGGACAAGTTCTGCATGTGAGGTCACTAGAATTGTCAAACTCATAGATGCAGAGAGTATAATAGGTAGTTGCCGGGGTAGACAGGAAAGAGAGAGAACTGGGAAGTGTTTCAACAGGCACAGAGTTTGATCTATGCAAGACGAACAAGTTCTTGAGATCTCATGTATAAAATTGTGCCCATAGTTAACAATATTGGATTTTACAATTAAAAATCATATTATGTGTTCTTACCCCAATAAAATAAAATTTTTTCAAAGTAGCCAAATAAAGGAGTTAATATATTTTGTTAAATATATAAAGACATTCGAAAGACTGAAAAGCCATCTTTAACCAGCTTCGAGGGGAGAAAATTTTAATAGAATTTTCATGGGTTGAATAGCTTACTCTCCACAAATTCTTATATCCTAGCCTTCACCCCAGAGTCCCCAGTACCTGCATGGGGATGGCCCAGAGGAAACAGAGATACACTGCAATGCAGAGTTTTCCTAAAAAAAGATTCCTGATAGTGTGAGGCTATGGTTTTTCCAGTGGTCACGTATGGACATGAGAGTTGGACTATAAAGAAAGCTCAGTGCAGAAGAAATGATGCTTTTGAACTGTGGTGTTGGAGAAGACTCTTGAGAGTCCCTTGGACTGCAAGAAGATCAAACCAGTCCATCCTAAAGGAAATCAGTCCTGGGTGTTCATTGGAAGGACTGATGTTGAGGCTGAAACTCCAATACTTTGGCCACCTGATGCTAAGAGCTGACTCATTTGAAAAGACCCTGATGCTAGGAAAGATTGAGGGCAGGAGGAGAAGGGGACGACAGAGAATGAGATGGTTGGATGGCATCACCGACTCAATGGACATGGGTTTGGGTGTTGGTGATGGACAGGGAGGCCTGACGTGCTGTGGTTCATGGGGTCTCAAAGAGTCGGACACGACTGAGCGACTGAACTGAACTAAACTGATAGTGTGAAAGTATTGTGTGAGAGGAAATTCAGGCCTGGGGAGCATCAACATCTTAGCTCTGGAGCCATGGAGGCAGGATTCGGCCTGTGAATGAGGTTTCCTGGTTCCTTGTTAATTTGTCCCCTGGCCTGGCATGTCTGTGAGCTGATGTACACTTGCCTGATTGTTGTCCCCCATATGCAGTGTTTTTATTTACTTTCTTGAAATAGAGTTGATTTACAATGTTGCGTTAATGTCTGCTGTACAGCAAAGTGAGTCGGTTATACCTATATAAACTTACGCGTTTTCACATTCTTTTCCATTATGCTTTATGATCAGATATTGAATATAGTTTCCCACCTATGCAGGAGGACCTTGTTGTTTTTACCCATTCTGTGTATGATCATTCTATCTGGTAATTCTAAATTCCCGCTCCACCCCTCCTCCGCCCCCTCCCCTTTGGCAACTCCAAGTGTGTTCTCCATGTCTGTACGCCTGTTTCTGTCTCTTAGACAAGTTCACTTGACTCCTTAACGCTTTAGACAGAAGATCAGAAACACTGGCCCACTGACATCAACACAAATGGAAAATCATGATCGGTGAAGAAGGTGTTATATATCCAACATTGGTGTTTTCTTTATTTGATTGAATGACCTGTCACTTTACCCAGGAGATATCATTATTTTAATAAACTGAGATTTATGATAGTCATAATTGCTTCATTGAATTCATATAAAATTATTGAAAAGTAATGCAGCATATCTCATGCTTTTCTTTAAAGCATAAATATTCAGTGTTTATATCCTTCACGCGCGGGGAACTGTTCTCAGAGCCTGCAGTGAATGTCATTACCTCCTATGCCACTTCATGTCTATACCAGTTGAGGAGCTGAGGAACTTCTTTAATAAAGACCATGGCAGGTTGCAGAGATTGAGCTACAAGTTTTAATAACCAACCCCTCAAATATTTGTATATTCAACTTGTTCAAGAGTTATTGATTTGCTTGCCTTTTACTCTTAATGGAAAACTGATCCGAAGGCATGAGAACAGGACTGCACTCCTCCGTGCAAGACTGTTTTAGGTTCAGATGGAAGGAAGCCAAGCTCAGACGCAAGGATGCTGGTGGTCATGGCAGAGAATGTTCCAGGCTCTGACGTGGCCACGTCTTCTTCAGACCAGCCACGCTGCAGCCGCTGATAGCTGCCAGCTGCCTCAAACCCCACTCCCAGCTACTTTCTGACCCCCATCCCCAGACCACCAACCCAGTTAACTCTGGCAAGGAGAGCACCCTGGACCTCGACCCTTCCTCCAGCCTCACTTCTAGAGAGTGGTCAGCGGCTTTAGTCCCCACTGGGTAACGGCCCGGTGTCCATTTAATCCAGTCTCCAGTCTCCAAAGTCAAGTTTACGGAATAAACATGGCCACACCACATCCCAGCTGGAAAGCATTCAGTGACACTCTGCTGTCTGTGGCAAGCAGATCCCTTCCAGTTCCCCTGTCAGCTGATCCAGCCAGGTTAACTCGGTGAGTTCAGACTTCGTCAGTTCCCATCATGGCTCCGCAGGCCCATCGTGGGAAGATGCACTTTTACTCTAACATGCTCATATTTTGGAACTCTTTAAGCTATTCGAATTTTTCCACCAAAATTCAAGTGTACACAATTTTGTATTTACTTGTGTACACTTGAATTGTATACACAATGACTTCCCTTCCTCAACATATCATAATAATTGAATATTGTGTATGCAGGAAATAGAAGTAAAATAAGGAGAGGTTGTAATTACGTGGTTAAAGATGATCAGCTATGCACATGGATTTAGGGGCAGTAATTTACTAAAATGATTTTTTTTAAAAGATTTTTAGACGATGTGATAACTGAGTTATTAATAGATGAATAGACTTTTACCCCCAAGCTGCCACTTGGTTTGTAGAGCTTACTTCAGAGGGTAACCAATTTCTATACCTGACGGTGTTCGTCCCTGTTGTTTCACGGGGGTGGCTTATTGCCACAAAGATGCTTGACTGTGTAGCATTTGGCGACCTTGATTACTAGGTTTTCCTTTTAGAATTCTGATACACATTCTTTATTCAGTTAGCATCAGGACTTCATTTGTTCTCTTTTCCTGTAGGAACCTTGGATTAATCATTAAAATACTTTGTACGTTGGAAAGAAGAGGCCGTCAGCAGTATGGGATGTAATAATTCAGTTGTTAAAAAATGGTTCTGTGAGAATAGAAAGGGTTCTGCTAGATTCCAACCGTTGTGGGTGCAAACCCTAGCATATAGAATTGAACTATGGTTCAAAAAGCAAAATTAGAATAATTTAAATGGGAGTCTGAAGCCATACTTCCAGGTTTAGACAACAGAATCTAAGTGCTCACGTGAAGAGTGATTGGTTAAGGTCCAGAAGACCCCAGAGTGAGGGGAGCCATGTTCAGAGGTCAAGGCTGCCTTCCGGGGACACCCACACACAGACCCTGAGGGAATGCCACTGCGATCATTCAGTGGTCAGCACAATGCCTGGAACCTGGAACCATTCACCTAACGTTAGCAATTTTATACCTAATTTCTCTTCCTGTGGAGAGAAAACATATATTTTACAAAACCTCTGGCTAATCAGTCTACAAGTTGACAAGGGGATTTGAGGGTCATTGCCTTTTCTTGAATATTCAAGCTATGATATTACTTTTGCATGGCCCTTTCTCTGTGAAGAGGCTTTGGGTCTGAAAGTACTTAAACAATCATTTCATTTGTCATATGTATTAATAGATGAAGATGTTGGATCCACCCACAATTTTTAATTCTGTGATTGTTTCCAGATGCATTTTAACAATATTTATTATTCCATATAATAATCAAAGTGGATCCCACTGAGCCTCAAAGATGCCTCTGGGGAGGTCTGTGATGCTGTCTAAGCCCACAGTCTCCAAGCTGGTACCGTGTGGGTTTATTATTATAAAGGGACCTTTAAGAGAGTGACCTCGAGTTGCTGCCAAGGAATCTGTATAGATTTCACACAAAAATTTTAAATGTAAATTAATTCCTTACCAAAAATAACTTCTATAGTGATACTAATAGGCATTACTTTTGTTAGGGGGGAAAAAAAAGAGACTCGCCAGAGTTAAACAGAAAGGAGACATTTTCACCTGTGCTTCCTAGAGTCCTCAACAGAGATCCAATGATGAGTCAGGAGCCACACTGACATTACGTCTGCCCATTTCCCAGGTGGGCATGAAATGTAAGGCAGATAATACCAGGCACATCACTAGCTAAGTTTCGTGCCTAAAATTGTCCGGGGAAGCGAGCACAACTTGAAGGCACTGAACGCCCAGCATCAGGAAAGCCAGGATCAGAGCTAAGGTTTTTGAACACTTGATCCGGTGTCCTCCCATCCACATCACCTGCCTCACAAAACAGATGTAGTCACTACAAATGTGTGTAAACTTTTTAATGTTGATAGATTTAATTATATGTTTATACTGATTTTTTCTTTCAAAGGTAATTTATCTCAGTACGCGTTTGATCTGTAATTGGCCTTGGAGTCATTATTTCGGCTGTGTTACCCTTTCTGTCTTTCCAGCCACTTTTGTTAACACTCAGCGTCTGTAAGTAAAGGGAAAAGATCAGATTTAAGGAAATCAAGCTGGGGCTTTGTAACAACCTAGAAGGGTGGGATGGGGAGGAAGATGGGAAGGAGGTTCAAGAGGGAAGGGACATATGTATACCTATGGCTAATTCATGTTGATATTAGGCAGAAAACAACAAAATTCTGCAAAGAAATTATGCTAAAAAAATATATTTTTTCAAAAAAGAATCATCTCAAGTCCAGCTGCATCTCATTCATCAGTCTTTACCAGGATTTCCTAAATAGGGACTTGCCTGTAAATAACATGAACAGATATAAGATAACTAATCATAATAATTGATAATTAAATATAATTAATCATAAAATAATACATGTTAATATAACAAACATTAATATAAATAATGCTAAATAGTATCTTGTCATATATTAGAGGTATGCACGCATACACGCTCAGTCACTTCAGTTGTGTCTGACTCTTCGCTATCCCATGGACTGTTACAGCCCACCAGGTTCCTCTGTCTCTGGATTCCCCAGGCAAGAATACTGGAGTGGGTTGCCATTTGCTTCTCCAGGGGAGCTTTCCAGACCAGGGATCAAAACGGTGAGTCTTGCATCTCCTGCATTAGCAGAGGGATTCTTTACCAACAGTGTCACCTGGGAAGACCATGTTAGAGGTATCAGTTCAGTTCAGTTCAGTCATTCAGTAGTGTCCGACTCTATGCGACCCCGTGAATCGCAGCACGCCAGGCCTCCCTGTCCATCACCATCTCCCAGGGTTCACTCAGACTCGCATCCATCGAGTCAGTGATGCCATCCAGCCATCTCATCCTCGGTCGTCCCCTTCTCCTCCTGCCCCTAATCCCTCCCAGCATCAGAGTCTTTTCCAATGAGTCTACTCTTCGCATGAGGTGGACAAAGTACTGGAGCTTCAGCTTTAGCATCATTCCTTCCAAAAGAAATCCCAGGGCTGATCTCCTTCAGAATGGACTGGTTGGATCTCCTTGCAGTCCAAGGGACTCTCAAGAGTCTTCTCCAACACCACAGTTCAAAAGCATCAATTCTTTGGTACTCAGCCTTCTTCACAGTCCAACTCTCACATCCATACATGACCACAGGAAAAACCATAGCCTTGACTAGACGGACCTTAGTCGGCAAAGTAATGTCTCTACTTTTGAATATACTATCTAAGTTGGTCATAACTTTTCTTCCAAGGAGTAAGCGTCTTTTAATTTCATGGTTGCAATCACCATCTGCAGTGATTTTGGAGCACAAAAAAATAAAGTCTGACACTGTTTCCCCATCTATTTCCCATGAAGTGATGGGACTGGATGCCATGATCTTTGTTTTCTGAATGTTGAGCTTTAGGCCAACTTTTTCACTCTCCACTTTCTCTTTCATCAAGAGGCTTTTTAGCTCCTCTTCACTTTCTGCCATAAGGGTGGTGTCATCTGCATATCTGAGGTTATTGATATTTCTCCTGGCAATCTTGATTCCAGCTTGTGTTTCTTCCTGTCCAGTGTTTCTCATGATGTACTCTGCATATAAGTTAAATAAGCTGGGTGACAATGTACAGCCTTGACGTACTCCTTTTCCTATTTGGAATCAGTCTGTTGTTCCATGTCCAGTTCTAACTGCTGCTTCCTGACCTGCTTACAGATTCCTCAAGAGGCAGGTCAGGTGATCTGGTATTCCCATGTCTTTCAGAATTTTCCACAGTTTATTGTGATCCACAAGTCAAAGGCTTTGGCATAGTCAATAAAGCAGAAATAGATGTTTTTGTGGAACTCTCTTGCTTTTTCGATGATCCAGTGAACGTTTTCAATTTGATCTCTGGTTCCTCTGCCTTTGCTAAAACCAGCTTGAACATCAGGGAGTTCACGGTTCACGTATTGCTGAAGCCTGGCATGGAGAATTTTGAGCATTACTTTACTAGCATGTGAGATGAGTGCAATTGTGTGGTACTTGAGCATTCTTTGGCATTTCCTTTCTTTGGGATTGGAATGAAAACTGACCTTTTCCAGTCCTGTGGCCACTGCTGAGTTTTCCAAATTTGCTGGCATATTGAGTGCAGCACTTTCACAGCATCATCTTTCAGGATTTGAAACAGCTCAACTGGAATTCCATCACCTCCACTAGCTTTGTTCGTAATGATGCTTTCCAAGGCCCACTTGACTTCACATTCCAGGATGTCTGGCTCTAGATTAGTGATCACATCATCATGATTATCTGGGTCGTGAAGATCTGTTTTGTACAGTTCTTCCATGTATTCTGCCACCTCTTCTTAATATCTTCTGCTTCTGTTAGGTCCATACCTTTTCTGTCCTTTATCGAGCCCATCTTTGCATGAAATGTTCCCTTGGTATCTCTAATTTTCTTGAAGAGATGTCTAGTCTTTCCCCCTCTGTTCTTTTCCTCTATTTCTTTGCATTGATCTCTGAAGAAGGCTTTCTTATCTCTTCTTGCTATTCTCTGGAACTCTGCATTCAGATGCTTATATCTTTCCTTTTTTCCTTTGCTTTTTAGGCTTCTCTTCTTTTCACAGCTATTTGTAAGGCCTCTCCAGACAGCCATTTTGCTTTTTTGCATTTCTTTTCCATGGGGATCGTCTTGATCTCTGTCTCCTGTACAACGTCACGAACCTCATTCCATAGTTCATCAGGCACTCTATCTATCAGATCTAGGCCCTTAAATCTATTTCTCACTTCCACGGTATAATCATAAGGGATTTGATTTAGGTCATACCTGAATGGTCTAGTGGTTTTCCCTACTTTCTTCAATTTGAGTCTGAATTTGGTAATAAGGATTTCATGATTTGAGCCACAGTCAGCTCCTGGTCTTGTTTTTGTTGACTGTATAGAGCTTCTCCATCTTTGGCTGCAAAGAATATAATCATTCTGATTTTGGTGTTGACCATCTGGTGATGTCCATGTGTAGAGTCTTCTCTTGTGTTGTTGGAAGAGGGTGTTTGCTATGACCAGTGCATTTTCTTGGCAAAACTCTATTAGTCTTTGCCCTGCTTCATTCTGCATTCCAAGGTCAAATTTGCCTGTTACTCCAGGTGTTTCTTGACTTCCTACTTTTTCATTCCAGTCCCCTATAATGAAAAGGACATCTTTTTGGGTGTTAGTTCTAAAAGGTCTTGTAGGTCTTCATAAAAATATAATGCCAATTCATATAGCACATCATATATTCACACAAAATATTTGATAATATGTTTGTTGTTGTTCAGTCACTCAGTTGTATCCAACTCTTTGCGACCCCATGAACTGCAAGACTCCAGGCCTCCCTGTCCATCACCAAATCCCAGAGCTTGCTCAAACTCATGTCCATTGAGTCAGTGATGCCATCCAACCATCTCATTTTCTGTCATCCCTTTCTCCTCCTGCCTTCAATCTTTCCCAGCATAAGGGTCTTTCCCAATGAGTCAGTTCTTCTCATCAGGTGACCAAAGTATTGGAGCTTCAGCTTCAGCATCAGTCCTTCCAATGAATATTCAGGGTTGATTTTCTTTAGGATTGACCAGTTTGATCTCCTTGATGTGGAAAGGAACTCTCAAGAGTCTTCTCCAGCACCACAGTTCAAAAGCCTCACTTCTTCAGTGCTCAGCCTCTTTATGGTCCAACTCTCACATCTATACATACCTACCAGAAAAACTATAGCTTTGACTAGCTGGACCTTCATTAGCAAAGTAAGGTCTCTGCTTTTTAGTGTGCTGTCTAGTTTTGTCAAAGCTTTTCTTCGAAGGAGCAAGCGTCTTTTAATTTCATGGCCGCAGTCACCATCTGCAGTGATTTTGGAACCCAAGAAAATAAAGTCTCTCACTGTTTCCATTGTTTCCCCTTCTATTTGTCATGCAGTGATGGGACCAGATGCCATGATCTTTGTTTTTTGAATGTTGACTTTTAAGCCAACTTTTTCACTCTCCTCTTTCACTTTCATTGAGAGGCTCTTTAGTTCTTCTTCACTTTCTGCCATAAGGGTGGTGTCGTCTGCATATCTGAGATTATTGATATTTCTCCTGGCAATCTTGATTCCAGCTTGTGCTTCATCCAGCCCAGCATTCTCCTGATGTAGTTAAATGTAGTTAATTACAGCAGTAAATTGGTGGTTTTAAATAAATGTCTATGTGATTCATAATAATATGGATAGTAATTAGTGTGGCACTTTCTCTCTTTGAAAACTCAGATGGAACTTCTCTGTCTTATGTCACATGCTCTCTTGGGATCCTCGGGAAGTTACTGGCTGAGAATGGGAATAATCACAGTGGAACAAACTGAAGCACAGAGGCTTTTCCTAGGCCACACACAGTGGACCAGGCTGACCTTGAACCTGAGTCTCCATCTCTGCAAGCTCAGAGCATGAAGCTAGCCATCACGCATGCACAGTGCAGCTCAGCACACTTGCCCGAGCTCCTGGGTGGTCTTGCCCACAGGCACTGGCTGGTTTCATGCCTGCTTGAGAGAAACGATCTCACCGTTCACTGTTGAGTGCCAATTGCTAGACCTTTCCAATTCTTAATGCCTTGCTTTTTATAATCCACTTGAGCATTCCATTAATCCCCTCTCCCTGCCCTGCCACACACATATCAGACTGAATAGCTGTTGGTTTCCTTTCCCAGTTGCAGTGCCCAAACGCGGTGCCTTCACGTTTTCTTTGGACAGAGGAAGCTTGCACATGAGTTATTTTTCCTGTGGCTTGTCAAAATCTTCTGAAATAGTGCTAATCAGATGGCAAAGTGTTTTTAAACAGCGGCATTCATGGAAAACCATAACAAATAAATGAACTACAGGAAACGGGAGTACTACTGTCAGGCTTACCTCGAATGGCAAGTAGTAGCTTCTGCTAGAATGAAATACTCATTTCAAATCATGAGCAAGTAGACAATTTTAGAAAGGGAAAGGACTTACTTTCTTATGACTCTTACCATTAATGAGACATTCAATGCAGAGATTTTCAGAGAAGGAGTAGAATAAAGTATATGTTTGTCATGTGCAAGCAATGTGCAATATGTGTGTGTGTACCTGATCCCAGAGCAGCACATACATCCAACACACTTATTTAGAATGATTACTTTTGTTATTTCACAGATTGACTTCCTTATTCAAAAGAAAAAAGTCTATATACAGAAAATGGTGGTGGTAGTTTAGTCATGTCTGACTATTTCAACCCTATGGATTATAACCCCCAGGCTTCTCCATCCACGGGATTCTCCAGGCAAGAATACTGGAGTGGGCTGCCATTCCCTTCTCCAGGGGATCTTCCAGACCCAGGGACCAAACGAGTCTCCTACACTGCAGGCAGATTCTTTACCACTGAGCCACCAGGGAAGCTCATATACAGAAAATAAGAAATGCAGGCAACCCAAGTAGATTAAACCTAGAAACAGATTCTCAGATAAATAGACACTCCAGGTTATAATGAGACATATATTCTGAGAAATATATATAGGAGTGTATTTTTAAAATGCATATCACAATGAATGCAGATTAATTCAGATATATACTCTTATTTATAACATGTACATGTAGTAAGGTTATAAAATTAGCTTCTTTCTGAGAGACTCTTTTAGTTCTTTAAGACTGGAAACATGAGGGATGTCACTGTCTTTAGCAGAGCCCCCAGTGGGATGGCGTGTCTGCCCTCTTCCTATGAGTGAATGCTTAGCTGAATCAGAAGCTATCCTTGTTCCTAGAGCTCACAGATCTGGGTCTCTAGTAACTGCAAGGAGAGCCCAGGCAAGCCGGTGATCAGAATCAGGGACCCGAACTCCCGGCCGCCTGGTTGTCAGAGGCTGCAGAAGAGGCCTCCAGAGCAGACAGGGTCAGGCAGGTTGATAAGGGCCCCTTCATCTTATGCAGTACTCATGGCTTTAAAAAAAAGGTTCAGATTTTGTTGAATTGACAAACCACCCCTCTTCATGAACTCACAGACCTGCTCCGCTGTGAGGTGGACAATAATTTGCTCGTTACAGACAAAATCCTGAGGTTCACAGAGCAGTGGGATTTGCTTAAGAATTGGAGCCCAGAGCAGTCTGTCTGCTGCTATAGGATGAGAACGCGGGTGTGTGACAGTGAGGTGTGGACCCTGATCCTGTCGCTGACTTGTGAGGTGATTCAACCACCAAACCTGGCTTCCCGCCCACAGAACGCAGCCCACCCCACGCAACCCACCCCCTTGAGTCTCTGAGGCGGGAGGCAGTCACTTGTGTTAACACACGGAATACGCTCATAATGATGCCTGGTGCCAAAGTCCTCTGAACCATTCGCTGCTCTTACACATGTGAGCCTCACTCTCCGAATCAGAGCCACGTGAGTACCCGAAGGCCTGATTGCGGGTCCAGAGGAAACACCAAAGTCAGCGTTTCAAGATGAGAAGACACTGGTTGGATTAACTGGGCTAATGGAAATGTAATCCATAGCTTATGTTTAAGTCACTCCATATGAAAGGCATCTTGAAGCTCTTTCAGACCTCTCCTAGCTGAGTATTTGTTTTAGCTTCTTAAAATCTTTAAAAGGCATCTGCTAATGAAAACCAACAGATGCTCGTTTTATTTCCTTACACTCTTAGGAACTCAGAGATATGTTTTAACACGTTGGAGCTCTGGTGAATGGCCAAGGACCAGCACCCACGTCTTGGAAGCCCAGGGACCTGGGGTTGACGGCAGTCTGGCTCAGCCAGCTGCTGCTTCTGTGATCTGAGACCAATACTTTGCTTTCCTGAAGCTCAAGTTGTCCACAGGAACCCTCCCACCTAGAGCTTGTGTTCCACTGATGGGGGATGAGGTGGGGTTGGAAGGAGGTGAGTGAAAACAGGCACACTTTAAAACAAAGAAGCTTTTATAGTATGTTAGAAGATGAACTATTACATGAAAAATCTATGAGCAGAGTAAGGTGAACCCAATGTGGAGAAGACACAGTTTGGGGAAAGGTGGTCTTGATGGGACTCCCTGGGCAGGCTAGGAGGCTGTGTTCTGGGCTGTTCTGTAGACCTGCAGTGGTTGGAGGAGGCGTCGTGCTGGACGAGGAGATCCTTGCACTGAACTCTGTGTGAGTGGGGAGGTCACCCTCGCAACTTGATGCTTGTTCCCTGTATGCCCGGCCCCACTGCCTAGAATGTCATCCTGCCTCGAACCTCGTCCATCTAACTCACTACCCCTTTGCCTTCAAGACTCAGGAGGACAGGCAGGTCTCCCAAGAAGCCTGCCCACCCCTTCTCATGGGGGTAGGCACTGGGGCCCTTAGCACCCACTCTCAGCGCATCACAGGAAATATCACACACCCCCACCCTCCCTCTTAGACCAGGCTCCAGGCCAAGGGGGTGTCTGACACCTTCGGCATCGTCTGAACCTGGACCCTGGATCAGTGCGGCAAAGACCTGGGGTTGGGATTCCATAAGACACTGACAAATCAACAGATAAGAGAGGAGGGGAATCAGGAGAGACGGGGTGGAAGGCAGAGGAGAGAGAGAGAAACTGAAAGGAGCCTGTCAGTGACTTGTAAACGCACAAACTGCAGGAAAGGAGGAGAAGACGGAAGCTTCAGCTAAGAGAGGTCTAAAGACGGGTAACAGAAACCCCTCTTCCCAACTCGGAGCATCCCAGTCCCTGCTCATGTCTCTCCAGACCCCACCTCTGATGCTCTGATGCTCTCTGTCTCCTGTCCCAAATCCCCAGTGGCTCCCTTTCACCTCCAGAGTAAGTTCAAACTGCTCAGCCCCAAAGCAAGACTTCCATCACTTGGCCAAGCGCACCTCTGAGGACTCCCCTGGCTCAGGCCACGCTGAGTCCTGACTGATTTCACTTTCTCTGGGGCGAACTCTGCTCACACACCCCCGCCCCACCCCGGGCTGCCCCTGGGCCAACACTGAAATTCTGTCCCTCCTCAAGATGAAGTTCAGTTGCTTCCTGAGTCTTTGGGGGCCCGTCCCCCTCCCCAGCCTCTCACCATGGGTCTCTAGTCTCTCCCCAGCCCTTGTCTGACTCGCATGCAGGCTGCGTGTCTCCGATCAACCACAAGGTTCAGAGCAAGGAGCATTCGCCTCTCAACTTTGTTCCTCTTCGTGACTCAGCCTAGGATCAGATGTTCAATAAGCACTTTGTACACCAGCGAATGGACCCACATCATTGTGTGAAGGGAGACAGGACGGGAGGGTCGCGGGGACGGCACAGAACTAGAATTCTAGGACACGGCTTAGAGCTCATCCTTCCTCGGACAGTCCCCTGATCCGTTCTAAGATGCAGTCCCTCTCATATGGAATGTAGCCTCTGGGTGTGTATTCTCTAAGAGATGTCTAGTCCTCTACAGTTCTCTAATTGACAGGCAGAAAACGCTCCAGATAGTTGAACGCTGGTCTCACAACATACTGTATCATCCCTTTTGGCAAAATGGGCTGAAACACTCTGAGTCACAGGAAGAAAGTGAATCTGACCCTGTGGATGGACCAAGCCTAAGAGGCCAGGAGATGCCCGAGGTGTGTGACTGCTGCGGGAGTGGTGGGTTCTGCTCCTCTCATCCATAATGACAAGAGCACCTGGACACTGAATCACCCAAAGCACAGAGAGCGGCGCTGTCCACATTCAGGGGGTTGAAAATGAAACGCAGTGTAATGTTCCATCTCCAGGGAGTGTGCCATTTACGACAGACCAGCACGTGACCCTGTGGTCCTCTCACGGCGAGGGGAGGATGCTGCTCTAGCGCTGCACTCCCTCTGCGTGAGTGCTGTCCCCAAGCCTGGGCTCAGCCACCCCAGGAAGCCACGGAGGTCAAGACCACCACTGGGAGCTTGGAGACCCTCGGAAGCAGGGGCTGTTGCGGCGCAGTGACAATGCAATCAGCCTGGGGAGGCGGTGCTGGTCCCCTTTCCAGCTGCCAGCTGCAGGGACTGGTCATCCCCTCAGGACAGATGAGGGACTGAGACAGAGGCGGGAGACGTCCTGGGGAACCTGATGGGGAAAGGACAAAGCACGGGAGAAATCAAGCCTGTCCACCTCCAAGCAGTAACTGGCAGCGCGGGTTCCTCCCACACATCGAAGGAAAGAAAATCAAATCGGTGCCCACTCTCTGTCAGCCCCAAGACAGCCCAAGATTCTGTGACGGGCGGAAACAGGTTCCCCAGGGAATTAAACCAGGCATTTTAGTGAATCTTCAGGAGAACGTGCACTTACAATTGCATTTTTGGAGATGACGCTTCCCTCTCTGTGCTCCGGAGCTGACGGCTGGAATGCAGAGACAGACGAGCCCCCTTGCCCCGTCGCCTCCCAGTGGCGGGTCGTGGGCTCGTGGGAAGGAGAAGCCTGTGCCGCTTTCTTTATACTAAGACCCTTGGCTTACAAAACAAGCAAAAGTTGATCGCATCAGCACATTAAAGGAATAACTGTTAGCCGACTCTTATTTTCCCAGGATGGAGATCAGTTGAAACTCTTAAAAATAAACATCCCAAGGTTTTGAGATACTATCTAAAGACTTGAAATCCTGAGGAAGTTCAGGAGAACTGTAATTACAGTGAATGTCCCATTCACAGAATCTTAAATTTGGCAGTTAAATGACAAAAGCACAGGAATTCAGATATGATTAAAATCTTGATGGCTGTCAGAGCAGGAGGGAACATATGAATAAGGATAAAAACAGAATTGTATCTGCTCTGTTTAACTCCTATTCACTCTTGCAATTGCTTCTCTTTCTCCATCTTTTTCTTTTGCATTCTGCTTCCAAATTTTATGACGCACATTAATTTTTATCGCATTTTAACAACGTTGCAGTGGTTAGCATAACCAACAAAGGAGGCAGCTTCCCTTCCTATCCATTAAGTCGTGTGAAATGTCCATTAGCTGCTTTAGATTTTTTGAGGATTATATTGCAAAGTTATAATTCTCATGTGTACCCTAGTTTTTAATTCATTCATTTTGATTCTGATACTATGTACTTGCACAATTGCTATCATTAAGTCTAATTATATAATTAGCATAACATGTGCGATCATGTAATTAGAATGTGCAATTATAATGTGCAATTACATAATTACAATGTGTAGTGGCATCAGGGTGTAAATATCCTTCTGAAATGTCAGGAGGAAATATCTCTCGTTTGCTCAAGATGTAGTTTTCAAAGTTCAGTTCCTCACGTTTTGTTTTCCAGGATGGAAATTCAAACATTATTTGGATCAAGCATTTTAATTATGCTTAAGGTGAAAGCTCTATTTTCCCTTCCTTTAATGTCTTTTCTAACTGAAGTTCAAGGTAAGAAACTTTGTGGTATCAAAATTATTTATTTATCTGATGACCCCATGTGATTTCAGTTGAAAAAATAAAATGATTAGGAATCCTAGAAAAATGAACCAATCTCTAAAATGTAAACACTTATGTCTAGCAAATTTCTATCTAAAAATGTAATGTTTCTTTTAATCACCAGTCTCATAACAGCTGCAAGCCGGGCGTGGCCTGGATGCTTCACAGTTTTCTCAAAGCCCGCAATATATGGTCTAACATTATTATTTTCTCCCAAACCTGCTCTTCCCCATGCATTATCCATCTCAGTGGTTCTTAAACTTCTGTATGCAGTAGAATCACCTTGAGGACTTGTTAAAACAAATAGCAGAGTTGCCTCCAAAGAGTGTCTGATTAGATAGCCCTGGAGTGGACCAGAGAACTGGCATGTCCAGCAGGTGCCCCCTGGTCTGAGGACCACATGGAGAGCCCTGGTCCCCTCCATCACCAAGCTTCCCAAGTGAGAAGCTTCGAGGTCGTACTTGACCCCTCTTTGTGTCTCACCTTCTACCCCCGCATGCTCCCTTGTCACCAAGTCCTGTGGATTCTAACCCAGGAAAGTCCTTCCTGCTCGCCTCTCTCCCCTCCTCTCCAGGACCACTGACCTGACTTAATTCAGCCCTCGTGTGCTTTTACCTAGAGATCTCCATCCTCTCATTCCTTCCCCCGCTAAACCCACACTGACACCAATGTGATCACACTTCACCACCCCTCCCCTTAAGAATGTGTGCTGGTCCCTCATGGCCCAAAAGACAGTTTCACCTCCTTAGCCTGGTCTGAGAGACTCTTCTGTCTTGGACACCAACTTCCTTAGCAGAACCATTTCCAACACCCCACTGTGTTCCAACAGTCTTACAGCTGAGCATCTCCCTACCTACATCACTTCTCTGTTCTTTGCTAATGCTGCTTCCTTTGTGTGGGTTGAAGATCTAGGTGTTAAGTGTTAGTTGCTTGGCCGTGTCTGACTCTTTGTGACCCCATGGACTGTAGCCCACCAGGCTCCTCTGTCCATAGAATACTCCAGGCAAGTATATTGCAGTGGGTAGCCATTCCCTTCTCCAGGGCATCTTCCCAACCCAAGGATCAAACTCGAGGCTCCCGAACTGCAGGAAGATTCTTTATGGTCTGAGCCACCTGGGAAGCTGGAAGATCTACGTGGACCTGACCTATGACTAGAAACTAAGAGACTAACAGACCAGCATCACTTCAGGGATGTAGAAACCTTGATTCCAGACAAGTCTTTGGCTGAGTGAAGGGATGGAGACAAAATGAATAAATGCCGATCAAGGGAAAGGTAGGAAGGGAGGACAATTCTTTTCACCACTGTCAGGAGCTTGACCCAGTGCTCCACTGGGACCTCACAAGCCTCTGTTTTCTAAGTTTCATTTGCTACATGAGAAAACAGAAAGCTGTAGAAAATGATGCAACTTGTTTTATGGTCAAATCTTTAGTAGCTGGCGCAATCAAGTTTGAAATTCCTCTTCTTACAGCAGATATGCTCTCTGCCTCCATGACTCAGTGTTGTTTAGCAAATTTCCACTGTGAGTGAATTCATAGTTTGAAAAAACACACTGAAACAGTGCCAAGGTGCCAACTGGTATGGAACAGGGAACCTCTGGGGACCAGAACAGGGTTCTGTCTCAGGCTCAGTCCTCATCCAAGTTGTGAGTAAGCCCCACGAAGACACAGAGCCCGTGGTTCTCAGAGCTAGGAGAGTCTGCTAAAAAAAATCGTGGGATTTCCAAACACAATATCAAGCTGGACCAAGGACAAATGTCACAGCACATCAAGTTCCAACCTCACCAGACAGCACGAGGGACTGGAAGGAACTTGGTCCTGACAGCATTGGATTTGCGAAGGGTCTAGGGATTTCCCTCCACTGAAAATTTGGGAAGAGCCAGCAGCACAACATGACTCCTAAAAAATAAATTAAAATACAACTGTGCTTTTTTTTTTCAAGATAGCACTGAGTTCAATCTTTAAAACTATTCTTCTCCAAGGGAAACTGTTTTGTTTTTGTTTTTTATATTAAAGACTTATCCATACTCAACCCTAAAGGGAAACAGGCCCATAGTTCAGGAAGGAAAGAAGACATCAGGTGATGAAGAGCTGTGAATTAAAGCTGTGAATCTGCTGGGCTGTGACTCCAGACACATGACAAGGAAGGCACCAAACAGGCACCAATACCAATTCACCATGAGAAGAGAAGGACCTGAACCCGAGTGGGTGCTGAGGCTCCTGGGATGGGGCTGCTCCACTCTGGAAACCAGAGAGAAAAGGCTGCAAGTACCCAGCACCATGGGCTTACATGAATTCCCTGAGCTGTGAAAGGGAAAAAATACACAGCTGAGCCATAAGGTTCTAAGTCAGGCAACCCCTTCATTCACTGGCTGCCATGGATAGAATATGAAGCTGGCGTTTTCTGTGCCCCTTCAGTTCTTTTGTCTGATTAGAAAGAATCACATAATATCTAGGAAGAGGGGAGCACAGATGGAGATGGGGAAAGAGAAAGTAGAAAACTGACATTTTGAGACAAAAAGGAAAAAGAATATTAAGAAAGATAGCCACAAATACCAATAGTCAGGCAACAAGTATTGCAAACAAATCACAAATAATAGCACAACATAAGTAGGATATAAAATAAGTATGTTTGCAACCCTGAGTAAGTAAAGGAAGTCATAACAGCGATAAATACAGGATAAGATTTTATGGAACACCTGAGATAAAAACAAGCAGATGTGAAAAAAAACCAACCAGAAATATTGAGAATGAAAAATATATTCATTAAAATAAAATAGCATATCTTTAAGACTGGATATATCAAAGAAATAACCAGCAAAGTTTAAACTACCTGTGAGTAATTCACCTAAATATGGCTTTAAAATGAAAGTGCAATTAAGAAACATGTATGAAAGTTTAAAGGATTCAAAAACTCACCTAATAAGAAGTTCCAAAAGAAAAAATAAGACAGAATTTGCTAGATGCATATTTGAAAAGAAAAAAGCAAATGCTTTTTTTTTTTTTCAAAATCAAAGATAAGACTTTTCAGATTGAGAAATTATCGAGAATTGTAAGGTAAAATAAATCCATATCAAGATATACCCAAATGAAACTTCAGAAAATTAAGGATGAGCACATTATAAAACCTACAGAAGGTTTTACAGGGAAGACAGGTTGCCTTCTAAACAATGACATTCAGCAGAAATGTCATCAGTAAAAAATAAATGCCTAAAATATTCAAAGGGTTGAGGGAAAACAATTTCAACATAAAATTCTATACCTAGTTAAACTATATAATATATAGGACATAAAAAAGCATTTTCAACATTCAGAAGTCAAGATGAGAGGCTACTTAAAGACTTGCCAAAAGATTTACTTAACAGTGACATTTAACAAGAAGAAAAATGGACATAGAACAAAGAAGTGCCAAGTAAGTAACCATGGTAACTCCACAGCCTGGAGGAGTATATTAGTAAATCCTCTTCATTACTAGATGAAAACCACCACCAACAAAAAACAAGCAAATGAGAAAAATACTGTAGTTTAGTTAAAATATATTTGTGTAAAATAAGATGTAAGAAGTAATTAACTTGTCATTAATCAAAACAAATATAAGCAAATTAATTCAAGTTTTTATAAAGCCATTATAAACTTGAATTCACTTAAAACTCAGGACTAAGATGTTTACAAAAGACACAAAGACAATAAACCCACAAAAAAGGAAGAATATTTTAAAAATGAATGAAGATTAACCTGGTAAATGACATACCAAAAGAAAGCCAATATAATAAAATTAAGATTCAAAAGTAAGATTTTAATTAAAAATCATGAAAAGTGATGAAAAACATGACGAAACAATGGAAGATATGGTGATTATGCATCTGACAACATACCTTCAAAACATACAAAACAAAAGCTGATAGGATCACAAAGAACAACAAACAAATCTATAATCATAGGAAAATCTAAGACAAGTCTATGCAAAATTAATAAATAAAGCAGATCTTAAAAAATAAGAAGTTAGGATATGTAAGGTGTGAGAAGAAATGAAATGAACAAGATTGTTCTAATAGTATTTTCCATGGAACTTGACAAATTGATTCTAAAGGTGAGATCAAATTTTAAAAGTTCAACAATAGCACTGAAAATTCTGAATACGGAAAAGGAGGTTTTACATCATCTACTGAAGTGGTGGACGAGTTCCCTTTGGGGCTTCCCTGGTGGCTCAGTGGTAAAGACTCCACCTGCCAATACAGGAGACCCAGGTTCTAGCCCTGGGCTGGGAAGATCCCTTGGAGAAAGGAATGGCAACACATTTTCCAGTATTCTTGCCTGAGAAATCCCATGGATAGAGGAGCCTGGAGGGATACAGTCCGTGGGGTCGCAAAGAGTTGCACATGACCTAGTGACTACCAATTCCACTTTGCGCTTCCCTGATGGCTCAGCAGCTTTAGCAGCTTTAGAATCCACCTGCCCTGCAGGAGACGCAAGAGATGAGCATTCAAACCCTGTGCTGGGAAGATCCCCTAGAGAAGGGGATGGCAACCATTGCACCCCAATATTCTTGCCTGAAAAAGTCCGTGGACAGAGGACCCCCTCCATGGACCTCACCCCCTTTCTCTGCACCTGCAAGATTGAAGGTGGGCTTTGGCACAGGGGCAGGAAATGTTGCTTCCATTCTCTTATTGAGACCCCCTGGTGGTGGTTCCCCAGCCAGGAGCCACATGAATCCTCCTAGAGGATGAAGAAGCATCAGGAAAGGACAGACAGGTCCATTCTTCCCATCCCAGCTCAGTCCACCAGAGGGTGTGTCCATCAAAGCGAGTGGGAAAAGCTGCATTCCTTCTGAAAAGAAGCTCAGGACCACAAAAAGAACAAATTGGACACAATATTCCCCAGAAACTACTTCAGGGCAGATACATCAGAGAGCATGACATCTGCTTGCAGATGAACAGACGTCACGCTCTCTGAATCAAAAACATTTGTCTGTGGCCGCAATGGTTTTGATGGGCTCAGCATCCAGGTTTCCACAGGTATGGAGGAAAGAAGCCTATGTTCATAGATGATTGTGTTAAATCTACTGACACTTCCTTGTCACCTGACTGCAGCCAGGCAGCAAGTGGGTGGGCCAGTCCTGAAGCCAGGCTCTGCTCTAGCTGACACGTCTCATTGGTCGAGACTGCCTCTGACTGGACTGTTTTCCTATAAAAGAAAAACTGGATGCCACAATGCCCAAGCTATTTTCTAGTCTAAATGTATGCAATTCCTAATGAATAGTTACGATAGACAGGATAAATAGGCCATCGTCAGAAACACAAACATTTATCTGAAGTTTATCTGAAGAGATTTTAATGCTGTATGGACTGGAGCTCTTGGGAACGGGCAAGGGTGCTGTCTGGTTTCCTGAGAAAGAAAGCGTTAGATGATCAGTTGTGTCCAACTTTTGCGACCTCATGGACTCTGGCCCAGGCTCCTCTGTCCATGGAGTTTTCCAGGCAAGAACACTAGACTGGGTTACCATGCCCTCCTCCAGGGGATCTTCCCCACCCAGGGACTGAACCTGGGTCTCCTGCCTTGCAGGTGGACTCCTTACTGTCTGAGGCACCAGGGAAGCCCCCAGGGAAACCATCTGGTTTCTGTGATGGACAGGAAGGAGGTGCTAATGGTTATCTGGAGCCAGTAGGGCAGCCAGCCTGGTAGGGCCACAGTGGCTCGACCATGCGCTAAGGAGCCTAGAATGTCACAGTCCACTGCTTACAAAGCAAAGGGCCTTGGCAAGTTGATGTCTCCCAGGAGGGGAGAGGAATAACTCTAGGTGGCAGAGAGATGAAGAGCTTTTTAGAGCAACTTCCTGAGGAAATGCATTCTTTGGCAGTGGGCTTTCTGTTGAGACCAGCAGCCCCTAAGTACCCCAGTGACATCCTGGGGCTCTTGAGCTGCTACTGTTATTTCAGCCCTGATGTGCTAAAGAACCTCAATGCAGGATGACAAATCGGTGGGGGTGGGAGGAACAAAGAATATTCAGGAGAAGGTATTCCCCCATTAAGCAAACCTGGCTTGTCATTCGAAAGCCCGTCAAAGGGAAGCTTCCTAAAGATTAATCCCTAAGCCCCAGCTCAGTAGAATCCTAGAGGTAAGGCCCTAGAAGGGCCTACCAAGTACTTCTGGTGACGAGCTGTGTGTCCCCTTGGCCCAGATCCTCCAGTCTTCACATAGAAGGGTCTCATCATGGATGGCACCTGGCAGTTTTGTCCACATTCAACAGGGAAAGCAAAATGGGTACACCAGGTCTCACACCTTCTTAACGTTCTTTCTCAAGGACCCTCCACATCTAGGACCAGAGGAAACTCTGGGTCCAGCCCATTTCCCAGCCTTCCTGGATAACACTGCTCTTCTTGGGCCCCTTCCTGAATCTCCCAACAGTTAACCTGCCCATCTCAAAACAGAGTCCTCAACATCAACAGGTTGGGATTAAATGAGCCTAAAATTGTGAGAGGGCACATGTCTAAAAATGCCTGTGTGCTTGCTGCTATGTGCTTTCTTGCCATACAGTTTAGAAAAACTTACATTAGGAAGATGTTTTCACACAGATCTTAGGCAAGACTAAATTTCTTAGTCCCTTAACTTCAGTTCACTTCAGTCACTCAGTCATGTCCGACTCTTTTTGGCCCCATGGACTGCAGCACGCCAGGCTTCCCTGTCCATCACCAGCTCCAGGAGCTTACTCAAACTCATGTCCATCGAGTCAGTGATGCCATCCAACCATCTCATCCACTGTCATCCCCTTCTCTTCCCACCTTCAATCTTTCCCAGCATCAGTGTCTTTTCCAATGAGCCAGTTCTTTGTCTCAGGTGGCCAAAGTATTGGAGTTTCAGCTTCAGCATCAGTCCTTCCAATGAATATTCAGGACTGATTTCCTTTAGGATGGACTGGTTGGATCTCCTTGCAGTCCAAGGGACTCTCAAGAGTCTTCTCCAACACCACAGCTCAAAAGTATCAATTCTTCAGTGCTTAACTTCCTTTATGGTCCAACTCTTACTTCCATACATGACTCCTGGAAAAACCATAGCTTTGACCACATGGACCTTTGTTGGAAAAGTAATGTCTCTGCTTTTTAATATGCTGTCAGGTTGGTCATAGCTTTTTTTCCAAGGAGCAAGTGTCTTTAATTTCATGGCTGCAGGCACCATCTGCAGTAATTTCGGAGCCCAAATATATAGTCTGTCACACTTTCCATTGTTTCCCCATCTATTTGCCATGAAGTGATGGGACCAGATGCCATGATCTTAGTTTTGTGAATGCTTAGCTTAAAGTCAACTTTTTCACTCTCCTCTTCCGCTTTCATCAAGAGGCTCTTTGGTTCCTCTTCGCTTTCTGCCATAAGGGTGGTGTCATCTGTATATCTAAGGTTATTGATATTTCTCCTGGCAATCTTGATTCCAGCTTGTGCTTTATCCAGCCCAGGATTTCAAACAATATACTCTGCAGATAAGTTAAATAAGCAGGGTGACAATATACAGCCTTTACGTACTCCTTTCCGAATTTAGAAACAGTCTGTTGTTCCATGTCCAGTTCTAACTGCTGCTTCTTGACCTGCATACAGATTTCTCAAGAGACAGGTCAGGTGGTCTGGCATTCATATCTCTTGAAGAATTTTCTACAGTTTATTGTGAATTACACAGTCAAAAGCTTTGGCATAGTCAATAAAGCAGAAATATATGCTTTCCTGAAACTCTCTTGCTTTTTCTATGATTCAATGGATGTTGGCAATTTGATCTTTGTTTCCTCTGCCTTTTCTTAATTTAGCTTGAACATCTGGAAGTTCACAGTTCATGTACTGATGAATCCTGGCTTGGAGAATTTTGAGCATTACTTTACTAGCATGTGAGATGAGTGCAATTGTAAGGTAGTTTGAGCGTTCTTTGGCATTGCCTTTCTTTGGAATTGGAATGAAAACTGACCTTTTCCAGTCCTGGCCACTGCTGAGTTTTCCAAATTTACTGGTATATTTACTGCAACACTTTCACAGCATCATCTTTTAGGATTTGAAATAGCTCAACTGAGATTCCATCACCTCCACTAGCTTTGTTCCTAGTGATACTTCCTAAGACCCACTTGACTTCACATTCCAGGATGTCTGGCTCTAGGTGAGTGGTTACATCATCATGGTTATCTGGGTCATGAAGATCTTTTTTGTACAATTCTTCTGTGTATTCTTGCCACCTCTTCTTAATATCTTCTGCTTCTGTTAGGGCCATACCATTTTTTTCCTTTATTGTACCCATTTTGCATGAAATGTTCCCTTGGTATCTCCAAGCTTCTTGAAGAGATCTCTAGTCTTTCCCATTCTATTGTTTTACCATATTTCTTTGTATTGGTCACTGAGGAAGGCTTTCTTATCTCTCATTGCTATTCTTTGAACTCTGCATTCAAATGGGTGCATCTTTCCTTTTCTCCTTTGCCTTTCAGTTCAGTTCAGTTCAGTCACTCAGTTGTGTCCGACTCTTTGCAACCCCATGGACTGTAGCACGCCTAGCCTCCTTGTCCATCTCCAACTCCTGGAGCTTACTCAAACTCATGCCCATTGAGTCAGTGATGACATCCAACCATCTCATCCTCTCCCATCCCTTTCTCCTCTTTCCTTCAATCTTTCTCAGCATCAGGGTCTTTTCTAATGAGTCAGCTCTTCACATCAGGTGGCCAAAGTATTGGAATTTCAGCTTCACCATCAGTCTTTCCAATGAATATTCAGGACTGATTTCTTTTAGGATGGACTGGTCAGATCTCATTGCAGTCCAAGAGACTCTCAAGAGTCTTGTCCAACACCACAGTTCAAAAGCATCAATTCTTCAGGGCTCAGCTTTCTTTATAGTCCAACTCTCACATCCATACTTGACTACTGGAAAAACCATAGCTTTGACTAGATGGACCTTTGTTGGCAAAGTAATGTCTCTACTTTTTAATATGCTGTCTAGGTTAGTCATAACTTTTTTTCCAAGGAGCAAGTGTCTTAATTTCATGGCTGCAGTCACCATCTGCAGTGATGTTAGAGCCCAAAAAAATAAAGTCTGTCACTGTTTCCACTCTTTTCCTATCTATCTATTTGCCATGAAGTGATTGGACCAGAGGCCATAATCTTAGTTTTCTGAATTGGAGTTTTAAGCCAACTTTTCACTCTCCTCTTTTCCTTTGCCTTTAGCTTCTCTTCTTTTCTCGGCCATTTGGAAGGCCTCCTCAGACAACCATTTTGCCTTTTTGCATTTCTTTTTCTTGGGGATGGTCTTGATCACTGCCTCCTGTACAATGTCACAAGCCTTCATCCATAGTTCTTCAGGCACTCTATCAGATCTAGTCTCTTAAATCTATTTCTCACTTCCACTGTATAATCATAAGGGATGTGAATAGGTCAAACCTGAATGGTCTAGTGGTTTTCCCTACTTTCTTCAATTTAAGTCTGAATTTGGCAATAAGGAGTTCATGGTCTGTGCCGCAGTCCTCTCCCAGTCTTGTCTTTACTAACTACATAGAACTTCTCCATCTTTGGCGGCAAAGAATATAATCAATCTGATTTCCGTATTGGCCATCTGTTATATCCAAGGGTAGAGTTGTCTCTTGTGCTGTTGGGAGAAGGTCTTTGCTGTTACCAGTGCTTTCACTTGGCAAAACTTTGTTAGCCTTTGCCCTGTTTCATTTTGTATTCAAGGGCAAATTTGCCGGTTGTTCCAGCTATCTCTTGACTTCCTACTTTTGCATCCCAGTCCCCTATAATGAAAATGACATCTTTTAGGGGAGTGTTAGTTCTAAAAGGTCCTGTAGGTCTTCATAGAAGCGTTCAGCTTCTTCCGCACTACTGATGGGAGCATAGACTTGGATTACTATGATATTGAACAGCCTCTTCAGTGGGACACTAAATTAAATTAGAAACCACCCCCTTCCTTAAAAAACATGTACAAGCTTCCAACCACAAATTGATGTTTTCTGTTCCTCTGAAACTTTTGCACTCTGTCTGTGTACACTGATTCTCTATCAGCTTGTTTGTGATCCAGAGACTTCCTTCACCCCTTGTTTGTTCCCTCCTTCCCTCACTCACTCTTCTACCTCATCAAATGCCTTTTGTTGGGTAGAAATTTAACAAAATGCAGGGAATACAAAAATAGAAGATATTATTCCTCTCTTAAGAATCCTACAACCAAGTTGAACAGAAGAAAAAGAAAAACAATGTTTTAAAAATAGTGTAAGACATTTTATTACATGAAAGGTCAGTGGTTGCCTAGATACTTGTTAGATTTCTGTGCCATGATTGCTACAAGAGCTAATAAAGTTTTTTGTTGTTGAAAAAAAAATTAAAAATTAAAAAAATAAATAAATAAAAATAGTGTAAGAGACCATTATGACAGCATCAAGCATACTAATATTTGCATTATAGGGATCCCATGAGAAGAGAGAGAGAGAAGGGGACAGAGGACTTACTTGGAAAAATAATAGGTGAAAACTTTCCTAACCTGGAAAAGGATACCTCCACCCATGTCCAGGGAGCAGATGAGGTTCCCAATGAGATGAAACCAAAGAGTTTCACATCAAGACACATTTTAATTAAAATGGTAAAAGTTAAAGAGAAAATCTTAAATGCATCAACAGAAAAGCAATTGACTATTTACATGAGAACTCCCATAAAACTCTCAGCTGAGTTTTCAGAAGAAACTTGCAGGCCGGAGGGAGTGGCATGATATATCCAAAGTGTTGAAAGGAAACAACCTACCACTGAAATATTCTGCCCAGCAGAGCTATCATTCAGATTAAAAGGAGAGACAAAGAGTTTTACAGACAAGCAAAAAGCTAAAAGAGTTCAGCACCACTAAACCAGCCTTACGAGAAATGTTAAAGGGATTTCTCTGAGTGAAAAGGAAAGACCACAGCTACAAATCTGAAAATTACAAAAGGAAAAAATCTCACTGGTAAACACAGACAACAGTAAAAGAGCAGATCAGACACTTATAAAGCTAGTGCGTGCACGCTAAGTCTTTGAATCTGTGACCCCAAGGACTGTAGCCCACCACTCTCCTCTGTCCATGGGATTCTCTAGGCAAGAATGCTGGAGTGGGTTGCCATTTCCTGCTCCAGGGTATCCTGCCACCACAGGGATTGAACCCAAGTCCCTTATGCCTCCTGCATTGGCAGGTGCATCCTTTAAAACATTAGCATCACCTGGAAAGCCCACATTGGCATACACTCATTCATAAAAAATGAAATCTTGCCAGTGACAACAGCATGATGGCTCTAGAGGATATTATGCTAAGTGAGATAAGTCAGACAGGAAAAGACAAATACCTTGTGATCTTACTTGCCTGAGGAATCCAAAAAAGAAACAAACAAAACAAAATGAAAACATTTACAAATAAAGAAAAAAAAAAAAGAGTGATTGCCAGAAGAGATGGAGGTTTGTGAGTAAAATATGTGCAAAGGATTAAGAGGTACAAACCTTCAGTTATATAATAGATAAGTCAGTTCAGTTCAGTTCAGTTCAGTTCAGTCGCTCAGTCGTGTCCGACTCTTTGCAATCCCATGAATTGCAGCATGCCAGGCCTCCCTGTCCATCACCAACTCCTGGAGTTCACTCAGACTCGCACCCATCGAGTCAGTGATGCCATCCAGCCATCTCATCCTCTGTCGTCCCCTTCTCCTCCTTCCCCCAAATCCCTCCCATCATCAGGGTCTTTTCCAATGAGTCAACTCTTCGCATGAGGTGGCCAAAGTACTGGAGCTTCAGCTTTAGCATCATTCCTTCCAAAGAAATCCCAGGGTTGATCTTCTTCAGAATGGACTGGTTGGATCTCCTTGCAGTCCAAGGGACTCTCAAGAGTCTTCTCCAACACCACAGTTCAAAAGCATCAATTCTTCGGCACTCAGCCTTCTTCACAATCCAACTCTCACATCCATACATGACCACAGGAAAAACCATAGCCTGGACTAGATGGACCTTAGTCAGCAAAGTAATATCTCTGTTTTTGAATATACTATCTAGGTTGGTCATAACTTTTCTTCCAAGCAGTAAGCGACTTTTAATTTCATGGTTGCAATCACCATCTGCAGTGATTTTGGAGCACAAAAATAAAGTCTGACACTGTTTCCACTGTTTCCCCATCTATTTCCCATGAAGTGATGGGACCGGATGCTATGATCTTTGTTTTGTGAATGTTGAGCTTTAGGCCAACTTTTTCACTCCCCACTTTCACTTTCATCAAGAGGCTTTTTAGTTCCTCTTCACTTTCTGCCATAAGTGTCATCTGCATATCTGAGGTGATTGATATTTCTCCCGGCAATCTTGATTCCAACTTGTGTTTCTTCCAGTCCAGCATTTCTCATGATGTACTCTGCATATAAGTTAAATAAACAGGGTGACAATATACAGCCTTGACGTACTCCTTTTCCTATTTGGAACCAGTTTCTATGTCCAGTTCTAACTGCTGCATACAGATTTAAGTAGGGAAAACCACTAGACCATTCAGGTATGACCTAAATCAAATCCCTTATGATTATACAGTGGAAGTGAGAAATAAATATAAGGGCCTAGATCTGATAGATAGAGTGCCTGATGAACTATGGAATGAGGTTCATAACACTGTACAGGAGACAGGGATCAAGACCATCCCCATGGAAAAGAAATGCAAAAAAGCAAAATGGCTGTCTGGGGAGGCCTTACAAATAGCTATGAAAAGAAGAGAGGCGAAAAGCAAAGGAAAAAAGGAAAGATATAAGCATCTGAATGCAGAGTTCCAGAGAATAGCAAGAAGAGATAAGAAAGCCTTCTTCAGCTGTCAATGCAAAGAAATAGAGGAAAAGAACAGAGGGGGAAAGACTAGACATCTCTTCAAGAAAATCAGAGATACCAAGGGAACATTTCATGCAAAGATGGGCTCGATAAAGGACAGAAATGGTATGGACCTAACAGAAGCAGAAGATACTAAGAAGAGGTGGCAAGAATACACAGAAGAACTGTACTAAAAGGATCTTCACGACCCAGATAATCATGATGGTGTGATCACTAATCTAGAGCCAGACATCCTGGAATGTGAAGTCAAGTGGGCCTTGGAAAGCATCATTACAAACAAAGCTAGTAGAGGTGATGGAATTCCAGTGGAGCTGTTTCAAATCCTGAAAGATGATGCTGTGAAAGTGCTGCACTCAATATGCCAGCAAATTTGGAAAACTCAGCAGTGGCCACAGGACTGGAAAAGGTCAGTTTTCATTCCAATCCCAAAGAAAGGCAATGCCAAAGAATGCTCAAAGTACCGCACAGTTGTACTCATCTCACATACTAGTAAAGTAATGCTCAAAATTCTCCAAGCCAGACTTCAGCAATACGTGAACCATGAACTTCCAGATGTTCCAGGTGGTTTTAGAAAAGGCAGAGGAACCAGAGATCAAATTGCCAACATCTGCTGCATCATGGAAAAAGCAAGATAGTTCCAGAAAAACATCTATTTCTGTTTTATTGACTATGCCAAAGCCTTTGACTGTGTGGATCACAATAAACTGTGGAAATAGATAAGTCAAGAGGATTCAAAATACAACATAGGAATGTGGCTGATAATATAGTAATAAGTTTGTATGGGGGTTACTATAGTTATTGTGCTGATTATTTCATGGCATATGCAAATGTCAATGGAGAAGACGATGGCACCCCACTCCAGTGCTCTTGCCTGGAAAGTCCCATGGGCAGAGGAGTCTGGTGGGCTGCAGTCCATGGGGTCGCTAAGAATCAGACACGACTGAGTGACTTCACTTTCACTTTTCACTTTCATGCATTGGAGAAGGAAATGGCAACCCACTCCAGTGTTCTAGCCTGGAGAATCCCAGGGATGGGGGAGCCTGGTGGGCTGCAGTCTATGGGGTTGCACAGAGTCGGACACGACTGAAGCAACTTAGCAGCAGCAGCAAATGTCATATCACCTGAAACTTACATAATATTGTGCATCAACTATATTTCAATAAAAAGAACTCTACAACTAATCTTCTCCAACTCGACCCACTTGAACAAATCTATGGTGAACCACTTCATTAAAAATCAAATACCCTCTCTTGTGCAATACATACAGAAATACTCATTTCCTCTTTCTGGGCCTCAGGGAGTGTGTCTGAGGCGCTGGTTTTCAAATCATGTTCTCTTCAGACCTCATTCAGTGCTCAGTTAGAGAAGGAGGCTCATCTGAGGAGTGGAATGCCAGGTTCCCTCTATATCATCAGCTCTACTGACAAGCGTGTAACCTGGAGCTGACTTCTCGTGAAGTGCTTTCAAAATCCCTGGTGTCGGTGATACGCAAGGGTCCTTCCAGAGTCTGCACTCTGTGATTCTGATATCATATAAAAGGGCCATATTCGCAGGAGATCTGCATGAAGAAGAGTTTGGATTGATGATACAGGGGAGAGGGAACTGTGGTCAGAGACTATTTGAGGGCTACACAGGCTGAAATGAAAGTGTGAGTGTTTAATTACTCCCTTGAAGCCAAGCATGAGAGGCTGGGAGAAAGTGTCCAAGTGGTTTCACACAACCAGAATAGAGTTTAATGATCACCTGGCACCTTCCAAAATTACAGCTGTGAATGGGGTTATTTTCATCAGTTGATATTCATCCAAAGAAAATGCAATGTGCTCTGTATTCATTAAATGATGATATACACAGTCCATGACTAAATTATTCATCTTTTTACTGTTTTAAGTGTCCACGTGAATGCTGCCTGCCCAGATACTTAATATAAGCAACCAAGTATTTAAATATTTGACCTGTTCACATAACTGCCAAGAGAAAAGAGCATTTTTAAGCTTAAAAAAAAAACAGAAACATAGAGCTCAAAGTAATACATACCTTAAAAGTTATTTTTATCAGTCTCTAAATTGTCTCCATGTTGAGAATTTGTTGTATAGCTTTGATGATCTAAGTTATGGGTAGGGTTTCTCTGGTTCCTGATAACTCATTGGAACAGAAATTCATCAGGGTGTAAGAGATTTGCAAGAAATTTTCACTGGTCTTAAATTACTCACTCAAGTTTTTAAAATAAGGAAACACGTGGCTTGGTTAAAGTACCCCCATCACCACCATGTTGAGGGCAGGCCGGCCCACGGTCCCAAGGCTGCCAAGAAATTGCGCCCTTCCTTTGTTCTCCGTGTGGACTCTGTTTCAGGAAAGAGCTTTCCATTTAGAGAAGAGTCAGTCATTCTGAGAAAGCAGTCTTTTTATCTCTTCCATTTATGGTAACGTGCGTAAGATGAAAATTAGAGTGAAAAATGGATTTTGACTGAAAACTAAACCGGCAAATATAATTAGTGTCTCCAGCACAGTACAGGCTTGAATGGCCTCTGCCCTCATCAGTCAAAGGTCACTGTCTGACCACCTCCTGGCCTCACCCTGCGGCTCTGCTCTGCTGAGCTCCCTGGAAGGTGTACGAAGACAGACACCATTGTCCCCAGATGGGTGATGGCTCCATATGGGCCTCCTCGGGAGGAGAGGAGCGGAGAGCGGGCATCCCGTGTCCCCGTCCTGCGGTGAGGTAGCTCAGGCATCCTGGGGGGGTCAGACTGCCCCAGGGGACTCCCAGACTCAGCCGGCATAAGCTCTTGATTCTGAGCTTCTCTTTCTTGCCTTACTTTATTTCCCTGCCCACAGAGGCTGAAACAATGACGCAGTCAGCTCTGTCTATCACCACCCTGGGGCCTCTCATGACCTCAGCAGTCCACGCAGCCATCCTGAGTTCAACCAGCGTGGGCAGGAGCTGCTGGGCATGCAAGGGGGTCATCACTCCAACCCTCGGTCCATAAGACCAACTTCAGCATTTCAGACTGCCCCAGGAGCTTGCTGAGCGTGAAAATCCACACCTCTTAACAGACCTGACTGGCTCCCTGCATGTGGGCCAGTACCGCCTCCCTCAGAAGAAACGGCCCTGGGCTCCGTAAGCATCCAGGTGTGCAGACCTCAGGATCAGGACGAGCGGTGATGATGCAACAGTGCTCTGTGGGGCCTCAGCTCTTTCACTTGAATCATCCCGTTCTCTCTTCACACACACACACACACACACACACACACTCAAATACACAAAACCACACACACATACACACAAACACACAAAGCCACACACACATACATACACACACACACAAAACCACACACACATACACATACACACAAACACACACTCATATACACAAAACACACACACATACACACACACACACAAAACCATCACACACACACAAACACACACATACTCATATACACAAAACCACACACATACACAAAACCACACACAGAAACACAGAAACACACACACACACAAACACACATACACACACAAACACACATACACACACATCCACTGAGGATGCAGAGGGGAAGGACATGTCATTTATTGTCACTTCTGGAATGTATTTTATTATTTTTTTGGAATATATTTTAAATCCTTAAACCGACACTGATAAGTAAGCCATACCTTCCATTTCACGGAAGGATAAGCTGAGGTCACACAGGTTAAATAACCTGTCCACTGCCAGTGCTGTTGGTGAGCTGCTGCTGGATCCAGAACACAGTTCCTGGCCCTCCAAGCAGCTCGTTTCATCTCATTATATACTTCTGCACCCTGCTAGTGCAAATCCCCTGTGATGGAGGTGTCCTCCGTCTTATCTGGGTGGCTCTTCGTCCTACCTGCAAGCAGGCTCGGGGCAGGTTGTAGAAAGACTCTCAGATACGGTGGGGAAGCTACAGGTGTGCCAGTCTGGGTGGGCACTGGGTGAAGAGGCAAACCCAGCCTGTCAACTCAGGGCTGAAGGTCTAGGGAGTCGTGGGGCACTGTGGAACCACCACCCCCAGGGAAGCAGGAGGTAGGTGAGTCTCAGCGACACTGATGGAGGCTCACAGGCTCACCAAACTGGTTCAGCCAGGATGGACGCCTATGAGGGGGTGGAGAGGGGTGCGGGGGGTGCCACACCAACATGAGCTGATGGCCGAAAACTCAGATCAAATGCAGCAACAGCGCTGGTGGGGACAGACAGGGAGTGAGCAGGGCAGCTCCCAGGATGGACACAGGGCAGCATCCAGAGGGCGGCAGCAGCACCCTCCTCCCCTCCATTCACCCAAAGAGAGCAGCAGCAGCAAGAAAGGAATAAACAGGTCGGAGCATCCTCAGGGGCCTGTTTGGAGAAAAAAGAGTGTTTGGGAGCCAGGTGGGCGGTTCCCAAGAAACAGTGCATGACCAGAATTCCCAGTCTCCAAGGCTGGCTTCCTAGTCTCTCCACCCGGCTGTGGATCCCTGGTCTCTGCTTCACAGGTCCCAGGTGTGCAGCAGTGTCACCAACCTCAGGAACAATGGTTTGCACGTGCAAATACCTGCAGTCCATGATAGAGCAGAGGAAACCCCCTCCACCACAGAACACCTAGCGGGGGTCACTGTGCTGTCTCTTCAGTCGTGTCCGACTCTGTGACCCCATGGACTATAGCCCACCAGGCTTTTCTGTCCATGGGATTCTCCAGGCAAGAATACCTGAGTGGTTGCCATCCCCTCCTCCAGGGGAAATTCCTGACCCAGGGATCTAACCTGCGTCTCTTGCACCTCCTGCACTGGCGGGGTGGGTTCTTTATCACTGGGCCGGGGAAGCCCCTAAGCTGCTAGGTTTTGCATCCTGATCTTTCTCCCTTGGTTATAAAGTCACAGCAAGTCATTCTTCCGGAGCCAGATTTCCTAGTGGATTTCAAGAATATGACGGTGACAAACTTGCAGAGTGTCCTTGCCACACAACAGGTCATCTAGCTGAGCTCAGTGAGCCCTATGGCTGAGTCCAGAGTTGAGCATTCCCATGGCAAAGAGGGAGGGGAAGTTGTGGCAGGAGGAGACCAAGGAACAGAAGCGCCAGCAGATGAGGAAACCTCACCTCGGGGAGGCACTGGGGCCCCGCCTGCTCCCTCCTGGTGGCTCCTGCGCTGAGGAAGGCCAGCATGGATGCCCCTGACCCCAGGAGTCCAGGAGGGACCAGGAACCCTAAGGAAAAAAAAAGTTTGTTCTTAAAAATTCCTCTAAAATTGTCCTGCAGAGGCCCAGCCCTCCAGGACCACACCTGGACCCCCACAGAGCCCACAGCCCTCTCCCTGCCTCCTCCCCGCCCCCTCACCCTCTCCATCTGAGCACCCACCACACATCTGATGCTCAACAATGAACAAATTAAGGTTCCCCACCCACTGTGGCACTTACATTTTAGCTGGAGAGACATTTATAAACAAGCAAGTGAATAATAGCAGATGCATAATATAATCTTGGGAAGAGATTGTGTCCTGAAGCCAAATAAAAGAGCAGCAAAGACGTTCAGGATGTCTGGGAGGAGGTGGTCCAAGTGAGGGGCGTGGAGTCCAGCTAAGAATGGAGAGAGCTGTGACACCTGAGGAGGATGAAAGGAGGAATCGTCTAGTGCCATCGAATCTCTGTAGAATCCAGATTCCACTGAAGGAAAGTAATAACAATAGTTATATTTTTAAAGGCTGATATTTGCAGACTCTGGCACTAATTCCTTTGTAAATGTTTTAAATTATGATGAAAATTTTTAGATTTCAACCTAAAAATGTATAGACGCATAATTTTTCTAAATTACTTTTAGGTGTACAAGGACAAAAGTACTGATGTATATGAATATATGAAGTCCCCTTGTTGAAATCCTTACCCATCCCTCATTGCCTCAGGTGAACACAGTCGATATTTCCAAGATCTAACTATCAGCACTTTGCTGGCACTTTTATTTAACTTTCATCTAAGGTGCAGGCAGTATGATTAGCCTTCCTTTGAGAAAAGAGAGACTCATCTGAAATCACAGGAACCAGTGAAATGACAAGGATGAGAACCATGAACTTGAGGCCCAGAGGATGAGGCATTTCTGCCAGATAAAAAATAGAGGTCAAGGAGCCCAACTGAGGAGCCACATTTTCTTGGAGGTGCTTTCATTCACCTTCTAAATGTGAGATCCATTTCCTTTTTTGGTGAGCCAGTTCACCAGAAAATTGTCCTAATGAGAACTAGACATAAGTAGACTTCAAGTATCATAAATCAGAATCAGGGACAAAGTTTAAAAATTCTCCAGGATCTCACTGAATGAAAGAACGGATCAGAGAAAAGCAGGCTGGTGAGTGTGTACTTGCCATGGGAAGACGCCAGGTAGACGGCCAACAAGCGCATCATGACTGGTGGAGTAGGGAACCCCAGAAGTGTGCACAGACATGCACACACATGAACATTGGAGACACCAGAGCTCACAGTCTGCTCTCCCCACCCCTGCATTCAACTTCTCGCAACACCACCAGTGAAAATGCTTATGTAAAACAGAACGTATTACGTTAGTCATATCAACCAAAAGAACGAATTTTAAAGGTGGAAAGGGAGAAACAGAACCCCTCTCAGGGACAAGATGGAGCTGACATGTTTGGGGGGAACCCCTGTTGAGAACCCCCTTTTTCATCATTAATGACTTTTGTGCAACAGAAAGACTAGATTGCAGAAGCATCATCATTACATAAGCCAACAGTACTCTGCCCACCTGAGGAAAACCTCCCCTGCCCCCACATGGAGACTGTACAGGCAGAAAACATTAGCAAACAATTTAAACAGAATAAACACCCAGGTGGCTCAGTCCTCTGAGAGCAAAAGCCCAGAAAATGCAGAAACAGAATGAAACAAATCAATCCTGAAATGTGATGAAGTAGCCCCACAACAGAACATCTTCACAAAGCATGTTTCTGGGTTGGTCTCCACCCAAACTAGAGCTTCCGTAGGTGGTCAGCAAGGCATCTCTGAAACCCGGTGGCTGGACAGTCTGCACGAGATGTTTCCATGGGAGCAAGCAGTCACGGAGGAGCTGTTCTGAAAGTGCTTTCAACGTGTGTCCTGAGCTGGCATCAGACTCCACCAGGCCTTAGTTTCCCCGTGTGAAAAACTGGGCGATAGAGTACCTGCCTTCGAGGTTTGTTTTAAGAACTGCGTCAATGTCTATAAAACACTGAGTACAGCGCTTGGGGCAGAGAACGCACTCCTGTCTCTAACATATTCTTCCCGTGTCGGAAAGAGTCTTTCTTCAAGGGCAGGTTGAGAAGTTTTGAGCAGACTGAAGCGTAAGTCAAGAAAGCACTCTGTGTGACACTGTAACAGTGGATCCGTGTCGTTAACATTGGTCCAGACTCGGAGAACACACACCACTCAGCAACACCAACAGTGAATGTGATGTAGACGGTGGACGTGGGGTGATAATGTCACCCTTGCATGTCAGTGCAGGTTCACTGACTGTGACAAGTGTATATCTGGTGATCCCCAGATGGAGAGTGAGGGGAAGCTGGGCATTTATGGACTCAGGTAGATGGGAAATCTGTATTTTCTTCTCAGTTTTGCTATGAACCCAAAATTGCTCTAAAAAGTTAAGTTAAAAACCAAAAGTCACCTCTATTGAACTACCTTGTCCAAATCAGAATATATTGCCTAGAATTAAGAAAAAGTAAGGAGACTGGTATGTTTGTGTGTGTGTGTGTGTGTGTGTGTGTGTGTGTGTGTGTGTGTGTGTTTAAGAGACAGAGGGAGAGACAAACTCAGGAATGGACTCAGATATTTCAAAAGACGGGCTCCCACATCCTGAGCTGCGGAACCTTCACTGGTGTGGTTCCTGCGAAACAATGACAACTCTTGAGAAGTCCAGAAGGACAGGGTTATTTTACAGTCATGGTGGTACAGAGGGCCATGAGATGTGTCTTTGGGATGCATTCGCTTAGTTAATGCTGTTCATTTGCTTAGATGCTCATCTGGCTTCCTGGATGCCACTTCATCTGAAGTCTTTGGGGACAGGAAAGTGGATGAAGATGAAGGATGGCTTCAGCAGCCTTTGGCTTCAGCCCTTGGAGAGAACTGGTTACATTCATTCATTCATTCATTCACCAGCATTTCAGGCATTTCATATGACTGGGCAATTCTCATTGCTGCAAATATGGAAATGAAAAAGGCACAACCATGTCTTCAGAGGAACCTAATGGAGGAGGCGGACATTAAAAACCCATGTCCTGTGGATCATAAGGACAACCGCAGAGGCATCTAACGTGTGCAGGAAGACAGAGGACTGGACTGGAGGTGTGGGCAAGGAAGGCAGCAAGCGGGGCCTGAGATGCTCGCAGTGAAGTGACAACTCGGGGAGTTTAGGGACGTGGGAGAAGCAGTGGTGCGTGTATCAACATGTGGCAATCACAGCGGGTGGAATGGCTGGAGAGCAGCCCAGAGAGAGACAAACAGCCTGAAGAAAGGAGCAGGCAAGGGCTGCAGGGAGGGGAGAACTCTGAGTGATGGGGGGAGGGGGGAGGGCGGGGGCGCCCAGAAGCCGCCCAGAGGAGGTAGCAGGTTGGCTGTGCTTGTTTCAAAATAATTGGCTTTGTATTGTTGGAGTCATATCTCTTTTGTCAGTAAATTACTGAAAAGCTTGCTCTCCTATGTTACTGGTGAGAACATTACTAGCCAAAGTTTGGCTCCTTTTCAGATGCTATCCTGCCAGACACAAGTTTCCTTTGTTATTAAAATGCTTTCCCCCTTCTCTAGTGCTCCATAATAATCTAGACCATTTACGGGACACTTCCCTTCACGTTAATAGATGACGTCAAATATCCCTTGGTCAGCTTTCCATCTGCCTCCTAATTGAAAAGCCACTTCTGCCAATAATGAACAACAGTGAACCCATTTTTGTATGCATCTTTGCTAACTGGTTTATAGCATTTATGGTTTAATAAAACACTTATGACATGTGCAGCTTATTAAGATGCTTAAATCCTTAGATACCACACACGGAGGAAAAATTGCCACAGAGTTTCAAGAAAATAATTTCATCAGTTTAAACACCAAATACTCAATGACTTCACTCATTTCTCTTGTCATTCTTTATTTGATCCGTAAATAGCTCAGGTTAAGGGCACTGACCCCCATGCATGCTAAGCCACTTCAGTCGTGTCTGACTCTTTGAGATCCCCTGGACTGTACCCTGCAAGGCTCCTCTGTCCATGGGATTTCCCAGGCAAGAATACTGGAGTGGATTGCCATTTCCTCCTCCAGGGGATCTTCAAGACCCAGGGATCGAACCCATATCTCCTGCGTCTCCTGCATTGGCAGGCTGATTCTTTACCACTGACCCGCCAGGGAAATCCCACACAGATGAAAATTCCAATTCTGCTATTTCTGCCTCAAAAAGAAAAGAATTGACACATGACTCACTCAAGGGCAGGGGACTGAAACAGTCTGGACAGAATCAGGACTCAGATCTTAGTGCTTCAGATCCCACAGACTGTGGCCTCTAATAGAACACAAGCTTTCCCCCACACTTAGGTAAGTTAAGATTTATAATATGAAAATAAAGAGAATATATTTATTGAAAAAATATGCATATAAGTGGACTCATCAATTCAAAACCCTTGTTGTTCAAGGAGCAACTATATTCTTATCACTGGAGTTATTAATAAAAATAAGCACTTCTCATAGGTCCCAAGATGGCTGAAAAAGCAAATGTTAGCCAATGGGGTGAGTGGAAAGGTCCAGAGGCAACTGTGGTGGTGGTTGTTCAGTCACTCAGTCTTGTCTGACTATTTGCTACCCCATGGACGGCAACGCGCCAGGCTTCCCTGTCCTTTACCATTGCCCAGAGTATGCTCAAACTCATGTACGTTTAATTGGTGATGCCATCCTACCATCTCATCCTCTGTTTCCCCCTTCTCCTCCTGCCTTCAATCCTTCCCAGCATCCAGGTCTTTTCCAATGTGCAGTTCTTCCCATCAGGTGGCCAAAGCATTGGACCTTCAGCTTCAGCATCAATCCTTCCAATGAATATTCAGGATTAATTTCCTTTAGGATTGACAGGTTTGATCTTCTTGCAATCCAAGGGACTCTCAAGAGTCTTCTCCAGGACCACAGTTCAAAAACAGCTTTCTTTATGGTCCATCCCTCACATCCATACATGACTACTGGAAAAACTGTAGCTTTGACTAGACAGATGATTTGTCGGCAAAATAATGTCTCTGCCCTTTAACACACTGTCTAGGTTTGTCACAGCTTTTCTTCCAAGGAGCAAGCATCTTCTAATTTCATGTTCAGTCACCATTAGCAGTGAATTTGGAGCCCAAGAAGATAAAGTCTGTCACTATTTCCATGGTTTCCCCATCTATTTGCCATGAAGTGATGGGACCAGACACCATGATCTTCATATTATTTGAATGTTGAGTTTTAAGCCAGCTTTTTCACTCTCCTCTTTCACTTTCATCAAGAGGGCCTTCAGTTATTCTTCACTTTCTGCCGTAAGAGTGGTGTCATCTGCATATCTGAGGTTATTGATATTTCTCCCAGCAATCTTGATTAAGAACAGGTGGCAAGAATCCACAGAAAAACTGTACAAAAAAGATCTTCATGACCCAGATAACCACAATGCTGTGATCACTCACCTACAGACAGACAGCCTGCAATATGAAGTCAAGTGGACCTTCATAGGAAGCATCACTATGAACAAAGCTAGTGGAGGTGATGGAATTCCAGTAGAGCTATTCCAAATCCTAAAAAATGATGGTGTGTAAGTGCACTCAAAATGCCAGCAAATTTTGAACCCAGCAGTGGCCACTGGACTGGAAAAGGTCAGTTTTCATTCCAATCCCAAAGAAGTGTTGGTGTTAGTCGCTCAGTCATGTCTGACTCTTTGCAACCCCATGGACTGCGGCCCTCTGTCCCTGAGATTTTCCAGGCAAGGATACTGGAGTGGGTTGCCATTTCCTTCTCCAGGGGATCTTCCCAACCCAGGAACTGAACCCGGACTCTGGCACTGCAAGCAGATTCTATACCAACTGAGCTACAAGGGAAGCCCCTAATCCCAAAGAAAGGCAATGCCAAAGAATGCTCAAACTGCCACACAATTGTATTCATCTCACATGCTAGCAAAGCAATACTCAAAATTCTCCAAGCAAGGCTTCAACAGTACATGAGCCATGAACTTCCAGATGTTCAAGCTGGATTTAGAAAAGGCAGAGGAACCAGAGATCAAATTGCCAACAGACATTAAAGTGTCTGCCTCCAATGCAGGAGACCCGGTTTCGATCCCTGGGTCGGGAAGATCCCCTGGAGAAGGAAATGGTAACCCACTCCAGTATTCTTGCCTGGAGAATCCCATGGATGGAGAAGCCTGGTAGGCTACAGTCCATGGGGTCGCAAAGAGTTGGACATGACTGAGTGACTTCACTTCACTTCACTTCTTCACTGGATCATAGAAAAAGCAAGAGAGTTCCAGAAAAACATCTTCTTCTGCTTTATTGACTACTCCAAAGCCTTTAACTGTGTGAATCACAGCAAACTGTGGAAACTTCTTCAAGAGGTGGGAATACTAGATGACCTGACTTCCCTCCTGAGAGATCTGTATGCAGGTCAAGAAGCAACAGTTAGAACAGGACATGGAACAACAGACTGGTTCCAAATCAGGAAAGGAGTACGTCAAGGCTGTATATTGTCACCCTGCTTATTCAACTTGTCTGCAAAGTACATCGTGTGAAATGCCAGGCTGGCTGAAGCAAAAGCTGGAATCAAGATTGCCTGGAGAAATATCAGTAACCTCAGATACACAGATGACACCACCCTTATGGCAGAAATTGAAGAGGAACTGAAGAGCCTCTTGATGAAAGTGAAAGAGGAGAGTGAAAAAAAGTTGCCTTAAAATTTGTCATTCAGAAAACTAAGATCATGGCATCTGGTACCATCACCTCATGGGAAATAGATGGGGAAAGAATGGCAACAGTGAGAGACTTCATATTCTTGGGCTCCAAAATCACTGCAGATGGTGACTGCAGCCATGAAATTAAAGGACACTTGCTCTTTAGAAGAAAAGCTATTACCAACATAGACAGTATATTAACAGCAGAGACATTACTTTGCCAACAAAGTTCCATCTAGTCAAAGCTATGGTTTTTCCAGTAATCATGTATGGATATGAGAGTTGGACCATAAAGAAAGTTGAACACTGAAGGATTGATGCTTTTGAACTGTGGTATTGGAGAAGACTCTTGAGAATCCTTTGGACTGCAAGGAGATCCAACTAATCCATCCTAAAGGAAATCAGTACTGAATACTCACTGGAAGGACTGATGCTAAAGCTGAAACTCCAATACTTTGGCCACCTGATGCAAAGAACTGACTCATTGGAAAAGACCCTGATGCTGGGAAATATTGAACACAGGATGAAAAAGGGACAACAGAGGATGAGATGGTTGGATGGCATCACCAACTCAATGGACGTGAGTTTGAGCAAGCTCTGAGAACTGGTGATGGAAGGGAAGCAAAGCGTGTTGCAGTCCATGGCTTCACAAAGAGTCAGACATGACTGAACGACTGAACTGAACTGAACTGATGGGACCAGATGCCATGATCTTCACATTTTTTGAATATTGCATTTTAAGCCAGCTTTTTCACTCTCCTCTTTCACTTTCATCAAGAGGCTCTTCAGTTCCTCTTCTATTTCTTCCATAAGGGTGGTATCATTTGCATATCTGAGGTTATTGATATTTCTTCGCCAATCTTAATTCCAGCTTGTGCTTCATCCAGCCCGCCATTTTGCGTGATGTACTCTGCAGACAAGTTAAATAAGCAGGGTGACAATATACAGCCTTGACGTACTCCTTTCCTGATTTGGAACCAGTCTGTTGTTCCATGTCCAGTTCTAACTATTGTTTCTTGACCTGCATACAGATTTCTCAAGAGGCAGGTCAGGTGGTCTGGTATTCCCACCTCTTGAAGAATTTTCCACAGTTTGTTGTCATCCACACAGTGAAGGCTTTAGCATAGTCAATAAAGCAGAAGTAGATGTTTCTCTGGAATTTTGAGCATTGCTTTGCTAGTGTGTGAAATGAGTGTAATTATATGATAGTTTGAACATTCTTTGACATTGCCTTTCTTTGGGATTGTAATGAAAACTGACCATTTCCAGTCCTGTGGCCACTGCTGAGTTTTCCAAATTTGCTGGCATATAAAGTGTAGCACTTTCACACCATCATATTTTGGGAAGTGTGGGTACATACCCAAATAACCATGGGCGATCACTCCTGATAGATGGCTTAGCAGACATCACTCAGGCCTTTTAACTGACAGTAAAGTTAACAGTAAAGTACTCCTAAAGCAAATTAAAGGGCTCCCAGAGATGAAAAGAGGAAAGAATTGTGGACAAAATAGAAATGACAGAAGAAAGCTTAGGGAAAAGTAGATACAGAGCATAGTACCAAAAGGTGGGTTTTAACAACCTAGCAAAAGCACCTACTTTGAGCACCACCTTCGTCAGCATTGCAAAGAACCAGGGGGCCACTCAGCCTGCTGGTGTACAAATGTGTACACACGAGCAGCAAAAGGTAAGCGTAGCTCCATGTCCACAGGGAGGAGACCAACTGGGAACACGACATAGCCCTGTTGATTTATCCTGGTGAGTGTTCATTATCTGTTCGTATTCACCTCTTGCTGACATTTGTCTGCATTCATTTCAGCGTTTGTCATCATAAGGACCATCCAGAGTCAATACGTTCATAGACTTCCGCTTGCAAATATGGCGATCTTTGTGTTTAAACTAAGAAATATTTTCCTAATTCAGTTGGCCTGGAATACAATGTTGGGATGAAAGGCCAGGTGCCAGGGAGACCAAGCAAGATAATGGGAGGGAGCAGAAAGAGGAGATAAATCTACTCTGAGAGGGAGAGCTGGAATTTGAAGAGATGGCCAGGAGATGATTTGGTGCCAATTGAGAGACTGTGGGTAGGGGTCAGCTATGGGTTGAGTGCTGTGTACTCCCCCCCACAAAAATAAGTTATATGTTGGAAGCCTAACCCCATATGCAGATACCAGGAGGTGGGGTGTTTGGGGGGTGATTATGTCATCACGAGGGGCCCCCATGATAAGATTACTGCCCTTGTAGAAGAAGAGGAGGCATGAGATCTGCTTGTCCACAAGGTGAGGACACAACAGGAAGGCTGCCATCTGCAAACCAGGAAAACATGGCTCCCCCGTCACGGGAACTGCCAGCACCTGCATCCTGGGCTTCCAGACTCCTGAACTCTGAGGGCTACATTTCTGTCAATTAAGCGGCTCTGTCTGCAGCATTTGTTACGTCTGCCTAAATAGACTAAGGCAGCGCCAGTGCCCACCAAGTCTACAGATTCAGATGGAAAAGGAATGTGAGACCATCGAGATGATTTGAACAGATAGATTCCTTATGGGCATCTTTTTCTGTTTCATTTGTTTGTTGCTGCTCAGTCATGTGGTTTGTTGTTGTTTACTAAGCCATGTCCAACTCTTTGCAACCCAATGGACTACAAGACACCAGCCTCCTCTGTCCTCCACTATCTCTCAGAGTTTTCTCAAATTCATGTCCATTTGTTAGGCGATTGATTTTTGTTTCAATCCTTGCCTTATTCCATAGAAGCTTTTGCAACAGCTTAAAAGAGAAAAGTGTTAGTCACTCAGTCATGTCCAGCTCTTTGCAACCTGATAGGCTGTAGCCCGCCAGGCCCCTCTGTGCTCGGAATTATCTAGTCAAAAATACTAGAGGGGGCTGCCATTTCCTACTCCAGGAGATCTTCTCTATCCAGGGGTCAAATCTGGGTCTCCTTCATTGTAGGCAGAGTCTTTACCATATGAGTCATGAGGGAAGTAGGTGGCTTGGAACAGCTTGCGTGTATGCATCCCCAGTCACTTCAGTCACATCCAACTCTTTGCAATGCCTTGGACTATAACCCACCAGGCTCCTCTGCCCATGAGATTCTCCAGGCAAAAATACTGGAGTGGGTTGCCTTGCCCTCTTCCAGGGGATTTTCCTAACCCAGGCATCAAACCTGTGTCTAGGTATGTCTCCTGCGAGGCAGGCAGAATATTTACCACTGAGCCACCAGGGAAAAGTGAAACAGTTCTTAAGAAATACAAAATAATGAGATTTTATTTGGCAAAGAAGCTTTGCTAACTGCACATGTATTTACCATAGTCAGTTTGGAGGGAAAGATTGATGTACTAAAATGTATGTTTATGATGCCTCACAATTACTAAAATGGGGCAGTTCTGAACCTCCCCAGTAATGAGTGAAGAAAAACACATTTACCTCTTAGAGGATGTTCATCAAGTTAGAACATCACATAGAAGTTGCAAGTAGACTTCAGGGAAAGAAAAACTCTAAGGAATAAGAGGTGGCATTCAATAATGAAAAAGGGAACAATTCTGTGATAAACATAACAATGCCAAAGAAATGGGCACAAAACAAGAGATCATGAAAATATGCAAGGTACAAGCTGATAGAACAAGGAAACTAGACAAATCCACAATCTAGTTGGAAACTTCAACACTCCTCTTTCAGTAATTGGGGCTTCCCTGGTGGTTCAGAGGGTAAAGCATCTGCCTGCAATGCAGGTGACCCAGTTTCGATTCCTGGGTCGGGAAGATTCCCTGGAGAAGGAAATGGCAACCCACTCCAGTATTTTTAACCTGGAAAATCCCATGGACAGAGGAGCCTGGTGTGCTGCAGTGCATGGAGTCGCAAAGAGACAGACACGACTGAGTGACTTCACTTTCACTTTCAGTAACTGATAAACCAAACCAGCAGAAAATCAGTAAGATAAGGCTGACCTAAGCAACACCACCAGTCACTTCGCTCTACTGACATGTATAGAATCCTCAGTTCAATTAGAACACACATTCTTCCCAAGCTCACTTTGGAACATTCTCCAAGACAGACCACATTCTGAGCCATAAAACACACATTAGCAAATAGAAATCATATGAAATATGTTCAGAGATCACAGTGGACTTGTTAGAAATCAATACCAGAGAGACAGCTGGAAAATCTCAGGTCTAAAAGGAAGTTTCATGAGAAATTTTGAAACATTTGAACTAAACAAAAATGATTATGTAAATTATCAAAAACTTCTATAATGTAGCAAAAGCAAAAGCTAGAGGAAATTTGATAGCATTAAGTGCCAATATTAGGGGAAAAAACAGTTCAAACATCAATAACCTAAGGGTCTACCTTAAGAAACTAGAGAAAGAAAAGCAGTTTAAACAAAAAGAAAAGAAATCATAAAAATTGGCGTATAAACCAACGAAATGGGAAATGGGGAAAATAGTCAACAAAAATCAAAAGATGGTTCCTTGAAAAGATAAATAAAATTGATAAAACTCTAGCCAAACGAATGGAGAAAAAGAAGAAAAGACATAAATTACCAGTACCAAAAATGAAAAAGGGGCCATTACTATGGATCCTATGGACATTAAAAGAATAACAAAAGGACTTCCTTGGTGGTCCAGTGGCTAATGCTCTGTGCTCCCAATACAGGGGTCCTGGGTTCTATCCCTGGTCAGGGAACTAGTTCCCATGTGCCACAACTAAAAGCTCACATACTGCAACTACAAGACCCAGTGCAGCCAAATAAATAAACAAAATATTTTTAAAAAAATAAATAACAAAGAAATGCTCTGAGAAACATTATGCCCCCAAATTAGATAATTCAATTAATTGATAAACACAAATGACCAAGTCCACGAAGGGGAAATAGACCATCTGGATAGGTCTATTGTCTACTAAGTAAATTCACTGGTAAATTCTACCAAACATTTCAGGAAGAAATTCTACTGTCTTCACAATATCTTCTACAGTATTTTCACATTTCATGCAAAGATGGACACAATAAAAGACAGAAACAGTATGGATATAACAGAAGCAGAAGATATTAAGAAAAGGTGGCAAGAATACACAGAACTGTACAAAAAAGATTTTCATTACCCAGATAACCATGATAGTATGATCACTCACCTAGAGCCAGATATCCTGGAATGCGAAGTCAAGTAGGCCTTAGGAAACATCGCTATGAACAAACTAGTGGAGGTGATGGAATTCCAGCTGAGCTATTCCAAATTCTAAAAGATGATGCTGTGAAAGTGCTACACTCAATATGCCAGCACATTTGGAAAACTCAGCAGTGGCCACAGGACTAAAAGGTCAGTTTTCATTCCAATCCCAAAGAAAGGCAATGCCAAAGAATGCTCAAACTACAGCACAATTGCACTTGTCTCACACACTAGCAAAGTAATGTTCAAAATTCTCCAAGCAAGGCTTCAACAGTATGTGAACCGTGAATTTCCAGATACTCAAGCTGGATTTAGAAAAGGCAGAGGAACCAGAGATCAAATTACCAACATCTGTTGGATCATAGAAAAAAGCAAGAGAGGTCCAGAAAAACATCTACTTCTGATTTATTGACTCTGCTAAAGCTTTTGATTGTGTGGATCACAACAAACTGTGGAAAATTCTTCAAGAGGTGGGAATACCAGACCACCTGACCTGCCTCCTAAGAAATCTGTATGCAGGTCAAGAAGCAACAGTTAGAACTGGACGTGGAGCAACAGACTGGTTCCAAATAGGAAAAGGAATACGTCAAGGCTGGATATTGTCACCCTGCTCATTTAACTTATATGCAAAGTATATCATGCGAAATGTTGGACTGGATGAAGCACATGTTGGAATCAAGATTGCTGGGAGAAATATCAATAACCTCAGATATGCAGATGACATCACCCTTATCACAGGAAGTGAAGAGGAACTGAAGAGCCTCTTGATGAAAGTGAAAGAGGAGAGTGAAAAAGCTGGCTTAAAACTCAACATTCAAAAAATACAACGATCACAGCATCCAGTCCCATCACTTCATGGCAAATAGATGAGGAAGCAATGGAAATAGTAATAGACTCCATTTTCTTGGGCTCCAAAATCACTACAGATGGGGACTGCAGCCATGAAATTTAAAGACACTTGCCCCTTGGCAGAAAGGCTACGACAAACCTAGACAGCATGTTAAAAAGCAGAGCATTTACTTCGTCAACAGTCGTCCATCTAGTCAAAGCTATGGTTTTTCCAGTAGTCCAGTATGGATGTGAGAGTTGGACCATAAAGAAAGCTGAGCGCCGAAGAACTGATGCTTTTGAACTGTGGTGTTGGAGAAGATTCTTGAGAGTCCCTTGAACTACAAGGAGATCAAACCAGTCCATCCTAAAGGAAATCAGTCCTGAATATTCATTGGAAGGCCTGATGCTGAAGCTGAAACTTCAATACATTGGCCACCTGATGTGAATAACTGACTCATTGGAAACCTGATGCTGGGAAAAATTGAAGGCGGGAGAAGGGGATGACAGAAGATGAGGTGATTGGATGGCATCACCAACTCGATGGACATGAGTTTGAGTAAACTCTGGGAGTTGGTGATGGACAGGGAATCCTGGCATGCTGCAGTCCATGGGGTCGCAAAAGAGTTGGACACGACTGAGTGACTGAATTGAACTGAACAATATATTCAAGAAAAGAGAAGGAAAAGGAATCATTCATAACTCAGCCTGTGAGACTGGCACTACTCAAATACTAAAATCTGATAAAGACATTACAAGAAAGAAAAATTGCAGACCAAGACTCAGATCCTTAAGCTTCCCAGGTGGCCCAGTGGCAAAGAATCCACCTGCCAGTGCAGGAGACTCAGGAGACACAGGTTCCATCCCTGGGTCAGGAAGAACCGCTGAAGAAGGAAATGGCAACCCACTCCAGTATTCTTGCCTGGAGAATCCCATGGACGGAGGAGCCTGGCGGGCTACGGTCCATGAGGTCGCAAACAGTTGGACAGGACTAAGCACACACACAAAAAACCCTTATGAACAAAGACAAAATAAAAGAAACCTCAATAAAACATCAGCATGTCAAATTCAACAAAGTATGAAAAGAATTGTACACTCAGACCAAGTGAATTTACTCCAGGTCTGCAAGACTGGGTCAGTTTTTGAAAACAAATCACTGTAACCACATCCAGAGGCTAAAGAAGAGACATCATAGGGTCACGTGTCAATTGACATAGGAAAAGCATCAGACAGAAGTCCAGCGGGACTCAGGATAAAATTTCTCAATGATAGTACGGAGAATCTTTTCAACTTGCTAAAACATCTATCAAAAAAATACACTTTGCATCATGCTTAATGATGAGAAATTGAACACGTTCTCCCTAGGATTAGGAGCAAACCAAGCTTATTCTCTCTCATCACTTCTGTTTAACATCATGCTGGATGACCTAACTAGTGCAAAAAGACAGTAAAAGGAAACAAAGAAGCAGAAATAAAGGAAAATAAAAATAAACTATGATGAAGTTTGGCTTATCCCAGAAATAAAACATTCCTCTATCATTTAAAAAGCTATTAAGTAATTAATGACATGAAAGTAAGTAGCCTCCAATTAAATAAATAAATTAATTTTTTAAAAGAATAATTAATAACATGAATCGATTTATAGCAAAATAAATTACAAACCCCTTCACTATCCCCATAGATGCAATGAAATAAAGTTCAATATCTATTCAAGATAAATATTCTTAGCAACCACGGAATAAATTAACAGAGAATGCTAAAAAATGATTGCTTCAAAGAAAAATCGACAGGAAAATGTTTAAAACATTCTCCTTAGGAGTAAGAATGAGGTAAGAATACTCACAGTCCCCATTCCTATTCAATATTGAACTATGAAGAAAGGAAGAAAAGAAAAAACTGAAAATATATTAAAGGATGGAAAAGGAAGAAGATGGTATCTAGGAAGACCAAAAGAACAACCAGTTAATTTATCAGGATTAATAGAAGTTAAGGTTTGCTGGACATGAACTCACCATGTAAATGTCAGCAGTATTTCTGTAGCCAGCAGTAAACATTTGAAAATATAAACCTATAATTCTCCATAGCAAAGAAAACACATAAAGAAAAAAAAATTAACAAAAAATGTATAATGTTTTATGGAGAATATTAAATGCCATTGAAAGACTTTGGTCATCTTTTTTGCAGTCTTTTTGTGGCTATTGAGAAAGATATCATTTTTGAAGTCATATATTCTAAACGCATAAATAACACCTAATAAGGAAAGGAGAATGTCCATATTCATGGATAGGAAGGCTTGACCGTATAAAGTTATAAATTCTGCTTGATTTATCTCTCTTCAAAACAGTCTCTCTCAAAGTCCCAACTGGCTTTTGAAGACCTGGAAAGCAGTTATAAACAGTGAGCGGGGCTCTGCCTGCTGCTCCCTGGACGGATTTTCTATCCGTGAACCCAGATCTTTCTTCTAATTGCCTCAGCTTGAGTATCCAAGGGGTTAGTGAAGGAATTCCTTGTTTTTCAAAGTTGACTTGAATATTTGTGGCATGTTGTGTTTTACACACAGACGCCATATGTTGTTAACTCCACTCCCACCAACAAGTGAGGGCACATTCTCCTCTCTTGAATCTACAAGGCATCCTGTGATGGACTCACCATAGAGAATGATGACAATGATGCTTTTATGACTTCCAGTGCTAGACTGTGGAAGGATGCAGCTTCAGCCTGGCTCTCTCGGGACACATGCTTTGGATCCCTGAACCAACATATAGACAGTCACACTACCCTGATTAAAGGCAAAAGGAGAAGGGGGCAGCAGAGGATGAGATGGTTGGATGGCATCACCAACTCAGTGGACATGAATCTGAGCAAACTCCAGGAGTTAGTGAAGGACAGGGAAGCCTGGCATGCTGCAGTCCATCAGTTCAGTTCAGTCGCTCAGTCATGTCTGACTCTTTGTGACCCCATGGACTGCAGCACACCAGGCCATGGGGTCATAAAAGGGCGGACACGCCTTAGCAACTGAATGACAACACCCTGATGGTGTGTAGACCGTGTGGAAAGATTATGCAGAGGGAGGAACTCAGAAACACCACCTGGAGAAGCACTCAGCAGTTTGCATCTGCCCAGCCTAGGTGCCCTGGGTGAGCCCTGGAGCTGATACCAAAGAAAGAGGAGATGACCCCCACCAGAACCCACCCAGATCACAGACTGCTGAGTAAAACACGAAAAGCTTGCAGCCACCAAGCTTCGGGGTGGTTTGCAGCACAGCCATCATAACAAGAATGACATTCTCAGCCTTTTGCTTTCATCAGCTTAGTACATTCCAGGAAAAAACCTTGCAGAGCATTTAATAGAAATGCTTTGAATGGGGGATGAACATGGACATCTTTCCAACACCAAGTCTTGCCATCAGGACATGCACCACGCCAAATCCTTCTCTCCGCGTCTATTGAAGTAATATATATTTTCCTCCCACGAAATCACTGAAATGTGCTGAATTGCATATATTTTTTTCCTAAGATAAATGTCTTTGCATTCCTACCATAATCCCCCCTCTGTCAGAGGTACTTTTATGTACACTTCTGGAATTGATTTGCTAATATTTTACTTACAGTTCAGTCTATGTACATAAGAGGGATTAGTATATGATCTTTTTTTTTTTTTTCTAGGACATCAAGGTCAGAGTGAGCACGTAAAATGAACTGCCCCATTTTTCTTCTTACTCATCCAGCTGTCCATGAGGCTGAGGTCGCACTGGCTGCCCCTGTCCTGGAGGAAGGCCTGAATGGACTGACTGGGGGATGGGTGTCTGCTGACTCAAGTTGGCCCAGGTGCCCCCACGGGTCTCCATGCTGTCAGTGCATCCAGGGGCACAGCCGACTGAGACACAGATAGGCCGGGTGTGGGCGGGAGAATGACTCGAGGAGCCCCCATGTAGGTCCGTCCAACTCGAGGATGACATTGGCTGTGAGTAGCACCTGCTTTTGTCCTGGGTCCCTCTGGGTTCTTCCAGGTTTGGGACCACTTCCAGAATAAATTCCAAATAATCATTCTCTCTCCAAAAGGTGTTATCCCCATGAGTAAATCATCTGTGGGGTAAACCTCAGAGTTGATTCAATATTCTTTTCATAATACACGTTTATTTATTTGGCTGCCCCGGATCTTTGTTGCAGTATGTGGGATCTAGCTCCCTGACCTGGAATTGAACCTGTGCCCCCTGCATCGGAACTGCCGAGTGTTAGCCACTGGACCACTAGGGAAGTCTCCCAAAGTGGGTTCAGTGTTCTAACAGCAGTGTGACTTATCCGTTCCACCTTTGCACATGTGGAGCATCAGAACGAGGAATGTGAAGGAGAGGTGGGAACTGCCATCTCTCAATCAAAGCCTTCTGCCACTCCGACCATCCTGGGCTGTGTTTCTGATGCGGACTGGACCACAGGGCACTGCCATCCCATGGGCTGCGTGCCATCCACCCTGCTCCACAGACAACGCAGCAAAGCTCGAGAGGCTGTGGGGCTCACCCAGAGCTGGTGTGAAATGATGGAGCCAGGATGCAAAGCCAGACTCCCGGCTCCGGCTCCCCCAACAACACCGCCCTCTGGACGAGATTCAGGACCTGCCATTGAGCAGACCTGTCACCTCATTTTTCTCGGACCCCAGTTTGCTCTTTTGCAAATGAATGTGTGCTCTGTCGTATCTGATTCTTTTCAACCCCAGGCTCCTCTGTCCATGGGATTCCCAGGCAAGAATACTGGAGTGGGTTGCCAGTTTCTTCTCCAAGGGATCTTCCTGACTCAGGGATTGAACCCATGTCTCTTGACATTCCTGCATTGGCAGGCAGGTTCATTACCACTAGCACCGCCTGGGAGGGAAGATTAAAAAAACCCCCACCAGACTTGTTCAATTTGAACAAGCCCCTCGATTGTGCTTCCAAGATGAGCCAGGGTCATGCACACGGGGCAGGGGGACCTGGCAGAGGGTCCAGAGGTGGCCGTGGCTCCTTCCTGGCCACACCTGGGCGGGTAAGGAGGCAGGACACAGACCGGAGGAGCCACAGCCTGCGGCCTGGAGAGCAGCTCTCTGTGCAGGTGCTGACTTTCCAGCCATTACAGCAGCTCTGAGTGCATCGTGCCAGGATGGCGAGGAGGCACAGGGTGACGTCAGCTCGTTCCCAGGAGTGGTCGTAAGAAGACGTCACATGGTGAGCTGGCCAGAATGGCTCTTTCTTTGTCCCTCCAGGATGGCTGCTGCTGAGGGCAGATCCGAGGCCCCCATGTCTGGGTCAGAGTCTCCCTGGGACCAGTGGACTGGTGACCATTCTCATCAGCAAAGCTGTGGCAGCAGAGACGGTCAGCTGTGCAGAGAGCCAGCCTGTCTGAGTTCTGGCCTGTACACCAGCAGACATGCTTGTCTTTCTTATAAAGCATGAGAAACATCTTTATTTCTGTGACTGTCGATACAGTTTCCAGCCATGAACAGGCCATCTGCACTTGCCTTTAGCATCCAGTTTGGGCCCCTCCTCTTCTCTGCCCAAAATCACAGCCCCCAGCTCCGTGCTTACCACTCCCGGGCCTGCACCTGCCCATGGCTTCCCTGAGAACATATCCATGAAGGAAGAACAACATCGTATTTTGAGCACTCACATCCTGTCCCTCTGGTTGACATCTGACTTATCCAGCAGGGTGGGTTTGCCCATCTCTTTTGCATGGTGGTAGTTTAGTCATGAAGTCGTGTCCTATTCTTGTGACCCCATGGACTGTAGCCTGCCAGACTCCTCTGTCCACAGGATTCTCCAGGCAAGAATAGTGGAGTGAGTTGCCATTTCCTTCTCCAGGGGATCTTCCTGACCCAGGAATCAAACCCGGGTCTCCTGCATTTCAGGCAGATTCTTCACCAACTGAACTATGAAGGAAGCCCCCTCTTTTGCATATCTACTGTTTATGTTCAATTGCTAAGTCATATCTGACTCTGCGACCCCATGGACTGCAGCACAGACTCCTCTGTCCTCGACTATCTCCCTGAGTTTGCTCAAATTCACGTCCCCTGAGTCAGTGATGCCATCCAATCATCTCATCCTCTGTCATCCCCTTCTCCTCTTGCCCTCAATCTTTCCCAGCATCAGGGTCTCTTTGCATCAGATGGCCAAAGTATTGGAGCTTCAGCTTCAGCATCAGTCCTTCAAATGGATATTCAGGACTGATTTCCTTTAGGATTGATTGGTTTGATCTCCTTGCAGTCCAAGGGACTCTCAAGGGTCTTCTCTAGCACCACAATTTGAAAGCATCAAGTCTTCAGTGCTCAGCCTTCTTTATGGTCCAACTCCCATGTCTGTACAAGTCCTAAAGATGATCTTAACATTGTCCCGGTGATCGACACATGAGCTCATGTCACTGCACTGGAATGGAAAAACCTACCCCCACCCTACATACCATTCTGCATTCCCAGTGGTGGAGTTTTAAATAATTTGACAATGTGGAAACTTGAAAGGTGATATTTCCTTTAGATCAAGAACATGCTGCTAGATTGAAGACAGAGAGAAAGGAAATGCACAGACTGTTCCATAACATTTTGTAATATTTTTTCCTATTTCTTTTGATTTGTCTCTTTCCAATGGTTCTAAGATATATTAGGCTGCTTATTGGTCATGATGTACTTATATAAAGAGCTTTCATATCTTGTGGAGATCAGCCCGGTTCCAGCAGAAATCTATTCGTTGTGACTAAGTAAGTAAGAGCGATATTTTTGCCAGGGAGTACCTGCTACGTTGCATTAGCTTTATTTGGAGAAAAAAGGCATTTTCATGTCTAAATTGTGGTACTTTTGCTTTGCTCAGAAAACAGATTGACTGATGGATTTAAGAAATGTTCGCAGAAGCTCAAGGGATTAAAGCAAGTAATATCTATATGTGCCTGCTATGAGAAAATAAATTAAATAAAGCCATTACATTGGTTACTTTCGATTTAACAAAATTTCTCTTTTTTCAGAAATTTTGTTTTTCTTCAAAATGAAGATTGAATAAATATAATTTACATGGGGGTGCATGAGTGCTAAGTCACTTCAGTTACGTCTAACTCTTATAGTCTGTAGCCCAGCAGGCTCCTCTGTCCATGGGATTCTCCAGGCAAGAATACTGGAGTGGGTTGTCATTTTCTTCTCCAGGGGATCTTCCCAATCCAGGGATCAGACCCAGGTCTCTAACATCTCCTGCAGTGGCAGGCAGGTTCTTTTCCATTAGCAAATGCTTCTAAAATCAGAAAAGGCTAATAGAGAAGATACAGTATCATGACTCCACAAGGTATTGCCTACATGAAGTTTAACCTTTAGCAATTCAAGAATCCTTCTCAACAGTAAAGACTCCATTCAACAAGGTAAGACATTGCTTCAAGAGGCTGAACTAGAAGACAGAAGCAGCATATCAGTAAAATCAGAAGATGTACCATGTATGTACCTGCAGGTCACTTAGGTGGCCTTTCTGAGCCTCCCCATCCCCAACCTCATCGCCATGGAGATAAGAAAAAAACACAGGTGACAAAGAGTTCATTCAACGGTGCTTGTTATTGGCATCTTCGCTGCTACCATGATGATGATTAAACTCAAACAACAGAGACATAAAGAAGGAAAAGCACACTGAGCCCGCCTCCTGGACCCACAGCTGCTCGCTAGCGCCCTGTTGCTGCTCCTGTGGTGACGCTGCCTCCATTCCCCTCTCCAGGAGGCCCACTTTAAGCTGTCTGGAAGCTGGGGTTTTCTCTTTATTAATTTTTATTTTATATCGGAGTAGAGTTGGTTTTGGAGAAGGCAATGGCAACCCACTCCAGTACCCTTGCCTGGAAAATCCCATGGACAGAGGAGCCTGGTGGGCTACAGTCCATGGGGTTGCAAAGAGTCGGACAGAACTGAAGAGGCTGATTATGCACATACATGTTTCTATTCTTTTTCAGATTCTTTTCCCAAGTAGGTTATCATAGAGTGTTGGGCAGAGTTCCTGATGCTATACAACAGGTCCTTGTTGATTATCTAATTTACATCCAGTATTGTGTGATTTCCTCCATAACACGGTATCATTTCTCTTCCAGGAGCATCTTCATCTTTCTTTCAGATTAGCCTAAACTGAGGGAGGTAAGGATGCCTCCTGTCCAGGTTGTGTGCAGCCAGCAGGACAGAGAGCGTCCCAGGAGCCCCAGCCCCACCTGCCAAATGTACTGGGGAGATGTGGCAGAAACATCCACTAGGTCACTTTAGCTCCTTGGGAAGGAAAATTCCTGCCACCCGCACCTGGGGATGAGAACTGTCTGGAAGCTGTCCCTCCCTCTGGGTCTCTCTCCTCCTGTGCTCTGCCGGCCTCATGTGACCTGGAGCCCATGAGCCATTCAGTGTCGCTGATACCAAGACCTCTCCAAGCCTCCCTCCTGTCCTCCCTAAGCCTCCCTCCCATCCTCCCTAAGCCTCCCTCCCATCCTCCCTAAGCCTGCCTCCCATACTCCCTAAGCCTCCCTCCCATTCTCCCTGGCCCTCCGCCTCTCAGGTGCCCTGGGCCCCGAAGCCCTCTCCCACTACCTCACCCTCTTGTGCTCCACTGAGCCCTCTCATATTCTGCTCCAGGGTATTGTTGCCATAAACCATGTGCTGCCAGAATTCAAACAGGAAAGAAGGTGAGTCATGACCTGTGAGATGACTCAGTGCCACACTGGAGACAAGCATCGCTCAGCCCTGGCTGCTCCCACCAGGCTGGGAGCCTCACAGCAGAATGCATCCCAGCTCTGACAGCAAGCACAGTGAGACCAATAACCAGTGGTTTCACACACGAGCTATTCCCAGGCTGAACAAAGCACTTCATGTGAATTATCTACTTTAACCTCACTGTGAAGAGGCTGGCCTGGGCAACCCCAGGATGGGGGTGCCCTGGTGGGTAGCCACAGCTTGTGGCTTCCCTAAAGGACACTCATGAACAGGACAGTCTGAGTCGGGCCCCTCTCTGCTTTCCCCAGGGGAGCAAAAGAAAGTGACAAACAACAACCCCCATCTGGGCGTCAGCCCGGACAAAAGGCCTGAGGTTTTGGGCAAGTCATTCATTCCTGTTACTAAAGTGAAATTGCACTAGAAAAGCTTCATTGTTTACTTTTGTAAGGCTACTAGGTCTTTGGGGGCTTATATTTTGCATGGAGAGAGTTTCACTAAATGAGATGTCACTGTCTTCCCTTGAAGCAGAAACAGGTATCAGCATTGTTGTTCAGTCGCTAAATTGTGCCCAACTCTCTGTGACCCCATGGATTGCAAAACCCCAGGCTCCCCTGTCCTCCACTCTCTACTGGAATTTGCTCAGATTCATGTCCATTGAGTTGGTAACGCTATCTAACCATCTCATCCTCTGCTGCCCACTTCTTCTTTTGACTGCAGTCTTTCACAGCACAATAAGTATCAGCAAAATCATCGACAAATACTTATTTCACTGTCTATCCCACTTGACTTCCAGGACTAGTGTGTTATAAACCTATGCTGCTACTTATACATCCAACCCTCCCCTTTCTGCAAATGTAGGGTGGCACTTCCTCCCTCTCTGAAGCCAGACAAGGTCACCTGACTCACTGTGGCCACTGAACTGTGAACAGAGGGAGCTGTGTTCCCTCCAGACAGATATCTTTGAAAATGAAGACCAGATTCACCATTTCCCCTTCCCCTTCGTCTCATAGCTGGGAATGCCCCAGAGCCACCACCCACTGTGTTGGGACATAAGCTTGAGCAAGAAATATACCTCTGAGAGTTGGAGTGGGGGTGTTTGTTATGGAGCATGATCCAGACTGCCTGGCCGATACACTGAACATCTTTCATGTCCCAGGCACAGTTCTAGGCTCATGAGATGCAGCTGTAAACAAAGCAACTGGTTAGACCAGCTGTTGTCAGACAGAAGCAAGGCTGCCTGGACAGAAAGCAGCAGCTGGGGTTTTCTGGAGGCTGGTTGAGGAACTAAAGGAAGGGGAAGAGACATCCCAAGACACTGGGCTTGGAGCGCTAGGGTCACAAAGCGTCTGCACCCACGTGCAGCCAGCAGAGAGAACCCAGCTTCCTTTCCATGTCACGCTGCTCAGACAACATACTACACATTCACTGCCGATGTGTGGATGGCACGTGCGCTGGCCAGTCCATCCACAAAGAGGAGAATAATGACTTATGAGACTCAGCTCTTACGTGCAGTCCAGAGATACTCCTCCGAGTGGGTCATCTCCTGTGCACAGACCAGGCCTGAGCACACCTTCACCAGAAATGAAACTACCTGGACGAAGCCCTCACCCAAGCATGATTCATGTTCTCAGTCAGTTCCACGCTGCACAGCTGTTGGCTTATCAAGCCTGCAGTTCTGAACCTGGGCCAAGACCCAGGAAGAATTGATGCCGATGAGAGAAGTAAGGAAACTGAGCAGAGAGTGGACAGACCACAGCTGCCCTGGCCCCACACCTGCATGTTCTCTGTGGTGTCAGCTAAACCTGGACCTCGTCCATTCTTTTATTAAATGTGTATATTTATTTAAAGTCTCTAGAAATCTCTCACCCCCTAATCACTCACTTGGCACAACATACTATTGATAAGGCAGCAGTTAAACAACTAGCATTTTGCATCCTGAAATGAACATCTCAAAATGCACAGTCCTTTCTGATTCTATTTCTAATTATCACACTATATACAACCCAAGATGAGGGTGAATTGACAAAATATTCAAACAAGCCAGTGGTTCGTAGAATACATTAAAAATTCCATTTAAACTGTTAGTTAGGCTGTACACATTTGTAAACGTAAACATTAACCCTCAGGAAAAATATTTTTTGAAGTGTAGTATAATTGAAAATTCCACAGTCATAAATAAGAGAGCAGGGATCGTTCCACAGAAGGGCACCCTATCTCTGTAAACTTAAGAAGAACACTTCCACAGAGTCTCGGCTGCTCTGAGTCCCTGGAAAGCCCTGCTTGCATTCTCTCCTCCACGCAGGCGTGATGTGTGCCTCTGTTCTTCTAGGAGAAGGCTGTGCCCCGAAGACAAAAGTCCGGCTCACTCACCTCAGCACACCCTCCTGTGGCCCGGCTAGTCCTCCTTCAGGTGGCGGGAGCTGAGGTCAGCTGAACTGATTGAAATTCAACAGTGTGCAGTTAAACTGGACTGGATGAAGTCAAACCGAAAGTATACACGTTGTGCTCTGATGCCTGTGGATTTCCATCTTAGAAGCTAAGTCACTTCAGTCGTGGCCTACTCTTCACAACCCCATGGACTGCAGCATGTCAGGCTTCCCTGACCTTCACTGTCTCTCAGAGTTTGCTCAAACTCGTGTCCATCGTGTCGGTGATGTCATCCAATCATCTCATCCTCTGTTGCCCGCTTCTCCTCCTGCCTTCCATCTTTCCCAGCATCAGGGTCTTTTCCAGTGAGGCAGTTCTTCGCATCAGGTGGCCAAAGTACTGGAGTTTCAGCTTCAGCATCAGTCCTTCCAGTGAATATTCAGGGTTGATTTCCTTTAGGACTGGTTGGATCTCCTTGCAATCCAAGGGATTCTCAAGAGTCTTCTCCAACACCACAAGTTGAAGGCATCAGTTCTTCAGGACTCAGCCTTCTTTATGGTCCAACTCTCACATCCATACATGACTACTGTACTGAAATATAATATTCAACATTTTAAATACAATATTAGTGATCCTCCAATCACCAATTCTTGGTATATTCTTGCCACTTTCCTTCTATTTATTTCCTTACATCACTTCTACTATATTCTCTACTGACATTCATTGGAAATGGACACAAGTTATTTTTGATAATAAAGATAAATAATTAATAATCAAAACAGAACAAATATTTAAATTATCTTAGAGCTGCTGGGCAAGAAAAGCCGTGGTGTATATCCAAATGTTGTGATAAATCCCTTTGTTTCTTCAGATCATGTCAAAACACAAACTAAACACGTGTAACAAATTATATTGGGAAGAGAAGGCTACATTTTAAAATTGAGGAAAGACGGATTTGACAAACAGTATTAAAGAATTTCCCAAAGGCCAACAAATTAATGATCTATAAATAGGATCCACAGTCCCATGCTTCATCAGATTCTCTAATTAATTAGTTAATTAATCCATCTCTCTTCATGAGATAGATCAGTTAATAAGAAGGACAGAGAAGGGAGAAGGAAGGGAATTACTGTGATGTGAGTATACACTGTGTACAAAGTCGCTGTGTGTACAGTAATCCACATGTCGTAACTCTAGGGAGTAGGTTTCATCATTCTCACTTTATAGATGAGATCATTTTACTGAGCTCAGAAATAAGTGACTCAGCCAACATCATGAAGTCACAAGAAGTCATCCATGTTTCATCCAACTACAAGTGATTTCCTCTGCAAACTCCACAGTGCCCATTAAATCTACAATAATTTCAAGTGTTCTAGATTCTTCAGATTTTTATAATATCTCATTCCTCCAGTGAATGACTCTATCATGTTATTATTACCTCTATTAGTTCCCTAGGACTCATGTAACTGTGGGTAGTAATCAGCATAAGTTTTGCCCATTTGGGGAATAAAGAAATTGGGGTCAAGAGATTTAGGTGCCCAGGCTGGGTCCAGCCCTGTGTTGCAGAGCAGAACCAGATCGTAGATCTTCTACCCTCAGGATGTGATCATACTGCTCACGTTCTAAACACCTGTCCTACAGATTAATGAGAGTTAACATTTCTTGCAAAGATGAGCACAATAAAGGACAGAAATGGTATGGCCCTAACAGAAGCAGAAGATATTAAGAAGAGGTGGCAGGAATGCACAGAAGAAGATCTTCATGACCCAGATAACCACGATGGTGTGGTCACTCACCTAGAGACAGACATCCTGGAATGCAAAGTCAAGTGGGCCTTAGGAAGCATCACTGTGAACAAAGCTAGTGGAGATGATGGAATTTCAGTTGAGCTATTTCAAGTCCTAAAAGATGATGCTGTGAAAGTGCTGCACTCAATATGCCAGCAAATTTGGAAAATTCAGCAGTGGCTACAGGACTGGAAAAGGTCAATTTTCATTCCGATCCCAAAGAAAGGCAATGCCAAAGAATGCTCAAACTACCACACAATTGTACTCATCTCACATGCTAGCAAAGTAATGCTCAAAATTCTCCAAGCCAGGATTCAACAGTACATGTACTGAGAACCTCCAGGTGTTCAAGCTGATTTTTTTTTTTTTTTTTAGTTTTTATTTTTTAAATTTTAAAATTTTTAATTCTTACATGCATTCCCAAACATGAACCCCCCTCCCACCTCCCTCCCCATAACATCTTTCTGGGTCATCCCCATGCACCAGCCCCAAGCATGCTGTATCCTGCGTCAGACATAGACTGGCGATTCAATTCACATGATAGTATACATGTTAGAATGTCATTCTCCCAAATCATCCCACCCTCTCCCTCTCCCTCTGAGTCCAAAAGTCCGTTATACACATCTGTGTCTCTTTCCCTGTCTTGCATACAGGGTCGTCATTGCCATCTTCCTAAATTCCATATATATGTGTTAGTATACTGTATTGGTGTTTTTCTTTCTGGCTTACTTCACTCAGTATAATCGGCTCCAGTTTCATCCATCTCATCAGAACTGATTCAAATGAATTCTTTTTAACGGCTGAGTAATACTCCATTGTGTATATGTACCACAGCTTTCTTATCCATTCATCTGCTGATGGACATCTAGGTTGTTTCCATGTCCTGGCTATTATAAACAGTGCTGCGATGAACATTGGGGTACATGTGTCTCTTTCAATTCTGGTTTCCTCGGTGTGTATGCCCAGAAGTGGGATTGCTGGGTCATAAGGTAGTTCTATTTGCAATTTTTAAGGAATCTCCACACTGTTCTCCATAGTGGCTGTACTAGTTTGCATTCCCACCAACAGTGTAGGAGGGTTCCCTTTTCTCCACACCCTCTCCAGCATTTATTGCTTGTAGATTTTTGGATCGCAGCCATTCTGACTGGCGTGAAGTGGTACCTCATTGTGGTTTTGATTTGCATTTCTCTAATAATGAGTGATGTTGAGCAGCTTTTCATGTGTTTGTTAGCCATCCGTATGTCTTCTTTGGAGAAATGTCGATTTAGTTCTTTGGCCCATTTTTTGATTGGGTCGTTTATTTTTCTGGAGTTGAGCTGCATAAGTTGCTTGTATATTTTTGAGATTAGTTGTTTGTCAGTTGCTTCATTTGCTATTATTTTCTCCCATTCAGAAGGCTGTCTTTTCACCTTGCTTATATTTTCCTTTGTTGTGCAGAAGCTTTTAATTTTAATTAGATCCCATTTGTTTATTTTTGCTTTTATTTCCAGAATTCTGGGAGGTGGATCATAGAGGATCCTGCTGTGATTTATGTCTGAGAGTGTTTTGCCTATGTTCTCCTCTAGGAGTTTTATAGTTTCTGATCTTACATTTAGATCTTTAATCCATTTTGAGTTTATTTTTGTGTGCGGTGTTAGAAAGTGATCTAGTTTCATTCTTTTACAAGTGGTTGACCAGTTTTCCCAGCACCACTTGTTAAAGAGATTGTCTTTACTCCATTGTATATTCTTGCCTCCTTTGTCAAAGATAAGGTGTCCATATGTGTGTGGATTTATCTCTGGGCTTTCTATTTTGTTCCATTGATCTATATGTCTGTCTTTGTGCCAGTACCATACTGTCTTGATGACTGTGGCTTTGTAGTAGAGCCTGAAGTCAGGCAAGTTGATTCCTCCAGTTCCATTCTTCTTTCTCAAGATTGCTTTGGCTATTCGAGGTTTTTTGTATTTCCATACAAATCTTGAAATTATTTGTTCTAGTTCTGTGAAAAATGTGGCTGGTAGCTTGATAGGGATTGCATTGAATTTGTAAATTGCTTTGGGTAGTATACTCATTTTCACTATATTGATTCTTCCGATCCATGAACATGGTATATTTCTCCATCTTTTAGTGTCCTCTTTGATTTCTTTCATCAGTGTTTTATAGTTTTCTATATATAGGTCTTTAGTTTCTTTAGGTAGATATATTCCTAAGTATTTTATTCTTTTCGTTGCAATGGTGAATGGAATTGTTTCCTTAATTTCTTTTCTACTTTCTCATTATTCGTGTATAGGAATGCAAGGGATTTCTGTGTGTTGATTTTATATCCTGCAACTTTACTATATTCATTGATGAGCTCTAGTAATTTTCTGGTGGAGTCTTTAGGGTTTTCCATGTAGAGGATCATGTCATCTGCAAACAGTGAGAGTTTTACTTCTTCTTTCCAATTTGGATTCCTTTTATTTCTTTTTCTGCTCTGATTGCTATGGCCAAAACTTCCAGAACTATGTTGAATAGTAGCGGTGAAAGTGGACACCCTTGTCTTGTTCCTGACTTTAGGGAAATGCTTTCAATATTTCACCATTGAGGATAATGTTTGCTGTGGGTTTGTCATAGATAGCTTTGATTATGTTGAGGTATGTTCCTTCTATTCCTGCTTTCTGGAGAGTTTTTATCATAAATGGATGTTGAATTTTGTCAAAGGCCTTCTCGGCATCTATTGAGATAATCATATGGTTTTTATTTTTCAATTTGTTAATGTGGTGAATTACATTGATTGATTTGCGGATATTGAAGAATCCTTGCATCCCTGGGATAAAGCCCACTTGGTCATGGTGTATGATCTTTTTAATGTGTTGTTGGATTCTGATTGCTAGAATTTTGTTGAGGATTTTTGCATCTATGTTCATCAGAGATATTGGCCTGTAGTTTTCTTTTTTGTGACATCTTTGTCAGGTTTTGGTATTAGGGTGATGGTGGCCTCATAGAATGAGTTTGGAAGTTTACCTTCCTCTGCAATTTTCTGGAAGAGTTTGAGAAGGATAGGTGTTAGCTCTTCTCGAAATTTTTGGTAGAATTCAGCTGTGAAGCCATCTGGACCTGGGCTTTTGTTTGCTGGAAGATTTCTGATTACAGTATCAATTTCCGTGCTTGTGATGGGTCTGTTAAGATTTTCGATTTCTTCCTGGTTCAGTTTTGGAAAATTGTACTTTTCTAAGAATTTGTCCATTTCTTCCACGTTGTCCATTTTATTGGCATAGAACTGCTGATAGTAGTCTCTTATGATCCTTTGTATTTCTGTGTTGTCTGTTGTAATCTCTCCATTTTCATTTCTAATTTTATTGATCTGATTTTTCTCTCTTTGCTTCTTGATGAGTCTGGCTAATGGTTTGTCAATTTTATTTATCCTTTCAAAGAACCAGCTTTTGGCTTTGTTGATTTTTGCTATGGTCTCTTTTGTTTCTTTTGCATTTATTTCTGCCCTAATTTTTAAGATTTCTTTCCTTCTACTAACTCTGGGGTTCTCCAACTCTTCCTTTTCTAGTTGCTTTAGTTGTAGAGTTAGGTTATTTATTTGACTTTTTTCTTGTTTCTTGAGGTATGCCTGTATTGCTATGAACTTTCCTCTTAGCACTGCTTTTATAGTGTCCCACAGGTTTTGGGTTGTTGTGTTTTCATTTTCATTCGTTTCTATGCATATTTTGATTTCTTTTTGATTTCTTCTGTGATTTGTTGGTTATTCAGAAGTGTGTTGTTCAACCTCCATATGTTGGAATTTTTAATAGTTTTTCTCCTGTAATTGAGATCTAATCTTAATGCATTATGGTCAGAAAAGATGCTTGGAATGATTTCGATTTTTTTGAATTTATCAAGTTTAGATTTATGGCCCAGGATGTGATCTATCCTGGAGAAGGTTCCATGAGCACTTGAAAAAAGGTGAAATTCGTTGTTTTGGGGTGAAATGTCCTATAGATATCAATTAGGTCTAACTGATCTAATGTATCATTTAAAGTTTGTGTTTCTTTGTTAATTTTCTGTTTAGTTGATCTGTCCATAGGTGTGAGTGGGGTATTAAAGTCTCCCACTATTATTGTGTTATTGTTGATTTCTCCTTTCATACTTGTTAGCATTTGTCTTACATATTGTGGTGCTCCTATATTGGGTGCATATATATTTATAATTGTTATATCTTCTTCTTGGATTGTTCCTTTGATCATTATGTAGTGGCCTTCTTTGTCTCTTTTCACAGCCTTTGTTTTAAAGTCTATTTTATCGGATATGAGTATTGCCACTCCTGCTTTCTTTTGGTCTCTATTCGCGTGGTATATCTTCTTCCAGCCCTTCACTTTCAGTCTGTATGTGTCCCTTGTGTTGAGGTGGGTCTCTTGTAAGCAGCATATAGAGGGGTCTTGTTTTTGTATCCATTCTGCCAGTCTTTGTCTTTTGGTTGGGGCGTTCAACCCATTTACGTTTAAGGTAATTATTGATAAGTATGATCCCATTGCCATTTACTTTATTGTTTTGGGTTCGGGTTTAAACACCCTTTTCGTGTTTCCTGTCTAGAGGATATCCTTTAGAATTTGTTGGAGAGCTGGTTTGGTGGTGCTGAATTCTCTCAGCTTTTGCTTGTCTGTAAAGCTTTTGATTTCTCCTTCGTATTTGAATGAGATCCTTGCTGGGTACAGTAATCTGGGCTGTAGGTTATTGTCTTTCATCACTTTTAGTATGTCTTGCCATTCCCTCCTGGCCTGAAGAGTTTCTATTGACAGATCAGCTGTTATCCTTATGGGAATCCCCTTGTGTGTTATTTGTTGTTTTTCCCTTGCTGCTTTTAATATTTGTTCTTTGTGTTTGATCTTTGTTAATTTGATTAATATGTGTCTTGGGGTGTTTCGCCTTGGGTTTATCCTATTTGGGACTCTCTGTGTTTCTTGGACTTGGGTGATTATTTCCTTCCCCATTTTAGGGAAGTTTTCAACTATTATCTCCTCAAGGATTTTCTCATGATCTTTCTTTCTGTCTTCTTCTTCTGGGACTCCTATAATTCGAATGTTGGAGCGTTTCATATTGTCCTGGAGGTCTCTGAGATTGTCCTCGTTTCTTTTAATTCGTTTTTCTTGTTTCCTCTCTGATTCATTTATTTCTACCATTCTATCTTCTATTTCACTAATCCTATCTTCTGCCTCCGTTATTCTACTATTTGTTGCCTCCAGAGTGTTTCTGATCTCATTTATTGTGTTATTCATTATATTTTGACTCTTTTTATTTCTTCTAGGTCCTTGTTAAACCTTTCTTGCATCTTCTCAATCCTTGTCTCTAGGCTATTTATCTGTGTTTCCATTTTGATTTCAAGATTTTGGATCATTTTCACTATCAATATTCGGAATTCCTTCTCCGGTAGATTCCCTACTTCTTCCTCTTTTGTTTGGTTTGGTGAGCAACTCTCCTGTTCCTTTACCTGCTGAGTATTCTTCTGTCTCTTCATCTTGGTTATATTGCTGTGTTTGGGGTGGCCTTTTTATATTCTGATAATTTGTGGAGTTCTCTTTATTATGGAGCTTCCTCACTTTGGGTGGGGTTCTATCAGTGGCTTGTCAAGGTTTCCTGGTTAGGGAGGCTTGTGTTGGAGTTTTGGTGGGTGGAGCTGGGTTTCTTCTCTCTGGAGTGCAGTGGAGTGACCCGTAATGGGTTATGAGACATCAAAGGTTTGGGGATAATTTTGAGCTGCCTGTATATTGAGGCTCAGGGGAGTATTCCTGTGTTGCTGGAGAATTTGGATGGTATCTCTTGTTTTGGAACTTGTTGGCCCTTGGGTGGAGCTTGGTTTTGGTGTAGGTATGAAGGCATTTGATGAGCTTCTATTGCTTAATGTTCCCTGAATTCAAGAGTTCTCTAATGTTTTCAGGCTTTGGGTTTAAGCTTCCTGCTTCTGGTTTTCAGTTTTATTTTTACAGTAGCCTCTAGACTTCTCCATCTATACAGCACCGATGATAAAACATCTAGGTTAAAGATGAAAAGTTTCTCCACATTGAGGGACACTCAGAGAGGTTCACTGAGTTACAAGGAGAAGAGATGATGGAGGGGGTAGTTAGAGGTAACTGGAATGAGATGCGGTGAGATCAAGAGAGGAGAGAGCAAGCTAGCCAGTAGTCACTTCCTTATGTGCGCTCTATAGTCTGGACCGCTCAGAGGTATTTACAGAGTTATACGGGGAAGAGGAGAGGGGGAAGTAGACAGAGGTGACCAGGAGGATAAGAGAGAGGAATGAGTAGGAGAGAGACAAATCCTGCCAGTAACCAGTTCCTTAGGTGTTCTCTACTGTCTGGAACACACAGAGATTCACAGAGTTGGATAGAGAAGAGATGGGGGAGAAAAGAGACAGAGGCCACCTGGTGGAGAAAAAGGAGAGGCCAGAGGAGGAGAGAGTGGTCAAGCCAGTAATCTCGCTCTCAGGTAAACTTGGTTAGTGAAGTTTGGGTTTTTAAATGTACAAAATTGACAACAAAACCTAAGAGCAAAGATTAAAAATCTGGAGTAGAGGTTGGATTTTCAAAGATACAATATTAAAGAAAAGCAGAAGGAAAAAGGAAGAAAGGAAAAAAAAAAGAATTATTAAAAAACAAACAAACAAAAAAAACAAAAACAAAACAAAACACCAACAACCATCCAAAGAGCATATATGGTGTTTGCCTTAAAAAAAAAAAAAGTCTTTTTTTTTAAAAAATAGTAATACTAGGTTATAGAAATAAAAATTAGAGGAGAAATAGAAGACTTAACAATTAAAAAAACTCGGAAAAATGAAAAGAAAAAGAAAAGCAAAAAAAGAATGATTTTAAAAATATTAAAAAATTAAAAATATATCTGGCTCTTCTCTGATGTTATGGGCCATGTGGGCTCACTTCCAAGGTGGTTCCCTCTGTTTAACTTCTTCTGTTTGCTGGTTTTTAGGCTCACTAGTTCAGTCGCGCTGTGGGGAGGGGGGATGCTGCAAACAAATAGCACTGTCGTGTGCACACAGTATCTCTGCCCCGCTTGACCTGTCCTTTCTCGCGGCGCACAAACCGCTCCGGCTCTACGATGCTCAGCCGGGAACCGTCTGGGGCCGGCCCTAGGCTGCGTGCACTTCCCCAGTCCAAGCCGCTCAGGTTCGGCCCTCAGGCAGCCCTCAGAGGCACAGATGCGGCTGGGACTGCGCTTTGTGCCCTTCCCAGGTCCGAGTAGCTCAGGAGTTTGGCGAGCGCGCGGCTTGTCACCTTTTCCGCCGCTGCCGCTCAGCTCTCTGGGTGGACCGCTGGCGCACCCTGTGAGGCAGACTGTGACTGTCCAGCACCCCCAGAAGTCTTAGCAAAGGAGCCTGCTTGCAGTTAGGTAAGTAAAGTCTCTCCGGGTCTGCAATTGCCCCTTTCCAGTCCTTACAGCTCTGGCTGCCTGTCCCCGGCGGGGAATGGTCTGCAGCCGGCTTTTTCCGCTCCGTCCTTTGTTCTGTGCTCGGTCCTGGCGGTGTCTTATGTTCGAGCTTTTCCCGTGGTAGCTATCCCACAGTCTGGTTTGCTAGCCCAAGTTAGATCGTTCTGGTTGCGCGTGGGGCGTTCCTGCCCGATTCTTACAAAGCTCTGCAGCCCGCGCCTCCCGCGCGTCCCTGCCCTGCCCCCACTTCCCAATGGCGGATGCAGGCGTCTGTGCTGCTTTTCCGCTGGGGGAGTTACTGGTGGGCTTGTAATCTCTTGATTTTAATTATTTATCTATTTTTCCTTCCTGTTATGTTGCCCTCTGTGTTTCCAAGGCTCGCCACAGACTCGGCAGGGAGAGTGTTTCCTGGTGTTTGGAAACCTCTCTTCTTAAAATTCCCTTCCCGGACGGGCTTCCCTTCCCGGGACGGAGCTCCTCCCACCTCCTTTGTCTCCTTTTTCGTCTTTTATATTTTTTCCTACCTGTTTTTGAAGACAATGGTCTGCTTTTCTGGTTGCCTGATGTCCTCTGCCAGCCTACAGAAGTTGTTTTGTGGAGTTTGCTTGGCGTTGAAATGTTCTTTTGAGGAATTTGTGAGGGAGAACGTGATCTTCCCGTCCTATTCCTCCGCCATCTTTTCGACAACCCAAGCTGATTTAGAAAGACAGAGGAACCAGAGATCAAATTTCCAGCATCCACTGGATCATAGAAAAAGCAAGAGAGTTCCAGAAAAACATCTACTTCTGATTTATTGACTATGCTAAAGCCTTTGACTGTGTGGGCAACAACAAATTGTGGAAACTTCTTCAAGAGATGGGAATACCAGACCACTTGACCTGCCTCTTGAGAAATCTGCATGCAGTTCACGAAGCAACAGTTAGAACTGGACATGGAACAACAGACTGGTTCAATAGCAGACTTATCTTTGAAGGTGGATAAAAGTTTTTCCAGTAGTCAAGTATGGATGTGAAAGTTGGACCATAAAGAAAGTTGAGCACTGAAGAACTGATGCTTTTGAGCTGTGGTGTTGGAGAAGACTCTTGAGAGTCCCTTGAACTATAAGGAGATCAAACCAGTCAGTCCTAAAGGAAATCAACTCTAAATATTCACTGAAAGGACTGATGCTGAAGCTCTAATATTTAGGACACCTGATATGAAGAAGTGACTCTTTGGTAAAGACCCTGATGCTGGGAAAGATTGAAGGCAGGTAGAAAAGGATACGACAGAGGATGAGATGGTTGGATGATATCACCAACTCATGGGACATGAGTTTGAGCAAGCTCCAGGAATTGGCGATGGACAGTGAAGCCTGGCATGCTGCAGTCCATTGGGTCACAAAGGGCCGGACATGACTAAGTGACGGAAATGAACTGAATTGAACTGTGCCCCCAAAGGCCCGCCTTCCGGCCGCCCACGCCAAGAAGGATGGGACGGAATATGTGTGACGGCAGGTTATGCTGCCCAGTGTTCTTACACCATAGCCCATGCCTCTTTCCCCAACTCTGAAATTACTCATATATTCCATTTTAAAGATCTGAGTAAGTCCTCAGGATTAAATCCAGAGTCCTCTCCCTCAGATGCAATTCCAATGTTTCCAACCCGTGCCCCGTCTCCTAAGCTTTATGAAAATCCCCTGCCTCTTGGCTGTTCAAAAGATAGTAAAGTCCAGAAAATCTAAAAATTCCTGGAAATAGGAGGTTAAGTGAAATTCTGATGGCCTCCAAAAACAGTTAAGACTCAAGTGGAAAGTTCAAGTTGCTGCTGACCTGCCTGTCCCCAAGTCCCTGAAAGCCCAGTGCTGCCCCCACCTCAATGCAGACTGACATATTTCCAATGACTATGAGGATGAATATTCAGCAGCGTAAACACCATTGGCATTTCCTAAATCAATATTAATGGAAGCCCTCAGGCAATCAATACACAAAGGGGAAAGCTAGAGCAATGCAGCTTCTGCTACAAATAGCAGCAGCACCCCCAACCTCTAAGGAACTCAGATTTTCACAAACTCTCTTCCTTGACATGAGTTAAACCTTCAAAGTGTATGAGTAGGATTTCCATCTTTTCATATGTAGTCATTCTCACAGAGGACCACTCTCAACACCCCTAACACAAATACACCCAGCCTGCCACACACGGGAGACTTTGGTTAAACGACCAATAAGCTAAGTGGGCTATCATTGCTCTGTCTTTTACCGTTCGTAAGTTTAACCAAGTTCTATCAGGTCACTTTAATAAACCTGACCCTCACACCTATGAGCAGTCGAGTGGGTAAAACAAAGGCCTCAGAGCCAATAGGAGCTCACCCAGACTGCACAGGTAACCAGCCCTTTAACCTCCCTGGGTGCCCATATTCTCACCTGGAGATAGAGATTGCTTGGAGCAGCTCGCAGGCCTGCAGCGAGGGGTCAATGAAACTGTGGAAATGGACTTGGCACAGGCCCTGCACAGAGGAAGGGTCCAATTAGTGGTAACGACTCCGGCAAACCTGTCGGAATACACTGACTCAGGAAACAGAGTGATTGGCTTCCTCCTCACTTTAAAGGCAATGTGGTGGCATGGATGATGTGGAAGGTGGGGATGGTGTAGACGGTGCGGGTGGTGTGGGCCGTGGGGATGGTGTAGACGGTGCGGGTGGTGTGGGCCGTGGGGATGGTGTAGACGGTGCGGGTGGTGTGAGCCGTGGGGATGGTGTAGACGGTGCGGGTGGTGTGAGCCGTGGGGATGGTGTAGACGGTGCGGGTGGTGTGGGCCGTGGGGATGGTGTGGATGGCGTAGACAGCCTGGGTGCTGTGAGTGGTGAGGATGGTGGGGATGGTGTAGACAGTGCAGGCGGAGTGAAATCTGTGGATGGCGTAGACAGTGCGGGTGGAGTGAGTGGAGAGGTTGGTGGGGATGGTATAGACAGTGTGGGTGGAGTGAAATCTGTGGGTGGTGTAGACAGTGCGCATGGAGTGAGTGGTGAGGATGGTGTAGACAGCGTGGGTGGAGTGAGTGGTGGGGATGGTGTGGGTGGTGTAGACAGTGAGGATGCTGTGAGTGGTGGGGATGATGAGGATGGTGTAGACAGTGAGGACGCTGTGAGTGGTGGGGATGGTGTGGGTGGTGTAGACAGTGCGGGTGGAGTGCATGGTGTGGACGGTGTAAACTGCGTGGATCTGGGGACAGTGTGAGCGAGCACAGGCCTTACAGAGGAGGTGCGGGGAGGAAAGAGGGCCGGGCCCATGCTGACCAGGAACTGTCCTACTGGCTTCTTGGTTTTTTTCCACCCGTCTTCTCATTCACATCCTTGGTCTTACACTTTGGGGAAATTTCAAGAAAGAACTCCCATTTACAAGATCTTAGGGCTCTCCAGGGAATGCTGAAGTTAGGGTAAAAAGCATTAAAAGGGGGGGGTCAATTACACAAACCTGAGGCTCCTGCTCATCTTAAGACTGTCATTTTCTAGGTTCTGTGCTAGGCGCCTCTGTCCAGGGGATTCCCCAGGCAAGAATACTGGCTTGGGTTACCATGCCCTCCTCCAGAGGATCTTCCTGACCCAGGGATCGAACCCACATTTCCTGCATTGCAGGCAGATTCTTTACGACTGAGCCACCAGGAAAGCCCAACAGTGTCATATGAAAGTTATATATGAAAGTTCACAGTCTTGAATTAACTAATGTTGCTGTTTCCAGGATGAATTTCTTGTTTGTGTTAGCAAAAAAAATTTTCTTTATGGGGATAAAAGAAAAAAATGCACTAGTTCTCGATCTAAATTGCTATGAGGAGAAAATATCCTGAATTGAATAACTCAGGACCCACTCCTTTCCCAAGAGAAAGCAGGTTACTTATGAGAAATAAGCTTGAAATCTCTGCACCTGGAGCTGCTTCCACAGGCTTTGTCCTGACCAGGTGGTGGATGGAAAAAAGGGGGAAAAAAAAAAAAAAAAAGCTGATCCTCTGTTGGTGGGTAAACAGCGACATCCAGTGGTCAATTAAATTTACCAATCACATTCTTGCAATTAATTCAACTTCATAGAAAAAACTGAAGTTGGTTTAAAACTCAAAATTAAAATAAATAATATCAAGGCATCCAGTCCCATCAGTTCAAGGCAAATAGAAGGGTAAAATGTGGAAGCAGTGATAGATTTCCTTTTCTTGGGCTCTAAAATCACTGCGGATGGCGATTGCAGCCAAGAAATCAGATGATTTATTCTTGGAAGGAAAGGTATGACAAACCTAGACAGTGTATTAAAAGCAAAGACATCATATTACAGGTAAACATCTGTTAAGTCAGGACTATGGTCTTTCCAGTAGTCATGCATGGATGTGAGAGTTGCCCCATAAAGAAGGCAGAGTGCCAAAGAATTGTTTCTTTCAAACCGTGTTGCTGGAGAAGACTCGTGAGAGTCCCTTGGAGATCAAACCAGTCAAGCCTAAAGGAAATCAACCCTGAATACTCACTGGAAGGACTGATGCTGAAGCTGAAGCTCCAACACTTTGGCTACCTGATGTGACCAGGTGACTCACTGGAAAAAAAAAAAAAAAAAAAACCTGATGCTGGGAAAGACTGAAGGCAGAAGGAGAAGAGGGCAACAGAGAATAGGATGGTTGGACGGCATCACGGAGTCAATGGAAATGAACTTGGGCAAACTCCAAGAGATGGTGAAGGACAGGGAGGCCTGGCATGGTGCAGTCCATGGGGTCACAAAGTATCAGACAGGACTTGGTGACTGTGAAACAATTTTGTTATCTGACAGATGTTTAGAGAATAATTAGAAGATGCAAGATGCTATAAGACATTGTATAACACTCCTCGTGCCTACGGAAATTTCCTCCACCAAAACCAATCCCTTGTAGGATAGTTAGGGAGTTTGGGATGGACTTGAACACACTGCTATATTTAAAATGGATAATCAACAAGGTATAGCATAGGAAAATCTGCTTAATGTTATGTGGCAGCCTGGATGGGAGGGGAGTTTGTGGGAGAATGGATATACGTATATGTACAACTGAGTCCCTTCACTATTCGCCTGAAACTATCACAGCATTGTTAATCGGCTATATCTCAATACAAAATAAAAACGTTGGGAAAAAAACCAAATTGCCACTTGCCATGGGCCGTTGCCATCTATCTCTATGAAAGTTAAATTATGAACTGCTGCAGCTGCAGACTTTCAACACCTCCTTTAGGAGTTCAGGGTGGAGAGTAGAAATAAGGTGCTCTGTGCTTGGGGAAAAACTGGCAGGACAGGTCTTCAGGTAGTTAGATATTCTCAGGAACTGATTTCATGAGCCCACTTCTTGTATCCCCTCAAATCCAGAAAATCTCTACAATCCAAGATGACAATTGCTTCTCATGACTAGCAGAAGCTTCACAAGACTTCACAAACTTTCTACAAAAAAATATGTGCTTGATTGCATGGACTCCCCTTTCACCAAAATCACATATGTACCAACCTTTCCCACTGCTGCTTTGGAGTAGTTTCTCGGAGCTATCTGAGTTCCTGTTCTCCCAGGCTGCAGTCCTCATTTTGCTCCAAATGAAACTTAACTCACAACCCTCACGTTGTATATTTTTTAAGTCGATGACCTAAAGCAGAAACAGGAAATCTGGAATCCTGAATCTTCTTCAAATGCCCAAGGTGACCTAGCCAGAGAGGTCAGTGAATCACAAGGGAATTGAAAGGCTTTGTCTGGGTTCACCACCCACCCTGAACACGTTAACTCAAATAATAGCTGTGTGCACATGCCAACTATTAATTATTAATCTCAGGACATGGAAAAGTGGGCTTAGTTCTCCTGATTTCCCCAACCAGTCTTTCCATAACTTGGTAGAGTTGCATTAGCTTCCACTTCCAGGATGAGCAAACCATCACTTTCACAATCGTGTTAGAGCTAATTCCCGGGAGTAAAATAAACCCCAGAATCACGGATCCACCGTGGGCACAAACTTGGCAGCCTCAGGCAAGATGTTAACCTCGGTGAGGCTGAGGCTCTTCGTTATTAAAAAGGGTCATTCCCTTCGCTTCACATGCTGTGAAGACTGGATGAAGTTGTCTCTCTTCTCCTGGAGTCATGGAGCACCCCCAGGGACCAGGTGGCTGCCTGGCTTTGAGCATCCCGTGAGGCCATCACTCAAGGCATGATGCTGCTCGCCCACTCCATGCCCCAGTCTCTTGGCTCAGAGTCAGCCTCCCTGTAAGATGTTCCCCAACTGGATGAGCTGTGCCTCTCCAGAGCTCCCTCACGTCTGCTGCAGCTAGAGCAGGGCCAAGAGGCCGTAAAGGGCACACGTCACTTCCAGTATTTACCGTTACATCCAGAAGCCTGTTTCAAACGTAAGGATGTAAATCATACCCGTGACCCAAGGTATCGATAGAGTCACAAGATGCTGTGGTTCCTAGACTTTCTTTATGAACTTGGTGCTGCATGGAACTTCATTATGTCCATTTTAGATCAGGCATGCCTGGTTCAGGACTGTTGTGCTGAAGAACCCACAATTATTCCAAAATTAATTCTGTAATTACTTCACCCAAAACAGGAACCAACTCAATACACATTGCTCTTTTCCCTGGTTTAATGAACTGGACTGGAGTCAGTATGCAGAGTGAGCGTATGGCATTTGCAACATGGGGGCCCTCTGTCCTCACCACACTGAGCCTGCCCTCAGAATCAGAGAGCGTTTGCTGATTCCATTTGGGAGGTAAGAAAACACGAAAGTAATACATGTGACATTTCACTGCGGACGCATCCTCACTCTAAATAGAAACGTCATGGAAACCTTACCTTTAAAAAAAGAGATGAGCAGATCTGAGGCCTCCATAACTGTTGAATTTCAACCAACATTTTTCAGTTAAACTTGGATTAGGACTGCAGGAGATGCAGTTAATATTTTTAAATACAGCAATTCTTTATCTAAGATGAGAAGCATTAAAAATTCATGTTATATATTACACTTATTCCAATGGAAAAAAAAGTCAGTGCAGACCTTTAGATATTCAAGAATGAGGTTCAAAGAAAAGGATTTTCCATTAGCCAGTTAGCCAGAAATTAGGTAAACTAGAATACACTCTTCTCTAAGAATTTTGGAGAATCCTTGTCCTTTGCGAGCCCTCAAAAAATTGTAGCTAACAATGAATAGTATTGAAACTATGACATTTATTTCCTGAGACAAAAAGTCCTGTCAAGGGAATCTCTTGTGAATTTTTTAGTATGATTCCAGGGCAAACACTTGAGTGGACTTAGTATACTGAAAGCAAAGCAACAGTAGCACCTAACGTTTGTATGACCTACGATTCAGGAAGTTCTCCCCCACCCCATCCCCTGCTCATCTTGAATTTTCCCTGAAGCCTACCAGATAGAGAGGTATTATTAGCTCTGTTTTCCAGATGAGAAAATGGAGGCTTGGGGCAGGGGAGTCATAAGATGCTCTGTCTTCGGGGATCTCACCAGTGTAGTCACTAAGTACTTAAAGCTTTTCACACCGAGAAAATGGAAAAGAGCCCTGAGATACCGATGCTGAGTGCTAAGGGGGTCAGACTGGCCAGTCCTGCCCCGAGGGTGGGTGACTCTGCTTCCTGTTGGGCTAGCCTGGTGAGCATCCTTGGGGTGTATAGGGGTGAGGCCTGAGCGGGGAAAGCAGGAATCTGACTCGTGTGCTGCAATCCTGAGCCTGGAGGACAAGAAAGACAGGGAGAAACAGAGATGGAGCTGAGAACAGTTCACAGTGGAAGTCGAAACACAGGCGGACGCCAGAGGCGGTCATTTGAGTGACAGTGGACATGTGAGCGGACGCGGAGGAGCCCGCTGTTCTGAGCAAGGGTATTGTATCGTGCTGCTGTGCTCAGTCACGTCTGCTTCTGCAGCCCCATGGACTGTATGTAGCCCGCCAGGCTCCTCTGCCCATGGAATTTCCCAGGCAAGAATACTGGAGTGGGGTGCCATTTCCTTCTCCAGGGAATCTTCCCGACCCAGGGGTGCAGCCCATGTCTCTTGCATCTCCTGCATTGCCAGGCAAATCCTTGGCAAAAACGTTCTGAGCAAAGATGATATGTTTTATAGGAAGGACATCGGGGAGGGAGCCTTCTGTCCAGCATGACTGGAAGAAGTTTCAAGGAATAAGAGGGAAAGCACGCCCCCAAACTCAGGCACACCTCCCAGATCAAGCAAAGTGAGTGTTCATGACGCAGAAAAGCTGAGCCTCTCCTTCATTTGGTTCTTGAAGCCACAGCCATTCCTCCCGGTCCATGGAAACTTCACGCTCTCTTGTTTTCTCATTTCAGGTTTTGCATTAATTCGACCCGTTCAAGACATTAAAGCATTAGAGAGTTGAAAAATTCTTGGAGGTCTCCTTTCAAATTCCATGCCAAGGCTTCTAGCTAGCTTTTCTATATTTAATCAAAAGAACCCAGTGCCTGCTTTCAAAGAAGTTGTCACCCAGAGCCCTACCCACCAGCGGTAAACTGCAGCCCTTCAAAGCACTGGGCAGGCTGACCTCCACCAATCAGACAGCGCTGAGAAATCTGGGAGCTTCTCGGGGCGAGGACCGAATGCTGAGTGAGTGCGCCGTGTTGTCTGTAGCTGAATCCAGCCATGTCATGGGCGCTGGGGTCATTACCTATGACACGCGAAAAGCAAGACAAATCTTTTCTCACTCCCTCCTTGCTGTTTTCTAATCTAATTGACAAAAACCCCACAGAAGTGCCATAAGAATTCCTCTCTAGTCAATAGGTGAATATCTATTATTGCGGGAGAACTATCAAAAGGTGTACAAGGAAATGAATGGAAATGGGCCGGAGTAACCTCAGTTTGAGAAGACGAGAACACGCTGCAGGCAAAGAAAAATAACAGAGAAAATGGGAGGAAATGCAACATGTGGCTGAGGGCATCCGGCTGCCGTTCCAGGAAGGAAACACATCAGTGCTGCACTCCAGGTGTTTAATTATGAATGGCCCGCTTAATTCTCCCAATTTACTACTGTTTCCTGAACAGCATGGATTTCTGAATTGAAATGTGTCAGTGAGTCATTTCCAGGGCTTTGGCAAAGGGCCCTCCACATGCCGTCTCACCCAGACCAGCCCAGCTCAGGACGGCACGCCGCCCTCCCCGTGAAGGATGACCGGCCAATGCCAGGGTCACAGCGTCAGTGACGCGCACAGATCCTCAACAGGCCATTTCAAAATGGTGAACGTTAATGTGTTTGAAATTATCATCAACCATCGTCCCGAGAATTAGGAAGTGGGTGAAAGAATTCTGTGTTCTCATCATAAAGCCGGAAAGTTAAGAAAGCTTTCTTGCCTGACTCTGAAACAGAATTAGGACATGAAAGAGGGAGGTCTTGTGATGTCTTTTCAGAATATTCAGTAATAACATGGCTGTGTAGTTTCATGGAGAAAGCAAATGCTTTCTGTAAATTTAGTTGACATTTTATATATACATATATATACACGCACGTATATGTGCGTGTATATATATATATAGAGAGAGAGAGAGTAGGAAATGGCAACCCACTCCAGTATTCTCAGAGTTGAATGTGACTGAGCACACACACACGCATATGTATATATGTAGCAGACGTTTTGACAATGGCCATACTGACTGGTGTGTGGTGGTACTTCATGGTAGTCTTGATTTGCATCTCTCTAATAATTAGTGATGTTGAGCATCCTTTCATGTGCCTCTTGGCCATATGTATGTCTTCCTTGGAGAATGTCTATGTAAGTCTTCTGCCCATTTTCTGATTGGGCTGTTTAGTTTTCTGATATTGAGCTGTAAGCCTGGGGTAGAACCGAGGAATGTGTCTTTCCCACCCGCGTTCCAAATGACTCTGATAAGTATGGAGGTCCACCCACACCGCACTTTCCTAATCACTATTGTGCTGACATGTGGGTTTCGTAGGTGTTGGTGGAAACTGTACCAAGTATATATTTGGAAACTTGCACCTTGAAATTATGCAAAAGTGTTGGAAGAAAGGTGAATTTTGTTTCCCCCTTGAAAAATCCAATCTAACATCAACTCTTTCTTGAGCCCTCTCTGTGTGCCAGGACGTGTGAGGGGCATTTTTAAGTGACCTTATTTAATTCTCACGGCAGCGATCCTACAGAGCAGATGTTGTTACCACCACTTCACAGACGAGGAAACACTCAGGACAGGCATGCTCAAGACTACACACAGTGGTACTAGGACGGTTCCTTTATTATTCCTCTCTTCACAAGGCAAAGATCAAAGATGCTTCTTTTATTTTCCACTAGGTTGCGAAGCTTCATTCTTGTCACAGGATACATTTCCTCCTGAGGAGCAGGCTACACCATGCAATTGTCCTCTGTCTCAAAGATGAAAAATGTGCAGAGGTATATTTACCTCGGCCAGCAGAAGAAAAGATATGCAGAAAACGGAGGCTTCACAAACAAGTTTAAGGGAAAGAAGCCAAACGCAGTGGTTCACCAACTAAATAAAGAACTCTAAGGCCAGGTCCAGAGGAAACAGGATGCGATTGTCAGGCCATCCACATCCATACATTTGGGAACGTGATAAAGGCAGATGGAGACGCAGTTTTCACCAGACCCGGGAGCAGGCAGGGCCTCCTGGCTTCTCGACCCCGCCGTGAGCACAAAACACATCAGAGCAGGCGGCACCCCTCGGGGAGATTCTTTAAAGAATTGAACATACCTGGGAACAGAGTGAAGCACAGCCCCTGGAGAGAGGAAGAATATACTCCCCTAAAATGAAGACTGTGGCACCTCAGGCAACTGGAAGAGCTCTTTGTGCAACATCCAAAAGAGATCGAGGACCAAAGCAGGGCGAACGACCAGAGGAACACCAGCACACCCCACAGACATGGCACCTGGATGTCGATGGAGCTGAGGTCAGAAGACGCCCATCATCCTCAAGACTGGAAAAGCACACTTGCCTGGATCTTAGAGCTCCAGCTTCAACTCATCCTCCTCCAAATGATGTCACTTCCATGTTCCTCTGCCTCCCGGCTGCTGCTGCTGCTAAGTCACTTCAGTCGTGTCCGACTCTGCATGACCCCATAGACGGCAGCTCACCAGGCTCCCCCATCCCTGGGATTCTCCAGGCAAGAACACTGGAGTGGGTTGCCATTTCCTTCTCCAATGCATAAAAGTGAAAAGTGAAAGTGAAGTCGCTCCGTCATGTCTGACCCTCAGCGACACCATGGACTGCAGCCTACCAGGCTCCTCTTTCCATGGGATTTTCCAGGCAGGAGTACTGGAGTGGGATGCCATTGCCTTCTCCACACCGGACCAAATCATATCCTATCGTCTCTTTGCAGACTACCTTAATACCTTGTGTTCTTTTTATTATTATTATTGAAGGATAATTGCTTTAAAGAATTTTGCTGATATCTGTCAAATCTCAACATGAATCAGCCATAGGTATACACATATCCCCTTCCTCTTGAACCTCCCCCCCATCTCCCTCCCCACCCCACCTCTCTAGGTTGATACAGAGCCCCTATTTGAATGTCCTGAGCCATACAGCAAATTCCCATTGGCTATTTTACATATGGTAATGTAAATCACCCTTTCCATACATCTCACCCTCTCCTCCCCTCTCCCCATGTCCATAAGTCTATTCCCTATGTCTGTTTCTCCATTGCTACACTAAATAAATTCTTCAGTACCATTTTTCTATGTTCCATATATGTGCCTTAGAACACAATATTTATCTTTCTCTTTCTGACTCACTTCACTCTGTATAATAGGTTCTAGGTTCATCCACCTCATCAGAACTGACTCAAATGTGTTCCTTTTTATGACTGACTAATGTTCCATTGTGTATATGTACCACAACATCTTTATCCCTTCATCTGTCAATGAACTACCTTGAATTCTTAACACATTCTCCTCCCAGGAATTGTAAGATGTGACCAAGAGACAGGTAAAAAGGGTATCATCACCCAGGAGAACTCAGCTACAAGCCTCTTAGTTTATGAAACAATTCAGAAAGTTACAGTACTGGGACTTCCACTGCTGTTTCATAAAATTCATACTGATATGAAGAATTAGAGAGATTTAGAGAAAGGGGACAACAGAGGATGGAATGTTTGGAAGGCATCACCAACTCAATGGACCTGAGTTTGAGCAAGCTCCAGGAGATGGTGAAGGACAGGGAAGCCTGGTGTGCTGCAGTCTGGGGTTGCAAAGAGTTGGACACGACTGAGCGACTGAACAACAACGAGAGACTTCAACTCATTTTAAATGTCAAAGTGCAAGGATATAATGACATGTCCCTCTGAATAGCCACCTCCATAGGAATCCTAACAATTTCTATTTTTCACAGTGACATTTTTATTTCACATTCTTTTCATATGTGACTGAAGCCTTACCATGAACTGGCAAATAGCATACACGTTTAAAAAATCCTTGGTAGTGAACATGATCCCATATCATTTCATCCTGGTAGGGAGTTCTCCAAAGTAGCCTGACTTTAGATTCAACCGCAGATAATTTTTGGAATACGCAGTTTCCGTAGAACCGTGTAAGTGAAGTGAAGTGAAGTGACAGTCGTGTCCAACTCTTTGAGACCCGCGGACTGTAGCCCACCAAGCTCTTCTGTCCATGGGATTCTCCAGGCAAGAATACTGGAGTGGGTTGCCATTTTCTTCTCCAGGGGATCTTCCCGACCCAGGGATCGAACCCAGGTCTCCCACATTGCAGGCAGATGCTTTAACCTCTGCGCCACCAGGGAAGCCATAGAACCGTGTAAGACACCATACAAAGGGTGAGCAAAGCTCAACCTCATGGAATTTGTCACCAAGGCTGTCTTTGTTGCTACTAATAACTGTGAACTAATCAAACAAGTGAAACAAAAAAAAGCCATTATAAAGGGAAAACTCAACTTTTTCCCTCCTACACAGGATAAAACCCGTCTTCCTTTCTACCATCCTCACCCAGAGCACCACACCTCTGGGCACCAGGTGGTCAGTTCTCTGGGACAGCAAGTGGGCATGCAGCCGTTTAATTCAGTTCTAACGTGGTAATCCTAAAGACTTCATCAGACCCCAGATTCCAGGGCTTAGGGGTTCAGCTGTACAGGACTGCCTCTCACCACCTGAGATGTGGGTCACCACCTGTGCTTCTGGTTGACCAGCTACAAGTTTGGAGGTTTCAACGGCCAGCTCCAAATCAGGATGCCAAGTGCAAGTACAGGCCACACTGCTGACCAACCAGCGACAGATCAGAGGCTCCCACAACCCCGCCACGGGTTCCATTAACTTGCAAGAGCAGCTCACTCATCACAGAGAAATGCTTCTCGTGTTTACTTGTGTGTCAAAGGACACAGATGAACACCCAGATGGAGGAGACACTTGGGGAGGTCTGGCTGAGCAGTTGAGCTCCCCTGCATTGTCGGGCAGGCCTTTCTCTCAGCACCTCCACAGGTCCACCAGCTCTGAAGCACTCCTGTACCAGACCCTGTCCCTGGGCGGGGGGGTGGCTGGAGGCTCCACTACACAGGCATGATCCATCATAAACTCTCCATTTTCAGCCCCTCTCTCTTCTCAAGAGAAGGTGGAGGGCGGAAATGAAGATGCCAAGCTTCTAAATGTGGGCAGTTGTTTCCCGTGACCATTCCCATCCAGGAGCCACCCAGGATCCGCTCTTTAGAACAAAAGACTCTCCTGTCACCCAGGAAGCCACCAGAGTCTCAGGAGGCTTGTGCAGGAGTTGGGGCAGAGACCAACACGTGTTCTTCATTATCTCACTGCTATATATAAAGACAGAGAGAGCAGTACTAACTGCCAAGTGAACGGTACTGCCACTCAGATCTGAGGACTTAGGGAAGGAAAACCCAGTGTGGGAGTTGAATGGGAAGACCTGTGTCACTGGGATTTCACCCACCCTTGCTTCCAGCACCCCCCCCAATTCTCCCTCCCGCTGCCGTATAACCTAGTGTTCTAACTGGTCATTTTTCTACCTCAAACACTCTCATTTTCTGTCATGTATAGAGACTAGCCACTTAGCCTGGCCTAGAAGCCCTGAGGATGGGGCCCTGCCCCAGCTTTTCTGGGGAAACATTCACCCTTCCCCTCCCCCTTTGAGTGACTCCCTTTGTCTTCCACACGAACTTCTATTCATCCCTTAGAACCCTCTCTACAATATCCCTTATCTCTGAAAACAGACTAGCCCACTCCTCCCTGGGTCAGCAGCAGGCCTCAAGCATATTTCATATTTAAACTGCAGTGGTTGTGTTTGCCTCCCTTTCAACCCTATGGAGGCGTGTGTGTGTGTATGCTTGTCCATGTGTCTTCCATACACCCCACATGGCTGGGTAGATCATAGACGTCCCAGGTGTCCAAAATAAATATTAGTGGAGAAAGGAATCTGGGCAAGCCCTTGAAGGATGTAGAAAAGCTTTGAGACCCAGATGCTGGAAACATGAATTCTTTTCCAGGGCTCAGGTGGGTGTGATTGTGAGATGGCTCAGGGAACAGGAGAAAAAGAAGAGCTTGAAAAATCATGTTGACTCAAATTCTGGAAAGTCTTGCAGGCCAAGTGAAAGAGCGTGAACTTCGTCTGCATTGAAACTTTTAGGTAAAGGTGTGGTGTGATGAGCATAATATTGGAAGGATGAAATTAGCTGTGAGGTACCATGGATAATGCATTACTGCAATCACATTGTCGTTGTCATAAGGGAAAGCTAGATTCTGCCATGAGATGTGATAGAAATCGCAAAAAAATCCCTGAGGTCTGCCCTTTGGACGGTATTTCAGATGCTTTCCGCACAGTAAGGGCATCGTGAGGTGAGCTGTGGTGAGAGGTTGGGGTGTGTCTTGAGTGAGAGAAGAAAATTCATTTACAATAAAACACTTCCTGGTTGCTATTCCCACAGTTGTTTCCACATCAGATCATTGAATGTTATTTTTCCAGGCCTTCAAATTTAACTAATATGTAGAGCACATCATGTGAAATGCTGGGTGGATGAAGTACAAGCTGGAATCAAGATTGCTGGGAGAAACATCAATAAACTCAGATATGCAGATGTTACCACCCTTATGGCAGAAAGCAAAGAACTAAAGAGCCTCTTGATGAAAGTGAAAGAGGAGAGTGAAAAAGTTGGCTTAAAACTCAACATTCAAAAAATGAAGATCAAGGAATCCAGTCCTATCACCTCATGGCAAATAGATGGGGAAAAAATGGAAATAGTGACAGACTTTATTTTCTTGGGCTCCAAAATCACTGCAAGTCGTGACTGCAGTCATGAAATTAAAAGATGTTTGCTCCTTGGAAGAAAAGCTATGACCAACCTAGACAGCATATTAAAAAGCAGAGACAATACTTTGCCAACAAAGGTCCATATAGTCAAAATTATGGTTTTTCCAGGAGTCCTGTATGGATGTGAGAATTTGACCATAAAGAAGGCGAACGCAGAAGAACTGGTGCTTTTCAACTGTGATGTTGCAGAAGACTCTTGGGAGTTCCTTGGATGGCAAGGAGATCAAAACAGTCAATCCTAAAGGGAATCAATCCTGAATATTAATTGGAAGGACTGATACTGAAGCTGAACCTTCAATATTTTGGCCACCTGATGCAAAAAGCCAACTCATTAGAAAAGACCCTGATGCTGGGAAAGATTAGAATCAGGAGAAAAGGACCCCAGAGGATAAGATGGTTGGATGGCATCACCAACTCAATGGACATAAGTTTGAGCAATCTCCAGGAGATTGTGAAGGACAGGGAAGCCTGACATGCTGCAGTCCTTGGGGTCACAAAGAGTGGACATGACTGAGCACCTGAACAACAACAACAAGGGCTTCAAAAGCTCCCAAGGGGCTTCCCAGCTGGTGTTAGCGGTAAAAGAATCTGCCTGCCAATGCAGGAGACACAAGAGATGTGGGTTTGATCCCTGGGTCAGGAAGATCCCCTGGGTCGGGAAGGAAATGACAACCCTCTCCAATATTCTTGCCTGGGAAATTCCACAGACAGAGGAGCCTAGCAGGCTACAGTCCATGGGGTTTCAGAGGGTCGGACACACAGAGCAACCAGGCACACACAAAACCTCCCCTCCTCCTGGCCAGCCCTCTGGATGCCCTGTTGCAGTGCACATGGGACAACCTGATCTGACAGGGATGGAGTTCAGATACATGCCTTTTATTCATAGAAGCACCGAGTGAGTCAGCATTCACGTGAAGGAGAATGGTGCGTCTGTTCTGAGAGGCAGGTCATAAACCAGCCTGTAACACCGCAGCGCAGGACCTCAGCTCTGACAAGTGTGAGTGGGGCAATTGTTTCAGCGCAGAGGACTCAGGAAGTGCCCACGGCTGGCTCCAGAATGCTAGAACACAAATTTCAAATTTATGTAGTGCATTTAAGGGCTTTCATAACAGAGATTATTTATGTGTCAGGGACCATCCATCATCAGAGTGCATATTTACAAAACTTTAAAAATGCACATTAGTTACCTGAGAGCCTGGCTGCAATAGCAATCTTGAAATTACTGCCGTCTGTCATGTATACATGGAGGGTCGGATCTCTTTTGTAAATGTGTATTATGCATCCAGTGGAGCAAAACCGTTTTGTCTGAGCCCTCCTGGTCTGTTTTATTTGTCCTCGTAAATCAGCAGTTAACCTTCATTCCATTTCAAGACATGTGACAACTTCAGCATGAATGGGATCAAACAGGCTGGAGCAGCCTTGGACGTGACCAGCGGCAATAGTTCAGCTCTGCTTTCGTTTCTGCTACAGTTACTGTGACACCTGTACAACCCGCCAACTGAGCCTTCCTCTTCAGACTCCCCAAGAGAGGACACCTCGCCTCCTGGAGGAGTTGGATGCATTCCCTGCTCTCGGCCTGGGAGCACAGAGGCTCAGGGAGGACGTGGACGAGCCGGTAAAGACCGACGGATGGTTCTCCCCTCGGAAGGTGATCTCTCAAGAGTCCCCAGCTGTGGGTTGTGGTGTGTGTGTAAGAGTGCCTAGCATGTGAGTGAGTAGGGGTGTGTGTGGGTGTGTGAGCATATAAGGTACACATATACCTCCACATCCCATCCCATCAGCTCAGGGCTGGTCATCCCAGTGCACCAGCCCTGAGGGCCCTGTCTCATGCATCGAACCTGGACTGGCGATCTATTTCACACATGGTAATATACGTGTTTCAATGCTAGTCTCTCAAATCATCCCACCCTCGCCTTCTCCCACAGAGTCCAAAAGTCTGTTCTTTACATCTGTGTCTCTTTTTCTGTCTCGCATATAGGGTCATCGTTACCATCTTTCTAAATTCTATATATATACGTTAATACACTGTCCATCAGGTGTTTTTGCTGAAATGCATTTTCTAAAGGTAAAACCTATGAACATATGTCTATATTCCTACTTCTATGGCACAACATAAAGAAGAACATGTTTTCTTTTCCATGGTTTTGGGGTTTTTTCTTTACAATTGAGAGTTTGTGTTTTTTTTAATGTAACTCTTTGGTTCCTTGAAAATTCTCTTTTAATGTCTTTCATTTATTTATTTGGGGTGTACCGGTCCTTGTTGCTTTGCAGACTTTCTCTAGCTGCCATGACTGGGGCTGCTCTCCAGTTGCGATAGGCGGGCTTCTCGCTGAGATGGCTTCTCTTGTTGCCGAGCACAGGCTCTAGGGGGTTTCAGCAGTTTCGTGGCTCCTGGGCTCTCGAGCACGGGCTCAGTAGCTGTGGTGCGTGGACTTAACTGCTCTGAGGCATACGGGATCTTCCCTGACCAGGGATTGAACCCCTGTCTCCCGCACTGACACGTGTGTGTTCTTTACCAATGAGCCACCAGGGAAGCCCTGTGGTTTTTGGGTTTTGAAATCAAATATCAAACTTGCCTTTCTGAAGCCATGAAGCTCAGCTCACAGCTTGCGACTGTATTTGATCAGATCCAGCTGGTCTACACCACCCGACGCCCCGGAGAAGTGTCTGGGGCAGCAGGGACAAGGGAAGAACCAGCACTCCAGCGTCTTCGTAGAGGAGCCCTCAAGTCCAGGGGCCACGAGGTTGCAGAATAACCAAGTGATTAAGAATCTATGTGTTGGCATCTGACTCAAGCACCATTGACCGCAACTTCAAAGGCTGTACGTGCGTGCTGCTCCCCTGGGAACCTGGCAAGCGCCGCAGAGCCCCGGGCACTAACCTGGAAGGAACTTGCTCAAGCAGGAGACAAACACCATGGTCATTTTTACCCTTATAAATAAGACATTATAGCAAGAGCCATAAATAAGCACTTTCATTTAGTCATTGGAATAATTTTGCCAAACAGCAATATTCAAAAATCCACCAGGAAACTATGAGAATTATGGAGAATTAAACTTTACATCAGTTATCCCTCCTTTTTCCTTCAAACACAGCTTCGTGTTTGCAAATAGACTGCTTCCATCAGAGTCTGAGCAGGTGCAACATCTCCCAACTATGAAAGGAAAACAAGACGTCTTAGAACCACAGCCTTCTTCATCCTCACACTGGAACAGCTCCCAGGTCCTCCAGGCATAAGGAAGAGGCTTGCTGTTTTTGTTCAGTCACTAAGCCATGTCTGACTGCTACTCCATGGATTGCAGCATGCCAGGTTCCTCTGTCCTCCACCGTCACCCAGAGTTTGCTCAAACTCACGTCCATCTAGACAGTGATGTCATCCAACCATTTCATCCTCTGTCGCCACCTTCTCCTCCTGTCTTCAATTTTTCCCAGCCTATTTGCCTCGAGACCTGGACCTAACATTCCAGGTTCCTATGCAATATTGATCTTTATAGCATGGGCCTCTACTTTTACCACCAAACACATCCAAAGCTGAGCATCTTTTCTGCTTTGGCCCAGCTTTCATGGATCACAGCCTTGTTGTGGTAAAAGGGCTTGAGTAACTCAATGAAACTATGAGCCATGCCATGCAGGGCCACCCAAGACAGACGGGTCAGAGTGGAGAGTTCTGACAAAACATGGTGCCCTGGAGGAGGGAATGGCAAACCACCCCAGTGTTCTTGCCTCAAGAACCCCATGAACAGATTGAAAAGGGAAGAGGCTAGTTGTTATCAATCCTGTAAATAAACGCACTGAGAAAGTCAGCTCTATCACATAATAAACAAGTTTCATGGGTGGACTCACCAGGAGCCTCTTAGAGTCTAAGGACTGGATATTAATGTGTGAAATGCCAGCACGGTGCTTGGCTTAGAGTAGGGGTACAATGAAGATAAGCTATTATTTACTCTTGCTAGTTTTCATCTAAATAATCTATTCCAATGATCACTTCACCATTAATTGTCTATTAAGCTAAACAGCCTTGAAAGGAAAATATGGAAAAATTCCACTCTCTTTGCCACTGAAAAGTACAAGTTAAAAACAATCATAGTGAAATGAAAGTCACTCAGTCAGGTCTAACTCTTTGCGACCCCATGGACTATACAGTCATGGACTTCTTCAGGCCAGAATACTGGAGTGGGTAGACTTTCCCTTCTCCAGGGGATCTTCCCAACCCAGGGATAGAACCCAGGTCTCCTGCATTGCAGGTGGATTTTTTACCAACTGAGCCACAAGGGAGGCCCAACCATAAGAGGACAAATAATTTTCCCATACCAAAATATTACAGATATATATATTAATATATATGTCTGCAGTTTAAAGGAACCAGATGAAGAGTTCATGGATGATGCTTGTAACCATACGCAGAAATGAAAATGAGAGAAGGATGATCCTCTCCGATAGTCTCCAAAACAGGAAAAGTTGCCAAGAAAATGAGATAGGGAAATAGGGAGACACAGAAAACATGATATTATTGTGAAAACAGTCAATTTATGGCTTCCTCGGCTTTTCATGTGAGTTTGGAGAAATTACTAGTTTGTCAGTGAAAATGTATAGTAGTGGGGTGCCGGCGGGGGCTGACCTGAAAACCGTGGTTGGAGTGCTGTTTGACAACGTAATGTTTCAGGGGGCAAGGGGACCCTGAAGCCCCCGTGGAGAAGCACCCGGGCTGTGACTCAGCCTGCAGCTGCCCCCCATCTGACTCACCTACCACCCGCACGTGAGCTTATATCTCCCACCCTGGGCGGTGGGGGGGGGGGGCGGGGAGCACTGTGTGCAGCCTGGTCGTGTTCCTCTAGGATGACGCCCGTCTTCTCTTGAAACTTAAATGCCAGCAGCTTCATGGCTTAAGTTCTGATCATAGGTTATTAAAAACAATTTTTTAATTTTCAAAGTAAGTTGGGAACTCTGCAATCAGCCAGCCCACACTCTTCAAAATGTCCATCAGGAAAGACAAGCTATTGAGCTTAAAAGAGACTTAAAGAGACATGATAGCACCTGATCCTCAATTGGATTTTTTACAGACAGCCTTAAAGGACATTATTGGATTAACTGGAGAAATGCATTAAATAGTTACATTATAATAATGCTAAGTTTTCTGTGATAGAATAATGGTCTCTATGCTCAGCCTCCCAAAGGTGTTCAGATCTAATCTTCATCCCCCTGGGCAGCAGACTGGAGACACCTGCCTGAAGAATCTGACCAGCCAAGGCGACTTCATAACACCATGGTGGGGTTCCCTCCAAACTGGCCACAAAGGCCACCGTGCAGTGAAGCCACCCAGGAGCTAAAGGCCTCTTATCATCATCCTAGTGGCACTCCAATGTTTGAGAAATATTTTAACATGAAATATATATTTTAATATGGAAACATCCCCTATGGTTTTATTAACAGTATCAGAGAAAATGGAAAGAGAGTGCATCCATTAAGCAGGCCGTTCAAGAAATTTTTTCGAGGAATATGCGGCAAATGAAAGATTTGGGAAACAAAAATAGCTCTTGTAATTAATAATATAAAAACAGAAAACTTTTAAATTCAGTAAAAGAGTTAGAAGACAAAGCAGAAAAAACTGTGTGCCCTATTTTCCTGTGTCCACAGTGACCAGCCACCTGTTTATCAGCTATTCCAATGTGATCACAGTCTAAACACCCTGGGCCAGGGGCTCAGCGTCGCCATCTCTGGAACTGAGGGTCTGGAACCTCGGGACCAGCTTCAGTCAGTGCAAAAAGCATGAAACACCACCCCCCCTAAGGATCAAACTTAAGATGACAGAATCTTTTTAACTTTTTATTTTATATCGGGGTATAGTCGATTAACAAGCAATGTTGTGACAGTTTCAGGTGAACAGTGAAGGGACCCAGCTGTTCACACACAGGTATACCTTCTCCCCCAAACTCCCCTCCCATTTCAAGGTGCCAGGATCTCGAAGTGTAAAAACCAGACCCAAAGGCGGGCAGGAGAACAGAGCAGATGCTGGAGGGGATGCTGAGGACCAGCCCACAAAGCTGGGGATGCACAGACACAGGAGCTGAGGGTCAGCAGTGTCCTGCCACCAGCGCCCTGGGCAGAATTGGGGCAGCTGGGGCAGTTTCTTTGGGTAACTCTTCTGTGTCTGGGCCTGTGCCTGATCTGATCCGTTCTGTTTTGGTTTTAAGGTTTAACTATCAAAAGTCAACCTGACTTTGGCCACTTTCATCCCAGTATTATAGGACATTTTAAAAACAAATCACTACACTTATAAAGCAAGGAAATTTAAATATGTTGATTAAGAAACTTATTGCAACCATAGTTCACTCTCTGGGACCCTTCACACTGGTAAGATTTCCTTTTCGCTGGCTTCCACCCAAACACACATGCACTGCTTTAGTTCTTGTCGAGCATTTCCTCTAGCCCCCTGGAATTTTCGTTGGGATGGCCCAAAACAAAGTGACTATTAATAGTTCTCATCTTCACTTGTGGGATGCATTTTTGTCTTGTATGTCCATTGGTGGTAATAAACATCTTCATTTAACAAAAATCTATCATTAAAAGTATCATATTTCCATTTCATGGATTAATTTTCCTATTAAAAACCATTTTTAATTTGTCAAGTTTGAAAGAATTACAATAATACCCACATTAAGTAAAAGCTATTAGCCATTTTCCTAATTACAGAATTATCACAATAACAACTCCAAGCTCAAATTTGCATTGCTTTATAACCAGCGCTTAAATGTCACTTATTCGGTGCTGTTTCCTCATTATTCTCTCATTTGCAACACTGACATCAAAGGTGGGTGCTGTTGGCAAGCTGCATCTTGAAAATTCATCTTTGGACCCCAGCCTGCTGGTGAAACCAGGGGTCACCCATGTCCCTTCTGATTCTAGCATCCAGCAATTTGCTTACTTTTCCTTTTAGAAATTGTCCAAGTCTTCCCAAAGGATGTAGAATCCCTTAATGTGAAAAATAATTTTTTGTGGGATTTTGATTTGCTCCAAAAAGCCTTCAGTACAGAAAAGGCACAGCGAGGAGTTGGTCCTTCGGGGGCCCCTGGCACTTCCCATGGTGAGAACACAGATGGCCGACACGGGACACACACTTATACTAAAAATGACTTGCTGTTTATTCGAAATTCAAATTTAACTGCATGCCTTTATTTGATCCAGACCAAGATGCCCTCTTCCAATCATGAGAAAGCGGCAGGGTCCAGAACTACACTCCAGTCCTAAACAACTGGAAAACCAGCAAACTGTGTGAAATGAGCATTTACGGCACTGGACAATGCAAGACGGTGTTCCCTGAGAGGGATAACCGGGGAGAGGGAACCCTGCAAAGCCCAGCTTCCCTTCATCCCCCCCAGCACCCTCCAGCCATTCATAAATCCAGCTCTGGCCTCTGCCCTCCCTCCCCCTCCCAGGGCTGGCAGACTCCAGACACATTTAGTGTGTTTCTCCAAGATAAGCCCACCTCATCCTGCTAACCCAGCCTGCACTCCCAGGAGCTGGCCCTGTGCGTGGCTGATGTCCTGCCCGGCATGGCACACCTGCTCCTGGGTGTGTCTGATGCCCCGCCTGGCAGGGGCAGGTGTGCAGACTCAGCGACTAAAGAAACTGCAGATAACTGCACAACTCCCGTGCTGTGAATCTGGGACATGGCAGACTCCTTCTTCTCCACACTAATTATGATGGGAGCCTTGTGAGGCGAACCACTCAGTTTCATCTAAAAACCAACAGGAGGGTGTGTATGGCTGAAGCCCTTTGCTGTTCACCTGAAACTGTCACAACATTGCTAATCAGCTATACCCCAATACAAAATAAAAAGGTTCAATTAATAATTAATAAATAAAATAGCAATGAAGAATAAACTACGGGATGATACAAAGACAAGTGTGAACAGGATTGGGTAAGTTGTTGTCATTGTTCAGTCACTAAGTTGGGTGAGACTCTTTGCAACCCCAAGAACTGCAGCACACCAGGCTCCTATGTCCTCTACTCTCTCCTGGAGTTTGTTCAAGTTCATGTGCATTGAATGGGTGATGCCATCTAACCATCTCATCCTCTGTCGCTCCCTTCTCCTCCTGCCCTCAGTCTTTCCCAGCATCAGGGTCTTTTCCAGTGAGTCAGTTCTTCACATCAGGTGGCCAAAGTATTGGAGCTTCAGCTTCAGCCTCAGTCCGTCCAATGAATATTCAGGACTGATTTTCTTTAGGATGGACTGGTTGGATCTCCTTGCAGTCCAAGGGACTCTCAAGAGTCTTCTCCAGCACCACAGTCTGAAACCATCAAGGATCTGGGTGTGTGAAGTGATTCTGTAATCATGAGTGGCACCTGCACTCACAAGCTCATGGCCACTTCTAATTAAAGGCGAAGGCCCGTAAGTGCCTAGGGTGATAAGAATTGTGTAAAGGGGAAGAGTCTTATTTTCTTCTCAGAATTACGCCATTTGTTGTCAGGGTTGCATGGAAACCTCTTCAGAGTTTTATAGACATACACACAGCTACACAAGCAAATCGCAGAACAGACTTGCTCTAGTCAAATATTTCCATACCTCTAAAATCTCACTAATGCCTTGGTAATTGCATTTGCAAGACGAGGAGATGTCAGTGCAGACTAACACTTTTAATTCCATAAACAAAATACGAAGGGACATTTGAGAGACGGAGGGGAAAGAGTGCAGCACCTTATGCCCTGTCTACATCCAGGCACCCCGCCTGCAGTTGCATCACTGACCGCTCAGTGATTTATTTTTCACGCCGTTACAAGCAGGAAATTAAACTATATTACAAGTTTTTATACTAATTTTTCAAGCTGGCATTTTAATGCTTGGATATTAAGAAGTAGCCCGCTTCATGGTCACATTTTCTTCCACCCTTCCAGTAACTGGAATGATTGGATTACGAAAAGATTTCCAGTGCTAAATAACCTTACCCTTGATCCACATCATGCTTGACAAGAAGTTCCTGCTCTTTGCTCTCAACTGAGACCCTGATGACAATACATGATTTGGTCCCAAAAGAAGCTAGAATGTTGGCAGTGAAGGTGCCATATTTTAATCTGATGGAAGCAGAGGTACAAGAAAAATCAACTTAAACTCTGTTTTTGACAGGTAACTTTTGGAGCCACCGAGTTGGGAAAAGCAGAGAGAGTGGAAATTAGTGTCATGCTCTGTTTGTATGGGATTAAATTTCAGAGTCCTGATCTATCTTTTTTAGAAGAAATAACCCAAGCCTTTTGATTTTCTGGCATGCCTTGGTGTGCGGAATCGTTGTTACATCTTTTTCCAACATCTTTACATTTGAGTGCACATAAATTCAGATTTGATGGAGGTCAGACCCTCATTAATTCACTTCACCAGGCTGGAAAACTGCTCTCTAAGAAAGGGTGAAGAAAAAAAAATTATCCCCCTCATTCACAAACAAGGAATTACCAACATAATATATATCAGGAAAATCAGGCCAAAGGAAAAGGAATTCAACACCAGACCCACAATTTTCATCCAGATTCTACCACAATCCCAATGTAATTGGTAAAAAATAAGTTAAACATGTTTTATGATCAAATGTTTCCTTCAGCTACAATTTAGAATGCTCATAAAATCATGAGCTGGCATCCACTGTCCTGATGAATCTTTAAACTTGGAACAGACCTCATATCATGAGAGTAAATTATGACACTGGATTTCAAAATGCTCATGTTATGTGATGGACTCTCTACAAAGACCCCGAAGAAATAAATATTCCAAGCCTTCGAGCCAAGGTCGCCCTATTGATTGAACAGGAAAGGGCGTTCTAGAAGGGCAAAGCCTTTTCAAAAATTAACACTACACAGATGCACCTGAATGCTTTTAAGAAATGTCTTTGGCAAATGGACCATCAATCTAAGGACTGGAAAAAAAAAAATCAGCTCATGTTGAGAAAAAGAGAATGATACTTAGAAAGCACAGTATCCCTTCCAATGCAGTGATCCTGCCTGAAAGGAAAGGGGGAAAGAAAAGAAAAAAGGAAGGAGCCAAGCTTTCTCTAGGGATTAGAAAGTCACCATGCTTTAGTGGGCATTGAGCTCCCAGGGGTCTTAACATCGGAATGACAGCAGAACGCCAAAGGTCACGCGGTCTACTGAGGAGGTCGTGACCTTTGGAAGAACGGCCCCCACTTATAAATAGCTGTGTATTGAGTGAAATGAATGGAAACCCATTTATATTTTGGAAAATGTAATTGGGCCGATGGACTATGAGGAGAGGGGCCCCGGAAGAGAAGGGGAGGAGGTCGCTGCCGCCAACGTGCTGGGTCAGTGAGTAGGGCAGACGTTCCATCAGGGCCTCGGGGTTGGGGGCAGGCAGGGCTCTGGGCTCCCTGTGCAGAGAACTGACTCTGTCAGGCACATTAAACCATCTCCCAGGGACTGCTTTCCCAAAGCCAGAGGTGGGCTCTGTGACCAGGGCTTGCTTTATGATTTCAGTTTTCACACTAAATAGCAAATTTCCACTGTGAGAGGAGGTTCTGGGTTTCTGTTTTCATCTCATGGTTCATTTCCCCAGTCCATCTTACTTACTGACGTCTCCTGGGATTTCATGCCTGTGGTTTGCAATACGATGATGAGGCAGGAGTCTGTTTCCAGGCGTTCTTTTGCTGGGCACATTATGCTCAGATAAAACTGGTAAGAAAAGTCACAGGGGTGTTTCATCGAACATCACATGCAAATCTGCTGGCTTCTATTCTGCATGGCCATTTAAACGGAGTGCTGGGGTCACATGCTGCCCATCACCCCTGACTCTTTCAGAGAAGTCGACACTAGAAGAGACGTAGGTGTGTGCATTACTGTAATGAGCTACTCAGATCGAACTGCAGTTGCACTTCAGTTCCAGCTCTCACCAGGAACAATGCTATGAGCTACAAGCATCACTGGGAAAGCATATTCTCTTTGCTGGTAAGGAGTTTACCGTCTTCTGGGCCAGTAAGTCCTAGACCCACAATACTACTCTCACACAGATTTTGGGAATTCCAGAATATCAAAACCCCAACTGAAGGATTCCATAAACTTCAGACAGCTTGATACACAACGGGGGGAGGTTGGAGGGGAGTTCGGGATTGGGAACACGTGTACAGCTGTGGCAGATTCATGTTGATTGTGGCAAAACCACTGCAATATTGTAAAGTAAAAAATAATAATAATAACAATAAATAAAAAGTAAAAATAAAATTTAAAAAAAGAAAATGAAAAAAAATTCAAGTCAACTGATCAGTAGAGGAATAACCCACCTCCCCAGTCAATCACAAGTCTTTCTGCCCCTGTTTTGTGTTCATTCAGTTTGAATTCAAAGGCAAAATGTCAACAGCTGACCCAGGATACAAGCATGGAGCTAATGCTGTCGTTGTTACCTTGAAATTCCTAAAACTTCTGTAATAAGTGTGCGACAAGGAAGTCTGATACAGGGTCCAGTGACACCCAGGAGGGTTAGCTGAGAGCAGACCACCTGTGAAGAAGTGAGCAGGTGGACCATGAGGATGGGGGCTCTTCCGCTGGCCAGCCCCCTGCCAACCCCCCCAGCCCTCTCCACACCCCTCCCATCAGACCAGGCTAAGTCCCAGCACTGGGAAGGTCCTCCCAGCAGCACTCCTGCTGGGAAATGTTGAGATTTATAAGCAACGACGTTGATTCAGTTCTGTCCACTTAGCATGAGTTAAGAGCCAGGGTGAAGAGAAGAAAGTGGGGGAGGGTGGATGAGAGAGAGAAGGAGGGAAGAGGGGAGGGAGGGAGAAGCGAGGAGGAGAATGGTGAGGGGAAGGAGGAGGAGAGACACCTCCAGGACCCGCGGCTTCGAATCCGAACCAGCGAGGGCCCCTAGAGCGGCTGACTGTGGAGACGCCCCTTGAGCCGCAGCTGCCTTCCTAGTGTCGTAGGAGCAAAGCAAGGTAAGAGGTGGAGTTCACTTTGACGGGAGGGTTTACTTAACCTGATACAGATAGAAACACAGTCATGTAAACATGAAGTCAATGCAGAAATTACTGACCAGCTGCTTTATACCTCTTTCTCCCGAAAAGTCTTGAACCCCAACGGGTTTCTCACTTGTGGCCCCTCAGTCAGGAAAAGTCACGTCCATGCGCTTGGAGATCACGTGGGTCCAGCCCAGGTGACAGAGTCTTGGCTCTCTCTGGACGCAAACCCCTGGAGAATCGTGACATGTTAGATGAAACCCAGGTGCTGCTTCTGAGCTGAGCCATCTCCTTCTTCATGAACAAAATCCTTTTTCCTGAACCTGTAATACTGGCTCTATTTGAACTGGATCACAGATCTTACTAGAAATGTGAAAGGCTGCCTCTTTCCCTAACCACAGGGCGATAGGACCCGTACTCACTCAGGCCTGTGTCTGGGCGGCTGAGGTGACCGCTCATCTCTGAGAGTCTGAGCAGAGCTTCTCAAGACTGGCCTCCTATGTGCTGGGGTAAGACACACCCCTGAGGTCCCCCTCGGCTGTCTTCTGCTTCTTCACAACATCTCTCAGTAAAGCGGTTCGGTTTATGTATCTTTCCTCTTCACTGATTTAATTAGTGTCTGCTGTCTCTCCCAGGGCCCATGATGGACAAGCCTGTGGGTACAGTGGCTTTTGTCTCCCAGGCCTGCCTTGCCACAGGACCAGATCCCCAGGCCTTCTGGTTCTGGGGAGTTTCATTTATCTTCCTTTTTTCCTAAGAAAGCCAGTAAGTCCCACATGGCTTTGTCTCTGCCTGATGCCAACAGTGTGAAGCTCTTGTGTTAAAAACCCTCGCTGAAATAATGACACCATATCCTAAATTCCAAAAGCATTAGCTCTGCTCAAAGAACTTAGAGCTCGAGTAAGATTAACCAAACTTCCATCTTCGTGGAGGGGAGCTCCTTGCAGTCAAATGCAGGCAAGTTCTGACGGCAGAAGTTCTAACCTCAGCACTGAAGGGCCTTTGGACACTTCCCTCTGAAAGGAGAGACGACCAATACACACGACAGAGGAGGAGTGGGTACTCTGTTGATCGCCCGCCTCACTGCAGGCTGCAAGTCTCACCCACCCTCAACAAATACTCTCAAACTGAATCCAACATTACATTAAAAAGATCACACACCATGATCAAGTGGGGTTTACCCCAAGGGTGCAAGGATTTTTCAGTATCTGCACATCAGTCAATGCGATACAATACACCACATTAGCAAATTAAAGAATAAAAACCTTATCATCATCTCAATAGATGCAGAAAAGGCTTCTGAAAACATTTGATACCCATTTGTGATTTAAAAAAAAAAACTCTCCAGAAAGAGCACATAGAGGGAACCATACGTCAACATAATCAAGGCCGCATATACAACAAGCCCACAGCTAACAGCACACGGAAAGATGAAAGCATTATCTCTAAGATCAGGAGCAAGACAGCGGTGCCTATTCTCACCACTTTTATTCAAAATAGTTTTGGAAGTCCTAGTCCCAGCAATCAGAAAAGAAAGGAAATAAAAGAAATCCAACTTGGAAAAGAAGTAAAACCATCACTGTTTGCAGAAGACATGATACTATACAGAGAAAATCCTAAAGATGCCGCCAGAAGATTACTAGATCTCAGCAATGAACTCAGCAACGTTGCAAAATATAACACTTACACACAGAAATCTCTGGGCACTTTCTTTTTAATTACATGACTCACAACTGAGGGACTTCACTTTCACTTTTCACTTTCATGCACTGGAGAAGGAAACCCACTCCAGTGTTCTTGCCTGGAGAATCCCAGGGGCGGGGGAGCCTGGTGGGCTGCCGTCTATGGGGTCGCACAGAGTCGGACACGACTGAAGCGACTTAGCAGCAGCAGCAGCAGCCTAGCAAGAGGAGGAGGCCTCTGCCACTAATATTGCAGAGGTAGTGGTTCTGAGCTGTGTTTAAGGACAGTCTTATATTTAAGAAATAAAATATTGAGAAGAACTCAAATGACAGCTTCTGGCATTTCTGATTCTTTACGTAATAAGCTAACCATTCTGCTCCTCTCCTGGGTCACGAGTAAACAGCACTCACCATGAACACAGCAGACCTCCCTCCCTGGGTGTGGGACCCAGTCAGACAGGGTGTAAAACTGTGTCTGAATCCCTCACTACAATCGGCACCTCCCAGCAGGAACTCGGCTCTGAATGTTATCTATAGGAGGAACAAAAGGTCCTTGACTTTGTGTAATGACTAAACTGTTATTATTTGGTCTTGTTTGACTGTTTCCCTTTGTTTCTGCATGTTCTCGGTTCTTTGACTAAACTTATTCTTTGGCTAAAGTTTTTCCACAGGCAAAAGGCAGGCTGAGGACACAGGGGTGGAGAGCAAGGACCATGAGGTCCTGCTCCATTTCACATCAAACCAAAACAGCAGGCAAAGTATTAGGAACACTGATCAGGGTTTCATTTCAAAATAATTCATCAAGTAAGGAATCAGTCTTTGTGTGTGTGCGCGCGTGTGTGTGTGTGTGTGTGTGTGTGCGCGCGCGAGAGCGTATGCTCAGTCACTCAGTCGTGTCCGATTCTTTGTGACCCTGTGGACTGCAGCCCACCAGCCTTCTCTGTCCATGGAATTCTCCATGCAAGAATGCTGGAGTGGGGGGGGGGGGGTGCCATTTCCTTCTCCAGGATCTTCCCGACCCAAGGATCAAGCCCAAGTCTCTTTTGTCTCTGACACTAGCAAGTGGATTCTTTACCACTAGTGCCTCCTGGGAAGACCCACCAGCCTTTACCTCTATCAAAAACTTCTGATTCTCCAGGTCTCTTCCATCAAACCTGGATCCCACCAACAGAAGGTTGGGAAAGTTGCCCCCAGCTTGGGAGTTTCTCAGGATTCTGCCTACACATGCAAAGAGTATTTGTTCTCCAACAAAGGACCAGGGCTCCAGTGGGCACCACAGGGGATGGGAATCCTGGAGACGCGGGTCCTCCACCCCCAGGTTGTTGGCTTATGCTTGTCTGAATCCCTCACACAAGCCCCCACAGGAAGCCTGAGAGGTACTCACTTTAACTACCTCAGAGTTAAGATAAGGACAATGGAGGTTAACAAAAAATAACAGAAAATTGTTTTCATAGCCCAGAAAGTCACCTCCTCTTTATAACCCTGTGTCCTCTCAGTGCCTTGAGAAGTGGCCCGGGAAAGGGTGTTTTCCATCCCTGACACACACCGCGGTAGTGAAGGCGCCATGAGGAGGGGACCGCGGCCCGGGTTTCAGGTGGACACGCGGCCCCCGCAGCATCTTAGAGAGGATGTGAGAGCTGGACAGGCTCAGCCATCATGCAGACGGCCAGAGCCAGTGCACTCGGAGCTCTGCCCTATGCCTGCACATTTCCTACCACCCTTAGGCTGTCAGGTCCAAAAATATGTTCAGTTGACCTTGAATAACAGGGACTGAATGGCGTGGGCCCACTCACACGTGGCTATTACAGTGCATTCATCAGGGAAGCAGCTGGTTGAATCCACGGATGCAGAAGCTCAGATACTTAGGACCAGCTTGGTTTTCCCCACAATTCCTTCAGCGGTCAGTGGTCAGTTATCAGTTGTATTTGTTGTGCGTTCCATCCAAAAGAATAATTCGTCTTTGAAGATAAAAACAAAAAAACGCTTTCTTATTTGGGTCTGATTCCCCCAAACCTGGCCCAAGCCCAGCACTTGGGAGTATTTAATGAACTCAGGTGTGCGCATGAATTGGGGAATGACTGAGCATTGCACTTAGGAATCCAGAGGACTTTAAGGCCTTTTTAAAACAGCCCCTGTGTCTGGTGAGCTGTTTTAACCAGACTCAAGTAGATAGTGAGATGGAGTCCACCAGACTACAGTTCCCACGCTAAGCTATGCCATCCCCAGACTCACCTTCCAGAGACCTCATCTCCAGATCACCTTCCAGAGACCTCATCCCCAGATCACCTTCCAGAGATCTCATCCCCAGATCACCTTCCAGAGATCTCATCCCCAGATCACCTTCCAGAGATCTCATCCCCAGATCACCTTCCAGAGATCTCACCTCCAGATCACCTTCCAGAGATCTCATCCCCAGATCACCTTCCAGAGATCTCACCTCCAGATCACCTTCCAGAGATCTGGAAGTACAGGCATACCCACCTGCTGGGCTCCGATGACCCGAAACTCCTCCTAGTTTACAGTCTGTTGTGGCCCACGGGTTTCGTTGCTCTGCAGCATGTGGGATCTTCCTGGACCAGGGATTGAACCCCCATCTGCTGCATTGGCACCACTGAGCCACCAGGGAAGTCCCCTGAGATCTTACTGATACATGAAGATGCCACTAAGACTGAAACCAAGAGTGCAGCTGCTCTGGACAGGCCACCTCTTCCTCCAGGCCCGCTGTCTCGCAGTGAGCACGGCAGTGCGACTCCCGCACCACCCAGCAGCTGGGCAGGCCAGGAAGTTAGAACAGCGCTGTCCAAGGGGAAGAGAACGTGGGAGCCACGGACAGGAGCCATGTGTACAATTCCAAGTCTTCCAGAAGTCACATTAAAGGAAGTAAAACAAAACAGGTACACAGTTAAAATTTTAATAGTTCGAATCGTGTTGAGCTTCATAGACCAGAATATTCTCTCTTCCATGTCAGCCAATGTGAGTGAGACACTTCACTTCAAGTCCAGTGTGTGCTTTGTGTTTACAGGTCTCAGTTTGGAAGAGCCGTGTTTCAGGTTCCCGATGGTGATGTGTGGCCAGTGGCTGCCACGCTGGGCACTGCAGTGTCACGGCAGCCATCGAAGGTCACGCTCTTTTGAGGTGAGAGACTCATGCCATCTTTGGACATCAGTGGCTGGACACCCAGGATTGGGGAGGCCGAGTGGCCGGGTCAACCACTAGGGAGTGATGTACGGTGTAACCATGTGCATCTTGAGAGTGCACCTGTCAGAAAGGGGGTACCACAGTGATGGGGAGGGGGAGGACGGTGAGAGGAGGGTTTTGCAAATAAGGAAGTAGGCTGGGAGCTTGTGTGTTACTCAAAGGCAGGCATTTAGGACACGGGGCTCTTTTCCCTGGTCCTCACCATATCCTGCTGCCCTGCCCCCTCGGGAGGACGGGCGGGTGGGGGTGACAGCTGACAGTGTTTGTAATGCTAGCACTGCACTCAGACGTGTATTTCCACCGTCTTTGGCCCAAAGGACGCACGTGCAAACACGCTGTTTCACAGTAACTCTTCCACACTCACAACAGCTGGGAGCTCGGGATCTCTGCATTTCCGTAGCTCCAGTGTTTGGCTGGAGGGATGATTAATGATAAAAGCAGAAAACAAATGGTCTGAAATCCAGATACCCCAGCCAAGTCTCAGATGGCTAAGTCCCAGTAGCTATAAATAATAAAATAATGACATCACTCTTCTCTGTGATCCAATATGGTGTGAAAGGAAAATAAATTGCTTATCATTTGCAAGTCCCAGCTATATTTTATATTGTTTTACTTCTTCTCCGTGTGTTTTTCTCAGTTGCTTCAACATGAAGAGCTGTAGTCCTGTCAGTTTACCCCCACTTTCAGCCTGGAAAACATTCCTCAGCTCACTGAGAGATACCTTTAACTCGCTTTTCCAACTGCTCAGAACACATCTGGAACCTAAGCACCTGCTTCCTCATGCTGCTGATGGTGAAATGGGTTGGGCAGGAAGAGTTGATGGGGTGCAGGTAGAAGCGATGACGAACTGAACGTCCAGGAAGGTTGAAACAGACACAAAGTGGGTGCAGTGGGCCAGGCCAGGGGGGCCTACTGAGCCGGGAAGAAAGACTGAGTGGGGCTGCGCACAGCCAAGGCCAGACCCCAGCAAGCAGGATGGACACGCGGTGCCCACAGTCCAGGTCACGATTGTGCCAGAAGGTAAAGCAGCTGCCTAATTCATTTTCTAGAAACCAAACTGCGTGCCCATGACTTTTATAATCTACAAAGGGAACCCCCTCCACACCCACTTAACTCAAGTTATCAAATTAACTTGGCCACTGGTATAACTACTTTGAAACCTGGACAAGTGCCTGGTTATTCAAGCCCAATTCCCCATAAAACAGTTCTCCTTTTGTCTTATATTCTGGCATTCTTTAATTCAAAAGTTTGAGTAAATGGGCCATTTCTAGCATAAACATTCATATCCCATTACATTCCTCAGTAGCCATCCTGTGATCAGCCTCAGCTGCACCCAGGCAGCTGCCACTGACTCTGAGAAACCCAGAGTTCAGATCCAAGACCTCAGAGAGGCCGCACCCGCCGCTGAGACCAGGAGGACCAGAGGATGGGAGGCCGGCAGAGGAGGGCAGGTCTTCAGATTTGAGAGAAGTTCCTTCTGCCCTGGAGTTGAAAGGACTAGCCTGTTCTGTTCTCACCTGAGCAGGGTCCATTTTCAGTGTCTGTATGACAACAGGGAGGCACCTGTATGCACAAGGGGACCACTGCCCCTAACAGGGCAGGCAGTCATTTCCCGACCAGTCAGCATATCGGGGAACTCCGAGCTCGCCTTTATCCTACAACTCAAAGTGTATCTGTATATTTATATGCATCTATGTCCTTATGTAATGGAGGATTGGGGGCCCTTGAGTGTTTAGAAGCATTACTTCCTTTTCTTTTTTAAACTTTCTATCTTGCACTGAAGTACAGCAGATTGACAGTGTGATGATAGTTTCAGGTGGACAGCAAAGGGGAGAGACATTGCTTTCATTACCCACGTGTGACCGTGCTTTTTTCTCTATGGAGAATCCAAAAGGATGCCTATAAAGCACGGTGTGGGAACCCCCACTGGTTTCCTCGGCTGTCACAGTTCCTGGAATCGCATCACAGACCCTTCATGGCCGCCTGCACGGCCCACCAGGGTCCCTTCTGGCTGCTTCTGGCAATACCACGGCAAAGCCAGGGACGTGCCAAGCCTACTGGCATTCCCAGCTTATCGGAACCCAGCACCTCAGCAGGGCCCATTGGAACCCCGTCCCCAGATGAGCAGTGGACTCAGCACTCCCTGAGCCCTCCGAGGTCACGCTCCAGAGGACGGACAGGGCTGGACGGCAGCCAAGCTTCAGCGACTCTGGGAGGAGCCCAGGGGTTCCTCCTGGGAACGACGAGTTTACTATCCTACATGCCGTGTGCCACCTTCATCTCACACTTAAATATGTCTTTGTTAACACAGACTTACTAACCAGCCAGAGGATCTCAGAGATCCTCCTATCGTCCTCACTCTTCAAATGAGGAAATGCTGGCTCAAATGCTCCAGTTGGCTGAAGGAGCATGTAGGGTTTAGAACAGGCCTCCCCAAGATGTGCCCTCGGGCAGGAGTGTTATTCTGAACTTAAGGCAGTCAAGACCCTGCAGGTTCAAGAAAAATTTGTGTGCCCCTCCCTTAACTACCTAAAAGAATTTCAGTTGTGGGTTTTCCCCAGAGAAGTGACAGCTGCAGTTTGATTCTGTGCACGTGGGCCTGCTTGTGTGACAGGGCTGGCATCTCATCACCTAGCACCTGCCCTTCCCTGCGTTGTCCAGGCAATGGCCCTCCCAACCCTGACAGCCCCAGGCCCAGCCTATTCCTCAGCTCAGGATGCTGTGCGAACCCCACTTTACCTTTCTGTGTCTGACCCTCTTGACTATGTGAGGTTCCCATATATACAGATTAAATTAGATTTTCTCCTGTCCATCGCCCTATGCCTGCAGTCTTCCTTCACCACGGCCTCAGCATCTCCCCTGCAGGTACTGCCACAGGGAATGCACCCAAGGGCCTCAGAAAGACCAGTCAAGGAATCTGTCCCCTACCTGAGTCTGATGACAAGGAGCTTGGGGGGATCCGCCACAGAGAATGGAGATTCTTGTATTATGTGCTACATAGAGTTGAAACGTGTCATTGGGAAAGGCCCTGATGCTGGGAAAGACTGAAGATAAAAGGAGAGGCGGATGACAGATGAGATGGTTGGATGGCATCACCGACTCTATGGACATGAATTTAAGCAAACTCCAAGAGATAGTGGAGGACAGGGAAGCCTGACGTGCTGCAGTCCATGGGGTCGCGAAGAGTCGGACATGACTTATGGACTGAACAAAACAAGAGTTGAATGTAGCCTCTGCCCACATGACTCTGACCTCATGAAAATCCAAAACTGATCAGCCTCAGCTACACCCAGACAGCCACCACCGACTCTGAGAATGCCAAACAGCATTCTGGATTGCTCTCAACAAGTTAGATTTCATTTCTGGCTGGCTAAGGTCACTCCTTTAGGCATTAAACATGAGCATCTCAACACATCCCCTCACTAGAAATGCAGTGAACACTCAAAGGAAGGAAGAGAACAGGCAGATAGACATAAATGACCTACTTCAGACCATGGCCAGTAAGTTATCAGAGGTAAATTTTTTCAGAATACTTTCCATTAGCAAAACTAGGCATGCGTACAGAACAGCTTAAAGGATGGATTCATTTGTAGACTTCTTTGACTTTCTGATCTGACTTTCCTAAAGGTCTAGATTGATTAACTGGGCTTCCCAAATGGTGCTAGTGGTGGGAGCCACCTGCCAATGCCGGAGACATAGAGACATAGGTTCAATCCCTGGGTCAGGAAAATTCCTCCTCCCTGGAGGAGGAAATGGCGACCCACGCCAGTATTCTTGCCTGGAGACTCCTATGGACAGAGGAGCCTGGCAGGCTATAGTCCATAGGGTCACAAAGAATTGGACACCACTGAGCGACTGAACACAGAAGAACTATTTGCACATTGTGATATTTTACAATGACCAATAACAAAGGGCTGATTTGCCACTACCAGAGAATCTTTCTGGCTTCCTCCTTGCTGCAATGGACGGCAACATCCAAGGAAACACCGTATGAAGCTTGCTACCACAACGAAGGCTCAGAGTTACTAATACTTTAGTAACCCAGGGAGACTCATAATTCCGAATCCCACCTGGGAAATCATGGGGAACTGTTCTTGTAAGTTATTTCCTCTGGAAATACTCTTTACCCTGCCTCTGTAGTCACTGCAAGACGGTAGAAAAGCTTAGACGGAACAGCAGGATTTACTGTCACCTGCTGTTCAGTCTGGATGCAGATTCATGCAGCAATAAACGTCTGAAAACTTTCTCCAGAGACGTGAGCCAGCTCCTCCTCCTGTCAATTTATTGTTTGTGTTGACAACTCACACCTCTGGTATCAAATGGCAGATTGAACATCAGAACTAGCAATCTTGGGCACTAAGCTAGATAGGAAAAAAGTCATAGAAAATTCGAGTGAACTCACATGAACCCCAAGAGTATGGGGGGAGATGGGCCAACCTGGAATCCTCACCGAGAACAATGGGAAACAATGGGAATCCACACCGTGGGAAATCAGCAGGTCAGAGTGCATGGAGGTGCACCATGGGAAACCAGCAGGTCAGAGTGCGTGGAGATGCAGTCCCACCAGGTCTGGCTCAGCCCTACGGCCGCTCTCCTCCCCACCCCCTTCCCACCAGAGAAGCCCGGTTCACACTCTGCCCTGTGTCCTCTAACCCCTCAAGCAAAGAGGCACACCAGAGTGACACCAGCATGACGGTGTGTGCTCTGCACCTGCGACATCGACATTGGAGAGGATGCCCTCCAGGGTGGGGGACCAGAGCACCAGGAGCAATCAGGTGATGGGCTGACCGCATCCTCCCCTCGGGGACACAGGCAGTGGATCCTGCCCCAGGAAAGGATGCCCCAGGCTCTTCGCTGCCTGTGCTCTGATCTGCGGGAAGCATCACAGAAGAGCATCTTTTGTAAAAATTTCGGGGAAAACATGAAAACATGCCCCAAATCAGTGTTGCCTGAAAAATTCTGAGTTTTCATAAGTCATATCTTTTTCAATAAAAATAAAAGAAGGAATTGCTTCCAGGCACTGCATTCTGCCGGCGAGCTCACCAGAGTGTATATCCCACAGAGGTGGGTGTCCTCCGATTCCTCTTCCATCACACTCTGGAATTCATCCATTATGCAGAATTCCAGAAATATTAATACATCAAAATATGTGTCACTTGAGGAATAAGAAAAAAATGAAGCTCATTGATTTTAAAATTTTTTAAATTTTGAATATTCTTTGTGTATTTTTTTCAGGAGTGAATTCATCTTCTTGGGCATGTAAACTTGTTTTACCACTGAAAAATACACAATGGAAACTTTATTCAAAGTAATGCCTGTTAGTGTAGCCAGTGAACAATGCCAACAACACACTACACCCAGCATTTTTTAATTCTTTGGGCAGAACCACTCTAAACCTCCAAATTTACAGTCAAATCTCATATTCTTTCATAAGTGTTTTATTTCAGCATTTAAAGTAGTAAACTTGAGGGATAAACATAGCAATCTATGAGTCCATGATGTGCAATTAAAGTTGGGCTTTCTCTAAATATTCTTTTCAATTGTTTCGTTGAGTTATGAGCTGTGAATAATACTAGACACACCTTATAAATTGGGCTTCCCTTGTGGCTCAGCTGGTAAAGAATCCACCTGCAATGCGAGAGACCTGGGTTTGATCCCTGGGCTGGGAAGATCCCCTTGAGAAGGGAAAGGCTACCCACTCCAGTATTCTGGCCTGGAGAATTCCATGGACTGTATAGTCCATGGGGTCACAAGGAGTCGGACACGACTGAGCGACTTTCACTTCACCTCACCTTATAAATAAGAAGCAGAGATACAGCTTAAAAGAAATCCATAATCTTGGTGATAGGCAGCATTCTTCCAGCCAAGATACCATTTCCAGATACAACCTGTACCCATCTGTTTGAATTGATGGCCACATCACTAACACTTCATGAGAAGGCAAGGTGCCTCTTTGGACAGCCACAGAAGGGCTGCAGCAAATGACCAGAGAGCCAACTAAAGGGATTATAGAATGAACAAAGGTGGGCAACTTCTCTCCCTACCCGGACTCATATGAGACTCAGGAAGCAAGCAGAAGACACTGGAAGCTGGGGTCACCAGCACAGCATTTGTGCTTCAAAGTCATGCATTTCCCATGGACAAGAGCCCCAGCACTTACCCACGGTCTCCAGTGTTCTTGATTTGCATGGCCCACAAAACACGCTTTACTATCTTGTTTCTAATCCATACTGGAATAAACACTTCTCAAGTTCTTCTAAGTTCTGGTTATAGTCTGTTCAAAACCAGTTGTAAGCTTTGATCAGATTATTCCACAAACAGAGCCAAATAGAGTGTTTAACCTTATTTTATATCATTGCAAGCTGTGGCAACTTCCAATTATTGAGGAAAAAGCTTAAAACCAGGAGGTTCATTGAAATGTATCCTTAAAAAGGCAAAGCATGGGACTTCCCTAGCAGTCCAGTGGTTAAGATTCTGAGCGTCCACTGCAGGGAGCAAGGGTTCCATCCATGGGCTGGGATCCCACATGCCATGCAGGGCAACCAAGAAAGCACAGGAGGCATTCAACATATTGAATGACGAGAGTTCAAGTGGAGGGTGTGATTGGAAATTCCATAATTTTCGTGGAATTTTCTCAACTGGTAGGAAGCTTATGAAGAATCTATTTTTTAATTGGATAAGTTTATATTTTATCACAATAACACAAAATTGAGAGGCTCTGTGATTCTGCAGCATAAAAATTTAACAAAACATTTTTAAAAATCATCAATAGAAACAACTTCTTTGCTGAGTTTTGCTCTGTAAAAGTATTTGTCAACAAAAGGCCCCCTGAGTGGAAGAAATGGGCAATAACTACAAAAATATTGGCCTGAAATATTTTTAATGTCAATATTTTTTAAATAGTAGTGAGGATTTTCACACTTAGCAAAATTTGCTCTGAGTTTACCAGGTCCCTCAGCACCTCTAGAGAGAATATTTTCTGAATTAAAAATATAATAGTATGCACAGAAGATGAAATAATTAGACCTTATTAAATGCTGATATCTTTTGAAAATACAAGGACATGGTATTCAACAAATATAATTTTAGGAAGGCAGTTAACATACATGAATATGTACCAAGAGTGGTTATTCTGCTTTTTCTTAGTTCAGATATCTCTATCAAAAAGCCCTGTTTGCTTTAATGTATGTGGATACCTTTTATTTTATACAAAACTTGCTTTCAAAAGTTTCAAAATTTGTTTTTTAATAGAACCATCTTCAGATGCAACAATGTGGTAAAAATTAGTTTGGAGGTCAATAACTCTCAGTGTATGTTTGTGTGTGTGTGTGTGTGTGTGTGTGTGTGTGTATACATGAGCAGCTGGGTATATGTCTCTCTCCCTCCCTCCCTCCCTTTATATACACATACATATATTAAATTATTTTAGTAATCTTTCTCACTATCAAAAGTACCCTAGTTCAGATGATAAATTGTAAGATCATCTTAATCATTGGCTTAATGGAGAATGCTTCAGCTTTTCCTTCCCTGCTTCCGTTTAAGTGGAGGAAGACTGATACTTCCTCCCACATTTACCCAAGAGCTTCCCTGGTGGCTCAGCTGGTAAAGAATCCGCCTGCAATGCGGGAGACCTGGGCTCGATCCCTGGGTTGGGAAGATCCCCTGGAGAAGGGAAAGGCTACCCACTCCAGTATTCTGGCCTGGAGAATTCAGGACTATACAGTCCATGGGGTCACAAAGAGTCGGACATGACTGAGTGACTTTCACTTTCACTTTCCACATTCACCCGAAGTTAAGTGAAGGAGACTCCCACATGTACTGATTGCAGAGACTGAGAACTTCCAAGACAGAGGACTTGACATGCCATTTCCCAGTCTGGTGGTCATATGGGATTGCTGCTCTGCTTCTCTGTGTTTATATAAACTAAGAGAGAACAGAATTAAAAACACATGGCAGGTGCAAAACTGAAGGGATCTGCATTCTCCCCTGTTGTCACATCAAGAATAACACAAGAGAAGCGTTTCTGAAATAACAGAGTAAGGACCATCAAAAGTCCATTCCTTCGTAAAAGTAAAAAGAACACTAGCAAAAAGGGTCAAAATCACTTTTCCAGTACTCTAGAAATTAATCAAAGGGTTGCAGCTATCCAAGGAGCATTTATTTAAGAAAAACTACTGACTCTTAAGGCTTTGTGACGTTTTAACTTGACCTATTCCTAGCTCCCTCTCCCCAGATCAACAATCACCTTGAAAATGGATCATCTCATAACTGTGAATACCACAGCTTAGCACCCAGGGATGAAGGCAGAATGGGTTTGTGAGCGTGGGTGCATGCAGTTGCTTCAGACATGTCCAACTCTGAGACCCAATGGACCGTAGTTCCTCTGTCCAGGGGATTCTCCAGGCCAGAACACTGGAGAGGGCTGCCATGCCCTCCTCCAGGGGATCTTCCTGACCCAGGGATTGATCCTGTGTCACCTGCATCTCCTCACTGCAGGAGGATTCTTTACCCACGGAGTCATCTGGGAAGCCCAGAATGGGTTTGGAGCCCTCCAAAATCTCATACCCAAAATCTCTGTCCAATCAATAGTTGAACACTGAACTCAACAAACTCCAAGTTGGATAAACTCAAAGAGATATGTACCTAGACATCTCATGATTGAACTATAAAAGCCAAAAGCAAAAAGAGAATCTTAATAAGAAAGAAGCAACTTCTCACATACAAATAACATGTGCTACTTCAGTGGAAACACAAATAGTTTATTTTACGATATATTTTTGTAAAAGAGAAATATGTTTCTACTCTGCTCATTTTCCTTCTGGTTTCCCTACTCAGTTCAGAAGGCTCGGCAGACATTCAAACTCTTTTTCTTACTTCTTCACTTTCTCCTGTATACTCCAATAGGTTATAACACATTTCAATGCCCACCAACTTTTAAAGCATTTTAAATATCAAATATAAGAAGTTGACACTGTCGAGCCTGTTACCAATGGTTATAACTATAATATCAATAAGTGTAACAGAATATATGCTGAAGTTCTCAACATAGCAATGCCTGTATCTTGGAGATGACAATATTTAAATCTCTAATTTTGGAGGGAGGAAGGTTCAAGAGGGAGTGGACGTATGTATAGTTATGGCTGATTCATGTTGTTATATGGCAGAAATCAACACAACATTGTTAAGTAATTATCCTCCAGTTAAATAGTAAATATTAAAAAGTAAATAAATCTCTAATTTTGAAATTTAACCTTGTTGATAGTATATGATGTTTTTTACCAAAATGCAAAGGTAAATAGCTTACAGCTTCTTTAACTATGACTAGAATGCAAAAAAAACACAGCCAACAGCTCTATGCACTCAGTGAAACAACCCCCAACGCTGAACAGCCAACAGCTCTATGTGAGCTCAGTGAAACAACCCCCCAACTCTGAACAGATTGATTTGAAGGCATATGCTATTTGCTATAATTAAAATCTTTGCTAAAGAAAACTGTTAAATCTTTGCACTTAGCTATGTGGGTATTACTTTTGTCATTAAGAAAAAGTAAATTTTAAAATCCATTTCGCAGCTCACCTTGGTAATTTTTTTCTTGCTTTTGGAATTAATCATTCAGCAGATAAAATATTTTCACGCTTTGAACTTCACATAGTGGAAGTTCTAGATACCTCTATGTGAGAAGTTACATGTTACATGAAAATGAAACCATACTTTTCAATACACATTCCAAGAAAGAGAAAAGTAATGAGGGGAAACGTGCAGACATTATTCCAAACCCTTCTGGTTTTCTGAACTATCCCTGTGAGCCTTAATTTTAAAGAACCACATTTCACTCTTCTAAATGTTTACTAAAAAGAAATATCTTCAAGAAAAGGAACCAGAACAACATGAGATCCAAGCCCTCATCTCTAGCACCTGAGGGGACACTACTGCTTGGGGCCTCGCTTCACCCCAGACATGGTTTCTTGCTGTTAAATTGTCCATATGTGAGATGGAAGCATCATGATGGAAGAAAAATTGGCTTCAAGTGGATACAAAGGTGATTCTTTAAATTTAATGGTTTCCACTCTCAGGCCATCTGAAAGACATAAACAAGCAGGTTAAAGGGGAAACTTCCTAAAGCTGTGGTCTGGCCACAGTCCTCTCCCAGTTCTCATAAGAGCTGGTGTATCTGTAAAGTCTGGATCCTGGGTGATCTTTGGGCCGCAGTCTGTGTCGTGTTGAGAGTCCAGGATCTACAGTAGGAGATGGAAACTAACAGCAGGGCATCCGGGCAGTGGCTTGCTGCTGGGCAGGCACTGATGCAGAAAACAACCTTGAAAATGTATTTCAAAATGATTCTGAAATTAGTTCGGGGTTAGTGGCCATCTCATTTCAGTTGATCTAAGGCAACCCGTTGGTCTCCCTCCTACCCCTTCTCAATCTTCTCCCCTCCCAGCTCCCAGCCCCTGTTCTCTAAATGTGCTGAGCTGCTATGACATTGCTTGAATTTCAATTTTTTGTTTGATTGTAACCCTGAATTACTCCTCCAGCATCCAGACCATGCTAAAGTTAGGCCCCAAATGTGGGTGTCATTGGATGCAGTATTTTAAATGAAGCAGTATTTATGTATCCATTAAAATAAAGACTCAATCTTATACCAGCACACTACTATACATTTTAGAGAGTTTAGTTTCATTTGCCACTACAATAATTCTATACTGAGACATTAAATATTTGAGTGATTTGTACCTAAAAAAAAATTTTTTTAAGGGAGAAAAAAAGGAAACCGTGAATCCAAGTCCTACCCTGTCACCCATAAGCTGCACAGGTCCCCTGTGTCTTTGGGTCAATTAACTAATCCCTGTGGTGTAAATGCCACGATCTCTGGACTCACTCCTACCTCTCACATCATCCTTCTCGCTTTACAGGAGACCAAGGTCAAGACCATCAGGTCCATAAAGGGCAACATGGACTGGACCAGAGGTTCTTACCCCAAATCCATCTTCTTTCCACAATAACACACACCAGACACAGGAACAGAGGGCTTGGGCAAAAGGAATGGGACATACAGTTCTAAATTCCTTCTCATGCACCAAGACATACAGTGAGAGTGAAGCCAGGGTAAAATGGGTTCTCCATCAGAAATGTATTAATTAACTGAAAATATCTAAAGACAAGATGGAGATGGTTTCCATTTGGTTATAATTTCCTTCTTACGGTGTAACAAATGCTACGGTCAAGTCTAACAAGAAACCAAGAACCCATGAAATGGTGAAACAATGACTCTCCTTTCTCCTTCCACACGCAAACACTGTATTACTAATTAACAGATGGTGAAGAACTGGTATGACTTTTAACTAGGGCTTGACAATCCTGAAATCCTGGTTGCCATCTTTGTTCTAGCAGTGGGGCAGCTCAGGTAACCCTCCTAAGAGTCAAATCTGGTAATAATCTTAGCAGAAACTCCAGCTTGTCTTCTCTCATTTAACAGAGAAGACAACAACCAAAATGAAATAATGGTACAGTCAACACTTTCAGTGCCTCCCATGTGTTCATCACTGTTCGAAGGGCTTTTTATTAACCATTATCATTTTCAATCACCCCAACAACCTGAGTCAGGCATTATTATTAGCCCCAATTAATGGATGAGACACAGACCTAGTTCACATACTTAGTGAGTGGAGAGGTCACACTTGTGTAGTCTGACTTCAAAGTCCATTCTCCTCATCACCAAAATTTCACCATTCGCTGGGGTTCTATTGCCCATTTCTGACATGTATGTGCAGGTATCCGTATATATAATGCAGATATGTTTGTGTGTAGATTATATATCATATGATTACGTGTATGTTCAGTTGCTCAGTTGTGTCCAACTCTTTGTGACCCTATGAACTGTAGCCCGCCAGTCTCCTCTTGTCCGTGAAATTTTTCATGCAAGAATACTGGAGTGAGCCATTTTCCTCCTCCAGGAGATCGTCCCAACACAGGGATTGAATCTGGGTTTTTTTGCATCTCTTACACTGGCAGGCAGATTCTTCACCACTAGCGCCACCTGGGAAGCCCCAGTATGTATTATAATAATGTCTTAAATCACTTTTAAATAGGAATAATTAATTATGGATAACTATGCAAATATGTATCATTTGGGGATGGCTGAGACACCCTGGAATGCCAGATAAGGGTGAGGTTCTAAGAAAAAGGGATGATCTAGGCCACGTGACTGATATCCATTCAATCTCACCAACCACTCCCTCCCAGCTTTACACTCAGGGAACAGAAGAAAGAATTCCGGATACATTTAGTCTTAATCATTGTTTGAAAACTCTATGCCTGGGCACCAAAATATGAAATTCACAATTGTAATACCCTACTGGCATACCTCTTCGGCATCATGTGAAAAAAAATGCCTAATGTTATTTTCTTTCGCCTTATGATCCTTTCTGGCTTCAGACTGTTGTTCTTCACAACTACAGCTGATACTTTGTTTTCATGGTATTTGTTGCTCTTTGTCTTCTCCCTGAGTCAGCTGTTCCTGGGACGGTTGTCCCAAGGATGCCTGTTCAAATGGTTCTTGCTTCCCAGGTGTCTGTTCTTCAGATGACTGGTGCCGGGATGATGGCTCAAGCGATTCTTGCTTGTCAGTCTCACATACGGTTGTCTTGGTGATGACGCCTGTGACTGCTTCCCATTGGTGGTTCTCTTTGGTCTTCTTTTTTAACTGGGGTGTCTAGTCATACAGGTGTATTTTTTTCCTCTAGAAATGTCATTTGGTTCCTTTTCTTATTTTCAGTAAACAAAATGAAACAAAATCACCAGTAAACGTAGTAGCCATCAAAACCACATGAGCTAAATCAAAAAATGACAAGCACTGCTACTATATCACTGTTAGGGACCAAACGACGGTCTCTAGGACCTGAGTCATGTTTACCAGAAAGAGACAGGATATGCACTCATCCTGCCTGGCCAATCATGTAACGCCAGCTACTCCTGTAACTGAGACAAAGAACTTCCTGTATATAAGCCACCATACTCCTTTGTTCGTGGCTTTTGTCAGATTCCCTTGTGTGGGATGAGACTTGGGCCCTAGCGCGCTAGGAATAAACAAACTCCCTTCTTGCATTTGCAATACTGTGGTGGACTTGCTCCTCCGGGATCTCCGTCCCCCCGGGGAGGACAACTCTCCCGGTAGAAGGGAGTAACCTCGTTAGGAGATAAGAGCTCTGAGCACCGGTGCTAACGTTGCAGAAGCCCAGATTAAGTCCGAGGCCTAGTATCTTACTGGGGAGGCATCTGGCTGTAAAGTGCAGAGGCAAGTCAGCATAAGGCCGGGGCCTAGTTTCGTGCTGGGGAGGCAGCTGGCTCTGATACTGGATTAAGTCAGCGTAAGGCCAAGGCCTAGTTTCGTGCTGGGGAGGCAGCTGGCTCTGATACTGGATTAAGTCAGCGTAAGGCCGGGGCCTGGTTTCATGCTGGGGAGGCAGCTGGCTCTGTGAACGTCCTGCAGGTAAGATTGAGTGCATTGTCGGTGGCCACCTTGTGTTTGTTATCTGTTTGTCTATTTGTGGTGTCTGCGCTGCTCTTTGTGTGCTCTGTTGGCTCCCAGTGTACTTTTCTGTGATCATGGGACAAACAACTTCTACTCCTTTATCTCTTATGATTAACCACTTCTCTGATTTCAAGTCTAGAGCTCAGAATCTTTCGTTACTGGTAAAGAAGAGCAAACTGGTGACTTTCTGTTCTGTCGAGTGGCCCACCTTTGACGTCGGATGGCCACAAGAGGGAACCTTCAATCCCCAAATTATCCAGGCAGTTAAGGAGAGGGTGCTTACTCCTAGTCCTGCCGGGCACCCAGATCAGACTCCCTACATTCTGGTCTGGCAGGATCTAGTGAGGAACCCGCCAGAATGGCTTAAACCCTTTGTTCTCACTCCTCCTAAACCTCCCCGTCCCTCTTCCCCAACTCCAAACTCACCAAGCCCACAAGTGTTAGTAATGAAGGCTTCCAAAAAAAAAAAGAAGAAAAAAAGGATGAAAATCGACCAAAGCCGGTATTCCAGGAATCTTCTCTGTATCCTAATCTGATAGATCTGGAGACCAAATTGTTCCCACCCCCGTATGCGGATCCACATCTGCCCTTGCTTTCACAGGTTTCATCGGGAGAAGCCAGGAGGAGAACCAAGCCTTCAGCTCATCCCAGAGAAGGGGGCCCCGCCCAGGGAACTCAGGGAAAAACAAGAGAAATGGCCAATGTAGCGGAAGAAGACCCAGAAGTCACCTCCTCCACTGTTCATGCGTTTCCGGTCCTGGCGGGACCAGCCAGAGAGGGTGGAGAGCAGACATATCAGTATTGGCCCTTTTCCACTAGTGATCTGTACAATTAGAAAACCCAGACTCCCTCCTTCTCTGAAAAACCGCAGGGTCTTATTGATCTGTTAGAGTCTATCCTTTTTACTCATAATCCCACTTGGGATGATTGTCAGCAACTGTTACAGGTGCTTTTCACTACAGAAGAGTGAGAGCGGATCCTGTCAGAAGCTTGAAAGAATGTGCCAGGGGTGGACGGGAGGCCCACAATACAGCCTAACCTCATTGAGGAGGGGTTCCCCTTAGTGCGACCCAACTGGGACTTCGAACGTGCTAAAGGTAGGGCGCGTCTCCGGGTATACCGTCAGACTCATGGCCGGCCTTACAGCGGCCGCCAGAAACCCGACTAATTTGGCCAAAATAAATTCAGTGAGGCAGGAACCAAATGAGAGCCCAGCAGCCTTCCTTGAAAGGATAATGAAAGCTTTTAGACAGTATACCCCTATGGACCCACAGGCAGATGAGTCACGAGCGGCAGTTATGTTAACATTTGTAAATCAAGCAGCCCCCGATATTAAAAAAAAATTACAAAAGATAGAGAGGTTAAATGAACAATCCTTGCAAGATCTAGTGAGGGCAGCCGAGAGAGTTTTTAATCATAGAGAGACCCCAGAAGAGAGAGAGGACCGCATTAGAAGAGAAGAAAGAGAATTTAGAGCTGAAGAAAACCGTAAAAATCAAAAAGAGCTGGCCCAGATATTTTTTGCTGGGGTTAAAAACAAAAACAGGTTCAAAAAAAAAAAAAAACTGGACTCAAAAACTGAAGAAAAAACGACAAGGCGTAAGCTTAAAAAAAACCAATGTGCGTTTTGTAAAAAGTTTGGACATTGGAAAGATAAATGCCCCAAAAAAAATCTAAAAGAGGAGCCCAAGAACCCCAAAAACGAGACTCCCTCTCCAGACAGTCATATCCTCTACGCGGGTGAGGATAGCGACTACGGGGGTCAGGGCTCAAAGACCCTCCCCGAGTCCTGGGTAACTATAAATGTGGAGGAGAAACCGGTTGGCTTCATGGTGGACACGGGAGCCCAATACTCAGTCTTAAACCAAAAAGATGGACCCATGTCTAAGAAAAGTAGCTGGGTGCAGGGAGCAACCGGGACTAAACGATATGGATGGACTACAAAACGGCATGTGAACTTGGGGGCCCACCAGGTAACCCATTCTTTTCTGGTGATACCTGAGTGTCCAGCACCCTTGTTGGGAAGGGATTTACTGTCTAAAGTAAATGCCCAAATTCATTTCAACCAAGGACAAGTGTCGATTTTAGATGGGACCGGGCATCCTCTTCAGGTCTTGTCTCTGGCATTAAAAGATGAATACAGACTCTACTTGCCAGAGGCCCCAGTGACAATAAGCACCAAAGTACAACCATGGGTTCAAAGATACCCTCAGGCCTGGGCTGAAACTGCAGGAATGGGACTGGCCAAACAGAGGCCCCCTATCATTGTGGAACTGAAAGCCAGTGCTTCCCTGGTGAGGGTACGGCAGTATCCCATGAGTCAGGAGGCTTGACAAGAAATTACTCCTCATATACAACGCCTCATAGACGCTGGGGTCCTGAAAAGGTGCCAGTCCCCATGGAACACTCCCCTGTTGCCTGTAAAAAAGCCTGGGGGAACTGATTTTAAACCGGTTCAAGATCTACGAGAAGTCAACAAATGGGTAAATGATATTCATCCTATGGTTCCTAACCCTTATACATTGCTAAGCAACTTGCCTCCAAACTACATTTGGTACACTGTTTTAGATTTAAAAGACGCCTTTTTCAGTTTGCCTCTTGCCCCCGCAAGCCAAGAGATCTTTGCCTTCGAATGGCAGGAAGACGGTAGTCAGACCCCTGTGCAGCTGACATGGAGTCGCTTACCACGGGGTTTCAAAAACTCGCCCACGTTATTTAATGAGGCCCTGGATGAAGACCTCCGTGAGTATCGGATTGAACACCCTACCATTGTTTTCTTACAATATGTTGATGACCTTATGCTGGCGGCGGCTACAGAGAAAGAGTGCCAAGAGGCAACAGGTGACCTTCTCCAAACCTTGGGGACTTTAGGTTACTGGGCTAGTGCCAAAAAGGCCCAGATTGCCAAGCAAGAGGTTATATACCTCGGTTATAAGATAAAACAGGGCCAGAGGTGGCTAACACAGGCTATGAAAGAAACCATCCTCCAGATCCCTGAGCCGGCTAACCCTAGACAAGTGAGAGAATTTCTGGGAACGGTGGGATATTGCCGGTTATGGATCTTGGGGTTTGCAGAAAAGGCCAGGCCCCTATATGAGGGGACCAAAGAAAACAAGGACTGGAAATGGACTGAGCCAGTGAAAGAGGACTTCCAAGAGCTCAGGCGAGCCTTGCTAGAGGCTCCTGCCCTTGCCCTCCCTGATCCATCTAAGCCTTTCCAATTATTTGTAGATGAAAAGCGGGGGATAGGAAAAGGGGTACTAACACAGAGATGGGGACCATGGAAGCGACCTGTAGCTTACCTTTCCAAGAGACTGGACCCAGTGGCAGCCGGATGGCCACCTTGCCTCCGTATCATCGCGGCCACCACGCTCTTAGTCCACGATGCTGATAAACTGACTTATGGACAGAGACTCTTGGTCTACACTCCTCATGCCATAGAGAGAGTTTTAAATCAACCCCCAGGTAAATGGATTTCTAATGCCCGCTTGACGCACTACCAGGCCTTGCTACTTGACACCCCACGGATTCATTTCCAAACGCCCTGCACTCTAAATCCGGCCACTCTTTTGCCCAATCCAGGGGAAAATAGCCCCCTCCATGATTGTGATGAGATACTGGCTGGGGTAACAGCAATGCGAAAGGACTTAACCGATACTCCACTGGATAACAGTGAGCTAAGATGGTTCACAGAAGGCAGCAGTTATGTAAAAGATGGACAGAGACGGGCGGGAGCCGCAGTAGTAGATGACTCTAGACGGACGATATGGGCAGAGGCCCTTCCCCTGGATACCTCAGCACAAAAGGCAGAGTTAATTGCCCTGATTCAAGCATTAGAGAGAGCCAAAGGAAAAAGAATAACTATTTTCACTGACAGTCGCTATGCTTTTGGCACAGTACACATCCAGGGCCCGATATATCGGGAACGGGGGTTTTTTGACAGCTGAAGAAAGAGAAATTAAAAACTTGCCTGAAATCCGTAGACTTTTAGAGGCTGTACAGATGCCTCGGGCTGTGTCAATAGTACACGTACCTGGACATCAGAAGGGTGACAGCCCCACGGCACGAGGGAATCGTGCCGCAGACCTGGCAGCTCGAAAAGTAGCTGATGAAGATTTCATCACCCCTGTGTTGGCGATCGGACTTCCACCTCCAGGTATGGGAACTCTGCCCCCAACCCCTGAGTATTCATCCACAGACTTTGCTTGGATCCAAAAACACACCAACCTTCAAAAAGATAAAGATAGATGGTACCGAGACTCAGACGGCTACCTGATACTCCCTGCTCAGTTGGGACGGCAACTATGTGAGCATTTGCACTTGTCTACTCATCTGGGAGAAAAGAAGACTCTGATGCTCTTTCAAATTGCGTGCCTGCGATTTCCCCGGCACCAGACAACTGTAAAGAACATAGTGCATGCTTGTAAGGCGTGTCAACAGATGAGGCCAGAAAAAGGACAACATGCAGGACTGAGGTATCGGGGAGAAGGACCAGGGCAACACTGGGAAATAGATTTCACCGAGGTAAGGTCAGGCAAGTATGGTTACCGGTACTTGTTAGTGTTGGTGGATACCTTCTCAGGGTGGGTAAAAGCTTTTCCTACAAAGGGAAAAACCGCGATGATAGTGGCAAAAAAGATTTTAGAAGAAATAGTTCCCAGGTTTGGCCTGCCAGTGACCATCAGCTCTGATAATGGACCTGCTTTTGTGAGTCAAATAGTTCAGAGCCTTGCCCTAGCCCTGGGGACTAAATGGAAGTTACATTGTGAATACAGTCCACAGAGCTCAGGGCAAGTAGAAAAAATAAATCGGACTCTAAAAGAAACTTTAACTAAATTGGCTATAGAGACTGGCAGGGACTGGGTGACCCTCCTTCCCTTCGCCCTCTTCCGTGCGCGTAATACTCCTTATCAACTTAATCTGACCCCATTAGAGATTCTGTATGGGAGACCTCCCCCTGTATGTCCAATATTTGAAGGGAAAAAACTGCCGCCTCCCACGCTGGGGCAACTCCAAGAGGCCTTGATGGCCTTAAGCAAGGTGCACTCTTATGTCTGGAAACTGCTCCGGGAGATACATGTGGGTCAAAATAAGGGAACTATTCCCTCACATGACATTGGCCCAGGAGACTGGGTATGGGTCAAAAGGCACCAAACCAAGGCACTAGAACCCAAATGGAAGGGTCCTTATGTTGTTCTTCTTACCACCCCAACTGCCCTAAAGGTTGACGGTATCGGGCCTTGGGTGCATTGCAACCACGTACACCCAGCTGCTTCAGCAGAGCAAGAAGATGCTAAGAAAAAATGGGAAGCATATCTGCACCCGTCCAACCCCTTGAGGCTAAAGCTTCGAAGGCGCAACAGGACCAGGACAACTCGGCTGGGCCCTCTTGTGGATGACCCAGTTACTCTGCTCCGGAGTTGCCAGCGTGAACCCGCATCAACCCGTCAAAATCACCTGGAAGCTGCAAAATGGACTAACACGGAGAGGTGCTAAACTCCACTACCGCAATACATCCACCAAACACATGGTGGCCAGACTTGTACTTTGATCTTAAGCCGATGGTAAATGTGCCTTGGGCTAGTGGTTATCTCCAAGAACAAGGGTTCTGGGCATGCCCAGGTGCACCCAGACATGACTGGAAGACCTGTCGGGGGGGGGGGGGGGGGGCACAAGACTCTTACTGTAAAACCTGGGATTGTGTTACTTCTAATGATGGACCTCAGCGCTGGGAAGTAGGAAATCGAGATTTACTTAATTTTTCATTCGCCAAGCCCCTCCCTAGGGTCCTTGGAGATCCAACTTTTAGCTGTGAAAGTTGCAATTATGCACAAGTCAGAAAAAGGTTCAATCCAGAAAAAAGCAAAAAAGAGGGGACCTGGATCTCTGGCCTATCTTGGGGGCTACAGACGAGGGAATCAGGAGGGTTTGGGGTTGATAGAAAAGGGATTATAGTAGTGAGCAAGGTCTTAGAGCCAATTCTTGTACACAGTATCGGGCCCAACAAAGTAAAAAAGCTGGCTGTAACCCCCCGCCTAACGACTTCCATGCCCACATCTTTGGCAGTGAGTCCCGAAGCAGAAGCGCTCGCTGAAATAGATCCCCTATAGAAGCTGATTAGGGCAGCTTATGCCACCCTGAATCAGACCCATCCTGAGGCAACTAAATCTTGTTGGTTATGTTACAACTTAATTCCCCCTTATTACGAAGCAGTAGGCCTCAATGCCTCTTATGACTTGGCCAACAGCACCGATCCTCCTCAATGTCATTGTGGGGACCGAAAGGTGGGTCTTACGATGAAAGAGGTATGGGGAAAGGGCTTATGCATGGGCACGGTGTTACCAGCAAAGTCTCCACTTTGTGTGCATGTCGTCGAGCCTGATGATTTGCCTGTAGCTAAACGGTTAATACCTCAAATGGGGGGATGGTGGGTCTGTTCACACACGGGGCTAACTCCATGCCTACATAGCTCAATCTTTGACCCCAAAGAAAAATTCTGTGTTATGGTGGCTGTCATGCCAAAGATTCTGTACCGACCAGAGAAAGCAATATATGATTATTGGGCCCAGAAATTAACTCTAAATCCTCCAAAAAGAACTTATAAAGTTAAGAGGGAACCTCTTACCGTCATAACCATAGCAACTATGTTCGGTCTTGAAATAGCCAGGGCTGGAACCGGAATAACAGCTCTGTCCCTGCAAGGCCAAGGATTTAACTCCGAGAGCGGCCATAGATGAAGACATTACCTGTATAGAGCAATCTATTAGTCATTTAGAATCATCTCTAACTTCTCTATCTGAAGTAGTTCTGCAAAACAGGAGGGGATTAGATCTGCTCTTTCTGCAACAAGGGGGACTCTGTGCTGCCCTAGGAGAAGAGTGCTGTTTCTATGCGGATCATACAGAAATAGTTAGAGAATCTATGGCCAAAGTGAGAGAAGGACTAGCCCAACGTAAACGAGAACGTGAGGCTCAACAGGGATGGTTTGAATCTTGGTTTCAACAATCCCCTTGGCTGACTACCATAATCTCCGCCTTGCTGGGACCCCTGCTAGTATTTTACTAATGCTTACCTTTGGCCCATGCATTATCAATAGACCTGTAGCCTTTGTGAAGGAACGCATAAATACCGTACAGCTGTTTGTGCTTCGACAACAATATCAAACTGTGTCTCAGGACCCAGAGGAAGATTCCTCTATATGATCTAAGGACAGGGGGGAATGTTAGGGACCAAACGACGGGCTCTAGGACCTGAGTCATGTTTACCAGAAAGAGACGGGACATGCGCTCATCCTGCCTGGCCAATCATGTAACGCCAGCTACTCCTGTAACGGAGACAAAGAACTGCCTGTATATAAGCCGCCATACTCCTTTGTTCGAGGCTCTTGTCAGATTCCCTTGTGTGGGATGAGACTTGGGCCCTAGTGCGCTAGGAATAAACAAACTCCCTTCTTGCATTTGCAATACTGTGGTGGACTTGCTCTCTCGGTCGGTTCGGAGATACGGGCTCGGAGCATAACAATCACTGACTTCAAAATGACAGTGATAATATTAAGAAAATAGTTTTCACATATGACATTACACTGACTAAGTGCTTTTACATGGTTTATCGCTTTTACTCTCATTCAGCAATGTGATCCATTGACAAGCTACTGGGAACACTGGCTTTTTCTAAGAGTCACAAACGGAGGAAAGGCACTTTCATGAAAATTAAAAACAAAGCATCAGTTCAGGAGAATCCAGAGCCACTGTTCTCCAGAAGAGGCACCAACACGTGAAGAACCACCTAAGGAGAGCAGGAAGATCACTGTGCGCTTATCAACCTCCCGCCAGCCAAGCCGAGCTCGCCAACGCCAAGCGAATCGTACAGAAATAAAAGCCCTCTGTCGTCAGAAAGCAGAGGATGTTCCTGAAACCTGAAAACACCACAGCTTGAAACAGCCCAGGGAAAGACACCTTCAGCTGGAGCTTCGCAGAGCCCCAGAGAAGCCAGGCACCTCACAACTCGGCACACTGATACCTCCCTTCCCCCCAGCTTGCTCCTGCTCTTGTTTGCAGGAGTAACTTTACCCCAGAGCCCAATCCAGAGACCCCAGCTTCAGCGTCAGCCTTATCTCTTCCATCCCTTCCACGGCCAGGTCTGATCCATGTGGTCCTGAAGTCTGTCTCTCCTGTGCAGCCCTACGGCCGTGGTCCAGACACCGCCATCTAATAGACATTACAGACAGGAACACTCTTAACACTCCCACTCCTGCCTCCTGCTGTGATGATTTTGAAAAGCAAATCTAATCACATCATCTCCCTGCTTTAACATTATCTACAGGACAAAGACCAGGCCCTTAGAGTGATGCCCAGGGGCGTGGCACAGTGACCAGCAGACCCAGCTGTGCTCCCAGCCCTAGTGTCCAACTGCCACGGACGGTTCCCAGCCAGCTCGCACCTGGGATGGGGCAGGGGGTTAGGGCCTCGTCCAACCACAGGGCTGTGAACGTGAAATCCCGTTCCTGGCTGACCTGGGAAGGGTCTCATGTAACCTCCTGCCTCGCTCTTCCTCTGGAAGGCAGCAGCATCACAAAGCCCCCAGATCTAAGTCAGCACTGGGAGGGGAGACACCCAGGAGAGCCTTCACACCGTGGCAAGCTTTGTGCAGCTGAGAAATGAACGCTGATACTTGGAGCTGATACCTTTACCAGCACTGGCCCTGCCTGCTCTCGGGAACACAGCAGACATGGGTTAGGGCATCTGCGTCCCCGTCTCTTCCCCTCACATGGCCCCCCGACATCCTTCTGCTCCAGCTGCACCGCCCGCTCCTACCGCCCCTCCACACATCTGCACACTCAGCCCCTTGCCCTGATCCCCTTCTGAGCACTGCCCACCCCTCCCAGCAGATCGCCCCCGCAACCCTTCGCAGTCCACCTGCACAACCCCCTCCTTTATAAGACCTCCCGTCGCTCCCTGCATCCTCTCTCCTGGCCCCGGACATCAGCCACTCTCTCCTCGGGACATTTCCAGGGTCTCCAGCACAAGCCTCTATCTGTGTCTGCGTCCATCTGTGTCCCAACCTGGGAGCAATGAGCTTCCAGAGAATGGCAAAGCGCCCCCGAGCTCACCTGTATTCTCTCAGCACTCGGTGCGGAGCTCGGGGTGGGCAGCTCCCCACTATTCTGTTTCATTGTTAAAGGATGGTTTAAGTGACTCATGAGTCCTGGTTCACCCACCTACATTCAAAACATCTTGGACAGATTGCCTTCTCTCTTCCTGGGTCTCAGCTATTTCTTTCTTGGAAAAAAAAAAAAACACGAAACAAAACAGGTGAAAGTGTGGATCTTCGAATATGTAAGATCATGGTGATAAGCGATCAAAGGCCACAGTGAACTGTAAACACCGATCCCTCCGTGCGTGTGGTTCCAGGGACCCCACAGATGTCCAGTCCCTTACGTGACAGGACATGGTGTTTGCACACAACCTAGGCACGTTCTCCTGTATACTTTAAATCACATCTAGATTCTTAGAATGCTTGATATGATGCAAATGCTATGTAAGCAGCTGTTACACGGTACAGTTAGACACTCTATAAATAGTCACCTGCACTGGGCAAAGTTTTGCTTTGGGGAACTTTCTGGAATTTTTTGCCTAATATTTTTGATCTGCAGTTGGTTGAATCCACGGATATGGAAGGCAAACTGTACACATGATACTTATTATTACCACTAAAAGTTTAAAGAGAAAAAATGAAGGAGGAGATTATTATAGACGAAAGACCAAAAACCTTCACAAGGTAATAGTTGATTGCATGAAAATGAAAGGCCGAGGCAAGAGGCAGGAGGAGCTGAAACTGCACTTGGCAAACCCCAGGAAGCTGCAGCTGCGCACCACTCACAGCCGGCCTAGCACTCCCTGCAGGCTCTCCCCTGAACCTGCAGGTGGGCTGACCTCTGCTTGGTCAGAGTCCCCACTTGGCAGCTGCCTGAGGGCAGGGGTTGTGTCCTAGGCATCATGTTTTCCCAAGTTCTCAGCTCAGCCTGGCACATGGAAGGTACTTGGAAAATGTTTGATAAATGAAAAAATGGAATAAATAATAAATGGACCAGCAGTGCCTAGTCCCACACATAAAGCATCCCTAAAGACATATAAAATTAGAATGTGAAAAATTAAAAATGGTAGCGAGCTGTGAATAATAGATTACCATACTCTTTAATATGAAATTGCATTAAACATTAATATACAGTAATATATGTGTGGTATTGATATGTAATACAACACATTTCAAAAATTCCTAAGTTCACTTCCCCTTTTGAATGCAATCATCAGTGAGGTGTCTCTGGCCTTGCACACTTGTTCTATATTGTTTCCTGTCAGAATTGAACCCATAATCCAACAGGCCCCTAAATGTGGCTAAAAACATGTCACTTCAGGGCCCCTAAGAATTTCCATATTTGTCTGAAGTTTCCTGTCTGAAACCTGCACCTTCTTACCCCAAGTATCAGGTTGTTTTTTTTTTCTCTTCTTTCCTTTTTTCTTATAAAGTGCTATAAATACAGTGAAATCGTAAAATAACTGCATAGTTCAACAATGCAAAGTCCGCCTGGACTGAATCACTGGCTGACGGACAGACAGTGTGACTATGTTGCTGAGTGAAAACCCTCCTTTGTCCACCCACCTAAATATGGTGCCATACAAAAGAGGGTTTGCAGAGGTCAGAGCACAGTCATAAGAGGGTCACCTTTTGTTCCAAGCCAGACAGGCTGTGTGGACGCTGATCCCAAATGGAAGTTCCAGGGGTGGCCCAGCAGGGGCGCTGTACACACATTTTTCTGGGGTAATTGCCAAGGACCCGTTTCACAGGCACCCCGTAAACCATGACAATAACTGTTCTCTTACCAGGAAACAGAACCACTTTCTTATTCTTGCTAAGGTTCTTGAGAGATGCTGGAAAAAGAAAGAAAGGAAAACCCAGATATTAATTCACTGACTTAAAGGTTTCCGTCTCATGAGTTGGTGGTGTGAGATCTATGGCTAAAAGGACAAGGGGAATACCAGCACAAAGAGGTGAGCAAAGGCATTTAGAGCCATTTTGGTGAAAGCAGGACCCTGCATTATGACACAGGAGGTCAGACCAATGCTATGCCAACTGTGGTATCTGAGACTATGAGGCAATGGAATTTTGATCTTCTTGTTTTTCTTCCTCTATGAGAAAGATCAGATTTTAGTTAAGGTTTTCGTCTGTTTTTTTAGCTCCTCCCTCCTGCAGTTTCCCAGTAGGCAGCGGAGGGCATGTGGTGGTATTTCCTTCCCTCCATACAGGGGATCCCAGGTGGCCAGGGGCTCTCCAGCCAGAACAGCAAACTGTAAAGCGAGCATGTTGGGTATACCCACCAACAAACAGAAAACGTCATTCAGTTTCCACGGCAGCTGCTCATCAAAAACCTCAACAGTAAAAGGCAGGGAAAATATCATATTCAGTCTCCAATGAAAAATGCTAAAACCAGAAATGTGCAATTTACATCAATACTTGCAAGTTACAAAGTGCTGGTACACACAAGCACAACATAAAGAAATGCAATAAAACTTCTGCCGGGTACTGCTTACAATAGCCAGGACATGGAAGCAACCTAGATGTCCAACGGCAGACAAACGGATAAGAAATTCTGTGGTACATATACACAATGGAATATTACTCAGCCATTAAAAAGAATGCATTTGAATCAGTTCTAATGAGATGAATGAAACTGGAGCCTATTATACAGAGTGAAGTAAGTCAGAAAGAAAAACACCAATACAGTATATTAACACATATATATGGAATTTAGAAAGATGGTAACGATGACCCAGTATGTGAGACAGCAAAACAGACACAGATGTAAAGAACAGACTTTTGGACTCTGTGGGAGAAGGCGAGGTGGGATGATTTGAGAGAATAGCACTGAAACATGTATATTATCATATATGAAATAGATTGCCAGTCCAGGTTCGATGCATGAGACAGGGTGCTCAGGGCTGGTACACTGGGATGACCCTGAGGGATGGGATGGGGAGAGAGGTGGGAGGGAGAGTCAGGACGGGGAACACATGTACACCCATGGCTGATTCATGTGAATGTATGGCAAAAACCACTACAATATTGTAAAGTAATCAGCCTCCAATTAAAATAAATTTTAGAAAAACAAAACTTCTGCCAATCCACCCGCTGAGCCTCTTATCTGACAACTCTGCTTTGATTTCAGGTATTTTAAAGTTCATGAGCACCTCTGCCAATCCATCAACATAGCATGAAAATGGTTATTCTATTACAGATATGTGCTCCTAAACACGTCAGTGTGTCAACTTTCCACTAACATAATAAACACAGAAATATTTTTGCTAATAAGCACTCCAGTTAAATTGAACTCAGGGGCCAAAGAACTAGACTGAGGCTATTCTGAAGACCTGACATGTTGGCAAGTGAGACGAAAAAGATAGGCGAGAACAGCTGGGGGAGCTGCCAGTCATAAACGAAGAAATCGGAGAAGCTGTTAGGAGAGTTGATTGGAGAGATTAAACTGCCAGCAACAGCAGCTGAGAGAATCTAAAAGTTTGAGCAGAGAGGAAAAGGAATAAGAACTGAGATTTTCAAGAGCAGACTGATTTCGTCGACAGTCATGGGAGGTCAGAGGCCACCAAGAACCACAACAGCTGGATGAAATCAGAAAAACCACTACCTTTGTCCACAAAGAAGTCCCCTAATGCCCATTTTGCAGTCGTGTGATTTGAACGTATTGTTAAGTCCTGAATTCAATACTTGCTTTAAAACCTCCTCTTCATTTCACTTATTTTTGAGACTGCCGGAGTCTACTGCAGCTGCTCGTTATGAATTAAGATGTCAGGCTCAAATTTGTGAAAATGAATCCAATGTTTTGGTTTAAGGGGTAATTAGTTTGTGAAAGTTAGAAACCCTAAGTTAGATGGCATTTAATTTTTGTGTTTGGTAACAATTATGTAGGCATCTGATTTCTCTGTGAGCAAGGCATGTTTTTAAATATGTCAGCAAAGACATTTACCAAGTCTTTGTGTTTTGTTGTTGTTTTAGTCATTAAATTGTGTCCGACTTTTTCAAAACCCCATGGACTGTAGCCCATCAGGCTCCTCTGTCCATGGGATTTTCCAGACAAGAATGTGGGAGTGGGGATCTTCCCAACCCACGGATCAAAGCCGTATCTACCATTGAGCCACCCAGGAAGCCCAAGCCCTTTTACAAATCAGATCAGAAAGTAGTTTGAATTCACAGACTCTCTGACAGTGACTTGAAGACCCAACCGGAAACCTAGAATCACAGATCAACATGGTGCACTCTCCTGCAACCGGTAAGAGTCTTTATTCCTAAAATAATTTCGTTTTCTGCATTCAAATGTGCTGATCATCACAGAAACTTGGAAAACAGAGACTAGCCCCCTCCCCAAATGAAAGTAAATTTAAGTCATAGACCCACCACTTGTTTTAAGTTGTAACCTAGATGACATCTGGAGATACAAAATAAGCACTTATCTCTGATTTTACAGCCTCAAGAAAAACTCCATGATGTAGACTGCTGGTTGAGAGGCGCGCATACTGCAAAGCGCCCTGCAGGAGAGACGACCCAAGTCACATCCTCCCGAGGACTCGGTCTCCAGCAGCCCTCTTGAGTGACGGCTGCTCACTCTCCCACATGCCTGGAGGTGGGCACCTCCAGGCCTTTATCCCTCCTTGCCCCTAAAACAACCTCAGCCTCTTTGCCATTGACATCTTGAGACTCTACTGCCCACTCCCCCTCCCTGGAGTAGCTACACCCTGTCTCCTGGACCAGCTTAACCTCTGGTCCAGGGCTGTTAGCAGACTCTGGATGTAGGGGCAGTGCTTACCGTCCTTTGTCCTATGTGGCAAACTCCAGCATCAGTTTACATCGAAGTAAAGGATCACAGAATATCACTCAGCAGGTCTCTCGAGTAACCAAGGGGTCTTCCCAACCCAGGGACCGAAGCCAGGTCTCTTGTATCTACTTGCATTGGCAGGCGGGTTCTTTACCACTAGCGCCACCTGGGAAGCCCCTCTCAAATAACAGCTCTCATAATTTACGAATGGAAAGAAGCACCAACTGGTTAGTTACTGCAGACAGCGCACTTGTGAGGATGCAGAATGAGACGTGACAGTGGATGCATGGTGTTCACAGCACAAGACTGGGGCCTGGACCACCAAGCAAACAGGAAGCGTCTGGTTTCCTCATCCTTGGGTAAAACAAGAGTGGAGTACTACAGTGGAGTAATTGCAAGCTGGTTTTAGAAAAGGCAGAGGAACCAGAGATCAAATTGACAGCATCCACTGGATCATCAAAAAAGCAAGAGAATTCCAGAAAAACATCTATTTCTGCTTTATTGACTATGCCAAAGCCTTTGACTGTGTGGATCACAACAAACGGTGGAAAGAGGTGGGAAGACCAGACCACTTGACCTGCCTCTTGAGAAACCTGTATGCAGGTCAGGAAGCAACAGTTAGAACTGGACATGGAACAACAGACTGGTTCCAAATAGGAAAAGAAGTACATCAAGGCTGTATATTGTCACCCTGCTTATTTAACTTATATGCAGAGTACATCCTGAGAAACGCTGGGCTGGAAGAAGCACAAGCTGGAATCAAGATTGCCGGGAGAAATATCAATCACCTCAGATATGCAGATGACACCACTCTTATGGCAGAAAGTGAAGAAGAACTAAAGAGCTTCTTGATGAAAGTGAAAGTAGAGAGTAAAAAAGTTGGCTTAAAGCTCAACATTCAGAAAACTAAGATCATAGCATCCAGTCCCATCACTTCGTGGGAAATAGATGGGGAAACAGTAGAAACAGTGTCATACTTTATTTTGGGGGGCTCCAAAATCACTGCAGATGGTGATTGCATCCATGAAATTAAAAGATGCTTACCCCTTGGATGGAAAGTTATGACCAACCTAGATAGCATATTAAAAGCGGAGACATTACTTTGTCAGCAAAGGTCCATTTCCAGTGGTCATGTATGGATGTGAGAGTTGGACTATAAAGAAAGCTGAGCGCCAGAGAATTGATGCTTTTGAACTGTGGTGTTGAAGACTCTTGAGAGTCCCTTGGACTGCAAGGAGATCCAACCAGTCCATCCTAAAGGAGATCAGTCTTGGGTGTTCACTGGTAGGACTGATGTTGAAGCTGAAACTCCAATACTTTGGCCACCTGATGCGAAGAGCTGACTCATCTGAAAAGACCCTGATACTGGGAAAGATTGAGGGCAGGAGGAGAAGGGGACGACAGAGGATGAGATTGTTGGATGGCATCACCGACTCAATGGACATGGGTTTGGGTGGGCTCCAGGAGTTGGTGATGGACAGGGAGGCCTGGTGTGCTGTTCGCAAAGAGTCAGACACGACTGAGCAACTGAACTGAACTGTACTGAATCATCTGCATGGCTAACCTCCTTACCTACAGAGCAGGAGTGCACTCACAAGCCTACATGGGAAGACAGAGCAACAGAATTTAGAACTCAGGCTTCCCTTGTGGCTCAGCTGGTAAAAGAATCCGCCTGCAATGTGGGAGACCTGGGTTCGATCCCTGGATTGGGAAGATGCCCTGGAGCCGGGAAGGGCTACCCACTCCAGTATTCTGGCCTGGAGAATTCCATGGACTAAGTCCATGGGGTCGCAAGGAGTCGGACATGACTGAGAGACTTTCGCTTCACTCACTGGACCCCCACACCTCCTTACTAATAGCCAGAATCTTCAAAGAAAAGGTGGCTCCATCTACAAGGAAAGCCAAGTCACCAATTTAACCTCACTGTGCACTCTGAGTAACTGATGACTGCTCCCAAGAGGAGAGGCTTATCCATGGGCCACCTGGTAGGAAGAGGAGACAGCAGAAGGGGTCACTCTGGGGTGGGAGAACGTGAGGGCTGAGAGCCCAAAACCCAGAGAATCCTGTTCTGCTCAAGGTAGCTCTGATGAAAACTGCACATGGCAGGGAAATCCCCCAGCTTTACCCAGGGACAAGACATGAGAACTAAACAATAAATCTGGGCGATTCATTTTGTTTGAGTGGCTGTTTCCACCAAACAAAGCAGAGTGTCAAAAGAGACAGATCTCAGGAAACCACAGCACAGCCACGATGCAATTTACGCTAAAGCCATGTTAATCACACAGCTGGTGCAGTTAAGACTTCACCTTCCCATGCTAGGGGTGTGGGTTTGATCCCCAGTCAGGAAGCTAAGATTCCCACACGCCTGGTGGCCAAAAAATCAAAGCATAAACCAGAAACCAGCCTGGTGTCGCAGACAGTCACACATGACTGAGGGACTGAACAACAACGCGCTGCGGCAAATTCAATAAGGTCTTTTTTTTGAAGGCCTGGCAGTGGGGTCTATGGGGTCTGTGTTCCCCTCTCCTGAGAGGATCCTGTCTCGGTCTCCTGGACCAAAACTCTCACCAGCTGTTAGAAGCTCTATGAATGACAATCAATAACAGGTCATCACAGAGCCGAGCTAATTGATTGCTTTTTAAAAATGTTGAAAATCCATTTTTAACAATTTCTAAGTTGCCAGATTGACTAATATAATAGCCTCCACCCCTCAAAAAGGCCTCTAAGGAAGCCTTGAAGCAGAGTAAGCATCTGGCCTGGCCCAGCTACAGCTGGTGGTTCTCCAGCTCACAGTACCCAAGGGAACCAAATGGCCAGGGGACCCACTTGTGGGAAAAGGGATTCAGAAGCCAGGCCGCCTGGGGAATGGGCAGCACGGTGCTGCTCCTAGGACTGTGCCCCAGGAACTGCGAGCTCTGAAGCAGAGAAGAGCAGGTGGAAATCACAGAGGGGAAAAAATTAATTTTTTTTCTGATTCTTTGATTCCTTCGCCACTTCCCAGTTTTCAAAAACAAACAAAAATAATTGCAATGAAACACAGTAAAAAATTACTCTTAGTGAGGAAAAAAAAAAGTATTACTGTTTAGAATTCAAACTCAGGGATTTAAAACTGCCTCAGTCTCCTAGAAAAATGAAACTTGCAAACTCTCACAAAAGGTAAGGCACTGCAGTGTTCTGGAAATAGTGTGTTGACCGGTAAGACTTCCGAGACTTTTGAAGCACAGATTAGAAAACTTGACAGGATACATGGGTGCTAACAGCCGTGAGTACTCAGGATGGAAGGTAACACTGTCCAAGTGAGGTGTGAAACAGGCTCATTCCCTCCCCCTAAACAAAGCTTTGTGTTGGGCCACAATGATCTCCAGCAGCTCTGTGTCCTATACTTAGACGAAACACTGCTCAGAGGCCTCTGGAGCTGTCCTTGAACTCCAGAGCTCCCAGGTAGAGCCCAGAGGCAGCCTGGCCACTTGCAAACAAGCCGGAGGGCAGGGGTCGGGGGGGTGGGGATCCTGACATCACTCACAGCCCCCTCATCGGGCTCTCAGGACCGGCGTTATGGACAAGCCCACCCTAAGCCCCACTTCTGGGGCCACAGCCACAATCCAGCTCACCCCCACCCCCAGCACCCAGCTCAGCGCCTCCCTGGCAAGACTGGGGAGGGGGAAGCGGGGTGGAGCTGCTTGAATCACTGTGGTCTCCTCTGTCACTCCTGCCACCAACGACAAGACAGATAATTCTTGTCTGATTCCTCCTCTGTAAAATGACGATCGTCACCTGGCAAGGTTGTTAACACGAAAATAAAAATCAGAAGAAGATGTCTGTGCAGGAATTGTGGGATCCATGCATATTTTTAAATTATTGTTACAGCAGATGGTTCAATACACATTTTATATACTTAAGGCTCCATAAAAGCCGACAGCATTTAATGGGACTTTTTCCAAGTATGCAGGTCCTTGACTGTAGGGAAAGGGCACAGAGAGATTGGAAGGGAAGATGAGGTAGACTCTGTCCACGGAGATGCCTCTCTGGGGTGAACTGTCGCCTCGTGAGCATCCTTCTGTGGAATATCGAATAGCAAGAAGGAAAGAGAAGTAGGGGCTTAGACACACCCTAAACTGCAGGTGCGTGTCAGTCGCTCAGTCGTGTCCAACTCTTTGCAACCCCAAGAACTGTAGCCCTCCAGGCTTCTCTGTCCATGGGATTCTCCAGGCAAGATTACTGGAGTGGATTGCCCAGATCTTCCCAACCCAGGGATTGAACCCTGGTCTCTTGCATTGCAGGAAGATTCTGTACAATTTGAGCTACAAGGAAGTCCCTTAAACTGCATGGACACACTTATTGGTGATGCTCAGCAGGTTTCTTTCTGGCCACTAGGTGGCAACCTGGGGCCCACATAGCCATCTGCTCCCCCGTAGGGTAAACACTACCTTCACCTTTTAATACCTGGGATCCAACTTACAAAAACCTCTCTTCTTGAAAACAAAGTATCTTCTCTGATCACCTTACTGGCGTTTATGAATGAAGACTTTTCTCTTAAGTTACCAAGAAGAGTAGAAAATGGAAAGGTAGACATTCCCACACATTCAATGGAAATCGTGGTTAGAAGATTTTGATTGTGGAGACACTGACAGTTACAATGCAATTTTAAAATTGACCCAAAACGTCACAACACAGGGCCAGTCTGAGGAACCCTGTCTTCCTGGATCTGTCGCTCCTCCCAGGATATAGGTGAGAAACAGCATGAAAGGTCACACAATGAACTCTGCCGTCTTGGAGCCTGAAACCACCGCGGCTCTCCTGACCCAGGCTCACTGGGTCCCATCCGACTCCTGGCGGCTCTGACTCCTGAGGTCTGACAAGACTCCATGCTCACCTCTTCCACAGGAAATCTTCCAACTGTTCCTTCAGCTCTCTTTTCCCTTCAAGGCTTCCCGTGGGGTTGGTTTAATCTACGTTTAGTGTTATTCGCTCAGTTGAGTCCAACTCTTTTCAACCCCATGGACTGTAGCCCACCGGGCTCCTCTGTCAGTGGAATTCTCCAGGCAAGAATACTGCACTGGGTTGCCATTTCCTCCTCCAGGGCATCTTCCTGACTCAGGGATCAAACCCAGGTCTCCTGCCTGGCAGGCAGATTCTTTACCATCTGAGCCACCAGGTTTTACCACATGTGAATGCTAAAGGAAGTCGGCTATTGAGACGTGATGGGTGATCCCCTGCCCACCAGATGGGAGTCAGGGCTAACCTGCCTCCGTACGAGGAACCTCTTCAACCTCTCCCATGACAAACACTCCTCCTCTACCTTCCTCAAGGGGAACAACCACAGGTCCCCACACATGGAACCCATGAGGAAGGGCGGGGGAGCAGCACAGTGTTGGATAATCCTGACTACTAACTCCTTTCACAGGATACCATTGTCTGGCCTGGTTGTAATAGCCACACTTCAAAGAAAGGAGCCTGCGGGTGCTCTGCAGGGGGAATAAAGCACACCCGCATAGCATGCACTCCTAAAGGAAAGTGAGTCCATCCTAAAGAAAATCAGTCCTGAATATTCATTGGAAGGACTGATGCTGAAGCTGAAACTCCAATACTTTGGCCACCTGATGGGAAGAGCTGAAAAGACCCTGATGTTGGGAAAGATTTAAGGCAGGAGGAGAAGGGGATGACAGAGGGAGAGATGGTTGGATGGCATCACTGACCCAATGGACATGAGTTTGAGTAAGCTCTGGGAGTTGGCGATGGACAGGGAGGCCTGGCGTGCTGCGCTCCACGAGGTCACAAAGAGCCAGATACGACTGAGTGACTGAACTGAATTGAACTGAAAGAGCCTACAAGCTACTGGTGGAGATCTGAGCCACCATTCAAGGCCTCGAGGGTGAACTATAGGATTCTACCCCTACCCCCAGATGTAAGACTTCAGACCTCAGAAAACACACCCTGAGGACTTCCCAGGTAGTCCAATGGTTAAGACTTGGCCTCCTGATGCCAGGGGTTCCAGTTTGATTCCTGGTCAGCTAACTAAGGTCCCACATGCCTTGAGGCCGAAAAACCAAAACCCTAAAATAGAAGCAATATTGTAGCAAATTCAATAATAACTTTAAAAAAACGGAAGATACACCCTGGAGTGAGTTCTGGCTACAATGTTACAAGTTCAGGAACCTAGGAAATCACCCTGCCACCCTAGGAAGGATGCACCCTATCTATGCCTCAGTTTCCTCATCCATAAAACACCCAACTTACTCAATAAAAAGACAAACGGTTAAGAACACATCCATCTTCACAGTCTGCGACACACTGCGTCATTTAATTCTGTGGCGCATCATTTCCTGCTCCTCATGGTTGATACGCTCCACTAGAAGGTATGTACAGGAAAATCTATCACAAACCGCTTTCAAAACTACAACTATAAACCACTATGATTACAAAGGAATAGGTATGCAAGAAATTAGGAAAGGAATTTTCTAATTTGGTGGTGTTATTACTATGAGGCTTTCTGGGGGCAGGAAATAAAGACCTTTGCTCTGTCAAATGTTTCATGCATATTTTAACTATGTTTCAGGAGACAAATCCGACTAGCTGTTTATAACAGGATCTTCCCGGATCCTGGCGCATAGCTGTATTATTACAGAATATATACATTTCTATTTCTTCAATATCTACATGACATACCTTTTTTCTTTGTGTTGTGTCTTAAGGGAAACTTTTTCTTAAAAGACATTCCTGAATTGTCTTCCTGAAATAGAAACCATCAGTGTTAGCAGCTGATACTTTGTTCTCTGAACATGAGCAAGAGCCCTTAGGACTGGAATATTCAGCTACAACTGGACACTGAGAACTGATGTTTGCAACAGAGGTCAGCCTACCAGAGGTTGTCACACACGCAAAACAGTGACATGCCAAACCACACAGCCTGTGCTGGGAGGCTGCCCACCTCGCCATGGTCCACCACGGGCCGGCCTTACTCTGACCTGGCCTGGGAGCCCAGACCAAGATCAAGGAAGCCCAGAGGTCACCCTGGACCAGATAAGTTCCCTTAGTCAAGCTTTCAGGGTCCAGCCCTTCTCTGTTGTACTCCAAACTGGAGACCAGGACCTATGAACCCAGTTCACACTGATTCCCAAGGGTAACTCTAAGTGTTCCATGACCATCCTGTCCTCTCAAACATTTCTCATGTCAGAATGGCCCAGCTTCACCTTGGAATGCAAAGAGCTACAAAGAGAATTGCTCCCATCCTAACAACAAGAAAAAGTCAGATCATCCACAGAATTACAACCGTGAACCCATCGGAGAGGTGGGAATCACAGGGCAACAATCAGGCTGGAATCTCAGGACAGACTCCTCCAGGAGCGAAAGGACAGAGCACCAACTTCCCTAGAGCAGAGCTCAGGAGGAGAAGACCGCGATGGCGGGGCATGTGGATTTTAGCCAGGAGTTTCCGTGAGTGCCGCCAAGTGTGAGGGCGTACCACCGACGGGGAGGGCTCCTTAGGTAAACGGGATTCCAAGGCAGACAGCTCAAGATGAGCAAGGAGACACCTCTAGTAACAGAAACAGAGTTCTTAAAACAACAAAATTCGTCAAAGGGACATATCAAAGGAACACAGGAGCCAAGCTCAGAGAACGCCAATGGTCAAAATAGGAGCAACTGCAACAGACACAGGAAAAGATGCTCAGCATCACTAATCACCAGGGAAAAGAAAATCAGAATACAGTGAAATATCACCTCACAGCTGTCAGCATGGCTAACATCAAAAAGACAATAAATAACACATTTTGGCAAGGCTCTAGAGAAAAGAGAACCCTCACACACTACTGATGGGGCTGCAATATAGTAACTACTGACAAATATAACCCATGTAAACACAGGTCTTTGCAGTCCATGATTATTGAAGTATATAAAGGGGTCTTGAGAATAAGTTTGAGAACCACCACTCTAAAATATCGAATCAAATCAAAATTTGATGGAGTACTATTTAATTCACCCAGCATATTATAAACAATAGATGCTTGTGCATTAACTCGAATAGTGGTGCCCTGAGTCCATTATCACTTTACACGTCAAACCTCCAAGACCGAAAATAAACTCAGTCACAACTTTCAAGCTCACCGTTTGCAAGGAGAATTTCCGAACTAGAATTAGGAAAAAGAAGCTACCAGCTTCACCGATCAAGATAGTTTTTTTGTTACTTTTTTAATCTGATTCTTTATTTTTAGTTACATATTCTTATACACAGCAAGCAAGAAGAGAAACTTTGCATTAAAAACACAGTCCTAAGCACTTTGCTGGTTGTCTGGTGATTAAGAATCTGCCTTCCAATTGAAGGAATGTAGGTGCAACCCCTGTCAAGGAACTAAGATCCCACATGCCGCAATCTGCACACTACAGCTACTAAGCTCTCGTGCTCCGGGGCCCAGACGCCACAACTAGAGAACCCGTGCACCACAACAAAGATCCTGCATGATGCGGTAAAGATCCCTAGTGCCACAAACAAGACCCGATGTGCATGGTGCCAAGTCGTTTCAGTCATGCCCGAGTCTACAGCTCCAGGAACTGTAGCCTACCAGGCTCCTCTGTCCGTGGGATTCTCCAGTCAAGAACACTGAAGTGGGTTGCCATTTCCTCCTCCAGGGGGTTTTCCTGAACCAGGGATTGAACCCACATCCCTCACATCTTCTGCATTGGCAAGCAGGTTCTTTATCACTTGTGCCACCTGAGAAGCCCCAAAGACCTGACGCAGATGAATAAATAAATACATTTAAAAACAATACAGTCCTAACCCCCTTCCCATTCACTAGCTCCCCCTCCCCCAGCCTGCAGTCTCTGGGCCAGAATCAACAGAACAGAGATTCATGACCCAGGTGACAAGTCGGCATCTTAGAGCGTCTTCCTATGTCGGAACCCTGCAGAGTCTCTTACACCTGAATAGACACTGAACACATGGCACTTCCTCGCTGAAGATTTGAAATTGGTTTAAAATACTACTGTGATAGGGAAATCACCAAACATTGTGGTATTGAAAGAAGCAAAGAGATGTTTCTATTTCCTCCTCAGTAGAAGGAAAGACTGGAGAACCATCACTGTGGAGGGGGGAGCTTCTCAACCAGCATTTGAAGAGCCCAACAGCTCAGTTCAGTCGCTCAGTCCTGTCCGAATGTGCGGCTTCGTGAACCGCAGCACACCAGGCCTCCCTGTCCATCACCAACTCCCGGAGCTTACCCAAACTCATGTCCATCGAGTCGGTGACGCCATCCAGCCATCTCATCCTCTGTCTTCCCCATCTCCTCCTGCCTTCAATCTTTCCCAGCATAAGGGTCTTTCAGTTCACTTCAGTTGCTCAGTCATGTCCGACTATTTGCCACCCCATGAATCGCAGCACCCCAGGCCTCCCTGTCCATCACCATCTCCCAGAGTTCATTCAAACTCAAGTTCATCGAGTCCATGATGCCATCCAGCCATCTCATCCTCTGTCATCCCCTTCTCCTCCTGCTCTCAATCCCTCCCAGCATCAGAGTCTTTTCCAATGAGTCAACTCTTCACATGAGGTGGCCAAAGTATTGGAGTTTCAGCTTTAGCATCAGTCCTTCCAAAGAAATCCCAGGGTTGATCTCCTTCAGAATGGACTGGTTGGCTCTCCTTGCAGTCCAAGGGACTCTCAAGAGTCTTCTCCAACACCACAGTTCAAAAGCATCAATTCTTCGGCGCTCAGCTTTCTTCACAGTCCAACTCTCACACCCATACATGACCACTGGAAAAACCATAGCCTTGACTAGATGGACCTTAGTCGGCAAAGTAATGTCTCTGCTTTTGAATATGCTATCTAGGTTGACCATAACTTTTCTTCCAAGGAGTAAGCGTCTTTTAATTTCATGGCTGCAGTCACCATCTGTAGTGATTCTGGAGCCTAAAAAAATAAAGTCTGACACCGTTTCCACTGTTTCCTCATCTATTTCCCATGAAGTGATGGGACCGGATGCCATGATCTTCATTTTCTGAATGTTGAGCTTTAAGCCAACTTTTTCACTCTCCTCTTTCACCTTCATCAAGAGGCTTTTAGCTCCTCTTCACTTTCTGCCATAAGGGTGGTTAGACCCAGTATATTCTGTGGACAGACACCTGGTATGGGGAGTCAGTGGTTGGTCTAATGCAGGTTTATTTACCAGGTATGAGTGCGTAGACTTCGTGATGTGTGTTTGGATGGTGCTGACAGAGACTATGAATGGCACACGGGCTTCCAACACTGAGGATGGAAGGGAAGGATGCTCGGGGGCATTTCACTGCACCCAGATCAACACAGAGATTGCTGACATGCATACATGCTCTGTGCTTGTAGTGCTGACTGATTTGTGAGGTGCATTATTGAGTGTAAGGCGGAAACCTGATATTTTACAACTCCCAAAAAGCCTGTCTCTTCCTCCTCATTCTATTCACAAGAAGAAATTTGACTTTTACTTTCAGAACTGATTGTTGCCCTGCCGTGGATTCCTCTTCTTCAAATATCAACATAGACAAACCCTGAAGATGAATAAATAAGAAACATGCCTTGACTTGAACCACTATTACATGGTCTTGTGGATAGTAACTCTGTGTGATCTCAACAGTAGACCTCAGCTTTGAATATTTCTCATCTTAGCTCTCGGGAAACGGCTGCCAGGGCCACAGAAAATATGTGGGATCAAGACAAAGGGCCCCAAACAATCTCATTTGTCAATTCAATGCTCCTGTGGACCTTCCAGCCCCTCTCCTCTTCAAGTTTCCGATTTTCTTCCCACTAAAACTACTCATGGAAAAGATATTTTTTCTTCCAAAATATGGCTATTAATTTCTGGCAGCTAAGTTCTGAATTCACCTAAAAGCATCTTTCCAGAATGTGGTTGGTACAGGAGGCCAATAAAGCTTTCCCAGAAATGAAAATTTTAAATGTTACTTTTTGCTTCTGAAAATTATATGCATGACCCTGTCTACATTCAGTTCAGTTCAGTTCAGTCACTCAGTCGTGTCCGACTCTTTGCGACCCCATGAATCGCAGCACGCCAGGCCTCCCTGTCCATCACCATCTCCCGGAGTTCACTCACACTCACGTTCATCTAGTCCGTGATGCCATCCAGCCATCTCATACTCTGTCGTCCCCTTCTCCTCCTGCCCTTAATCCCTCCCAGCATCAGAGTCTTTTCCAATGAGTCAACTATTTGCATGAGGTGGCCAAAGTACTGGAGTTTCAGCTTTAGCATCATTTCTTCCAAAGAAATCCCAGGGCTGATCTCCTTCAGAATGGACTGGTTGGATCTCCTTGCAGTCCAAGGGACCCTCAAGAGTCTTCTCCAACACCACAGTTCAAAAGCATCAATTCTTCCGCACTCAGCTTTCTTCACAGTCCAACTCTCACATCTACATTACACAGGTCTAAACCCTAGGTTGTTTTGTCCCTTACAAAAACATTGTAGATAGACCACACACTACTAATTTTCATAATTAAAAGTAAGTCAGGTCCCTAACCATGATTTTTAACACTGGCATAAATTCAACAAAAGTGTTTGGATGGAGCCCACCATATGAAAAGACAGATCGGTTCATCTGCGTATGTTCTATTATCAAACACCAATTCAACACCTCTGCTTCATTAATAAAAAGCATTTCACAGAATATATACCTGCAGCTGTGATGAAGGTAAAGCCTCTCTTTTATTCAACAGTGAACATTTCTCTTTCTGCTTGAGTCCAAAGGAATCTCCTATGTATAGGGGAATCCAAGCTTTATTTTTCTGAAGCTGTATAATTCTCTAAAACTTTTAGTTCACCAAAGCCCACTTAGCAGTGATGACTTACACTTAGCCTTTGAAACTCCACTGCTGCTCAGTATTAACCTTGCCTCTTAGGGAAGGACTAAAACATTCAGCTGTAGTGGCAAAGTGATATCAAAATAATAAAAGGGAAAAATTGGTAAAGATACTGGGCAGGCAATGAATTTCAAAAATCAATTAAAGAATCGATGTTGCTTTCATTTGGTCACAAAAATCCTGAGTCAGAGACAATGAGAGATCAAAAACTCCCCAGCTTTATTGGCATTTCTGGCAAAGGGAATTAAATGAAACCCCTCTGCTGATTGCCTGATAAAGCAGACAACAAGAGTAAATTACTGTTTTGGATTCGGTGTGCATTTTATTTCAGCAAGATGCTTAAATGGTGTTTTTCGGTAGCTGCGGGCAATGGGAAATGCCTCGCATTCTGAGCCCAGCACTTGTTAAGTGTATTAAATCACTTATATGTGATTTATGTCAATTGAGAGAAACTGCTACTTGATTTTTTTTTTTGCTGTCTTATCACTCATTTTACAGTTAGAAATATATCAAGTCACTTTTCTGATCTGATCTCATCACGATGAGGTGCACCAATACGCAACCCACGTGAAACAGAGCTATCCACGACATTTCTTTCAAGACCCCTCATCCTAAGAGGTTTTGATCCACAACATTATTTACTGTGGAGTCATAATAACAGGAAACCAAAATGCAAAACAGAACATGACTCGTTTTAAACAAATAAGCACTCAATGCTCATCAACAATAGATAATTTCTGTTCTCTACTGCACCAGAATTATCCACAGTGTTCTATTTTTATTCCGATTTTCTTGGTATTATGACTCCAACCAGAACCACAATGGTCTGAAGTTTTCAATTTTTCAACCACAGGTAAACACTGAAGACTAAAAGCTATGAGAGCACCCGATCTTTCTCATCTCAGATTTTAGTTCTAGGAGGCCCAGGCTTCTTCAGTTAAGAATTTTTTAATCATGGGAGGGGGGTTCAGGATGGGGAACAGGTGTACACCCGTGGTGGATTCATGTTCATATATGGCAAAACCAATACAATATTGTAAAAATAATTAGCCTCTAATTAAAATAAATACATTTATATTAAAAAAAAATTTTAAGAATTTTTTAACAGCTCGTGCTCCTTGGCAGAGAAGAAGATGGAGCAGAAATCACGGTCAGACAGAAGGGACTGCCACCTCACAGGAAAAATAGAAGCCAGCAGGCAAGAGAGAGCTGCTGAAAACCTTGAAAGCACACACAATAACTTGGGGGTAATCAGAAAAAAATGACAAGATCAAAATAGCATGCATAATTGCCAAAAGAAAAGGGCATTCAGAAATGACCAGGAAAGGTAATTGATGAGCTTCTTGGAAGACGTAACTCATGAATTGATTAGAGACACAGCTTTAGGGAAACAATGGAAGATCAGACCAGAAGGGGAAACTTAGAAGTTACACTTCTTCAGGGGAAGGATAGGGATCCGCCCTCCACTGAAAGGAAGGGAGGACGTGGGGAGGGAAGCCACCACCAGCGTCCTCCACGAGGCTGACACTGCATGCTCACCAATGGCATGGCCAGGCCATCTGAAGATCCCCCTTTTTCTCATCTGGGCGCTGCTTCTAGTTCAACACTATTAACAGAACAGCATTAACAGCGCTATTAACAGAACATTCTTGGACAAGAAGATGAAACTCTGAAGTCCACTGCATGTGCAGAAGAGCCTTGCCCTTGAAGGTCTTGCATTAATTCCAGCCTAGGGCAATAACCCACAGACAAAATGACCCTCAGTGTTCCGTTGTCAAATCAGACGCTAGACAGCAGATTCTCAATGTAGGCTTGTGTTCTAAATGTTCCAATTTATAAACATAAAGATTTTAACAGAACAAGCAACACCCAAGTATTCATTATTTTTAAGTTTACATTATGTCCCAAGGAATAAATTTAAACAGATGTGAGCTCTATTTATGTGTTGCTGGGTACTGTTTCTCTCTTGCTTTTCCAACGTGCTAAATTATAAATGCTTTGAAGTCAGACAAAATCTGATGTTTTTCCATCACATTGGCAGCACTTAATGTTCCAGAGGTTTTGAAGTCTAGTCCAACCTTGCCTTTAACATGCATTTGAAGTGACTTTAACTTGATCTAATCATACCTAGTGAAAGTGAAAGTCACTCAGTCGTGTTCACCTCTTTGCGACTCCATGGACTATACAGTCCATGGAATTCTCTAGCTCAGCATACTGGAGGGGGTAGCCGTTCCCCTTTCCAGGGGATCTTCCCAACCCAAGGATCCAATGAGGGTCTTCTTCATTGAAGGTGGATTCTTTACCAGCTGAGCTACCAGGGAAGCCTGCATACATAACTTTGTCACAAAGCATACAAAATGCACCTCTACAAGGTGATAGAATATCTCATAAATCAATGAATATATATGTTAAAAATCTTATCTAGGAAGTGTTTTATGACAGATAGCACACTTATTATCAAAGAACACTTGATTTTTTAAGCCTTTGGAAAACTTCACAATTATCACTTTATCTCCTTACATCTTTGCAGCTAGAACCTGTCACTGTGGCAGCCAGTCTGGATGCCTGCCAGTCAAGAGTGGTCATGTGTTCTGATCATGTCCTATGAAGCAGAAATAAAACCAGACCACCAACTCGCACACCAGGGTATCCGATTGCCCTTTGTTGGTGTTTGGTTTCAGTTGTTATCAGCCAATGTAGGACAGAAAAAGAGTAATTTCACATCTACTTAAGGTTTTAAACTTTAGTTTCCATTTTTTAATGTATTACTGGATAAACTATTCTATCCATTTGTAATTGACCCTTGGAGTGGGGCTCGGGAGGCCAATACTGATGCAGATAAAAATCTGAGCATAACTATAGTTGGCCCTCCACATAGGGTGTCCCTCCCCACCCGAGGGTCCGCATTCACAGCTGCAAGCCACCGTGGGGCTCGTGCAGGGGGGCGATATTTACTATTGAACAGACCTGCATATAAATAGACCCCTGCAGTTCAAGGGTTGACTGTACTTCCCTAAGACTCTCAATATTTCACTGTAATCACAAAAATATATCTAATGAGAAATCAATAGAATATTTATTCCAGTAAAAGAGAAGTAAAACTGCTGGCATGAAATTAACTGATCCAAACAGATGGACACCCAAGATGATATCCAAGAAGTGAAACTAATGTTGCTCTGAAAGAATTCCATACAAGCACCTGATTGATATGTCATTTTTGTGGGGGCAGGGTATTTTTTTAATGTGAATGGCAGCTTTGCTCAAGATGTTTACATTTATTTAAATAAATAAAACCACCATTCTGAAGTATATTGAGAAAGAAAAGGTAAATGCTGATAATATCCTCAATACTGATTCATAGCACTTGTTAAAATAGACTTTTCTATTATTAGCAGAGTCATTGTTCCTTTAATTTGCTACATAAAAAAATAAATGGAAAATAGTCTTAAGAATATACACAAAAGTGAAAACAGATTCTAAACAGGAATTCAACATTTTCACTTTTCTCTTATTTGTATCTGCTAATAATTCTACAAGAACCCTGAACTCTTTATAGTTTGGTGAAGTGTTCTTAATTGTAAAATATGAGATATCATAGAAGAAGATTCAATTTAAAAATACAATTAATGCTAACTATGAGTAAGGCATTGTATGTGCCTGATGCTGACAAAAATGAAAATACAATTCCTGCTTCCATGGACTTGAAACCTGTGCTAGAAACCGCAATGAGACTGGAGGATAACAGTAGTAACTGCTATAATTAACTCTCAATCCACTGTGTAAGGCTTTTTAAGAATAATTCTAATCTCCATACTGACTTCACAGGTTAGAAATTCTCAGCTTTACAAACAAAAACGCTGGGGCTCAGGGAAGTGAAATTGTGTTCACGACACAGTTTATATGTGTTCAAGGTCTGCATTCTTCATCCACTGTGTTTGGTTAAACATTCTGATTAAAAGAGCAAGTAATACCTACATCAAACAAATGGTAAATTTCCCAGAGAATCACCAGACACTGGAAGCCAAGTGGACGTGACTTCAGTTTTCAGGGACATCAGAGCAGACACACACTGTGATCTTTTCAGCACCGGCTGGTCGCTGAGGGGTCCTTCCTAAAGACATTCCAAAGGACAGAATGCCAGGTAAAACTGATCACACTGCTTTTAACAAGAGAGCTAAGAGAGGGAAAATCCAGTGCCCACTTTCCAACTGGAAAACATGTGTTTTCATTATTTAGCTTCAATATAAATCACATAAACATCATTTTAAACATAAAGATATTTTTCAGGAACTTTCAAATCCACTGTCTCAATTAATTCTTTCGAGGAAAGTAAACTTGTAAATGTACAATAATCATTGATTGAATGAATGAGGTTCAGAGAGGTAAAATTACTTAACAAGACTTGCAAATTAACAGAAGCGCTAAAGCTGGAGTCTGGTCCTCTCTAACTCGGCTGCATGTAGAAATATACTCACACGTAGGACTGTAGCTCACATGAACCTTCTCCCCCGGGGCTGTCAGGATTCTCCTACAATTCGCTGTTTTACTCACACAAATAAAAGCGCGTCATCGAGCATATTTTATCCACATATTCACTAATCCTGGAGGTTAATTTGGTGATTAACTACTAAACAGACTTGCAGCAGAGGAAACTGAGACTCTGAAATGTCAAGGGGTCTTCCTAAGGTCACACGGGGTGCATGATGGATGAGCTGATCTGATGTCAAAGTTCAGGTGGCTTCCAGGTGCTGGTTTTGATTAGGTACCTCCCCAAACATCAGTATTTACTGCCCAAAGTATTACTATTTATGGCTCAGGTATTTTTTTATAGAGCAACGAGGAGTCTAAGTGAACTTAGGAATAAGTAAATAAACTATGCACTCAGACAAAACTCATTACGATCATGTAATCATTTAACAAATAACAAGGAGACCTTGATGCTATCTAGGACACAGCTACTGGAGAGGAACACCATGGAGCTGGATGCGCCATCGCCCACAACGTGGGGCCAGCTGCTCAGCCAGAGCCCTGCCTTCCCAGGGGCTGTGAGCCTCGTGGCTTTGGGAGCCCATCCTCCCCTGATGCCCTCAGCCTGCGGACACGTTCATCCTGAGCCTGACAGCATGGAGCATTCCTGGCTCCCTGGACAACCCAGATGGATGTCTCTGGGTGCCTGAAGGCAGATACATCAGGGCGGGGGGACGGGGGAGAGGAGTCTCCTGATACATGACCCTAAAGGAGTCTTCCCTCCCATGTTTTTCATCTGCTTTTACAGTGGATCCATCTACCTGCTTGAAATGTCTTAACATTTCCTTTCCTCTGACTTGGTTTTCTGCCTCTAGGGAACAGAGCTATGGTGTATGATGGAGACAGAGATGTTATATTTCTAACAAGCACCTGACAAGGTTTGGGCATCCTTTGATTATCTTGTTAGGTCTGTCTTCAGAACAGGAAACACAAAACTACAGAATCTGTTGATACAAACCTTCCTTTCATTATCTTCATAAAGCTTTTCATCTTCTTCTTCCTATTACTAGAAAAATAAATATAGTAATCAACTATCCGCAAGAAGGATATTGTCAAATACATCCTTAATCTCCCAAACTCCTCTCACCTTCCTGGCTGGGTCAAATTCTTTCCTGTTATAAATATCACTCAGGAGTTGGGTCTAAGCCTTGACCATTTTGGCTACCACTGCTGGGGTCATCTTTCCCTTCCATTTGGTCAGCACTACCCCCTCCCCACTCTAAACTCTTCATTTTTGTGTGCATCTTGTTACATGTTTTTATATAAAATAGAGAATATTATATGCTCAGTTGCACCTTGATTTTTTTCACTTAATATAATATTCTGGAGCCCCCAACCTCAGTACACATGTGTCTATCTTATTGTTTTTACAGCTGCAGCGTTTTCCATTGTATGGATGAAGCATAATCAACCAACCCCAAAGGATGAATATCTCATTTGTTTCTATTTCTTGTTATTTATGAGTATATTTATGGGATATTCCTAGCTATGGAAATGATGGTTTAAAAACATGTGCGGATTTAATTTTCATAGGAAGAGCAAAATTCCCTTCCCCAAAGGCTGCACCATTTACCTTTGACCCTGTTAAGAAGCATTTCATCCTCCGTGCATTTTCCCAGCCCTGGACATTGTCAGCCTGATTTTTAAAATAAACTCACCATTTCTTGTTTGTATTTCTTTAAATAGGAATAACGTGGATAAATTTTCTTACATCTTTTCTTTTACGGGATTATATTAACGGCTTAACAAACTCTTTGTAAATTAAGAAAGTTTGCCTTGCAGATAGTTTCTTCCATATTTTGGCTGACTTTTGACTTTACGGTATTTTCCAAAGAGAACTTAATTTTCACGTAGAGAAAGGTCAAGGCTTTGATGACTTCTTAAGACACAGTCTCTGGAGACTTACTGAATATCCAGCTTCGTTTTTAGCTCTCTCTGTCGGGAATGACTTCTTGGCCCCAGCTTTGCCACAGCCCTGCCTCTAGGCCAACTACACAACAGGCATCTACTATGCTCAAGGTTCTTGATCAGATTCAAGACCAGTTACTCCTGCATGCCAGGCGATGTGAGAGTTGTTAATATAGTAAAAAAAAAAAAAAAAAAACTCTTTCTTCACAAAACTTACTCTGTCAGAGGACACAGGAGAAGCGCACAAATAACTCTAAGAAGTGCCAGCGTGTGACTCAGATGGTGTAAGAAATACAAGCAAAACACACCTGGGTGGCACGGAGGAAGAGCACCCACCTCTCGGTGAAGGATCCAGAAAGCTTAATGAGGATATCGGTTTTAGTAAGGAGCCCCGGAGGGCGGAAGAAACTTGAAATGGCAATGATGAGGTTGTTCTTCAGTTCATTGTGTTGTTCAGATACAACTTGCCCAGCTCTTTGCGACCCCACGGACTGCAGCACGCCAGGCTTCCCTATCCTTCACCAACTCCCGGAGCTCGCTCAAACTCATGTCCATTGCGTCAGTGATGCCATTCAACCATCTCATCCCCTGTCATTCCCTTCTTCTCCTGCCTTCAATCTTTCCCAGCATCAGGGTCTTTTCCAATGAGTTTAGCTCTTCCCATCAAGTGGCCAAAAGGTGGTAGAAAGTGCCAGAATAACCTCCATGGAGAGCACCCAAAATATTAACATCAACCACTCTCCCTCCCCACTCCATGAATACACAAAATTATCCAGGACATTTTAAAATGCATAACCTTTTGGAAGGCAGGAAAAGCTCAAAAAAATCAATTAAAAGGCTGATAACCCATATCTCAGAGTTAGATATTAAGGCTTAGAGTCCCAGAGGCTGGACAACTCCCATGCAAACCTGCCTGCAGATCACTCTGAACTCTTCCCAGGCTACAGAATTCCTGCCAGGCTGGAGAGCCCTAAACATATGGTCTGTGACTTCATCTTCACATTCCTTTGGAGAGGGACTGAATCTCTTCTAAACGTTTAGACAAACTTTTTACAAACTTTAAAATGTTTTATAAACTGAGCAGGCAGCACTCATGAAGTTCTGCTTGCACATGAAGTACCTTACAATGGATGGATCCAAACAAATCAGGCACGAGCAGGACTGGAGAGATTGCAACCCACCTTGATTGTGACAGTTCTCAAGCACCCAATTTAATTAAAAACATGTGTCAGGAACGCAGTTTGAAATAGATGAAGCAGGAACGCACGCACGTCATCTTTATAAATTCACAGAAGAGTTTTCCAAATTAGCTAATTAACATTGATAAGATTCCACCTTTTCAAGAAGGAAAATAGTTTTGAAGTGTCAGATGTGGGCAAAGTTGTCCTGACTGTAACACATTTAAAGCACCCTGAGGATGCAGCTGTGCAGCAATGCAAACGTGCTTCACATCCCTGATCTTAATGGTACGATGAACTAAGCACACCAAAATAAACAGTCAGAACACCAAGTCTCATGCTATATATAAGTACGCTTTATCCTAAAAATTTTCAACAAAATGAAACAGAAACCCTTGCGATCCAATATCAGAAATGTAATATGCATATCTAAACACTGTTCATCAGTTCAGTTCAGTCACTCAGTTGTGTCCGACTTTGCGACCCCATGGACTGCAGCACGCCAGGCCTCCCTGTCCATCTCCAAGTCCCGGAGCTTACTCAAACTCATGTCCATCGAGCCAGTGATGCCATCCAACCATCTCATCCTCTGTCATCCCCTTCTCCTCCTGCCTTCAATCTTTCCCAGCATCAGGGTCTTTTCTAAAGAGTCAGTTCTTTGCATCAGCTGGCCAAAATATTGGAACTTCAGCTTCAGCATCAGTCCTTCCAATGAATATTCAAGATTTATTTCCTTTAGGATTGACTGGTTTGATTTCCTTGCAGTCAAAGGGACTCTCAAGAGTCTTCTCCAACACCACAGTTTAAAAGCATCAATTCTTCAGTGCTCAGCTTTTTTTATAGTCCAACTCACATCCACACATGACTATTGGAAAAACCATAGCTTTGACTAGACAGACCTTTGTTGGTTAAGTAATGTCTCTGCTTTTTATGCTGTCTAGGTTGGTCATACCTTTTCTTGTGTTTTGTTCATAACAATATGCTATCCTACAGCTTAGCACAGTCATTACCATTTTATCCCAAGATCACACTCTTCGGTTTAAGCAACTGAGTCACAGGCAATGTGAAGCAATTCCATAGAATTTATGAAGCACCTACTGTATAAGGTACTGTCTTAGACACTGTAAAGGACACATATCAGCCCCTCAGGATTTCACAATCAGTTTGGGGAGAGTGATCAAGCTAGAAACCACATACCCAAGAAATCTATATATCCAAGGTCAAATAAACATCAAAAGATTGATTTTTCAAATGAACAGACAAATGCAATGCCAAGAGAAACCCCAGTCCACTGAGAGCAGATAGATCCTGCAGCCTATTGGCCAGGAAGTGTAGAGTATTATTTCTTTTCATTAGTGTTACTAGCTACTGCAGGGCTTATACAATGCTTGCTCTCCTTCTGATCCCATAGAACATGGGCTAGGTTTTAGGGCTGACAACCTTCAACCTCAGGGGCATTTCACGCCACTGGGGTTTTTGTTTGTCTTGTGCTGGAGCCAAGATGAGTCGTGTGCACCTGAAAGGACCGAAACATCCAGCAGCCTCGCACCCAAGGAAGCCAGCACCCAGCCCCACGGTGCACCCGTCCTGGAAGCCCGGTGTGGGCAGTGTCCCTCCAAGGAGCGAGACACAGCCAGCCCACTCCCTGGGGAGGAGGAAACACCGACTGTAGATCATTTGAAACTGGGTTCAGAGCCCAGCACCCTGCTTCCTGACTGCCGGCGTGGTAGACCCGCTCACATCTCTCCATCTCACTGGTTTTGATTATAAAGGGAGGCTGACGCCACCTGCAACAGCCATATGTAGGTGAGCTGGGGTGAGAGTGTCAGGGACCAGCACCATGCCCAGCCCCTGGGGTAAAGCTCGGTGAAAATGCATCGGCCCCATCTAGCCCTTTTGCCCAACTTAATTCATCCGGTTTGGGCAAGAGAAGGAGGCTCGGACACTCCTTATCACCTTCCTGCCCCACGTTCAGGTCCTTAGGCCAGATATGTACAAACGAGGTGCTTGTGTTTGCCATTATTCCAGTGATATTGCTGGCATTGAGAAAGTCACTTTGATACATGCTAAGAAATTGTCCCCTGACTGAAGTCAGCTGCTAATACACAAGATGTCCCTAGAGGCTCGAGGAAATGTATCTACAGAACAAGTCAATAAGGCAGAGATGAATTCCTACAGTGCGCAAACCTCTAGGTGGCGGTATAAACTCAGCGCAGTTGAAACACTGGTGCCGTGTTTCCATTAAACCGCGGTATTCCATTACTCCGCTACTGAATCCTAACAGCGCCCTTTCCTCCAGGAAACACAAGCAGGGGACCTTCGGCCCCTGGTCACCCAGTGCCCTGGCCAATACCCTCCCAACCCCAGACACAACCTTACACTTGTCACCCACCATGAGCATCCTTGTAAACACCCCCCATCTTCATTTGAAAGGCTTCCCTAACCATCTGGACATAGCATGTCTTTCCCTAAATGCTGCCTCCTAGTCAGAAAGAGTTAAGACTGTAAGGAAGGAAAAAGGGTCGTTTGAAAGATTATTCCCTCTAGCCATCTGTTTCAGATCATAAACTTGCTCAGGTTACAAAACCTGAACCAGCTTCCTGAGGACCCATGTCCTTTCCCACAAATTCTCCTTTCCAAGATGCCCCAGAACCAGGGGTTGGCTCCAGCTCCAGCATCCCACAGTCGCCCACTTCTGGAGTCACTGCTCTCTCTTCCCACACACGGAGCCTGGGCACTGCGGGGCAAGTTCCAGAGGAGACGATCATCTACAAGGCCATCACACCGAGGAATGGCTTATATTCTGCCGTCAAACACACTCAGACTCGACATCCACGTGTGTTACACAACCTCCTGCCTGGGACTGAGAATCTAAAAACAAAAAGCCATGTTGAAAAAAAAAAAAAAATCTGAGGAATTTTTAAAACAAATTCCCAAAATCTGTTTCTCCGCTCCATAGACTGTACATTTAAGTGAATTTTGTCTTGAATGCTCTCACCACACACACACGTCTCTGTTAATCAGCTGGATTATGGTGATTATTTCACAATCGATACATATATCAAGTTGTGCACCTTAAAAAATAGACAGGTTTTAGTTGTCAAATATCTCTCGATTAAAAAAGTTGAAATAGAAGGGCATCAATTGTGTTTTCCCAGTACACATAGTTCATAGAGATGAGTCACATGATCTCATCACTTACTACAGGATAAACACGCTGCATGCATTGATCAGCACACCTAAAGCATCTGGACGGGAAAGAGAGAAAACCAAAACCACACAGTGCGTTCTGAGCTAGCTCACACTGCCATCTACAGAGTCTGTGCCACATGCAACCCCAGCCAAGGCGTGTCGTTTACACCATACTGCTGCTGGTGCTGCTGCTGCTAAGTCGCTTCAGTCGTGTCTGACTCTGTGTGACCCCATAGATGGTAGCCCACCAGGCTCCCCCGTTCCTGGGATTCTCTAGGCAAGGACACTGGAGTGGGTTGCCATTTCCTTCTCCAATGCATGAAAATGAAAGGTGAAAATGAAGTTGCTCAGTCGTGTCTGACTGTTTGCAACCCCGTGGACTGCAGCCTACCAGGCTCCTCTGTCCATGGGATTTTCCAGGCAAGAGGACTGGAGTGGGGTGCCACTGACACCACACTGACACCCCACAAAACCGACGCCCAGGGCACTCAGAACAATGGAGCCTCCCCCACACCTGCTGCCAAGGCGCCCCTCTCCTTCCTCCCTTTCTAAAAACACATCTTGAAAGTTGTTGGGGAAAAAGCTTTTCAGTCTGTGACCGGAAATACAGCAAAGGGTAATCAGGATTAATGTAGAACCATGAAAACCATGCCTGCAGTTTCTGACACACAAGTGACACGAGGTGAGTACAGCCTACCCGGAAGACACACGCTCTGGTCCAACAATGCTATCCTGGGGTGACTTGGCTCTCCAACCCTTGTCCCATCCAGCGGGGGCTCCACCCAGCATGTTACAAAGATGAAGAGATGCTGTAGACTCAAGCTGGGCAGTCCAAAATGAAAGCAGAAACAAATCACCCTGTCGCTCTCGAAATCAGACGTGTGTCTGTTTGTCTCTTCAGTATCTTTGACGATCTCGGCTGGGTTCTGGGAAGCAAATACACCACAGGCTGGATTTAGTCACAGTCAACCTGCGTCACAGGCCCTCCAAGCTGCAAAGAGTGCGTGAAGCCCTGTGACCTCCTGACACTTGTACGGGCAGAGACAAAAGCCACCCTTTCTCCCACAGAGGTTTCTTCACACCCAGGATGGCATCTGCTCTGTGTTTTTACCTTTAGCTGCACCACCGAACGCCCACCTCCATAATAAAATTGCTGGGGAAATGTTACGAGACACTGCAAATCCCTTTTGGGTAAAAAGGGGAGAGGCTGGTCACTGCAGACCCTCCGCAATTCCCAGCGTTCCCGTGGGGACCTCGAACAGCACTCCTCTCTGGGTTCAAGAGACTGCCTGGCCCTGCTCCCTACAAGGCTGTGGGCACACTACTCTTTGCGGGCACCTTCCTGGTGGTCATGGCTTGTTGGCAAAAGGCAATGAGCTGTAGCAGTCTGTGCCCTGGGGCCTCTCTCCACCCTGGGGAAAATTGTATGTTCTGGGGTCAAAATCAAAGGCTCCCAAAGGGGGCTCCAGGGGCAGATGAGGGCCTCCCAAAATCAGCCAGCCGGGAGACTCTAACCCCTGGTACTCCCATGACCTCAGAGGCAGAAAGGGCACATGGTCAAGTCCACACTGGCCTTTAAGGCCTCTGCCTGGACGCATCACATATCATCAGTGATGGCGGGTCATGTAGCCAAACTGATGTGGTCATGTGGCCAAACTGATGCTAATGCTGAGCCCCAAGGGCCCAACAGCTCCTGCCAGCTGAGCCTGGAGGTGCAGCCCTTTGCTTCTGCTCCTGTGCAGGAGCCCAGCCTCGAGATCAGCCCCTTGGCCAGCTCATCTGTCCCCTCCTCTCCTCTGGGGGGACACACAAGGCTTCACCTCCCTCCTCCGTGAAGCCAGGAGGACGGGAACAGTGAGCAAGGGTCCACGGCTCACCAAGCCCTGGACGGGACCCTTCCACATGCACAACCTCACTCGGTGCCCATGCTGACTGGCTCCATGACATCACCTCATTGCAGGGATAGGAGGTTGAGGCCTGAGAGCAGGAAGCTAGGAAGGAACAGATGCCTGGTTCCCAACCACAGGGTCTGAAGACATCATTCATCCCGTCTTTCCACCAGTGATCCCTAGGAGCCTCCTACCTGCCAGGCCCTCTGCTGGGAACAGGGGCTATACAAGTAAGCAACACAGACCATCCCGTTGCTGTGGAGCTTGCAGCTTAGTGGGGGAAAAGACAGGAACCAAAAAAATGACAAGGCCAAGTGTGCAGTCACAAACCTAGACGACTGATCAGAGGGTCCTTGTAGCAGGAGTGTCTTGGGGGGAAAGATAGACAGGAAAGTGTGAGCCATAGGATCTGAAGGGTGTTAACTTCATGGGGCAAAGAACATTCCAGAGGGGCCAGGGAGAGCTTGGGGGAGGGGCCGGGGATGCATGCAGGCAGGGTGAGGGGCCACCCACCTCGTCCACAGGCACTTCCACGTCCTCACCTGGGGCCTCCTTGACTTCCGGAGCTCCTTGGGTTTCCTGGTTAAAGTCTGGGCTTTAGATACATCGCCATCTGTGGGAAAATGACACAGACAGTGTTTTCAAGCTGACGTGCGTTGTACTTTTCTGACCCAAACCAGAGTTACAGCTCAGCATTCTCGGAGCCTCCTGTGTCACTGGCAGGCAGCCTGGTCCAGGGAGCCCAGGCCCTACACAACACCTCCATTTCCCCACTGCCCTTGATTCTGCTTTAGTCTGGACACTGGGCTTGGTGTCCCTCGACATCTGTGTTGTGCCCACAAAGGTCCCAGACCCTGGGAGTCCGAGTCATCCCTGTGTCTGTGAGACGCTCATGGAACTCAAGCCAGAGACAAATGCAGTGAGCTTTTGACAAGTATGTATCCAGCTCATTCAGTTAGAAATAAATGCAAAGCAACCACCAGACATCAACATCACATTTTAAGGTCATGCAGATGTACTCCTTCAAAACATATTCAAGAACTGGGTTTAACTATGTAGGGGTTGAAGCTGTACATTTGAGTCACTTAACTTAATTGGCAGATAAAATCATGTAATTAGCATTGCAACTGGACGTGTTAAATGCTTATAAAATCCCAAGATTCTTGAAAAGTTTATCCTCATCCTGATCAAAAGCAACAGGTGAGAGCAAAGAGAAAGAAGTGGGCCAGGCGGTTCCTTCAACATCCGAAAAGACACAGATGTGGCCACTGATGGGCTCATGATCCAAAATGGGAGACTGCAGTCGCAGCCCATCCCATTCCTTGATCAGGAATGGACATGCGTCCACTCTTGCCCTTTCCAGCCCCCTGCCCTAGGAGAGCCACCCCCATGCCCCAAGCTGGAGGATGAGGGACAGAAGAGGAGAGGAAAGGAGCAGGCCCCACTGCGTCCCAGAGGTTCCTCTATCTGTGCCTTTGATATTAACACTCAAGGCAGTCTTCAAACAAACCCAGAGGGCCCCCTGCAGATACAGAGTGTGCCCAGGTCCCAGGTCCAGCAGGGTGACAGCCGGAGTGTGAGTCCTAGGACACCACACTCCTCCCAGAGGGAGGGCATGCTGTACACCTGGCCGCCCAGGCAGCTCCCACAGGGTGTATCTTCCAAAGCAGGACACTTGACTCAGTGGCTGAATTTTCTATTGCTGTCAATGTATTACAGAGTTTCAGGTCATAAAGGTTCAACAGTCTCAGTGATAGCCCCAGAGGGTGGCTTAAATCAGTATGACCTCGGGGCTCATGCATCTGCCTGGCCCACCAGGCCGCAAGCTCTGCAGATGGAAGGAGCATGTCTGAACACCCCCACATGTCCAGACCAGAGCCTGGTGCACAACAGGACAATCCTTTGTCCTGGGATGGGGAGTACAGCGGGGGGAACAACCAGAGAAAAATGTCAGGGAAACAGCCAACTCTATAGCTTGAAGCAAACACAGGAAGCTAAGAAGCAGCGAGCAAAGAGGATAAAACTGGAGTCATTTTGTGTGGTACTGAGAGCTTAGGGAGAGGACAGCTTTAAGAGAAAGGACTTCCAAACTCATCAGACACTGTGGAGAAGGCAAGGGGACCCCTCCCTCCAGCCACCCTCCTCTCTCTCCACAGCTAGCCACGGGACCAGGGTCTCCTAAGTATCCATCACACCTACAGGGAACACGGCCACAGAAGCAGCTTCTTCAGAGCCTGGACCCCCTTCAGAGCTAATAACAGTAGTAACAGTAGCATGAATAATACTAGTAACAATAGTGCTAACAGTAATAGCAGTACTAATAATAGTAGTAACAACAGCACTAATAATAGTAGTAACAGTAGTGCTAACAATAGTAATAACAGTAGTGCTAATAATAATAGTAACAGTAGCACCAACAGCAGTGATAACAGTAGGACTAGTAATAGTAGTAACGGTAGCATTAACACTAGTGGTAACACCAGCATGAATAATAAGAGCAACAGTAGTGCTAACAGTAATAGTAACAGTAATACCAGTAATAGGAATAACAGTAGAGCTAACAACGGTAGTAACAGAAGCACTAATAATAGTGGTACCAGTAGTACTAACAGTGGTAGTAATGGTAGTACTAATGATAGTAACAGTCGCAGTAATGATACTAGTAACAGTAGTGCTAACAATGGTAGTAACAGTAGTGCCAACAGTAACAGTGATATTAATAATAGTCATAACAGGCCAACAGTAGTAGTAACAATAGCGCCAGTAACAGTCACAACAGTAGTGCTAGCAGTAACAGTAATACTAATAGTAGCACTAGCAATAATGGCAGGAGTAGTACTAATAACATTAATAGTGGTAACAATGGTACTAGTGGCTGTAGCTGTAGAATAGCACCAAAAATAGGAGTGGGACTGGGAGGAGTCTATTTTAAATTATCTCCTTTTAAAATCACTTCTGAAATTTAGTGTTTTAAAAGTCCCTCATCCTCCAAACAGTTCAGAGGGCTTTTATGCTCACATCCCCTCAAAAGGTTGACATGCTTGTTGGTTGTTTTCTGTGTCAATGGCCCTTCAGAGAAACCATGCCCACCCTGACATCCAGAGAGACAACGGAATAGGTTCTAAGTCCTGTGTTCATCTTGGGCTTCATAACAGGAGAAGCCCACAGTCCTCAACCATGGAACTTTGTTTTTTAACTCCACTGGCAACCCACTCCAGTTCTCTTGCCTGGAAAATCCCATGGATGGAGGAGCCTGGTAGGCTATGGTCCATGGAGTCGCTAAGAGTCGGACACGACTGAGCGACTTCACTTTCACTTTTCATTTTCATGCATTGGAGAAGGAAATGGCAACCCACTCCAGTGTTCTTGCCTGGAGAATCCCAAGGACGGGGGAGCCTGGTGGGCTGCGATCTCTGGGGTCGCACAGAGCCAGACACGACTGAAGCAACTTAGCAGCAGCAGCAGCACCACAGCCCTACACGATAACCAATGTATTAATAAATCAGACAGTTACCAGGATTTTATTTTTTATTAATTAATTTATTATTTTAATTGGAGGCTAATTACTTTACAATAGTGTAGTGGTTTTTGCCATACACTGACATGAATCAGCCATGGGCGAACATGTGTTCCCTATCCTGACCCTCCCTCCCGCCTCCCTCCCCATCCCATCCCTCAGGGACATCCCAGTGCACCAGCCCTGAGCAACCTGTCTCATGCACTGAACCTGGACTGGCGATCTGTTTCACATATGATATTATACATGTTTCAATGTTGTTCTTTCAAAGCATCTCACCCTTGCCTTCTCCCACAGAGTCCAAAAATTGTTCTCTACATCTGTGTCTCTTTTGCTGTCTCACATATGGGGTCATCGTTACCGTCTTTCTAAATTCCATATATATGCGTGAGTATACTGTTTTTCTTTCTGGCTTACTTCACTCTGTATAATAGGCTCCAATTTCACCTCATTAGAACTGATTCAAATGTATTCTTTTTAATGGCTGAGTAATAGTCCACTGTGTATGTGTACCACAGCTGTCTTATCCATTCATCTGCCAATGGACATCTAAGTTGCTTCCACGTCCTGGCTGTTATAAACAGTGCTGCAATGAACACTGGGGTACATGTGTCTCTTTCAGCTCTGGTTTCCTCGGTGTGTATGCCCAGCAGTGGGATTGCTGGGTCATATGGCAGTTCTATTTCCAGTTTTTTAAGGAATCTCCACATTGTTCTCCATAGTGGCTGTACTAGCTTGCATTCCCACCGACAGTGTAAGAGGGTTCCCTTTTCTCCACACCCTCTCCAGCATTTGTCTGTAGACAGTCAGGATCTTACATCAGAGCATTGTCAGTCACATCTCTGCAGGATGAAGTAAGTCTAGAAAAGCGCATTCTCAGCCCTGCAGCATTCTGAATTGCCAGCAGCCACACGGAATTTCACCTTACCTGCCCCACTCTGGATTAAAGATTCTGCCTTTGGTTTCTTTTTTCCTTCTTTGGCATAAACCACAGAATCCTGTGTTTTGGGTAAAACATTGTCCTCTTTACGAGTGTCTTTCACCTTGGGATCCTCCTAAGGTACAAACGAAGAATAAAAAGCATGTTAGGATGGATGCATACAGTCCATCTAATCGGTTATTTTGAGAAGAACCAGGGAAAGTACACGCTTCTCCGGTGATTTGTGGGAGAGGACCCAGGTACCTCCAAGAGATCCCTCTTCTTGCACCATCTGGACCATGCTGTCGCCTACATTTCTCTTCTGTAAAGTGGCAAAAATACTCCTCTCCCTCCTCTGAGGAACACCTGGGGCAGCACCTCAGCAGGAAGGGAAGCGGTTCTCTTCCCACATGAAGGGGCCGTGCGCCTGGGAGAGGAGGGTCTCCCAGGAGGGCCTGCATGGGGCGGGGGGCAGTTCTGCAGGGGTCCCTGGGGCTCTAGAGACACTCCTGACAGCCTCCGAAAAAGTGCTTCAGCAACAACCACCAAACGATCGCTGCTGGAACCTCAAGGCAGGATGGAACACCTCTAATTTTTTAAAAAATGCCTGGCAGGTGTGTTTGGGTTAAAACTGAGGGGAACTCAGATTTCTAAACAATATATATATAATATATAAACAATATATATAAACAATAATAACAAATCATAACCAGATCACAGTGCGAGATGAACTAATTCTGAGCACCATTCCAATTCTATCCCACCTTTACATACAAGCCATCTTTTTTTCGTTCTCCTTTATTCTTTCTTTACTGAAGTATTTGGAAGTGAATACAGGCAAAACTATATAAATAGATACTTCTCGTGAGTTCTCTATGTCACTTAAGAAAATGTCAAACTAAAAACAACTACCTTGTACCATTTATATATGGCACTATCTGTGTATTATGCAAACTACTAGGGATTTCTTCCTGGTGGAAATTAAAGTGTGAAAATAGTCCTTCAGCTACATATAAGCACCACACAAAATCTTTCTATCTATTTTAGGAGGCTTTCCTGCAAGCTGAAATCGTGTTCATAAGTATAGGAAGCAAGGTCTTGGCAGAATTGGTTTTAGAAACAGAAAATGGTATATGATGTTTGTGTCTCGGAGGCAGCTGGAGGCTGGGATTTAGAAAACTTGCTTGGTTCTTCCTGGCATGACTCACATCTCCTTGTCACAAGCATTTCCATCTTTGGCCTCTAAGATAAAGACACCATATATTGAGCTTATTATCTCTGAAATAAAGCTCAAAGGACAGTGACAAGGAAATATCACCCACCCTCATTACAAGAGCACAAAAGCAGAGAGGATACTGAACAAACCGCACAGAGCAAAGCATAGCCATCGAGGTCAGACACCTGTTCCCGTCACCCCCAAGAGTTCCCAGGGCAGTGGGGAGGCAGGTGAAGATGGACACACGCCCTGTTTACACTGTTGGGTGGTTTCCTGACAATAGAGACAGGAGCACCTGCAGAAGCACAGGATGGTCGCCCCATTCAAGAAACAGGCCGTGACATAGACTTCTAGCTAATCCATCATCCACACTCCAATCTGGTCTCCATACCACCATATGCTCCGTAGACCCTAACTCAACCACAGACCCAGCCCAGAAAAACAACAAAATATTAACACCATTCTGCTTTCAATTTCCTTCATCTTTCTTCCTATTAAAAGTATTTTTGGAAAATAAACCTGAGGCAAACTGAATTTACTACTCTGTGGTGTGTTAAGAAATAATATTGTCCTGCAGAGCTGCCATCAAGCAGTCCAGAGAATTCCATGGACTGTATAGGCCAGAACAGTGGAGTGGGTAGCCTTTCCCTTCTCCAGGGGATCTTCCCAACCCAGGGATGGAACCCAGGTCTCCAGCATTGCAAGCAGATTCCTTACCATCTGAGCCACCAGGGAATCCTATGAAGACTGGAGTATTTAGTTTATCCCTTCTCCAGGAGATCTTCCCAACCCAGGAATCAAACTGGAGTCTCCTACATTCAAGGTGGACTCTTTCCCAGCAGAGCTATCAGGGAAGCCCCAAAGTGAAAGTGTTAGTCACTCAGTTGTGTCCGACTTTTTGCACCCCGTGGACTGTAGCCCACTGGGCCCCTCTGTCCATGGGATTCTCCAGGCAAGAACACTGGAGTGGTTTGCCACTTCTTTCTCCAGGGGACTCTTCCCGACCCAGGAATCGAACCTGGGTCTCCTATATTGCAGGCAGATTCTTTACCTACTGAGCTGTGAAGGAAACCCTCCTATTAAAAGCATTTTTGGAAAATAAGCCTGAGGAACACTGCGCTTACTACTCTGTGGTGTTCTAAGAAATAATATTTTCCTGCAGAGCTGCCATAAACTATCTATCTGTTTTAATGCCACTGTAACGGATCATCCAACTTGTGAAACACAGCCTCCGAAGGTCACCGGGGACGAATGAGACCGGGTCTAATTGAAGAACACAACAACCAATTCGGAGGAAATCCATCCTCGGGTAGAAAACCACATGCCTGCTGGCAAAAGGCGCTTCTCTGGCTCCCCAGTCCTGGTTCCAAAGTGGGTCAAGACCTTCCATCAACACATCAGTCTCAGCTTTGCGCCTTATCAATGTAGAAGATTCACTAACATTTGAGCCTGAGCATTGCACCCCCAGGCTGCCGGAAGATGACAAGCACTGCCTGATCTCCTGTGACGCTGTGTGGGCTTGACCTCGTCGGCCAGCAAATGTCAGCTCCAGAGTGTTTATCTCACACTGAACTTCACAGTCTAGACCTAGTTATTAAAGTGTGGGTATCAGGGTGCCCACACGCACTCACACTTGCGTTCCAGTGCTGCTCTCGATTCACTACTATTTGCTTACCAACACTTGGGTTTTATGGCCAAAGGGAAGTAGGTAATATTAGCATTCTGATTGTGGATATGATATAAATACAACGCTCATTAACTATTTACCGATATTTTATGGAGACTTGCACCATACAATATCATTTTAATATACAAATACAATTTTAAGTGCTTGTTAAATTAACCACACTTCTCTGGACAGTAATAGATACCTACTTTGCAAGATACATACATGCATGCTAAGTCACTCAGTCGTGTCTGACTCTTTCTGACCCTATGGAACATAGCCCGCCAGGCTTCTGTGTCTATGGGATTCTCCAGGCAGGAATAAGCTAGCCCTTCTGGTGGTTAGGTCATACCTGAATGGCCTAGTGGTTTTCTCCACTTTCTTCAACTTCAGTCTGGATTTGGTAATAAGGAGTTCATGATCCGAGCCACAGTCAGCTCCCCGTCTTGTTTTTGCTGACTGTATAGAGCTTCTCCATCTTTGGCTGTTGCCGCTGCTAAGTAACTTCAGTCACGTCCGACTCTGTATGACCCCACAGGCAGCAGCCCACCAGGCTCCCCTGTCCCTGGGATTCTCCAGGCAAGAACACTGGAGAGGGTTGCCATTTCCTACAAAGAATAAAATCAATCTGATTTCAGTGTTGACCATCTGGTGATGTCCATGGGTAGAGTCTTCTCTTGTGTTGTTGGAAGAGGGTGTTTGCTATGAGCAGTGCGTTCTCTTGGCAGAACTCTATTAGCCTTTGCCCTGCTTCATTCTGTACTCCAAGGCTGAATTTGCCTGTTACTCCAAGTGTTTCTTGACTTCCTACTTTTGCATTCCAGTCCCCTATGATGAAAAGAACATCTTTTGGGGGTGTTAGCTCTAGAAGGTGTTGTAGGTCTTCACAGAACTGTTCAGCTTCTTCAGCATTACTGGTCAGGGCATAGACTTGGATTACCATGATATTGAATGATTTGCCTTGGAAATGAATAGAGAGCATTCTTTCATTTTTGAGGTTGCATCCAAGTACTGCATTTCAGACTCTTTTGCTGACCATGATGGCTACTCCATTTCTTCTAAGGGATTCCGGCCCACCATAGTAGATATAATTGTCATCTGAGTTAAATTCACCCATTCCAGTCCATCTTAGTTCACTGATTCCTAGAATGTTGATGTTCACTCTTGTCATCTCCTGTTTGACCACTTCCAAGTTGCCTTGATTCATGGACCTAACATTCCAGGTTCCTATGCCATATTGCTCTTTACAGCATTGAACCCTGCTTCCATCACCAGCCCCATTCACAACTGGGTGTTGTTTTTGTTTTGGCTCCATCCCTTCATTCTTTCCAGAGTTATTTCTCCACTGATCTCCAGTAGCATATTGGGCACCTACCTACCTGGGTTAGGTCAGGTGGTTAGGGTTATTTACTTGGCAGGGTAACTGTATCAGTCAAGATATATTCACAACAGAAAACACACCTGGAATTTCAACAGAGAGAATTTAATATAAGGAATTTATTAAGTAGTTTTGGCCACCTGATGTGAAGAACTGACTTACTGGAAAAGACCCTGATACTGGGAAAGATTGAAGGCAGGGGAAAGGGGGACAACAAAGGATGAGGTGGTTGGATGGCATGAGTTTGAGCAAGCTCCGGGAGTTTGCGATGGACAGAGAAGCCTGATGTGCTGCAGTCCATGGGGTCACAAAGAGTCGGACATGACTGAGTGACCGAACTAAACTGAAGTCGTTTTAGAGAACCGAAAAGGAGAAAAGGGGGATACTGAGCTAACCCACAGCTAGGAACTGTATGATGAAGCTATCACTCCAGGGACTGCAGGGACAAAAGGAGTTAGAAGGAGAGTACCCTGAGACCTCTGAGACAGCGCCTGAGGCTGACGATTGATGATATCTTTAATTAGGCATGATGAGGCTGGTTCTAGGAGTATCCCCCAACCCAAAGGTCAATACTATACTTGTTAACCACTGGGAAGAGAAGACAGCATCCTTTCTCCCTCCTCTGCCTTGCAGAATCAAACAGAAAGTCAACTGGCAAAGTAGAAATATAGTTCTCATAGTCCCAACCCTAGCATCACAAAGCAGAGTATGAAAGTGTGGGTTTGGACTGAGAGACGATGGTGTAATAACTGGACCAGCCCGTCACTTTGCCTACTCAATATCTGTGTACGACTTTCTACATCTATTTCAACTTCTGGTACAGCAATAACAAACTTCAACTTTTCTTTAACAAAATACAACTGTCCTTTGTAGAAACAGGCACTCTCACCTTTTCCACAGAAAAGAAAAGATCACAAATGTTATTTTAGTGATCTTTGGGTGATGTCAGTTACTCCTCAACTTTAGTTATTAGAGTCCCTCTTGAATATCCCGTAAGCTAAAGATGAAACTTTAAAGTTAACCACTGCCATTAATTCTTACAGTGCAAAGGAAGAAAAAAATTAGTTTGTATATACACAAACACATAAGCACACAGATTTATAGAAATACATTAAGGAAAGAATAAAATAATATTTAGGGATCCGTCCCCTCTTCTCTCTGGTCATGAGCCCGTAGTTGATGCTTGTAACTTCCTTCTTCCCCTACTCAGTCCATATTTCCTTTGCTACGAGCCAGCAACTATACCAGGTGGTATGATCCAAAGCTTCATTCCTGAAGACCCTGAATCTTCAGTGATCCCCTCTTGTCTTGGTTGCTGTAGTTTCCCACTAACTTTTGCAGTGAGAGCCTAGAGGAGAAAATGAAGATAGGTGACACAGGGGAGACGGACTCCACTGACGGAGTGGCAGCTGGTGACGTGGGCGGGAGCAGAGGACAGAAATCTAGATGTGCACTAAAAATTCACACAGATGTGACCCGGTTCTGGTTTGAGTTTGAGTGGGGTGAGATCTGGGCTTTATGTACGATTATCAACTGCCCTGGTTTGCTCCAGACTGAGGGATTACCCAGAACTTGAGACTTCCTGTGTTAAAACAGGGAAAGTCCCTGGAAAACTGGAATGAGTTCGTCACCCCAGCCTATTATGAACTTGGCATGAGCACCGAGTCACCTGCTGGGAATAAGCAGGGTTACAAGATGGGTTAGTTGGCCCAGTAAGAAAGCATTAAGTGGTACAGGGGAGTGGTGATTCTTAAGACTCCGTGGCAGCTGTCATTCAGATCCATCCCCAACCCTTGGAACCCATGAGTCCAAAGTGAGTTTTAGGGAGAGAAGAGGTCGGGGGTAAAACCTTTGACATCCCCTGCTCAATAGAGTGTGACCCAGAGGGGACAGATTCTTTCTCACCACAGACCACCCCCAGCTTCAGAAACTGAAGACTCTAGCGCATTAACGACCAGCTGAAGATAGGCTGGAAGGTTGTGAGGGGTGGGGAGGAGGATCTTGGTAACACGGACTGGCACACGGAAGCATTGAGATACTCGGCAGGGCAGAATAACATTTATGCAGGCGGGGCATAACTCAGTGAAATTTGTGTAGTTACAGCAAAGCATAACAGGAGCAGGCCAGGAAGTGGGGAGGCCAGAGGAAACTTGGCAAGTTAGGCTTTTCTTGAAACAATTCCCGCCAGCAGAAACGAATTAGGTTACTTTCTTTGTAATATTGCGCCATCTAGTGTTAATTTTTATGTACTCCTTTGTCCTAGTTCAGTCGCTAAGTCGTGTTAGACTCTTTGAGACCCCATGGACTGGCATGCCAGGCTCCCCTGTCTAGTTAGATGCTTAAAAAGAAGCAGACGAATTAAGAGTCGGAGGACAGTTTCCAAATGCATCAGTCATGTGTTCTTTTATTAATTTGACAAATATTGATTGAATAATTTCGACTGGCCAGTTACTTTTCTAGGCATTGAGTGTACATCTGTGGACAAAAACCTTGAACTCAGGGATGATTACAATCTTGTGGGGATGATAAATAAGATAAATAAATAAAGTATATAATATGCTATACGGCTATAGATTTTGAGGAGAAGAAATAAATTAAAGGAAGAAAGAATTAGGTTTAAAATTTTAGAGAAGGGGACTCTATAAATTTAGACCAGGTGATTAGGGAGGCCTCACTGAGAAGCTGAATAAAACACGGGGATAGTGAGGAACCTTACCTGCCTCCTGAGAAACTAGTATGTGGGTCAAGAAGGAACAGTTAGAACAGAACATGGATCAACTGACTCATTCTAAATTGGGAAAGGAGTACAACAAAGCGGTATGTCGTCACCCTACTGGTTTAACTTGCGTGGAGAGTAAATCATGCAAAATATGGGGCTGGATGACTCATAAGCTGCAATCAAGATTGACAGGAGAAATATCAACAATGTCAGATCAGCAGATGATATCACCCTAACGCCAGAAAGGGAAGAGGAACTAAAGAGCCTCTTGATGAAGGTGAAAGAGGAGAGTGAAAAATCTGGCTTGAAATTTAACATTAAAACAACTAAGCTGATTCATGTTGATGTCTGACAGAAAACAACAGAATTCTGTAAAGCAATTATTCTTCGATTAAAAAATTAAATTAAAAAACTAAGATCATGGCATCCAGTTCCATCATTTTGTGAAAATAAAGGAGCACTTGCTCCTTGGAAGGAAAGCTATGACCAATCTTGACAGCATATTAAAAAGCAGAGACATCACTTTGCCGACAAAGGTCCATATAGTTGAAGCTATAGTTTCTCCAGTAGTCATGTATGGATGTGGAAGTTGGTCCATAAATAAGGCTGAGAGCCAGAGAATTGATACTTTTGAATTGTGATGCTGGAGAAGACTCTTGAGAGTCCCTTGGACGGCAAGGAGATCAAACCAGCCAATTCTAAAGGAAATCAACCCTGAATATTCATTGGAAGGACTGATGCTGAAGCTCTAATACTTTGGCCTCCTGATGCAAAGAGCCGACTCATTGGAAAAGACCCTGATGCTGGGAAAGATTGAGGGCAGGAGGAGAAGGGGACAATAGAGGATGAGATGGTTGGGTGGCATCATTGACTCAGTGGACATGAGTTTGAGCAAACTTTAAGAGATAGTGAAGGACGAGGAAGCCTGGCATGCTGCAGTCTATGGGGTCCCAAAGAGTTGGACACGACTGAGTGACTGAACAACAATGAACAAACTTCAGAAAGTGGGTGTAGAGGGAACATATCTCAGCATAATAAAAGCCACTTATGGCATACTCGGGGCTAACATCATACTCAGTGCTGGAAAGCTGAAAGCATTTCCTCTAAGACCAGGAATAAGACAAGGATGCCCACTCTCACCACTTTTATTCAACATAGTTTTGGAAATTCTGGACACAGTAATCAGGGAAGAAAGATAAAAGATTTTCAAGTTGGAAAAGAAGAAGTAAAACTGCTCTGTTTATAGATGACCGGATGCTCTATTATACACAGAAATGCCACCCAAAAAAACCCCAAAAACCCTACCAGAAAACTGCTGGAGCTCATCAACGAATTTGGTAGAGTTGCTAGGTACAAAATTTTAATATACAAAAGCCTTGTGTATATACGTATACATATTTACTATCAGAAAGAGAAATAAAAAAACAATTTTGCTTACCATCACATCAAAAATAATAAAGTGAAAAGTGAAAGTGATAGTCACTCAGTCATATCCAACTCTTTATGACCCCATGAACTGTAGCCTACAGGTCCCTCTGTCCATGGAATTCTCCAGGCAAGAATACTGGAGTGGGTTGCCATTCCCTTCTCCATCAAAAATAATAAAACGCCTATAAATAAATCTATCTAAGGAGACAAAAACCTGTACTCTGAAAACTGTAAGATGCTGATGAAAAAAATCGAAGATGACACAAACAGAAAGGTAAACTGTATTCTTGGATTGGAAGACTGAATATTGTTAAAATAACCATAGTCCCCCAAGGCAATCTACAGATTCAATGCAATCCCTATCAAATTACCAATGGCATTTTTCACAGAATGAGAACAAAAATTTGAAACATATGGAAACACAAGAGTCCAAATAGCTAGAACAATCTTGAGAAAGAAGAACAGAGCTCAGGAATCACACTCCCTGACTTTAGGCTATACTGAAAAGCTACAGTTATCAATACTGTATGGTACTGGCACAAAAACAGACAAGAGAGTCCCTTGGACTTCAAGGAGATCCAACCAGTCCATTCTGAAGGAGATCAGCCCTGGGATTTCTTTGGAAGGAATGATGCTGAAGCTGAAACTCCAGTACTTTGGCCACCTCATACGAAGAGTTGACTCATTGGAAAAGACTCTGATGCTGGGAGGGATTGGGGGCAGGAGGAGAAGAGGACGACAGAGGATGGGATGGCTGGATGGCATCACTGACCCAATGGACGTGAGTCTGAGTGAACTCCAGGAGTTGGTGATGACAGGGAGGCCTGGTGTGCTGTGACTCATGGGGTCGCAAAGAGTTGAACACGACTGAGTGACTGAAATGAACTGAACTGAGATCAATAGAAAAGGGTAGAAAACCCAGAAATAAAGCCACACACTTATGGTCAATTAATCTATGACAAAGAAGGAAAGAATATACAATGGGAAAAAGACAGTCTCTTCAATAAGTGATGCGGGGAAAACTGGACAGCTGTATGTAAAAGAATGAAATTAGAACTTCTTTAACACCATACACAAAAATAAAATAAAAATGGATTGACGACTGAAATGTAAGACCATATACTATAAAACTCCTAAAGGAAGATATAGGCAGCACACTCTTTGACACGAAGTGCAGCAATATATTTTGGGATGTATCTCCTAGAGTAATGGAAATAAAAACAAAAATATACAAATGGGACCTAATTAAACTCAAAGTTGTTACACAGTAAAGGAAACCAAAAACCACAAACAACAGTCTTAGGACTGGGAGAAACTATTTGCAAATAATGTTACTGGCCACCCAGGTCTCCCTCATTGTAGACAGACGCTTTACCATCTGAGCCACCAGGGAAGTCCTGTAATGTTACTGACCAGTGATTAATTTCCGGAATATACAAACAGTTCACATAGCTTAAGAGAGATGGTATGGGGAGGGAGGTGGGAGGGGAGTTCAGGATGGGGAACACATGTACACCCGTGGCGGATTCATGTCAATGTATGGCAAAACCAATACCATACTGTAAAGAAATTAGACTCCTATTAAAATAAATAAATTTATATTTTTAAAATTTAAAAAAAGAAATAACAAACAACCCAACCAAAAAATAGGCAAAAGACCTAAGTAGACATTTCTCCAAAGAATATATACAGATGAACAACACAGACATAAAAGCATGCTCAATATTCAGTTCAGTTCAGTTCAGTCACTCAATTGTGTCCAACTCGTTGTGACCCCATGGACTGCAGCACACCAGGTCACCCTGTCCTTCACCAACTCCCAGGGCTTGCTCAAACTCATGTCCATCGAGTCAGTGATGCCATCCAGCCATCTCATCCTCTGTTGTCCCCTTCTCCTCCTGCCACCAATCCCTCCCAGCATCAGGGTCTTTTCAAATAAGTCAGCTCTTCGCATCAGGTGGCCAAAGTATTGGAGTTTCAGCTTCAACATCAGTCCTTCCAGTGAATACCCAGGACTGATCACCTTTAGGATGGACTGGTTGGATCTCCTTGGAGTCCAAGGGACTCTCAAGAGTCTTCTCCAACACCACAGTACAAAAGCATCAATTCTTCGGTGCTCAGCTTTCTTTATAGTCCAACTCACATCCATACATGACCACTGGAAAAACCATAGCCTTGACTGGATGGACCTTTTTTGAAAAAGTAATGTCTCTGCTTTTTAATATGCTATCTACGTGGGTCATAACTTTCCTTCCAAAGAGTAAGCATCTTTTAATTTCATGGCTGCAGTCACCATCTACAGTGATTTTGGAGCCCCAAAAAATTAAGTCTGGCACTGTTTCCTCATCTATTTCCCATGAAGTGATGGGACCAGATGCCATGATCTTCGTTTTATAAATGATGAGCTTTAAGCTAACTTTTTCACTCCCTTCTTTCAATTTCATCAAGAGGCTTTTTAGTTCCTCTTCACTTTCTGCCATAAGGGTGGTATCATCTGCATATCTGAGGTTATTAATATTTCTCCCAGCAATCTTGATTCCAGCTTGTGCTTCATCCATCCCAGCATTTCTCCTGATGTACTCTGCATATAAGTTAAATAAGCAGGGTGACAATATACAGCTTTGACGTACTCCTTTTCCTATTTGGAACCAGTATGTTGTTCCATGTTCAGTTCTAACTGTTTGATGCTTCCTGGCCTGCATATAGGTTTCTCAAGAGGCAGGTCAGGTGGTCTGGTATTCCCATCTCTTTCAGAATGTTCCACAGTTTATTGTGATACACACAGTCAAAGGCTTTGGCATAGTCAATAAAGCAGATTAGATGTTTTCTGGAACTGTCTTGCTTTTTCAATGATCCAGCGGTTGTTGGCAATTTGATCTCTGGTTCCTCTGCCTTTTCTAAAACCAGCTTGAACATCTGAAAGTTCATGGTTCACGTACTCTTATAGCCTGGCTTGAGGAATTTTGAGCATTACTTTACTAACGTGTGAGATGAGTGCAATTGTGCAGTAGTGTGAGCATTCTTTGGCATTGCCTTTCTTTGGGACTGGAATGAAAACTGACCTTTTCCAGTCCTATGGCCACTGCTGAGTTTTCCAAATTTGCTGGCATATTGAGTGCAGTACTTTCACAGCATCATCTTTTAGGATTTGAAATAGCTCAACTGGAATGCCATTACCTCCACTAGCTTTATTTGTACTGATGCTTAAAGGCCCACTTGACTTCACATTTCAGGATGTCTGGCTCTAGGTGAGTGATCATACCATCATGATTATCTTGGTTGTGAAGATCTTTTTTGTACAGTTCTTCTGTGTATTCTTGCCACCTTTTCTTAATATCTTCTGCTTCTGTTAGGTCCATACCATTTCTGTCCTTAATTGAGCCCATCTTTGCATGAAATGTTCCCTTGGTATCTCTCATTTTCTTGAAGAGATCTCTAGTCTTTCCCATCTATTCTTTTCCCCTATTTCTTTGCACTGATTGCTTTCTTATTTCTCCTTGCTATTCTTTGGAACTCTGCATTCAAATGGGTATATATTTCCTTTTCTCCTTTGCTTTTCACCTCTCTTCTTTTCACAACTATTTGTAAGGCCTCCTCAGACAGCCATTGTGCTTTTGTGCATTTTTTTTTTCCTTAGGGATGGTCTTGATCCCTGCCTCCTGTACAATGTCACAAACATCCATCCATAGTTCATCAGGCACTCTATCAGATCTAGTCCCTCAAATCTATTTCTCACTTCCACTGTATAATCATAAGGTATTTGATTTAGGTTATACATGAATGGTCTAGTGGTTTTCCCTTCTTTCTTCAACTAAGTCTGAATTGCCAATAAGGAGTTCACTATCTGAGCCACAGTCAGCTCCCAGTCTTGTTGTTGCTGACTGTATAGAGCTTCTCCACCTTTGGCTACAAAGAATGTAATCAATCTGATTTCAGTGTTGGCCATCTGGTGATGTCCATGTGTAGAGCCTTCCCTTGTGTTGTAGGAAGAGGGTGTTTGCTATGACCAGTGCATTCTCTTGGCAAAATTCTATGAGCTCTTGCCCTGCTTCATTCTGTATTCCAAGGCCAAATTTGCCTGTTACTCCAAGTGTTTCTTGACCTCCTACTTTTGCATTCCATTCCCCTATAATGAAAAGGACATCTTTTTTTTGGTGTTAGTTCTAAAAGGTCTTGTATGTCTTCATAGAACCATTCAACTTCAGCTTCTTCAGCGTTACTAGTTGGGGCATAGACTTGGATTACCATGATATTGAATGGTTTGCCTTGGAAACGAACAGAGATCATTCTTTCATTTTTGAGATTGCATCCAAGTACTTCATTTCAAACTCGTTTATTGACTATGATGGCTACGCCATTTCTTCTGAGGAATTCCTGCCCACAGTAGCAGATATAATTGTCATCTGAGTTAAATTCACCCATTCCAGTTCATTTTAGTTCGCTGATTCCTAAAATGTCGACATTCAGTCTTGCCATCTCTTGTTTGACCACTTCCAAGTTGCCTTGATTCATGGACCTAACATTCCTGGTTCCTCTGCAGTGTTGCTCTTTACAGCATCGGACCTTACTTCTATCACCAGTCACATCCACAACTGGGTGTTGCTTTTGCTTTGCAGTGATTTTGGAGCTCCCCAAAATAAAGTTTGTTACTGTTTCCGTTGTTTTCCCATCTATTTGCCATGAAGTGAGGGGACCAGAGGACGTGAACTTAGTTTTTGAATGTTGAGTTGTAAGCCAACTTTTTCACTCTCCTCTTTCACTTTCATCAAGAGGCTCTTTATTTGCTAACTATTAAAGAAATGCAAACCAAAACCACAATGAGGTATTACCTCACACCATTCACAATGGCAATCATTAACAAAATCTATAAGTAATAAACACTGGAGAGGATGTGGGAAAAAGGAACCTTCCTATACACTATTATTGGAAATATAAATTAGTGCAACCACTATGGAGAACAGTATGGAGGTTCCTCAAAGAAACTAAAAATAGAGTTACCGTATTATCTTGCAATCCCACTTCTGGGCAGAAATCGAGAAAACCCTAATTTGAAAAGATACATGCACCTTGATGTTCACAGCACCCCCGTTTACAATAGGGAAGACTTGGGGACATACATCTAGATTTTTGATCCATTTTGAGTCAATTTTTTGTAAATCGTATGAGAAAAGGGCCTAGAGTTACTTTTGCAAAAAGATTTTCCCTTTCTGACTGAGTTTCTTTTAAGATATTCTAATTTTATATTTCTTCTTCTACATTTTAAAAGCCTTAAAAGTTAAAGCAAAAATTAACCATGTTAAGCACTAATGCTTTGTTTAAGGTACTAAGTGAAAAGTCTGAAGCTACAAGAGACAGCCATTACTTAGTAGAGTTTTTCAGTAGTCATTTTTATTATGAAATATTTCAGACATAAACATGTAAAGATTATTATAAGGAACATGTATCAACAATGAAGCTTAAGAAATAAAACATTTCACATCTAGAGGAAGCACAGTGTATTTCCCTTTCGAATTGCATTTCCTTCCTGTGATAAAAGTAAACTTGGTGATCATCCTTGGAATTCATATCCTTATGTTTTTGCTCATGTATATATCCCTCCATAGGATGTAATGTTACTTTGTGTTTCGTAAAGTAATACATAAGTGATAGATAAATATACTATGTGTCCTTCTACAGAGAGAAATGTTTTTGCTGAAGTTTTCTATTTTGTCATTTGTTTAGAGATAATTTGGAATTGCTTATTGAAGCATTTTTTTCTTAGTTAAACAAGAATTGGATTTTTAACTTTTAAATTAATTTTTATTGGAGCATAGATTCACAACGTTTTGTTAGTTTCTGCATTACAGCAAAGTAAATTGGTTATACATATACATACATCCACTTTTTTATATTCTTTTCCTATATGGATCATTACAGAATATTGAGTAGAGTTCCCTGTGCTACACAGTTCTTATTACTTACTTTTTTAATATATAGTATTGAGCATATGTCAATTCCAATCTTCCAATTTATCCCTCCTCCTGAAGCTTTTTTTATGATGGCTGCTCTCAAATCCTTGTCAGATAATTCAAATATTTGGTTTATCTTTATATTGATATCAGTTGATTGCCTTTTCTCATTCAGGTTGTGAATTTTCTGGTTCTTGGTATGATGAGAGATTTGGTTTTTTGTATCCTGGACGTTTTGAGAATTAAATTATGCGACTCTGGATCCTGTGTCAGTCTTTTCTTTCAGCAGGCAGTCACCCTGTTTATGTTTAGGGCATAGTCCCTTGCTTACTTTCTTCGGCTTTGGCTCCAATGACAACATAGGTTTCAGAGCCTAGAGAGTGCCTTTCTGGTTCACCGTGTTCACCTGGCAACACCAGCGCTCCTGTCTGATCCTGTTGGTGCTACCTGCAGGGGCCGACTGTGCTTTCCCAGGCAGGTCCTGCTGGAGAGACTGCAGGAGATGCTGGGCCTTGGGGCAGTTCCTGCATCCCCAAGCCTGTTCTCAAGGCTAACACCTGGGGCCTGCTTAATCACTGATGGTGCTGCTTGAGGAGGGTGGAAGGTACTTTCCTGGGGCCCCAGTGCTGCTAGGGTAGGGGATGGGTAGAGGATGCTGAGCCTGTGGGACAGTGCTTCCCAGGACCTTCTCTCTAGGGCACCTTGTGCCAACATGCTTCCTATTCCATCTGTGCCAGTGCCACCGAGGGAGGGAAACATCAGCCTGGGCTTCCTTCTCCCTCTAGCGCTGGGAGTCATCCTTTGCCACTGAATGCGGTCCAGGAGATTTTGGGTACAGGTCTCCCTCTGTTGCTGAGTGGAGGGCCAGGAGGCCCTGGGCCTATTGGTACTTCCGCTGGGGGCAGGTGCCTACTCTTGCAGGTGCTGCTGGGCAGGCCAGCCAGGTATGGAGTGAAGATGGGGTTCCCCACTAGGTCTCTGCTGCCTCTTTCCAGGCCCTTCAGCCAGAGAGAGCTGGCTTTTGCTGGAACTGTTAAAAATCTGCACCTTTTGGTGGTTTGAGTTGTGGGCTTTCTTCAGTACCCATCTAGGATATACAGGAAGGAAGAGAAACGCCAGGGGACTTGCCACCGTATTGTTCCTCAAGTCCTAGGGTCCCTAGCCAGCCCGCCTTCCTCTTCCCACCTTTCAGAGTCCTTTTATGGTTATCTGTAATTATTTCCAGGATTTTTAGTTGTATTTTGAGAGAAGTAAAAGGGAAAGCGAGTCTCTGTCGTCTCATCTGGGACCAGAAGTTGCAAAGCAAGTGGGCTATTTTAGTACTGACACACGTGTATTACCACATGTAAAAAGATGACCAATGCAAGTTTGATGCATGAAGCGGACACTCAAAGCTAGTGCTCTGGGACAACCCAGAGGATGGGGTGAGAGGGAGATGGGAGGGCGCTCAGGATGGGGAGACACATGTGCACCCGGGGGACTCATGTTGAGATATGAATACTGTAAAGAAATTATCCTCCAATTAAAATAAATTAATTTTAAAAAGGAAGTGAGCTATTTTATTTCATAGTTCTTTCCTCACTTCATTTGCTCACATGTTGTTATAAACAGCAAGAAGGAAGCTTAAAAATCTCTTTATAAAACCAAGCTTCTCAGGTACATGTTCTGTTTTCCACATACCTGGAGGGGGCAATGTTGTCACGCTTTCTGTCTCTACATAACAAAGCTCTCCCTTCCGACAGTTACCAGTAATATGTTACTCACTTCCTTTTGAGCTCTCACTGACAGCATCCTCAAAGTTCACATTTCTACTAACAGTCTGTTCAGAGAAATGTGGGTTCTGTCATGTGCTGGGAAATCTTCCCAGCTTCTATCCACTATTTCGTTCCCAAATTACTCCACAATTTTAGAATTTTTAGTGTCATCATCCCCACTTTCAGGTACAGTATCTGTATTCGTTATCTCTTGCTGTACAACAAATTACCCCAGAACTCAATGTCTTAAAGCAACACATCTTTATTATCTCACAGTTTCTGTGATTCAAGGATCTGGGCATGGTTTCTTCTACTTCTGGGTCTCTCACAAGGCTGCAGTTAAGGTATTAGCTGAAGAGAAGGTCACATGTGAAGACTCAACTGGGGAAAGATCTGCTTTGAAACTGACATGGTTGTTGGCAGAATTCAGTTTCTTGAGGGTTGTTGGACTGAGGGCCTCGGTTCCTTTCTAGCTGTTGGTTGATGACTGCCCTTGATTCCTTGCTGAGAAAGTCTCTCCAACATTTCAACTTGATTAATCAAAGACAACAAGAAAGAGGGTCTGCTAGTAAAATGGAAATCACAACCTTATGTAACCTCATCATGGAATGGACATCCCATCATCTTTGTCATATTCTATAGGTTGGAAGGAAGTCACTACATTCAGCTTATACTGCAGGTGGGTGGGTAGGGGGCAGTTCATAAGAACATGAATACCAGGATATGGGGATCATTGGAGACCATCATAAGACTGCTACAGTCATCATCGTTATTCCCTACAATTTTAGCACTTTTAATAACCAATAATTCTTATCTTTTATAGACTACTTACTAAGATTCAGTTTTTCTCCCATAAAAGAGGCTTAAAATAACGACTTATTTTTGACTTTAGAACCTCCAGTTCTTACAACTGTGCTGTAATGCCTCACTAATTTATGGAAACATAGTGGATATGATTCCCTAAAGAGTCTTTGTTATTGTTCAGTTGTCCAGTCATATCTGACTCTTTACAACCCCATGGACCACCACAGCATGCAAAGGCTTCCCTGTCCTTCACATCTCCCAGAACTTGCTCAAACTCATGTCCATTGAGTCGGTGATGCCATCCAACCATCTCATCCTCTGTCATTCCCTTCTCCTCCTGCCTTCAATCTTTCCCAGCGTCAAGGTGTTTTCCAATGAGTCAGCTCTTCCCATCGGGTGACCAAAGTACTGGAGCTTCAGCTTCAGCATCAGTCCTCCCAATGAATATTCAGTGTTGATTAAAGATTCTTATGCAGGTGATAACTCCCTTTCCTGAACCATCATACTATTTTAGCCATGTCTTCCTTATGAGTTTTTGGTACTTTTGAACTTGTTGAAAGAGATATTTGTGGTTAGTTTTATCTCCCATGCTAGACTGTAGGCTGCTTGAAGGCACATTATACATTTTTGAAACATTCTTCCTATTCCTGATGGCATCTGATATATTTACCATGGAATTAAGTAGATATATAACTTTTAAAAAAATAAAATTCTTGTAGCATTTTTTAAAATGAACTCAATATCTTTCCAACAATAAAAGTAAGATACATATTTGTTAGAATGTTTCTAGCTCACCTAAATTTAATCAGGTACTAGATAGACTGAATACTAATTGAGCAGATTAACCACAGGCAATATATATCTCAACACTAAAAACCTTAGTAATTGAATGAATTGACAAATATTTTTTTCCCTTACACCTATCCCTGGGCTTCCCTAGTGGTCCAGTGGTTAAGAATCTACCTTGCAAGGCAGGGGACACTGGTTACGTCCCTGATCTGGGGAGATTTTACATGCCCGTGAGCCACAACTACTGAGCCAGTGCTCTAGAGCCCATGCTCTCCAACAGGAGAGGCCACCACGATGGGAAGCTCTTGCACCGAAACTAGAAAGGAGACCCACTCGCTGCAACTGGAGCAAGCCCACATGCAGCACAGAAGACCTGAAAGAGCAAGTGAAGTTGCTCAGTCGGGTCGACTCTTTTCAACCCCATGGACTGTAGCCTGCCAGGCTCCTCTGCCCAATAGGATTTTCCAGGCAAGAATGCTAGAGTGCCATTTCCTTCTCTAGGGGATCTTCCCAACCTAGGGATGGAACCTGAGTCTCCCACGCTGCAGGCAGACTCTTCACCATCTGAGCCACCAAAGAAGACCTAGTGCATTCAAAAATAAAAGTAATCAATTTAAAAAAATATCCCATAGGTATTTATGTGTGTATCTATCCACTTATTCATCTATCCTTCTACTACTATTTTTTGAACTAGAATCTGGATGTGTTTCTTCATAAAACATTCTTTTTATGCCTCCAAAATATTTCTACATTATTTATAATATATATCTGTATCTAAATCATATATAACATCATCACTGTGCATTCACATTAGTTAATATTCATTTATTTGTAATCCGACATAAGTTATATTTAGGTGGTTCAAAATTAGAAGGAGAAAAACAATTTATTTTGGAAGACTGCACACTTTTCTAATTTCCTAAAACTGAACATTTTAATGAGTTTCATATTTGAGGAATTATTGTAATGAAGTTGTTAATCCACAAACCCACTAATACAACCATCAAACATATTTTGACTGCCATGCTATCTTGACACACTTAATTTGCGGAGGGGTTCTTAAACTTGGATCCCAATTGTATTCTGGTGATAATAGCTTAGTCGGTTTCTTGATAAAAAGATATTTGTTTAGGTGATGTTCATATGTGCTGCTAAGTTGATTTTCAATGTCTTGAAGAGCTCCCTTCTGACATTCTCTAATTAAGTTTAAAACCTCCTCAACTGTGCCACCAAAAATTGCACTATGGTAGTAGAAATCTCCCTCTTCCAAAGGGATGAAAGCTGCTGATTCACGTCTTCTCTCATAAGGGAAAGTGTCACCATCTTTAAAATACCACCATGCACTAAGTTGAGCTACAGATTCTCCCAGGGTTTCCACTCCAAAATCATCCTTGAAAATCTGGTTTGCATTCATAACGAAGAGAAAGTCGACTTCATATTGGATGTGTGTTATGATGTACTTAAATAAGTTCATCATGTATGTGAAATAAAAATCGTTCCCTTTATCTCTTTTGACCATTAAAAATAGTTTAAATGTTCGAAGGGGACCCAACACTATGGGAGGCAGGGTGGAGAAGCTATCCAGCAAGAAGTAAATGACAACGTTGTAGCCAAACATGAAGTGCTTGTCTGCAGAATGGACGAACTCAGCTAAGCTCTGATTTGAAAACCTAGGAAACATGAAGAACAAACACACAACAGAAAAGTCTAATTTTTCAAAAATCATCAGGAAATTACCTGTCATTCAAACGTGCTAACATCACTTCAGCCATGTCCAACTCTTTGTGACGCTATGGACTGTAGCCCACCAGCAGACTTCTCTGTCCAAGGGGAGTCTCTCAGCAAGAATACTGGAGTGGGTTTGAAACCATGTGCAAGTCCTTGCGTCCTTGTCTTTTGAAAAAAACTGCTGACTCAAGAGTTAATGATTGGGAAATGTGAAGACGTGGAAGCAAAGAAGAGCTGCTGGGCTAAGGAACTGGTAACAATTTAGACTATAATTCTGCTACGTAACAATCACCAAATTCTGTTTCCTGAAAGATATAAAGGCCTGACACCCATTCCTAAGTTGTTTTTATAGGAAGCAGAACCCCCTCCAGATGAAAACTGCTGACCACAAGAACATAGACCCTAGACTGGTTGAAAGCAGGTGGATGATGCTTGAAACTTCACTTTGATGGCCAACCAATCCAAGATTTGTCCACAAGCTGATCACGCCCTGCTCCTTGAACACAATAAAATTCCTTACTACCCCCTCCAAGGTGGGCCACATGGCCTTCAGGGCATGAGCCCACTGGGGCCTCCTTTGCCTGGCAAAGCAATAAAAGCTACTCTTTTCTACTTCACCCAAAACTCTATCTCCTTGTTTCTGTTTGGCACAGGTGAACAGAGGCCGAGTTTAGGCAACAGGTTGCTGTGCCGTGCTACAGGGGATCTTTCCAACCCAGGGATCAAACCCACGTCTTTTATGTCTCCTGTATTTGCCAATAGCAAAATGGGTTCTTTACCACTAGCGCCACCTGCAAAGCCCATCACTGTTGCTTGAGAACTATCAATAGGTCAGGGTAGAGCAGTTGGGTCTAAAGCTTAAATGTACTGGTTAGTGAAAGAGAATGTAGTGATCCTGCGGGCCTGAGAAGAACCATCGAGTTGGTTGTGAAAACTAACTGGATATAAATGAAAAGATTCCCACATAGTATTAAGGATTCAGATATGGCTGAAGAAAATAGCCACTAAAAATAATTATACTGTCAGCCAGAAATAATGGTTAAAGCTATTCATAAATAGACTTCCCTGGTGGCTCAGAGGGTAAAGCGTCTGCCTACAATGCGGGAGATGGGGATTCAATCCCTGGGTCGGGAAGATCCCCTGGAGAAGGAAATGGCACCCCACTCCAGTACTCTTGCCTGGAAAATCCCCTAGACTGAGAAGCCTGGTAGGCTACAGTTCATGGGGTCGCAAAGAGTCGGACACGACTGAGCGACTTCACTTCATTCATAAATAGCTCTCTAAATGTGGAAAGTCTATGGGTGTTTGCTTATCCACATTTCTTCCCAAAATTTAAAAAAAAAAAAAAAGGTGACTATTAATTAGCAGTGCCTACTTTCCAGGAACACATATTATAGCCAAGCCTATGGTGATGTTCAGCCTTTTGTAGTATTTTTCCAGGACCGATCTATTGTAAGTTCCTTCCCATATGACTGGAGCAAGCCAGTTGGTTGTTGTTATTACATCAGGACGTTTTCTGTTGAACAGACAAGAAACAAATCAATCAGGTACCACCTAATTATGAGGGGAAAGGTTGTTGTCCAAGTGATAATAACTAATGATTATCAAGTGCCTACTATGTTCCTGGAATGGTGATAAAGTGCTTTTTCCATTACTCGTTGAATCCTTGCAATGTCCTATAAATTCCATTATCATCCCTGTTTTTCATATGAGGGAATTTAGGTCACAGATTTGTTGAGTACATTACTTAGTATCACACAGCTAATAAATGGCAGAGTCAGGCTTCAAGATCAGCCAGTGGGCTTCCAAATCTTTACTTCAGTCCTTACGCCATACTGCGTTTTGAGCCCAGGGACTTTTTTCTTTGAGCTCTGTGAAAGTGAAAGTCACTCAGTCGTGTCCAACTCTTTGTGACCCCATGTACTATACAGTCCATGGAATTCTCCAGGCCAGAATACTGGAGTGGGTAGCCTTTACCTTCTCCAGGGTATCTTCCCAAACCAGGGATCAAACCCAGGTGTCCCGCATTGCAGGTGGGTTCTTTACCAGCTGAGCCACCAGAGCTCTGACTACAGCCGAAACTGAAGTAGCCCAGTGTCTGAACATTTCTCTGATTATTCCTAAAGCAGACAGCACCACTATCTCCTTATATCCCTCCCAACCCCCAACTTCTTTTCCTTTTTCTTCCTCCTCTTTTCCTAGAAGATCAAAGGATTCTCTTTTCATTTCTCCTTAATGCTAGGCCCCCATCACTGCCACCTGGAAGAAAATGTGATTAGTTCATAAAGGAAGAATGAGATTGGATTTGCTTGTAATAATAACAAAATGACAGCAGAAGGCACGGTATTCTTAATAAACATTTTGGCTGGAGGCAGGGTGTTAAACTATTAAAGTCAATTAAGACCTTTCATTTTGGAAGGAACTGAATACAGTGTGAGAAGCTATTTTGCTATGAGCGATCACAGGTGTTAATCAGAAACCGACCCCTTATGGTTAGGATATGTCAACCCTTAATAGTATATTAGTTATAATATAATAACAAATTCTTCAAAACTGCCCCTTTTACTGTTTTAGCTTATGCATTTGTTTATTTTTTATACATTTGAACCCTCCCTCTTCTTAAAATTAATAGTCAGCCACTTCTATTTGAAAAGTCTATTTGATAAGCTACTTCTGTTTCATAAGTCTCAGGCTCTACCTTAAAACTGGCCATATGTAGCCTTGTCACAATTTCTAAGTGATGATACTTAGAAATTAGGCTACAGATGCGAATCAGTGTCTGTTTGAGACAATGAAAGGGTTTGAAGATTCTCTCTCTTTCCTCATTAGATCAAAGATTTGCTGCCAGAATGAAAGAAAAAAGCATCTCTGAAAGCAGAAAGCAATCAAAAACATGTGTTTAGAAATTGTTTGATAAAACAGAGGAGGAAGAGTCATTAGATTTATAGTGGTCATTAAATTAGATTTAGACTATCGGTACTAAACTCCTCCTGAGAGGCAAATCTGGCCAGATGACATCCTCTGAAAGGGACAAGATGACCTGCCCTCCAAATGTTAGCCACATGCCTGTCTAGCTTCCCTTGTGGCTGGCTTACTGTCTGTATAGACAGAGGCCCCAGCTACCTGGACTCCAGTGGAGTTTATGCATGGACTCAATGACATGAATATTTCCCAGCAATGAGTGCCAACTCTGAGTTGTGAATAATAGTATGTGAATAATGTAGACATATACATAAATACACATGTGTATCCAGACTTTTAAAATCTTGTTTTATAATAATGAAACAATGCACATTTATCTGTACCTTGATTTTCTTACTCAATACAACCTTGTGAAAATCCTTCCAAGTTTTTCTGCACAGGTTCTTATTCATTTTTAACAGCTACATAATATTCCACAATGTGGAGTTTAGCCATTTCCTTTATGAATAGGCATTCATTTTATTTCTGGAATTTTTCTCACTATGAAAAACGACACAGTAAACTTTCTTAATCTTGTATCTTATGTATCATTGCTGTTATTTTTATCAGCTAGTCCTACAAGTAGGATTCCTGTTTATGTGTGTTCATTTTTATTAGATGTTACCCAGAGCTGGTTTTTTAAAGTTTCATTTATTATTATTATTACTATTATTTTGGCCTCATGGCACGGCTAAAGGGATCTTAGCTTCCTGACCAGGGATGGAACCTGGGTCTATGGCAGTAAAAGCACCAAGTCTTAACCACTGGACCTCCAGGGAATTTCTGGTCATTTCATTTTAGACTGTAAGCCAATATATGATGCTTAATAATAAAGCACAAACCCTCTAATTAAAGAATGCCTTCTACCATTATTACCACTACTACCAATATTATTACAAATATTATGTAATACTGTGTTGTGTTATGAAAGTGCTATCATTTCAATCAGTCAAGATGTTTCATGTATTATTCTACAAATATTGAGTGTCTACTATGCATAGGATTTTTTTTTCTAGGTGCATTCTATTGGGAGAGGCAGATAATAAATGAATAAACTTGCCAATAAGTATATGTCCGAAGTTGATGAGTGCAATGGAGAAAAATAAAGCGGAGTGAAGGGAAAAGGGAATGGGAGGTGCCGTTTTATATGAGTAGTTGGAGAAGGTGTCACTGATAAAATAACATTAGAGTGGAGTCCTGATGGAAGTGAGAGAATGGGCCATTTAACTACACAGAGGAAAACAGAAGGTGCAAAGGCCCTGAGGTGAGAACCTACTTGGTGTATCTCTGGAATATCAAGGAGGCAGGGGCTGGAGTGAGGGAGACAAATGTTGAAGATGTTGGGCAGCTATTTTATCTATAAATTTTTTCTATTTTAAACTCTGGAAACCGTGCAAGTGCCCTTTGACCAAGCAGTATATGAACAAACTGTGGTATCTTTCCACAGTCAATTATTATGCAGCCATCAAAACGAATGACAATGATATGCAAATTGGTGATGAATTTTAGCAATCTAATTTTAAGGGAAAAAATATGTCTTTGAAGATTACATACATCATGGCATCCTGGGTATAAAATCATAAACAACTAAAATTTTAAAATTGACTTCCCAGAATACACTTGGAAGATATAAATTTACACTTAAAAAAAGAAAGCAAGAGGATGATGAACCAGGATTCAGGATTGTGGTTATTTCAAGGGGTAGGGCAAGGAGATAGAGTGGGGGTATTGAAAAGGACTGAGTCGTTTCCAACCTTTTGTGACCCCATGGACTGTAGCCCTCCAGGCTCCCCTGTTCATGGGATTTCCCCAAGTAAGAATACTGGCATGGGTTGCCATTTCCTCCTCCAGGGGACCTTCCCCACCCACGAAGACTGAACCTGTGTCTCCTGCACTGGCAGGTGAATTCTTTACCACTGAACCATCACAGGAAAGCCCTGTTGAAGTTATAGAACTTGTAATTTTTGCTTCATTAAAAATAAGCAAAAAAACACACAAAGTGAATTTGGCATGAATAATGATGAGAATGAATCATGAAGCAAGGATTATTATTAATCTAATTCTCTGCAACTGCAATCCATTAAAACTATAAATACAAAAAAGGGATGAAATATAAACAAATAATACACATAAAGAATGCTCAAATTCAGTAAGGATTACAGAAATACAAATGGAATGGAGATATTTCAATTAAGCTTTGCAAGTTACAAAATGTTTTCCACTCCATTAACATTTATCCTCTATAGATTAGAAAATAAATAGTATAATTATTAAAGGGCAATTTAGCAACCTAAAGCAATATTTTAAATGCTTATATCCTCTTAAACTAATGATTCCATGATGGGAATTTATCTTATAGATAAATTCACACAGCAGTTAACAAAAATATATGTACAAGGTTATTCACTGAAATATTACTTACAATAGCCCCCAAGTTGCAAACAATATAAAACCAACAGGGAATGGTTAATAATTAAATTATTGTATACAGCCATTATAAAGAATGAAATTTCCTTCTGAATGTAAATGCCAAAATCAAAAGGAGTTATTAATGACATTTTTCAAGCTGTTACTAAAGAGATTTTTTCCCCCTAATAAAACCAGGAATGTTAAACCAGACAACACCTTTCTCATTATGACCCTTAATTGCCTAATTCTTGATAAATAGGTCCTATGATTGTATATAAAAACTTTTAAAAGTGAAAACTCCAAGTCCTGGAAACCTCCCAGTTTAGCTACAATTTGATGATGAAAAAAAAAAAATCCCCATTCAAATAGTTATATTAATATTATTATACTATTATTATGTTATTGTAATATAATATTATTACATTATTAATGCATTGCTATAATTCTATATTATTGTTATTATTTTTTAGTAGAATTTTTGGTTCTTACTTAGGATTAAACCAATCTGAGAGCTGAGGTTCTCCTGGTTCTTGATCCCTAGGTAAAAAATGAAAATCATGTAAGAGTAATCTGCTCATTCAACAAATTCATGTTGCTGGTTCTGTAACTATGAGCATTTAGATCACCTCCTGTCCTCATGAAGCTGATAGAGGAGCAGGAAAGATGATACGAAAGATAAGTGCTAATGGGGAAAACAGATCTCCATGAGCGCATATAAATAAGGCATCCAGCCTAAATTTGGGTTAAGGGAAAACCAATTGGAGAAGAAATATGTAAATTGAGTCTGGACTAATAAGGGTTACTCTAAGAAAGTGGTGTAGGGTGAAGAGGTTATGACCAAGGGCATGAAGACAAGGAACAGTATTGGTGGAGGGGATATATATTTAAAATTAACAGAGCCAGAAAATAATGCATATTCATAGAAAATGCAGATTTAATTTATCAAACATTAGTATCTTATTATGTGATAAAAACTCTCATGTTTTAAAATAAAGGAGTTGCAGTAGGAGTCTGAATGTTCATCTTTGGTTTCCACTTAAAGCTAGGATACACTAAGGTTTTATTGTACTTTTAAGTTAACTATATAATTAACAAGGTTATGAGGGGACTTCTCTTTCATAAACGGGGAATTTTTGTAAAATAAGAATAACTTTTAGTTTCCTGTGCTTCCATAAAAATGGAATAGTCCTAATTTTCCCTATTTCTACCCCTATGTATACAAGAAAGATCTTAATGACCTAGATAATGATGATGATGTGGTCCCTCACCTAGAGCCAGACATCCTGGAGTGTGAAGTCAAGTGGGCCTTAGGAAGCACTACTATAAACAAAGCTAGTGGAGATGATGGAACTCCAGCTGAGCTATTTCCAATTCTAAAAGATGATGCTGTTAAATTGCTGCCCTAAATATGGCAGCAAATTTGGAAAACTCAGCAGTGGCCACAGGTCTGGAAAAGGTCAATTATTCCAATCCCAAATGGCAACGCCAACTGAGAACTTCCAGACGTACAAGCTGAGTTTAGAAAAGGCTAAGGAACCAGAGATCAAATTGTGAACATTCGTTGGATCAAAGAGAAAGTGAGGGAATCCCAGAAAAACATCTACTTCTGCTTCACTGACTACGCTAAAGCCTCTGACTGTGTGGATCACAACAAACTGAAAGATTTTTAAGGAGATGGGAGTACCAGACCACCTTACTTGTCTGCTGAGAAACCTCTAAGTGGTCAAGAAACAACACTTGAAAGCAGACATGGAACAACTGACTGGCTTAAAATTAGGAAAGGAGTATGACAAGGCTGTATATTTTCACCTTGCTTATTTAACTTATATGCAGAGTAGGTGGTGCTAGTGGTAAAGAACTTGCCTGCCAATGGAAGAGATGTAAGGGATGTAGGTTCAATCCCTGGGTAGGGATGATCCCCTAGAGGAGGGCATGGCAACCGACTCTAGTATTCTTGCCTGGAGAATCCCATGGACAGAGGAGCCTGGCAGGCTACAGTCCACAAGGTTGCAAAGAGTTGGACTTGACTGAAGTGACTTAGCAAACACGCATGCCAAGGGTATCATGCAAAATGCTGGGCTGGATGAATCACAAGCTGGAATGAAGATGGCCAGGAGAAATATCGACAACCTCAGATGTGCAGATGATACCATTCTAATGGCAGAAAGTGAAGAGGAACTAAACAGCCTCTGGATGAAGATGAAAGTGGAGTGCGACAAAGCTGGCTTAAAACTCAGCATTAAAAAAAACCAGGATCGTGGCATCCAGTCCCATCACTTCATGGCAAATAGAAGGGGAAAAAGTGGAAGCAGTGACAGGTTTTCTTTTCTTGGGCTTCAAAATCACTGCAGACATTGACTACAGCCATAAAACTAAAAGACACATGCTCCTTGGAAGAAAAGCTATAACAAACCTAGACAGCATATTAAAGAGCAGAGACATCACTTTGTCGACAAAGGTCCGTATCAATTCAGTTCAGTTCAGTCGCTCAGTCATGTCCTACTCTTACTAACCCATGGACTGTAGCATGCCAGGCCTCCCTGTCCATCACCAACTCCCAGAGCTTATTCAAACTCATGCCCATCGAGTCAGTGATGCCATCCAACCATCTCTTCCTCTGTCATTCCCTTCTCCTCCTGCCTTCAATCTTTTCCAGCATCAGGGTCTTTTCCAATGAGCTAGTTCTTCGCATCAGGTGGCCAAAGTATTGGAGTTTCAGCTTCAGCATCAGTCCATTCAATGAATATTCAGAACTTATTTCCTTTAGGATGGACTGGTTGGATCGCCTTGCAGTCCAAGGGACTCTCAAGAGTCTTCTCCAACACTACAGTTTAAAAGCATCAATTCTTCGGTGCTCAGCTTTCTTTATGGTCCAACTCTCACACCCATACATGACTACTGGGAAAAATCATAGCTTTGACTAGACAGATCTTTGTTGGCAAAGTAATGTCTCTGCTTTTCAATATGCTGTCTAAGTTGGTCATAGCTTTTCTTCCAAGAAGCAGGCTTCTTTTAATTTCATGGCTGCCATTACCATTTTCAGTGATTTTGGAGCCCCCCAAAATAAAGTCTGTCACTGTTTCCATTGTTTCCCCATCTATTTGCTATGAAGTGATGGGACTGGATGCCATGATCTTGGTTTTCTGAATGTTGAGTTTTAAGTCAACTTTTTCACTCTCCTCTTTCATTTTTATCAAGAGACTCTTTAGTTCCTCTTCACTTTCTGCCATAAGTGTCATCTGCATATCTGAGATTATTGATATTTCTCCCAGCAATCTTGATTCCAGCTTGTGTTTTGGCCAGCCAGGCATTTCGCATGATGTACTCTGCCTATAAGTTAAATAAGCAGGGTGACAATATACAGCCTTGACGTACTCCTTTTCCAGTTTGGAACTAGTCTGTTGTTCCATGTCTAGTTCTAACAGTTGCTTCTTGACCTGCATACAGATTTCTCAGGAGGTAGGTCAGGTGGTCTGGTATTCCCATCTATTTAAGAATGTTCCACTGTTTGTTGTGATCCACACAGTCAAAGACTTTGGTGTAGTCAATAAAGCAGAAGTAGATGTTTTTTCTGGACCTCTCTTGCTTTTTCGATGATACAAGGGATGTTGGCAATTTAATCTCTGGTTCCTCTGCCTTTCCTAAATCCAGTATGAACATCTGGAAGTTCACGGTTCATGTACTGTTGAAGCCTGGCTTGGAGAAATTTTAAGCTTTACTTTGCTAGCGTGTGAGATGAGGTCCATATAGTCAAAGCTATGGTTTTTCGGGTAGTCATATACGGATGAGAGAGTTGGACCATAAAGAAGGCTGAGCACCGAAGAACTGATGGTTTTGAATTGTGGTGCTGGAGAAGACTCTTGAGAGTCCCTTGGACAGCAAGGAGATGAAACCAGTCAATCCTAAAGGAAATCAACCCTGAATATTCATTGAAGGACTGTTGCTGAAGCTCCAATACTTAGGTCACCTGATGCAAAGAGCCAACTTATTGGTAAAGACGCTGATGCTGGAAAGGTTGAAGTCAAAAGGAGAAAGGGATGGCAGAGGATGAGATGATGAGATAGTATCACCAACTCAATGGACTTGAATTTAAGCAAACTCTGGCAGATAAAGGAAGGCAGGGAAACCTGGTGTGCTGCAGTCCACAGAGCTGCAAAGAGCCAGACACAACTTAGCAATCAAACAACAACCACCCCTAAAAATAGCAAGACACCCTGGACATTGTTTATAAAGCAAAGCTAAGAAGGCTGAAAGCAAAGAAGGCAGTTCAGGCAGGCTCCCCAGAACCCGAGGTTGTCATGGCAGTGAGTTCCCTGGGTTTTCTGCCACATGTATTACAGATCAAGTTCAAGAGAAGCCAGTCACCTGGAAATGTCAATGGGTATAAACACAAAAAGAACCTTGAGAAAAGCCTACTCTTTACAATTAAAGGACCAGGAAAAGGACAGCCTAGCAACACAGAAAACTCTGAGACTACTCACTCTACTCCAGCCCAGTATGACACAATAACTGTGGCCCTACATCCATCCCTCCAACAAAGAGCAAGTGGAGAGCTAAAACTTCTGTGCTTGCCAGACTGTATGAGGCCTCCCTCCCCTCCTCACTGGTGTAGTGGGGGTTAGAACCTTCACCGCTGCTTAGCAGTGTGGCCATCTTCCTGTGGTCAGTGTCAGTGGACACCATGCCAGGAACCTAAACTCTCAGCCCCTTGTTATTCATTAGTAACAAGGAGTTGAGACTCTTCCTACGCGAGCAAGGAGGCAGAGTTGAGAACCTGAAACCTCAAGCTGGAGCAGTATCAGAGGATGCCTCTGAAAATGCAAGATAAATACAATTATAAATGCAATTTAAATACAATTATAAATTTGGTGGTCCTGGGATTCAGGGAGAGTCAGGGAGAGGAATTGGCTGTGAGTATAAATGGTAGCTCAGAGGAGATCTTTGTGGTGACGGAATAGTTTTGTATTTTGATTCTCTGTGGTGGTTACAGGAATCTACACATGGGATAAAATGTCATATAATTATATACATACATTGTCCCAACATTGATTTCCTGTTTTGTTACTGAATTGAATTGTTGTTGAGTGTAACATGTGACACTGGGGGAAATTGGGTGAAAGGTAGGTGACTTCTTTATACTATCTTTGCAATCCCTGTGAATCTATAATTATTTCAAAATCATATATTAAAGAACACTTTAAAGTGTACCTTTTGACATTTTCTAGATGCTTTTAACTGAAGTTATTTCCTTATAGGACTGCTCAAGATTTATGCTCTTTCAAAATACAAATTGCCCACCTTCATTAAAAACTGTACAGTGACAAGTGGAGAACTTAAAAAAAAATAGTTGTTTTTAGAGTTACTTTCACTAATTTCTAGGTAGCATATTGAAAAGCAGAGACATTACTTTGCCAACAAAGTTCTGTCTAGTCAAGGCTATGGTTTTTCCTGTGGTCATGTATGGATGTGAGAGTTGGACTGTGAAGAAAGCTGAGAGTCGAAGAATTGATGCTTTTGAACTGTGGTGTTGGAGAAGACTCCTGAGAGTCCCTTGGACTGCAGGGAGATCCAACCAGTCCATCCTAAAGGAGATCAGCCCTGGGATTTCTTTGGAGGGGATGATGCTAAAGCTGAAACTCCAGTACTTTGGCCACCTCACGCAAATAGTTGACTCATTGGAAAAGACTCTGATGCTGGGAGGGATTGGGGGCAGGAGGAGAAGGGGACGACAGAGGATGAGATGGCTGGATGGCATTATTGATTCGATGGACGTGAGTCTGAGCGAACTCCGGGAGATGGTGATGGACAGGGAGGCCTGGCGTGCTGCGATTCATGGGGTCGCAAAGAGTCGGACACAACTGAGTGACTGAACTGAACTGACTAATTTCTTGGGTCCTGCACAACAGTCAATGGTAGAAAACATGACTGACTTAAGAGGGCTGTCCATCTAAAGAAAAAATATCATCCTGGACAAAGATACATGCTTAAACCATAGAAAATGTCAAAAACTTACTGGTTTAAGCAAATGAGTGTCTCAAGTGAGCGAAATTGGAAGATATCCATGCAAACTCGTGTGCATGCACATATCTGTGTGCATAAAATATTTCTGAACTGATGCCCCCACATTTGTCAGTGTTGCCTCCAGAGAGGTCAGTCTAGTTTTCTGGTCTTCCTGACGGCCATTACATTAGAACCCACTTGACTCCGGTCAGTTTGCCCTCCATGCAGTTTGTAAAGTGCTTATAGAAAAAAGATTCTTACCAGCAGAAATTCGTCTTCTCTAGGTTGTTCTTTATTCTTTGGATACAAAATAAAAAGGCATTTTAGTGTTAAATTTGAAAAATTGCCGTTGCAATTGAATAACAAAAATATATATATATAATTCAGATCCTTTCATTCATTCACTTGTTAGCCAGATAATTACTAAGTATCTACTATATGCCAGGCACAATGCTCCTATTCTGGAATACATGGCATCTCATTCTGACATGATATTACAGTTCTGAAATCCAGGCCTGCAATGAGCTTATGGTCTATTATTTCCTTTTTGAGCAAGCACATTATCTTCAAAAGGATGATATTAATACTATTACAAGGTACCACAAGTCCTTTCTGTTAAGGCACAATACCTCTAAAGGGCAAATAACACATAGAACATGAAACAAAAACAGTAGGGTTAATTTTAGAAGGTATTAGCTCTCACAGATTAGCTGATAGTCAAATAGCACCAGGAGCATTGCATTACTCCTTTTAAAAAGATCATGAAAAGAAGCCCGTGGAGGAGGGAAGGATTTGAATTTTTCTGTGAGAGAGAATTTTAGCAGATTAACTAATTTATTTCTCAGTATAGCTGTGTTTCTGTAAGGAGGTTACTTTGAGTCTTTTTCTATTAGAAGGATTATTGATATAACTTAAAATGTATCTAAAATAGCCCCCCAACACTCTCAATCCTCTTATCTTGCATAATTTCTTTCTCATAGTGTTATGACATAAAATACAATGCTCCTGACATTATGTTAAATATTTATTTGCTTATTGTCCATCTCCTCCACCTAGAATGTAAAGCTTCATAAGAGCGCTTACTTTGTGTTGTTCCTAAGTACTAAGTTCCTAGAACTTAGAATAGGGCCTGGCACCAAGGAGGCACTCAATAAATATTTGTTGAAGGTTGAAAAATGAAATAATTGATATATTTATGATTTTATTTGTTCCCCAAAGGGAAAGTAACTCCTGATTAATTTAGGGAATATTTATTAATAGTTTTTGAACAACACTCAGCATTTCAGATCAACTCTGCCAGTCATTAAATATAATAATTCATCAGTCTATTATATTTACGGAGAACGATGCGTAATCAACATCAAGGATAAAGCAAATGCAATCAATAAGAGCAGCTTCCATTTGGCATCCATTGTCTCCTAGAAAAAAAGGGGAGAAAAAGGTTTTGGGGAAGTAGAAAACAACTTTCTTGCCATCTTCTAATAGCATATTAATTTGCGGAAACTTGGCCATCAGTCTAAGTGTCTGATTCCAGAATGCTTAGCATTAGGAAGAAAGCAGGCTTGAGTCAGGAAAACCACCTACTGTATTTGAAGTACTGGAGAAGTCACCCGTAAGATGAGCCCTTTAGGAGGGATTCATTTTAGATTAGGTGCAAAGGTCCTGTGATATTCTTTTCATAAGGGAAAGTCTCTCAGTCGTGTCCGACTCTTTGTGACCCCATGGACTATAGTCCATGAAATTCTCCAGGACAGAATACTGGAATGGGTAGCCTTTCCCTTCTCCAGGAGATCTTCCCAATGCAGGGGTCAAACCCAGGTCTCCTGCATTGCAGGCAGATTCTTTACCAGCTGAGCCACAAGGGAGGCCAGCCACAAGGGAGGCCAGCCACAAGGGAAGACCATTCTTTTCAAAGTCCTATATCAAAGTCCATCCTATTTGCATAAATGAAATTCAGTGAAACTCATTCTATTTCACTAAGGCTTCTGTGACAATAAAATGGGGGCACTAAGGATGATATCATTGTACATTAGCTATATTCTACTCCAAAGCTGATACGTATATATACATGTATTTTCCTCACAAAGATTTTGCCTGGTAATTTATTCAAAGTCTAGAGTACCAGAAACCTAAAACCATACACACTCTTTCAAAGGTGAAAGTGAGAAAGTAAAAGTGTTAGTCGCTCAGTCATGTCTGACTCTTTGTGACCCCATAGATTCTAGCCCACCAGGATCCTCTGTCCATGGGTCTTTAGACAAGAATACTGGAGTAGGTAATCATTCTTTTCTCCAGGGAATCTTCCTAACCCAGGATCTAACCCAGTTCTCCTGCATTGTGGGCAGATTATTCACTGTCTGAGCTACCAGTGTTGTAAACAGTGATTAAAAATTTAAATTAAAGGCAGTAAGCTCTTAAATGGAATATTTGGCTTCAACCAAAGACTAAGCTTGTGTTGAAGGTATTTGGTCAGGTAAAGGGTTATGGTTTACAAGCATTAACTGATTTCATCATCCAAAAATAGGTCCTGCCTGTAGGTTATGTGTTGGAGTAAAGTGGAGGTCTCTGTTATTTACTTTTTGAACGTGAGTTCAGTGAGCAGGATGCTTTAGATCTGTGCCTTCCTACATGCTGGCCACTAGCAACAAGTGACTAGTAAATACTTGAAATGTTGCTGATGCAACAGCGGACTTGGAAGACTTGGTATGAAAACACAATGTGGAATCTCTCATTCAGTCCAGTTCAGTCGCTCAGTCATGTCCAACTCTCTGCAACCCCATGAACTGCAGCACACCAGGCCTCCCTGTCCATCATCAACTCCCGGAGTTCACTCAGACTCATGTCCATCGAGTCCATGACGCGATCCAGCCATCTCATCCTCGGTCGTCCCCTTCTCCTCCTGCCCCCAATCCCTCCCAGCATCAGAGTCTTTTCCAATGAGTCAACTATTTGCATGAGGTGGCCAAAGTACTGGAGCTTCAGCTTTAGCATCATTCCTTCCAAAGAAATCCCAGGGCTGATCTCCTTCAGAATGGACTGGTTGGATCTCCCTGCAGTCCAAGGGACTCTCAGGAGTCTTCTCCAACACCACAGTTCAAAAGCATCAATTCTTCAGCACTTAGCCTTCTTCACAGTCCAACTCTCACATGACCACAGGAAAAACCATGGCCTTGACTAGACGGACTTAGTCGGCAAAGTAATGTCTCTGCTTTTGAATATGCTATCTAGGTTGACCATAACTTTTCTTCCAAGGAGAAAGCGGCTTTTAATTTCATGGCTGAAGTCACCATCTGCAGTGATTTTGGAGCCCCAAAAAATAAAGTCTGACACTGTTTCCACTGTTTCCCCATCTATTTCCCATGAAGTGATGGGGCCAGATGCCATGATCTTCGTTTTCTGAATGTTGAGCTTTAAGCCAACTTTTTCACTCTCCTCTTTCACTTTCATCAAGAGGCTTTTTAGTTCCTCTTCACTTTCTGCCATAAGGGTGGTGTCATCTGCATATCTGAGGTTATTGATATTTCTCCCAGCAATCTTGATTCCAGCTTGTGTTTCTTCCAGTCCAGCATTTCTCATGATGTATTCTGCATATAAGTTAAATAAGCAGGGTGACAATATACTCTTTTTCCTATTTGAAACCAGTCTGCTGTTCCATGTCTAGTTCTAACTGTTGCTTCCTGATCTGAATACAGATTTCTCAAGAGGCAGGTCAGGTGGTCAGGTATTCCCATCTCTTTCAGAATTTTCCACAGTTTATTGTGAGCCACACAGTCAAAGGCTTTGGCATAGTCAATAAAGCAGAAATAGATGTTTTTTCTGGAACTCCCTTGCTTTTTCCATGATCCAGCGGATGTTAGCAATTTGATCTCTGGTTCCTCTGCCTTTTCTAAAACCAGCTTGAACATCTGGAAGTTCATGGTTCACGTATTGCTGAAGCCTGGCTTGGAGAATTTTGAGCATTACTTTACTAGCATGTGAGATGAGTGCAATTGTGTGGTAGTTTAAGCATTCTTTGGCATTGCCTTTCTTTGGGATTGGAATCAAAATTGACCTTTTCCAGACCTGTGGTCACTGCTGAGTTTTCCAAATTTTCTGGTATATTGACCACAACACTTTCACAGCATCATATTTCAGGATTTGAAATAGCTCAACTGGAATTCCATCACCTCCACTAGCTTTGTTCGTAGTGATGCTTTCTAAGGCCTACTTGATTTCACATTCCAGGATGTCTGGCTCTAGATGAGTGATCACATCATTGTAATTAGCCAGGTCTTGAAGATCTTTTTTGTACAGTTCTTCTGTGTATTCTTGCCACCTCTTCTTAATATCTTCTGCTTCTATTAGGTCCATGCCATTTCTGTCCTTTATCAAGCCCATCTTTGCATGAAATGTTCCCTTGGTATCTCTCATTTTCTTGAAGAGATCTCTAGTCTTTCCCATTCTGTTGTTTTCCTCAATTTCTTTGCATTGATCATTGAAGAAGGCTTTCTTATCTCTTCTTGCTGTTCTTTGGAACTCTGCATTCAGATGCTTATATCTTCATGTTGAAAAGAAATTTTAAATATTGTGGATTAAGCGAAATATATCATTAAAGTGAATTTTATGATTCTCTTACATTTTTGCAGTGTAGCTTCACATTTGTAACCTTTCAAGTTACAAATGTGGTTTGCATTACATTTCTATCTTATAATTTTTTTATAAATAATACCACATTGGGAATGCTTTAGCTGGGCACAATTTTGGTGTCCCTGCAGTGTGATAAGGCCACCGTTTAAATCCAAGATGGTTTGAGATTCCCTGGCAGTCCAGTGGTTAAGACTCTGTGCTCTCAGTGCAAGGGACAGAGGTTTGATCCCTGGTCAGGGAACTAAGATCCTGAAGGCTGCACAGCACAGTCAAAAAAAAAAAAAAATTCAAGACCGTTAGAAATGCTTGTGATAAGATTCCATTTAGCCAGATTATTTTCTGACAATCTGCCCTCAATGACACTTTTTTTACTCACTAGCGTCACCTGGGAAGCCCCACTGACATTATTTTTAAAGGCCAGTAGTATGTTGATGTGTGTCCTATCTTATACAATGTATTTTCAAGGCCAAAGTTTGGGGATGATCCCTATCTGGGAATTTGCCAGATGACCCAAACCTTCATATCTTTCCCTCCTAAGAGCCTTACCTTTAGTTTTGGTGATATAAAGAGAAAAAGTCCTAGGATGTTTTCCGAGCATTATATTTCAGAAATTCTAAAAGAAAAACCAGATATTGTACAATACTTCTCAGGTGTTTGAGTCTTTTATGCTAATGGTGATGTCACCACCCTTTTATGATGAGAACTTTAAAAAGTCATAATGATGCTGTCATAATGATACATTTGGTAGGAAGTTTTACTCAAGGCTACCAGATGGTAGACCTTTTTCTTATTTGAAAAACTAAAGGACTTACAAATGCTTTGCTTTTAGTTTCCTTTGTCGTACTTCCTTCCGTATTGATGACTTTTGCCTACAGAAATGTATTGTGAATAGTGCGCTATGGGTGTTTATGGATGACAGAAGAAAATGTAACATCTTTTTCTTCATCTTGTTTTAGGCATTGTCCATTATTCCAGGTAAAGCTAATCTCCTCTTATGCTTTCTTAGAATATTTTAAAAGTCGTTATCTTTCTGATTATGGAAGAAACACATTTCCATGTTTTAAAATTTGTCAAGTGCAAAAGAGCACAATGGAAAAAATGATAATCCTACGGACTTACACTTCCTGAGATATTCACTCTGTGTTGAGATAGCATGCATCCTTATTTTCTTTAAAAATCGTTTTTCTTATTGAAACACTATTTTAAGAAGTTTTTCTTATCGAAAAATTTTTTAAAGAACAGTTTTTCTTATTGAAAAACTTCTTTAAAATAGGTTTCCTTTGGGGGGGGGGGTGGGGAAACACATTCTAACAGAAAAAGCGTTATATAATGTACACTAAATTTTCTTCTACCTCAGCACCGATTTTTCCCATCATCCCTAGTGACAGCCACTGTTCACAGTTTCTTGGGTTTTATTCCATAACTATTCTGTGTCCTGAAAGCATATATACATTTTTAAGTATATAGTTCCCCTTTTCACACAGCAGCATATTGAAAACACTGTTCAGTACTTTGAATGTCTCCTTTATTAGTACATTTTGAAGATCTTTCCAGTACATCTTATATATTTGACTCATCCTTTTTCTACTGATCTGTATATTGTTATATGACTATATCATGATTTATTCCACCGGTTTTCTATTGCTAGAGATTTTGATTGTTTATTGTCTTAGCTATTCTGAGAAATGTCACAGTGGAGAAACTTGAACATGCTCTATGAACAGATGCTGAACTGTATGTGTTAGTTGCTCAGTCGTGTCCAACCCTTTGCAACCCCATGGACTGTAGCTTGCCAGGCTCTCTGTCCATGGAATTCTCCAGGCAAGAATACTCGAGGAGGTAGCCATTCGCTTCTCCAGGGGATCATCCCAACCCAGAGATCAAACCCCAATCCCTTGCATTGCAGGCAGATTCTTTACCGTCTGAGACACCAGGGAAGTCCTAACATTGAATTACACTGCAGGATAAATTCCAAGCAATGGAATTTTGGGGTCAAAGGTTAAATCTATTTAAAATGTAAGTGAATGTTACTGAATTGTTTTCCATAGAAATTGTTCCAGCTTAACATGTACCATCAGTGTATGAAAGCACCCATTTCCTTATACCCTCATCAATATAGTGCACTGTTAAAATGTTTAGTACTTGACAGTCTGAAAGGTGGGCATTGTATCTCATTGGAGTTTTAATTTGTATTTATTTTATCATGGCTGACGTTGAGCATTTTTTTGGATATTTAAGAGCCGTCATAATTCCTTCTCTGTAAACTGTTTATAGCTTTGCTCATTTCCTATTACGCCTTTGCACTTTTATATTTTTAAATAACCTTTTTATTTTGGTATAATTTTATATTTAAAGGTACAGTAATTAAGACTGTCTGATTTTAAGATAGACAAAAGGATTATTGGGACAGGACCCAGAGTCCAGAAATTGATCTACACCTTTATGGACAATTGATCTTGGCAAATAGGAAAAAGTAATTTTGGGGAAAAAAAAGATGGTCTTTTTTTAAGCAAATGACTCAAACAATTGGATGTACATATGGCAAAAAAAAAAAAAGAGAGAGAGAGAGAGAACTTTGATCAGTACTTTGCACCATACCCCCCCAAAAAAGAAAAAAGTTAACTCAAAATGGATTACTGACCTACATGTAAAATTTAAACAATAAAATGTAAAGGAGAAAAAACAATTAAGACAGTGAAAAGGAAACTAGAGATTGGGACAAATATAGTTTAAAGTGGGCAAAATATTTGAATAGATATTTCACCAAAAAGTTAAAACATACAGAGAAGTTAATTAAGTATATGAGAAAATCCTATTAGTCCTTATTATCATTAATCTTTCCTTGAAGGAAGGCATGGCAATCCACTCCAGTATTCTTGCCTGGAGAACCATAGACAGAGGAGGAGCTTGGCAGGCTACGTCCATGAGGTCAAAAGAGTCAGGCATGACTGAAGTGACTAGCACACACGCATCATTAGTCTTTAGCAAATGCAAATTAAAATCACCATATTTACCACCATGTACCTATTAGAATGGCTAAAATTAAGAAAACTGACCACACTAGCATTGGTGAGTATGCAAAGAACCGGAGCTCTCACATGCTGTTGGTGGAAATGTAAAATGGTACTACTTTGGAAGAGTTTGGCAATTTCTTAATCATTCAAGCAAGCACTTAACATTTAATTTAGCAAGTCCTCTCCTGGATATTTACCCAAGAGAAATGGAAGCTTATGTCCATAGACAGACCGGTTCATGACTGTTCATAGTAGCTTTCTTGGTAGGAGCCAAAAGGTGGAAACAACCCAGACGTTCAGCAAGTGAATAGGTAAACAAATTGTGCCATGGCGTGTCCATACAACGGAATAGTGCTCAGAAATGGAAAAGACCAGAGTACTGATACACGCAACAACATAAACGGACCTCAAATGTGGAAGAAGCCGGAAAAAAAAGGATTTATGTCATGTGATTCTGTTTATATGAAATTCTTAAATATGCAAATCAGACTATACAATGCACATTTTAATGTCTCGGCTGCCCCAAATCCAGACATCCTTCTTTTAGAGGGAATCCTAAATTCAAGAAGCAAAAGCATCCTTCTGTCCAGAATGGAATCTGAAATAGGCAGAACTTTCCTCCCCTTGCCAGCTGCAGCTTAAATGTGGACATGCGATCTAAACCACCTGCTGTGCTCATCAAATTCTCCTAGCTGGGACTTTGAGGCTTAAGGGAGTTCAGTTTGAGATTATCTGTAATACAGCCAAGGGCTAACATTATGGCACGAGTTTCCAAGGGTATGGAGGTCAGCAAGCAGATAATAAGTGATGCGCTCAGGGTTGGTACTCAGATTTATACCTACAGCAGAATTTCGTGTGTGCATTTCCTCCCATAGTCCCTTTATATATCTTCAACTGCTATTTGCTAAGTACTCTGAACTGCCTCCTACCGTTCTGTAGTAAACACTGCTCTTACTCAGTACTATCTAGTTCCCTCTTCCTTCCCAGGCAGATGGCAAATAGCATTTCCTAGCCCTTTTGTGTTTGGCAGGGTCTTGTGGTAAGTCCAGGCTGGGGCACTGAAACATCTCTCTTTCCCTGATACTGTGACTAACAATGTCATCAGTAGTGGATCCACCATTATTCTGGGTCCCCAGGTGACAATATGAAGCAGATTATCTGGCTCCATCCCCCACTATTAATGTATGATGAGTAAGAAAGTGTGTGTGTGTGTGTAAAGGTCACTAAGATTTAAGGGTTCAATTTTCCTACCCAACACACCATTTCATAATTTTTTTATGTTTTGATGAATCATTTTCAATGCACTAATAAATTCAGGTATTGATACCAGAAAGAAGGGTTGTAGGCCACAAAAACTTCGGAAAATTGGGGGAATCTAGAATTGGTTATTAGGCCATGTATGGATGTGAGAGTTGGACCATGAAGAAAGCTGAGTGCCGAAGAATTGATGCTTTTGGACTTTGGTATTGGAGAAGACTCTTGAGAGTCCCTTGGACTGCAAGGAGATCCAACCAGTCCATACTGAAGGAGATCAGCCCTGGAATTTCTTCGGAAGGAATGATGCTAAAGCTGAAACTCCAGTACTTTGGCCACCTCATGTGAAGGGATGACTCATTGGAAAAGACTCTGATGCTGAGAAGGATTGGGGGCAGGAGGAGAAGGGGATGACAGAGGATGAGATGGCTGGATGGCATCACTTACTCGATGGATGCGAGTCTGAGTGAACTCCGGGAGTTGGTCATGGACAGGGAGGCCTGGTGTGCTGCGATTCATGGGGTCACAAAGAGTCGGACACGACTGAGCGACTGAACTGAACGGGGATTTAAAGGCAATTGAGAAGTCACATTTGTATTCAGAGAGAGGTATGTGGCAGGCTATGGAATACAGCAGTAGAGAGCTAATTAAGTTATCACTGGGCTCCCATGAATGAGGTGCTCATTGAAGACAAAGGCTTTGGGGAACAATAGTTCCTGCCATAAAAATATATGATGATGATAACCGGTATTGTTGCTGTTGTTCAGTCACTAAGTCCTGTCTGACTCTTTGCAACCCCATGGACTGGAGCACACCAGGCCTCCCTGTCCATCACCAACTCCCGGAGTTTACTCAAACTCCTACCCATTGACTTGATGATGCCATCCAGCCATCTCATCCTCTGTCGTCCCCTCCTCACCCCCATCCTGCCCTCAATCTTTCCCAGCATCAAAGTCTTTTCCAATGAGTCAGCTCTTCGCATCGGTGGCCAAAGTATTGGAGTTTCAGCTTCAGCATCAGTCCTTCCAATGAACTGATCTCCTTTAGAATGGACTGGTTGGATCTCCTTGAAGTCCAAGGGACCGTCAAGAGTCTCCTCCAACACCACAGTTCAAAAGCATCAATTCTTCAGGGCTCAGCTTTCTTTATAGTCCAACTCTCACATCTATACATGGCCACTGGAAAAACCATAGCCTTGACTAGACGGACCTTTGTTGACAAAGTAATGTCTCTGCTTTTTAATATGCTATCTACATTAGTATCCAAAATGTTCCTATCTAGAGACCTTGGGGGTCAGTGGAGGAGCACTGGCTAGGAGTCAAGAGGGTGGGGTTTGAGTCAGGAGTTTGGATTGGATCACAGTTCTCTCTGTGAGCTGTGGGTGCATTAATAAGTGTCTAGGTTGGTCATAACTTTCCTTCCAAGCAGCAAGCGACATTTAATTTCATGGCTGCAATCACCATCTGCAGTGATTTTGGAGCCACTGTTTCCACTGTTTCCCCATCTATTTGCCATGAAGTGATGGGACTGGATGCCATGATCTTAGTTTTCTGAATGTTGAGTTCTAAGCCAACTTTTTCACTCTCCTCTTTCACTTTCATCAAGAGGCTCTTCAGTTCTTCTTCACTTTCTGCCATAAGAGTGGTGTCATCTGCATATCTGAGGCTATTGATATTTCTCCCAGCAATCTTGATTGCAGCTTGTGCTTCTTCCAGCCCAGCGTTTCTCATGATGTACTCTGCATATAAGTTAAATAAACAGAGTGACAATATAAAGCCCTGATGTACTCTTTTTCCTATTTGGAACCAGTCTGTTGTTCCATGTCCAGTTCTAGCTGTTGCTTCTTGACCTGTATACAGATTTCACAAGAGGCAAGTCAGGTGGTCTGGTATTCCCATCTCTCTCAGAATTTTCCACAGTTTATTGTGATACACACAGTCAATAAAGCAGACAGATGTTTTTCTGGAACTCTCTTCCTTTTTCGATGGTCCAGCGGATGTTGGCAATTTGATCTCTGGTTCCTCTGCCTTTTCTAAAACCAGCTTGAACATCTGGAAGTTCATGGTTCACGTATTGCTGAAGCCTGGCTTGGACTTTTGAACATTACTCTGCTAGTGTGTATGATGAGTGCAATTGTGCGGTAGTTTAAGCATTCTTTGGCATTGCCTTTCTTAGGGATTGGAATGAAAACTGACCTTTTCCAGTCCTGTGGCCACTGCCGAGTTTTCCAAATTTGCTGGTATATTGACCGCAACACTTTCACAGCATCATCTTTCAGGATTAGAAATAACTCAACTGGAATTCCATCACCTCCACTAGCTTTGTTCGTAGTGATGCTTTCTAAGCCCCACTTGACTTCACATTCCAGGATGTCTGGCTTTAGGTGAGTGATCACACCATCATGATTATCTGGGTCATAAAGATCTTTTTTGTACAGTTCTTCTGTGTATTCTTGCCACCTCTTCTTAATATCTTCTGCTTCTGTTAGGTCCACATCATTCTGTCCTTAATTGAGCCCATCTTTGCATGAAATATTCCCTTGGTTTCTCTAATTTTCTTGAAGAGATCTCCAGTCTTTCCCATTCTGTTGTTTTCCTCTATTTCTTTGCACTGATAACTGAGGAAGGCTTTCTTACCTCTCCTTGTTATTCTTGGAAACTATGAATTCAGATGCTTGTATCTTTCCTTTTCTCCTTTGCTTTTCACTTCTCTTCTTTTACAGCTATTTGTAAGGCCTCCTCAGATAGCCATTGTGCTTTTTTGCATTTCTTTTCCATGGGGATGGTCTTGATCCATGTTTCCTGTACAGTGTCACGAACCTTCATCCATAGTTCATCAGGCACTCTGTCTATAAGATCTAGTCCCTTAAATCTATTTCTCACTTCCACTGTATAATCATAAGGGATTTGATTTAGGTCATACTTGAATGGTCTAGTGGTTTTCCCTACTTTCTTCAGTTTAAGTCTGAATTGCCAATAAGGAGTTCACTATCTGAGCCACAGTCAGCTCCTGGTCTTGTTTTTGCTGAGTGTATAGAGCTTCTCCATCTTTGGCTGCAAAGAATATAATCAATCTGATTTTGGTGTTGGCCATTTGGTGATGTCCATGTGTAGAGTCTTCTCTTGTGTTGTTGGAAGAGGGTGTTTTCTATGACCAGTGCATTCCCTTGGCAAAACTCTATTAGCCTTTTCCCTGCTTCATTCTGTACTCCAAGGCAAAATATGCCAGTTACTCCAGGTGTTTCTTGACTTCCTACTTTTGCTTTCCAGTCCCCTATATGAAAAAGACACTTTTTTCTTTTTTGGTGTTAGTTCTAAAAAGTTTTGTAGGTCTTCATAGAATCATTCAACTTCAGCTTCTTCAGCTATACTGGTCTTGGCATAGACTTGGATTACCGTGATATTGAATGGTTTGCCTTGGAAACGAATAGAGATCTTTCTGTCATTTTTGAGATTGCATCCAAGTACTGCAGTTTGGACTCTTTTATTGACTATGACGGCCACTCCATTTCTTCTAAGGATTCTTGCCCACAGTAGTAGATATAATGGTCATATGAGGTAAATTCACCCATTCCAGTCCATTTTAGTTCGCTGATTCCTAGAATGTCTACATTCACTCTTACCATCTCGTTTTACCACTTCCAATTTGCCTTGATTCATGGACCTAACATTCCAGGTTCCTATGCCATATTGCTCTTTACAACATCAGACCTTGCTTCCATCACCAGTCACATCCACAGCTGGGTGTTGTTTTGCTTTGGCTCTGTCTCTTCATTATTTCTGGAGTTATTTCTCCACTCATCTCTAGTAGCACATTGGGCACCTGCCAATCTGGAGAGTTCATCGTTCACTGTCCTATCTTTTTGCCTTTTCATACTGTTCATGGGGACTCAAGGCAAGAATACTGAAGTGGTTTGCCATTCCCTTCTCCAGTGAGCCACATTTTGTCAGAACTCTCCACCATGACCAGTCTGTCTTGGGTGGCCCTACATGGCTTGGCTCATAGTTACATTGAGTTAGACAAAGTTGTGGTCCATGTGATTTGATCTGTTAGTTTTCTGTGATTGTGGTTTTCAGTCTCTCTGCCCTCGATAAGAGGCTTATAGAAGCTTCCTGATGGGAAGTACTGACTGAGGTGGAAACTGGGTCTTGTTCTGATGGACGGGGCCATGCTCAGTAAATCTTTATTCCAATTTTCTGTTGATGGGTGGAGGTGTGTTCCATCCCTGCTACTTAGTTAAGTTAGTTAAGTCGCTCAGTCGTGTCCAACTCTTTGCAATCCCATGGACTGTAGCCCGCCAGGCTCCTCCGTCCATGGGATTCTCCAGGCAAGAATACTGGAGTGGGTTGCCATTTCCTTCTCCATACCTGGGGCCAAACTATGGTGGAGGCAATGAAGATAATGGTGACCTCCTTCAAAAGATCCCATGTATATACTGCTACACTCAGTACCCCCAGCCCTGAGGCAGGCCACCACTGACCCACGCCTCTGCTGGAGACTCTTGGACACTCACAGGCAAGCCTAGGTCAGTCTTTTGTGGGGTCACTGCTCCTTTCTTCTGGGTCCTGGTGCACAAGGTTCTGTTTGTGCCCTCTAAGAGTCTAATTCCCAGTCCTGTGCAAGTTCTGGCAGCTCTGTGGTGGGGTTAATGGCAATTTCCTCCAAGAGGGCTTATGCCATATGCAAGCGTGCTGCAGCCAGATCCCCTGTCCCTGTGGGACCTCCACAGGAGACACTCAAACACAGTTCTGTCTCAGTCTCTGTGGTCTCAACTATCTCTCTTAGTCTCAACTATCTCCCAGAGTTTGCTCAAATTCATGTCCATTGAGTAGGTGATACTATCTAACCATAGGTTAGATGCTATCTAACAAAGACCTTCAATCTTTCCTACTATCAGGGTCTTTTCCAATGAGTTGGCTCTTCACATTAAATGACCCAAGTATTGGAACTTCAGCTTCAGATCAGTCCTTCTGATGAATATTCAGGGTTGATTTGGTTTGTGATTGATTAGTTTGATTTCCTTGCAGTCCGAGAGACTCTCAAGAATCTTCTCCAGCACCACAATTTGAAAGCATCTATTTTTTGGTGCTCAGGCTTTTTCACGGTCCAACTTTCACATCCATACATGACTACTGGAAAAACCATAACTTTGACTATATGGTATAACACTGACCTATGGGCCAGGCCATATACTACATACATATATTAACCTATATAAGGAAATGAAGGACACACAGAAATCAAGGACCAACTGGTGGGTTGGTGGCTATGGTATATCTAAAAACACGAGACAGTATAAAGAAAAAGCACAAGGGTGAAGTTAAAGTTTTTGTGATTCCAGCTTCCATCAGATAGCTGTGCCCTTCGTGACTGTAGGGGGTTCCAGCCCTCCCTGATGACCCTGGTGTTTTTTTTTAAAGTAACATCACCTCTTTCTGCTCTTTCTGGCTCTTGGGTTTGTCACAGCTTCTCAGTCACCACATTGTCCCCCTGAGGGTGCCTTAGCAATTTCATCATCTGCATAATCAATTCTTGAATTAGAATCCCTCATTTTAAATATCCAGATTTTCCCGACTAGACCCTGATTGATATGGTTGCTACTATGTACTTGGAGTACTCTGGTATCGATCAGTTAGCTTTTGCTGTATAATAACTCACTCCAAACCTTAATGGCTCAAAGCAGCAATGCTTGACTCTTTTTTGCTCATGAGTCTGTGCACCGTTTGCTGCTCAGCTGGGCCAGCTCATCTCAGCGGGGGAAGCATTTGTGTGTCTGCAGTACTCTGGTCAGTTGGCTGGGGATTACTAGTCTATATTCACACATCTGGCTGTTCGAGAACATTATTTAGGGCACTGCGAAAACCTCATGGATACAGAGAGGGGATAATAATGTCCATTTTGCAAACTATCTACCAAAGAAATTGCCTCTCAAAGTGGAATTCTAGTATCAGGTTGCTCACCTATTTAAGTTTGACTACCATGAAACCTTACAAGTAGAACCCTATTCTACTTGTCAGTTACTAAAAGTCTGCGGCATATAGTGGCATCGCAATTATTTAAATTATGTTATAACCTATTATTGCTTGGTAGGAAATGTCAGCCAAATGGAAGACATTAGGTAGCTGCTATGCTTGCCCTTATGACTGTAAATAGTGCAAAGTCTGTGAGGTGGGATTGCTGCTCCTGACTGCTCTGGAGAGTTTAGAGAAATAAAATTAAAAGTCTAGAAATTCAACCTCTCAGAACAAGACGGCTCTTATGGTGCCATTTTCTATGTGCACATGTGTGCACATGAGTGGTCATTGTGGCTGAAGATAAGGCTAAAAGTCTATTTGTGTGACATACATAATTTGAATAGCTGAGTATACAGCTTCTAAAAGTACCTTGACTCTCTGAGACCCCGTGGACTGTAGCCCACCTGCCTCCTCAGTCCATGGGATTCTCCAGGCAAGAATACTGGAGTGGGTTGCCATTTCCTTCTCCAGGGGATCTTCCCCACCCAGGGACTGAACCCAGGTCTCTCGCATTGCAGGCAGATGCTTTAACCTCTGTACTGCCAGGGAAGCCCATGTCTTAAATTACAGAATGGGAAAGACTGGGACCCTTAGGAATAAGAACATTTGGGTGGATTTGAAACCACTTTGTGGCATTTCAGGGGAACTCCATGGATCTCCAGTCCTTTATACCTCAACACAGTAAGAATTCGTGAGAGGCAAAGTGATAGACAAGAAGTAATTCACTAGCATCGAATGCTTATGAGGCTTACAAGTGGGTGGGCAAGAAGGTGCTGCACCCAAGAATTTAGTGGGCTGCAGTTTCATAATCAAAAGAAAAGGGGTGGGGAGAGGGACTTCTTTGTCATTCTTGAGTAGACACCAGGCTTCCATCATCAATTCTTCCTCCAGGTTGGACAGGGGAATTTTCTGGTTCCTAGGTCCACAAATTACTGTTTTTTCTGTGTGGAGAGAGCATGTCCTGATTCCCCGAACCACTGAGAGGGAGGAGGGTCTCATGCCGCCACTTGTTGATTGTTTTGAGGCACGTCTTCAGCTTCTCTTATGTGGTTTTGTTGCTAAGCAAGCCTGCTTGGTTTTGTGGTTAAACAAATCTGGGTTTTTTTTGAGTAATCATTAACCATATTTTTCTACTTACAACTCCCTAATGGGATTAACTATTTAATCGCCTACTTTGTCCCTTTACTGTATCCCTATCAGATTCAAATGAATCTGAAAACTTGTAACTGTAATCCTTCTTTGCTTCCTTTGTCAATAGAATCAATTCCTCCTCCTCCTCAACTTTGGGGAGACAAGCATTTCCTGCTTAAGATGTTGTAATGATCCCCCCAAGACAGTTGATTTACAAGGTGATGCATGTTCTCATTGCCTGAAGACTTAACACCTAGAGTCAGATATTGCATGCCCCTGGAGAGGGCTTCCCTGGTGGCTCAGAGGTTAAAGCTTCTGCCTGCAATGTGGGAGACCTGGGTTCGATCCCTGGGTTGGGCAGATCTCCTGGAAAAGGAAATGGCAACCCACTCCAGTATTCTTGCCTGGAGAATCCCATGGACGGAGAAGCTTGGTGGGCTACAGTCCATGGGATCGCAAAGAGTCGGACACAACTAAGCGACTTCACTCACTCAGGAGAGAATTTAAACTATGCTTCAGTAGGAGACAGTTGCATTAAAAGAATTTCAAGCTCTTGCTAATTTATAGTAGCAGGGAAACACATGTGAGAATGGATTCAAAGTGATGTTAGATCAAGATGAATGGAATATAATACTGGATTGAACTATGGTTACTGAAACAGGTACACTTACCCAAGATTCTGGATTTAATATGTTTTCTTAGTCAACTATAAGTGGTTCTAAGAGTTTTCTTAGTTGCTAAACTAAAATTTAAATTCAGTGTTATTCTATAATCAGTGAGGTTAAGATGTCATAGCTTCCATACTATGATGTAGAAGAAATCCAAAGGTTTAGGAAGATAATAACTTCAGAGTGAATTTATCATGTTCAAAGCATTCCCCTTCCAGGGAGGAGGGGAAGGCCTTAGAAGACACGTTCCTTTACTAAGTCATTGAGAAATGAATCAGTGTAGGGAGATACTCTTGCTGAAATGGACTCTGATTCAATGAAAGTTATAGGATTTCCATCACTGGAAAATCTCTAGGCCTGCTGGGCAGAGGTATGGTGCCTTACCATGTTCCCACATCTAAGCCAGGTAACAACTCTGGAGTCCCTTGACTGAAGGGTGTGTGTATGTCACCTTGAGGGGGGACCTGTGGTCTTTGGGAGAAAACGCAGAATGAATACCAGCTCTGAGTTGACAGTAATTTCTAGGGGCCAGAAATGGCACTGTGGCCTGCTGAACCAGTGAGGGCTTATGGAGAAGAGGGGATAAATTAAATTAAATTCTGTCCTGAGTTTATCTCACAGTAGTTCAGTCGCTAAGTTGTATCCAACTCTTTGCGACCCCATGGACTGCAGCACATCAGGCTTCCCTGTCCTTCACTATCTCCCAAGAGTTTACTCAAATTCATGTCTCACAGTGGTCCCATCACAGAAAAGAGTCCCTCTGCAGTTTTTGAATTCCTGGATTCATGGTTGAAATATTGATATTTAGCAACTGGTTGAATACTTACATCAGCCTTTTACCCATGATGTAAGGGTTAACGTGGTAAGCAGGGTCAAATGGAAGTCAAGTAAAAGGCTCTCCTACTAAATGATAAAGCAAGAGTAATAATATCTTCATGTGGAGACTGTAAAGATTAGTGCTACCATGAAGGACCTGAATATTACAGGCTGTTGATCCCTATCACATCCTTGTTTAACTTGCATGTTTGGCTAGTATAAAAGCCGGATAAATCTGGAGAATGCCTGTGGATCATTATAAAGTTAATTAAGCAGTGACGCCAATTACAGCTACTTTTTCTAGGTGTTGTTACATCTTGTTCCCAGAGCGAATGAACACGGTCCCGGGTATTTGGTCTGCACTGACCAATGTTTTTCCTTATATCAGTTAACACAGATGATCAGAAGCAGCTTGCTTTTACCTGAGAGAGACATCGGTAAACCTTAGAGGTACGTGAACTAGAGAACAGGAGCCACAGGGTCTGCGGTCACCTGGGCGTCTCACAGGATATCATTGTTAGCATCATGCTGGGTATTTTGAGCAGGAAAAAAGCAAGAATCCCAGACGTTGTGCTAGTACAAATGTATACCAGAAGGTGGAAGAAGAACCCCATCAAGTTTGGTGGCTTGCCACACCACTAACATTTCTGATGAGCTTGCTGTGGGTATCTACTCATGACAGTTTCCTGCTCATTGCACCACTTACCTCCAAACTAGAGGCATCAAACTCAGTGGGACTGTTTGGATATTGGAGGCAACATATATTGTATTTGAGTGTGCCCCCTATGACCTATTTACTGAGAAACTGGTGATCCCCAAGTCAGGGCAGGCTCTAAATAAGGCGGAATCTGCAGAGGAAGCTTCTGTGCCCCTTAGCAGATTCAAGTGGGAAATGTACTGTACGGAGCATTTTGCACAGCTCAAGGAGGAAATGCATGCTGGACCCATGAGGATTCTAAATTTGTTGTAACCTGTCCTACCCACCACGAACTTAATGCTCTCTGATCCAACAAACTAAATCTTAGCTATATGCAGCTACAATCCGCTATCAAATGGAAACCATTCCTATGAGAATGGACACTGGCAGTTTGGAACGTTAGTGACAAGAAGGTCTGAGGTCGTGTAGGGGCTGAAATTGGCACAGAGTGTAAGGACAATGTGTATCCCATGAAAATGCTCCCCAGAGAGTAATCTCAGTAGAGGAGATTTTCAGTAATCAAGTGGAGAAGATCATTTGTTCTGTGATGTTGGACAGCCTCTTCCTGTAGCCACCATAGTGCTTGCTTAATAGGCACGGGTATGAAGTGGCTTTAGTGGCAAGAATGGAAGGTCTCCAATGGGCTTCGTAAAACAGATTTCCTTTCATCAATAGTGATCTGGTTTGCTCCACTGCTAAAAGCCCAACTATCCAATAGTAGAGGCCACGTAGAGTCTTGGTATGGCACTTTTCTTGGGAGGGACAGACCATCTGGCCACCAGTGGCTTATTGGTTACCTGAATTTTTTGATTTCATCAGAGAAGGCAAAGAAATTTGTCCTCAAACAAATATAAATACAGATTACCCTTCTTCCCTGTAGTGCTTTTGCCAGAACCATGACTTGTGGACTTCTGGAATGCTTTATCCATTGCCTCCGACATGGAAATATACTTTTGTTATCAAGTAGGTGATACAATAGGCTCGTGTCTGTGGGGTTTACCAGTTTTACCATGTACCTCATGACCCAGAAGCAGCTAGCTTTATGAAATGGCTTGCTGAACATTCATTTGTAGTATCAGCTGTAACACTTTGTGAGGTTAGGGTGCTCTCCTAAAGGTGTAGGGTATTCCTCATAATAGTGGCCACTATGTTATACTGTTTTCCTCAAAGCCAGAGGGCATTGGTCCTGGAACTAAGAGATGGAGATGTGAGGCCCTCTTTCATAACTGTACCAAGTAATTCACTGGAGAAACATTTCCTTTCATCTCTAAAATCTTGGGCTCAGTGAATTTGGAAGGTCTTAGGGCACAAAGACCTTTCAATCACAATCACAAAAAACTAATCAGACTGATTACATGGACCACAGCCTTGTCTAACTCAATCAAACTATGGCCTTGGGTAGGGCCACCCAAGACAGATGGGTCATAGTGGAGAGTTCTGACAAAACGAGGTCCACTGGAGAAGGGAATGGCAAACCACTTCAGTATTCTTGCCTTGAGTCCCCATGAACAGTATGAAAAGACAAAAAGGACAGTGAAGGATGAATTCCCCAGGTCGGCAGGTGCCCAATATGCTACTGGAGATCGGTGGAAAAATAACTCCAGAAAGAATAAAGAGACAGAGCCAAAGCAAAAACAACTCCCAGTTGTGGATGTGATGGATGATGGAAGTAAAGTCCAATGCTGTAAAGAACAATATTGCTTCAGTCAATTCAGCCTCTCAGTCATGTCCAACTCTTTGCTACTCCATGAACTGCAGCACGCCAGGCTTCCCTGTTCAACACCAACTCCCAGAGCATAGGCAAGGCAAATTGGAAGTGGTCAAACAGGAGATGACAAGAGTGAACATCAACATTTTAGGGATCAGTTAACTAAAATGGACTGGAATGGGTGAATTTAACTGAGATGACCATTATATCTACTACTGTGGGCAAGAATCCCTTAGAAGAAATGGAGAGGCCATCATAGTCAATAAAAGAGTCCAAAATGCAGTACCTGGATGCAAACTCAAAAATGACAGAACAATTTCTGTTTATTTCCAAGGTAAACCATTCAATATCACAATAATTCAAGTCTACGCCCTGACCAGTAACACTGAAGAAGCTGAAGTTGAATGGTTCTATGAAGACCTACAAGACCTTCTAGAATTAATACCAAAAAACGATGTCCTTTTCATTATAGGGGAATGGAATGCCAAAGTAGGAAGTCAAGAGATAACCTGGAGTAACAGGCAAATTTGGCCTTGGAATACAGAATGAAGCAGGCAAAAGGCTAATAGAGTTTTGCCAAAAGAACGCACTGGTCATAGCAAACACCCTCTTCCAACAACACAAGAGAAGACTCTATACATGGACATCACCAGATGGTCAACACCAGAATCAGATTGATTATATTCTTTGCAGCCAAAGATGGAGAAGCTCTATACACTCAGCAAAAACAAGATTGGGAGCTGACTGTGGCTCAGATCATGAAATCCATGTTGCCAAATTCAGACTTAAATTGAAGAAAGTAGGGAAAACCACTGGACCATTCAGGTATGACATAAATCAAATCCCTTATGATTATACAGTGGAAGTGACAAATAGATTGAAGGGATTAGATCTGATAAACCATGCCTGAAGAACTATGGATGGAGGTTTGTGGCATTGTACAAGAGGCAGTGATCAAGGCCATTTCTGACAGGGAAACAGGCAGGAAGGCTAGGGGGGCCCCAAGTGGAGGAAATGGGCTGCGATTGTCAGACTTTTTAAATTTCTCTCATAAGCAACAGAAGGAAACAAACTGCAAGTGTCAGACTTTTTTCCCTTCTCTATACAAAATTAAAAGGTTTGTTTTAAAATTCTGTTTTGCTATAACAACACCTGGTTCCACCTGAAATTAACTGTTCTCAAACCTTGAGCTAACCAATGAGTTTTTCTCCAGTTTAGTTCAGTTCAGTTGCTCAGTTGTGTCCAACTCTTTGTGACCCCATGGACTGCAGCACACCAGGACTCCCTGTCCATCACCAACTCCCAGAGTTTACCCACTCATGTCCATCATGTTGGTGATGCCATCCAACCATCTCATCCTCTGTTGTCCCCTTCTTCTCTTGCCCTCAATCTTTCCCAGCATCAGGGTCTTTTCCAATGAGTCAGTTCTTCGCATCACGTGGCCAAAGTATTGGAGTTTCAGCTTCAACATCAGTCGTTTCAATGAACACTCAGGACTGATCTCCCTTAGGATGAACTGGTTGGATCTCCTTGCAGTCCAAGGGACTCTCAAGAGTCTCCTCCAACACCACAGTTCAAAACCATCAATTCTTCATTGCTCAGCTTTCTTAATAGTCCAACTCTCACATCCATACATGACCACTGGAAAAACCATACCCTTGACTAGATGGACCTTTCTTGGCAAAGTAATGTCTCTGCTCTTTAATATGCTGTCCAGGTTGGTCATAACTTTCCTTCCTAGGAATAAGCATCTTTTAATTTCATGGCTGCAGTGACCATCTTCAGTGATTTTGGAGCCCCCCAAAATAAAGTCTGCCACTGTTTCCACTGTTTCCCAATCTATTTCCCATGAAGTGATGGAACTGGATGTCATGATCTTAGTTATCTGAATTGTTGAGCTTTAAGCCAACTTTTTCACTCTCCACCTTCACTTTTATCAAGAGGCTCTTTAGTTCCTCTTCACTTTCTGCCATAAGGATGGTGTCATCTACATATCTGAGTTTATTGATATTTCTCCCAGCAATCTTAATTCTAGTTTGTTCTTCATCCAGCTCAGCAGTTCTCATGATGTACTCTGTGTATAAGTTAAATAAACAGGGTCACAATATACAGCCTTGACATACTCCTTTTCCTATGTGGAACCAGTCTGTTATTCCATGTCCAGTTCTAACTGTTGCTTCTTGAGCTGCATACAGATTTCTCAGGAGGCAGGTGAGGTGGTCTGGTATTCCCATCTCTTTCAGAATTTTCCACAGTTTATTGTGATCCACACAGTCAAAGGCTTTGGCATAATCAATAATGCAGAAATAGATGTTTTCTGGAATTCTCTAGCTTTTTCGATGATCCAGCGGATGTTGGCAATTTGATCTCTGGTTCCTCTGCTTTTCTAAAACCAGCTTGAACATCTGGAAGTTCACCGTTCACGTATTGCTGAAGCCTGGCTTGGAGACTTTTGAACATTACTCTGCTAGTGTGTAAGATGAGTGCAATTGTGAGGTAGTTTGAGCATTCTTTGACATTGCCTTTCTTAGGGATTGGAATGAAAACTGACCATTTCCAGTCCTGTGGCCACTGCTGAGTTTTCCAAAGTTGCTGGCATATTGAGTGCCACTTTCATCTTTCACAGCATCATCTTTCAGAATTTGAAATAACTCAACTGGAATTCCATCACCTCCACTAGCTTAGGTCATAGTGATGCTTCCTAAGGCCCGCTTGACTTCACATTCCAGGATGTCTGGCTCTAGGTGAGTGTGAATGATCCAATGATCGTGATTATCTGGGTCATGAAGACATTTTTTTGTACAGTTCTTCTGTGTATTCTTGCCACCTCTTCTTAATATCTTCTGCTTCTGTAAGGTCCATACCATTCTGTCCTTTACTGAGCCCATCTTTGCATGAAATGTTCCCTTGGTTTCTCTCATTTTCTTGAAGAGATCTCTAGTCTTTCCCATTCTATTGTTTTCCTCTATTTCTTTGCACTGATAACTGAGGAAGGCTTTCTTATCTCTCCTTGCTATTCTTTGGAGCTCTGCATTCAGATGCTTATATCTTTCCTTTTCTCCTTTGCTTTTCACTTCTCTTCTTTTCACAGCTCTTTGTAAGGCCTCCTCAGACAGCCATTGTGCTTTTTTGCATTTCCTTTTCTGTCTCTGGTACAGTGTCACAAACCTACATCCATAATTCATCAGGCACTCTGTCTATAAGATCTAGCCCCTTAAATCTATTTCTCACTTCCACTGTATAATCAAAAGGGATTTGATTTAGGTCATACTTGAATGGTCTAGTGGTTTTTCCTACTTTCTTCAATTTAAGTCTGAATTGCCAATAAGGAGTTCACTATCTGAGCCACAGTCAGCTCCTGGTCTTGTTTTTGCTGGCTGTATAGAGCTTCTCCATCTTTGGCTGCAAAGAATATAATCAATCTGATTTTGGTGTTGGCCATTTGGTGATGTCCATGTGCAGAGTCTTCTCTTGTGTTGTTGGAAGAGGGTGTTTGCTGTGACCAGTGCGTTCTCTTGGAAAACTCTATTAGCCTTTTGCCTGCTTCATTCTGTACTCCAAGGCCAAATTTGCCAGCTACTCCGGGTGTTTCTTGACTTCCTACTTTTGTGTTCCATTCCCCTATGATGAAAAGACATCTGTTTTTGGTGTTAGTTCTAAAAGGTCTTGTAGGTCTTCATAGACCCGTTCAACTTCAGCTTCTTCAGCTATACTGATCAGGGCATAGATTTGGATTATCATGATATTGAATGGTTTGCCTTGGAAATGAACAGAGATCATTCTGTCATTTTTGAGATTCCATCCAAGTGCTGCATTTTGAACTCTTTTGTTGACTATGACGTTGGATCATCAAAAGAGCAAGAGAGTTTGAGATAAACATCTACTTCACTTTTATTGACTGTGCCAAAGCCTTTGACTGTGTGGATTACAACAAGCTGTGGAACATTCTGAAAGAGATGGGAATATTAGACCACCCTACCTGCCTCCTGAGAAATCTGTATGCAGCTCAAGAAGCAACAGTTAGAACTAGACATGGAACAACAGGCTGGTTCCATATTGGGAAAGGAGTACATCAAGGCTGAGTATTGTCACCCTGCTTTTTTAACTTATATGCAGAGTACACAGTGAGAAATGCTGGACTGGATGAAGCAAAAGCTGGAATTGAGATTTCTGGGAGAAATATCAACAAACTCAGATATGCAGATAACAGCACCCTTATGGCAGAAAGTGAAGAAGAACTAAAGAGCCTCTTGATGAAAGTGAAAGAAGAGAGTGAAAAAGTTGGCTTAAAACTCAACATTCAAAAAACTAAGATCATGGCATCTGGTCCCATCACGTCATGGCAAATCGATGGAGAAACAATGGAAACAGTGACAGACTTAATTTTGGGGGGCTCCAAAATCACTTCAGATGATGACTGCAGCAATGAAATTAAAAGAAGCTTGCTTCTTGGAAAAAAGCTATGACCAACCTAAATACCATATTAAAAAACAGATACATTACTTTGCCAACATAGGTCCATCTAGTCAAATCTATGGTTTTTTCAGTAGTCATGTATGGATGTGAGTTGGATTGTAAAGAAAGCTGAGCACCAAAGAATTGATGCTTTTGAGCTGTGGTGTTGGAGAAAACTCTTGAGAGTCCCTTGGACTGTGAGGAGATCCAACCAGTCCATCCTACAGGAAATCAGTCCTGAATATTCATTGGAAGGATTCATGCTGAATTGGAAATTCCAGTATTTTGGCCACCTGATTCAAAGAACTGACTCACTGGAAAAGACCCTGATTCTGGGAAAGATTGAGGGCTGGAGGAGAAGGGGATGACAGAGGATGAGATGATTGGATAGCATCACCGACTCAATCAATGGACATGAGTTTGAGCAAGCTCTGGGAGTTGGTGATGGACAGGAATGCCTGGCATGGTGCACTCCATGGGGTAACAAAGAGTCGGACATGACTGAGCAACTGAAATGAACTGAACTGAGCTGAGGGCACAAAGAGGGGCTTCCCTGGTGGCTCAGTGGTAAAGAATCTGTGGCCAATGCATGAGACCCATGTTTGATCTCTGGGTTGTGAAGATCCCCCTGAAAACGAAATGGCAACCCACTCCAGTATTCTTGCCTAGGAAATCCCATTGACAGAGGGACCTGGCAGGCTACAGTCCATGGAGTTGCAGAGTTGAACATAACTTAGTGACTGAAGAAAGTTAAGGAAGGAATGAGGGCATAAAGAAGACGTGTTTCCACCAGGAAACATAGTGATGGTCCTGTTGAATTGGAATCGGACGCTTTTTTCTGAACTTTTTATCTTTCCATCATGCTGAGTCAACAGCCAGAGAAGGGGTCTGGGTGGGGCTATTGATAACAATTATCAAAATAAAAAAGATTGTAACTACATGATAGTAGAAGGAGGACTGTGTTCAGAATTTAAGGTGTTCCCTTGGAGCTTCTTATTAGACAGTCTTTATGAGAAAACAAAGGTCCGTCTAGCCAAGGCTATGGCTTTTCCAGTGGTCATGTATGCATGTGAGAGTTGGACTGTGAAGAAGGCTGAGCCCCGAAGAATCGATGCTTTTGAACTGTGGTGTTGGAGAAGACTCCTGAGAGTCCCTTGGACTGCAAGGAGATCCAACCAGTCCATTCTAAAGGAGATCAGTCCTGGGATTTCTTTGGAAGGAATGATGCTAAAGCTGAAACTCCAGTACTTTGGCCACCTCATGCAAAGAGTTGACTCATTGGAAAAGACTCTGATGCTGGGGGGGTTTGGGGGCAGGAGGAGAAGGGGACGACCGAGGATGAGATGGCTGGATGGCATCACTGACTCGATGGACGTGATTCTGAGTGAACTCCGGGAGTTGGTGATGGACAGGGAGGCCTGGCGTGCTGCGATTCATGGGGTCACAAAAAGTCGGACACGACTGAGCGACTGAACTGATGAGAAAACCAGCAATCCAGTAAAGACCCACTAAAGAGTCAGATACCAGACAACAAAGGTATAAAGCCACCGCACTAGATAAAGAACTGCATATAGATGAGCTTCTAACAGAGGGCAAGGTACATGAAATCAGTGATAGAAGGAAGAAATGATAAATGCGAATTTGACTCTGTAACCAGCTACAAAAATGAAGACGGCCGCAGGCCTGCACATTTTTCTTATATTTATATTACAAATAGAAACAATATATATAGTTATATACAGGTGCATGTCTTTATATGTTAACCAAAGGAAATGTCAATCCACTCCAATAGTCTTGCCTGGGAAATTTCATGGACAGAGAAGACTGGTGGGCTATAGTCCACGGGGTTGCAAAGAGTCAGACATGACTGAGTGACTAGCACACGCACAATTATTTTCCCTATTTCTTTCCTCTACAATTTCTTTCTTAATGAGGAGTGGTTATTTCTTTTCTTTCCAATTTATATCAGAGTTCACCAAACTATGAGGATTCATGTACCATTCTGAGGGAGGAGACCTCATATTATCTTGGGTTCTTGAACATGGGGAGGGAAATAATGTCAGATGGTAATTTGTGTTTCACCTTTTTGAGAAGAAAGTGATTCTTTACTTGTGCAAAAGTTAGTTGAATTCTGCAAAGTGGAAACATAAAGTTGTTTTATGAGAGTTAGGTATCGGGGGAAGGATGAGAATGGCCATTTCAAGGCAGAATGGGTGGGTGGTGGTAGCCATTTGTCTGCCAGCTGTTGGGTCTCTCATTTTTCTCATCTGCCCAGTGCAGCATATTTCCAGACTCTCTTACGTCTGATTATTGTATAGCACCAGAAAATGGAAAACAGTGGCAGAAGAGAGCAAGGTAGAAGGGAAAAGCCCATCTGCGTGTGTGTGTGTGTGTGTGTGTGTGTGTGTGTGTGTGTGTGTGGTCTCTGTCTTTCTCTGTCTCCTTTGGGTGGCATCTCTAGCAGTGACTAAAAATCCTCTTTGTTGTTTCATGTCATGCCAGGCAGCTCATGTTAGGTTCTAACGGTTTCTGGACATCCTACAATTTTTTTTCTTCAGTCCCAAGAGGGCTGCTGTCTTCATTAAATGCATATATACATATAATTAAAAAGTCTACAAATAATAAATGCTGGAGAGGGGTAGAGGAAAAGGAACCCTCCTATACTTTTGGTGGAGATGTAAGTTGTTGCAGCAGCTGTGGAGAACAGTATGGAAGGTCTTTAAGAAACTGAAAATAGAGTTATATGATCCAGTAATCCCACTCATGGGCATATATCTGGAGAAAACTCTAATTCATAAAGATACATGCACCCAGTATTCATAGTAGCACTATTTCCAATAGCTGAAACATGGAAAAAACCTAAGTAAGTGTCGGTCGACAGAATGGATAAAGAAGATGTATATATACATATATATCTCATTTTCTCCTCAACTCTTTTATCACTTATATATGTCCAATCTCCTGCATTAAATTCCCACTGTTTGAAATACCTGGAACAGTAGTTCTATTTTCCTAAATTCATTTAAGGCACTTCAGTCATGTCTGACTCTGTACGACCCCACAGACGGAAGCCCACCAGGCTCCCCTGTCCTGGGGATTCTCCAGGCAAGAACACTGGAGTGGGTTGCCATTTCCTTCTCCAATGCATGAAAGTGAAAGGTGAAAGTGAAGTCGCTCAGTCGTGTCCGACTCTTAGCAACCCCATGGACTGCAGCCTACCAGGCTCCTCCATCCACGGGATTTTCCAGGCAAGAGTACTGGAGTGGGGTGCCATTGCCTCCTCCGATTTTCCTAACTAGACCCTGACAATTGAGAAAACGTGTATGCATGCAGGCATATGTGCATTTTGTGATATGTTAATTTATATAAAATAGTGTATAAGCATATATGCACAGGCACACATACGTGTGTGTATATATTCATGTGGTGGGTATATAAATGCAAATAAAGGGAATATTGAGTGATAGCTTTTTTAATATAAATTTATTTATTTTAATTGGAGGCTAATTACTATGCAATATTGTATTGGTTTCACCATACATTGACATGAATCTGCCACGGATGTACACGTGTTCCCCATCCTGAACCCCACTCCCACCTCCCTCCCCATACCATCCCTCTGGGTTATCCCAGTGCACCAGCCCCGAGCATCCTGTATCATGCATTGAACCTGGTCTGGCGATTCATTTCACATATGATGATATACATGTTTCAGTGCCATTCTCCCAAATCATCCCACCTTCGCCCTCTCCCACAGAGTCCAGAAGACTGTTCTATACATCTGTGTCTCTTGCTGTCTCACATACAGCGTTATCGTTACCACCTTTCTAAATTCCATATATATGTGTTAGTATAGTGTACTGGTGTTTTTCTTTCTGGCTTACTTTGCTCTGTATAATAGGCTCCAGTTTCATCCACCTCATTAGAACTGATTCAAAGGTATTCTTTTTAATCGCTGAGTAATACTCCATTGTGTATACATACCACAGCTTTCTTATCCATTTGTCTGCTGATGGACATCTATGTTGCTTCCATGTCCTGGCTATTATAAACAGTGCTGCAATGAACATTGGGGTACACGTGTCTCTTTCTATTCTGGTTTCTTTGGTGTGTATGCCCAGAAGTGGGATTGCTGGGTCATATGGCAGTTCTATTTCCAGTTTTTTAAGGAATCTCCACACTGTTCTCCATAGTGGCTGTACTAGTTTGCATTCCCACCAACAGTGTAAGAGGCTTCCCTTTTCTCCACACCCTCTCCAGCATTTATTGCTTGTAGACTTGGATCGCAGCCTTTCTGACTGGCATGAAATGGCACCTCATTGTGGTTTTGATTTGCATTTCTCTGATAATGAGTGATGTTGAGCATCTTTTCATGTGTTTGTTAGCCATCTGTATGTCTTCTTTGGAGAAATGTCTATTTAGTTCTTTGGCCCATTTTTTGACTGGGTCGTTTATTTTCCTAGAGTTGAGGTGCAGGAGTTGCTTGTATATTTTTGAGATTAATTCTTTGTCAGTTGCTTCATTTGCTATTATTTTCTCCCATTCTAAAGGCTGTCTTTTCACCTTGCTTATAGTTTCCTTTGTTGTACAGAAGCCTTTTAATTTTATTTAGGTCCCATTTGTCTGTTTTTGCTTTTATTTCCAATATTCTGGGAGGTGGGTCATAGAAGATCCTGCTGTGATTTATGTCAGAGAGTGTTTTGCCTATGTTCTCCTCTGGGAGTTTTATAGTTTCTGGTCTTACGTTTAGATCTTTAATCCATTTGAGTTTATTTTTGTGTATGATGTTAGAAAGTGTTCTAGTTTCATTCTTTTGCAAGTGGTTGACCAGTTTTCCCAGCACCACTGTTAAAGAGATTGTCTTTTCTCCATTATCTCTCTCTGGCAGGGGATGGGCCAGTCAGCAGCCGGCTAGCTCTGGTCAGTCCTTTGTTAGCTGTGAGCGGGGCTGGCGGTGTTTCAGTTTAGGGCTTTTCGCGGGGTAACTAACCCACAGTCTGGTTTGTTAGTTAGTTCCCTCAGATTGCCCTCAGGGCATTCAGGCCCAGTCCTCACTCTAAGCTATGCAGCCCGCGCCTCCCTGCCCGGCCCCTGCTTGCTAGTGGCAGATGCAGGCGTCTGCGCTGTTTCTCTGCTGGGAGTTACCACTGGGCATGTAATCTGTGGCTTTTAATTATTTATTTATTTTTCCCTCCCAGTTGTGTTGCCCTTTGAGGTTTCAAGGCTCGCCACAGACTCGCCAGTGAGAGTGTTTCCTGGTGTTTGGAAACTTCTCTCCTTTTTAAGTCTCCCTTCCCTGAATGGATCTCCATCCCTACCTCTTTTGTCTCCCTTTTTATCTTTTGTATTTTTCCCTACTTCCTTTTGAAGACAATGGGCTGCTTTTCTGGGTGCCTGATGTCCTCTGCCAGCATTCAGAGATTGTTTTGTGGAATTTACTCAGCGTTCAAATGTTCTTTTGATGAATTTGTGGGGGAGAAAGTGGTCTCCCGTCCTATTCCTCCGCCATCTTAGGACCACCCCCCCAAGTGATAGGTTTTCAAAGGGAGAGTATAGGAAGACTTTTAGTTTTCTCTCTATATTTAAATTTTCCTTATTAGTTTTTACAACAGATAACTGTGTAGTTTTAAAACACATTTTTAACTTATGGCCGTAGGTGGGAAGGAAGGGCAGAAGGGATAGTTAGGGAATTTGGGATGGACATGTACACTCTGTTATATTAAACATAGATAAGCAACAATGACCTACTGTATGGCACATGGAACTCTGCTCAATGTTATGTGGGAGCCTGGATGGGAGGGGAGTTTGGGAGAGAATGGATACATCTGTTTGTATGACTGAGTCCCTTCACTGTTCACCTGAAACTGTCACAACATTGTTAATAGGCTACACCCCCAATACAAATTAAAAAGAAAAAAAAAACAGTTCTTTTTGAATAACCCAGTTTTCTAGCAACTGTCTGCCCATCTGGTGGCAGCTTTAATGTCCTCAAAATTTTACATAGAGAGTAGGTCAGTATAGTTGCACCGATTTCCCTTATCCATACCCCTAGATTATCCCTTTCCTTAAGCAATATAAGAAATATGTATCTAGCTGGATCAGTGAAAATATTTCAGACTTCATTTTCTCCTGACAGATTCTATTTTGTCCAATGTGATCCAAAAGAATACTTCCTCAAAATTCACACAAGATATGAGAACACAATATTTCATCTGACGTCAATTTATCCATTCTGTTTCTGCTGTACCCTATGCTATATGATTCAGAAAGAAAGGTGATGGAAAGTATGAATATAATTGTGTTGGTGAGTTTGTCATTCTATTAGTGATTATTTTTATGGTGCTACAATTTGTCAAGCACTAGTTTTTTAAAGACAAGACCAAATGATGCTTTTAAATTCAGCAACACAAAGAAAGGACTATAAAATTACACCAACTGCCTAAGAAACTCATAATCTTTAAAAGCCCAATAGAGTTTGAAAGTGCCATTCTCAATACTATTAGGTCCCAACTGATTCCAGCAGTATTCTGGTGACAAGATTTTAGTGGGTTTATGGAGGAAAAAATACTTGTTCAAGTGACTTTCATCATGCCACACTGCCTCAATGTTATTTTTCTTGTCATTCATGATTCCTCTGAAGCACTCCCTAGTAATATTGAGAACCTGAACTGGAGTACCGCCAAATACAGCAGCATGGTAATAAAAGTCCCCCTTACCAATAGGTATATATGCTTCTGATAATTGACTCCTCTCATAAGGTAACTCTGTAGGACTCATCTTATACCAATGAGCATGTAACTGACCTACTGATTCCCCCAGAGTCTCCACTCCATATTTTTTTACAAAGATTTGATCCACATCCATGCAGAAGAGGAAGTCAACTTCATATTGGATGTGATCTGCAATGTGTTCACTGATGGTCTTCATGCGCATCATACTGATGTCTTGCCATCTCTTCTCTTGCTTTATTTCAAAAATTTTCAGCATTCGGAGGGGAGCCAGATCTACCCAGGGCACCTTAGAGAAGTCATCTGTCATGATGTAAATGATGACTTTGTGGCCAACCATAAAATATTTATCAGCTGAGTTTATAAATGCGTGCAAATAACGGTCAGCATATCTGTGAAGTAAATAAGAAGCAATTAATTTCATTTTCTTGTATGTTAGTGAAACACATACTATTTAAATTACACTTACTGTAGTTTTATCAAAAAATGCTACTAAGGAAGCAAACGTTAGATATGCTTCTTGAGTTGTATTTAAGTAGTGTAAAAGTGAAATTGTCTGCCTTTCCTCTCCCTGGTGAGGTTTTATGGATCAGAGGAGAAAAAAGGAATTTCTCACGAGAGGGAATGAAACTTGGTGAGATCAGAAAACTGAACCGTGCCCAGCACAAAACAAAAGCCTGAATTTTCAGGGTTATCAGAGCAGTTGGGACTTGCTTTAGAGGTTGTAGGCAGGAAAGGTCATAGGTCATTGCAAGAGCAGCTACTGATGCCTGTGGCTTACTTAGAGTAGTTAGTTATGCATAAAAAGTCAGAGGCGACACGCTTTGTGTCCGCTGTCAGCACTGGTTTCTTATTTTGCCCTATGCCCTTTAATATGGTACTAAGATTGCTGGGCTGAAGGTAAACTTTCTCATTTCCAATCTCTCCAGCCAGTTAAGGATTCTTGTAGTAATAAATGGCCTCAGGTAAATTCAGGAAAGAAAAGGTAATATATGTGACTAGTTCAAATGATGCTTATATATATGATCACTAGAAATAAGTTCTGGATATTGATCAGAGTCTTAAGAAATACAACAGATGGAGTCAGGAGAAAACTCTAGTTTGGAGTATCTAAAATTATTAGGTACATTATGAAAAAAATATCACTTAAAATATTATATTGAGCTGGAAGCTAGCAACTAAAATCCAAAGTCCATATTTATCCATATTTATTTTACGGTTAGTGCTTTTGTGTCATACTTCAGGAATCTTTGCCCCCTCAAAGTAGTGAAAATACTCTCCTATATGTTTTTCTAGTCGCTTTCTTGTTTTATCTTTCATATTTAAGTCTGTTACCCATTTGAGTTAATTTTTGTCTATGATGTGATGTGGGGCTGTTTTGTGTTAGTCTCTGCCTATTGATAGTGATGTTATCGGCTAGGAGTGCCTGGGGGCACTCACTGGAGTCCCTACTACTTGTGGTAAGAGATCCCTACTTCCCACCAGACATCACCAGAGCCTACATTAAGGCTGGACCAGTCTTTGTCATTCTTATTATAATCTCAAGGAGCACCTCAACAACAACCGTAGGGAACTTTGAGAAAATAAGCTTTATTAATCACAAATCCTAGAGGATACGTGGCATGCCTGGGGCCACACGGTGAGGTCAAAAGTTGGAGGTGGTGGGAGAGAGAGAAAGAGAGAAACACAAAGGCCCTAGGGTTCTGCCTTTACTGGGTTGAGGGTGGGGTGACTAGGGTTTTGCAAGTTCACTCTGTTGACAAATTTTAAACGTAAAAGCGGAAGTTAAAGCGAGGGGGGAAATGGGGTCACGCAAGTGGTCATTTATGTAGATCAGATCACTCAGGGCTTTCTAAAAGGAAGATTTCATGGGTATGGGGACTTGGCTCTTTATCTAGTTGTTTAGCTAGTAAGCAATATTTCTATTTGAGATGGATGTCTTTAAAGTGGATATCTCAGGGGATTCCCTGGTGGTCCAGTGGTTACGACTCTGCCCTTTTATGGCACAGAGCCCAAGTTTTCTCCCTGGTCAGAGAACTAAGATCCCACAAGCTGTACATTGTGGCCAATGAAAAAATAAATAAAATGGATGTCTCAGCAATCAATCGAAAGCTTAATATGAGGCATTTACAATTAAAAAAAAACTTACTGTCGCTACAATGGCAAACATTTTTTCCTCCAATTTTTAAAATATTTTTTTATGTTGGAATGCTATTAGACTTACTACAATGGATCTTAGCAAGGCCTGCTTCCCAGTTGGTGCTAGTGGTAAAGAACCTGCCTGCCAATACAGGAGACTTAAGAGATGTTGGTTCAGTCCCTGGATTGGGAAGATCCCCTGGAGAAAGAAATGGCAACCCACTCCAGTATTCTTGCCTGGAAAATCCCATGGACAGAGGACCCTGGCAGGCTACAGTCCATAGGTTCGCAAAGAGTCAGACACGACTGAAGCTTAGCATAGCATTAGATTTACAGAAAAGTTGCAGATATATTACAGAGTTCCCACATATGCTCTACCCACCTTCCCCTAATAGTAATATATTATATAACCATAGTACATTTGTCAAAACTAGGAAATTATCAGTGGTAAACGACTATTAGCTAAACCACAGATTTTATGTGATTTTCACCAGCTTCTTCCCTAATGACCTTTTCGATTTCCAGGATCCAATCCAGAACACACTGCATTCAGTCACTAGTCTCTTCTAGTCTCCCTAGTCTCTTCCACGCTGTCAATTTCTCTTCTTGTTGGTCATGACCCTGACCGTGTATTTTGTAAAATGGCCTTCAGTTTGTGTTTCTCTGATTTTTCTTCAGTTCAGTTCAGTTGCTCAGTCGTGTCCGACTCTTTGCGACCCCATGAATCGCAGCATGCCAGGCCTCCCTGTCCATCACCAACTCCCAGAGCTCACTCATAAGCAGTCAGACTTATCAATCTTTTCCTTTATGATTAGTAGTTTCTATGTCTTGATTAATAAATCCTTTTCTATCCTGAGTTCGTGAAGATACAGTTTTTCTTTTAACTATTGGTCTTCAAACTACCTAGTAATTGATGTTTGTATGTTTGTACATGATATGCTATAAAGGTACAATTTAAGTTTTCCTGTGTTGACATTTTCTCCAACATCATTTATGGAAGTCTTTCCCTACAGGTCTCTACAGTGCTATTGCCAATAAACAGAAAGTCTTTAATATTTGCATGGCATTTTTCTGCTTTATTTTATTGGCTTAATTGTTCATTCCTGTAGCAGATATTCATGTTGAAAATTTCCATATAAATACTTTAAATGTATCCTCCTAGTTTCAGTCCCACCTATACTCCTAATTTCAGAGGAAATTGATGCCATTTATTCCTGAGCTGTCAGAGGTTCTTTAAAACAGAGTTGGGGTTTCATGGTGAGGTTACTGAAGCTGTGGTTTCGGTGCCCCTTCCCTTATACAGTACCCTTTTAAGACTCTGCGTTCTATTCAGGAGGGTGTAGGAAGGAACCAGAAACTCCATCTGTGTCCTGAAGGTAGAAGTACTGCCCCGGAATAGGGTCACTACCCAGGATCTTGTTACAGATCCTGGGGCAGCAACTTGAAGAGACCACAGTGAGTCTCGGGAGGAGGTCATGGGAAACTTCTTCAGTAAGGAGTCTTCCCTTCCTCCTCCCTTTCTTCCTCTTTCTGTTTTCTTTTAATTAAACAATAAATTACTACCAATATTTAACAGCAAGTTGGTATAAAGCTGATAACTTTACCATTTTAATGAGTGATAAGTATTGTTCAGCTTTATACTTTTTCGTACTCTTTTTGGTATGATTTTGATATCAAGGCAGAATTTGCTTCATAAAATGATTTGGGGTGTGTTCCTTTCTAGTCTCTTTTCTGAAAAAGATTGTGTAGAATTGATGTTAATTTCTCTGATGAAACTATCTGTGCCTGAGGACTTTGAAAGTGAAAGTCCTTTTCTCCAGGCCAGAATACTGGAGTGGGTAGTTGTTCCCTTCTCGAAGGGACTATCCCAACCCAGGGATCGAACCCAGGTATCCTGCATTGCAAGCAGATTCTTTACTAGCTGAGCCACCAGGGAAGCCCCTTTGGGAGTTTTTAAAATTATAAATTCTATTTCCTCAATAGATATAGGGTTATTCAAATGATCTGTTTCATGTTGGGTGAATTGTGGTTGTTTGTGCTTTATACAGTCCATGTCCTCTAAGTTGTCAGATATGTAGAGAATGTTATACTGTTTCCTGACTATCCTTTTAAAGTCTACAAGGTCTGAGGTGATACACCCTGTTTCTTTCCCAGTATTTGTAATTTGCATTATTTTTTTTTCTTGGCTAGTCTTCCTGGGTGATTACGGATTTTATTGAGGTTTTTTTTTTCCCCAAAGAACCACATTTTTGTTTCATTGATTTTTCTCTAAGACTTTTCTGTTTTCAATTTCATGGATTCCTGCTCTCACTCATTCTTATTACTTCCTTATTTCTGCTTTCTTTGGCTTTATTTTGTTCTACTTTTCCTAAATTCTTGAGGTAGATTATTGATAATCTCCCATTTTCTAAAATAAAACACCTGAATATAAAGGTCATTCAGCAATACCTACCTTCCCACAGCAAACACAGTCAACCCCACAGTAATTCTATGACTTGCATAATAATTTTCCAGCACCACTTCATCATAAGTGCCATGCCACACAACTGGAGCTGCCCAGCTGGTAGTTACGTTTGAGCGATTCACGGCACTGTAAGGAAGATATAAGAATTATAAGCAAAATACTTTTAATAAAATTGTAATAGATATTGCTAATGTATAAAGCCTATGTCTGATTGCAGTATTTCCTTATTTCTAACCCAGAGCCTTGATGGCATGATAAACAGAAGAAACAGTTTATCAGAAATGACTCAGTTCAGTTCAATTCAGTCGCTCAGTCGTGTCCGACTCTTTGCGACCCCATGAACTGCAGCACGCCAGGCCTCCCTGTCCATCACCAACTCCCAGAGTCCACCCAAACTCATGTCCATCGAGTCGGTGATGCCATCCAGTCATACTACCCTCTGTCGTTCCCTTCTCCTTCTGCCCTCAGTCTTTTCCAGCATCAGGGTCTTTGCAAATGAGTCAGCTCTTCGTATCAGGCGGCCAAAGTATTGGAGTTTCAACTTCAACATCAGTTCTTCCAATGAACACCCAGGACTGATCTCCTTTAGAATGGACTGGTTGGATCTCCTTGCAGTCCAAGGGACTCTCAGGAGTCTTCTCCAACACCACAGTTCAAAAGCATCAATTCTTCGGTGCTCAGCTTTCTTCACAGTCCAACTCTCACGTCCATACATGACCACTGGAAAAACCACAGCCTTGACTAGATGGACCTATGTTAACAAAGTAATGTCTCTGCTTTTTAATATGCTGTCTAAGTTGATCATAACTTTCCTTCCAAGGGGTAATATTCTTTTAATTTCATGGGTGCATCATTAGGGTGAGATCATTACAAAAGTACATGTACTGATTATATTATTGTTCCAAGATCTTTGAGGATGCATAGTTGAAATGTCACCCAAAGTCTAAGGTAACAATTTTTCGTACAGTTGGACAAGCTCTACCGTCTTAAGCTATGGACACTGATTCTTCTCAGAAGCAATATTTCAAAAAACAAACTTCCCAGTTTTCATTATCTGAAACGCTGCCAGTGTTAACATTGTTGCATACTATCAGAATCAACTCTGTCAGAACTCTGGAA